>NC_084797.1:238820423-240156546 GCF_963169125.1 Humulus lupulus
GCCAAGCACTTATAAGTTCATCGACCTTAGGGTCGGTCCAGTGTTAATGCCTTAGAGCCATCCAACACTGATATCGATTAGATCTAATCTTCATTTGGCCCGGCGTTTATGACGCTATGCCATTTCTGACTCTTTAGATCAGTGTCCCTGACTAGTCAGTACATATACAAGTAATCAACATTCACTAGCATTTAATATCCAATCCATGTCCATATTTATCAATCAACATGCCTCAATAGCCAACACGTATGTCATATATACACAGGGTGCAGTTTTCTTACCTCAGGTTCGAGCGAGAAGTATAATAAGGACGACCCCTGAGAACGATCGATCTTTTGGTTCCTTAGCGGTTACCTAATCACAACCAATTATAACCTCCATTAATGAGAATCCAAAATAATAGGGTCTTAACCTAAGCACCATTCTCGGGACCTCGAAACATGCCCACACAGTGAGTAGATTCAATCCCGGGCCTTAAGGATTGAAACCCCAAGTCAAAAACCCTTAAAAACACTCAAAACGGGACTTTGAAGGAATAGGGTAGCGCTGCAGCGCTCAACCCCCAGCGGCCCAGCGCTATACTCAGAACCCCCAACATGCCAAAAAGCCTCCTGAGGAGCGCTGTAGCGCCCTAGGGTGGGCGCTATAGCGCTACCTCCAGACCAGCACCTCCCTGAACCGACCTTCTTCAACTCCTTCGATTCTAACCTGATTTCCAAGTTTCCAAATCCCATTCTTAATGCCAAATGAACCCAAAAACCATCCTAACACATCCCAAACATCACAAGCATAGGAACCCTAGCCAAAACTCCCAACAAAACCAAGAATTCACCCTAGAAATCTCAGCTGCAAAACAAAACCAAAACAGGGCAAACCAGAGAATTCTATGGTTAGAAACTTACCCAAAGCTCAGCTTATGATGCTCTTCAATGGTGGAACACACTCCCAAACTCCCCAGGCTTTCTTCCCAAGCTTGAATCCTCAAGATTGATTCAGAAATCACAAAGAAAGGTGAAGAAAAGAAGGTACGGGAGAAACTCTTAAGTGTGCTTTGTTTTTATTACCTTCTTTCAGCCATCAATGAATATATCCATCCTATAGGGGTGAAAGGTCCATTTTACCCCTAGGTCAATTAATAGTTTCTAAAGGCTCCCAAGGGAAAAATTGGTATTTTCCTCCTATCTCGTTAATCATGATTAACACCCTCAAATTCCCGCTATTCTCAATAATCTCAAATACCAATAATTCACATCCTGTCACCCTTTAATTCCCGGTAACGCTCCAATCATTAAAAATCACCTCGAGACTCAACTCAAGTCCTGATCTTAAACCTGTTGTGACTAAACCACTAATCAATAATCCAAGATCGTCTCATGCCGAATAGCAATGTGGTCTCAACACATATCATCGACATGCATACATTTATACAATTATACCCTCAACGGGCCAAATTACCATCACACCCATGTAATTACCATCACATATCATCGGCATGCATGCATTTAACATCATATTATAATATAATTCACATATACATGCATAATATCATTTAATGGCTTAATTAAACAAGTATGACCCTCCCAGCCTACTAATCCCGCCATTAACCACATTGGAGAATTTAGGGCATTACAGCAGCTACCCTCGAGGAATTCATAAGAAGGGCCCAAGGCTTCATTAACTTGGAGGAGGCCCAAATCCAAGCATTCTGATGGCAGCCAGCACCTCAGCCAAGTGCCCAAACATTTTTGGGATACGGGGTGCAGTATTCGGCCCAGCAGTATGTCACTCCCCCAATTGCACCGGGATCGGCAGCCGCGCCAGGAATGACCTTTGCTGCACCCGCGGTATATGGCCTTGCCCCTTCGGGGTATGCCCCAGCCCAGTCTACCCCTTATTCCGGGTACAGAATCGTGCCAGTCGGGTACAACGCTACTCTCGTCGGAGCCCAGCCGTCCCAGGTGGGGGAACCGAAGCGAGTGTGAATCCCTCCCTGGGAAAGAGGTCCGGGAAGGGACAAAATTGGGTCGAGTCGTCTAAAAAGGGCAAGAAGGGCTACGAGCCCCAATATTCGGATTACACCAACCTTGCGGATACCAGGGAGAACATCTACTTGGCCACTGAAAGGGCAGTTCATTACCGGAAACCGGCCCCCATGTTCAAAGGAGGAAGGAATCCGAGGGATACTAGCAAGTGATGTGCTTACCATAAGGAGGTGGGCCACACAACCGAAGAATGCCGACAGCTCAAAGACGAGATCAAAAATCTGATCAAATTGGGACACCTCCACCAATGGGTTAGGATGCCCGTGGGAGTTCTAGGACTGTCAACAGTCCCTGGACAGTCCACGATCCCGGGCGCGCCTGGAGCGTACCTACCTCCCTAGGGAGGATACGCAAAGGGTGCGGGACCGCTGGCCCCTCAGGGGGCCCCCGCCGTGCAGACGCCCGGACCCGAAATGCCTTATCCGGTTTGGACCGTGCCTCCGCGAGTAGATGGTCACGTAGCCACCATCTCGGGCGGGCCCCATCTTGGAGGACCATCCCAGAATGATCAGAAGCGTTACCTCAGCAAGCTTGACCATAATCAAGAGGTATGCGCCCTAGTCCAGGCACCGGCCCAATGCCCGAAGTTAATGAACCTCCCCATCACCTTCACGGAAGATGACGCCCGCAATGTCCATTTCCCGCATCATGACCCTCTGGTCATTGACGCCCAAGTCGCCAACAAGATAGTGTCTAGAGTGCTGGTGGACGACGGAAGCTCCGTCAACATTTTGTTCAAACCTGCATTCATTGCGATTGGCTTGACCGAGGCAGATCTAGTCTCTTGCCCAACCCAGATCTACGACTTCAATGGGGACTCAATACTCCCGATGGGAAAAATCCAGTGGCCTGTAACTCTGGGGAACGAGATGTAAAACTCGTTCAAATTTTGTACATTCGTGGTGGTGGACTGCCCCACCGCTTACAATGTCATTTTTAGTTGGCCTGCATTGGTCGAGTTCGGGGCAATCACCTCCATCCGCCACTTATGCATGAAATTCCCTTGCGATAACGGAGGAGTGGGAACAGTCCGGGGAGATCAGAAGAGCGCACGAAAATGTTACCACGTATCCACCTGACCTGTATACATGGTCCGCGAAGAGCCTCTTGAGGAAATCGCCGATTCAGTCCCGCCCCCTCCCCGGCAAGACAGTTTGTCTGGGATGAGGACAAGCTGGATCCGCGTATAGGGGAGGACCGCATCCTAGAGCTCGTGGAGGAGATTGAAGAAGTGTGCATCAGTGACACCGACCCGACCCGACCAAGGTAATCCAAGTCGGGAAGAACTTGAAAGCGGAGCTCCGGGCCGCAATCATCGCCCGGGTGAAGGAGAACCAGGACATCCTGCCCTGGTCTCATTCGGATATGACTGGGATCGACCACAATATCATCTGCCATGCCTTGAATATCGACAAAGGTGCGACCCCGGTCCGGCAGAAACGAAGGCCCCTAGGGGCGGAAAGGGCGGAAGCCCTCAAGATAGAAGTTGAATCCCAAAAAATGCCCCTTCGGCGTAGCATCCGGAAAGTTCCTAGGGTTCATAGTAAGCTTTCGGGGAATAAAAGCCAATCCGGATAAAATCAAGGCACTGGTTGAGATGCCCTCGCCCCAGAAGCACAAAGATGTACAAAGCCTGACTGGAAGGATAGCCGCTTTGAGCCGTTTTGTCTCAAAGGCCACAGACAAGTGCATCCCGTTCTTCAACGTCCTTCGGGGAAGCCATTGTTTCGAATGGTCAGGCGAGTGCGAAGAGGCTTTCCAAAAACCAAAAGAGCATCTATCCCAAGCACCAATTCTGGCAAAACCAGTGGTGGGGGGGGGGGGAAACTGCTATACATCTATTTGGCTGTGACAGAACACGCGATCAGCGCCGCCCTAGTACGGGAGGACGGGAAAGCCCAGCTCAGGCCTTTCCACTAATTGAAAAGATTATTGGGTGTAGAATCACAATATCCACTAATCTAAAAGCTAACTTTTTGTCTACTAATCGCGTCCCGGAAGCTCAGGCCTTATTTCCAGGCTCATGCCATAAGAGTTCTGACCAATCATCCTTTGCGGCAAGTGTTGCAAAAACTTGAATCATCAGGGAGACTCTTGAAGTGGGCCATGGAACTGAGTCAGTTCAACATTGCATACATCCCTAGTACCTCAATCAAGGGACAGGCCCTAGCCGACTTCATCGTGGAATGCTCCGGGATCACTGAAGAAGACGATCCCACAGCGCCCGTGTGGAAGGTGTTCATAGACGGGGCCTCGAATGAAAACGAAGCAGGGACCGGAATCATCCTAGTCTCGCCTCAGGGGCACCAATTACAAAATGCACTGCGTTTCCAGTTCAAGCCTTCGAACAATGAGGCCGAGCACGAGGCCATGTTGGCCGGGTTGCGCCTAGCCCGGGAAGTAGGGGCCGCAAACCTGGAGATCTATAGCGATTCCCAGTTGGTTGTTAGGCAGATCTCGGGAGAATACCAAACTAAAGGGGAAAAGATGGTAGCTTACGTGACTCAGACGCGAGAAATGCTTCAAACTTTCAAGAAGCACTCCATCCTCCATATCCTCAGGGAGCAAAACGTGTTTGCAGAAATGTTGGCAAAATTGGCCACGGATGCTAAGGCAGAGCTTTTCGAGCTAGTCTCGATCAACTATCTCCCCATACTGAGTATTCTGACCTCTACGATCAATGTTGTCGACTACTCCACGTCCTGGATGGGACCGGTCATCCAATACCTAACAACTGGGGGGTTGCCAACAGACAAGGCAGTAGCCAAGAAGCTTCAGTACCAGGTCCATAGATACGTCATGATGGACGGAAAGCTCTATCGTAGAGGATTGTCCATGCTGTACCTTCGATGCGTATCCAGAACCGAAATGAGTGCAATCCTGCATTAAGTGCACGAAGGCTTATGCGGAGATCATACAGCCGGACTCAGCTTGTCCAAGAAGATCCTGCGCCAAGGATATTTCTAGCCAACCATGAAAAAAAGACTGTGTTGATTACGTCCGCAAATGTGAGTAGTGCCAACGGTACGCGAAGATCCCGCGGGCCCCTCCGATGGAAACAACCCTAATGACAAGTCCCTAACCCTTCGCAGTTTGGGGAATCCACCTGGTAGGATCGCTCCCAACCGGGAAAGGAGGTGTGAAATATGCTATCGTGGCCGTTGACTACTATACCAAGTGGGTCGAAGCGGAGCCCATGAATACCATCACCTCAAAGAAGGCATTGGACTTCATCATCAACAACATCGTGTGCCGGTACGGGCTCCCCTACAAGATTGTGTCCAACAACGGGAAGCAGTTTGACAACATCCACTTCACGGATTTCTGTGAAAGACATGGTATCATCAAGAGCTTCTCCGCGGTCGCCAAACCTCAAGCAAACGGGCAAACAGAGGTCGTCAACAAAATCTTGAAGGGGACATTAAAGAAAAAGCTTCAAGCCTGCAAGATCAAGTGGCCAGAAGAGTTGCCCCGCGTACTATGGGCATACCGGACCACCGAACGAATGTCTAACGGACACACTCCTTACTCCATGGTGTACAGATGCGAAGCTGTCATCCCAGTAGAAACGACGATCCCGTCCCACAGAAGAGACACGTATGATCCCGCCCAAAACCATGCCTTACTCCAGGAATCCTTGGATCTCATCAAAGAGATCCGGGAGGAATCACAAGTCCAGTTGAAGATGTACCAGAGCAAAATCGCTCGACATTTTAACTCGAAAGTAAAAAGTCGAAGGTTCGAAACCGGTGACCTAGTCCTAAGGAGAGTCTTCCTTGCAACCCAAGATCTGGGAGTGGGGGTTCTGGGCTCGAATTGGGAAGGGTCGTATGAAATTCAGCATGAAGTGTGTCCGGGAACATACCGTTTAAAGCGACTCGATGGCACTGAAGTCCCAAGGGCCTGGAATGCGGAACATCTCCGCAAGTACTATCAGTAGTCAGGAGAGCATGTTTTAGCTTTATATTTTTGTTTGTAAACAATGTACACCCCAGGGCGATTTCTTGAGCAATAAAAATGGCGTGTACAAAATGTCATAAAGAGATATTGTGAAACAATGAAAATTCTCATCTACCTCCATAAGCAAGTGACCCAAGACCAGTCTTTGCTCACTTGGGGGTGGGGGGGTATATCCATTATAAACAAGTTCGAGAATAAAGCAGGAAGCTAAATGCTCCAGGTTTGAACCATCCCAGACCGACAAGGTCTGGGGGGTGAAAGCCCAAATGGACCTAAGGCTCAGGCCTAGTCCCAACCCGAACCGACAAGGTCTGGGGGGTGAAAGCCCAAATGGACCTAAGACTCAGGGCTGGTCCCAGCCCGGACATACACGGTCCGAGGGTATGATATATAGGACCTAAGGCTCAAGTCTGGTCCCAGCCCGGACGAGCGCAGTCCGAGAGGTGAAATATCCAGTAGGACATACGGGCTAGCCCAGGTCCTAACCAAGACATGCACGTCCCGAGGATATAAAATACCTAAAACTTGGTTGATTGTACGTGGTCCCAAATAACTAAATACCCGTTCGTGTCATTCCTACAATAGCACAAGACTATTAGAACGCGAACCCCAGGTAAAATTTATCTAAAATTAGTCTTAGAAACGGCCCAGGGCGTGGGAACCTAGCCTAGGTTTCAAAACAAACTAATCAACTAATACTGACGGTCCAGACTGTCAGATTTTCAACACTGGGAACTGGACAAATAAATTCAGGAATAATTATCAACACCCTAATGGCCCAGGGCGTTGGAACTTGAGCAGCAGGATTAAAAGCAAGCTGATAAGTTAAAATCATGAATAATCTAGTCCAGGCTGTTGAGACCCGAAGACGGGTCACCATAAGAGATCCCGGCCGTTGGAACCGGGACCAAACACTCGACTCATTCATGAATAGTGGTAAAACACTTGGTGAAAGCTTAACGAATAGAAACAAAGTAAATAAGAACACAAAAATTGTCTTAGACGCACCTGCGTCCATGAAAGTGTTACAAAATTAAAATCAAAAGGAAAGAAAAACAAAAAGAGGACCCGGGCCTAGGTTTCGCCATGCCCTGACACATCCGGAACGGCTCCATCTGCCTCTTCCTCATCCAGGGGCTCCGCGTCAGCTTTCTCCTTGGCCTCAAATTCAGCCCTCTTTGCGGCAGGGTCGGGGTAGAGCAGGAGGTTCATGTTTTTGTCCTGAAGCCATGCCATGTAGATGGCCTCGCCGAAGGTAACCTCCAGCATGGCATCCGCCTGTTCTTTCTCGTAATGGGTCTCATCGTGTGCCTTAACCTCCTGCTGGAGCAACTCATCCAATTCATGGACCCGAGACTCCAGACCAGTGACCCTCTCCCGATCCTGGGTAGACTGGGCTGCGGCCGCCTCCTGCAGAGCCTTTACTCGGAGGAGCTCCACCTCTAAACTGGCCACCAGCTTACCAGCCTCGGCTTCTCTCCAAGACATAGTCTCTTTAAGTTGAAACTTGGTCCAGGCAGCCTCTTCACGGTCTGTGTGGGCCTGAGCAACCTCCTTGGCCAGGGTTTCCTTGGCGGCATCCCACTGATTCACGACCGCCTCCAGCTCGATCGTCTCCATCTTCATGGAAATATCGACCGCCAAGTCGGCATTCCAATGAGCCAGTAGAGTGTCCTGGAACAAATTGAAGTTAGAAAAATCTGAACTAGAAGTGCAAGAAGAAAAATGAGATGGAAACGGATAACTTACAGCCGTGGCTTGATGGCGGAGGGCCTGGGAGATGAACAACATGTATTGGTTGGTGATGGTGGCGTACCGCTTCAACTGAAGGTTGGACATGGTATTCCCCACCTAGTTCAACAAGTTCGCCGCGAACGGATCCATGTCCTGCCCCAGTTTGGGACGAAATCTCGTCTCGGCAACCAGCTGATCCACGATCGGCTGGGGAGTGGTGAATGCTGCCGGATGCTCCGAGAAGTCAGCCTGACGATGAATCATCAGGGCCCGGTAGACTTCCTTTCTTTTCTCCCGACCATTCTCCCAAGTCCGGGCTACCAGCTTGGACTGTTCGTCCCGCAGGACTGCCTCCCCCTCTTTGGGTAAAGTCGGATGGATTGGGAGCGCAGGCGCTTCTGGGAATTCCTTGGAGGTGAGATGACTCTCCCTGGAAGATTCCTCGGTCGAGGTAGCGCCTTTAGTCTTGGCCCTCTTCTCCCTAGCCGCGGCTTCGTCCACACCCGACTCCGCGGCTCTCTTCCCAGAACTCCGACTCGCCGGCGAGTCCTGCTCCAGGTCGATTACCGGAGGATGAGCGGGGGGAGCTGAGGAAGTTGCAGGATCAATGGTTGTGATCGAGACCACGGCTAAAGCCTCCTCAATGGAATGAGATTCCGGCACCGGCTTCGGCTTGGGCGCACCTCTTGCAGCTTTTTTGGCCAAAGCCCTTGCCTTGGCAGCCCAGACCTCGAGGGCCTGCTTCATTTTGTCCACAGGGTTGGACATGTCGGAATCTTCTAGAACAAACACAAACCAAAAAAGGGTTAGCAAAATAAGCAAGTCAATGCGAATGAGTAATAACAAAACTAAAAATAATCCGGGATGAACCCTTGTCTAGACCTCGGACTCGACTCAATTCTCCTAAGGCGAAGGAATGGATTTGATCTCCCATGTCATCCGGGTATAGGAAGTTCCCATACTGAAGGAACCCGGATGAGTACATGAGAGTTTCTGAATCAACAGTGATGGGAGACGAATGCCTCATCTCCCCATCAGCCCCGACCAGGGGGCCTCGATAAACTAGTCTATCCCTAACTAAGTCCCCAACTCGGGGAGCATAAGTCAAAAGGAAAGGAGAATTACCTCACCCTGATACACTAGCACCGGGGGTCCCCATGTTCGGTTAGGCCTCGTCAAAGAGGGCTTCCAGCTCCTCGGAGGTGGCACTCTCCCTCTGCTAAGCCTGGTCCCATTTCCTTTTGGCCGCATCTGCCCGAGCCGCATCCTCTACAGCCCTGATGTGCTCAAGGGCCAGCGCCTCCTTAAGTGTGGGGTATTTCTCGCATTGTATCCCCTGGAGTCTTGGGGCCTTGATCGTTTGTTTGGCCGCTAGCTGTTATGTTATTTTATAATATAATGTAATATTATATTATTTTATAATATAATGTTTTAGATTAAATAAATGTGACATAGAGTGTCACATATTGTAACATATAATAGAGAGTTACATTATTTGGATATATGTGAAATATCCAAACATGTAACATATTTGGTGTTACAAATTCATCACAAATTTGTAACTCCTAAATATCACCCATTATTGTGTAGATTTGTTGTTACACAATATTGAGATGAATTTCTTAAAGTCATATGAGAAATGGCTGATAGAGATGTGATTTTAACTCCCATATTGTGTATGGTAGTTACAAAATCAAGTGGGAATAAATTGGAACGTTTTGAAAAAAACTGAAAAATTTGTTGCTGAACTTGACTGAGGGCTGCGACGCCTGGAACAAGCGCCGCAGCCTTAGTGGCTGACAGCTTCATACAATTTTTCAGTTTTTATCCAATTTTGAACTATTCCAACAGCCAAGTAACTCCCAAATCTCTATTTTAATTCCATAAAACACCCAATTAATCATTGGTAACAACCATGGGGGTTGGTGGAATTTGAAATTCAAAGGGTGTCTCTAAACTCTATAAATAGGAGCCTAATGCTCACTTGTAAGACACAAATTTTCTATCCACTAGAGCACTTGGCTAGAAACACCTTGAGGCTTGATTATTCCAGAAAGCATTTCCCATAATCTGTGAGAGATCCCTCAGTGCTTGAGTTTGGGGGAAATAAGCTTTTGGACAAAGGTTTCAAACCTTGTTCAAGTTGGTGATCCCCAACACTCTTAACTTTGGTTGTGTGAGTGAGAGTTTATTGTTTTGTTCTTGTTCTTATTTTCTTCTATTGCTCTTTCTTCTTTTCTTCTTATTCTATTTACTTGTACTTTTGTTTAAAAGTTGTAATCCTTTTATTTCCTTTGTTCAAACACTTCTAGTTTACTTGTATATTTTTGTAATAGGTTGTACTTTCTATTTCTATCATCTTGCATCTCCTTCTCCTTTTATTTGTATTTTTCAGTTATAGAGTTTTAACACTTTATTTAATCAATCCTTGTCTATTGTAATATTTTGCATAGAGTTGTAATATTTTCTTACCATTTCCATTGAGGCAATTTATATTTTCCTAACACTAGCATCCCGACCACTCGGAGGTTGTCTGTGTTGACGTAGCCCCCTACGTCTAAATCCTCCGCGCTTAGCTCGGAGTAGAGTCTTTTCCGGTCTAGGATGAACTGGGTGAGGGGAGTCTGGGCATAGGGTCCTGCCACCCAAGGCAATGAGTTGAGAATGAGGAATAAAAAATGAAAACAAAAAGGAAACTAGGGAACGGGAAACCACTTACCCACTCGCTGAAAGTCCAGCATCATCGTGGGGTTCTTTTCTATGAGTAACCTAGACGTCATGAACTAGTAATGCCTGACGTCCGGGGGATGCTTCCAGGTGCTGGTTGGAGTGGCGTAGTTGCCCCGCGGTTTTAGCCTGTAGAAGTCGTCCAGGGTCTTGTCCTTGACGTTGACCTGCGGCTCCAACTTGTAGAAATACAGCTCCTCTGCCGGGGTCGGATCCGGGATCTGCTTCGCGATGCAAAAGACGTGTCATCCCGCGAGCAGCCGGTACGCTTGAGGCAGGAGTTGGAACAGCGCAATCCCCAAAAATTTGAGGAATTGCACGAAGTAGTCGTGGAGCGGGAGAGTTGCTCCCGCACTAATGTGGCCTACAATCCAGGCCCCGAACTCGACCACGACGGTGTGAGCCTTCTCCTCTCTTTTGGCCAGGCGATTATAGAATATTCCGGGAGTCGAATCCACGCCCAGATGCTTCTCTAGGGAGTACAACATTTGGTAGTTTCGGAACAGGTTCTGCACCAAGTCCATCTCCCACCTGTTGCCTCTGGGAGTCTTGGACCCGGATAGAGTGATGGGGGCCGCATTAACTTGTTCTTCCGAATGGAGGGTGATGCCTGAGGTCATGGCTGATGATCTGGGAGCAAAACAAAACAAAACAAACAGCCAACACCAAAACCCAAGAAGGTCGGCTAAGGTACGGGGGCTCTCCTACGAACTGCTTGGAGGAGTCCCCTCCGGATTAGGCCCGGGATCACTAAGAAGCCGTGGAACCTTGATCGGGAACAAAAAAGAAAAGGAAAGGATCAGGCTGTTCTCCTAAGCCAGCCTATTTCAACTTGTCTGAGAACCCCCCGAGCCCGAAGAGATCCGGGACAGTCCGAACTAGTTTTCTTTTCCTAACCTACTCTAAGGCACCCAGAGCCAATCTGTGACGCCCCACGTCACTATGGATGCTTTCTGGAATGACGACTGGCCCTACAAACCAACACGAATCTTTTCAGCGTGCTTTGTCCTCACTCACATGCTTCCTAGGAAAACTTCCCAGAAGGTCACCCATCCCTAGATTACCCCAGGTCAAGCACGCTTAACTTTGGAGTTCTCAATTGATGGGCTACCGAAAAGAAGATGCATCTTGTTGATATAGGTAGTACCCACCAATCCATTTAAGCCCTCTTCAACTGTGTAGTTCCATACCTACATAGTCTTAAAATCATCACACTTGACCTTCCCCAGGCGGTGTGGGATTGCACAGCCTACCTGGTCTTTCCCCTTACGGATCACGGGATTCTGACTGTCACACAATCTAAAAGCAGGCGAGATTTAACAGCCTAAATAGATAATTATGACGATATGGCAAACGCAAGAAAATAAAAGCAAAAGTCAGGAAAACTTACTGTAAAAGGTTGGTCATGAAGAATGGTGGGTTTCCGGCGGCAGCGACGGTAAGATCATGGCTTTGAAAAGGTGGAGGCGGCCCAAAAGCTCGTCTATGGGGCAGGCCGATGTTGTTTGCTCAGGCAAAGGTGTGGATGTCGGGCGCGTTGGGAACAGGCGACGGCAAAGATGATGGAAAATGTCTTCGGCAAGCTTGGTCATAAAAGATCCTTTAAGTGTTTTTTTTTATGAGAATGTGAAGATTTCAAATGAAAACCTGATGTTATTTATAAGAGCCAGAAGGCTGTTTTGATCTAACGGCTAGGCGCAATCCCCCCTATCGGACGGTCTTGGATCGTGCAGGGACATTAATGGATCTACTCGAGTACTGGATCACGGTACCCCCGAGGCATGATCCGCACCGCCCCGATCCAACGACCCAGAGAAAAATCACATCAAAGGTCGCCCCATCCAATGGTCCTCCTTGTCGCAAAGGTAATAATGGGAGCACTCGTGCGGATGGGACGCTTCGTACACCAAGCCGACACGCTAGCCCCCAGCATAGTAACCAATAGGGTGTTTGCTGACCTTTCAAGATCAAGTGCCATCAATGCGCCAGTCGCAAGGGGACATGTGCACCCTTCGAAACGAACCGGGGCTCTGGTAAACAGTCCAGGGCCTTTGGATTCGGTCTGGGGCATTGTAACAGTTTTTAATTCCACGATGGTTCAGCACACTGCCCCTCACCCGCGCCTTGGAAGCGAACCGGGAAATGCCGAGATGGTCCGGGAGGGAGATAAGCCTCCAGCGCGCGAGCCCAGATGAAGGCTTGGGGGGTAATTGTTATCCCCGTTTCACACCGGGTGTCCAGATCCACATCTAAGCCCATGGGTCGCCCGATTTGGAGTTAAGGCCCAGTACGGGCCCATTTGATGAGAGGAAAACGGGTGTTGGCAGCCCAAGTCTGGGCAAGGCCCAAAGTTGTCTGGGAGAGCGGATCGGGACCATCGCCAGGCAGGTGGTATGAACTCGGGACCGCTCCCCAGCATCCCCCGAGGCACGACTGAGGAGGTCGCGGCTCCCAAAGCCGAAATGGGAGCCAGGATCGCTGTGGATAGACCTGGACCCTGGTAAACAGTCTGGGATCCTGGTAAATGGTCTGGGACCTTGGTGAACGGAGAGGGACGTTGGTAAACGAACCCGGGTCGGTTGTCCGAGTTCGGCGAGATAAAGGATCCAGGATACTGACATCGTCCCATGAAGCGTAGGGTTGTCCCCACGCTTAACCTGTAGAAGAGGCTACCTTGGGATTGTACGCCGTTGGTTTAGACCTGCACCGCCACTACTCTGACCGATCTTGTCCCCCAAATCTCCCTCGCAGCCCAGAATACCCACACTGTAACTCCAGTTTGTCGCATGTCTGAGAATAAGATATTGTTTGGGTTGGACCAATGGGCTTTGGTTATTATACATTTCATATTTTAATCCTTTGTATTGGGCTCCCATCAGAGAAGCTAATGGTATTTACACCCCAAACCCAGTGCACTTCTATGCTTATAAATACGAATAGTGGTGCACTGGGGAGGGGATTGGAGATTTTGATTGTAAGCAGTTACTCTGTTCAAACTTGTAGAAAACTCCATTGTCAAAGGTTCTCTAAGCTCTAATACAACTGTCTCGTGGACTAAGGCTCATTAACTCCCTAACCACGTAAAAACCTTGTCTTTATTCCTCAAACCCTTTCTTCTAAGCTCTCTAATCTTCTATTATTAAAGTTTCCGAAAAACTCGGTAAACATAAGGAGTATCAAGGAAGATCCTGGAAGACATGGAATGAGCTGGTATAGAACTGATCGACAACTTGCAAAGGTTACACTTCAATCCACCTTGTTAGAAAGGATCAGGGAAGGGCAGAATGTAGACAAGAAGTTGAGTGACCTAAAGCAAGAGATGCAGGATGAGAATGCCAAGGATTTCACTATGTCAGATACCAGACTAATCAGATTCAAGGGGCGTATTTGTGTGCCAGACAATGATGAGCTGAGGAAATAGATTCTAGCGGAAGCTCATACTACCCCATATCCAGTTCACCCTGAGACCACTAAGATGTACCACGACCTTACGGTATTGTATTGGTGGCTGGGAATGAAAAAAGATATAGTGGAAAATGTGGCAAAATGCTTAACCTGTCAGCAGGTTAAGGCGGAACATCAAAGACCAGCGGGGCTACTACAACCGTTGAATATTCCTGAGTGAAAGTGGGATGAGAAATCTATGGATTTTGTGACGGGGTTGCCTAGGACCACAAAACAACACGATGCAATTTGTAATTGTGGATAGGTATACCAAGTCGGCTCTCTTCCTACCGGTGCGCATGACTTATTCTATGGATCATTTTGCTGAATTGTACATGAATGAGATAGTACGGCTACATGGGACACCATACTCTATTGTGTGTGATCGGGATGCTCAGTTTACATCATCATTCTGGGAGAGTTTGTAGAGAGCAATGAGAACTCAGTTGAAGTTTAGTACAACTTATCACCCAGAAACGGATGGTCAGACCGAGAGAACAAATCAGATCTTAGAAGATATGCTCAGAGCGTGTGTCATTGACTTTCATGGATCCTGGAGTAGATACTTGCCACTGATTGAGTTTTCGTACAACAATAGCTACCAATCTACCATCGGGGTAGCACCATATGAAATGTTGTATGGAAGAAAGTGTAGGTCCCCACTTCACTGGGATGAACTAGGAGAGAGAAAACTACTTGGACCAGATGCAGTGCAACACACCAATGAGGCTATTTAGAAAATTAGGGCTAGAATGGTCACAGCTTAGAGGAGACAGAAGTCTTATGCAAACCTAAAGCGCAAGCATGTTGAGTTTGAAGTTGGTGATCATGTATTTCTGCGTGTGACTCCAAGGAAAGGAATCTCAATGAAGAGGCTTGCCAAGAAGGGAAAGCTAAGTCCCAGATATGTCAGACCTTTTGAGATTTTGGATAGAGTGGGCAATGTGGCTTATAGGGTAGCTTTACCACCATCATTGTCCAGGGTGCACAATGTATTTCATGTGTCACAACTTCGAAAATATGTATCCGACCCATCGCATGTGCTGAGCTATGAGACCTTGGGTTTGCAGGAGGATTTGTCATTCGACGAGTGTCCAGTGAAAATACTCGATCGAAAAGACAAAAAGTCCTAAGGAATAAGACCATTTCCTTGGTAAAGGTATTGCGGAGGAACAATGTTGTTGAGGAGGCAACCTGGGAATTAAAGTCTGATATGCTGCAGCAGTATCCCGAGTTGTTTGAATAAAATTTCGACGAAATTTCTTTTTAGGGGGGGATAATTGTAATATCCGTTTTTCCGGAAGGGCACTTTCGTAATTTTTCCACTGTGTGCATATTTGTCATTTTTTTATTTTCCTTTGATGGAATACTGGATATGTATGATTTCCAGTGGAAATAAAAATTCATGGTTTCTCATGTTTGAGTTTTTGTAGAATCACAACATGAGAATAATGTCAAGTGAATAAATAACAGCTCGGGTTAAGTTGTTATTTATTTAATTAAAAATTATTATTATTATGAGCATAGTAGTAATAATAATATGCTTGAAATTATTTTATCATATTATGTGTAATTTTTGGTTTGCCATAATATTAACTAATTGAATTTGCGAAAAGATCATAATACCCTCATGTTGACCCTGATTTTGGCCAACTCACACGGAGTCAAATTTGCTTGATGTGGACAAACACGTTGGAAAGAATGTAATGACAAAATAATAAAGAACACAAGAGTTTATAGTGGTTCGGCCCCAGAATCTGGTAATAACCTACGTCCACTTGAGTTCTTATTGATATAGAATTCAAAGGAGTGATCAAAGAACTAGGGTTCAATGAGTTTCACCAACCTCTGAAGAACAAGACAATATGTCAAATAGAATAACTCTAATCTCTAGTGATCAGAAAGCAAAAAAGAAGAAGAAGAAGAAGAAGAAGAAGAAGAAGAATAAGAAGAAGAAGAAGAAGCCGATCCTCTCCCTTGAGCCCTCTTTCTCTATTTATAGGCTCAAGGAGGATTTACATTAATTTGTTACAAATATTATTGCCTAAATAATCGGATACTCAACAAATCATGGGAGATAATTTCGGATACTATCATAACTGCATAAGATCTTTTCTGCGTATAGCATGCGTACGACCAAGCTGGTCGTATGAAGATATTGAACGTTGTGACAATAGATGTCTTCTTGGTCGATAGTCGATCACGAATTCTGCCAGATGTCAGCCCTGTGTACTAAATGTTTGCCATGTCACTCATGCCAGATTTTTGGGATAACATTTGCCCCCCAAGTTTGTTTAGTGCGACCAGCAATAAAGAAACTTTAAGGAAACAACCGTTCATATCCCCACGATGTCTATCAGAATCCCCGTGCGTTTTTTAAAACTGTGACATAATTATGTCTAATCAAGCCCTTTCAGTTTTCAAGAAGCTAATTGACGGCTTATACACTTCCCCACGTTTCGAAAATGGGAAGTAATGATTGTTACTTTTTGTCCATACCTTGGTCCCCATAAATACCTTCCTTTTCTTCTTTACGAAATTTTTCCTCACGGTGTTTGTCAAGAACTTCAAGAACTTCTGCCTTCAGAGTACAGAGCTTTGAAACCAGTCAGTCGCTTAGCCGAGTGTTTCTCTATCTCGAACTTTTTCATTCTCTTCCGAATCTCCATCTTCGCCCAGGTAATCACTGTCTTTTTAAACCTTTCATTATGCCATGCATGCCGTTTCTAGGTTCTGTAATTTCTGTGTTCTTGAGTAGGGTTTTATGAGGATCTTTTTGCATAAACCTTCCATTGCTTGGTAAGAGGGCGCCTTTATGCTTTATATAGGTTAGGACTTAGTTTGATAGTAAGGATCATAGGCTTAGGGTGTAAGATTGACGTAAAAATTCAATCTTTAAGCTAGGTGAAAAAACTAGATTTTTTCCCGCACTTCAGGAGTCGAAACAGTTCTCTTTCAGAAAACAGTTCACTTCCTTTTTTGATCCGTTTTTCAAACCATTAGTGCCGAGTCTTAGTGTAGGAGTAGGATGCTGCTGGTTTTTTAGACGCGAGCAACGTTATCCCAATCTTCCACATTAATTCGCGGACTGTGTCTTATCTCCTCCATTGTCTGTTTGCAGTTTACATGCAAGACCCTTGGGGAGGAGAAAGACCAATTGAAGATGACCTCTTGGCCCAACTACTCGAAGGCAAAGAGAACCCATCTACTTTGATACCAGAAATCCCTTTTTCTCGCCCTAGCTCAAACTGTCCTTCAATCCCCAATCAGAGAATGGCCCGAACGAAAACCAAAGCCCGAAAAAGGAAAAACCCTAACTCCCCAGACCAGCCTTCTGCTGATGTCCCCTCGACCAGTGGTCGAGGCGAATTCACTCCGGAGACCGATGTCTAAAGGCGTGCCCATCCTCGCCATGTTGACCAGCCAGCCATTGCGTGGCACATCGTCCCTCAGAGTACGGTGACACTGCGGATGATTGCTAACTATCTAAGCAGATACAATCTGACGGGTGTGACCTTAGTCAAACCATCTATCGACCAGCGAGCCAACCTGCCAGGCGGGGCTTACAGCGCCTGGTCGAGGTTCCACATTGAGGCATGTGCCACCCTGCCTTTTCACTTGTTTTTTCAGGGGGTGGCTAATTACTTTGGAGTAGCCCCCTTTCAAATCACCCCGAACGGATATAGAATGCTGGCCGCACTCTATATCCTTTATAAGCTCAAAAATGGCCAGTACATTCCCCCCATGAGGTCAATTTTCTTTTTGACCTTAAGTCCAATCCCAACCAAGACGGTACGGGGTTCTTTCACTTCTGCCACCAAGAATCCGGACGCACCTTTTTGTCCGACACCACCCATATCTCCAATGTGGGGAAGTATCATCATGAATACTTCCTCACTCCTGACCTTTCTGCGGACAACCTGGCCTTCACCCGAGGAGGTAAAAATTCTTATGCGAGTAGCTTCTTTACTTAGTGTTTTACTGTCATAATATCTTGACATCCGTTGTGTTCCAGGCCCATGGTTACGTCCTACCCCTACTTTGGGAATGGAGTCAAGGGCTACACTCTTAGCCAGCATGCCAAATGCTGATAAGAGTGTAAAAAACTTAGTTACCGAGGCTAACCTTAGGCTGGTTGGCCTTTGGGGATCCCAACCTGCGACGACTGAACCTTCGGCGGGCGGTGCTCAAGTCGACGCAAAACCTGAGCAGGAACCCGAGCAGCAACCTCAGGCGCCCCCTCCTCGGAGGCGGCCGACTGGGGTTACGATCAGGGAACCTGCCGTCCCCCATCGAGTAGAGAAAACTTCAGTCCCCAAGGGCAAGGGAAAACAAAAGGCTGTTGAGCCTACCGAACTTTCTGACGATTCGTCGGATGTAAACGGTACAATAATCTCGCTTTTAAATAATTTGCCAATTCCCTCTCATCTATTTGATGGGGAGGGCAACTTTAAGAATGCTCCTTCTTTAAACTCAGATTTCTTCCAGGAAATAGGTAGTTCAGTAAATAATGCTACGACCAGTAGTTGTAGCCCGGGTACTTTACTTGTAATCCTTTTACTTTTATCTCTGTTCCCCTTATGATTATTTAATCTTACTGCTCGAGTTATTTCCCTTTGTGCAGGCATGGACTCTGAGGACGTCTTTGCTCATTACGAGGCTGCCGCTGCCTCTTCTGTCCCGAAGAAGGACAGCAAGAGGGCTCGAGGGGAAAACAGCAAGACCCCTTCGAAGAAGGCTCGAACGAACGATGCTCTAGCCGCCACCCCTTCTAAGGAGAACACGACACCTCCGCCCCCCACCAAGCAGTCGAACCCCACACTTGCGAACCCACGACCCTCCTCTAGGGCCGCTGACAAGGAGGCATTGGACAACCTGCCCGAAGGCTCCCTGTCCAGCCTCGTTGTCGGGTCGGCCAGGGAGAGGATATATAAACTCTCGAAGCACAGACGCAGCCAGGCCGCCATTAATGAAACTGCCTCAATGGAGGTCGACCAAATCATCAACAGGGGGTTGAATGAGATAGTCAGCGTAAGCCATCTTCTGCTACTTCGTCATTTATGTCTGACTTCTTTCCCTTACTTTATCTCATTCTTTGTGTTCAGGGGTTGCTGTCTTTAACTGCTAGCTGGCGCTGTGCTGGGGCGTTGGTTTCTCGCGGACAGAACTTTGACTCCAGGCTTGCCCAGGCTAAACAAGCACTAGAGGATGAGAAGATCAAGCTGCTCGAGGAGAACAAGGATCTGTCCAAGCCGAATGAACAACTGTGCGAGGACCAAGCCACTCTCACCAAGGAGCTTCAGGACAGCCAAGGGGCCTTGAAGAAAGCCAACGAGGAGCGGCTGAAGTGGAGGGAAAGTTCTGTACTTGTCACCCAAGAGTGTAAGCAACTCGGACTTGATCTGACCGCCAGCAAGGATGAGACGAAGGAGCTTGAAGAGCGGGTGCGGGAGCTCGAGGGGCGAGTGCAGGAGGTTGAGGAGGAAGGGGCCATGAACTTGAAGAAGTATAAGGAGGCCACTCTCCTTTGCTTTTACGACTTCTGGAAGCACAACCGGGAGGCCAACTTTAACTATCTTTCCGAGCGGTTGAAGAGAACTCTGATGACGCAGTGCGCCACCCGGTTGGACGCAGAGGAGAAGGGTAAGGCTAAGGCTCCTACTGCTGATGCTGAAGCTGGTCCTCCTGCCGACTAGGGCACTCCCCCTAATCCTCAAGACCCCCCTACTCAGTAAATTTTTTTCTTTTATTTTGTTTTTATGGCCCACGAGTCTGTTTGTAAAGACAATTTATTTTTATTGCTGCAAGGGCAACTTTTTTACTTATAACTGAACAATTACATCCGAGCAATACTGATCGCAGTGCAAAAGCTTTTTACTTTTAATTGAACAATTACATCCGAGCAATACTGCTCGCGGTGTAAAAGATTGCCTTATTGATATTATAATGTTTCTTTTATTATAATATCTGTTCGTATGACCGAACTTAGCATAGTACTTTGGTTTGATTTAACAAAACATAAATTTTGAAAAATACTCTGAGTACCGTAGCATGCTTTCACTTATTTTGTTCATGTGTTTACATACCCTTTGGTATGCTTTGCTATCGATGTGCCTTATGTCCCCCCCAAGTGATCGAGGGGCTTTAGATCCTTGGTCACTTGCCTTGACCATGACCTGTGCGAACATTACTGCTCGATAGTAAACATAACATTTATAATACAGCAAAACAACACACGTAATGAACAAATACTTGTAAAAATGAATTTACAAAGGTTGGCAAGAATGACTGGCTGCGCACAGTCCCTTATAATCTCGTATTTTAAAAATGGACTAATCATGTCTTTACGAGTGATCTTAAAAAGATCTTACACTTATAAGCGATTAGCCATACAACTTGGCTAACCCTTTTTCGAAACTTGTAAAAAGTAAAATTTAATACAAGCCAGTCCTTTAAGAAGGACTGTTTATTGAAAATACTTGCGCAGGTGTTCTCCATTCCAATAGCATGGAACGAGATCTCCATTTAAGCGTGCAAGTTTGTAGGTGCCCGGATGAAGGACTTCTTCAATCTGGTAAGGTCCTCCCCAGTTTGGTCCGAGTACTCCAGTAGTGGGGTCGCGGGTATTTAAGAAAACTCGTCTTAGTACTAGATCTCCGACGTTGAATTTTCTTTCTTTTACTTTAGAGTTAAAATACCGGGCGACCTTTTGCTGGTACGCAGCAACTCGTGGTTGGGCTTTTTCTCGTTTTTCTTCAAGTGAGTCTAAGGACTCCATCATTAGTTGGCTATTCTGGTCCTGGTCGTATGTAATTCGTCGATGCGAGGGCGGATCTAACTCGACGGGCAACATAGCTTCATACCCGTATGCTAAGGAAGACGGAGTATGACCTATCGCTGTTCGATGAGAAGTTCTATATGACCAGAGGACCTCAGGCAGCTGTTCTGGCCATGCTCGTTTAGCGTCTTCAAGCCTTTTCTTCAGGGTGTCTTTAAGCGTTTTATTCACTGCTTCGACCTGCCCGTTTGCTTGTGGATGCGCGACTGAAGAAAAGCTTTTAATAATCCCGTGTCTTTCGCAGAAGTCTGTGAATAAGTCACAATCAAATTGGGTTCCGTTTTCTAAGACAATCTTTCGAGGCAAACCATATCAGCAAACAATGTTCTTGATGACAAAGTCAAGAACTTTCTTGGTCGTTATGGTAGCAAGTGGTTCAGCTTCGGCCCATTTGGTGAAGTAATCGACCGCTACAACTGCATACTTCACTCCACCTTTTCCTGTTGGCAGGGAACCAATCAAGTCTATACCCCATACTGTGAAAGGCCACGAACTCTGCATCTGCTTCAACTTGTTTGGAGCTGCTCGTGGGATTTTGGAAAATCTCTGACACTTATCGCACTTTCGCACAAACTCCATTGAATCTTCGTTCATAGTTGGCCAGAAATAGCCCTGCCTTAGAATCTTTTTCGCCAAACTTTGCCCCCCAGCGTGATCTCCGCAGAAGCCTTCATGTACTTCCCTCATCAGCTCCTTAGCTTTCTCGGGTGTGATACATCTGAGCAATGGCATGGAGTATCCCCTTCGATATAGAACACCATCGACCAGTATATACCTAGCAGCTTGCCTTTGAAGAGTCCTGGCTTTGTTCCTATCGGCCGGTAGTACACCATTTGTAAGATACTTCAAGTAAGGCGTCATCCATGTATCTTCTATTCGGATTTCCATACTAGTTTCACTTGCTTGTATGCTTGGCTCGCTTAATCTTTCCACTAGCACAATATTCAAAGTGTCAGCATCTTTCGTGCTCGCAAGTTTGGCTAAGGCATCCGCGTTCGAATTTTGATCCCGAGGTATTTGCTGGAGGGTATACTTCATGAATTGGGCTAACAAATCTTTAGTTTTGTTCAAGTAGGCCACCATCTTTAGGCCTCGTGCTTGATATTCCCCTAGAAATTGATTCACTACCAGCTGCGAATCACTGTAAATATCCAGCACCTTTATACTCATGTCTTTTGCCATCCTTAATCCAGCGAGGAGTGCTTCGTATTCGGCTTCATTATTTGATGCTGTGAAGTCGAACCTAATGGCGCAGTGAAATCGATGCCCTTCCAGCGTTATCAAGATCACCTCTGCTCCCGCGTGAGATTTGTTAGACGACCCATCTGTGAATAATTTCCACGGAGGAGCTTCATCTCGAGGCTCAGGCGCGCTAGGCTTTTCGCACTGCTCGTTGTCTGGGAGTTCGGTGAAATCTGCAATAAGATCGGCCAAGACTTGTCCCTTTACTGCTGCTCGCGGTGAATATGTAATATCGAACTGCCCTAGTTCGACTGCCCATTTTAATAAACGCCCAGCCACTTCTGGTTTCTGGCGGACTTGCCGAAGAGGCTGGTCGGTTAAGACTGTAATGGGATGGGCTTGGAAGTAAGGACGCAGCTTCCTCGAGGCCAAGATTAAATAATACGCTAACCTCTCGATGGAAGGATATCTCAGTTCCGCTCCGATTAGCCTCTTGCTTACATAGTAAACCGCTTTTTGTACGCCTTCTTCCTCTCGTACTAGTACCGCACTAGCAGCAACTTTAGTGATCGCCAGGTAAATGAACAAAGTTTCCCCTTCGATAGGCTTTGATAAAATAGGAGGCTGTGCCATATGGGCTTTTAAGGCCTGAAAAGCTTGCTCGCAATCTCTTATCCATTCAAACTTCTTATTGCCCCTAAGTAGATTGAAAAAAGGAACGCATTTATCTGTTGATTTGGAAATAAATCTACTTAAGGCTGCAATTCTTCCAGTTAAACTTTGTACATCCTTGATTATCTCTGGCGATTTCATGTCGATCAGGGCCTTTATCTTGTTGGGGTTAGCCTCGATTCCTCTTGAATTTACAATGAACCCCAAAAATTTCCTTGATCCAACTCCGAAGGAACATTTGAGAGGATTTAGTTTCATCTGGTACTTGTTCAATACATCGAAACATTCCTGTAAATCCTTCACATGTCCTTCTGCTTTTTTCGACTTTACCAGCATGTCGTCCACGTACACCTCCATGTTTACTCCGATCAATTCTTTAAACATGTGGTTAACCAATCGTTGGTAAGTCGCACCTGCATTTTTCAGTCCGAAAGCTGGTGTGATCCTCGTCAGGGGGATGCATGCTGATCTGATTGTAGCCTGAGTATGCATCCATGAAGGAGAGGATCTCATGTCCTGTAGTAGCATCGACCAGCTGGTCGATCCTTGGCAGTGGGAAGCAATCCTTTGGGCAGGCTTTATTGAGGTCTGTAAAATCCACACAGGTCCGCCATTTGCCGTTAGGCTTGGGAATCAGTACTGGATTGGAGACCCACGATGGATAAAACGCCACCCTGATGAACCCATTTTCCTTTAATCTTTCAACTTCTTCTTTTAAGGCTCTCGACCGATCCTTATCGAGCAGCCTTCTTTTCTGTTGCACGGGTGGAAAACTCTTGTCTATGTTCAGGACATGGCTGATAATTGCAGGATCTATCCCAACCATGTCTTTGTGCGACCAGGCAAAGACTTCCTGGTTTTTTCGCAAAAACCCCACTAGTGCATGCTTCGTGGTTGGTTCTAAATTTTTCCCGACCTTCACGACTCTGGTCGGGTCTTTTTCGTCAAGTTGGACCTCATCCAGGTCCTCGACGGGTCCAACATTTTCCTCAAAATCCCCAAAGAGAGGATCTAAATCTCTATCCTCACTTTGGACAACACCCTATTTGGTGACTTCATCACCGGATTGGGCTTGTGTATCACTCGCCATCTGCAACCTATCTGGGGGAGTGCTCTTTGACGTTCCCTTCTTCGCCTTTGTGACTGAGGCGTTGTAGCATTCCCTGGCCTCCCTCTGGTTTCCCAACACGCGTCCTACCCCTACGTCTATCGGGAATTTCATGGCTAAGTGCCACATTGAGGTGACGGCCCTTTGATCACCCAATATAGGCCTCCCAATGACGGCATTGTACGCCGAAGGACAATCGACTACTATGAAAGTAGCGAGTAATGTCCTGGTAGCAGGCGCTGTACCTGTTGTCACTGGTAGTCTGATTGACCCTGCTGGGGCGAGTCCCTCCCCAGAGAAGCCGTATATTGTTTGGTTGTAGGGCTCCAGATCCTTAACGGACAACTTCATGCGTTCCAGCAAAGACTTATACAGGATGTTCACCAAACTTCCTGTATCAACCAGCACTCTCTTCACCATCATGTTGGCCATTTGGACATCCACGACCAGCGGATCGGAATGTGGGAACCGGACATGTTGGGCATCGCTATCAGAGAAGGTTATTTCGCCTTCCTCTGATCGAGCCTTTTTTGGCGCGCGGTCATCCACAGTCATCATCTCGATGTCCTGGTCATGGCGTAGGGTCCGAGCATATCGTTCTCTGGCCTTTCCGCTGTTTCCCGCGAGGTGCGGGCCTCCACAGATGGTTAACAATGTGCCAGTTACGGGGTCAGGCTGCAAAGGTGGCGAGCGTTGGCGTGTGGGCACTTGCTCGTTGCCACCTGAAGCTTCTCGTTGGGAATTTCCCGAGGCCCGTATATATCTTCTCAAGTGTCCTTGTCTAATAAGGAACTCGATATCACTTTTCAGCTGGTTGCATTCATTGGTATCATGTCCGTAGTCGTTATGATAACGGCAGAACTTGGTAGTGTCTCTTCTCGAAATATCCTTTCGAATGGGAGCGGGTTTCTTATAAGGCACACTGGAACTCGTGGCCTGATAAACTTCTCCCCGAGACTCAATAAGGGCAGTATAGTTAGTGAACCGAGGTTCATAACGATTACCCTTGGTTCGTTTACTGTCAGAGGTGGAAGGCTCATTGTGTGGCCGTTTCCCCCCATTCTTGCCATTGCCGTTGCCGTTCCCGTTGCCTTTGCCGTTGCCGTTGGGTTTGGACCCATTGGCGGCTTTGGCGGGCTCGGCAGTCCCTTTGTCCTTGCCTGGGGGATTTCCTTCGTTGGCGATGGCATCTTCGAGCTTGATGTATCGATCAGCTCGATCCAAAAATTCCTGGGTAGTCCTAACCCCATGCTTTCTGAGGCTGTCCCAGAGAGGCGTGCGGCGCTTAACTCCTGTGGTTATGGCCATCATCTTGCCTTTGTCTCCCACTGTTTTTGCTCCAGCAGCTGCTCGCTTAAAGCGCTGGATGTAGTCTTTCAGTGGCTCTCCGTCTTGCTGGCGTATCTCGACCAGCTGGTTTGCCTCAGTTGGGTGCACATGACCTGCGTAGAACTATCCGTAAAACTCCTTTACGAACATTTCCCAGGAAACTATACTTGCAGGAGGGAATTTGAAAAACCACTCCTGTTCGGCATCAGAAAGTGTTGCAGGGAAGATCCTGCAGCGAGCGTCTTCGGACACTTTCTGAATGTCCATTTGTATTTCAAACTAGTTGACGTGAGATACCGGGTCACCATACCCATCAAAATTTGGAAGCGTAGGCATCTTAAACTTGCCAGGAGTTTCTGCCATAGCTATCC
The DNA here is from genome assembly GCF_963169125.1 of Humulus lupulus. Taxonomy (NCBI): domain Eukaryota; kingdom Viridiplantae; phylum Streptophyta; class Magnoliopsida; order Rosales; family Cannabaceae; genus Humulus; species Humulus lupulus. The sequence goes on from NC_084797.1 coordinate 238,845,831, forward strand.
TCTGGACGAAAGGAGTGCCTTTTCTCCTATCATGGTCGATATAAGATGTTCTTCCCCCGACCAGCTACTGTACTGCCTAGTTGAAGGCATCTATCTGGGCTTGCACGGCGCTAGGAATCACCGGGGCCTCTGGTGCTGGGGGGACGTACTCATCATGCCGCTCCCGGCGATCGTTGAGTACATCCCTTAAGTCCTCGTCTCTTCTCCGCTGCTCGCTAGCTCCGAGCCGGTTGAAGAAATTATTTTGTCTGGGCTGCCCCCCAACATCCCGTCTATCGGGTTGGTCATCCCTAGGCGGCAGGCTTCTGCCTCCACCTCTTTCTTCGTTCCTCCAACTGGCATTTCCTCTGTCTGAGTCGGCCTCATTATAACCATGGCCATCCCTGAATCTTGATTGGCTATGGTGGGATCGACTGTTCCCTCGGTTGCCTTCCCGAGCTGGAACCTCTTGAGCATTAGAGGGTGGCCTGCGTTGGTCGGTAGGTCCCCGTGCATTATCATGCCGTGGGGGGCCTTGAACCGCAGAGCCCAACTCTGAGTTCCTTCTGTTACTAGAAGGATGTTGTCCTCTGCTCGGTTGGTTTGGCTCGTCGCCCCTGTGGCGTCTAGGACTGCGAGGCGGCTACCCGGCCCTATTCTGCCTCTAGTGCGGTGGATTGCCGCGACCAGCTTGGGATGGATGCTGTGCTTCAGGGCCCCTTAGCGGGACATCGTCCTGAGGTGCCTGTGGCGGCTCGGGCCTTTGTAGGCTCGAGGGCTAGATAGCCGGGCTAGGATTGGGACCCCTGTGGGGTGGCCCATTTGCAGGTTGATCAAGTTGCGAGGCAGGCGCAACTTGATTCCTAGCCAGTTATAAGGCTGCCTCGAGGGCTGCCATGGCCTCCCTCTGGCGACGGTCCATCTCCGCCTGCCTTTCACCAGCTCCAAGCGCTGCCGTTCAATTTCTTGTTGCTGTCGCGTCATGATTTCGGCAGTACTTTCCTGGCTGGCCCTCAGATTGGTCAGTTCCTCCTGCAATACCCCTACGGTATTCTTCAGCGTCTCGTTGTCCATTTCTTCCTCATCAAATTCCAAATGCGGCTCATCGTCGGCCGCGTTTGGAGGAGGAGGAGGTGGGTGAGATGGTGCAGCGCCGGCCGCTTGTCCAGTTTTCCTGGTAGTTTTCGCCATTGATCTCTCAACGATAATGTATCAAGCTCTCAATGAAAGCACCATAATGTTGACCCTGATTTTGGCCAACTGACACGGAGTCAAATTTGCTTGATGTGGACAAACACGTTGGAAAGAATGTAATGACGAAATAATAAAGAACACAAGAGTTTAGTGTGGTTCGACCCCAGAATCTGGTAATAACCTACATCCACTTGAGTTCTTATTGATATAGAATTCAAAGGAGTGATCAAAGAACTAGGGTTCAATAAGTTTTACCAACCTCTGAAGAACAAGACTGTAACGACCCAAATTTGCTAATAAGGCTTAAGGGCCTTGATTAGTGTGCCTGGTGGGCATAATGGGAATTATGTGTGACTTTAATGATTAAGATGCATGATTATGATTTAAAGCATGTTATATGACTATTTGAATATTTGAGATGCATGACTATGTGTATTAGTATGCATGTAGGCCCTGATTAGGTTAAAATGGCACAATCGTAATTTTGGCCATTATGGGCATAACTGTATTGATATATGTGATAATTGTCGAGACCACATTATTATGTGGATATATCTGTGATCTGTGACTCGAGACGATCCTAGTGAGCAAAGTAGCGAAAAAGTCATGGCGGGGATTTATACCCGGCTCGGGGTGAGCTTAGGGGTATAAATGGGAATTTAGTGAGTGTATTGAAGTCTATTTTTTCATTGAGGAATATTATTGGTGATTATTTAGGTATCGGGAGTTAAGCGGGAAATATTAGAGACACTCGAGGAGTTAGCGGGAATTGGGTAAAATGACTAGAATGCCCTTAAGTGAATTAAAGGATTAGAAATAAAGGGGAGGACATTAGGGTCATTTGGCTTTCTAAATATGGGAATTACTGAGACTTTATGTTAGTGGAAATTGTAGAGAAGTGTAGAAGTCTGAAAAAGAAGGAAAAAGGAAGAAAAAGAAAGGGAGAAAAACAGAGAGAGTTTTCTAAGGTTGGTTTAAGCTTCCTTCATCAATTTCTTGAGGATTTCTGGAGCAAAGCTCAGAGGAGAGCTGTGATAGACTGAACATCAAGGATCCTAAGCTAGGGTTGAGGAATTGGCAGAGGTTTAGCAAGAGGACACTAACACTTGAGGTAAGACTTTAGAGTTCTTCAGTTTCTGTTTCTGGTTTTTGAGCTATGGTGTTTAAGTTGAATTGGATGGAAACTTTAGGGAATTCAGGCCTAAGGCAGAGGAGGAGCAAGCCAAGGAAGCCTAGAGGCAACTTGTGGTCGAAATCCCACCAAAATTATAAATTCTAAGCTCTAACTTTGTTGTTCAACTGGTTTTTGCTGAGTTTTAGTGTTTAGGAGAGGCTATGGTGAATTTTGAGTTTGGGGATGCATGTGCTTGAGTTCTAGGTATTTGGGGTGCTTGGGATGAGTAGAGTATGGTCATAAGGTTGTTTTTGAGGTTGGGAAAGATTTGGAAGAGTTTTGGTTGAGGTTGGTTCGAGGAAATCGCAGGAAGGGAAAACTGATGTTGGTCTATCTGTGACTAGCGCTAGCCTTTGGGCGCTGTAGCGCTAGGCCAAGCTTGCTGAGGGGGTTTTGCTTCTATTTGTAGCGCTGTAGTACCCTCCCATGAGCGTTGTAGCGCTACCCTGCCTTCTGAAGAGGAATTTAGGGTTATTTGCAAGGGTTTTTGACCAAGGGTTTGGGGTTTGTTTCCACCACCTTGTTTGGTGGAACTAGGACTTCCCGGGGACTCGGGATTGGCCCCGAGGCTAGGTTTTGGACTTGAGGTTTGATGATGACTTTGGCCTATGGTTGTGTTTAGGTAAGCGCTAAGGCTCGAGGGGGATCGTGCTCAAGAAGTCGAGGGATCAAAGCTAGTGAATTGGAAGGTAAGAAAACTGCACCCGGTTATATGTTTGTGATGAGACTAAGTGCTCCCGATACTTGTATCGTGTCAATGATGGTATTATGCCATGGGACATGTAAAGCGGCCTAAGGGCGCCGTACACTATATTTGCGCACAGGGCGCGGCTTGGCCACTGGTAGCCGAGGACAGCTTAATATTCACTGAGCTCGGTTTAAGCGGGCCGGAGTCAGTGGGATAACGGAGGGAGCGGCCTGAGGGCGCTAGCCCTAGTTATCATTTGTGAACTGCAAATGATATGAGTTGATATGTTTAGTATGTGGAATACTTGATTATACTGAATGGTTACATGGTTGAGATTATGTGATGCAATATGTGATATTGATTTGTCTATTGATTGCTTATGCTCTGTTGTTGTGTTTTCTTGCTGGGCCTTGGCTCACGGGTGCTACGTGGTGCAGGTAAAGGCAAGGGCAAGCTGGACCAATCTTGAGTTGGAGGGCTGTGGGGTTGAATGTACATAGACAGTTGTTCGATCGCCATGGTCGAGGAGTGGATCAGGACAGGGATTGCCTAACTGTCTGTTTTGCCTTAGTATGGCTTGATATTGTATATAAACCTTGTGTCTTTTGTAAACGGTCTTTAAACTTAATATTTTTGGGATCCCGTGTAAACAGATGATGTTTCTTAATGAAAATGCGACCATTGAAACCAAAACATTTTATCCCTAGTTCCTCTATAGATTCAATAACACGTTTTTAATTAAATGACTTGATTAGCAAGTCTAGCACCTTACAAACACACAGTGTAACGGTCTTGGCTATCCAGGGCGTTACAAAGACAATATGTCAAATAGAATAACTCTAATCTCTAGTGATCAGAAAGCAAAAAAGAAGAAGAAGAAGACGAAGAAGAAGAAGCCGATCCTCTCCCTTGAGCCCTCCTTCTCTATTTATAGGCTCAAGGAGGATTTACATTAATTTGTTACAGATATTATTGCCTACATAATCGGATACTCAGCAAATCATGGGAGATAATTTCGGATACTATCATAACTGCATAAGATCTTTTCTGCGTATAGCATGCGTACGACCAGGCTGGTCGTATGAAGATATTGAACGTTGTGACAATAGATGTCTTCTTGGTCGATAGTCGATCACGAATTCTGCCAGATGTCAGCCACGTGTACTAAATGTTTGCCATGTCACTCATGCCTGATTTTTGGGATAACACCGCAAGTTTGGGATTGGTTCAAGGGGCATTTTAGAGACTTTATTTCTTATGATTTAACATGATTAAATATTCATAAAATTGGTCAAATTTTTGAAATTTAACTGATGATATCAGTTGTGGAACCTTAGTTTATTATTTTTTTTAAAAAAATATAAAGAATTCATTGAAAAGAGGATCTTACCACTTCAAACGCTAACTTCTTTTCTAAACCTTTTTTAAAACGTGTTTACCATGATAATATGAAGGAAAGAAATCATGGAAATAAAGAGAGAAGCAAAGGGTCGAAGAGAGAGAATATAGTTATCATTTTTTTGAAAAAGATAAGAACTTTTTGAGTTCTTGCACTTGGGAAAATCTAGGCGGTATTGGACATTCTAGAATCATTCTAGGGGAGGAAATAAACCTTTTGAGTGTGGGAAAAACAATTATAAGGTCCTGGATTGTGATTCACCATTTTTATCCAAGAAAATGCATATTCTTGTATAATTTCGATTTTAAGGGTGTTTAAAAGTGTATGGTGTGCGTGGTTGGTGACAAACAAGCTTAGGGGACTCCAAGAATCGATTTGAACGTGAAGAAACAGGCTGAAATGGTCCAGAGCAAGAAAAACCAATTTTGAGCTCCATTGTTGGCGGTACACCGACGTTGGAGATGAAGACTTTGACCAAGGTGGCTGTGGCATGATTCTTTGGTGTCTTAAAGTTGATTTGGACTGCTGGAACACGTGTGAGAAGTTTCCAAGTAGTTTGAAACGTTGGGGTAGCCGGAAACAAAATAAACAACCTCGTCGGCACTGAAGAAAACGACAACTCTGGCAATAGCTCTGGCGAACCTGATCTGGGTGTTTCCTGAGGAGCTAGTGGTCATCGAGGTGACACAGCAAGTGGTTCGGGACACGTCATCGGACAACGCACTGCTTAAGGTAAAGGCAAAGCAAAGCAGTTAGTGGTGCGGGCTCGAGGCATGGGCAGAATATGTTAGAGGCTGGGCTCCAGTTATTTATGTTTTTAGAAATAAATGTTATGTTTTTAATTTTTCAGACTTGAACGATTATTTTCTTTATGTTGTTTTTATTAAACCTAGCGTCCAACATTTTTATTTTTAAATAATGAGATATCATTGTCTATTTAAATTTTAAATAAATATTTTCGTTTAGTGTCTTAAAGTATTTATTGTTTATTATTTTTAAACGGACTCCCTAAGTAATGTCTTGGGAAATCGGGACGTTACAATGATGTGGCTAAACATGAATCTTTAATGTTATTTATTTTAGTTTTATATTTTATTCTCCATATCTATGTTTTTTTAAAAAAAAAAAAAGCTTTTTCATATCTGTATTTGAATTCTCTAATTTGTGTTTACTGTTTGTGAGTGTCTGGTCACAATGATTTATGATTTTTATTCGAGACCTGAGAAAAAGTGAGAATTGAATATGTTATAGTTAGATAACCATAGATTCTTATAAGATGTTAATACTTATTTAATATATGGTGTAAAGTTTCTGCTCTTAATGAAGCACAATAGGTTGAAATTGTGAGATGTAGAAAATTTACTTATTGTGTTTACTTTCTATATCTTGAGAAAGAATAAAAAAATACAAAAGAAAACTATTATCAACATAGGAAGAAGAAGTTATAAAACCATAATAAATACATTAAAGATGATTGCTATGGTGAAGTCATAAACCTTAAGTTTTTATTCATATAAGTTTTTGTCAATTGTTTGCATTCATTTATTGTAGAGTCCAAGAACTTTACTTAGCTAGTTAGATAGTAGTATTATAGTATTTATAGTATTATCTTTATGACTATGGATTTTTGGTTTAGACCGGGAATTATTTGGACACTCATAGTAGTACTTGTAGATTTTCTAAGTTTAACCTATAGTTTAAGAATATTAATGTTAACCTAAGGTTTGATTAATATGGCTGATATTAAGGATAATATTTATTATACTATATGGTTTAGATAAGAACCAATAGGATTTTAAGCACATGTTATGTATGGGTGATTAAAGGATTAAGTATTTTGAGGATTAAATTTAATAAGGGTAAAGTTTGAATGCTCTAAGGTCAGTCAGCAGCTTTGAATACGTTTAAGGGCTTAGTCAAGGCTGTTACTCAATTTGAATTAAGCTAAAAATGTGTAATTTCGTGTTTAAATAATCAGTGAATGCCGATATATCGCAGCTATAGGGGCGATATATCGCAGCACGTAGATACGGAAAACACGAAACGATGCACGTTTGCCTCGGGCATATTGGTCCAGGCGATATATCGCCTATAGGGGGCGATATATCGCCTCCTTCAGCTTATTTTGAAAGTTTTTGAATTTGTTTTCCATTCAGCCATTCAACCTTTTGATAAGTCCAGCAACTTTTTGAACGAGTCTTCAGCCTCTGCTGAACGATTATTCAAATTATTTTCACCTAAAAAGCCATTATTTTTATTCAAGTTAAATTAAGATCCTTTCATTCCTAAACTCTATAAATAGGACCTAGTACCCAGCCATTATTCACCTTTTACTCTAAGTTCAGAGGCTACAAGTTGCTAGGTGAGTGTGAGAGTGTAAACACTTGGGTGGGGAAATCATAAGCTTGATCACCATAAGCTTATCAAACACTTGGAGAAGTAAGGTTTCATAGTATTTCGGTTCGGGGTTTAGATTGGTCTACAAGTCTTCAAGGTATTTCTACACCTTAGTTCATTGGTATTATTTTATTTTAAGTTCTCATAGTCTTCTACTCAGCCTCTAACCTTAATCTTTATTTTGGTTAGGAAATCTAAGTTCTTGAGCAAAAAGGTTTTGGTAAGTATTTTTCTCAATGGTTTAGTCCTTCCATTCCTTTCAATTCTCTTCTTTTCTATACTCACTCTTTTTAATGGTTCTTAGGAATGTTCCAAAGTCCCACCTCTGTCCTCTTATCCCGGTATTTTGGTAAGGAAAATAGGATAGAAATTCATATGTTATATGTTTTATATGTTATCTTATGTTTCTTATGTTATGATAAGTGTTATGATATGTATGTTTGTAGGCTTGGGCATATGACCCATATGACTAACAAGACCCCAAATAGATTATGGGCATATGACCTGCTTAGCTAGTAGGACTCCACTAATCTCATGGGCATATGACTTGTTTAGTCTATGGGACCCCAAGTAATAATGGTCATTATAGTATGTGTATGATATAAGTGTAATGTATGTTATGTTATGTTTTTATGTTTCTTATGAAATCTATGTATATGAACTATGTGGTAGATTTCCTTGCTGGGCATTAGGCTCATTCCTTTTTGTTTATATGTGCAGGAAAATAGCTATAGTGGCGGTAAGGTTCGTGGATGCTTGGGGATTGTGTATCGGTGATGAATGGATTCAAGGAGTCGAGAGTTCGATTTTCGAGGATGTAGTCTTCTTTTTATGGTTTTACATGTATTTTTCCGCACTTGCTATGTAACTCCTTTTTATTTTAAATTATGTTTTGTTTTTAAAACAATGGGATCCCATATCCTACTTGACATTTTATGTAAGTAACTCTTATTTTTTTTTACAAGTTTCCTAATAAATATGGTATTTTCACAATGTAAGTTTTATTAAGGATTAGTATGTTTAGTTTTAGTTAATGGTCCAAAAGTCTAGAGTAGTTGGGTCATTACATTTATTTTATTGTTCATTTGTTAATCTTATGAATCAAGTCGTGCTTAATCAAATAAAATTAAGACTAAAGCTATTGGTAGTTGATAAACAATATTTGTGGAAACGATAATTTTACTTCTCTTTATTATTTGTCTTATATAATGAGGGTTACTTCTTTAACTTATTTTTTATTCACCTGTAAACTAATTTGAACTTTTATTTAAAACATAAGAACTCGTAGTATTCTTTTCTTTTGATTCCATATACATAATGTGTATGTGGCCACACATCAGAACAAAAGCACACCAAACTCAAACTAAATAAAGTTCATATTGAGTAACTATATATACAAGCATCAAAACTAGAAAGTTTGACCCTCCCATAGGGTCAAAATATCCATATGTACATCACTATGGTCAACACTATGCTCCAGCTCACTCATCCATCTACTTATTTATAACTTTACCTGCAACATATTATGCATGATCTTGCTCTTTAGAAACATTTATTTTCTTAATTTCTTTGGGCCCTTGAGTTTTGTGCACATTGTTTGGTTCAACCTATGCGGCAGGGCTTGCATAACATATAATTTCTTATGGGTTCTCATTCGACTAGCCATGGTCACAGCAAGGCTCCTTATTGACCTTACTCCATCGTTGTCCCATTGAGCTCAAGAATCAAGGCGGCCTCTAATTGCAACACTATCATACTTATATAGGTGGAGGAAAAAGATAAGAACATGACGTGGTATATAAATGGCCAACTCTGACCTAGTCCGCTCTGTTGGGCTGCCACTATGAGCTTTATAGACCTCCGTCTGAATCTCTGAACTTTCCTTTAATGCTTCTCCAAAACAGTGGCACAAAAAAAAAAACTTCTTTTATTCATTTAAACCTACCTTCCGTGCCTAAACTCTTTCATGACATTTCATAAAACTATGATTTTTTCTTAAAATCGGGCATGACCTTATAATATACATATCTATTTATACATATGCATGCCATGCATGAATGCTAGGATGAAAATGCCAATTGTCGTGCTTGTCAATAAAAAGCAAAGCAAATAAGCACAAAATAAACTTCCACATAACATATAATTCTAGTGTTATAATTCAGTACTTTACTTACCTCATTTCGAGCTCTCTAAGTTTTTGCTGGTGAAATATTCTTTGCATTAATAATTCATTTAATTATTTTAAAAGTTCATCACATAATTCCTAGTGTGAGCATCAAATTATACATATGGTGCTACGTTGAAATTCTACAAACAAGTGGTGCTCATAATTTCCATATAAAGGACTTGTGTCTAATTCACACATAATTCATGACTGTTTATAACTCAATATAGAAGTCTACAAGTACCTTTTTATAACTCAATACAAGAATCTATTGAGTAATGAAGATTGCATATTTAACTTACTATATGGCTCAAATATAATTAACCATAGACATATACATACATGAGCAGTATGTACTAGAAACAGAATAACAACAACCAGTAAGATCTAATTTGTGACTATTCTTTTAACATCCCACAATATAGATTAATTAACGGAACTCAAGAAACTAGAATGAGAAGAAAAAAAAAACATAATTCTCATATTTATTGTATATAGATATGTACCTTTCGTATGGATATATATATAAAAAAAAAGAGTAGCTCAAACATTCATATTCACTAACATGTTGCTTTCTCCCAAGAACCACATAATAAACGGTTCACTAACATGTTGCTTTCTCCCAAGAACCACATAATAAACGGTTCCTCTTCTATCTTTTCTCTTTCTCTTATTCATGTATTTACTTATTTTAGCTTAAGGGTAATATCTTTTCTAAGAGAATCCACACCTTTTAACTTTCTCTTGTATTAGCTATGGAAAACTTAGGCTTAAATAAGTCGCTTAGTGTAGCTTATATGTCTCTTCTATATAATAAGTGTGTATATAATGGAAATTTTTTATTTTAAGGATTTTTTATTTTTTTAATGTTAACTTTAACAGAATACTATTATATTTAACATAATATTCTTATATTTAACAGTAGTTTGTAAATACTTAAATTTAAATAAAATAAAATAAATAAATAAAATTTGATATTTTTGAGATATTTTACAATGATAATTATTTAAAAATAATAAATAATTAAACAAATTAAAATATGATATTTTTGAGATATTTTACAATGATAATTATTTAAAAATAATAAAATCATACGTTTTATAACTTAAATAAATTTTAATTAAATTTAAACTCACTTATTAGAATAATATCATATTAAACCTATAATATAATCTACTATTAATTAGCAATAAATTATTTAAAAAAAAATTAGCAAGAAACTTAAATTTAAAATCCACTTATAATATTTAATATTACATTAAACATATAATATATAATATCTTGTTGTCACTCTCAAATTCAAAAATTAGAACAAACATAAACTTAAACAAAAATAAATAAATTATTTAATTAAAATATGATATTTATTTGAAATTTATATGACTTTAATAAAAATAATTAATAATAAAACTAAACAAACGTGCGGATTGCACGTTGTTTGTATCTAGTATATAACTATATACATAAAATAAAATGAATTGCTAAGCCTAAAAATATATAAGTAACATATTTAAAATTTCAAAGCACACTATAAATTTACCACATTTATATCCAAATTAAATAATATGAAATAATTATGACTAAAAATAAAAGGTCACTCTTGTACAAAAGAGCAATTCTTGAGCATCTCACTGCATAATACTTAGATGGTAGTGATAATAAAATTAGAAGAAAAGTTCTCAAATGCTTAGCTTTGACAATATAAAATGCATTTCATATAAAATACACAAATAAAAATAACATAATGTCATGACGATTTACGAAATTAGGATGTCACACGTTTGATAATACATTATAATTATTTGAGAGTTTATGCGCCGGTGAAAAACCAACCTCCCATGCAATTAGAATTTGAAATTCAAATTCCTTATGATTTTCAAATTTAAAATTTAAAATATAATAAATAGAGTTAATTACTAGTCAATCCTAGCAAAAATCATCATCTCATAAAATCTACTAATCATTGCCTTGGTAAGCTATTACCTCACCAATTAGCTAATCACATGTGATCACATGTGAGTTCCTCCTCGAACAGATTCATCATTTTGCTTCTTAGCTTATAGGATATTATCAATCGTTTCTAGCCATTGTTCCACTCCTAAAGCCAAGTAATTATGGGTTACTCACACGTCTACCACAGAAAAATCACTTCTTGTTCGACTTACATGTGATAAGCAAGTCGACGGCATTATTCATTCTGAACCAGGATCAAACTCTCCATGAGATTCGTAATTGCATTATTTATTGTGTTTATTATTTAATTTGTATTCTTTTGGGAGATGTAACTCATAGTTTTACTCATTATAATCATTATCACTACACATACAACATTTTTTACTAATATAAACATTTTATCACATATTTATACTTAATTTTTTTTATTAAATTAGTTAAGTTATTAAGATCTTCTATTCTCATATTGATTAGGAATTAATAAGGATCATCTTTGAAGATTTTGTGTGTTTTTTATAGCAAAATTAAAAAGTTAACCTAATATAATAAAGGCATTCATGAAATTTAGAATATTTCCTTAATTGTTGTCAATCAGTTTTTTTAGAAAATAAATAAAATCTAAGTCAATTAATGTTTCCATTTAATATATGAATCTTCTTCAATCAATTAGGAATCAATTATAATTGATTTCAACATGGAAATTTTGTCATGAAGATCAATTACATACCTAATCATTTTGACTATAAGAATGATTTTTTTTTTTTAAAAAAAAGGTAAGAATCTTAAATCAAAATTATTTTGGTAGGAATTTTCAATCTATTTGATTTGGATATGGAAAATCTATCATGAAGATCAATCACATATCTAGACATTCTCATGCATGAATCTAGACATTTTTATGTTGTAATAGTCATTTTGAATGTAGCAATGTAGGATTTTTTTTTTTTAAATATTATAAGAATATTCAATTAAGATTTTTTTTCATTATCATTTTTAATTAATCTTTGATTATAGATTATTAATAAATGGTGATTGGAATTCATCATCTCTTGCATCCAAAGGTTTTGGTACGAATTTTCATAAGAACACAACTACATAACAACATTTTCACGCTGATCTGTGTCCAACGCATGCCCGACGAAAGGTAGGGCAAAAGAGGCATGGGCCAAGCTTCAAAATTTCACCCAATTTTTTTTTAGGAAATTATATTTTATATGAGATTTTTAATTTTGTAAAAAAATATAGTTTTTTTTCAAAAAAAAAAAAGTTAATCGATGACTTTTTATAAGAATTTTCACTTTTATGGGTTTATTTTCCCATATTTTTGTATAAAAGCTGGTTTATGCCATAGTGTTACTCTTATTCAAGTTTTATTAATTTGGAAGGGTATGTTTGTAATTTGATTAATATTTTTTTTAGCTTATTTGTTTTTATATTATTTTTATATTACTAATTTTATATTAAATTTTTCTTTAGTTGCTTAGTAATTTTTTTTCGTAGTAAGAATTGTGTTTTTTATTTATTATAAATATTATTTTCTTTCTTTTAGATTGTACGTTTCTTTTTTAAAATCCTAAGTAAGGTAGCCAATTACTTAATTGATCTTTGACAGTTATGTAAAAATAAAATTCTAGAGTTAGGTTAAATAGCATGTACCAGGAGGGATAACCAGTTACCCTGAAAAGAGTAACCTTCTGTCATAAGAGGGTGTAACCAGTTGCCGTAAGAGGGGTAACGGGTTACTCATATTAAATATGAAAAAAACATCAAATTTGAAGGAAAAAGAAGAAGAACACTTCATTAATAAAGGAATAAGAAATGACTATGATTTTAGTAACATAGATAACCAGTTACCATAAAGAACCTAGAAATATACACACACATCAGGACGTGAAGGTAACCAGTTACCATGAAGAACCCATCAATATACACATACGTCAGAACGTGAAGGTAACCAGTTACCCATAAATATACACACATAAAGAACGGGAAGGTAACTTGTTACCCCCATAAATATACACACAAAGAACGGAAAGGTAACTAGTTACCACAAGCCTGAAGATAGAAAGAAAAAAAATCAAATCCACCCCCTTTCTCTCTCTCCCATCTTCTTCTCTTCCCTCATCAAGAACGCTAGTCATTGCATGCCTTTCATGCCGAATCTCCACTCCAACCACCTCCTTGCATCACCTTGAAATAGAAAAAAAATTCAGATGTGGGGCTCGCCTGGGTGTGACAAGGCTAGGGTGGAGCTTTCGGGTTCTTGGGTTTGAGAGAGATGTGTACCCCTGTGTTAATTTAGACATTAACTGATTTCTGAATTTGTTTATGCCTTCCGTTAATTTGTGGAGACCAGTTGCTTCTTTTTCACGTGAAAAGCATCTTTATTTAAAAAAAAAATCTCATTGAGAATTATTTGTTCAAATGGATTGAATACATGAAATGTGAATGTGAATCCTTAATGGATGATATTAACCCCTGATTTAGCTGTGAGTTTTTGCATGCTTGTTGCAAAACTAGTTTTAGTTTTCAGTGTAGCATGTGTTGTAATTTTTATATATAGGATATTTTTCTTTATTCAAAATTTTAAACTGATTATGTTCTGCATCCCGTCTTTCTAATTCATTTCTTAATACTAGAGTAAAATTATTCTACATGTCTAGCAGGTCTTGTTCAACACTGTGATGGAGAATGCTTATAGTGATCAAGGAGCGAGGATGTCTGCCATGGATAATTCAAGCAGAAATGCTGGAGAAATGCTTGATCGTCTCACACTTACTTATAACTGGTATATGTCTCTTTTACACTATGACATACAACTTTTAAAGCTTTCTGTCTATCTGAGAAGGGAATATACTCATTTGGTACCTTGTGTTTTTGCAAAATATCATTTTGGTATTCTCTGTTTTCAATAATACTCATATGGTACTCTGTATTTTAAAATCGTACATATTTGGTACCCTAAACTCAGATTTGATAGATAAAATTTTGTCAATATGATCAAACTGTCATCGGTTATATGTAATTATGTAATTAAATTTAAATTTGTAACTTACATAATTGACAGCAGTTTGATTAAATTGACAAAATTTTATCTATAAAATCTGAGTTTAGGGTACCAAATATGTACGATTTTAAAATTAAGGGTACCATATAAGTATTATTAAAAACAGAGGGTACCAAAATGATACTTTGCAAAAACATAGGATACCAAATGAGTATATTCCCGTCTGAGAATGGTGCTTTGGACCATAGAGTTACAGTAACTGCCAATTATTGTTGATGGTAGAGGAGAGTGATGTTAAGTTGGAGAATTTGTCTAGTTTTTTTTAGTGGGATGGGAGTGCCAGAAGTTTTAATCACTGGCATGCCCAAGTAGAGATATAGCAAAATCTACTTGGTTCTTACAAAGAAAGCAAACAGTTGGGATTTTTTACTTGGTTCCTTGCGTTATTGAAAATTTGCTCTTTGTTGTCCATATAACTGAGTGAAGTTTCGGACTAGATGAAGTTGGGGAAAATAATATATTTGGACTTGGCAATGGTGTTTTTAGTTGGATTATTTATCTTTGAATATTCATGTATGTATAGGTTGTATATATATACTTTCTCATGACCGATATTGTTTTTAATATTGTTTACGAAACCCGTCAAGCATCTATCACAACAGAATTGACTGAGATTATTTCTGAAGCATCTGCACTCAAGGGCTTGAATGTGAAGCGGCATCGACAGTGACGAAATACGGTTTTAGCAGAGGCTTTGTTTGAAATTTGTGGTGCTATATTTGAGTTTTTTTCTTCAACTCTAATAATTACTTCCATAATCAAAACTGGTTTATGGGAACTAAACATCTTATGAATCATGGTTTCAATTGATTTTGGGATTTTTTTTTATCCTCTACACTTAAAATTCATCTTTAAAAGATTCAAGTTTTTATACAATTTCATCATAATCAAGATTCATAGGAAAGAGAACCTTGAAATCAATGGCTAGGATCGGGCTGGTTAATGTAAATGGTCTTTTTCTCTCAGTCCTTTGGATCAGTGAGTTTCAACAAAATAAATGTCTGTTGGGGTGTCTTGTTGCTTATAGCTATGATTAATCCTTAACTTATTCCCAATTTTCAATGTTCTTATTTTGTTTTTAAGTTCAATGCAATAAATGGAAGGCAGACTACCATAGATCTTGATGTATAATTCTCACATTTATTCACTTTAGAGATCAATACATCTTTCTGCTCTATATGAGCGGTAGAGATAACAAGGTTATTATAGCTTATAGTTTAGTTTGAGTGGTGTAAATTAAAAAGATTGCTTTAAGTTTGAATTATTTATTTTAAGGGTATGATTTTATGATTTAGAAATTAATTATAATTTGGATAGTTATAATTATTTTAGTAAGAATTTATAAATATTTTAGCATATGATTTAAATAAGTGTATAGTTTTAAACTTGTAATTAAATTAGAATATAGTTTTAATGCACACATTATTTGGCTGGTCTAAGGATTTTACATGTGACATTTAATTAAGTCAAATTTATTTAAAATAAAAGGTGTGGCCGAAATTCCATATAGTTTTATTAGGTGGAATTTTTGTGAATTTATTTATTAAGTATGAGAGTTATTTTTTAAAAGTCAAATTGAATACCATAACTAGTCATAGGCGTGTGGCACAATTCTAGGCTAGATTTTGACTCATTTTTTAACTTAAGGAACTAGGTGTCACTCCAAGCTTGCAAAAAGGAAACTAAGAGATTAAGTTGATAGTAGTTGAAGCTTTTTGAAAACATTTGAACTGAAGAAGGCTTAGGTGTAGGCATGAGCATAAGGTTTGGAGAAATAGTGGAGACTTTGACTATTTTGGCTACATTTGAGTGTGCGTCATCAAATGAGTGTTTGTAGCACAAGGATAGGAGAAGGAAGTGGGCTGTCCAAACCTATAAAGTGGGAGGGAGATTTAAATTTTAGGCTATTTAGGTTTTTTACCCCCGAACTATTACCACTACCATATCGTGCCCCCTAATTTTTTCAGGCCGTTAAAAATTCCCCCCGAAATATTCACAGTAATGTAAAGAAGGACTTCTGTTAACTTTCAACACATGTGGCTAACAGAAGGCTGACATGGCTGTTTATATGCTGATGTGTCTTGGCCATGTCAGCGTCATGTGTGTAATTTTAAAATTAAAAAATCTATAATCATATTAAAAATTAGTGAATTAAACACTAAAAAATAGAATTAATAAATTAAACCATTTTTTATACATTAAAAAAAATAAAAACCATATTTAAAAATAATAAAATTACACACATGGCGCTGACATGACCAAGACACATCAGCATGTAATGAGCCATGTCAGCATTCTGTGTTGAAAGTTAACGGAAGTCCTTCTTTACATTACTGTGAATATTTCGGGGGGAATTTTTAACGACTTGAAAAAATTAGGGGGCACGATACGGTAGTGGTAATAGTTCGGGGGGTAAAAAACCTAAATAGCCTAAATTTTAAATACTAGTTGAATGGTGGTGGAGAAGTTTAAGGAAATGAGTTGGGGTTGGAGCCTATAAATAGAGTCATTACCTTTTCACTTTTTCACACAATCAAAGCTTTCAAGCCTCTCCATTTTTGAAATCCTATAGTCCCAAAAGCTCTCATCTTCTTGCCCCACAAACACCTAATAGCCGAACCATTTTATCCTTAATAATGCTCAGGGATTATTTTTCTTCTATTTTCTTAATTAGCCTCAAACACTTGAGCCAATATCATCCACACATAGTCGAAACACTAAGCCTTTGTTAACCACTTTATAGCTGAAATAATCCTAGTATTGAAGCTCTTGGTGTTGCGTTGGAGATAGGCATTATAGAAGGCTTGGGATTTCGATTTTTTGGTTCTAGGTTAAAGGTATGACTTTATAAGATTTAGAGATTTTGGAAGTTTAGTTTTATTATAAGTCTCTAATCTTAAATATTTTATGTTATATGTAAGGTTTTGGGCAATTAGCTATAGCAAAGCAATCTCTCTTTTCCTCTCATTTCCACACTCATGGTAAGGAAAATTAGGTAGTTTAGTTATGACCTAGTTTTGTGATATGTATGACCCTAACATTTCAGGTACATTAAGAAGATAAGTGTGGCTGGACCTAAGGTGTTCAGAAATGCATGACAGACCTAAGTTGATGTTTGGTAGGCTCAATAGCCAAAATTGTATGATGGACTTATGTCCGGGGCTTAATCGCCACCCTTGTATAAGCACTTATCTTTTTCTTATACCTGACTTGTTATTATGACATATTATGATCTATGTTATGACCTAGAATATATTATGATCTTGTATGATTAGTGAATTAACAATGTTATGAACATTTGTACGAACTTATGGTATGTTTGTTATGACTATATGATTTTTTATGTTTGTTTGTTTGTTTGTATTTTCCTTACTAGGCTTAGAAACTCACTCCTTATGATATTGTTGTGCAGACAGTTGAGGATAGAAAGGTTGGTGGCGAGTGGGACCTAAGAGCTTAGTGATGTATTCGCGAGGACCATATAGTCAAGGAATGATCAACGGACCTATGATTTTATTTTCCAAAGCGTTTCCTTTACACTTTTTCTTTTATTTATAATGTTGCTCATTTATTCTGTTAAAGACTACCATTTTATTTTTGTAAAGACATGGGATCCATTTGCTTAATCTGGTTTTCCTAAATAAAAGAGTAATATTTATGTTTATGATCCAATGTTGTGTTCTCGATAATTTTATTAGAAATTAGGACGTTACAAGATATGTATATATGTATGTATATAATAATGTATGTATACATATGAGCGGTAGAGATATGTATGTATACATCTTTCTGCTCTGTATGAGGCTAGGGTGGAGCTTTCTGGTTTGAGAGATATTTGTGGTTGGGGTTTGAGAGAGAGTAGAGTGGAAGCTAATTTTACAATAGCACTCTTGTGTTGGCTGATGTGTTTTGGTTTAAATTTAGCTTATATATTTTAGTTAGTTACTAATTGTGTTTCTCATACTTTAATTTTTTATTTAATAAATTTTCCCATACAAATTAAGAAAATTATAATTCCCATATTTTTGCACATTAATGACATAAAAATCCATATTTTTTTAAATTCCTTTATTTAGAAAAATGCCCAAAATTTTCTTTCAAAAAGGTCCTATTTTAGTTTTTTTCCATAAAAATATCATTTTTTAAAAAAGAAAACACAATTTTTTCTTTCAAAAGAATACCCAATTTTATTTTTTTGCCCAAGGCCCCCAAGATACTTGGGCCGACACTAGTCCAACGTGAAATGTTTTTCACATTAATTGCATAACCATTGTGAAAAAAAGAGAATTGCTAAGGGCACCACTGGTACCTAATATCACAAGGAGGTGACATATCAATATTGGTGCAATTCAATATCGGGTCCCACTTATTTGAATTTAATAAATATTATGGGGTATCGCTAACCAATCATGAAGTGTTATCTCATGTGGTGTTAGACACCTTGTTGCGAAATTAATAGTGTGTGCAAGTGTACACAGTCGTCAAACAAGTAATAAAGTGATAAGTTAAGTATCGTCTCCACAGGGATTGAAAATTGGAAATTAATTCTCAAAACTAATTACTCACAAATTGGTTTCAATGAAAATAAAACAATGAGATAAAACTAAATTAATGAAAAGTAAATAAAACTAACAAACAAAAACTCAGAGAAGAAACAAGCTTGAGTTATTAAATTGTCCTAAAAATGCAATTATGGTAACAATGCTGCAGAGAAATGCTATAACAACTAGGCAGAGTTGACTAGGAATTTAAATGTCATAATCATTTTTCCAAAGTGTTTATGGTTTGGTTCTTTAATTAATTAACATATTCCTATGCTCAATTGATTTCAAGAACACCAATATAAGTACAATTCTTCTAAGTCATACAAGATGATAATATAACCCTATACAATCACAAATCAAAATCTAAAAAATTAAGAACTTTCATCATTCGAGTTTGTGTCCATTAACATTAACCTTTCCAGAATTAATATTAATTCATCATCCCACAATCTGTTATCAAACAAAAGTAAGCATTAGACAATATACACACTTGAATGAACAAAACACATCCACCAAAATATTCATGCAACAAAGTACAAAATCACAATTTCAAGTCAAGAAAATAATACTAGCAAAATAGAAATTAACTCATAAATAGATGTGCAAAAATACAAAATTCTAAATTAGAGAAAGATAAAAAAGAAAAACCCAAATGGAGTTTGTCACAAGACTCCAAGCTTTTCTCCCAAAATCATCTTCTTCTTCCTCTTGATTTTTGTCAAATCTCTAAATAAAATTGCTAAAAAAAATACCAAAACCTAAAACTAAAACTAAAACTAACATTCAAATTTTTTTTTCTTCATTTTCTGGGTGTTTTTCTCTCTACAATGACAACTCCCTCTAAGATGATGGCTGCTCCAAGGTTGGAAAAGATAAAATTATGATTTTTTAGGGCTAAAAAATGGGTGGAAACTGTAACGACCTCCAATCTTAACATATATATATATAGTGTAAAAACAAAGTTTAACCTGAATATAACAATACTTAAATTCTGAATTTACAAAAACTTTATTAAACAATACATAACTAATGTTCATAACCTCAAACCATACAATACTCACAACTAAATAAAAACTTTATCTTACATACAAATCTTAATACTTTTATAAATAATTTTCGTGGCGTTACTACACCTTAACGTAGAGATGAAAGTGTATCCAACCGATAAATTGAAAAGCTTTATGTAAATTACAAAGTCCATGAAATACTTTTAAAGCTTTAAGTAAATGATAAAGTTCACAAAATACTTTTAATGAAATATAATAAAACCAAGTTTCTTGTTTATTTATAAAATAGCATAGCAGAACTCCACTCCCTTCAGGTCAGCCCCATATGTACAGTCATGTTGGCTCCACGTATACTCATCAACGATTTATATTTGGGGCCTCTTACCTACAATACAAAACATTAACTGATGAGCTAAAGCTCAGTAAGCAGAATAACTACCTCATATGCATTAAAATAAACGTGCAACATGCTATGTATTTTCTTTCTTTCTGTCACTTTCCTTTCTTTTGGGCCCTAGAGGATGCTGCTGCCGGCATTACATAGGGAATCACATTCCCACCTGAACATAAACATGATAATAGGGAATTTCTCCCTCATAAACATTCATTATATAGGGAAGTACATCTCCCTCCTTACATTTTTTGAGAGGTCTCCCAAGCAGCACCTCTACTTTAACACTTTCAATAACTTGTTTGTGAACATTAAGCGTGCTTATGCATAAGAAATATAACATTCTTAAAAATAACTTATGCATAAAAACATGGAAGGATAACATATAAAGCATATAAATGCACATAAGACACATAAAAGACATGTATTGTAGATGAGGATTCTACTTACCTTGCGTCTTGATAAAACAACCGAAATTGTTAGCTTCCTGATAAAAACACAAACTATTAACTTACATAAAATCTACATGATGTAATTTTAGTTTATAATTGTTGTTATTCTATTTTTCTTTTCTTCTTATTGTTTATTTTATGTCCAGGCGTATGGTCATACTATATTTGTCCATGGGATGGTCCTAGTCTAAAAGTCGTGGTCATGGTCATGGTCATACGGAAATGTCTAGGTCATAGTATCAGTCCATAATAATAGGGAATAAGGTCATATAATAAAAGTCCAAATAGTCCAAAGTGTGACCATAGCCTAATATAAGTTTAGTATTATAACGATACATAAAAAAAAAAATAGTTTATATTTCAATTTTTTTGGCATTGTAAATTACGGCGACATGGTAAAATAATCTATATATAAATTTTAGCATTTTAATGGCATAGTAAAGTAATCTATATAACTTTTGGCATTATAATGGCGTGGTGACATAATCCATATATAAATTTTGGCATTATAGTAAAGTAATCTATGTATAAATTTTGGCATTATAACGGCATAGTAAAATAATCTATATATAACTTTTGGCATTATAACGGCATAGTAATTTAATCTATATATAAATTTTAGCATTATAACGACATAGTAAAATAATCTATATATATACTTTGGCATTATAACGACATAGTAAAATAATCTGTGTATATATAATAACTAAATAACTTAAATGAAAGGCTCGGAAAGAGCTTACCTAAAAGGTTTTCGTAGGCTAGCGTTACGGACAGAACTTCGCCTAGATCTTCGAGGTTTAGAACTTTAGAAGGGTGTTAAGAATTTTTTTTTTTTTGGGTAGAGTAAGAGAAAGGAAATGAGGTTTTTTTTGTGATTTCAAGATGAGTTTTGGAATGGCTATTTATAGGAAAAACTTGGGATACTATTCTAATAAAATATTAAAAATAATAAGCATAGTGGAATAATAACATATTCAAAATATCAAGCATAGTAATTTGCTTAAGTCATCACTGTGTCACTGCTGCATCAACATGTGGGACCCATGGGGTGGACCCCGCTGTGGGACCCATGTGGACCCTACTGTGGGACCCTTGCGGACCCTACTGTGGGACCCTTGCGGACCCCACTGTGGGACCCACTATGAATAGTACCTGGTGAATAGTAAAAAAAAATGAAAATTTCCCAATCTTCCTATATTACTTAGTCCAGCATTTTTGACTAACAAACTTTTTTGAAAAAGTTTCTCTAACACCCATAAATTAATTATTTCCACCTGTTGGTTACTTCGACTACTTAGAATTGTTAAAATCCCATAATAGAAAACAACTATACCCCCAACGGTCATGAACACTATTCACCAACGGTCATAAACGGCTAGTTTTTGTCCTATAAATACTTGTTCCTTCAACCATTTATTTGCACAACTTCTTCATCTCTTAACCTTCTAGATAAAATTCATCATCAAAACATGAATTTCTCTTTATTTTTCATAACTTTAGTGATTGTTTGCTTGTATTTAGCATCATTATATGGGTATTATACTAATGAAATGCCCATGAATGTTATAGTTGCATATTAATTAGTTATTCTTCCACTTTACTTAATAGCATTAACATTCGGTTAGCATTGTAATGCACTCAAAAATGAATAAAAAAAAATTTCTCTTATTTCTCATAATTGTTTATAATGTATTTGTAAAAAGAAATGGGAGTTACAGAAACCCTCTCCATTCTCTCTCCACGTGGGGACCACACATTTTCCCCAAAATATCAGCTATTTTCCACCTCATCATCTAACTCTTTATGTCACTCCACCTCATTTAATGACTTGCCAAGTATGCATAACTTATGTTGCTGGTTGTGCACACTTTGCTACAGCAAAGTTGAAATGATGCTACATCAAAGTACCAGGATTTCAGTTCCAAGATGCTTTCTTTGCACATTTTTCACTAAGCTTTCCAAGCATCCTTTTTTTTTTCCTTCAAAAATAGATATCACACTTTTAGACCATAATCTCATTATTTTCCCACAAGACTTATCATTAATTAAAACAAAATACACAAACAAAAATTAAAAAACGAAATGACTAAAACCACACAATAACAACACAAACACTCTATTTCACTTAAGATTTTTAAGTTCAAAAGCTCAATTAATAACTCTAAAATATAGAGTTATCATATGTCATCAAACGACGTGATAAGTAAGAAATATTTTCTAAAAAAATACATTTTTTTTACAAACTGCAGTAAAAAAAAAAGGTTGTCCAAATACTATTCATTGTTGTTGTTGTTGCAAATAATGTTGGGAATATATTTTACAAGATCATAAATATTTTCATGTATTTTTCATATATTAAAAAAATTGACATATAAAACAACCTAGAAACACGTTTATAATGAATTTCATAAAGTAAATCAAATAACATAATTTAAGAATCTTACTTTTAAACAACAGATATTGAGACTCCTTCATTCACTCTCTCTAACTCTTGTTCATTTCCAACGCAGAATAATAATTAGAGAGTGAACTAGATCTTCAAACTACACAGTCTTCCACAGTTTTCTTTGATCACCTAGACTAGGGTGGGCAACTCTCAACATATGAGATGGGAAAATTATGGAGAAGAAGAGAGTAGTGATGGGCGGCCACAATATGTCTCTTTTGAGTCTAGGTTTTTGTTTTTTCACACCTCCTTGACAACCCTAGACTTAAGTCCCTATTTATAGCAACATTTTAGGGTTAATTTAATTAAATAATTAAAATAATAGCTTAAAAATCCATGTATGACTGAATATTATATATTTTTCCAAGCCTTGAGATTTTTACATTTTTAAATTCAAAGCATAAAATCCTTTTAAATTCAAATACTATTATTTTCTATAATTATATAATAAAAAAAACTCTTATTAATTAATTAAATAAATAAATATATTATAAACAGATTTGGTATAGTTATATACCAAATCTCCTTTATTAAAACTTTATATATAATTATAATTATATTTAAACAATAATTAATTAATTAAATCATTTATTCAAATTAACTAGTTATAATTTGAACATTGATTTAATACCATTTATCAATTTGACACCAATTTGTCATAATTAATAAATTTGCCCAAAATTCTATTTTCTTCTCTAAATTCCACATCTTAGTAAAATTGTCAAAAATTAACACAAAACAAATTTGACAATCCTAATTGATAATTAAATCAATTAAACAATACTATCTAGATGGTTTAATCAAATACATTATGGGGACCATGGACCCATAAATTCAAGTTCCAATAAGTTGCCGTAAAATTATTATCGAATATTTTCACTACCTTATTAATTCCTCATGAGTCCGCTAAAGACTCGGAATTGCACTCTTGAACTCATAGAACGCTTTACACTTAAAGTAAATACGTTATCCATTGTTACAACCATAATTTGTCATTCAATCATCTATAGATGATCTACAAATAAGTCAGATACAAATTACCATTTTACCCCTCATTGTATTTTATCCTTAAATACCACTCAGTTCCTTGTATTTTATACTTTAATCACACAAATGAGTACTCAATCATTTAACTTGTTGAACTAAGTTATAAAGTGATCATCATTTCACTTCTTGCTAAAAGTTATAGATGTTTATATCTATGATTAACACTCTCACTCAATTATACTGCCAAGTCCTCAAGATGTAAGTATGGGCTAGTCCGTATGGTAAGTTGGTAATGAACAAATCAAATGACTTGAATAATACAATCAGTTAGAATACTAACCACTCAGAATTGACATTGAATTGATATATGGTCAACTTCATGATATGACTATATTAGATACTAGCAATACATTTACTTATCTATCTAAAATCAATATCGGTCCAGTCCGATATAACAAATACATCCGATCTTATCTACTTTGCTAATGTTCTGGAAAGAACATAACACGACAATGTGTAAGTAGATCATATCGTAGATTTGCAAGTCAGTGTAAATCTTGTGCACATACTAATTTTAGGACTAACTTCTTTTGAACATATAATCATATTTATATTCTACTGTGATTATGTCACTATAAATATGATTAGTTATATGCTTGAGATTTAATAGAAGTTTATATTAAACAAATAATCATGAAATAAAACATGTGAGCAAAGTGATTGACCAAGTCAAAAATGATTTCTATTCTTTTATTGATAATAAAATGAGATTACAAAAAAATTGAGTTTTAACTAAGACATAAAACCCCAACATTTTGTTCAATCACGATCTACGAAAGACAACAAGAATGCCATTAACTTAAAAAAAATCATAGAAT
The DNA here is from genome assembly GCF_963169125.1 of Humulus lupulus. Lineage (NCBI taxonomy): Eukaryota > Viridiplantae > Streptophyta > Magnoliopsida > Rosales > Cannabaceae > Humulus > Humulus lupulus. The sequence goes on from NC_084797.1 coordinate 238,870,554, forward strand.
ATTGTTTGATTTATATTCTAGTTGAGTTGAGTTGATTTTTGAATATGGGATTTGGTTTGTTGTATAACAAAGTTCAATTATACTCTAAGATTAGTATTTGACTATGAAATTATTGTTTTGGGTATTCTGCATTGTGATATTATTATTGACACTTGTTTGTGAACTTGTGAATTGAGATGGGATTCTGATCTAGCAAACAAAATTGCTGTGTGTATTTTTTTTAAATGTGGTAAGAGTGAAATATATTAGAGAAAAATAATATTTTTGTAAAATAGTGCATAAGGCCCATAAAAGGCACAACACCCGAATTTTGGCCCGAAACTCATCCGATCTGATCCAGAAAGCCGTAAACCAGACCCGAAGAAATCATTTTTTTTTTCTTCTTCATACAAATGTGTTCTATATTTATTCTGTACAATTAGAACCTACAAAACCCAAACCTGAGCCCCTTAGTTGCAAATGTGTTCATGCGAGTTGTTGGAGTGAAAAATCAAGCACAAACCAAACAAAGGAAAACTTATTAAACCAAACTACTTATTTTTTAATAAAAATGTGATTTCATTAAGCATAATCGACTATCAAAATAGCCTCCAAGCCAACATGGACAAACCCTCCATTGGTAAGACGACTAGGGGAAGTACAAGCAGACCGAGCCAACCAATTGGCCGCCTTGTTCCCGAATTGTTTCACAAAAGAGACAAAAACATTTGGTAAAGATTGCAACATAGCCTTGCAATCATCAACAATAAGTCCAAAAGGAGAATTTAAAGAAACTGAATTACAAACAGCTTGAACTAAAACAAGACAATCAGATTGTACACAAATGTGAGTGCCATGAAGTTGCCGAAGTAATACAGAATTATCAGGTTGGGCCTTGATCCAACTCAGTACCTCTTTTAAGCTAATTGCTTCAGCAATTAGAGGTTCCACAATCCCCAAGCGAAACCCAGCAGCAGCTTCCAACAATCTCCCATCATGGTCACAAACCAACCAACCAAAGCCATATTTATTTTTGGACCTAAAAGTTGAAGCATCACAATTAAACTTGACAGTACCATGTTTGGTTTAGTCCAATGCTCCTCCACACCAGCCACGCTAGCTGACGTATTCAGGTGTTACCTTCTTCATGAGCTAATTTCCATGAGTCAAGAAAAGTAACTGCATTGCTTACCACCCGAGCCACTATTGGAGTTTTTTGGTTCCACACCAGTTCATTACATGATTAAACCGAACTACTTAAATATACAGTATAGACAAGGATTATTTTCCCGATAAATGCTAAATACACTTTATATTACTCTCTTTTGTACTCTCTTAAATCAATAAATGATATGTGGATTCCACTAATGATTTGAAAAATATTAAAATATAAAAAATTGAATAATATTCACATATCAAGGAGAATGTCTTAACACTCCTCTTGTTTTCTTACCGTAATTACCCACCAATGGGTACCTAGTAAAATGTTTAGAGTTGGCATAATAATGACTTGCTACAATAAGTTACCATCTCGGAGCAGGTCTCCAGATTATTCTGAGAACCAAGCATAGGAGACCATTCAAAATTGGTCTTTTGGCGAAGTAACAATTGACCAGAGATCTCTCACCAGTCACTAATCACCCAAGCAACTTAATCCACTGATAAATTGAATAATCTAACTTACCACCTTATCTCCTCCATCAACATGAACTTAGACAGCAACTACCTCTTTCGTTGGGGTAGACCACATGGGCCGCAACTACCTCTTCCAACAGGGAAAACTACAAAAACCGAAAAGAGCATAGCAAGCTTTCAGAAAAGCAAGGATTTAGTCACTCATGGGTCTCGACGAGGACCATATATCCATTTAAAAAAAGTTCGTATTCTCCAGAAAAAAATAATAATAATAAATACACTTTTTAGGACGCCAGAAATCTTTTGTGATTAATATCATATTCTTTATGTAGCGGCGGTTCAGCTAAAAAGACAAATAAAAAGTACTAACTTATATAAAAATGCCTTCAATAAATTACATCGTACTGATTTTGTTAACCTCTCAAATCACTACTATCTACTTGCATAAAAGTTTATATGATGACGATAAATCAAGACTAAAAATCAATAATTTTCCCAATCTCAAAGGAACAATGGCCAATGGAACAAGTATTTAGCTCCAATTCCACACAACAAAGTCAGAATTTCAATTATACATTAGTTTCAAAAAGGGAAGAGAATTGAAAGTAAAGAAGAAAGTAAAAAAAGACAGCTTTAACGTTATAAAGCCTGGTCAGGCTCTCCTTAAGTGTAGAAGTAACTGTGTCTTCATATGTCTGTAATGCATGCACAAAATGCAGCGCTGAACTATCAAACCTCGCAGTTGCAACGATGCCGGGCAGCACGAGTTCAGAAGTACACAAGCTAAACATTGAGATGGGAAAGTATAATAGCCCGCATTTATGCTTTTACTACTCATGATTAGCTCACAATAGAGGTCTCAATCAGCCCTTACCCTGAAAGTAATAATAAAATATAAATAAATAGGCGCAGCAAAATCCACATTTTAACAACACATCCTAAGATAATTTAATTCAAGTAAAATCTAAAGTTCATTTGATCAGTCGGAGCAGAGCTGTTCTCCTTTCACTCTCAATTAGAGAAAGAAAGGAAAAAAAAAGAACGTAAGCATGATTTCATAAAAGGCCAGGTGTAAATATTTGCACTACATTCCAAAATCCTAGAATCTGGATCACTAAGTTAATGGTGTAAGAGAGCAGATAGTATAACTTATGAGTCACAGGACAAAGCTGCTAGCGTATTGGTCATCTTCCTTGCAAACTTGTTGAAGTATTGATGTGAAAAAAGATTAAATGTATTAATTGAGTAGGCGTAGCTTCTAATATTAAGCCTCTAGTTTTAAAAAGGTTCTTATACCTTATGGGGTGGAGTTCCTGGTCGTATCGTGCTGTTCGCAAGTCCAAATTTCCCCTTCTTCTCGGAAGACTTGAGGATCTGGAATGAGCATGTCAATGAATCATCCACGCTCATCATAGCACCAGCATTGTCGAACTCACCACAGTAGTTTGGAGCTGAAAATATGGTTACCAGTTGCCGCTTCGCAAAAAATTCGTATCCATCTTCCACAACCTATTAAACAAAAACCAAGAAATCCTAGATAAAACCAAAGAAAAATAATTTAAAAAATGCTCATTGTATACACTAGCATGTGATTTCTCATTGAATGGCTGAGTCCAAGAAGCCGTACAATTGCCTTAAGATTATGTGCATGCTAAACAGCAATAGCATATCAGCCTCTACTGATAGACAAGTATCTAATTACCAGAGTATGATTGGTGAAAATAATTAGGATAAGGGAGTAAATTTGTTTCAATAAATATCTTTTCGGGATTGGAAGAACAAGAAGTTGTACATCAGAATGCTGAATTACTTCATGCCAAAAGAATAGCATCCACAAGCAAAATCAATAATTACTAGTACAGTGAACAATTACAACAACACAGTCATCAGCAGCAGAGACCATACTGACGCCTAAATTAAAAAAGAGGATAATAGAAATAACCAAATAAACATATCATGCCATAATCACAAAGTTGTAAAGCCATGGTGGGAAAAAAAAAGAAGCAAATTATACCTTAGAAAACTAACCGGTTGAAAGTGTATGCATGAACAGCTATGCAATGTATTAACCTTTCAATTCTACGATGACATGCAAGAGCATACAAGCCTCAATAGATCCAAAAGATAGATAATCAAATCACCTGGTGAGCACGGCAAACGAGATCAAGGTCATGTTTCTGAAGAAATTCAGCTACCTTGTCAGCTCCAAACGTATATGAAACACCTCGGTCATTCTCCCCCCAGCCATCAATATCCTTATCTGGATCTGCCCATAAAAGATCGCACAAAAGGCCCTGATCTGGCACATCAACAGGACGAGCAATATTCCTAATCTGATCCAGGTGTTTTAGATCAGGAGATAAGCCTCCATGCATGCAAAGGATCTTTTCATCTATAAGAGCAGCAACGGGGAGACAGTTAAAGCAGTCGGTAAATGTCTTCCACACACGAACATTAAATCTCCTCTTGCACTCATCATAAAACCCATATATACGGTTGATGGAAGCACATTCATGATTGCCCCTGAGAAGGAAGAAATTCTCCCTGTATTTGATCTTGTATGCGAGAAGAAGGCATATAGTCTCTATACTCTGCTTACCACGGTCTACATAGTCTCCTAGGAACAGATAGTTTGCTTCAGGTGGGTATCCACCATACTCAAACAATCTTAACAAGTCTGAAAACTGACCATGAACATCTCCTGCAAACGCATGCATAAAGATGTCATTACCAACCAACAAATTAACATATATAATAACATAGCTCAAAATATAAGTTCTCAACAAGTTGCACATACAATTAAGAAAATTATCAACATTTTCATTCATTTCGTTTACCCTCACCTCCAAAACAATATTTAACTATTAGACAGACATGTCCTGGCCTAATGCTCCACATCTCTTTAACCTAAAGCCAGACACGGTGGTCATAAAAATACAACAGGACTGACTAAAAATGACTTTATTCAAGATATCCAAGCATTCAACCCTCGTCCCAGATTTCAACCAAGAATGACAGCCTGAACTATCACAGACTCAATTCTATTAAACAGTTGACAAGGAGGAAAATAATGGTCATATAAAAAAACTTAAAAAACAAACAATGTCACTTTATATACAAATACAATATTTTGTCACTAAATTTAAGTTATATAGAGGTGTTTCAGCTGTGCTGAATACAACATTAGCGGTATGAGTTTATATGCCGGAAGTGAAACAAACCCAACTACGCTTAGAACGTTGTTTCTTTATTTTTTTTCCCTCCATTATCAAAACGTCTCAGTAATATCAATAAGCTTCACAAACTAGAGAAAGATAAGAAGAAAACCTCAAAACCTTTAGGAATATATATTTATATACACATACATATTTAAAACCTGAAAATCTTTTTTTCCCTCTCAAAACTGAAGAGTTTTTCCCCCTCGTTCAAGATACAAGCACACAAGCAAATAGCAGAAGTGACTTAAAATTCAAAACAACACCAGCAAGAATATCAATATAGTCTTCGATATATACCACAAATTTTTATGGGAGCTTCGAGCTCGAGGAGATTAGGTTGACTGAGAAAAATCTCCTTGGACGTAGAGCAAAGCTGTCGTATTTCAGGCTCCGTAAGCTGCACCTGCTTGGTCGTCCGTCCATTTTTGGCCGACACAAGACGCTTTATAATATCCTCAAGAGCACTATCGTCCATCACAACCCTCAAAAAATACCCAATACAACCAAACCCTAAAACCCTATCTTCCTCCCGAAAACTCCAGCCAACTGGTACCAAGAACCGGTAAGGAAAGATCCGATTCCGAAATCAAACCCTCCTCTAAAAGTATAAATAAAAAGAGAGAGCAGTGTTTGGCTTCAAACAAAAACAAATCCAAAGAAAAAGAATCTGCGAGTGAGTTGATGAGACGGAGAAAGAAGAGGAGAAACGAGGTCAATGGGTTTAGGGGGTTATGGCGGCCATTTCCGGCTCGCGAAGAAGAGGGGTTAAGAAGGCTTAGGTGTTGGGGTCTGGGGTTTGTGAGAGGGAACCTCTCTCGTATAATAGAATGGAAGCCCTAATTTGAAGAATCCTATCCCCAATCTGTAAGTTGCAATTTCAGGAAGAATCGTGTGCCTCGCACGTGCGTTGGCTTTTGGTCAACTTGTTTTGGTATGGATGGATTATATGTTGTGTAAGCTTTTTTATAGCAATTATGACGATGATGGACTTTGACATTCAATTTGATACCTTCAAAATATCTATTTTTTTTTTCTCTAGTTTTTTTTTTTCTATTTTTAAAATTTGTGGATGGGAATTGGGTTGTGAATGATGTAGATGAAAAATTGTATGAGAAATGGTAATAATTTTTTTAAAAAAAAATCCAAACATTAGCCTAATTTATTTCATATTTATCTTTATTTTTCATTAAAATATGAGTTAAAGAGTTTTTTTTTTGGGTTGTCATCATAAGCTCTAAGTTTTAAATAGGTGGATGGAAATGAGGATAACAAAAATAATTTGTTTTGTTCGGATATGATCATTATTATAAAAAATTTTAAAAAAAAACTTATCATAAAGATAGAGATAGAAAAAAAAAAGTTCACATGTATTTCATTCTATTACATTAATTTTTCAATCAAATATTTTTTTAATAGATGTTATTATGACCTACAATTTTTGTTATTTGAACTATTTTGGTTTGTAAAAAGTATCTCAAAATAATGTAAGTATAGAAAATGACTTATACTATTTTGTTTCCTAAAAATAAAAATAAAAATATAATGTAACATGTACACGAGTCGATAATTTTGAATTTTCGTTGTTCGAGATATGATTAGAAGAAAACAATACTAAAACCTATCCGACACTAGTTTGGATTTCCTCGAATTCTTTATTTTGTATTTTGAATGGGTCACGTCAAGTTCGGATGAAAATCCCCAAAAATTCCATAACTTGAATCTCACAATCCAAAACAATCCCAAAGTGGCAAAATCACAAAACCAAGTGTAACTCAGAATCAAAGTTTCACTCATTGTCTTGTAAAATTACCAAGTCAAAGATCATATATAATATTCAATCTACACATTACAAACACAATAATGATAGTGGAAAATTTTGAAAAAGGTAGAGAGATACTTTGCCAATTAAGTGGAGACAAACTTGCAAGGGTAGGAAAGACTCTAACAAGGGTGGCAGTAGCTATATCAAAGAACATGAGAGTATGAAAGAAAAAAATATACTACTAAGGGCCAATGAGATCCCACGATTGATGGTTGTGACTGGCGAGGCTTCGAGGATGATGTAGCAACTGGTGAGGCCCCAAGGACGATGGTGGCAAAGGGGAATTGGTTGAATCTCAAATAAAGGGGCAATAAGCAAGGAACCTGGGTTGGGTTTGAGACAAATAAGCGAAAGAGTTTGAGATTAATAATTGGGGGAGTAAATAGACTGTTAAGTAGGATTGTGTTATTTTATTTATTTATTTATTTGGTAAAATAGGGTTTCAGGTTTCGAGTTCACCCAAAACCCATAAACACATATTGATGCAATATGAAATCCATTCAAATTGAGCAGGTTTTGGATCACTATAAACGGGTATGGGCGAGTATTAGGTTGAAAGGTGTCAGGGTTGGGCGAGTTACTCAAGTTGAGCCAGATTTTAGACTCAGTGTTTAGCCCTAATGTATACTAACATATTCTAAAAATTATAGGTATGTTGATGTAATTTATAATAGAAAAATGAAGAAATAAAGTTTTTTATTGGTATTACTTAATAAATCATTTAATTTATTAGTAGTTTTTTTTTTTAAAAAGTCATAAATTTAACCAATTTTAAATTTTTTATCATCAAGAAAAAATATGTATTATTCTTCAAATAGAAAGCAATTTATACTATTTCAATAGTGAAATAAAGAAAAGTAAAATGAAAAATTAGAAGTAATTTAAAGGAAATTTAAAACTTAAAAAATAATTTTAAAAATGTAATGTATTTTTTTAAGAGAGAAAAAAAATTAAAAAACAAACTTATGGCTATTTGAAATTATATTTGTTTATAGTATTACCAAGTGATTAAGTATACAATTTTTCTTAAAAGTAAAAACATAAAAAAATTATTAATCAAACTCGCAATATGATATGTCAAAAGTACTAAATGCTTGATATGATTGCTTATAGAGTGTTGAATGGTAAAAATTGAAAAATAAAACCAACACATGAAATTTTTACATGGTTTTGTTTTCCTAGTCCATAGGGCCACACTTAGAGAATAAACATGATTAGTAAGAGATCTGTACGCCCTGATATTCAGCCCGGGTGTTTTATGCAGCTCGAGTACAGCTGGCTAGCTAAGAACATTACTAAAGGATCTACAAGTTGACATCTCCTCTGCGAAGGCAGTACGATTCCCCAGGTGATAACACGAGCTGAGGAATACGAAGCATTAAGGCACGAGCTGGAGATGGATATAAAGCACAACCTCCTGGGCGCAAGCTGACGTTAAGTTCAAGTCGTGGTACTCTGACAATCTACCATACCCAGGAGTCTTTATAAACCTGGATATGTTATTTATAAATGTGCGTGGTCAGACACTACATGTCTGTTATCCCTGAATTCTCGGACACGTAACATAAACGTGCATGATCAAACATCACATGTCTGATTATGCCAAACGACTCATGATCAATTTTACCTAATGATTAGACCATACCTTAATATATATATATATTGTAATATTCATCATTTGTACAAGACAAGTCACAAATGGGATGGGTATTCACGTGATGACCCCTACACCTATCCTGGGATGGTTCTTCTATAAATAACAAGACCTTTGACAGAAGAAAGGGGGGGGGGGGGGGGGGGGGGGGGGTGTTTCCATGTAAGACAAATATTCTGTCAAAATATAGAGAGAGATACTGTAATAATATCGACTCGTGGACTAGAGGGATTTTAGCTTCCGAACCACGTAAAAAGGGAACGAGTGTTCTAACTATTTCATTCTAAGCTTCCTTAAGAATTATTATTCGTATTGCGGTTTATCCTTAAGCACTAGTTTTCTCCAGCTAATTACGTAATACACTGTTGGCGAAAAACCGCATCAACAAGATCAATGATACACAATAAGATTATCTTAAACACAAGTAGACTCTCTCTACTTCAACGTCGCAAGGTTGAGTATCATATTCCTAATCATTGTTTTTTCTTGCACTTTCACACTTCAAATTTCTTCAATGCTTTGGTGTTGTAACTTCTCCCGAAGTCGTTGCTTGCTTCCTCCCGAAATAAGTCTTTCAATTGTTCTCCCAAAGGTGTTGCTTTCTTCCTCCCAAAGAAAGATTTGTAAGAGTCTTCGCCTGAAGACAATGGTAAGCACAGTTCGTGTGAATGGTTATGACTTCTTCCTTCTGAAGTAGACAATGAACACAATTACACAAATGAATAGTACAACTACACAATCACTAAATTAAGAAAACCACTCTTAACCTCACATAAAAATAATTTTAAAAAAACACTCTCTAGTATTACAATGAAAGACAAAGATAAGGAATGGGAGAGCTAACAATTTATGGTGCTTGAAGTACTATTTATAACTAAATAGGTGACCAAGGACTGATGCACAAAACCTCGTAGTCATTACTAAGAAATCCGCAGCATTCCTTATATAGATGATTTCGACAACTCGCACATCCAACCTGCATGATCAACTCGAATAGTCAACAACAAGTCAGATTGAATGAACATGGTTTGATAGCCATCTATGTAATGCCCCAAATTTCCTAATATGGCTTAGTGCTTGGATTAGGGGGCTGGGAGGCAATAATTGAATTAATTGAGTGTGTATGTGTTATGAGTATGTTATTATATGAATTATGTGAGTTATATTATAATATGACTATATTGGCATGTGTTAGGTGTATTAAACATGCATGTGGGCCTATTTCTTATTAGAATGACATTTTCGTAATTTTGGCCCGTTGAGGGCATATTTGAATATATGTATGGTATATGATTGTGACCACATTATTATGTAGATTTATTTGGGTTATCTGGCATGAGGCGATCCAAGGAGGCAAGTTAGCGATTGAGTCATAACGGGGTCAAATACTCGATTCGGGGTGAGTCTAGGGGTATTTTAGTAATTTAACACATTACCAGGATCTATCGGATAATGGGGAAATTATTTAGTGATCATTTGAGGATAATGGAGATAACGGGAATTTATGAGACGTTAATTATGATTAATGGGGAAAAGTGACAAATGGTGGTAACTGACCAAAGTGCCCATGTGAGCATTGGAGAGGAAAATTTGGGTTAAGGGTATTTAGGTCCTTTGGATAGACCTTAGCTTGACTTAGCTGGTTTGGAAGGCTGTGGAAAGCAGAGGAACACTCAAAAAACAAAAGGAAAAGCTCTCACTCTCTCTTTCCCGTAGCTCTCTCTCTCCCTCCCTGATGACTTGATAATTTTGAAGTTTTTGAGGAAACAAAGCTTGGGAATTGAAGGGTTGGATTTTAGGATCAAGTTAGGAGTAACTTGGGGCCATAATTCAACTATTGGAGGGAAGGATTTGTTCTGTTTGTGAATTTAGTTTCTGGTGGTTTAAGTTTTGTTAGAATTTTAAACTTTGATGGGTTTTGAGTTTGGGGTTTGGATTTGAGTTGGTTTTTTGGGATGTTTAGGGTGCATATGTTGTGTATTATTTCTTTTGGGACTCAATTGGGACTTTGGGCAAACCTTGGGATGGTTATGGAAGGTTTGGGTTCGGAGAAAACGCAAGAAAAACCCAATTTTTATGGGTTTGCGAAGGAGCGTCGCGACTCTGTTCTTCCGAGCTGCGGCACTGTGATGAACAAGGGCAAGGGGCCCTGGTTGTGTGCGGTGGCGCTTTGGGGGCTGCGCTGCAGCACTAGGCCAAATTTTAGGATCCCCAAAATTCAATTTTTAGGGTTTTTGCCCAGGGGCTCGGGGGACGACTTCACCACCCCGTTTGGTGGAATGGGAGGTCCTGAGAGCACGGGATTCATTCATGCAATCGAATATTGATAAGATATTATCTATGGGTTTTGACTAGGTTATCACCAAGGCTCAGGAGAGGATCGTTCTTGGGGGTCGTGCTTGCTTGCTTATTTGCTTGTGCTTGGACCAAAGGTAAGAAAATTGCACCCAATGCGTGAAATACATGATTAGGGCTCGACCCGTTGTTAAATGTATTATGATTAGGGCTCAGACCCATTGTCGAATGTATTATGATTAGGGCTCGGCCCTGCTGTTAAATGTATTATGATTGGGGCTTGGCCCAACTGTTAATGTAAACATGATTATGGCTCGGGCTCAGCTAATGAGCATGATTATAATTATGCATGTGTATACCCGTGTAAGTACATTGTAATGTGTTGTATCTGTTTATGATGAATATATTATATGTATGTCTGTTCCCAGCTGGGAGGTTCGACTTATAAGTATAAAGTATGTCTATTACACCTAACCAAGAGCTCGCCCTGCTAGTCGAGGGTATATTTGATTTAAAAAAAGGGCTCGGCTTATAAGCCGATGGAAAAAAAAAGTGCTCCGCTTATAAGCCAAGGGACTACAAGGGGCCCGGCTTATAAGCCGAGGGATTATAAGGGATTCGACTTATGAGTCGAGGGGTTTACAAGGCTCAACTTATAAGTCGAGGATTTACAAGATCGACTTCTAAGTCGAGGGATTACAAGGCCGACTTATAAGTCGAAGTTTTACAAGGCCTTGCTTATAAGTCGAGGGTTTACAAGGCTCGATTTATAAGTCGAGAGTTCACAAGGCTCAACTTATAAGTTGAGGGTTTGCAAGGCTCGGCTTATGAGCCGTGATCGGCATTATGCGCTTTAAGTGCAGGCTGTTATGGCTAGGCCATCCCGGGAGTGCATTATGCACTTGATTGGTTCGGATGCCAAAGGAATGAAAGGGAGTGCATTATGCACTTGGCTGGCTCATATGCCATAGGAATGAACGGGAGTGCGACACGCACTTGCGTGACCCTATGGTCACTTACTTGTACTGTGTATGTATGCTTGGTTCCAGTATTACTGTTGAGCATGCTGTTTATATTCTGTGGACTATCTGAATTTGCTAATGTGTTTTTTTGCTGAGTCTTTTGGCTTACGAGTACTTTGTGGTGCAGGTAAGGATAAGGAGAACCTTGGCAAGCCATGAGTTGGAGAGCATTAAGGGTGATGTGTATATATGCAGTCTACTCGACCGCCACGACTGAGGTATCGCAGGGGAAATTGGGGTTGGACCTTGTTTTGCCTCTTAGGTCGGTTTATTTTGTAATCCCTGAGTTGTAAACAAATTTTTAAACTTATATTTTTGGGATCCCATGTAAAGACTAAATTTTTCTTTTAATGGAAATGTTTATTCGTTGACCAGGATTTTTAATACATGAAACCTTAGTGGCTTAGTCACATGTTTTAGTTCAAAAAACTTGTTTAGCGAGCTCCGCACTATTTTAAACACACGTGGTAACAGACACTAATTAGCATAGCGCTACAATCTAGGTTCATTTGCTAGAGAGAATCACAACCAATATTTGCATTTGAATGATAATGGCTGGCACACAACAATATTACTACAAACATTATAAACAAAATACTGCAATCAATCATAATTTTAATAAGAAGATAAGTTATAATCAAGGAAAAAATCCATTATTATAAAATAATCTTTGACTGCAAATTCTCCATGATTAGCAATGTATTAACACCGAAATGGATTTCATAAGCTTATTTAAGGAAATAAAGATATTTACATAATAAATAATTAAATTATTAATTAAATAAATATCTTTTTTTGAAATACTCCTGCATTAAAGATAGACACAAAAGAAATTGATTTGGTCAAAGAAAAATATAATATGACAAATCAGCTTGAATAGAATCTACACGAACCTAGCATATGCGTGTGCCCAGGTTCGTTTTTACTCACTTTGATATGCAAACCAATATATCCATGCACAAAACTAAAAATATTAATAAAATCCTAAAACTTTTCAATTTTATTCATTTGGTGCGAAAAATAAAGGAAACAAAAAATCACAATATTTATTTAAAAAATAATTTTATAATAATATCTTTCAATATTATAAAATTATTTTTTGTTACATTTGCTTGTCATTCAATCTGAGTGGCGAAAAGAGGAAACTGCAATATTTAATTAATAAATGAGTGAAAAAATATTTTATTAATTAAATATAAAAGCTCCTTCATTTTGTTAATCACAAAATATAGTTTTATGTAATAAAAGGACAAGGGACACAAAATAATGCAACCAAATGATCCATCAAATTTATCAGTTCCCATGAATCTATCATATTTACCAATTATGATGATTTAATTTTGACATAAATTATCATTTTAAAGGATAGCAATTAATTTTATACTATTTTACGACAACAGTCTTGCAGATAGTATAGTAATTATAGCCCTACTTCACAATTAATAATTGTCTATGTATAGAAATTGATAAGAATAATGTCCCATGGCATGCGATAAAACGACAACAGATTTATTGTGGGAAGAATGTGTTATGACATGTGGTCACTAACCATCTTCCATCATCTTCGTGGCCCCGTGAAACGGAGAATCTCTGTCTAAATGGGAAATAGGACGGAAACGTGGATAACTTTCAATCTTCGAATGTTAAATGGGGTGGGGACGGGGATAGCACTCCCCGCCACGACGAGGCCCCGTTTAATTTTTTATATATTTTTATAATATTTTATATGTATTTTATATCTTTCTTTATGTGTTTTTGTTGTATAATAGTAATTTTTTTAATATTTTAAATTTTATTTAGGATAGTGTTTAATATTTTAAATAATAAATATTGTACAATATTTTAATTCACATATAATTTACAATTTTTATTTTAACATTTTAATTAAAAAATTATTTTTTAAATAAATAGGTTCCCTGTGTGGATTCCCCGCCCCAATAGGAGATTCCCCACCCCATCCCCGACGGAAAATAAGCAGAGATGGGGATTAGAAATATAAACGGGGACGGGGACGGGGACGGGGACAAGGGGAGCACTCCCTGCCAATTCCCCACCCTGTGTGCATCACTAGGAGGCAACAAACTCTTGTTGTGTCCAATTGTTTGGAGCATGTTTTTGGTGGGTTATTAGTAAATCACAATGAGCTCTTCTATTGTGAAACTTATTTAGTGAGAAAACTGAAAAAGTGTTTGGCCAAAGCCAAAAAGAGGTCGACCTAATCTTTGGTCATATAGTGAATGCTCGTTCCACCCACCATAATGTTATAATTATATTATTGTCCAAAATTATCTTTTTAAATTTAGTATTTTGTTTCCTTCTTCTTTTTCATTTTAGTATATTTCAACATTAACTCTTCTTTCATCATTTTTATATCTTTTCAAATCCACTTATTTATTGGATTTATTTCTTTAAATTTTAGTTTCTTTATTTGTTTATTTTGATGATTTTAATATAATTTTTTTTACATTGATTAACGCTCAAACACGACTTCCACTAAACAATGGTTGTAGTATAGATTGGGCGGTCAATTCCACAAGAAGGTAAAGAAACAAAGTTAACAATAAATAAAGTTTAGAGACAAATAATGTGAGAAAATTACAACAAGTGATATTTTTGTGTTTTTGATATTTAAATATTAGAAATAAAGATATGATAAAGTATAATGTAACAAGTAGGAATGAGCAAGAGTCACCAATACGCATACTTATTTATTGGTATTTTTTATTCACAAAAAGTACACAAATGAATAGTTCACACCTCAACTATTCGTTTAGAAGATTTAACATTAAAGCACAAACATATTTCACAAAATGTATTTAAGTGATTTATATTCTTTACTAAGGAATGATGAGATAATTCTTATGAGAAATCTAAAAATGACACTATACCATTGACAATAATGCAATAAAAGATTTGACATAAAATATTTACAATTTATAAAATACATAGAAAGAGCATGATTAATTCTATATAGATTTAACAAAAGTAAATATATATATATATGAATGAGATAAAGAAATTGATAAAAATATTATTTATATTATTTTCACTAATTTGATAATACATAGAAAATGATTGACAAAATCTATATACATTAACCAGCATAAATAAAGATAATAAGATAAAGAAAAATAGATCAAAGAAAATAAATCACTCAAATATATAAACTTGAAGCACATTGTGAATAAAAAATACAAAATAAAATCATAATGCATATAAGATCAAAAGAAAGTTAGCATATTGTGCTATACATTCTTATAATAATTCTAGAGAGAAAAGATGAGAAATGAGACTAAAATTTGGTAAAGTTGAGCTGCTTACAAAATTACATGAAAAGCTATGGAAAATGAGCTCTTATTTATAGAGCTTAAAAATGACTAAGAATAAATAAATAAAAGTCTGAGCTTACAAAATAAATATTAATAATAAATATGGTATTAAAATCATTTCTATTATTAATATTATTTTTATTGTTGTTATAATTTTTTTTTTTGCTTTTATTGTGCATGGAGTTGGAGTGTGATGGACAAAATGGAGCTGGTGGCATTTAGACTGATCTGACGCGTTGACTAATGTGTTGACGCGTTGCAGGTGTAATGCCCCAAATTTCCTAATAAGGTTTAGGACCTTGATTAGGAGGCCGGGAGGGCCATAATTGATTTATTATGGTATTTAATGGTTATATGCATGTTTACGTTAATTATATTATTATATGATGGTGAATGTATGCATATGGGAGAATTTATTATTGTGAGGGTATTTTGGTAATTGGGCCACTGTGGGCATAATTGTGTATTTTGGGTGCATGATTGTGATTAATTAATATAGCCACATTATAAGGTGGATTGGTTCGAGCTTTTCGACATGAGACGATCATGAGATGTAAGTGTTCGGTCTAGTCATAGCCGGTCTAAGTTCGGGGCTCGGGGTGAGTCTCGGGGTCACTTTGATGATTAGAACATTACCGGGAATTAAAGGGTAATGGGATGTGATTTATTGGTATTTGAGAATGTTGAGATTAGCGGGAATTGGAGAGCGTTAATTATAATTAACGGTATAGGTTGGAAATGACGAATTTACCCTTGGGAGTGCTTAGAAGCTTTTAAATTGGCCTAGGGGCATTATGGTCTTTTGACCTTAAGGATTTATATAAGCTTTTGGGGTTTAGAAAGCTGTGGAAACAGAACCAAAAACATAGCCTATCTTCATCACTTCTCCTTCTCTCTCGTACAAGGTTCCTCCTTCAATTCCCATTGAATTTTGAGAGGCCAAATTGAGGAGTTAAGCTAGGAGATCAAAGGTGGGAGCTTAGGAACTTGGTTCAGCCATGAAAGGGGATTCAAAATCAAGTTTGAGGTAAGTTCCAGCCATGAGTTTCATGGTATACTCTGTTTTCTTCTTTGGTTTTTTAGTTTCGATTTCTTGTTGGAAGTTTGGATTTAAAGGGGTTTTGATTGATGGTTTGATTGGGTTTTGATGAGGGGAGGTTATGAGTGATGTCTAGGGGTTTGAATGAGTGTTTGGAAGAGGTTTTGGGCTAATTTGAGAGGCTGTTTCTAAGGGAAAACGCATGGGACTTTCTGGTGTGCGTGCTGGGTTTTCTGGGCAAAACTGGGTATTGAGCCGCGGCATGGCTGTGGTGCGCCGCGGCTCAAGGCGTCTGGCAGAGGGGGTTGCCTCTGTCTGAGGGGCGCGCCGCGGTGCAGCTAGGGCGGGTCGCGGCCCTTAAGGCCATTTTGACCCAAAAACATGTTTTTAGCTTGGGTATTCAAGCCATAGGCCTCGGGGTTGAACCTAGTACCCGGTTAAAGGGGGATTGATGTCCCGGAGGCTAGATATTGGTTTGGGACTTATGTTGATCATTTTTAATGATGATACCTTATATTTTGGTTATGACTAGGTGACCGCTAAAGGACTGAAAGCTGATCGTTCTCAAAGATCGTTTCTTTTATTAATTCTCGCTCGAACCCAAGGTAAGAAAACTGCACCCCATATGTGACATGCATGGCTATGATTGATGCATGTTGGATGTTTAAATGTAAACATTGATAGCATAATGAATGCCTGACAATCTTGCCCATTTGCATATGATTATTATTGAGGCATGCTGGATGATTAAGTGTGATGCATGTGATGCACAAGAAACATATGATTAGGGCATGCCATGAATGATGAATATGAGATTGGTCAGAGCTTGAGTCTCTGGGTTTGTGCATGATCATGATTATGCTAGCAACTGTTTAGTAAGCATGATGAATGCCCTATTCTTGGATAACTGGCATATGATACATATTGATAGCATTGCTTACTTGTGCATGGTACTGACTAATTAGTCAGATTTGGCAAAGGGGCTAGTATCAACTGTGAAGCTGTGACTCATTAGTCAGGTTCGGCAGTGGTACTGGACACTGGTCACGTTGCACTGACTCATCAGTCAGAATTGGCAAAGGTGTTAGTATCAGCTGTGAAGCTGTGACTTATTAGTCAGGTTCGGCAGTGATACTAGACACTGGTCACATAGCGCTGACTTATTAGTTAGAACGGCCTTAGTGTGGATCACGCAAGCCAACAGAGATTAGATCTAATCGACCATCAGCATTGAATGACTCAAAGAGCATTAATGCCAAACCAACCTCGAGGGTCGATGAATGAAATAAGTGCTTGGAGGCTAGTGGCTTACCTAGCAGCCAGTCTCCCTCTTGAATCATGTGATGTTCACTCATTGGTTTGAAAGTTTTATGCTTAGTGTGATTATAATGATGATCACTTGATAATGTTTATGTATAGTGTTATGTTTTCTTGCTGGGCTTCGGCTCACGGGTGCTATGTGGTGCAGGTAAAGGCAAGAGGAAGCTGGACCATCCTTGAGTTGGAGAGCTTAGGTGATGACGTGTACATATGCAGCTGCTCGTCCGCCACGACCGATGTTTAAAGTGAAACTAGGGTTGAACCCTGTTTTACCGCTTAGAACGGCCTGTTGTAAATATTTTCTGTAATAGACTCTGAAATTATATTTTCGGGATCCCAATGTATATGTTAAACGTTCTAGTGAAACGTTACATCTTAACCAAAGTTTTTAATCCCTAAACCGCTAATCATACTTAGTTCACGATTTTGGCCAAATGACTCGATTAGCGAGTTTAGCACTGTTTGCAAGGCACACCGTAACGGTCCCTGGAGTTGGGGCGTTACAGCAGGTGTGGCAGCTAGTGGGCGAATGGAGAAGCTGTAATGCCCCACGCCACTATGGCTGCTTCCTGGACTGGCGATTGGCCCTGGAAACCAACACGAGTCTTTCCAGCGTGCTTTGTCCTCACTCGCACGCTTCCTGGGAAAACTTCCCAGGAGTTCACCCATCATGAAACTACTCCAGGTCAATCACACTTAACTTTGGAGTTCTCAAGTAATGGGTTACCGAAAAGAAGATGCATCTTGTTGGCATAGGTAGCACCCATCAATCCATTTAAGCTTTCTTCAACTGTGTAGTCTCATACCTACATAGTCTTAGAATCATCACACTTGACCTTCCCCAAGCGATGTGGGATTACACAGCCTTTACCCAGTCTTTCCCCCTGTGGATCACGGGATTCTGACTGTCACAATCACCCCCCTTTAAGGGTCCAACATCCCCGTCGGGCACACTTCCGGCTAGGTCAAGGCTCTGATACCATTTGTGACACCCCACGTCATTATGGTTGCTTCCTGGAATGACGACTGGCCTTGGAAACCAACACGAGTCTTTCCAGCATGCTTTGTCCTCACTCACACGCTTCCTGGGAAAACTTCCCAAGAGGTCACTCATCATGAGACTACTTCAGGCCAAGCACGCTTAACTTTGGAATTCTCAAGTGATGGACTACCGAAAAGAAGATGCATCTTGTTGGCATATGTAGTACCTATCAATCCATTTAAGCCCTCTTCAACTATGTAGTCTCATACCTACATAGTCTTAGAATCATCACACTTGACCTCCCCCAGGTGATGTGAGATTGCACAGCTTTTACCCGGTCTTTCCCCTTGCGGATCATGGGATTTTGACTGTTACAATCACCCTCCCTTAGGGGTCCAACGTCCCCGTCGACCATACTTTCGGCTGGGTCAAGGCTCTGAACCATTTCAGCCTGTTTCTTCACGTTCAAACTGATTCTTGGAGTCCCATAAGCTTGTTTGTCACCAACCACGCACACCATACACTCTTAAATACCCTTAAATTTGAAATTATCCAAGAATATGCATTTTCTTGGATAAAAACGGTGAATCAAAATCTGGGACCTTATAATTGTTTTTCCCACACTCAAAAGGTTTATTTCCTCCCCTAGAATGATTCTAGAATGCCCAATATCGCCCAGATTTTCCCAAGTGCAAGAACTTAAAAATTTCTTATCTTTAAAAAAAAAAAATGATAACTACCTTCTTTCTCTTCGACCCTTTGCTTCCCTCTCTATTCCCACGATTTCTGTAATGCCCCGGATTCCCTATTATGGTTAATGGCTGGATTAGTAGGCCGGGAGGGCCATAATTGTTTAATTATGCCATTAAATGTGTTTATGCATGTTTATGAGAATTATATTATAATATGATGTTAAATGCGTGCATGTGAATCCACATTTGTTTACATGGGGTATCTTGGTAATTTGGCCCGTTGAGGGTATAATCGTATATTTGTATGTGCGTTGATGATATATTGTGAGGCCACATTATAATGTGGATTGGTTTGAGCTATTCGGCATGGGACGATCTTTAAGTATTAAAGTAGCAGTTTAGTCATAACGGGATTAGGTTCGAGGCTCGGGGTGAGTCTCGGGATGTTTTAATGATTAGAATGTTGCCGGGAGTAAAAAGGGTAACGGGATATGAATTATTGGTGTTTGGGAATTTTGAGAATAGCGGGAATTGGAGAGCGTTAATTATGATTAACGAAATAGGTGGAAGATGGCAATTTTACCCTTGGGGAGACATTATAAGCTTTTGATGACCTAGGGGTATTAAGGTCATTTTGCTTGGGTTATATATATGTTTCAAGTGGCTATAGAAAGTTATAGAACAAAAACATAGCAGCTTCTTCACCATCCCGTACACCCATTTCTCTCTATCTTTCTTTGAGGTTTTTGGTCCCAAGTTGAGGTGGCAAGTTAGGAAATCAAAGCTTGGAGGTTGTGGACTTAGTTCATCATCTTAAGAGGATTCAAAACCAGTTGGAGGTAAGGAATTTTCGTTGAATTTCAGGTGTACTCTGTTTTTTCTCTTATAGCTTTCAGCTCTAGAACTTGATGTGGAAGGTTGGAATCAAGGGGAGTTTTTGGTGTGTGTGTGATTGGGTTTTGGTGAGGAGGTGATGTAGGTAAGGTTTAGGGGTTGAATTGGATGTTTTGGTAAAGTTTGGGGTGTGTTTGGAAGGTTGGTTTCAAGAGGAATCGTAAGAATGGAGTTTTAGTGCAGCTGCTGGTCTGAAGCTGGCGCCCCAGCGCCAGCCCTAGCGCCCCAGCGCTACTCAGGGCAGAGAGCAGTCGTCTCTGTTTCTGGGACAACGTCCCAGCGCTAGTGGGTGGCGCCTAGGGGCTAGGCTAGTTTCAGGAGGAGTTGATTTTAGGGTTCGGGATGGTTTTCAAGGCTCGGGGGTTGGTTCCTTTGCTCTTTTTGAGTAGGTTGGGAGTCCCGAGAGTGGGGGATTGGTCCCGGGAGTGTGGTTTAGTTTGTAAACCATCCATTGATTTATTCTATTAATGGTTTCTAATTGGTTACGATTAGGTAACCGCTAAGGAGTCTAAAGGTTGATCGTTCCCAGGGGTCGTTCTTTTAATCATTCTCACTCGAACCAGAGGTAAGAAAACAGTGTATGAATACAGCTGCACCCTGTATCGGTATATGACATGCATGGTTTGATAGTGAGGCATGTTGGTTGATTTATGTGGACATGGATTGCATGTTAAATGCTAGTGAACGCTGATTACCTGTTTGAGACACTGACTAGTCAGGGACCGACTCTAAAGTCGATGATCACGCGTTGAATGGCTCTATGGCATTAATGCGGGACCGACCCTAAGGTCGAAGAACTTATAAGCGCTTGCCTGGTCTACGACCAGATGACTATAGCCAAGGTATATGACCCCGGTGGCCGTTTGTCACGTGGCTAAGGGACGTTGTCCATAGTTTCGACTCTAGAGTCGTGAGGAAGGTTATGTTGGTGACCAGTCACCATGCACCTGTCATGAACAAGCTTATGAAGGAAATCACCTATCAGTTAAGCCCTGGTGACCCTATCGTCACATGGCTAGAGGGAGCGATGCTCATTACTGTGACTTTTGGCTATTGTTACCTATTTGTTGGACTCATAGTCCTGAATGGTCATTATGATCGTTGTTGATATTATATCATGCTTTATTGTGTTTTCTTGCTGGGCCTTGGCTCATGGGTGTTATGTGGTGCAGGTAAAGGGAAGGAAAAACTTGGCTAGCCTTGAGTGGAGAGCTTGGGCGATGTGATGTACATACAGGGCCGCTTGACTGCCATGGTCGAGAAGTTCTCAAAGGGACTAGGGGTTTACCCTATTTTTGCCGCTTAGGCCGGCGGGGATTGTTTATTTGGAACTGTAGCAACTCTTTTGTAATACAAACTACTTGTAAACATTTTAAAAGGCTCATGAGCAGTTTATTTACCTAATGAAATGTACCCTTTCCTTTTTATTGGTTTCTCACCTTAACCTGCTAATAGTACCTAGATCACGTTTTTAACCAAAGGACTCGGGTAGCGAGTCAAATTTCCGGTTCACTGTTCACCGTAACTGTTCTGGGGTAACCAGGGCGTTACAATTTCTTTCCTTTAGATTATCATGGTAAACACGTTTTAAAAAGGTTTAGAAAAGAAGTTAGCCTTTGAAGTGGTAATGTCCTCTTTTCATGGAATTCTTTATTTTTTTTTAAATAATAATGAATTAAGGTTCCACAACTGATATTATCAGTTAAATTTTGAAAATTTGACCAATTTTATGAATATTTAATTATGTTAAATCAGAAGAAATAAAGTCTCTAAATTGCCCCTTGAACCAATCCCAAACTTGAGGGAATTATAGTTTTTTCGCAAATTCAATTAGTCAATTTTATAGCAAACCAAAAATTACACATAATATGATAAAATAATTTCAAACATATTATTATTACCATTATGCTCATAATAATATTTTTTAATTAAATAAATAACAACTTAACAGTAACGCCCTGATTACCCCATAATAGTTACGGTGAACCAGAAATTTGACCCGCTACCCGAGTCCTTTTGTTAAAAACATGCATCTAAGTGTTATTAACAGGCTAAGGTGAGAAACCAATAAAAATGAAAGGATATATTTTATTAAATACATAAAACTGTTCATGGGCCCACAAGAACATTTACAAGTTATTTACAACTCAAAATGGTCATTACTGTTTCAAATTTACAAACCCACCGACCTAAGCGGCAAAATAGGGTAAACCCCCTAGTTCCTCTGAGAACTCCTTGGCCGTGGTGGTCAAGCGGCCGCATATGTACACATCACCACCTAAGCTCTCCACTCAAGGCTGGGTGAGCTTTTCTTTCCCTTTACCTGCACCACATAGCACCCATGAGCCAAGGCCTAGCAAGAAAACACAGTATTGCATATAAACATTATCAACTAATTATCATTATAATCACACAGAGCTTATAGCTCTTAAACAGATGAGTGAATATCACTTGAGGTTCTGGTAAACCATAATGAGTGACTGGCAAGTAAGTCACTAATTTAAACAGATGAGTGACTGCTGGGTAAGTCACTAGCTTAAACATTTGAGTGACTGCTGGGTAAGTCACTAGCTTAACAGATGAGAGACTGATGGGTAAGTCTCTAACTTAACAGATGAGTGACTGATGGGTAAGTCACATAAGCGCTTTTAGTTTTCATCGAACTTGAGGTCGGTCCGGCATTAACACTCTTCTGAGTCATTTAATGCAGATGTCGATTAGATCTAATCTTTATTGGCTTGCGTTGAACACGCTAAGGCCGTCCTGACTTATAAGTCAGCACTGTGTGCCCAGTGCCATTGCCGAACTTGACTAATAAGTCACAGCTTCACAGTTGATATTGACACCTTTGCCAAATCTGACTAATTAGTCAGTACCATGCACAAGTGAGCAAGATTTGCTAAGCATTCAATAATCAATCCATGTCCACATTTACACAATCAACATGCCTCATGAACAACCATGCATGTCACATATGGGGTGCAGTTTTCTTACCTTTGATTCGAGCGAGAAATAGAACAAGAACGACCTTTGAGAACAATCTGACTTTAGTGCTTTAGTGGTCACCTAATCATAACAAAATAAGGGACACCATCAATAAAATGAACATCAAAGGTTCCCAAACCAAGATCTAGCCTCCGGAACATCAATCCCCACTAATCCGGGTAGTAGGAACGATCTCGAGGCCTAAAACCATGTTATCGGGGCAAAAACACTCAAACGGGCTCAACCCTGCTCAAGGGCTGCGTCCCTAACACCTTGGGCCGCGGCCCCCAACCCAGAGCCATCCCCAAACACATTTTCCATCATTCCAAAGCCTCCAAAATCATACCTAAACACTTCCAAATCATCAAATCAAAGTTCTCAAGCTTCCCAATGATCCAAAACCATCAAATTCCAAGGCTCAAACGAACCAAAAACTCAACGGTTCACAAAGTCAAATTCTGAGCTTAGAAACTCTAAGAACTCAAAACTTAAAACTTAGATTACCTTTGATTGGGTTGTTTATCGTCAAATCCTTCAGTTAAGAAGCTTCTAATCTTTCCTAGGATCGATATGCCTCGATCCTCGCTTAATTCCGACTCCTAGAACTCGAGATTTCTTCGAAAACGCTTCGAACGGTAAAATGAACTAATGGGAAAGAACGAGAGGTTTTCTGACGTATGTTCTATCTGACAAGCTACTTCAAGCTTAAGTAACCTCAAATAAAACCTAGTGCTCGGGGTCCCAAAAACACCCCCGGGGACATTATAGTCAAAACCTCCAGAATTTCCTCCTGATCTCAATAACTCCCAATTTATCATCAAATAACATTCTCATCATAACTCAATATCCCAATAAAAGACCCCCGTTATGACAAAACCGCTAATTCATAATATAAGACCGTCTCATGCCGAATAGCTTGAATATATCTCCATAATAATGGGATCTCATTCACAAATCACAATATGCACCCAAATTCACAAATATCCCCTCAACAGGCCAAATTACCAAAATATCATAATAGTCAAATGTAGACCAACATGCATGCATATAACATCATATTATAATATAATTCACATAAACATGCATATATTCATTTAATGGCATAATTAAACAGTTATAGCCCTCCCGGCCTACTAATCCAACCATTAAACCACAATAGGAATTTCGGGGCATTACATTAACCCCAGCCGTTATTTATTCACTTGAAATTATTCTCATGTTGTGATTCCACAAAATCTCAAACAAGAGAAACCATGAATTTTATTTCCATTTGAAATCATACATATCCAATATTCCATCTGTACGCCCTGGATTTCCCACGGGCTGTTTAGCAGGACGATCCTCGGACTAAACATGATTTAGCCCGAGGCTCCCACAGGCCAGAGGCTTTATCTTCAGGACGGGCCCTTTCTAGCTCGAGGGGATGGAGTTTCCTGCTCCTTCTTGTTGTTCCAGGAGCTGGGAACAACATCGGACGACCACTGAAGGATCAGCTCGGGTTATGGATTGCTCCGGTAGCGAGCTTCTCAGGAAGCTCTGACCCTATGGGAGGTCAACACGCAAGATAAACGTGCATAATCCTGCCATCACGTGTCCGATATCCCCCTGACTTCTCGGACACGCCGCAGGAACGTGCGTATTCAGACACCCACGGATGGGTTGGGCCGTGCGGCCCATTATCTCCTTCCATACTGATTAGACCACACTTGTGTGTCAGGTTTAGGAAGTAATCATGAATATCACAGACTTGATATGACAAATGGTAAGGTCACGGGATGACCTCCCTACCAATTTCCAGGTGCCTTCTCCTATAAATATGGAGACCCTGGGAATTGATAGGGGTTGGAAAAAATAGTCTTGTAAGAACTATATATTTTGTAAACCAATTACCCAGAAAAGATCAATAATATTGACTAGTGGAGTAGAAGGATTTTAACCTTCGAACCACTTAAAAAACGTGTTTAGGGTCACCTAGTTCTTCTCACAAAGATTTCATATCTGCGGCGGTTCTACTTTTAAGTACTAATCTCTTTCTCTTCTTCTCTTAATTACCTGTTGCCGAAGAACCGCGTCAACAGTTTGGTGCTTTCATTGAGAGCGAATCTAATTAGTACTACCACAAACATACAACTATGGTGACCACTCGATCCAAACATGGCAACGAGACAGAACAGCATGATGGGCAGGAGGCCCGCCATGTTGCCCTCCCCGAGGAGCAAGTTCCTGAAGTCCAGCGAAGGCCAGGAAAGCAGCCGGCCGGCCAAGACGATACTGGTAGTTCGACGCCCCGGCCGCCTAATCCGAATCCAGGTTATTATACTGCGGTGGAGATGGAGAATGCTCAACTGAGGAGCCAGCTAGCAGCAGCTGGTCAGCAAATCCAGGATATTCTGAGTCGACTACCCCCTCTCACAACCAACGGTAACGTTGGAGAGAGGCAAGGCGAGGCTCCTAAGTCTCGCCAGAGTAATCGATCCAGGTATAGCCGTTCGGGTAGACTCCCTGCAGCCAACTCCACCCCTTCATCACGCCATCAAGAGGCGAACTTCAGGGAAATGCCTCAGACCGAACCGCAACAGTACAGCCGTTCGGTTAGGACATCAACCCCTAGCTCTCAGCCTTCCTCGAGGACACCCAGAAGAGATAGGGGAAATTCCCAAAGGAGGGCCGAGGAGATCCGGAGACGTCAGCCCGTCCCCGAAGAGCGTCCAGTTCCTCGTCCAGATCGCCCAGCGCGAAACCATCAAGCTGGCAGGGCCGAGAGGCCCCCACCAAATTTAGTCCGTCCAGACGGCACTAGGATCGCCTCTCCGGTCAGACATCCTCCCTCTCCCATCAGATATCCGTCTCCTCAAACCATCCGAGACATCCCGGCCTACATAAATAGTAGGAGAGACCCGCCATCGGCCGGGCCTTCCCGGCGCAGCAGGGTGCCGGGGGAAGGATCAGGTCGGAGCCGCCAAAGACGCACATCGAGCCTGTCCAGCAGGAGTCACAGGACCGGTAGTGCACGGAGTGATCTTTCGGGAGGAGACCTGCGACAGCGACTAAGTTCAGCACAAAGTCACCATAATACCCAGGGAGGCGACCTTCGAGATCGCCTCAACTCTCACAGAGAGGATCGAGTTAGGGATGGTAGCCAGGCCCGCTCAGTTGGGGTCCGATCCGAAGTACGTAATGGCGGGAATGCCCCAAATGACCTATCTCCAGATAGGAGGGGCAATAACCCGCCTAATATGTACAACGGGTCCGGAGCTGTTGAACAGCCCCGGAATAACCCAGGATCTTAGGACAAAACCTTAGAGCGCTTAACTCAAATGGAGGAGCTGATGAAGAAGCTCCTGTCAGAGAAAGAAAAAGACGAATATGATTCAGGGGATGAGATGGAGCTCTTCGCCCCCAACATAGCAGCAACGGCATACCCTTCTGGCTTTCGTATGCCTCACTTGTCAAAGTTCAACGGGGATGGAGACCCATCTGACCACTTAGGGATGTTCAACACCCTAATGATGGCTCATAACATCGGGCCAGAGCTTCGTTGCTTGATCTTTCCTTCCACCCTAACTGGACCTGCCAGGCAGTGGTTCAAACAAAGTAAAAGGCAGTCAATCAGCTCCTGGAAGACCTTTTCGGCTGACTTCAAGAGGGCATTCCGCGCCTCTCAGGCCGCCAGGGTCCAGGCCGACTCCCTAGCTAACGTGAGACAGCAACCTGGAGAAACGCTAAAAGCCTACTTGAGCAGATTTGCAAATGTCGCTGCTCGAGCCAGAGATGCCGACGACAGCTCCAAACTCATGGCTATGAGGACCGGGATCCTAGTAGGCGGAGATCTGTGGAAGGATATTCAAAGGAGGGGGGTCAGCTCAGTTAGTGAATTCCTTAACAGAGCCCAAGAATGGATAAACTTGGAGGAAGCTGAAGCTTCAGCCGCGGGGACCAGCCAGGTCCTCGAGAAGCCCGCTGGGGCGGGAACAGAGATCGTAGTAGCGACTCCCGACGTCACGCAGAGCAACCAGCCCGGTGGCGGCAAAAGAAAAGGAAATGGTGAAAACGTCCAGCACGGTCAAAAGAAGAATAAGTCCGTGGATAAATTCAAGCCCGTGTTCACAGCGTATACCGAGCTCACCCAAACCAGAGAGAATATTTTCCTGGCCAACGCTACGCGAGTCCCCTGGAAAAGACCGGAGCCAATAAAGCACCCTAAGGGAAAGAGAGACGCTTCCAAATTCTGCCGTTTTCATAACGACGTCGGGCACAATACCGACGACTGCAGGCACCTCAAAGATGAAATCGAGACTCTCATCCGAGCAGGTCCGTTGGCGCAATACTCGCGGAACAGGGTCCCCACAGGTCGACCCGCTCCGGAGATCCCAGCCAGTCAACCTGGACCTCGAGTAGATCAGGACGTCCCTCCCCCCGTGGTCGAGGGAGAGATTTCCACCATCTCTGGAGGGCCACACATGGCTGGCACGAGCAGAGGCGCCCAGAAGAGGTACATAAATGAGTTGAAGGCCCACAATGGAGGGGAGTTTGTCCCGGAACAGCGTCAATCAAAACAACAAAGGTTAGAGAAACAACCAGTCACTTTCACGGAGGAGGACGCGGGCCATGTCCAATTCCCTCATAACGATCCCTTGGTCGTAGCAGTCCAGCTCGCCAACCGGAGAGTAAGGAGGGTGTTAGTGGACAATGGGAGCTCGGTGAATCTCCTATTCCGTTCAACCTTAGAAAAAATGGGTCTGACCGTCTCCGAGCTAAAGGCAACCTCGATGATGCTATATGGTTTTTCAGGCGAAGGGTCAGCAGCGATAGGAACGATCGAGCTGGTGATCACCCTAGGCGACGAGTCCCGAACAGTGTCCAAACTGCTCGAATTCGTAGTCATTGACTGCTCCGCTGCCTACAATGCAATTTTGGGCCGACCAACGCTCGTTGCTTTCGAAGCCATCACATCCGTCCGGCACCTCGCCATGAAGTTCCCTACTTCGACAGGGGTCTGCACTATCAAGGGCGATCAGCTCGCTGCCAGGGAATGCTACAGCATTTCCATGAAGGGAAAATCTAAACCCGGGCAGGTGGCGATGGCCATTCAGGATGAAGAGGAATCGCAGGGACCCAAGGCGGCCCCTGAGATTGAAAAACCTCGGGTTTCCGAAGACGAAAAGCTCGCCTTAAGCGAAGACATTGACCCCCGAGTAGGCGAGGACAGGTCCGAGCTCCAAGCTATTGAAGATCTCGAGGAGGTAGGCATCGATGAACAAAACCCTTCACGGACGGTGAAGCTCGGAAAGAACCTCTGCGATAGAAGAAAGGCGGATCTGACCGCGTTTCTGAAAAAGAACCTAGACGTATTCGCATGGTCGCACGAGGACATGATAGGGATCAGTCCGAGCGTAATCATGCACACGCTCCACCTAGACAAAAGCGTCCCTGCAAAGTCTCAAAAGCAGAGGCGTTTAGGGACAACCCGAGCCGAGGCCCTTGAAGAAGAAGTGGCCCGGCTCAAGAAATGTGGCTTTATCCGCGAAGCCAGATTTCCCATTTGGGTTGCCAATCCCGTGTTAGTTCCAAAGCCCAATGGCAAGTGGCGGACCTGTATTGATTTTTTCGACCTGAATAAAGCCTGCCCCAAGGATTGCTTTCCGTTGCCGAAGATCGATCAACTGGTGGATGCCACGGCGGGGCACGAGCTCATGTCCTTCATGGACGCGTACTCGGGCTACAATCAGATCGCGATGAATCCAGCAGACCAGGATCACACCAGCTTCATGACCCCGACTAATGTCTATTGCTATAAGGTCATGCCGTTCGGTCTAAAGAACGCCGGAGCTACCTACCAAAGGCTGGTAAATAGAATGTTCGCGGATCAGATCGGGAAGAACATGGAAGTGTACGTCGATGATATGCTTGTCAAGTCAAAGACTGCCACCAACCACGTTGCCGACCTGGAAGAATGTTTTAACATACTGCGAGAATATGGCATGAGGCTCAATCCTCAGAAATGCACTTTCGGTGTCGCATCGGGGAAGTTCTTGGGTTTCATAGTCAATACCCGAGGAATCGAGGCAAATCCCGACAAGATCAGGTCACTGCTCGAGCTTCCATCCCCCAGGTCGCGGAAAGATGTCCAAGGACTCACAGGAAGGGTGGCGGCACTGAACCGGTTCATTTCCAAATCGACCGACAAGTGCCTGCCTTTCTACAACCTGCTCCGCGGAAACAAGAAGTTCGAATGGACAGTAGAGTGCGAGGGCGCATTCCTCGACCTAAAAACGCACCTGGCTGAGCCACCTGTGCTATCAAAGCCCAGGGTAGGAGAACCTCTTTTCCTCTACATGGCCGTGACTGAGGACGCAGCTAGTGCCGTTCTGGTGCGAGAAGAGGACCGGGCTCAGAAACCGGTTTATTACATCAGCAAGAGACTCCTCGGAGCTGAGTCAAGGTACCCGTTGATGGAAAAGCTGGCGTTCTGCCTAATCACGGCCTCGCGAAAACTCAGGCCATACTTCCAGTCCCACTCTGTACACGTCATGACCGATCAGCCTCTAAGGCAGGTTTTGCAAAAGCCTGAAGCCTCGGGACGCTTGCTAAAGTGGGCGGTCGAACTCAGTCAGTTCGAGATTTTCTATACTCCCCGAACTACCATAAAAAGTCAAGCCTTGGCCGACTTCGTGGCAGAATGCGCGGGATTCCGTGAGATCCCATCAGAAGATTCACAGCAGCTCACATCCTCAGGCTCATCGTGGAGGATCTTCGTTGATGGCTCATCTAACGAGAACGGCTCCGGGGCCGGAATTATTTTGATATCCCCAGAAGGACATAGATTCCATTCGGCGCTGAGATTCGGGTTCAAGGCGTCCAACAACGAGGCAGAGTACGAGGCCTTGTTAGCCGGACTTAGGATAGCTAGCGAGCTAAAGGCAAGCTCTGTCCAGTGCTTCAGCGACTCCCAGCTCGTGGTGAATCAGGTCTTAGGCGAGTATCAGGCGCGGGGTCCCAAGATGGCCTCTTATTTGGCTAAGGTAAAATCCGAATTATCTACATTTGGGCAAGGGTCGATCGAGCAGATACCTCGGGAGCAGAACGCCAATGCAGATGCTCTCGCCAAGCTCGCCACCTCGGGGGAGGCAGAAACCCTGGGGTTGGTGCCAATTGAGTTCTTGGACAAACCAAGCATAGACGGAGATCGAGCGGATATTGAGATGATTGACATCAGGCCGACCTGGATGACTCCCATTGTTGAGTACCTCGTCGAGGGCAAGTTACCCGAAGGGCGCAACGACGTACGGCGAGTCCTTTATCAAGCTCCGAGATATACGCTAGTCGAGGGGGTGTTGTACCGACGTGGGCATTCATTACCTCTCCTCCGGTGTGTTCTTCCAAGTGAGGCGAAGGCCATCCTGCAGGAAGTTCATGACGGATTCTGCGGAGATCACACTGGGGGGCAAAGCCTGGCCTTGAAGATCCTTCGGCAGGGTTTTTACTGGCCGACTCTGTCCAAAGACTCGATCTCATACGTAAAAAAGTGCGACAAATGTCAGCGGTTCGCCGCGGTTGCACGAGCACCCCCGACCGAGCTAAAAATGATATCGTCTCCCTGGCCCTTCGCCATTTGGGGCATAGATCTAATAGGCGCCCTGCCCACCGGAAAGGGAGGGGTCCGTTACGCCGTGGTAGCCATTGACTACTTCACAAAGTGGGCCGAAGCAGAGCCGTTGGCGACAATAACATCGAAAAAGGTGCTAGACTTCGTGGTTAAAAGCATCGTTTGTCGCTTCGGCCTACCCAAAAAGATCGTTTCCGACAATGGCACTCAATTTGACAGCGACCTGTTCACCGAATTTTGCGAAAAGAACGGAATTGTGAAAAGTTTCTCATCCGTGGCCTATCCCCAGGCGAACGGCCAGGTCGAAGCTGTCAATAAAACTCTGAAGGCAAGCCTCAAGAAGAGGCTAGATGAGGCAAAGGGGATCTGGCCAGAACAGCTCCCCCAAGTTCTGTGGGCCTATAGGACCTCACATCGGACTCCCACGGGTCACACTCCTTTCTCCCTAACCTTTGGAAGTGAAGCGGTCCTCCCCGTGGAGGTAAAGGTCCTATCGCACAGGGTCCGGTCCTACGAACAGAACAAGAACCACGAGCTCCTATGCCACTCCTTAGACTTGATGGATGAGAGGCGAGAGGATTCACAACTCCAGCTCGCCCATTATCAACAGAAAATCACTCGCTACTTCAACGCTAAGGTCAAAAGACGTGCCTTTAGCGTCGGCGATTTGGTCTTGAGGAGAGTTTTCCTGGCCGGGAAAGATCCCAAAGATGGGGTTCTGGGACCAAGCTGGGAAGGACCATACCAGGTCATCGAAGTCATCAAAGAAGGGACGTATAAATTAGCTCGACTTGGTGGAGGGGCGGTCCCGCGGACTTAGAATGCAATCCACCTAAAGAAATATTATCAATAAACATGTGTAAGACCTAGAAGGTCACCTCCCATGTATAAATAAAAATCAAATGTTTCTCGTTATTTGCAAGGGTAATTTTAAAGTAACAACGAAAGACCCTTTCCCAGTTACTTGGGGGGCATATGGTACCCGGATATATCCAGGTCTCCTTAACGACTTAGGTGTTAATTTTTATCTATGGATAAGAGTTATCACAAACTAAGTCCTATCCTGGTCTTAACCAGGTCATAAAACTTAGAAGTTAGCTAAAATTTGTTGACCGAGGTTCTTCTTTAAAGAGCCCGGGATACGGATAAAAGTTGACACGAACTAAGTTTTTTTCAAAATAAGTTCCTGGTCTTAACCAGGTCATAAAACTTAGAAGTTAGCTAAAATTTGTTGACCGAGGTTCTTCTTTAAAGAGCCCGGGATACGGATAAAAGTTGACCCGAACTAAGTTTTTTCAAAATAAGTTCCTGGTCTTAACCAGGTCATAAAACTTAGAAGTTAGCTAAAATTTGTTGACCGAGGTTCTTCTTTAAAGAGCCCGGGATACGGATAAAAGTTGACACGAACTAAGTTTTTTCAAAATAAGTTCCTGGTCTTAACCAGGTCATAAAACTTAGAAGTTAGCTAAAATTTGTTGACCGAGGTTCTTCTTTAAAGATCCCGGGATACGGATAAAAGTTGACGCGATCTGAGTTTTTTCAAAATAAGCTCCTGGTCTTAACCAGGTCAGAAAGCTTAGGAGTGAACTAGAAAATTGTTGAACGCGGATCTTATTTAAAGAGCCCGGGATACGGATAAAGTTAACTCGAACTACGTTCATAAAAATAAAGAGATAAATTATGACCAAATACATGAAAATATATATGTAAAACTGGTTGAGCAAATTGTCTCGAGGCGGAAACGCCTCACATAAAAAAGAGAATTACAATAAAAAAAAAAAAGAGTTCAAAATACGAAAACAAGAAGCATCCTAAGCCCCATCAGCTGGCCCTTTGGAGGTCGCGGTCTCACCCTGCTCCGCCGCGGCAGAGGCCTCTCCAGTCTCCGATGGAGGAGCCTCCTTATTCAGGCGGGCTTGAAGCCGCGGCAACAGGAATGCCCAGAGGTCCGGCGGCATGAAGGAGAAGTCCGCGTCCGGATTGTGGGACCAGCAGTGATAGAATAGGTCCTGTAAGGACTGCTCCGACACGACCCGTTCGTCTTTCAGGGCGGTCTGGGAGGTCTGGACTTCGGCCTTCGCCACCTCAAGGTCTGCCCGCGATGCGGCCAGGGAGTTTTTAAGCTCTAGGTTCTCGGAGCGAAGCTTCTCTAGCTCGGATGCGGCCAGGGAGCGTTTAAGCTCTTGGTTCTCCGAGCGGACCTTCTCTAGCTCGGCTTTTGAGGCCGCCAAGGCGTCTCTCGCCTCCTGAGACTCCTGGAGGGCAGTCTGGCGATCTGCTTCCATACCCTCGAGCTGGGCCTTGGTCCTAACGATGCCTCTATAGGCGGCAGCCATGCCCTGCAAGAAAAGAGTGATAAATTAGCAAACTGGAAGGAGAAAGGCGGCGTGTGAGTGTCAAAGCCTTAAAAGAAGGGGGCACTTTACCGTTAAAGTCATGTCCATAGCGGACTCTATAACTCGGACCGGGCTCGTTGTTTCGATGGCCCGGAGCTCCTTCTCCCTGATATTGTAATAGTGGCTGACGGCGTAGCTGGCCGACTCGTACACCGTACCCCGGAATGCTTCGGGCATCTTCTCCAGAGCCCGGGGGTCGACCGGGATACGCACGTCCGGGGCTACCGCGGCCAGATTCCCGACCTCTATTACCCCGTCCTGGGCGGCCAGTGGAGATCGTTGGGGTGGCGGATGCATGAGTCCTGTCCTGGCGACAGGGAGGTTCGCCCCCGCGACCTGGGATGACGGGTCTCTCCCCTTCTCCGTAGCTGGGGATTTGGTGGAGACCCCGGTCGAGCTCTTGGACTCGCGAAGCCTCTTTAACCTCGGCCCCGCTGGGGGATTCCCACCAAACACAACGCCCCGCAGACTATTCCCGGGCTGAGACATCTCTTCTGCCAAAGAGCAAAAAACACGGTTATCAGCAATCATACAGAAATAAAGGCAATAAGAAAGCAAATACTAAGGGAGCCCTACCCCCCGAGCTGGAAGAGCCTAGGACGATTATCTCACGAACTGGCGAAGGTTCTAGGTCCGGTTCTGAATTGGGGCTGGACTCTTCTACGTACTGCCTAATCCCCGGAGCGTAGACGCCCCTCTGGAGCGCAGGCCACGTGCGTAAATTGGTCCCGTACTCCTCAAAAATGGCCGACCTAAAGGCTAGGGTATTATCTACTACTACGGTACCCTTGGGCCGACTCTCTTGGTTGTCCAGCACGAGCTGGTCAACGCAGTGGAGCAGAAGCGTGTCCAGTCCGGATTCCTGGGGTGACGATGGACGAGCTGCCTAGGGTTGAACCTAACCAGCCGGGGGTCTGCAGTGGCCCTATCTACGTTCTTAAATAAGTAAAAGTTACCTTGACCGGAAGGACCCGCGGCTGCTCCGGATTGGGCCCTCTCCTCGATCATCCCCTGGGCGACCTCCAAGCTCCGCTTCCTGTTCCTCACCAGAGGAACTTCCTCACCTTCTTCCTCGCCTTCGTCATCTGCGACCTCCTCCGCGACGATCGGCCTGTTGTCGCGGGCTGGGGGAGGCCCCCGGGGCCTTTTCAAATTCAAAGTCTGATTTGGGAAAATTAGCTTGCAGAATACCATCGTCTCGTCCGTCACGAGCACGCGGTAGTCTTTCTCACTGGGAGGCAGGTTCGCCAGTGTGTCGTATTGACCCCCGAGGGTCACGGACTTTTCGGTCCTCGAGTAGATGGCTGCAAGGTTGGTCAAAATCAGAATTGGAATAAGGGACGGGCTAAAATAAGATA
Organism: Humulus lupulus; assembly: GCF_963169125.1. Taxonomy (NCBI): domain Eukaryota; kingdom Viridiplantae; phylum Streptophyta; class Magnoliopsida; order Rosales; family Cannabaceae; genus Humulus; species Humulus lupulus. Next base: position 238,904,780 of record NC_084797.1, read on the forward strand.
ACCGTTAAAAGGCGAGCTAAATGGAGGATTACTTACGAGGGCGGTTGAAATAATGATGATCGCAGTTTCGGAACCCATTAGACATAAAAAACTGGTCTTTGAAGTCGTTTGGATGGCTCGGCAGCTCGATCACTGCTGCTGTGTTAGGGAAGCGGGTTAAGTAATAGAACCCGTCGCCTCGCCCCCGCTGGTCCGGGCTGGCTTTGAGGCAGAAGAAATACAAGATATCAGCAGGAGTGGGGACCTCCCACTCATGCTTTTGGAACAAATACCTCAGTCCCGCCAGCAGATGGTAGGAATTGGGGGGGAGCTGAAATGGGGCCAACCCCACGTAGTTCAGAAAATCAGCAAAATACTGATCCAGGGGGAGGAAGGCCCCTGCCTTGAAGTGTTCCCCGCTCCAGGCCGCGAACGACTCGTCGAGCGGCGTGCAGCTCCTCTCCCCATCCGCAGCAGGTCGGGCGATCACGGAGGTCTTCCCCAGAGGAATGTTGTGGTTAAGGAAGATTTTGGTGATCTTTGCCTGGCTGGTTATCTTCGAGACGATTCTCTCCGCCTCGAAAAACGCGTCAGGAGCCACCTCGGCCTGCTTCTCCACCGCCGGTCCAAAGTGAGGAATTGGCGAGCTGGTCACCACCGCCTTTCCTTTATCTTTCTGGGAGGCCAAACTTCCCACATTCTTCTGTGGCAGATTTCTCTTTGGAGCCATCTGGTCGCCTATCGAGCAAAAGAAAACACTTTAGAAAAGGCGACCCAAGCAGGAGAGTGAGGCAAGCATTAAGTACACGAGCTGGGGTAAGCCCAGCCCGTGGAGAGTGGTGCCACGCGTTCCAAGGAACACGCGCCTATGCCCTCAACAGATCCCAGATTACTCGGAATTCGTGTGTCAGATGGCTCAGAGTAAAAAAAAAAAAAAAAAAAATTTGCCTTGGGGGGAAAGTTTCAACAGGCAAGGCGTGGCAAAACCGCTTTTAAGGCGTATTCCCTAAGCTACCCGGTTTTTGCACCCAAAGTTCCTACGGATCCTACCAGAAATTGTTCCTAAGAAAGAATCATGGAACCCATGTTCTAAGGCGATGTCCCATGGCAAATGTGCCCTAATCAAAGAAGGGCCATCACCCTCCATATCCGCGCGACCCAGAAAACCTCTGCATGTGGCTACAGTAAAATTTTTTACCTAGGCTACAGTGGCATGCTTTCAAAAATAAATGGGGACAGAAGACTTACAGTATAGGGTTGGATGGTGAGCGAGGTTGCTGCGCGGGTAGGGGCTTCGTTGGCACAGTAGTCTCCAAGGCCTTGAAGGAACTCGCACGCTTAAGCTTCGTGAACGGAGAAGATGAGAGCAATGGAAATGAGGGTTTTGCTCTTCGGAAGGTCAGAGAGAAAAGAAGGAAATTTGAGAGGTTCTGAATGGTAAGGTGGTCCGTGCGTGGGATGACCACCCCCTTTTTATACAAGGGGGGATCACGTGTAAAAGGCTCCTGGGAGACCCTCCACTCGAAATGTGAAACGACGGTTGGACAGTAGGCTAGGCCATTTAATGCGGTTCTCGTAGAATGTACCGTCGCCACCCGCGGCGTTCCACGTATCAGACGCATGCGAAAAGCATGGAATGCGAAGGGTTGTGGGAGAAGTCTAAAAGCTCCAACTGTGGTCTCCCATGTCTGACGTCATGGACCACGAGCAGGAGCTTGGGGGGCAGATGTACGCCCTGGATTTCCCACGGGCTGTTTAGCAGGACGATCCTCGGACTAAACATGATTTAGCCCGAGGCTCCCACAGGCCAGAGGCTTTATCTTCAGGACGGGCCCTTTCTAGCTCGAGGGGATGGAGTTTCCTGCTCCTTCTTGTTGTTCCAGGAGCTGGGAACAACATCCGACGACCACTGAAGGATCAGCTCGGGTTATGGATTGCTCCGGTAGCGAGCTTCTCAGGAAGCTCTGACCCTATGGGAGGTCAACACGCAAGATAAACGTGCATAATCCTGCCATCACGTGTCCGATATCCCCCTGACTTCTCGGACACGCCGCAGGAACGTGCGTATTCAGACACCCACGGATGGGTTGGGCCGTGCGGCCCATTATCTCCTTCCATACTGATTAGACCACACTTGTGTGTCAGGTTTAGGAAGTAATCATGAATATCACAGACTTGATATGACAAATGGTAAGGTCACGGGATGACCTCCCTACCAATTTCCAGGTGCCTTCTCCTATAAATATGGAGACCCTGGGAATTGATAGGGGTTGGAAAAAATAGTCTTGTAAGAACTATATATTTTGTAAACCAATTACCCAGAAAAGATCAATAATATTGACTAGTGGAGTAGAAGGATTTTAACCTTCGAACCACTTAAAAAACGTGTTTAGGGTCACCTAGTTCTTCTCACAAAGATTTCATATCTGCGGCGGTTCTACTTTTAAGTACTAATCTCTTTCTCTTCTTCTCTTAATTACCTGTTGCCGAAGAACCGCGTCAACACCATCAAATGAAAAGAAAAAAAAATGACAAAAATGCACACGGTGGAAAAATTACGAAATTTCCCTTATGAGAAAATGGATATTACAGGAGCGCCATGTGGTGCGCGTGCAGGTTTGGCTGCAGGAGGGAAACCAACCGGGTGGGCTGGATCTAGCTGGGTCGTGGTACGGGTCACGCTAGCAGAGGCGCGGGTCGGAGGACACGCATCAGGCGTAGGGGCTGTCTAGGCTGCAGCAGCTAGGACGCGTGACGAGCTGAGGGGGCAACACCTGGCAGGCGCAAGTGAGAGGAGAGAATAGGCGGACTAGGCCTGGGGTCTTTTGGGCCTGCTCTAAGCACCCGGGCTGGGCTTCTCTCTTGTGGGTCTTCAATAATACCAATTTTCTCATTTTTCTTTTTTCCAGTTTATAATTCTTTTTTTTTATTATTATTTCAAAGTGTCAAAATACACATTTAGTTCATACAAAATAACAATAAATTAAATCATAATAAAATATTTTTATATATAAAATAAATGATATTTATTCAATGAAAACAACTTAATTTATTTAGACATTTAAAATCAATAAATGTGTATTTTTCATCACTAATCATATATATATATCAAATTTGGGTCAAATTATTATAAATTTATGTTCATTCTTTTGTTATCTTTTTATTCATAAATTTAATGATAGATGATTTTATTAGCATATTATATATATTTTTATGTTTTCGTATGTTAGATTTGGTTTTCTGACTTCATATATGTATATATATATATATATTTTAATCATATATTTGATTGGCTTTATTTTTGACAGGATATATTTTAATCATATAGGGAAATTTGACTTTTTATGCTTAATAGTGTGGTGTAATACAAAATAATGCTAGGCATTTTTAACATTACAAAATAATGCTAAATTTTTTGCTAGTACCCAAAATGCCCCTGTCACAATTCCCCCCAATCCCAGTTGGGAAATTTGACTTTTTATGCTTAATAGTGTGGTGTAATACAAAATAATGCTAGGCATTTTTAACATTACAAAATAATGCCAAAATTTTTGCTAGTACCCAAAATGTCCCTCTCACAATTCCCCCCCATCCCATTTTGATTCTCCCTCTCTCTCTCAAACTCTCGGTCACAAACTCCCAACCCCCCGACCATTGAACTACCCAGATCTCCCCCCTCCGTTCAAGCTTTCTCTCTCAAACTCTCGGTTCGAGTCCCCATCGCAGCCCCCGTCGAAGTCGCATTGCCCCCCGTCGAAGTCGCACTCCCCCTCGTCGAAGCCGCGCTGCCCCCCGTCAAGCCCCCGTCGCAGCCCCTGTCGAAACCCCGTGCCTCCGTCTTACCTTTCGCCGTCCGTCCGTGTTGCCTCTTGCCGTTTGTCATCCAAAACCCACGGTTCAAGTTTCTCCATACCCAAAACAAAGGTAAGTTTATTGTTTGTGTTTGTGTGTATGTGTATGGATTAGTGTGGAATTGTTTGTGTATGGATTAGTGTGGGATTGTTTGTGTGTATGGATTAATCTGGTTTGTTTTGGGTATGGAATAGTGTGGGTATGTTTTAGTGAAGCCTGGGATTTTTGTGGGTCTGTAAGGTTGCTCGATGGGAGGTTCGATGCATGTGATTAGTGCTCAAAAGATGTCATTTTATCAAGTTTAAGTTCAAATTAAATTAAGTTTTGAATAATATTTTCTTGAATTTATTATGATATATTCTTTAAATGGAAAATATTAGTTTTAATTTAATTTACATGAATTATAATGCATTTGAGCCTAATTAAAAGAAAAAAAATATAAAAAAGAAAAGAAAAGAATTAAACTTGAAAAATGACATTATTGTAGTTAACTTATTTCTTTTTGTTGTTTCATTTGAAGCCCAAAGGAGGCCCACGGTTTCAGGCCCACCCCAAGCCCACAGCTGAGCCGAGCCACGCCGCTACCTAGCCGAGCCGAGCCGAGCCGCCTGCCACCTGACATCTGCGCCTGTCAGCCGCCTGCCACCTGACATCTGCGCCTGCCACCCGCCTGCCACCCGCCTGCCAGCCAACCACGCCTCGCCACGTCGTCAAGGGACCAGCTGCCAGTTTTGTCCACATGCCCATCTAGCCGCGCCAGGTGTCCGCCCGTGATTGGTTGCGGCTGGTAAATGGACCGGCTGCCACCAGCCCATTTTGTGTGCTCTTTGGGCCTTGGACCTCCTATTTTGAGCTTAAAACTCATCTTTTTGTGGTATTTTAGAAAAAGAGCATTTTGACTATACACAAAAATAGCTAGGGTAATATTAATAATAAGATTTGATTTTTTTAAAAATCATATTTTATTATTAATATTTCAGATTTATTTTGTAAACCCCATTTTTGTTGTTTAATTTCTTTTTAGTCCTTTTTCCCATCTATAAATAGGGACACTTTCTTCACATTTGGTATGTAATTTTTAGAGTAATGAAACTATAGCAAAATTTCTACTAACTTTCTTCTCATATTTTCTTCTTAGAATTTTGTGAGAATCATGAGCATAATGGCCTAATCTTCCTAGGAAGGTTAGGGATGATTCCATATGCAAGTGATGTTATTTTGCTACTTTGATTTACTATGTTCTTAATGTAATATATTTGAGTTATTTATGTTCTTTCATCTCTATCTTTATTTTGCTATCTTTATTTACTTATGCTAATAGTATATAGGATTAGTCATGCTCTTTCTATGTGCTTCTAATTAGTAAAAGTAATATTGATACATAATTTTATGTCTAATCTTCTATTACATTATTGCCTTTGGGTATTTTGTCATTTTTAGATTTTTCATAAGATTAACATTGTACTTTTAAAGTAAAGAACTTTATAACTCAAATGAACTTTTGTTAGAAAAACTATGGACTTTAATGTTAGATTTTCCAAGTAAATGTTGGGATGTGAACTATTCACTTGTGTATTTTTAAATCAAGTAACCAAGTAACTAAGCAAGCATATGGATGATTCTTGAAACCTTTCCATTTCTCAAACTCTTGATTACATCTTACATTTATCTCACCTATCTCACTTTATCATTTCATCAAAAAAATACAATATCAAAATCTCAAACCTCTTTCCATTTACAATTTTATTTATTTCTTGTTACTAACTTTTTGTGTTATTTTCTACTAATCTTTTGATTTAGGTTACCTCCTTGTGGATCGACCGCCCGATTATACTACAACCACCGCTTAGTGGTTGTCACATTTTGGGCGTTAAACAGCATGCTCGATGGGGGTTCGATAGGTTAAGCCGTTAAGGGTTCCAAGTTTAGGTTCGATGCTCGATGGGGGTTCGATGCATGCTCGATGGGGGGGTTCGATGCATGCTCGATGGGGGTTCGATAGGTTAAGCCGTTAAGGGTTCCAAGTTTAGGTTCGATGCTCGATGGGGGTTCGATGCATGCTCGATGGGTTGGGTATTTGTTGGGTTCGATGCATGCTCGATGGGGTTCGATAGGTTAAGCCGTTGAGGGTTCCAAGTTTAGGTTTGATGCTCGATGGGGGTTCGATGCATGCTCAATGGGGGTTCGATGCATGCTCGATGGGTTTGGTATTTGTTGGGTTCGATGCTTGTCGATGTTGGTTCGATAGGGTAGGCCTTAGGGGTTCGATGTTGGTTCGATGGGGTAGGCCCATTATGGGTTCCAGGTTTAAACCTAAGAAATTAGATGCATGCTCGATGGGGGTTCGATGCATGCTCGATGGATTGGGTCTTATGTTGGGTTCGATGGTGGTTCGATGCATGCTCTAGGGGTTCGATAGAGGGTTCGATGGGTACTCGGGTTGGGGTTCGATGGGTGTTTGAGATGCTTTAGAAATTCGGTCTTCTTCCATGCATAGGCTGCTGCCTACATCTCACTGTGACAGTGATTAGTCTTGAACTTGGCTTTCACATTCATACTGATGTGATGGTAGCATGCGCCGTGGTAGGCATCAGGAAAGACAGCCTCTAGAGTATGAATAATACTCGCATGCCTATCTGACATGAAAGCCAAGTCATCAACGTCCCCAATGGCTTCCTTCAACTTCGTCATGAAATATTTCCACGAGTTGTGGTTCTCACTATCCACTAACCCGAAGGCAATTGGATATAAATGACTATTCGCATCCAAAGCAACGACACATAACATGTGGCCACCGTACTTATTCTTCAAGAACGTGCCATCCACACATATCACAGGACGACAAAATCTGAATCCTCTCCTACAAACTCCAAAGGCAAAGAAGCAATATAGGAAACGACCATCTTCAGTGACAAAATCAGTAATTGTACCTGGATTCTTTTGCTGCAACATGTGCAAGTAGGATGGCAACTTGCAATACGAATCCTCATATGTCCCCCTAACATACGTAAGTGCCTTCTCTCTACATCTCCATGCCTTTTCATAACTCATATCAATACCAAAATTTTTCTTCATATCCTCCTTTATGTTGTTTGCCATGTAACTGGTCCCATCAACTGCGTATTTGTTCTTTATGAGTGTCCAACGACCCATGGTGCAGCTTGACGATGACCTTTTTGTCGCACTTCTAGTGAGCATGTGTGTACGCTCTTGTATACCGTGATCTCAAACATGGGGGACATTGGTTGTTTTTTCCCTCTCAATCTCCAACAACAGTCAGGATCTTTGCATGTGATATACCACACGTCAGTACCAGACTTTTTCACCATATACTCAAAGCTATTCTTCATTGCAAATAGAGCAGCTTTGGTTTTTAAATCAATCTTGTCCTCAAAAGTCTTCCCAACATATATTTCTCCCATTGGTCCACCAGATGATGAGGAATGGGTTTTAGCAGATGCCTCAATATCTTCTTTTGTAAACATTGGGGCACTCCATCTGGTGTGATCTTCTCTTGATACAATTGTCTCCCTCCACCCAGTGTTATCTTCTGTCCTAGCAGATTGATTACTGCTTCGAGCAGGTGCTCGGCGTCCTTGAGTTGGGAGAGGTGCCTGTGCAAGAGGCAGTCCTGACTCTTCTTCTACTTGTTGGGCTTGGGAAATGTCTAACTCCTCATTTGAAACATCTGCACTATAATACGAGTCATCCTCGGAACCATCATCATTATCTTCAAAGCAATTACCAACTGGATCATCATTCACATAGGGATCGTACTCATATGCCTCAAGCACACCTGAGGGACCTCCTTGTGGTATATTAAGCTGAATAGTAGCCATCAGATCAGTAACTGGAACAAAAGTGCCCACCTCGCTAAGATGCTTGTAACTGCTACCTGCAGGAAATGGATTGATACTGGTAGTGTCTTTTTTGTTCACACTAGGAGAAGGATCTGATATGACATTCTTCTTAACTGGAGTCACACATAAGACTACCCGTTCATTCAAGCTTATTCCTAAGAATACACGAACTTGACGATCATTCTTCAATTGAACCGGTGCAAATGGTTGCTCGCCGCATACGTATGGCACCTCGAGTTTCAATTCATACACCTCTCTATCCACCTGAAATGTCTCGTGCAGTATGTCAAGTAGTTGCAAGTAAGTGACATCATTCTCTACTGGTATCACTTCACCTTCAGCATCCTTAAAATACCATTTCCTACCATGCATTTCCCAAACACCGTTGTAAGAAACAAATACGTAAACAGTAGAACCTGAATAAAAAAACACAAATACAGTTAGCTGAAAACACAGATGGTAGGAAATGATATTTTAATGATGCTGAAAAACATGACCATCGAGCTTGCATCGAGCCTGCATCGAGCATGCACGAAATAGTGAGAATGCACATTACCATCGAGCTTGCATCGAGTAACTATCGAGTAACCATCGAGCACAACATGCAACGTAAAAAAATATGTGCCATCGAGCTTGCATCGAGCAGGCATCGAACATTTATCGAGCATGAATGAAATAGTGATAATGCACATTACCATCGAGTACCCATCGAGTAGGTATCGAGTACCCATCGAGTACAACATACAACGTAAAAAATGATGTGCCATCGAGCTTGTATCGAGCAGGCATCGAGCATGCATGAAATAGTGAGAATGCACATTACCATCGAGTAGGTATCGAGTACCCATCGAGTATAACATGCAACGTAAAAAATGATGTGCCATCGAGCTTGCATCGAGCAGGCATCGAGCATCTATCGAGCATGCATGAAAAAGTGAGAATGCACATTACCATCGAGTACCCAACAAGTAGGTATCGAGTACCCATCGAGCAGAACATGCAACGCTAAAATTGGTGTGTCATCGAGCCTGCATCGAGCAGGCATCGAGCACCCATCGAGCACAACACTAACCTAAAAAATTCCCTGAAAACGCAGATCGACAAAAAACCAGAAAAAACCCAAAAAAATGTACAAATATTGGTCAGATCTATTCGAAATGCTCAAAAAGTTTAAAGGAAACATCACTAATCCAAGTATATACGAAAAAATTGCTTACCCATTAAATTTTTCTCCAAGATTTCTCAACCCTTACTTTGGTCTACAAATGGCTTTCTTAGTGGCGGTCCCAAGCTCTACCGTGGTGCTCTTAGTGGTGGTGTGAGGTGAGGTGAGGTGAGTGAGAGTGAGGAAGAAACAAGAAGGAAGAGAGGAGGAAGGAAGAGAGGGGGAGGGAAGATAGGAGATAGTTGTTTTTAGGGGTATTTTGGGTACTAGCAAAAATTTTGGCATTATTTTGTAATGTTAAAAATGCCTAGCATTATTTTGTATTACACCTTACTATTAAGCATAAAAAGTCAAATTTCCCAACATATATTTGATTGACTTTTGTTAAGTAAATGTATTCTTAATAGTGTTTTTATGTCTTTGTGTAGTGAGTGTATGTACATGTATACATAACCTAATAATATACAGCAAAGTCAACTTGTATGCATTGTATGGAATATGCACATCTCATTTGTTTGTTAAATAAATTAAATAAAAATTAATTTTTTGTAACTGCACATGATTTAAATGAAAAATATATTTCTATCACTGTAGCTAAATATTAAACTTGATGTTCTGTATATAAAAATTTCAATAATAATAATAGTTTGTTTTACAAAATCTATCAAATTTAACCATACTCATTTTTATCAAACTTTTTTTTTTTAAATATATTTTATATTTGTGTTCCAATAACTATAAGAATATAATATCTTCTTTATAAGCTCATACATATCAGTTTATTTTTCCTCATTGGCCTCTTCGTCAATCTAGAGCTAAATAAAGGATAGACATAGAAGCTCCTACCCTTCTTTGGTCCCGGAAAAACTAGGTATTTCCAAAGTGAGTCATACACAAATATTCACTTTCATATACACAAATATCATTCTAATATCTAATTTGCAATTTAAACATGGAATACTAATTCTAGTAGAATAAGGCCTAGATCGACCTAACTTCTAGCTTCTAGCTTTTTAAAAACATTTTTTTTGGAGAACCTCTTATTTGTTACTTCTTGAAAAATGACCTTCCAAAGTAAAAAGTTATTTTATAGAGGAAATTCAACCAACTTAAAAAGAAAAAAATGGCTTTAGAAGCCTAGCTACTTGTGTAACGCCCAACTAAGACCTAAAAATTCTACCACTTATGTAATGTCTTACTAATTCAGGACCGTTACACTGTTAGTTTAAAATTGTGATTAACTCGTTAAGCGAGTCATTTGAACTCAAAAATGCATTTAAGATTAAATAAAGGTTTAGGTACTAATTTTTTGGGTCAAAAGGTATAAACTTTTCCATTAAAACTTTAAACATTTACAAAGGGATCCCAAAAGAGTTTAAATAAAATACAATTACATTTAATGTTCTCAAAATAGTTGACCTAAGCGACAAAAGTTGACTTTTACTCTGAATCCCTCAAAATATTCCGACCGTGGCAGCTGACTTTCCCCTTGCCCTTACCTGCACCATAGAACACCCGTGAACCAAGACAGAACAAAAACACATGAAGAATACAAAAAGAGATCATACCTCCTTCAAACTTGATTCTCTATGGGTGAAGATGAGCCTAGCAGCCTCCAATCTTCCTGAAATTGGAATCTCCCTAGTAAACTTGGATGAACTCAAGGAACTTGGATAATGAGCTTGTATGGAGAAATTAAGCTTAATGGTGAAGAAACTAAAAGAAGGAAGAAGAATAGAGTAACGTGAGAAGGGAGAAAGAAAGAGATAGTCTCCGATTATTACTACCCTCTTAGCCAAATGATTATTTTGCCATTCCCATACAATTGTCCCATTAATTTTAGTCATTTTGCTTAAAATCCTAATTATACCACTAATCACCAAATTTATCAACTAATCCACCAAACATAAGCATTTCATTGACTAATTTCATTTCATTAATATCCTCAAAATAAAAATTCACATAATACCACTAGGTTCGATTCGAGCCGAGTATTTATCCCCGTTGTGACTTTTCTGCTAAAACCGCTCGAAATGATCCACTCATGCCGAAAATCACATATATCCACATAATAATATAGTCTAAGTACACAATAAGTCAAAGTTACGAAAATGCCAATTTTTAATAAAATCGGACCTTTAAACATATTTAATACACATAGTCATGTATATTCAATCATATAATAATATAATTCATATAATTACCCCACATGCCTTCTCAACAGGCTAATCAAAGTTGTTAATCTTGGAGTTTATGAGTCACATTTAGTTTGGTGAAATGAATTAAAAATGATAAGGAGTATACTATTATGTTGTTTGCTTACATTCTAGAATAACATTCATAAAATATTTAAAATGTTTTGCATACTTTTATTAATAAAAATATTCATAAAAAACAATACACGGATCAAGCAAAATGAGTATATTTTTTAGTCTAATCATTATAATTGAATTGAAGGTAAATCATGATATAACTGTCACCATAAAAATTCACCCAATTCATCATGAACCATAGCCTAAAATTATTGGAGTATATAATGACAAAAGTAAAATTTGAATTTTTTTTTGTCCTTTTATTTGGTACACCCACGAGACTAATAGTAAAAGCGTAACCTTAAAGAAAAATATAAAAATAAATAAAATACAAGAGTAGGTAACTCATAATTTTGATTAGTTATTACTTACCCAATACAAACTTATCTTTTTCATCATTTGCATTTGTGTTTCATTCATTCACACTCTGTCTATAATACAATTGACCTACTACCAATAAAATGAAACCTACATTTGTGGATGATTTTATTAAAATTTAATAGTGATTTTCATCAAATATATGTTATTTTAATTCAAATCAATATATACGGGAACGACTACAACACATTCTTTTTTTTTTGCAACATCAGTGAATCACTTTTCTATTTTGGCACCTGGATAGATATAATCTCAATTTTTTTTATATGACGGTGTACATTGTAGGTATTTAGAATATCCTGCAAATTTTCAAGAAATTTTGAATAGTTTACGAAGTCGAAAACAGAGTTCAAACTGTCAAATTTTACAAGCGTACAAAAAAAAAAAACAGTCACGCGTGCAACAGAGAGTTTAGATCCTGTTTCGGTACCATAATTTATTCAGAATTTCTTGAAAATTTGAAGGATGTTCTAGATAGCTATAATGTACACCACCATATAAAAAAAATTGAGATTATAACTATTCATGTGCCGAAATAGAAAAATGATGCACCGGTGTTGCAAAAAAAAGATGCGTTGAAATCGCTCCCTATATATATATTAAAGAAATATATCATTTCATTTTTCTTATTCAATGAAAAACACCCCACTCTTAACATATTTTTGGTCAAATTATTATTTTTTAAATATATAAGTCCTTAATTTTAATTTCTTACTATATTTTTAAAATTTTTTATTTTCAATTAAAATAAAATAATTTAAAAATGTTACAAATAAAAAATAAATTCCATAACAAATATATATATTTTATAAAACATCTTAATAAATGTAAATTTCTCTTTATCATGTTAACACCACAAAAACACATTATTATAAAAAAACAAGTCTATGAAAAATAGTTATAAAATTATTGTCAATTATAAACTTTATTGTTTTAAATAGAAAAAAGTCCATGATTGAATTATAAAAATCATAGCATTTATTGGTAAAAAATAGAGAAAAAAATTAATAATAATAATATAACTGACAGGCCAACGAGTAAGAATAAATATGGTCAGAATCCTTAAAAAAAAATTGTGGCCATTTGAGAAAGACACTAGAGAAGAATATCATATCACATGACCATATATGCTTGTTGTCAAAATTTTCAATTTTTTTTCTTTTTTCTTTTCAATTTTTTAATAATTTATTATTTTATATTCAAAGTGTGGTCTTAGTAAGTAATTGATTAATATTAATTAAGATAATTTTTAGTCCATGATTTCTACATAACTAATTTGACAAGTACATTATAATAATTATATAAATCTAGAATTATTTTATATTTAAAAAAATACTTTTATAACAAAACATAATATTAGAAAAAAACGAAAATCACAAAAAAATTAAATATATAGGTTTAAATTGATACTCAATTGTCCCTTAATTAAATAAGTTATTCAACTCATCACTTTACACGAAATCCATATATTATTTTAGTGGTAATGACCTTCTTAATAATTTAAAATTTATTTAAAAAAAGACTACTTTTTATTTTTATTTTTTATATATGAATTAGATTTTGTATCATGTTCTTGATGTCGGCAATTTTAATTATATATTTATTTGTTGGGATAATCTTGTAATTAGCACGACAGAATAACAAGACAATTAGATTGTGCTTTATAATCTTTTTGATTCCGAACTTGCTACCATATTCCACTCATCAGCAAAGCCTGTCCGTCGATTATATATCTCTCAAAATCTGAGTCACTGATTCGCTACACTCGGGTATACATGAGCTTAGGGATATATCAGTAAATTCACAAACTAGGGTGATCCCCCGGTGCTTCCGAGTTTATCCCCGCGACCAGTGAGTGACAAGGATATTTCGGTAATATACAGAAAAACCCAAATATATAACACAGAAATTATTAAATAAAACGACACGTGGTGAATGTTCATTGGCTGAAAAGTAAAGCAATGTGAAATCACTCTTGTTTTTATTATTCTCGTGTAGTTATTGGATAATGCCACGTCATTTGAGCAAAAGTACAATATGGATTACGGTGAATTTAACCTCACCGGAATATTCCTCATCGACGATTTGTTTCCTAACACACTCTCCTTTTCCCGAAAAGTATATATACTTATTTTTCTTCCCCCAATTCGTGCCCTAGAAAAAAATACCCCTTTTCTGATTTAGCATTAGCCGCAACATGCTCATCCACACCAGAAACCCCACCTTCCCTTCACTTTCCCTCACTTTCTGGGATTCTTCTCACGCCCTCAGCTCATTTTCAGGCTGCAATTCGTTCTCGGATATGGTGAAATGGTTCTCCTTGACTCGAGCTTGATTTCTCGCGACAAGGTTAGGTTTCGAAGAGATGTTGTTATGATTCGGATTCTTCTTGTAGTATTTAGCTTAGGTTATTAGTCATGGATGCGGTCAAATTACCTTTACCTGTGGATGTGGTCTCGGCTTCAAAGTTGATGGGATCGGAAGGGTTTGCGAGAACCGGAGTCACGGTGCAGGAGCTGGAAGCTTGCGAGTCCGATGGCGTTTCAGTTATCGCCAGCCGTTCAATTGAGTACCGCTCCACTATTGATATCAGTGAAAAATGTGAGTTTGTCGCTTTTGTTTTTGTTAAAGCATCTGTTTTTATGTTAATTTATTTTTCAATATTTTCCAGCATCAATTCAGAGGTTCTGAGTAGAGATTTTGTGAGTTTTATAGTTTTCTGTTGGTTTAAAATATTTTTATTTATAGAGGTGTTGGAGGATTTTAACATTTCTCTTTGTTGGTTCTCGTTAGTTTAAGTGGTTACTTCATGATAACTGTTATTTTTCTTTTCTGCGTTATTACGAAAGTCTCTAGTCTAACTTGAATGGTTGAAAGCTCGACATTTGGTTGCTGAAAATTAGGGAAATCTTTGATGTACAGGTGATAAGTATGCGTTAAAAATGTGACTATGACGGTTTGACAGGTCCAAAACATGATTTATGTGCTTTGTAAAAAAAAAAAAGCATGTATATTTTTTTCATTCATGTTGTCGAAGAGGCTATAAATATTGGTTTAACTACACCTTGTCTTGTAGTTATTCACCAGTTAGTTTTTCCACTTCTGTTCATCTGATCAGACCATGTATATGGGTGGATTAAGGATGAGTGGATGACTTGTATTAAGAAAAAAATACACTTGCAGAATGTTTTCCGTTAGGGAACAGTCTACAGAAAGGCCATATTCACGTTCTGCTGTACTTGGACCATTTATAACATCTTGATAACCGGATTTTGAGATGGATGTTTTCAGGATGACCAGAATAACTAACATACAAGGTATCTAAACATATGGGCCGCACTTTTTTTGCATCATTCGTCAGTGGGAACTTGATAAGTAAATCTGGCTGCTTATATTGCTTTTCCCTTTGTATTTTCTCTGGAGTATTTTTGTATGTTTTGTTTCTTATATATCTTTCAGTAATGATATATGATGTTTTAGTCATTTCTAGTCATTATTGGGAAAATATTTGAATACAATTCACTATTATCCCTTCTAGCTTTCTAATGATGTATCATGTATTGATTGCTTATGGATCTATTCTCATCATTTGCTACTCAATCACATATTCTAATGCGGAAAGAAGTTCAGTTATGTCAACTAGAACATGTTGGATGCATGATTCTCACGTGGCAATGTAATCTGAAGAGAACATATACAATTTTAATTTAAGTAAACTTTGATGATATCTTTCTATCAATGACC
Source organism: Humulus lupulus (assembly GCF_963169125.1). NCBI lineage: Eukaryota > Viridiplantae > Streptophyta > Magnoliopsida > Rosales > Cannabaceae > Humulus > Humulus lupulus. The sequence goes on from NC_084797.1 coordinate 238,920,070, forward strand.
TCACCATATCAACTCTTGAGGTGATTGCAGTGTTTACCATTTTGCAACTTACATTCTTGATGTAACAGGTTCTTATATTGCATTATCTTTTATGCTGTTCTAATAACTTATTCTAATGTTTGGAATTTGGTCATGACAACTGCAGTAAAAGATTTTTTATATCCTGAGCTACGTAAGCAGGATAATCAGCTATTCAGCAATCAAGGCGAATCATTGTCAGAAGTCTTACAGGATAGGTCTAAGAATGGTCTTTTGTTGACTCCCAAGGCCGAAGGTGTACAGTCAGAACGGAAAGCAGGAAAAGTGTCTAGAAGTAGTAGTAATTTTTGTGCCAAAAGACCACGTGTAGTTAAATTGCAAGATCCTCCCCTGGTAGGAGTTGAAGGGATAAAGGATATGTCTCATAAGCTTACCTCATGCTCTCTAAAAGGCACTTGTTCAGGTAAACACCCAATAATTATTAGAGATTAGAAGACTATGGTGTGCAATATCTAATAGAAAGTCAATTTATCTTTTTCCTGCGAGGGTGCAATCTACGTTTGTTGAGAGGTTATGCAAAAATGGATAGTTCAGCATTGGATGATTAAGAACAGAGATTGAAATATAGAGAAGTTTTCCACTTCTGGAAAGATTTAAAATGCGTCTGCCTGTTTTAATCACTTCGCATTGTATGCATTTAATAACATAATTAAAAAGTTTAGTTTTGCCGAAAATTAACAAGTTTTTGGATGGTATTTGTTGTCTTTAAGTATTTTACGTCAAGTTTATTATTTGAGGCAATTGATGGTAGTTCTTTTACTTTCTAGGCCCATTAGGTAGGAGCTTGGGCTGATATATCCTTATCTTCTTTCTTTCTTAAACATTTTAGATAAAACTCAATTGGTGAAACAAAAGAGCAACCTTAATAGCAAGCGAGGTGACAAGAGAAGTCTTAGAGTTCCTTTAAAGACCAAGTTTGATTCCTTTTCGATGAAGGCAGGTTTGACCAGCTTTGGTTCGGCTTCCGGAGGGAATAACTTCTTTGGTATGAAAAATATTTTTACATGATATATGTGTTATTACTTGATTTCATCATGCATCTCCAAGTTTATTTTGATACTCTGTCGGTGTATGTGTTATTACTAACTGTCATTATGTAATTTTAAGTCATTGGTAGATGAACTGTAATTATGCTATTCTGTCTCTTGCTAATAAATGTTATGAACGTTTCCTATAGTTCATTTATCGTCACTAACTTTTTGTTATACAAACTACCTAAATTCTGAATATGCTCTTACCAGTGATATTTATATATGAATCAGGAGTTTATGGACTGAAGTCAGATAATCATGATGTCACAAATCTTGTAGATGATCTTCCATTGAATGAGCTACTTCATGGCAGTTACCAACCTCCTAGCCTAGGCAAGGACAAAGGGAAGAAAGCAACAGTTGTCAATGAAAGTTTTCTGCATTCCCTTAGAAAATCTTGCTCCCTCCTCCAGCTCCCAAGGCCTGTTTCCCAAAATATTGTTGAGATAGACAGTTGTTCAAACAAAAAAATGTCTGCGTGGTTATTGAACTCTGTTTCTGTTGAAGCTAGTGGTGTCAATAGTGATACAGGAGATTCATCCTTGATAGATGTGTTGTCTAGTAATAAGGTTAGTATCATGAACATATCTAAGATACTGGTGAATTACTTTATGGGAAAATTTAAAGCATGCACTTTGTCGTTGCTGACTGTAAATATGTCTGTCTAATTCTGTATCCATTGTACTGGTCTTAGAGAATTTGCTTCGAATACTCTGATTAGACTAGATGTTGGCTACCTGCATTTCAATTCGTTATGTGATCTGCAGCATTGTAAATGATAATTGAAAGACAAATTCTCTTCCGTTTATTTTTTATGCTAATTCGAAAGTATAATGTTATAGTTCTCAGTCAAAAAAATTAGCGTCAGTAGTCATCTAAAGTTTTTATGCTTCAGGATACTTGTATCAAGTCTGAAGCTCCTGATAATCCACCTGAGTTGCTGTTGCATCAACCTAAGGAAATTTTGCAACGGTTGGCACTTCCTCCGCCAAAGGATTTGGAGTCTTTGCTCTTGGATGCAGCAAAGCCTACTTTATCTTCAAAGAATACTGCTGATTTACGTTCAGGCAAGCAAATGTCTCGTCGAGTAAGCTTGCCACCTTTTCAATGGTCACATACTTCAAGTGGACACTGCAGAACTAGTTCTGATGTAGTTAAGTTGTCAACAAGTAAGGGTACATGCCAAGGTAGATGGTTAAAAATAGGGAAAGAAATTAAGAGTTCTTTTGGTATTGTGACTAGCAAGTTTACAGACTTGGAGTCTCTTACATATGATCAGAGTTTGGTCCCTTCAGGGCTAAAAGTGGCTTGTGTAGACAATGTAACTTCTCCTCAGGAACCCACTAGTCTTACTGGGCGTGGATGTGATTCAGAAGCAACATGTTTGAAAGGTAAGGCATTTCTTAAAATTTGTTTGTATGAGTTGATTCATGTTTAACTTCTACTTTATGATGTCATAACTAACTATCACTATTTTCCTTGGAGCTTTAACTAGGATATTGCTTTATAATTTTATCTATTTTCATGGAAATGCAGAATCTGGCGGCAAGGTGAACAATCCGGGAAATGGTACGGTTTCTTTTTTTCATTATTGCATATTTGCGATTTACAAATACATCTCTATAGTATGTTCTTGTGCATCTTCAAGTGCGTTTTGGGAGACCTTGGAAGAAGGATTGTAGAAGTGATGTTGAAACGATTCAAGGAGGATTGTAGGAGTGATGTTGAAAGGAGAACAGCAATCAATCATAAAAAAGTCTGGAATATGAAGTACGACGATGGCGTATTACCTTTCAAAATTATTTTAAACATATCATTGGTGGCTAGTCTGGTATTAGGTCCTTGACGCTTACTTCATTTTTCAACTTCTCTGCATTGCATTCATTACTTTTAAGGGTCTAAATTGCCCGCTCTATGTTGTTGACCTTTCTTGATATTCTTATCATTGGAGAATGGATGATGATTCAGATACGATACAAATTAAATGAGAAACCTTTGGTAATCTGTAGGTCTTGGAGACCCGTTGGGATTGGTTAAAATGTTAATTGAATTATAACATAGTTGGTATTGTTTTCTCTTGTTTAAGAACTTTTCAAAATACAATTACAGTATCTGCATGCTTCTTATACCTTTTTATCTTTTGGTAACGTATTTATTTTTGTGGCAGCTGGGCACAGTCCAAGACTATATGCTGCAGCTAGAACGCTGTATGACATTGCAACTGGTTCCCCAAGGCAGAGCCTGGATAGAATTATAAGTTGGCCAAAGAAGTCGTCTCAAAAGACTATGAAAGCTCGAAAGTTGAAATATAATGGGAAAACTGAAGAATCTCAGTTACCATTAGCTTCAGTATTTCGGCCTGAGAATTTGGCAAGAATTGAAGAAATAGTTCCATTCTCTTCAAAGAAGCCCAAACTCTCAAACATCAACCACAAACGGGATCCGAATCATGTCAAGAAAGAAACTTTGAAATGGTCAACTCCCAGATCAAGTAGATCCTCCCCTAGCAGAACAGGCAAAGACATCATTGCAGGTTACCCAAGACATACTACCAATATTTTAAAGCAATCAAGTATGATGCCACCGCCGGCTCCTCCGGTGGTAAGAGTTTCAGATATTGCTACTAACAGTCAGCAGAAGTTAAGAAAATTGCCTTTAGAATGGAACAGAGGAAGGGACAGGGACAGGGACCGGGTGGAGTGATCAATATCGATTTTTTCATCTTTTTCCATATAGAAAGCTCATTCCTTTTGACAATTGTTGTTAATTTATTAATACCCCTTTAGAAGGGTGTTACTGGGAAGAAGTTGGTTCTGTACATATGTGTAATGTTGTAGGTGGAATGGGAGTGTTGCAGTAAGCATTTTAACTGGAATGGGATTAGTTGTAGGCTATTTGCAGTTTCCAGAGATGAACAAAAGGTGGTTAATTCTCATGTTGTATGTACCCTTTTAGGCAGATGTAAAACACAGCAGCAGGGCGTTATTTATCTCATCTCTTTCTCTCCGTTGTACTCTTTAGCCATATTCTTCTAATTCAGTTCCACTTCTCTCATCTAACGGTTACCACATGCTTTTGAAGTTGTGCTTGTTATTTTTCAGTTTCTAACATCTTTTGAAATATTCAAATAATTGTCAATGACCCCATTCCGCCATTCCACTTCGGTCCATTCCCTTCTGAAACTTGGTAATTTACTAACTCTTTTTCTTCTTCTTCTTATTTTAGGTCCATGAATTAAAGAACTTGTTAATATGTGGGAAAAAAAAACAATGATTGCAAAATATGATTAGAAAGCTTAAAAAACTTGGCTCAAGTCAGACAAAAATGGGATTGTTAACAATCTTTCGTGGCCTCATAAAACAATGATATATAAAGGACTATCCAATTTCATCAGCCAAACAGGGGATGTAGCTCAGATGGTAGAGCGCTCGCTTAGCATGCGAGAGGTACGGGGATCGATACCCCGCATCTCCATCTTTTTGTTCTTTCTGATTCATTAAAACGACATATATATTTTTTTTTATAAGGAACATACAAACGACATTGTTCTCAAAAAACGACAAAAAAAGGAAGAAGAAAGGACTGTAAAAACAAATGGCCAAAATTCACTTTAGAAAAAAGTTATTAACAGACAGTAAGAAGCACATGGGGATGTAGCTCAGATGGTAGAGCGCTCGCTTAGCATGCGAGAGGTACGGGGATCGATACCCCGCATCTCCATTTTTAATTATCTCTTCTTTTTTAATTTATTTTTATTATAAATACATAGAACCCTCCTCACTAATAATTTAATTTAATTTGATCGATATAATCAAATACAATGGATTCTTGGATCCATCGGTCATCTCTCGGTAGATGCAGTATTTTAATTTTTGAAAATGGTCAAAAGTCATCAACCGACCATTTTCTCAAAGTAAAACTCACACTATTTTTAGTTTGAAAAATTATTATTTCTAACAAATTAGTTTACAGTCCGTACTGCATACGAAACCTACAACAATTGAGAAAAAATAATCATGGACTTTTAATACATATAAACACTGCTTAACCAAGATTGTCAAAATTGTAGCTTAACTATATCTGTGTCTATTTAGGTAAGTTGGGCACTAATAAAACAAACCCTTTTTACTCAATTACAACATGTATACTATACATGATATTATGTTTATACTAAAATAAATATAACTTAGAAAATTCAAGAGAACATTTGATCCAACAACAGAACAAAAGCCATAGCAAAAGTGGGGTCAAAACCAGGCTGAACAATCAGCTGAAAAACCTCAGCACCAAACGACACTCCTCCAACACACTCTTCCTTTCTTTTAATTTCAGCCACCACTTTGTTATTAGACCACTTATCCAACACTTTACACGATCGTTGACTGTAAGAACCTTCAATCACGTAATTAGCACGTGACGATGATGATGATGATGATCTTTCATCCGACGAACTACCTCGAAACACGTAGGCAAGAACATGTGATTTGTAACCATTGATCAAAAGATTGATGTTCTTCCTCACGTAGAAAATTGGCTTTTTTGACGTTGATGTTGATGATGATGATGATAATGATTTTGATCTTCTAACAATCTTTTTATTATGATCTAATCTTTCTCCTTCGTACACAAGCCAACTATCCACTAGTCCAAGCTTCTGTAAATAATCACCAAACCAAATTAAATTGATTATTATTCTAAGAAATTATAACCCTCTAAAAGTGAATAAAGACGACGGTTGAGAACTAACTGTCGTCTATGTAATTCCATCTCTATAATCAGTATCGGAATCTGAAGAAAATTTTAGGAGGGTCAAATGTTTTTTTTTTAACAATTTACTTAATAAAAATGCTATTTTTTTTTAAAATTTCCTACACATAAATATACATACAACGTAGATTTTAGTATTATAAACATATAGACACATCAAAACGACAGTTTTGAACCGTCGTTAAAGTCTTCAACGGCGGCTAAGAAGAACTTTTTCTAGTAGTAGTATAAAGAATAATTACCGTACGACGATGCATTAATGTGAGAATGGATTTTCCGGAGCCATCCATGAGAGTGATTTCTTCTGGTCGAAATCCCATGTAATTGTCGACACGGTAGATGAGATTTCCATTGGAATCGATCACTGTAAAACCATTGCAGCTCATCAAGAGTGACTTTCTCCACACTGTCAGTGATGTACAAGCTCCAACGACATCGTTTTGACTGTCGTATTGCTGCTCCTTCTGCTTATTATGGTCTTGATGATCGTCAGCTTGGTCATCATGGACGACTGTTCTTGAAAAAGATTTAAAGGGAATAAGAAACGTAGTCTTCATTATCTTTGGTATATGTTTAAACTAAATGGGTATAGAGATTTATGATGATAATGACGATGACTATATATATATATCTATAAGTCTATATGTATATAGTGATATAGCTAAGTAGCTAGATGGACCCCTACGATCGAATTGCCAACTACAAAAATTTTGGAGACAACATTACCAAAAAGGTAGCTGCTGGTATTATAGAGACACATTGATCAATGGCATTTGATTAAGTTTAATAATAGTGTTTAGTTGTTAAATACTAATAATATGTTTTCTATATGAGATTTCACGTGTAGTTAGCGTTAAACAAGGCGTACACGTGTATGTTTATCAGTTGTTTATTAGAGAGATTATATTCCAATTTTCTAGATTTTAAGTATGAATTAGGTCTGTCCATTTTTTTTCTTGTTTGAGGAAGATTCGTGGGAAAGAGACAGATTGTGTAGTTGGGAAAAATGTAGGGTGAAATCCAAGAAAATTGCTTTTGAAACCATCAAGGGGTAAAAAGTAATAAAGGGTTGTCAAATTTTGGCTAATTATAACGATCGATAATAATTATGTGATTATATATTTATGTGAGTTGCTATTGGAAAGAAAATAGTATTAATAGATAGTGAGCATATGCCATTATCAATATACGAATCAATTGGTATAATAATCCAAATTCTATAATGAAAAAAATTATTATTATTATTATTATTTTGGTGAAATAGTAGCTAGATTCTGGCAATGAATTATTTTATTGGGAAACTCTTTTTGTTTTTCTTTTCCCTTCTATTTTGGCAAATTAATATAATTTAAGTTGTGAATAGTAAAGAGAAGACTTTTGTAGTCAAATAAAAAATGTATCATTGATTAGGGGAAACATTATAATAATTAGCTGCTCATCCAAACAGTACACATGAGTCACTAAAATGTATCATGGTAAAATGATTTATTTTTTAAAGTTATTTTGCACTCTAACTTAGTTTTATTAATTCTTTGCAAAATAACTTTACATAAAATTAGTCAAAAAATTTAAATAATTGGTCGAATTTTCGACAGAGACTATTTTACAAAAAATTATAAAAAATAAGTCAGAATTCAAAATAACTAAAAAAAAAAGTAATTTTTACCAATTTCTCATATTTCATTTGTTCTTAATGGAAAAAGAGAGGCAATAAATTTTCATCTACTGCATCTCTCGATTGAAGTTTTTATTTTTAATTTCTATTTGTATGAAGATTTTATTCCAATAAAATTTTTCATATTCTAGATTTTTTTTTTGAAAAGGTTCCTCTATGAAATTATTTTATAAAATAATTTCAGATGATATAACATCACAAATACAATTGGGAAAAATGTCCCAATCTCCCCTAATATCAGTAAGAAGACCAACCCATTTTTTGCTTAGAGCATGGGCCACCATATTCCTAAGTCAAGAAACATGAAAACATATACCACATCAAATTAATGGGATCAAACTTTGACTCAAGCAAGCAATTCAACATGGAAAGCTGATACAATCGTCCTCAAATTGGTAGCACAGAACACCACTACTGGGCCATAAGAGTCATGAATAAAAGCTACGGAACCACCATATTATAAAAAAATAAATGGTACAAAAACACCATCAAGCATAGCGGATTACAACCACCCATAACTGGGGACGTTATTAACATAACATAATAAAAAAACACTTAAAACATAAAATTGAAACCAAGCAAAACCAACAGAGAAATAAAAAACATCAATCTGGATCCAAGCGATGACCAAGACGCACCTCCCGAGTCATGAATAAGGTACTAACCCATACCCTATACCCCAACTCCCTGCCTGACGAGCCTCCGTCACCAGGCTCACTGAAACCTCTCAGCCGAATGGAAGCCCAAAAACGTTGCCTGGTTGCCCAAAGGATTGGTGCCGGAGAAGACCCATTTCCCCTGCCGCTCCACCTTCCTATCTGCACCTTGCATTAACCTACGTACTAGGGGTGAGCATCGGTCGGTTTGGGTGGTTTTTTCACAACAAAAAATCCAGAATTCGGTTTTCGGTCCGGATTGGTGCAATCCAAAAACCGACCGAACCAAACCAGTTTAAAAAAAAACCGACCGTTTTGGACTGCGGTTTGGTCGGTTAAACCGACCAAACCGAATTGATTATTGTTTTTTTTTTTTTGAAAGTTTTAGTTAAAAAATTAAAAATTTTGGATTGTTGGAATTCATTTTTGTGCATTTTTAAAACATAAATATATAGAACATAATTACATTTACAAATTTTAAAGTTTGAAACATAATTAAAAGTACAAATTTTAAAATTTTTAATAATTATATAATATTATATTATATTATTATTTTATTATGTTCGGTCAGTTTCGGTTTTATTGGTCGGTTCACCTAAAATTTCAAAACCGACCGAACAGTGGCGGTTTGCACCGTCGGCGATTTTTTCGGTTTTCGGTTTAAACGATTTTGGTTTTTTCGGTGTTCGGTAGGTCGGTGTACACGGTTTTTTCGATTTTTCGGATTTTATGCTCAGCCCTACTACGTACACTCATTGAAAGCCCCTCACGACCAGCGCTCCAGCCAGCCCAGTGAAGGACCGGTGAACCCAGACCGTGAAGGAGGAGAATGAGAACCTTCGTGCGACGCTTCTGTGAGAGAAAGAGAACCTTTTTCTCTAGATATTTATTCCTAAGCATTTAATTATAAGGATTTTTTTTGGATATCTATCATGAACATCTCTTCTATATAAAAAGTGTGTAGAAAACATAAATTTTTGGTTTTAACGATTTCTTTTGATAACTATAACGGAATATTCTAAATATTTAACAGAATATACTTTTAAAACCAATTAAAAATAAATATTTATTGATTATATTAATATAAATTTAAATATTATAAAATATCTCTAGATATTTATTAATTATATTAAAATTAAATGTTATAAAATATCATTATTATAATAATATTTAATACTAGATATTTATTAATTATATTAATATAAATTCAAATGTTATAAATATCATTATTATAATAATATTTATTAATAGACTAGATATTTATTAATTATATCAATATAAATTTAAATATTATAAAACATCATTATTATAATAATATATAATATTCGACTAGATATTTAATAATTATATCAATATAAATCCAAATGTTATAAAATATTATTATTATAATAATATATAGAATATAATCCTAATTTTTATAAAATTATGCTAGAATAAATATTTAGTAATTATATTAATATAAATTCAAATATTATAAAATATTTTTATTATAAATTTTTTTAATACAAAACTAGATATTTAATAATTATATTAATATAAATTCACATGTTATATATAAAATATTAATATTACAATAATATATAATACATAATAAATACATTATACATAGGTATCGTGTGTGTATAAATAATATGACTGTGTAACTAAATAAGAAATTAGAATAATATTTATCTTCAATAAAGAATAAATAAGTTTATTATCTAATAATTGATGTGTGATTTGAATAATATCATGAATGTTTGTATCTTAAATAGGATACGTAATTTGTGATATACAATGTTGTCATATTATTATTTAAAAAAAATCATAAACAATATTTTTGTTAAATTTTTCTTTTAATATATTAATATTATTTTTTATATATAATATTATTTATTTAAAATTTATATAACAATCATAAAAACTGAATAAAAATAATTAATAATTTTTTAAATAAAACTAAACAATTGCAGCTTATATATATAAATACTAGTGAAGAGTAATGTACGTGCGTACACGTGAAAAATAAAATAAATTAAATTTAGTGATATTTTTAGTAATATAATACCAAAATGTTGCCAATAGTATTATTTATATATATATATCCATTTTTTCTTTTTTTAGAACAATAATAAACTATATTAAATGTTTATATTTGATTGCATTTATTGGTACAAACTTTTTGACTATTAGTAGTGTGACAATAGTGAATGATGAGCAGGTTTTATTATTTATTTTTTTAATTGTTCTTCCTAGTAAGAATTATATAGAGTGTAATTATAAATAAGAATAATATAAAAAATCATTTATAATAAAATGATATAGAGTGTAATTATAAATAAAAAATCATTTATAAATATAGTAAAATTTAATTTAGGGTGTAATATGATTTCCTTAAATAATAATATGATTTATAATATAATATATTATTTTATATGGTTAGGTTATATATAAATATTAAAACTAATAATTATCGAAACAAAATGTTAATAGTTCTAAAAAATATAAATTTACTTATAAAAGATAATGTTTTTCACTTTTTAAAATAATTTTATTTTAAGCCGATTAATTTTTTTAATATTTGATTTTTAATTATTTTAACAAAACGATTTTTAGTTTAATAATAAAATTTCTTTTAAAATGTAAAATAGCATATTTTTTTACTATTTTATTTTATTTAAATAAACTCCAATATTTTTATAAAATATTTCAAAACATAATTTAAATAATATTTTGATTGTGAAAATATTATTATGTTAGAATTAGTTATGTTTTAGTGTGGATAACTTTGAAAAAGTGAAAAAGACATAAACTAAAATAATAGAAAATAAGTAAAGGAAAGAAGGATATGTGAATGACTCACTGTTAATTGTATTGGATAAAAATGACAAAAAAGAAGGAATAACTAACTATGATTGAGCAGGTTATTCACAATTGTATATATAGTATAGGTATATATTTTCTTCTTGATCTTGAGTAACATGGGTCGAGAACTTTATAAAATAATTTGGTTGATAGTATTTTAATATTACTATTTGTAATTAGATAATCATAACATATTTTTTTCGAAGAGAAATAATAATGTATTTATGGGAATGTATTTTTAATTTCTCTTTAAGTGTGATTTTGGTCAAAATTAATTTAAATAATTTGGGAGCATATATATTTTAATATTAATTTAAATAATTAAGAGAGTATTTTTATAGGGGAAATTAAGAAAGCTCTTGATTTGTTCAAATTAAATTGAGCTTACAAAATAATTATACATATTAATTTGTAAAATGCTTTAATATTACGGTTGGCTCAATTTTTGGACAACTTCATCAAACACTCAAAGAATAATATTGACAAGTTTGGTGAGAATGATCTCAAGTGTTTAAGACATAATCACTTGAAGGAATAAAAAAAAAATAGATTTATAGTGTTTCGACCATTAATAAGATCTACGTGTCCACTTAGTCATTATTATTGATGTATGAGCTTGTAAACTTTTGTTACATTTATAGTTACATATTAGCTCTCTTAAGTGTGGAGATAGTATTTGGCTATGTTGTCATCCTTCTTTTCCAAACCCTATCTCTTATTTATAGTGAGACGTTGAGTTACATTTGGGTTATAGGCTTAAACTATTGAGCTTGGGTCAAAGATAATAAATACAAAGTTGGGACTAGACTACTTGGGCTACATGCTTTGGCCATGCTGGTGCCTCGCCTCCAATGACCAGCTCCGAGTACCGTGGTTGAGGTCGGTAAAGGTCCCTAGGTGAGGTGCATCTCCAATGATGACTTGCCTTGCCGAGAAGGACCTTGCAATTGGGGTTCGATGCTTGGGAATAGGCGACCAAGGCCTGGTGCCTGAGGTCTCGAGACCAACCCTGGTAGCTAAAGTTTGGTGAACAACACTTGGTGCCTAACTGGGTGACCTAGGCGAGGTGCTTGGGTCGTGAGCCTAACTCTATAAAGTTAGGTGGCTTGGACGTCAGGTGAATCTAGGTCTTTTACTCTGACATCCTTGACATGCAACGTCAACTCTTGCAATGCGTATTTTAGCGAGGCCCCTTATAGTTAGCGAAGTGATCCGTTTAGGCAGTCCAGTTAGCATGTCTTTGTCACATCACTTGTCACGTTACTGTGTCAAAAATTGGGTATAACAATTACCAAATTTTCATAAACTACTAGATTAGTATACGAATTTTTAATTTTTTTTTTCAAGGATGAGACCAAACTCAAGAAATGAATATGATCAAGGAAACACAAATAATAATTATGACAGATACCGTTCAATCTTGTTAAGTAACGCTAGCTAATAATATAATGACAGATAAATCATAATTACATGGATTATTAACACATTTAATCATGAGATGTTATAATATCATTATTGTATGGACTGTAAGTAGGACATTTATAAAGATGTAGGCGAATTGTTACAAACATGATATGATGGTGTATCTTTCCTACCTTAATTAACAATTATTTCATCAATCGCTTTTACACAACTTTCGAAGGGAACATTATAATTAAGATATTCTTCTCAGATCATTAATATTTTTGATGAAATGATAAGATTAGATTAGAGTATGATTGTGGTATAATAATGGAGAGAGTACATATATTAATACTATTATGATGATAATGCAGCTTGATTAGGGCCTAGCTAGTGTTTGACGTGCATACATATCAGCATGCTGTAGCTGCGTCAGTGGTCGTCTACTATTCAAACACGTTCCTTTTTTTATCCAAATAATAACGTCTTGCCATATTTGAAAAAAGTGGACCATCTTACGAGTATTTTATTTTACTTTATTTCTTGAACCGCCCTCTCTCTATAATATAATTCATTTATTCAAGCCCTAGCTAATCCTCTCTTTCTCTCGTGTTGATCGATATACATGACCAACCTCCTTGTCCCACTTACAAAAAATATATATTATAGATAAATTTAAGAAAGGGAATATACCCACCATTTGATATTTATGGGTTTGATCGAAATACGGTGCTTTATATTTTCAATAGTGATTATTAAGTATTGTGTAATTTATACATATTTTGATACTCTAATTACAAGGTACTAAATAAGTATATTCTATATGAATAACATGTACTGTATTTTACACTAATTTTTGAATTACAGGATACTTGATGTTTATTATGAATAATATAAAGTATTAAAATATATACAATTTTAAATTATATAATACTCGATAGTTATTATCGACAAATAAAATACTAAAAATTGTATTTTATTAAAGCACATAATACCATATGAGTATATTCTCTTTAAGAAATTATACCATTAATTATAGTATATATCATATAGTTTGTTTTGTGATGATTTAAAATTGCATTTATACACAAGTGTACATTTTTTATGTATAAATATGTTTTAAATCTAAAAATAAATTAAATGAACGAATTTAAAACATATTTATAATTTATTTTTACCAAACTTTGTGAAAAACTATAATTAATATGTAATTGTGTTTAAGCATATTTTAATGACAGAATTTATGTGAGTGTGATGCTATTTCTTAGCACAACTCAATTATTTTTGTGGTCATAAGTGTAGTACAGTAATACTATATTTTTTCTCGACAAGATATGAGGAGGACCCAAAGACATGCGTGATTAGATTCCTAATCTTATATTTTTTTTATTATACTCTTAATTAAGGCTTTCGATTACCCCACTACTAGTTGTATTATTACAACAAAATAATTTTAGGGTATTTTAGTATATATAGATAAATATATATATATATAAAATAATTCTTTTATAGATGCTTCACTTTAAGCTTTACTGATAGGGTTCTCAGTGTTCTCGACCTATAAATAATTTTCGACCCGATTCTTTTTTATGACCATATATATTGTAGCTATTTAGAGCATTCTGCAAATTTTTAGAAAATTTCGAATAGTTTACAGTATCGAAAACTAAGTTCATGTTGCATGACTAATTTTTTTTTATGCGCGTGAAAAACAACATGTTTGAACCTAATTTTTAGTAGTAAGGCTTAAAATAAAACTCTTATAAAAAAAGTTGTCTTATATATATATTGAGAGAGAGATTTTGATGTCTCTATACACAGCAGCCGACAGAAACTTCAAACTTATTATTATTTTCTTTTTTTTTTAGCTCTATTCATTTGTTGTTTTTTCAAATTAGTTTCCTCTTTCGGTTCTTTCTCAACAATAGTAAATTATAGTTGAAAAATGCCAATAAAAATGTGTGTGATCGACACTGCAAGACCAACCACATTTTGACACGTTCAAATTAGCTCACAATATTAGTCTTTTTAATGACATTTTTAATTATTAACCACTCTTCTATATGTATATATATATATATATATATTAGCTATACTACTACTAGTCCCTTTTAGATTTTACGTCACTGATTATCAAAGCAGATTTGACCAACAAATAATTTTACATCTAACCATTGCCTACAAAAAAAATGATTATTCGAATCTCAGCAGTAAATTTTTCTTTTTTATTATATAGTAAAGTTTATTAAAATGAATAAAGTGCCTCCCAGCGACACGTGTTCTTCTTTTGACACTTTCTTCACTCTTTTTAGGGTTTAACAAATGATGTGTATTATTTGGTTCAAACCGATCATTTGGATTTTATCCATGCTAAATTTAGAAAATTTGAATTAGAAACTGGGAGATAGCCACGTGTTTATATTTTCTGGTTCATATTTTACGATGTTGTCGTCGTCTTATTACTCTCTAGTCGTATCCTTGTAGGTCTTGGTCAACGATGATCTTCACCCGAAAAAGAAAAAATAAAGATATTCATATTGAAATATTGATTTGCAGTTCCACGTGTTGCTAGCTACTTTTGATATTCAATAGAGAAAGAAGAAATAGGATTAGGGTTAGGGTTATTGCGTGTGTAAAATGAAAACTAATAAGTTCACCAACCAATTAATACAATTAGTCAAGTAATTTGTCATCTTAACGTGTCCATACCTTATGTTTGGTTAACAATACCTCATAATACTTATTAAACTAAAATAAATAGGACCTGATATTGGATTGTACTAATAGCAGTATGACACCTCCTTATGGTGTTGGGCACACCAGTGGTGCCTATTAGCAATTCTCCTTTAAAATATATCATGCCTATGGATTTACAGGAAATGCAACTACATTTGAAAATGACCGACTTTAGATATAGGCGGAGGGGGAGACTAATCTCGTACTTAAGGTCCCATAAAAAGAGGCCAACTTTTTTTTTTTATTGTTTAAAAGATTCCAAATTTAAAAAAATATCATAATACATATAATTTTTGTAAGAAAAATTACAAAAATTATGTTTTTATATTGGGATCCTAATGCTTCAAGCTTTGAAAAACAATATATTTTTGTAAGATAATTCTATTCTCTCTTATAAATATAAGGAGAGAATGATGCAAAAATTTTATGTGTTGATTATTTTGAAGAATTATCTTTATGAAACAATATGACAAAACTATATTAAAAATGTATATTTACTCGTTGATAAACCTCCATCAAGACTACTACCACTGACCACACAGATGACATAAAAATCGATACTCGTGACATGAATTTATGTATCTATTTGGTTGAATTCTAATATTTATTTTGCTTTTTAATGTCGTATAAATTAAAATTTTGATGGTTAAAATTTTTGCTATACTACCTTCTATTATTCCTTTGAAAAAAAAGTAATGGTAAAAAGAATTATGGCATCTTTTGTCACTAAAGAATGAGACTGTTATTCATAAATATCATATTGTATCTAAGTATTAGTTCTATCAAAGTGTTAGAAATTTGAATGAAGAGTCTCACATTTTTTTGATATATTTTTTTACCTTAATTTTAAAAGAAAATATATGTCTAGATTGTCTTGGTTTTGTTGTTAAGAATATCTCTTTTAACTCTATAGTAGAGTAATGTGAAGAGACTAATTTAGTTGAAAAAATTGTGTTACACAAATTTGGATAATGTTTAATATTTTATTATAATTATAAATTGTTATTATATTTAATAATATAAATATAAAAGGTATAATTAAACTAATAAAAATATATATAATTTTGCTAATTTTTTAGTTCAAAAATTATATCATATATCATAATTTTTGTAACTAGTTAAAAAATTATATCATATATCATGTAAACATTGGCATTTAGCCAAAAGAATCTTCTCGATTTGTTTATCTCACAAAAAATTGTCAAACGTGGCCTAAAGATGGGATCTCAATCTCAATCTCAATCAAGTAGGCCCAATACAGTTTTAGTTGCTTGACTGACCAACAACGATTATGGAATAGTTAATGGGCCTTATTTTTTGGTCCAAACAAACCCATTGTTCCTACTTATTTTAGGCTTCCCATAATGGGTTGAGGAAATACTTGGAATATGTCACTTTTTTTTCTCAAGTTTTTTATAGCATATTTTTCTTGTTTATTTTTATGGGAGTATATATATATATATATATATTTATACAGTTTTAGTAGCTAGTTTTATTATGTTTTAAGATTATTTTTATAATTTTAATCTATTTTTATTATTTTTTATCATTCATATTTTATAAAACATTTTTTTTACATTATTCTTTGAAAAAAATTTGAGACTTTCATCACCATGTTTTTTATTCTAATTTATTCTTCTTTTCTTCTATTTTTTATCTTCTTTGATCAACATATTCTTCGCAATAATCGGTTACCACTATCAAAATAATTTTGATATTTTTTGTGGTAGTATTCGTATGCCACTGTCAATTTTTTTTAGTGATGTGTGGTAACTGGTTACAACTATAAAAATCAATTTTATTTTTTAAGTGGTTGTAGTAACTGGTTACAACTATAAAAATAATTATGAATATTTTCGTAATGTACCATTATCAAAATATCAATTGAATTGTAATTGGTTACTTAATGAGATTTGGAAGAAAAAAAATTGGTATGAATTTTTTTTCTTCGTGAAGGTAACTGTTTACAGCTAGGTCTGAAAAAAATGGATATGAACAAAAAAGAACAAGTTGCGATGGTAACCGGTTACTTAGCCAGACCTGGAAAAAAAGAAGATCCAAACAAAAAATCTAAACTGATCATAATCGTAACTGTAGCTAGGTTTGTGATTACCGAATTTTTCGGAAACTAGAATAATAGAAGATTAGAGAGCTTAGAAGAAAGGGTTTGAGGAATAAAGACAAGGTTTTTACGTGGTTGGGGCGTTAATGAGCCTTAGTCCACGAGACCGTTGTATTAGAGCTTAGAGAACCTTTGATAATGGAGTTTTCTACAAGTTTGAGCAGAGTAACTGCTTACAATCAAAATCTCGGATCCCCTCCTCAATGCACCACTATTCGTATTTATAGGCACATGAGTGCACTGGTCTTGGGCCGGGATATTCAGGCCCAAAAGGGTGTAAATACCATTGGCTTCTCTGATGCGGGCCCAATACAAAGGATCGAAATATGAAACATGCGTCTAATCAAAGCCCATTGGGCCAGTCCAAACAAGATCTTATTCTAAGACATGCGACAAACTGGTGTTTCAGTCTGGGTATTCTGGGCTACGAGGAAGATTTGGGGGACAAGATCGGTCAGAGTAGTGGCGGCGCAGGTTTGAACCAACGGCGTACAATCCCGAGGTAGCCTCTTCTGCAGGTTAAGCATGGGGAAAACCCCCACGCTTCATGGGACGATGTCAGTATCTTGGACACTCTATCTCGCCAAACTTGGACAACCGACCCGGGTTCGTTTACCAACGTCCCCATCCGTTCACCATGGTCCCAGACCATTTACCAGGAGCCCGGACCGTTTACCAGGATTCGGGTGTATCCACAGCGATCCCAGCTCCTATCTCGGTTTTGGGAGCTGCGACCTTCGCTGCCGCACCTCGGGGGACTCCGTGGTGAGCGGTCCCGGGTTCATACCACCTGCCCTGGCAGTGGTCCCGGTCCTCACTCCCGGATGCCCTTTGGGCCTTGCATAGACTTGGGTTGCCAACATCTGTTTTCCTCTCGTCAAATGGTCCCTATCTAGGCCTTAACTCTCAATCGGGCGGCCCACGGGCTTAGAGTGTGGATCTGGACATCCAGAAAGAAACGGGGATAACAGTTTGAAAACAAAAATCAGATCTAAAAAAAAAACAATCGCCATGGTTTTGGTTACTTTTTAAGGTGTGAAATCAAAATCACATCTAAACAAAAAAAATCTAAATTAATTGTTATCGTAACTGGTTATAGTTAGTGTTGACCGCGTTTTTGGCCAACGACGTGAGAACGTAAAAAACGACAAAGCCTTCAAGAGAAATAAAACGACACAGACGGTTTTGAAAATAAAGTAAATAACACACGCAATTTTTATAGTGGTTCAGCCCCAATATGTTGGTAATAGCCTAATCCACTTAGAGTTGTGATAATAGATCTGTACTCAAGATCAGATGAACTGAGCCAACTGAGTTTCTTCAGTACAGATTACAAGAATACAAGAATTCTTTCAGATGCATGCACTTTCTCTCTCTAGAAAACTCAGACCCAAAATTTCCCCAAAAGTCTCCAAAGAAGCCCCTTTTCTAATCCCATAAGTCATATATTTATAGGCTTAGGATTATACACCTGCTCTCCCCTAGAATCGGGATATTTCATTATATTTAAATTACAAAAATATTCAAAATTTAACAGAACACCCAATTTGTGGGAAGAATGAGAGATTCCCGCGTATGCCAAGACCGATTCTTGTTGATGCCGTTTCTGGGAATCTTGACATAGTCTGTTCTACCGGGTTGATGAATATCACCTTCTGGTCGGCCATACCTCTACTGGACAGTCACACACTTGGCTGGTAGGACACACACTCCTCTGGTCTACCATGGCACTCTGGTCTAGCATGCCATGTCTCTGGTCTAACATGGCACACTGGTCTAACATGCCATGTCTCTGGTCTAACATGGCACACTGGTCTAACATGCCATATCTCGTCTAACATGGCACACTGGTCTAACATGCCATATCTCGTCTAACATGGCACTCTGGTCTAACATGTCATATCTCGTCTAACATGGCACACTGGTCTAACATGCCATATCTCGTCTAACATGGCACTCTGGTCTAACATGGCACATCTCGTCTAACATGGCACTCTGAGCTACTCCTAACCCAAGTCACCCATCCATTCCTTGCCAGTTGTCATTCCTATTGCCACATCATCAATCTCCAATTTTTGGGGATAACAGTTAGGTTTAAAAACAATCATATATGAATAAAAATAATTATGCGTCATGGTACCTAGTTACTTAAACAGATTTAAAAAAAATCCAGAAATCTGAACAGATCGTGACAGTAACCGATTACAGTTAGGTCTAAAAGAAAGAAAAAAAATCAAATATGATGTGCAAAATCATATTTGAAGCATATTTGAAATGTCGAGATCATCTGTGTAAAAGAATAAGAACAAAAATAATAAAAATAAAACCACATTTGAAGAAAGAAGAAGAATAATAAGAAAGAAGAAGAAGAAGAAGGAAGAAAGAAGAACTAAAGGGGTGGAGGTGTGTCGCCGTCAAGGGCAGGGGCAGAGGTGCGTCACCGGCAGGGGTGGGGGCAGAGGTGGCGGGCTGAGATGAAGGAACCGAATAGGGGAGGAGAGAGGAAAAAATGAGAAAAGAGAGAGATATCGTAAATGAGAGATGAGAGAGGATAGAGTGAGAAAGAGTTTTGTGTAATTAGATTTATGGTGATCTTTTTTTTATATATTTTATGGAACTATCATATTTAATTTTTTTTTTCAAAGCTTGACATATTTTGTATAATTACTTTTTTTTCGCGTAAATATAAAAACTAAGTTAATTTTCCTCATATTTATGGAAACTTCTCTAATGATATTATACTAACTGACCACAGAGATGTCCGGAGAAAAAATTATCTGAGTCAAACCGAGTGTATATGTTGTTTATTAAGATATATAACACTTTTATTAGTACAATTTTAATTTTTCCTTCCACTCCCACGGTTAATGGTGATAATTTTTGTATAATTCATTGTATTACATTTTCTATGGCGCCTCTCCCTATATTTCACTAATAAAATGTATAATAGTGAAAACTAATTAATTAAGAAAATAGTATATTATTAAGTGTACATTAAAATTGACAATATATCTAATTATTTGTTATTTTTAAGAAACATTTTTTAGAGACCGTAATAATAAATAATGTACATAAGTTTTTATTTATTTTTATATATATATTTGAGTATGTTTTCGTTATATTTGTATATCCCTTCTATATAAAATATGTATAAATAATAGAAATTTTTTATTCTAACGGTTTTTAAATTTTTTTTTTCATTAACTTTAACAAAATATTTTTATATTTAACATAATATTCTTATATTTAACAGTAGACTGCAAACATGACTTAAACTTAAATAAAATTAAATAAATTAAAATAAAATATTTTTGAGATATTTTACAATAATAATTATTTAAAAATAATAAAACCATATATTTTGTATGATTGAATCTCTTTTTCTTCATCAAATTTACCAAAGGACATTGTGAGATATATTAGAAACTAAAAATAGTTGATGCATATATACTACTTTCTATACTATGACTTTTTTCTATTATTAATTTCTTTTTAAATATATTATTTTATTTTATATATATGTCATGTAATCATGTATATATATATCTATGTTAACGTTGTGTTTATATGTCATATATGTAGAGATTATTGATATACATATTTATATATACTATAGAACTATAATTCATTCTATTATATATATTTAAAAAAATAGTGAACGAGTTATTATTAAAATTAGGGTTTATGTCGTTTTAGACTCTTTGTTTTGACTCATTACCTGTTTGGATCATGTGTTTTGACAAATTACTTTTTGAACGCTGTGTTTTCTAAAATAATTCAAATAGACCCCTAAACCCGATTTTGATCAAAGTTTTTTGAACTAAAATCACAAATAATTCATCAAACTAACAACTCAGAACAAAAATACAGTCATTCTGCCTAAGAACTGTGTTGTTATATTCAATTTTTTGTTCATCAAAATCAGATTTATGAGCTTATTTGAACAATTTTACAAAACACAGGGTCCAAAAAATAATTTGTCAAAACACAGGGTCTAAACAGGTAATGAGTCAAAACACATGGTCTAAAAATGTATAAACCCTTAAAATTATAGACAATGTTTACAACTTTAAAACTAAGCAAACATACATTGCACGTTGCTTTAACCTAGTATTAACTTATATATGAACTAAAAGATTATAACAAAGAGAGACATATATTTTCAGCATCAAGTAATCCATTTTAGGTACATTATTTTGTAAAAAAAAAAAAAATTCGATTTTTTTTTTAATATTTGAAAATTTTATTTAATTAATCTTATAAGGATTTATTAAAAAAAATTCTTTTAAGAATTTAAAAGAAACAAATATTTTTTTTGAGTTTTTGAAATATTTTTAATTTTAATATTTTATAAGAAATATATATTTTTAATTTTTAATTTTTAATTATTTTTTATTTTAAATTATACATATGACGCTGAAGTGGTAATGACAAGTTAGCAATTCATTAGCCACATATAATAAAACTTAACAGAAATCTCACTTTACTATACCATGAATAATTCGGGAATAATTTTTAATGATTCGAAAAAATCAGGCGGCACAATAATGTATTGGTCATAGTTTGGGGGGACAAAAGTCCAAATCAACCTATATATTTATTTATTTTTCGTAGATGCTTTATTTTTCTCTATATACAAAAGAGAAGATTCATATATAAATATAGGGAAATTATTAGGTAGAGGCTAATATATTTTTAGTACGTGGAAAAATTATAACCTAATTTTTTTTTATGAGATTGTACAAACATTCTTTCAGTTTAGAAAATTTTAAATAATTTATGGTGTTTGTACATGTGCAATTGATTGTTTTAAATACTGTTTTTGACATCATAAATTGTTTAGAATTTCCTAAAAATTGATGAAATGCTCGTTACAACTATAATATATACCAACGTATAAAAAAAATTAAATTATATTTAAATTATAGTTTCTTTACCCAACCAAAAGAGATTTATGCGCTTTTACCTAATAATCTCTCTATAAATATATATTATATATGTGCTTTCCAGCCGGAACAAGATTTTGGTAGATTAATTGATGTAGTACTTGATAAAACAAATCATTATTCCTATATCTTGCTTTTTCTAGAAGCTAATTAGGAGCAAAATGGTAACTTTGATAATATCCCAATTATTATAAATATATGAATCATATGTGTGTGTTTAATCCCTAGTGGCTAGTGGTACTGATAATAAATATATGATCTAGCTTTTATTAAAATCATCTTGACTTATATAATGATTAAAACCTAGTCTCCACATATATCTTTGTCCGAAACCATGCATCTTGCTTGCCATATCGGTTTTTTCTGTCTGCCATATATTGCAAACGATAATGCTTGTCCATGTTAGTTATAATTATATAGAAGTATATATAGGATTTATACCCCATCCAAATATTTATATAAACACAAATAAATGTAAAATGTATACAGCGAACAGATTTATGACAATATAATTTTCAATACTATTAAAATAACTCAAAAAGTTTATGTAAACTTTCAATTAGAGATTTTTTTTAAATGTTAATAAGATTGTGAAGATCTAAAAATTCTTTAAATGACTCCACTAAAGATAAAATCATTAGATATTAAAAAAAATCCATCAAACATATATAATGGGCACTATCAAAAAAAAAAAAAAAGGAAAGAAATTGAAAATTCTACTAAGACCAAAAAACTCAATAGAATAAGTTCTTCACAAAAGAGAGTTATATTACAACACAAAAAGTTTGAGATTTGGCACTCGTTTCTGCGCAAGGCTCGATGCTGTTGGGGTGCCTCCATTGTGATGGTGCGACAAGGCTTGAGCTTTCTCTCGATGGGGCTGGCAGGGATGGATGACGGTTTAGAGTAATCCGAGGCTTGGGTTCGGTTGCTGTAGTGAAGAGACTTCGATGTCTCCATTTGTGAGTCGTGTGTTGCTATATGTGGTTGAAAGTGGATTTGCTACTCTAATGACTATTTCAAATTACTTGTTAAAATAAAAAAAAACATTATACACTATGAAAGTAAGCATTAAACTAAAGTATCATCAATTTTAATGCTTCAAGAATATTTATTATAGATCTGAAAATATTCAAGCAATGTTTACAAAAACTCCATACAATCTGAAGTGCAGAATATAGACTGATTGTACAACACAATCAAGTAACATACAACAACCAGTAAAAGAACAATATCTAAAGCAAAACTTCGGCAAAGCACACTCTTTGAACTCCCTTCAAAGACTTGACTGAAATCCCTTCAGTTGTTATCTGATCCAAGCTTTTGCTTCTCCTCTTCAAAAACCCCAAATTGATCACCAGCTTCTTCTTCAACCTTTTGCTTGTCCTTGCAACACAAAGTCAAGACCAAGAACCAAGATCTAAGGTTTTTCTCTCAGAGTTCGTTCATTCTGTTTTGCTCAATGTTTTATATATAAAAAGAAAGACAGGACCATGTGACATCACACTATCACGTGTGGACTGCTGCTGGAAAAAAACATTGTTAGTTTAACTAACAACTAATTTGTTAATTCAATGTTAACCATTCATAAAATTGAGATAAAACAGATCGTAATTCAGACAGAACAAGATGCATAATTTCTTACAACAGAAAAACAAGAGCTAAAAACTGACATTAACAGTGGCTATTTTGTTTGGGTTTTGTTTATTTATTTTTCTACTTTGTTTTGGTGTATTCAATAATGGTGATTATCACCCTTGTCTTTTAAAAACCTTGGCTTTTAGCCCTATCATGATCTTTCCCTTTACTCATATTTACATGGGCCTTCACCCTTTGTTGGATCTACAGTGTCAGTTTTGATTACCGATTTACCCAAATGCTTATATCTTAAAAGTGGATCTCAATGAATCTAACTTTGGGTGAGGGATTGATTAAATTTCCATTTGGTTATCCTTGTGATGGCGTTTTCTTATTCTAGGTTGATTAATATTACCATTATTCTTAGTGTAGTTTGTCATTATTTAGGTAATAATCTCCTTGTGAGACTTGTGTGACTCGTGTGACTCTTTTGACCGTTGTCTAATCTGTTGGCTATAATGCTTGTTAACTATTGAATAATTTTTTTCATTTTCAAAAAAAAAAAAGAAAAAAAAAGAAAAGTTTGAGATTGCTAAAATTGTTATTGTTACATCTATAGTAAATCAACACACTAATCATCATGAGAAAATTTGTCGCCCAAAAATAAATTCAAGTTCTATCGTCCTGTTTGTAAAAAACATAAGGCATCCTATTATCCACTACAAGTTTTATTTTATGTACTTGAGCTGAGATTAAATGTATTTTGAGTTGGTTTGATGTATTTAGGCTTCTACTAATAACCGCCTAATCATTTAATAATTTATTCAATATTTTGTAGGGTAAGCAGAATGCATTTTCTAAGCGATAAAATTTGGTCCCTAATAAATATATGAGGAAAAATATATGAAAATCATATGAGTTGATTATTATTTGTCAACAATAAGTTATGAGAAACTAATTTAGAAACAAATTATATATTTTTTTTCTTACTATTGAATTACAAGAAATGTGGGGGAATTAGATGTTGGAAAAATTGAGTAAATGAGAAATTGATACCTAAAATGGTAATGATTCAGAAAATAACTTTGATTAAAGATGATATTATCTTAATATTGTGTGATTATTCTTATTGATTTTGGCAAATCATTTTGGTCAAAATTGAGAAATCAGAATATTGTGTGATTAATTCTGATTGACTGTCAGAAAATTACTTTGGGTAACAACTGATATTACCAGAATAAGTGTGATTAATTATGATTGATTATCAGAAAAATATTTTTGATAATTGCTGATATTACCAGAATAAGTGTGATTAATCCTGATTGATTTTCAGAAATTAAGATGCTAGATTTGTTGGATATTTTGGTATTAATGCACATGATTCACACACATTTTCAACTCTCAATGAAGCCTATAAAATGTGGTTTCTCCTCTCATTCTAGGACACACAGATACAAAGTATCACACACTTAGTCTCACTCTCTCTTTAGTCTGTGTAGTATTTTCTGGTGATAGAGGGAAGGTTTGTTTCGAGTTCACCTAAGCAGACGCAGTGGTGCTTTCATCATGCTTGATAGTTGTTGTATCCTGGGAAGTAGTTTCTCATGAATCATCTAGCACCGTTCAGGTAGAGGGGGCAAATCTGCTTTAAAGAAAGCGCGTTTTGCGTGCCTCGACGTTGGTTTATTTTTTGTACTGTATTTCTTGTATTTCTATTTTTCAATTAAATATATTAATATATATGTTTTTCTTCTCCACTATATTATTTCTAACATTAGATAGGATAAAATTATCTTAATTTTTTTAATGAGATTAGGTTATCATACATTCTAAGGATTAATTAAGCTTTTATATTAAATTTTCAATACAATTTATCTTATCACATGAAATTCAATCTTACATTATTCCAAACATGACCTCAGCGAGCTTTGTTCCCGTTTTGAAAGACTACTCTTTCTAAAGAATTAATATAAAAAAAAATACAAAAAGTTGTAGACCCAAACATTGTATATGCACTTATTAAATAGTAACTAACATTTTTAATCATTATTTTTTATAGCTATACCTGGCTTTTCTCCTAACTATTTTTCACTTATCTTCTTATTAAGATTGAATAAATTAATATCGTATCAATATTTTGCTTAAACAAGAATCAAGATTGCGATTGAAAATCTACTAGCCATCTTATGGTGCTTATCAATAAAAATATTATATTCTGTTGGAAATATTAAACAACTCTATAATTTTTTATTTTGTTTTCTCATTCGGGGAGATTTGTGATTTCTTTTCAATTATTGAAACCTCTTAAAATCTATTGATAAAGATGCTTAATTATCATTTTGTAAATCAGATCCCATATCTAACATATATACATTATTGAAAAGAAGAACAAATTAATGGGGAAAAATATGCATATACACATCAAACTTTAATTAATCAGTGAGAGGAATAAACATTAATATATTACCAATTCACATGAATATGGTCTCATCTATTTGTATTTGATATTTCAAACTAAAATTAGTGATTTATTTTTTAGAATCATATTCTCTTACGTGAGTATAAACCATTTATTTATTTAATAATGTTCGGATAAATTCTGACAAAAAAAAAGTTCGAATAGATAAGATATTTGTTATACCCAAATTTCGTCACTACCATGTGGCGGCTCGTGAAGCGATGATGTGGTAAGACACAATAGTATACCAAAATTCTCCTATTGCGTGAAGCCAAATGATCCCCAGATGGCTACGCCGGCGCCAACCGTAAGGAGAATAAGGAGAAAAAGGACCTAGCCAGTCGAGCTAGCTGCCCAAGTACACACCACAGGTCCCAGCTAGTCATCAAGAGTCCTGGCTGGTCGCCAGGGATCCTCGCCACTCGCCGATAGCCATCGCCATCCGAGCCTTCTCTCGCCCCAGAATGCACCTTTAATCTCTAAATGAACAGGATATGTCGGATTGCCATTTTTGGTGAGACAAATACCTACCTTCATCCAAGTGTATCGAAAATTAGCCTGATCGGGAAACAAGTTGCCACCGTCAACTCTTCCCATCTCTGCGACTATAAAAAATACAAAGTAAAATGTAACAATGGTCGAAAAATAATTTAACAATTGTTCATTTTTGGAGAGAGCTCTTACTCTCCATTATTGTAACTGCCCCAAGAACAAGATCAAACTCAATGTACTTGTTTTTTATGGTTCAAAGTTCATCACAAATAATACTAATTAAAGTGGACGTAGATCATCATTTTTGGGTCGAACCACTATAAATATTTGCCTCTTTCATTTATTACTCTTTTCTTTGGCTCGTTATTCACAACTTGGATTCCACTTTGGGGTTTTACACACAAAACAACTATTCATTTATTGCTCTGTGCAAGTTTACGTAGAAACGAGTAAACAATATTAATGCAGTTTAAAATTTAAATCCACAAAAGTATTAACCAATGGCTATTTTCCCCCACTTGAAAAACTACAAAACTTAAGCTTGCCTTTCATTTTATACATACCAAAGAATAAGCAAGAAAACATATATTTCTCTCAAGCTATCTTTTCTCAATTATTATATATTTACATTCTAATAATTATGTATATTTTAACTATATAATTGATTTGTTATTAATAATTTTTTTGTTTTAATAATAATGAATTGTTTAATCATAAATACCAATTTATTCCTTGTGTTTTGCTGGAATAATCGATCGGTCCCTTGTTCAAGGACAAATCAAACCATATGTTTTGCAAAATGATACCCTGAGACCAATTTTGGTCAAATAATTTTTCAATATGACCAAAATACTCTCAAGTTTTTCAATTAATTAAATAATTAAAGGTAAATTTTATGATAATAAATAAATTAAATTATTTTAAAATAAAATTATATAAAAAACCTTTAAACTATCATTTCTCCTCTCTCTTCCCTCTCATTCATTATTTTCTTCTCTCACTCTCCCTTTTCTTCTCTCTCTGCCGAGCTCGCCCCAGAAAGTCCATAGATGTAGAACAACAACAGTGGAGCTTCATTCTTAAAGACAGCAAGGTCAATCCATCCCTTCGCGAGGTTCGGACATGGAGAGATATATGGGGCAGTACAGTCTTCGGGGATGAGGAAGAGAGATCGAGTAGTGAGTGTAACAACCTTTTTTATATGAATGTCAAAATATGTCTGTGTTGTTTCATCTACAGGGTTTGTTATTCAGTCTTTGAATTGTATATTGCATATGTTGTCTCTGTTAGTACTACTTAGTCTCCAGTTACATCTACTATGTGCTGCAGATTAATAAGTACACGTCAGCTATTGTCGGTTTAATTGGAAACGTGTTAAATCTTATTAGCTGCTTGTTTAGTTGATCAGTTAGTGGTTAGGGTTGCTATAAATAGATTAATCTGTTTCTAACAACCTAACCCCCTTTCTGTTAATTTGTCATTGTGAGAAAACATAATCTTGTTTTTCTCTCTTCATTTCTTCTTTCTTTCTGTTGTTTTTGCAGGTTCACCATTGTTGAAGGTGAAGCTTATTGCAGAGCTGTGGGAGTTTCTGATCTGATTCGAAGGGAGTTCGAATCTGGCTAGTAGAGGGATTCAACTAGCTTGCTTGAGGGGATCTTGAGTGTTTGAATCGAGGGATTCGGTTCACAAGTTCCAAGGGATTTGGAAACTGTTCTTGAGTGGTTATTCAAGTTTTTAGGGTAATATGTAACTTTTGTATTGTAAAGATGTTGATTTCATTTCTGAACTGGTTATTGTAATTAACATTGGATTTATTAGTGAAAGTTACATCTTACCCGATCCAAGCACTAGTCGGCTGGAATTTGTTCCCAGTGCAGATAAAGTGTAATGCCCCGGATTCCCTAATGTGGTTTAATGGCTGGATTAGTAGGCCGGGAGGGCCATAATTGTTTAATTATGCCATTAAATGTGTTTATGCATGTTTATGAGAATTATATTATAATATAATGTTAATTGTATGCATGTCGATGATATGTGTTGAGACCACATTATGATGTGGGTTTGTTCGAGCTATTCGACATGAGACGATCTTAGAATATTGATTAGCGGTTTAGTCACAACAAGTTTAAGTGTCGAGACTTGGGTTGAGTCTCGGGGTGATTTTGATGATTAGAGCGTTACCGGGGGATAAAGGGTAACGGGTTGTGAATTATTGGTGTTTGAGATTATTGAGGATAGCGAGAATTGGAGAGCGTTAATTATGATTAACGAGATAGGAGGGAAGTACCAAATATGTCCTTGGGAGTCTTTAGAAACTATTAATTGACCTAGGGGTAAAATGGACATTTCACCCCTAGGATAGATATAACCTTTGACAGCTGAGGAAGAAAGTGGAAAAACAGAGTATGCAAAAGAGTTCTCCCGTACCTTCTTCTTTTCACTTTTCTTTGTGGTTTTTGAACCAATTTTGAGGATTTAAGCTTGGGAAGCAAGCCTTGGGAGTTTGGGAGTGTGTTCCACCGTTGAAGACCATCATAAGCCGAGCTTTGGGTAAGTTTCTAACCGTGGTTTTCTCTGGTTTGCCCTGTTCTGGTTTTACTTTGCAGCTGAGATTTCTAGGGTGAATTCATGGTTTTGTTGGGAGTTTTGGCTAGGGTTCCCATGCTTGTGATGTTTGGGGTGTGTTAGAATGGTTTTTGGGATCATTTGGCATCAAGAATAGGATTTGGAAGCTTGGAAATCGAGTTAGAATCGAAGGAGTTGAAGAAGGTCGGTTCAGGGGAGATTGGGTCTGGAGGTAGCGCTACAGCGCCCACCTTAGGGCGCTATAGCGCTCCTCAGGAGGCTTCCTGGCACTTGGGTGGTTCTGAGTTTAGCGCTGTGGCGCTAGGGGTTGAGCGCTGTAGCGCTACCCTGTTCCTTCTAAGTCCCGTTTTGAGTGTTTTTAAGGGTTTTTGACTTGGGGTTTCAATCCTTAAGGCCCGGGATCGAATCTACTCACCGTGTGGGCATGTTTCGAGGTCCCGAGGGTGGTGCTTAGGTTAAGACCCTATTATTGTGGATTCTCATTAATGGAGGTTATAATTGGTTGTGACTAGGTAACCGCTAAGGAGCTAAAAGATCGATCGTTCTCAGGGGTCGTCCTTATCATACTTCTCGCTCGAACCTAAGGTAAGAAAACAGTGTATGAATACAGTTGCACCCTGTATAGGAATATGACATGCATGGTTTGATATTGAAGCATGTTGGTTGATATATGTGGACGTGGGTTGCATATTAAATGCTAATGAACGCTGATTACATGTTTATGACACTGACTAGTCAGGGACCGACTCTAAAGTCGATGATCACGCATTGAATGGCTCTATGGCATTAATGCGGGACCGACCCTAAGGTCGAAGAACTTATAAGCGCTTGCCTGGTCTACGACCAGATGACTATAGCCAAGGTATATGACCCCGGTGGCCATTTGTCACATGGCTAGGGAACGTTGTCCATAGTTTCGACTCTATGGTCGAGAGAAAGGTTATGTTGGTGACTAATCACCATGCACCTGTCCTGATCAAACTTACGAAGGAACTTCTTATCAGTTAAGCCCTGGTGACCCTATCGTCACATGGCTAGAGGGAGCGATGCTCATTATTGTGACTTTTGGCCATTGTCACCTACACGCTTGGACTGTTAGTCCTGAATGGTTATTATGATCGTTGTTAACATTATACCATGCTTTATTGTGTTTTCTTGCTGGACCTTGGCTCATGGGTGCTTTGTGGTGCAGGTAAAGGGAAAGAGAAGCTCACCCAACCCTGAGCGGAGAGCTTGGGCGATGTTGTGTACATACAGGGCCGCTTGACCACCACGGTCAAGAAGTTCTCAGAGGGACTAGGGGTTTACCCTATTTTTGCCGCTTAGGTCGGCGGAGATTGTAAATTTGAAACAGTAGCGACTCTTTTGTATTACGAACTACTTGTAAACATTTTGAAAGGCTCATGAGCAGTTTGTTTACTTAATGAAGTGCATCCTTTCCGTTTGACTGGTTTTCCACCTTAACCTGATAATAACACTTAGATCACATTTTTAACCAAAGGACTCGGGTAGCGGGTCAAATTTCCGGTTCACTGTTCACCGTAACTGTTCTAGGGTAACCAGGGCGTTACATAAAGCTTGTAAAATTCTATGTGTGATTTTACTTTGCTTTAAATTGTTTGTTTTGTTCTAGTAGATCAATTCTTGATTCAAGAAGTTAGGTATAACACTTTCAATTGGTATCAGAGCCTTCTGGTCCTATGAGAAGCAGTGATTCCCTGGGCTTACTATAAGGTGTTTTTAACCTAGTGTGTATTTCACTCGGTTCTTGATTCTTTTTTTCTGCATTTATCTACTATTGAACTTTCTGTTGCAACTAACCCTCTTGGAGTTCCATCTCGAAGAGTGTCACGAGTTTGTTTGTCTCTTGTATGATGGAAATGTTCAGGGAAGGAGGTTCTGCTAGTCGTCCACCCATGTTAGAGGGGGCTAACTACCCTTACTGGAAAACAAAGAGGAGAGCCTTTCTCAAGGCAGTGGATGAAAGAGTGTGGATGGTTGTCGAGGAAGGTTGGATCTTGCCAAGGGAAAGAGGGGGCGAAATTGAAAAAATCAAACCAATGAGTGCTTGGACACCTGAGGAAATTGAGCTGGCTAACTACAATTCCAAGACCATGCATGCTCTGTTCAATGCAGTATCCACCAATCAATTAAAGGTGATCGCAAACTGTGAGCTTGCCAAGGATGCTTGGGAGAAATTGAGGATAAAGAACGAAGGTACTGATGCGGTAAAGAGGTCTTGGCTTAGATCTCTTGCAAAGGCATTTGAAAATCTTTCAATGGATGAGGACGAAACAGTTTCATAATTTCATGCTAAACTTTGCGACATCTCTAACGAGTCATATGCAGTAGGAAAGACGTACTCCAATGCAAAATTATTTCGAAAGGTTTTGGGAGTTCTACCAAGGCGTTTCAAGTCCAAAGTTACTTCCATTGAAGAAATGAGGGATGTTGAGACATTGGATCTTGATGAGCTGATCGGGTTCTTACAAAACTATGAGATGACCTTGAAAAGGTGGAGCAAGAACAAGAAGCCAAAAGATTTTGAGAAGGATAAACTAGAGAGCGGTGTGGCGTTTGTTCACAACGAAGAAAAGTCTAAAAGTGTAGATCTATTTGGGGATATGTCTGATGAAACAATCACACTGTTGACCAAAAACTATGCAAGATTCCTTAAAAAGAACTTTAAGAAGAATAACTATGGAGGGAAGGAAAATCAATACAGGAAGCAGCCCTACAACAGTCCCATACAAGGTCAACAGCCTGAAAAGAAGAATCGTGGAATCCAATGTCGTGAGTGTGAAGGATTCGGTCACATTCAAGCCGAATGTGCTAACACACTCAAAAATAAGAATGCGCTTATTGTAACCTGGAGTGACAACGACGAAGATAAAGAAGAAAACAACAGTGGTGATTTTGATGGAGAAAAGCAAATGGTGGCCTTTATGGCAAGAAGCTCCAAATCCGAAACCTTAGAGGAAGAAGAATCATGTGGGTCCGATGAGGAGAGTCCCCAGAAACAAGCGGCGTATGAGCAGATGTTTGCTCAGTGGGGGTACATGGCAAAAAAGACGAAACCCCTGGATGACCTTAACAAAAAGCTTGAAGCCAAGAAACAAGCTCTAGAGACCCATGTACAGAAGCTCATCAAGCAATTAGAGGAAAAAGAGAGTGAGATTTACAAGATCACAGCTGAGCTTGTCCGCGCTAAGCAATCGTTAGAGTTTATTCCTCCTGGTACAGCCACTATAAATCAGACGTTACAGCTTCAGAAGCCATATGGTGACAGAACCTCAATTGGATACAAAATGTTGTAAAAAAAGGGGAATGGTTTGTCAATTGAGGAGCCATCATTCGTCACAGCCAAATCTGATCCCAGCGGAGATGAGTCTGTAGGTAAGGTTGATGAGACAGATGTCAGTATTAAGGACAACACTGGGGGAAGAACCAGTTCTGTACATAAATCAGCCCAAGGAAATCGATTTGTCCCCATCTGCCACTTCTGTAATAGATGAGGGCACATTCATCCGAGGTGCTACAAATTACAAAACTATATCAAGCTCTTGGTCCAGAGAAACACAATATTTCCGGATAAGTCATCTAAAAGGGATGGGCATTCCAATTGTAGTAGGAATGTCGCTCTGGTGGCTCATACATCTCTTGCTGCGTTCAAAGATGATATGTGGTATTTCGACAGTGGTTGCTCGCGTCACATGACAGGGAATAAGGAGATTCTTATGAACTTTAGGGTAACAAGAGAGGGACTAGTCACATTCGGAGATGGGAACAAAGGACAGATTCTTGGTAAAGGAGAGCTAGAAATCGCGGGAGTCAGTCCACTATCAAAAGTGCTCTATGTGAAGGGACTAAAGGCCAATCTCATCAGCATAAGTCAGCTTTGCGACGCTGACTATACGGTAAGTTTCAATAAAACTCGTTGTTTAGTTTCAATTGATGGATGTTCAATTTTGACAGGAAGCAGGGCATCTGATAATTGCTATGCATTGTCCACTCAAATCAAGTGTCAACGAGTGTTCCTGGACAAACCTGATCTGTGGCAGTATCGCTTGGGACATCTGAACTATCGCAATCTCAAAAGAATTGTGAAACTAAGGGCAGTAAGAGGGGTTCCGGAGTTAAAGGTTAATCGTGACAGACTTTGCGGACCATGTCAACTCGGGAAACAAATTAGAGCCTCACATCCACCAGTAAATGCTCTTGCAACATCCAGAGTTCTGGAATTGCTGCATATTGATCTCATGGGACCCATGCAGAATGAAAGTTTGAGCGGAAAAAGGTTTGTCATGGTCTGTGTCGACGACTACTCTCGGTTCACATGGGTGGAATTCATCAAAGAAAAATCAGATACATTTGGAGTGTTCTCTGCCTTATGCCTAAAGCTTCAGAATGAGAAATCAACGAAGATTGTCAAAGTGTACAGAATCAGAAGTGACCATGGAAAGGAGTTCGAAAACAAGTTATTTTCAGATTTTTGTGATCAGCTGGGGATCTTGCATGAGATTTCAGCCCCAAAAACGCCTCAACAGAATGGGGTTGTGGAAAGGAAGAATAGGACGCTTCAAGAAATGGCAAGGGTAATGATGGAGGCTAGGAAAATAACCAAAAGGTTCTGGGTTGAAGTTGTGAATACAGTTTGCTATATCAGTAATAGAGTACATCTCAGAACTAGAACTACTCATATAACCTATGAGATTTGGAAAGGTAAAACCCAAAACCTAAGTCATTTGCATATATTTGGATGTACGTGTTATGTGTTGAAAGATCGTGAGCACCTTGGAAAATTTGATTCCAGAAGTGAGGAAGGTATCTTTGTTGGGTATTCGATAAACAGTCGTGCTTACCGAGTGTTTGTCAAGCGGACTCATTCAGTGATAGAATCTATCAATGTCAAGTTTGATGATCTGGAAGTGCAAGAAGAGTCCCCAGAAGAAGAAGATCAACCTGTGCTAACCATTCCTTCTGGAGGTATTCCTGGTCCCTCGACTCATAATCAAAATCCTACTTCCTCCACAAACACATACCAGACTGTTTCAACTGAGAACCTCTAAGATCCAACTGATCCAGATTCTGAAGTCACCAGTAAGCAACAATCCTCAACTGCACATGCCAAGCTATACAAGAACGAGCCACCTGCATGGATTCAAAAAGCTCATCTGCCAGAAGTAGTTATTGGGGATCCAAATGAGACTATGGTCACACGAAGGAAAATCACAAATTTCATAGCTTATGCTTGCTATGTCGCTTTACACGAACCAAAAAACGTGGCTGAAGCTCTCTTAAATGAATACTAGTTAGCTGCCATGCAAGATGAAATGGAAAATTTCAAGACACTTGGTGTTTGGGTTCTGGTCCCTTTACCGGATGGTGCAAATGTGGTAGGTACAAAATGGGTCTATAAGAACAAGTCAGATGAGTTTGGAATGGTTACACAGAACAAAGCACGACTTGTTGCTCAGGGGTATAAGCAGGTCGAAGGTATCGATTTTGACGAGACATTTGCTCCAGTGGCTCGTCTGGAATCAATTCGTCTCTTACTAGCTGTTGCATGTCATCTCAAGACTAAACTTCACCAAATGGATGTCAAGAGCGCCTTTTTGAATGGAGTCCTACAGGAAGAAGTTTATGTCAAACAGCCTCAAGGTTTTGAAGACCCACAGTTCCCTAATCATGTGTACAAACTCAACAAGGCTTTATACGGGTTAAAGCAAGCTCCACGGGCATGGTATGACCGTCTTACTACATTTTTGATGTCACATGGTTTCTCTAGAGGAAATGCAGACAACACCCTATTCATCAGGTACTTAACTGAAGGTATATTTGTGGCCCAAATATATGTGGACGATATTATTTTTGGTTCCACTTGTGCCAGTGAAATTCCTAAGTTTGTTGACCTCATGACTAGTGAATTCGAAATGAGCTTAATTTGGGATCTTAGATATTTCCTGGGACTTCAAATCAAACAACTAGAGACTGGTATTTTCATTTCTCAATCCAAGTATACCAGAAACATGTTAGAGAAGTTTGGTCTAGGAAACTCAAAGCATGCCCATACACCCATAGGCACAACTACTAAGTTGACCAAAGATGAAACTGGAGAGTCTGTAGATCCAACTCTGTACAGAAGTATGATAGGAAGTCTCCTCTACTTAACTGCCAGTCATCCTGACATTAGTTTCAGTGTCAGACTGTGTGCCCGATACCAAGCCAATCCTAAACAATCCCATCTTACTGCCGTCAAGCGAATTTTTAAATATTTAGCTGGCACAATAGATTTAGGATTGTGGTACTCATGTGATACCACCATGTCCTTGGTTGGTTATAGTGATTCTGACTGGGCTGGCAGTGTAGATGATAGAAAGAGTACGTCAGGGGGATGTTTCTTTGTAGAAAATAATCTAGTGTCATGGCTAAGCAAAAAAAAAAACTCTATCTCTCTTTCCACAGCCGAAGCTGAGTATATTGCTGCAGGTAGTTGTTGTACTCAGCTAATTTGGCTGAACAAGATGCTCACAGACTATAGTTTTTCCCAAAATTCATTAGTCCTTTTCTGTGACAGTACAAGTGCAATAAACATGTCAAAAAATCCGGTCCAACACTAAAGAACCAAATATAGTGATATCAGGTATCATTTTATAAGAAATATGGTTGAGTTTAAGCTGTTATCCATTTCTCATGTGCCTACAAATGTACAACTGGCTGATTTATTCACCAAGGCTCTTGATGCAAAAACCTACATTCATTTGAGACAAAGTATAGGTCTCTGTACCATCTGAGAGTTCTCTTGTTTTGTCTGATCACATTTTTTTTTTGTCTATGGCTCACAGTTTTTGTCCCCTGCAGTTGTGGTTTCTGGTTTATTGATTTGGTCGGAGTACATCCTTCACTTGCTCATCTAGACAAAGATCTTCTGTGACAGTCAGAATCCCGTGATCCGTAAGGGGAAAGACCGGGTAAGCTGTGCAATCCCACACCGCTTGGGGAAGGTCAAGTGTAATGATTCTAAGACTATGTAGGTATGGGACTACACAGTTGAAGAGGGCTTAAATGGATTGATGGGTACTACCTATATCAGGAAGATGCATCTTCTTTTCGGTAGCTCATCACTTGAGAACTCCAAAGTTAAGCGTGCTTGACCTGGGGTAATCTAGGGATGGGTGACCTCCTCGGAAGTTTTCCTAGGAAGCATGTGAGTGAGGACAAAGCATGCTGAAAAGAATTGTCTTGGTTTGTAGGGCCAGTCGTTATTCCAGAAAGCAGCCATAGTGACGTGTGGCGTCACAAAATGGTATCAGAGCCTTGACCCAGCCAGAAGTGTGGCCGACGGGGACGTCAGGCCCGTAAGGGGGGGTGATTGTGACAGTCAGAATCCCGTGATCCGTAAGGGGAAAGACCGGGTAAGCTGTGCAATCCCACACCGCCTGGGGAAGGTCAAGTGTAATGATTCTAAGACTGTGTAGGTATGGAACTACACAGTTGAAGATGGCTTAAATGGATTGATGGGTACTACCTATATCAGGAAGATGCATCTTCTTTTCGGTAGCCCATCACTTGAGAACTCCAAAGTTAAGCGTGCTTGACCTGGGGTAATCTAGGGATGGGTGACCTCCTGGGAAGTTTTCCTAGGAAGCATGTGAGTGAGGACAAAGCATGCTGAAAAGACTTGTCTTGGTTTGTAGGGCCAGTTGTCATTCCAGAAAGCAGCCATAGTGACGTGGGGCGTCACATCTTCAGCCGAGTTCTTCCCAGCTAAAAAGGCTACCCTATCTAGATGCAATGGGAAGAGCTGCCTTACAGTAAATATGTACCTCGGGTAGTTTGCTCCTTCTACTTGGTACATGCTTGAACCTAAGGAGATGGCTACATCTCTAGATAGGAGTGAAAGCCGTAGCTGGTTGATCTTGAAAACTCAGAGTGAGCAAATAAAAAGAGCTGTTTTTAACTCAAAAATAAACAAAATTCAATCAAGAGTGAGTGAGCTTTCTGCTTTGTGTGCATCAAAACTCACATGAGGACATCTTCACACACACATGAAGAATTATGGCTGAGGGTCTTCTGTTTGCAAATCAAGAGTGAGGTATGTGCCTTGATCTTCTCATAAAGCTAAGCTGTCCTATGCTGCTTGGGGTTAATATTGTGATGTTTATAGCATTCTTGTTTGTTCCTCAATGAGCATTCTCATATTGATTAGGCATGCAATTTTTTTTAACAATGTTCCTTTTGCATCAATGGTCTTTGTGTGAGTCATCTGCCTCATTTTTAGTTAAGATACTCAGCTTGGATCTGTAATAGTCTCATCTGTCATACACTGATATCAATTTTTTTTTATTGAGTGTGAGTCCTTTTAAGTGAGTTGCATGAGTGCCTTTAATTCATTTTTGGGAACGTTGTTAGTCTGTTGAGTTCTAAACAACAAAAATAAATAAATAAATAAAAATTTCAAAGGAAAAGGGTAAATGAGTCATTTCATTTTTTTTTTGTTCACGCCTATATATTTCAACAGTGTTATTCATTTTGCCTCCTCATTTGTGTTTAGAGTCCGACTCTTCTTCTTCTCATTTTTTTTTTTTTACAAAAAATGGTGAAAACCAAAAATGCCAATCGGCCCTTTCGGCCTCCCCCTCCTCCGGCGTCTTCTCCGTCACTGTCCGTGGCCATTGTTCTCGTTCAGCCGTCACCTCCTTCACCCGCGGGTTTGCCTCCAGTACGGTCACCCTCACCGTCGTCCTCCTCAACCACGGGTTCGCCTCCTTCACCCAAAGGTATGAGCTCTCCACCTAGTTCATTTCCTAAACGTTTTACTAGGTCGTCTCTTGCCTCGTCCAGTCCATCCACCCCACTCTCCTTACCCAATCCCTCCAAACCTTCCACATCCAAACCCACCCCATCGTCGAAAAGAAAAACACCTCCATCTTCACCACAGTCTCAGCCTAAACGACCCAAGCAAACTTCTAAGGCTCCAGGTGCCTCCTCTGTCCCTCCAACCAGCTGTCCAACTTTACACCATAGTCAACCTACCCATCCTTTTTGCTCGGACCATAAGCTAATGCGTTATAGGGATGAGGTTTCTCAAAGAAAATTGTGGTTTGAATACAATGTTGTTATTGATGATTTTCCCCTCCATAAAGCCTTAATAGAATCTCAGGGGTGGCTCAACACTGTTACCAATCTCAAACCACCTTGTCTGACACTTGTCCGTGAGTTCTATGCCAATATTGATAAAAGGATCATTAGTGAAAAGAGTGCTCTCAAGTACCGTGCCTACATTCAGGGTAAACGTTTTCCTTTTTCCCCCTCCATTGTGTCCAGGGTGTTGTCTGTTCGAAAAGAGTTGTCTCCTGACTTTAATCCTCAATTTACACCATCTAAGCTCGAAATGGGGGTTGCTCTTACTGGTTATGATTCTTTTGAATGGGGTAATGGTGATCTGCCTGTTCCGGCTCTATCTCATTTTTACAAGGTGCTTCATCGCATTGCCTTGAATAACTGGTTTCCAAATACTCATACCACTTCCATCACAACTGAGATTGGTAAGTTCCTATTTTCTGTTGGTACTGGGGTC
Source organism: Humulus lupulus (assembly GCF_963169125.1). Classification (NCBI taxonomy): domain Eukaryota; kingdom Viridiplantae; phylum Streptophyta; class Magnoliopsida; order Rosales; family Cannabaceae; genus Humulus; species Humulus lupulus. The sequence continues at coordinate 238,958,984 of NC_084797.1, forward strand.
TCTATTGATTTGCCTGCCCTTATTTTTGGAAAGATTGTGGATGCTGCTTTAGCCATGGGAACAAGGAATGTTCTCCCGTTTCCTTGTCTAGTTCATCAAATTGCCTTAAGAGGTGGTCCAACACTGACTCTTCATGACGTGCCTTCAGCTGTTCCATCGTTTGGAAAGTCTTGCAAAGCTCTTAAGTCCAAACAGGTTCTGCCTCCTACTTCGTCCACTCCAGATCCATCTTCTCACCCTCCAGTTGCATCTGGCATTACGATCAAAGGCCTTGCTCCCTCAAGTTGGCAAGTCCAATTTGTAAATCAGTTTGCAGCCTTTGAGAAGAGATATGACGAAGATCAGAAACGACAGAGGGCATTTGAGGCCTCCATGTCTCAAATGGTATCTTCTATTCGAGAAACTGTATTGGTGCATCTGTCTGGGTCCAAGGCATCTCCTCCAGGGTCTGTTCCTCCTAATGAGTCTCCATTGGTTCCTGATCACACTCTAGGTGCTTCTGATGCCACTCCCGTGGTCCCTAATGCAGCTTCAGTTGCTCCTGATACAACTTCAGTGGTTCCTGCTGCAACAGTTGTACAAACTCAGGGGGAGTGTGTTCCACCTGCATCTGCTACTGTCCATCCAGTTGCACATACTCATGGGGAGTTATCTCATGTTGCTCCTGCTCTGGATGATGTTCTTGCTACAGCTACTATTTTTGCTCAAGCTCCTGTTTCTCCAAATGCTGCTCTGTCTGCTCCAGCGTTTTTTCTGCTGCTGATGTTCCACAAGTTCAGGGGGAGCTTTTGTTCGATATCACTTCAGCTGCTCTGACTGCTGATGGTGTTCCCAAAGTGTTTCAGAGGCGTGTTCCTAAGACTCGTTCTGGTAGAAAGAAAGTATGATCCCTGAAGGGGGAGAGTTTGGGAGTTTTCTGTTTAGTTGTTTCTGCTTAATATCGTATCAAAGATTGTTTTACTTTTTCTTTTGTTTCTCCTCTTGCTGGGATGTATTTTGAATATTTTCTGACTATGTTAGTTTTATTTGTGCAAGATTGAGATATTATGGGTCTGTTGGTAGTCTCTTTTTAGTGTTGCTCTGTTGGCTGTTTATCAGTGATCATATTTTGCCAAGGGGGAGATTGTAACAGCCTTTTTTATATGAATGTCAAAATATGTCTGTGTTGTTTCATCTACAGGGTTTGTTGTTCAGTCTTTGAATTGTATATTGCATATGTTGTCTCTGTTAGTACTACTTAGTCTCCAATTACATCTACTATGTGCTGCAGATTAATAAGTACACGTCAGCTATTGTCGGTTTAATTGGGAACGTGTTAAATCTTATTAGCTACTTGTTTAGTTGATCAGTTAGTGGTTAGGGTTGCTATAAATAGATTAATCTGTTTCTAACAACCTAACCCCCTTTCTGTTAATTTGTCATTGTGAGAAAACAGAATCTTGTTTTTCTCTCTTCGTTTCTTCTTTCTTTCTGTTGTTTTTGCAGGTTCACCATTGTTGAAGGTGAAGCTTGTTGCAGAGCTGTGGGAGTTTCTGATTTGATTCGAAGGGAGTTCGAATCTGGCTAGTAGAGGGATTCAACTAGCTTGCTCGAGGGGATCTTGAGTGTTTGAATCGAGGGATTCGGTTCACAAGTTCCAAGGGATTTGGAAACTGTTCTTGAGTGGTTATTCAAGTTTTTAGGGTAATATGTAACTTTTGTATTGTAAAGATGTTGATATCATTTCTAAACTGGTTATTGTAATTAACATTGGATTTATTAGTGAAAGTTACATCTTACCCGATCCAAGCACTAGTCGGCTGGAATTTGTACCCAGTGCAGATGAAGCTTGTAAAATTCTATGTGTGATTTTACTTTGCTTTAAATTGTTTGTTTTGTTCTAGTAGATCAATTCTTGATTCAAGAAGTTAGGTATAACACTTTCAGTGAGAAACTGGTGATCTTTGACGGCGACATAAATCTTTGATGGTAGATCTAAGCTCGGAGACGAAGATAGATATGGGATTTGTGATTGTTTATTGGGCTGGGCATCATTTTTTTTTTCTTCTTTTGATTTGTTATAATTTATTTTCCAAATTGTTTTTCATATCTATTATTGAACATGAGTTTGATTCTTGGATTGTTCTTGAAGACTGTTATGTAGTTTTGGTTGTTAATTTTTGTATTTGATTTTTCTAATTTTTTATAGAATATGAAGAACACGAGAGAGAAGAAGGGGTGAAGAGAGAGATGAGAGAGAAAATAATTTGTATTTGGATTAGTATTTTTATTGCTTTTAAATATATTTTATTATAGTTTTAAAATTAGTTTTAGTCTTAAATATATTAATTTAAAAAAATTATAAGTTAGACTAATAAAAATATGACACATGGGCGTGTAATTTTTTTAAATTGACATTAATTTAAAATTTAAGGGAATTTTAGTTATATTAAAATTTATTTGACTAAAATTGGGCTCATGATATCATTTTGATCCGTTTTGCAAAACAAAGTGTCTGATTTGTCATTTAACAAAATATAGGGGCCGATTGAGTATTTCAATAAAACACAATGATCAAAATGGTTTCTTTTTATTTATACTATATTTATTTATAATTATACATATTTTGGTTTTCATTTTTAACATTATTTTAATTGTAACTACTTTTTATTATAATTAAAATATTTGTATTGTTTTGTTTTCTTTCTCTCATTTTTTTTTTCTTTCGAAATCCACTATAAAAATCCTTACATATTCTTTGAGTCACAACAAGATTTCAAAACATTACCAAATTATTGTTCGTTTGAAACTATTATAGAATTATTATTCAAACAATAAGTAACAAAATTTCCAAAACTCTGATCAAGTGGTTACAAATTTTTACAACTTTAATTGTAAATTTTTTTATAATAGGATTAATTATCAACATTTTATAACAAATTAATAATAAATAGTTTTAAATAATACCAAAATTTAAGTACTTTGTAATAACAAAAAGTTAATTTAAAACAAAGACTTTAGACAAAAAGTTTCTAATATTTAGGTAATATAAATATGTCCACTCAATTTGTATATTTTATAGAGTTTACTAGCTAAATAGGAAATAAATTAATAACTTTAAAAAAAATATATCACGACAAATAAACTATAATTTTTTATTTTTTATTTTTAGTCACAATAAAATTTGTGCCAAAAAGAAAATCATCATGCCTATGTAAAATTATAAGCCACAAAAATCATAAATTGTTTCGACTAAATGTATTTTTAGTCTTGACAAATGATAATTTTTTTAAAAATACGGCTTTTATACCATCAATGTGCAAAAATATTAGAATTATACTTTTCTATATTTGTACGAGAAAATTTATTAAAGAAAAATTTAAAATATGAGAAACACAATTAGTAGCTAACTAAAATATAGAAATGCCACATTTTTTTTATCATAGTTATGTTTTCTTTGATTTTGAAGGTTCTCTCATTTTTTATTTTTTCCTCTATTTTTTCAGTTATTTTTTCTTTCTTTTTTCCGTACTTATTTTTCTTCCATTTTTTCCTTTTTTTTTCTACCAACTTTTTCTTTCATATTTTTTTTCTTTCCATTTTCCCATTCTTCTTCTCATTTTTATTAATTTTCATTTGTATTACTTTGTTTTTTTTCTTCATATTTTTCCTTCTATTTTTTCATTAATTTTGTATTTATTCATTTCTCCTTCCATTTTTTTTTTATTTTTTCACACATATGAACTTTTTTTTTCTTCTTCTATTTTTTTTCTTCTTTCAATTTTCCATTATTTTTCTTCTTCTTCTTTTCATTTTTATTCATTCATCTGTTTTTTTTCGCTGATGCACACCTCTTCGATCTCCTCCATGGGCTCTAGTGCACGGTCCGCCCCTATCCGCGGATCCAGTTCATCTTCTTCTCGGACCATCCTCCGTGCTGGGGGAGGAGGCGGGACTGGATCAATATTCTCCTCCTCGAGAGGCTCTTCGCAGACCATATAAATTGGTTGGGCGGAGATGTGGTAACACTTCCGGGCGCTCTTCTGATCCCCCAGACTGTTCCTACCCCTCCGTTGTCGTAGGGGAATTTCATACAGACGTGGTGGATGGAGGTGATGGCACCGAAGTCGACCAGCGCGGGTCGACCAAAGATGACATTGTAAGCGGTGGGATAGTCCACCACTACGAACGTACATTATTTGAACGAGCCTTGGATCTCGTTCCCAATGCTATGGGCAACTGCATCATCCCCATCGGGAGTATTGAATATCCATTGAAACCGTAGATCTGCGTTGGGCATGAGGCCAGATCTACCTCAGTCAAGCCAATTGCAAATGAAGGCTAGCTTGAACCATACATTGACAAAACTTCTGTCATCCACCAACACTCAGGACACCATCTTATTGGCGATTTGGGCATCGATGACCAGAGGGTCATGATGCGGGAAGTGGATGTTCCAAGCATCTTATTCTGTGAAGGTGATGGGTAAATTAATTAACTTCGGGCGTTGATTCGGGGTCTGGACTAAGGTGCATACCCCATGGTCATGCTTGAGCTCGTTGAGATATCGCTTTTGATCGTTCCGGGATGGTCCCCCTAGGTGCGACCCTCCCGAGATAGTGGCCACGTGACCATCTATCCGCGGGGGCGTGGTTCTGGGTCTGGGTGCCTGCACAATTAGGGCCCCCTGAGGGGTCTGTGCTCCCGGGCCTGCAGCGTACCCTACCTGGGGAGGTCGGTACGATCCAAGTGGACCCGGAATCATAGGTTGTCCGGGAGCTGCTGGCAGTCCCAAGACTCCCACAGGCATCCAGACCCACTGGTGGAGATGCCCCAGCTTGATCAAATTCTCGATTTCGTCTTTCAGCTGACGACACTCCTCGGTCGAGTGACCCACGTCTTTGTGATACGCGCATCTTTTGCTGGTGTCCCTCGAGTTCTTTCCCCCTTTAAACATGGAGGTGGGTTTCCGGTAATGAACCATACTTCCCGTGACCAGGTATATATTTTCCTTGGTGTCCACTAGGTTGGTGTATTCTAAGTATTTGGGCTCGTATCCCCTCTTGCCCTTTTTAGAGGGCTCAGATCGGTTATGTCCTTTCCCCGATCTCTTCCCCCGGGAGGGGTCCACGCTTCCTCCGTCCCCTCGCCTAGAGACGGCTGGGCCCCACCGGGAGTAGCACTATATCCGACCGGCGCCATACCATATCTAGAGAATGGAGTGGACTGCGTCAATGCGTATCCTGAGGAGGCGGGACCGTAGACCGTCAGGGCTGCGAAGGTCACTCCGGGAGTACCCGTTGACCCTGGCGCTGCCGGGGGCGTTGGATAGTGATGGGCAGGATATTGCATCCCATACCCGGGAAAGGTTTGGGCACTTGGCTGGGGGGCCGACTGCCATCCGAATGCCTGGATTCGGGCTTTCTCCTAGTTGATAAAGCCTTGTGCCCTCCTTATGAATTCTTCGAGGGTGGTCACCTTACTGCGCTGCATGTCATTCCAGAGATGGGACCCGGCTCGAATCCCGGACTGGAGGCCACCAGGCGCTGTCCATCGTCCACGTTGGTTTTGAGGCTTCTTCCGTGAAGCGCTGGATGTAGGCCATCAGAGTCTCCGTTGGGAGCTGCTTAATATTGGCGAGGGCACTGATCTGCATGTCCATCCTCATGGCGGACATAAACTGCTTGCGGAACGTCGACTGTAGTCCAGACCCGGATTGGATAGATCCTGGCTTAAGGCTCTTCCACCATTCTTTCGCGGGTCCGTCTAGGGTAATTGAGAAACACAAGCATTTGCCGTTGTCACATGCGTGTGCTATGGTCATCAAACGATTGTAGCGGGACAAGTGTTCCTGGGGTCTGTATTCCCGGTGAAGGCGGGTAGGTTCGGCATTTTGAACCCCTTCGGGAGCACCACATCTAGGATGTGTTTGGCACATGGTTCTTTTTCCTCATCTTCAGATTCAAAACCTCCTCCCTCTTATTTTCGAACTAGACGGTCCGTGAATTTCTTTAATGCGGCCAGCTCTTCCATGAATTGTCTGGCCATTCTATCGTTCAGGGGGACCCTTTCGTTCCTCCTGTCGTTGAGGTTATTCATCAGATCTCCCCCTCGGGGGCAGATCTTCTCCTTGCGGGCCCGCTCCTTTCGGGCATTCAGACCATAACACAGGTCTATTCGGGATGTGTCGTCCCTTGAACTAATAGCTTCCAGATCGTCTGCGCGTTGGTGCCCTTGGTGATCTTTATTTACGGAGGCGCTGGGGTGGAAATGTTGTTCCCGTCCGACCTGTCTTGGGACAGCCAGGGGCTTGGCACCATGCAGGCGCTTCCCTTGCGAATCGATCGGATGCTCCCATTCTAGGACGGGATGCATATTTTCTTTCCTAGGGAGCGACCCTGGGTTGGCCTCGGTTCTCGAGACGGGATGAGTTTTCCATTGGGGGTTTGCTTTTCCCACAAGGTCAGCCATCTTGGCTTTCCCTTTTTCTTGAGCCGGGTTCGATGGGTCGTCTTCGGGTTGCGGTCCTGGAGTAAGGATCGACCTTGTGTGTTCATGCGCACCGGTCCTAACTGGTGGAGCCGGTGGTTGTGTTCCTGGAGGCAGAACGGCTGGAGGATTGGCTGCCATTCCTTGGGCAGAAATGAAGGCCTGAAGGGCCAAAAGGGATTCTTGCATCTGGCGGGTGGCTTCCTTTTGTTCAGCTATCCTAGCCTCTTGATCCAAGACTTGTTGTTTCAGTTTGACCACTTATGGATCCTCCTGTTCGGGATTCACCTCTTCTCCAGGGATTGCGGGATCCTCAGCTTCGTGATCCTGGTGTCCCCCTTAATTTTCCTCGTCTTCCTCATGGTAACCCTCCTCAAAGTCTACCCCGTCCTCAAAATTCTAGGAATCGTCAGGCTAGGGCATTTAAAAGGGTGAATCCTCAGGTTGGTCTTGAGGGAGAGGTTGATTGGGCAATGGCTCCCCATTGCCTTGCTGTTCTTGGTGAGCAGGATCGAACATAGTATGTCTCGTGTTCACCATTGTTGCAGATATTCGATATCTTTTTTTTTTTCAAAAACTTTATTTAGCTATCAATGAAAGCACTAAAATGTTTACCGAGTTTTTCGGAAACTAGAATTATGAAAGATTTAGAGAGCTAAGAGAAAAGATCTACAGATAATCACACAAGGGATTTTACATGGTTGGGGCGTTAAAGAGCCTTAGTACACGACTCTGTTGTATTAGAGCTTAAGGAACTTTTAATAATGGACTTTTCTCTGAGTTTTAGCAGAGTGTATGCTTACAAGAGAAAAATCGAATCCTCTCTACAGTGCACAACTGGTCCTATTTATAGGCGGTTGGATGCACTGGACTTGGGCCGGACTAATCCTGGCCCAATACGGATATAACTATGATTTGCTCACGAATGGAGGCTTAATACAAAGGATTCTATCAAATAAAATACACTAATCAGGGCCCATTGGGCCGACTTGAGCATAACCATGTTGTACGACTGACAACAATACGCAGCTTCAGTCTGGTTCGCGTGGGCTTTTAAGGAGATCCAAGGGACATGTTTCGTCAGAGTAGTGGCAGTACTGTTCTGAATAACGACGTACATTCCGTATGTAACCTCTTCTGCAGGTTAGTTGAGGAGACAAAACTCTGTGTTTCTCGGGGTGATGTCAGTGTCAGGGACAGTTTATCACGCCCAACCCGGTCGCCTGGTCCGGGTTCGTTTATCAACATCCCGATCCATTTTCCAGGACCCTGGTTCGTTTACCAGAGCTCGGGTTCATCCACAATCGTCCAGGTCCATTCTTAGATTCGGAAACATCATCCTCATTGCATCCCGGACGACACCCTACACTAGGTCCGGGAAAACGAAACGTGCCAACTTCATGGTCCTGGCTTACATTCCGGGATAAGGTTGTGCTTACTAATATTTGGGCCACCAGGCTTTACTCCTTCCCCGTCTATTGGGCTCGGTCTGGGCCTCGGTCCCTTCAGGATTACCCATGGACTTAGTGTACGGGGCCACGTATGCGGGGAGGAAACAGGGATAACAGGTTACCTTCTCGTTCTTTATGTGTATATTTATGGTATATTTCTGGGGGTAACTGGTTACATTCATGTTCATTGTGAGTATATTTCTAAGGGTAACTAGTTACCTTCATGTTCTGATGTATGTATATTTCTAGGTTCTTTATGGTAACTGGTTACCTATGTTACTAAAAATATAGTTACTTCTTCTTCATTTTTTAATGAAGTGTTCTTCCTCTTTTTTCTTCAAATTTGATGTTTATTTTCATATTTAATATGAGTAACTCGTCACCCTTCTTATGGTAACTAGTTACCCCTTTTATGGCAGAAAGTTACTCCTCTCAGGATAACTGGTTACCCCTCCTGGTACATGTTATTTAACCTAGCTCTAGGATTTTTTTTACATAATTGTTAAAGATCAATCAAGTAACTGGTTGTCTTGCCCATGATTTGAAAAAAAGAAACGTACAATCTAAAAAAAAGGAAAATAATGTTTATAATAAATAAAAAATAATTTTAAACATAATTCATATTACAAAAAAATAAATAAATAATTTGCAAAACAACCAAAGAAAAATTTAATATAAAATTAGTAATATAAAAATAATATAAAAAAACAAATAAGCTAAAATAATAATAATCAAATTACAAACATACCCTTCCAAATTAATAAAATTTGATTAAGAGTAAAACTATGACATAAACCAATTTTTATACAAAAATATGGGAAAATAAACTCATAAAAGTGAAAATTCTAAAAAAAGTCATAGATTAATTTTTTTTTTTAAATTCATATTTTTGCATACTCTATTAAAAATCTCATATAAAATATAATTTCCTCCAAATTATATATATAATATATTGGGACTAATATTATATTAGTGACAATTTGTGATTAATTAATAGTAATTTTTAACCCAAATAATTTTTTTATTGCGATTAAAAGTGACATTTAATTAGTCTTTATAAAAATACACAAAAGTGATAGTAGTCACAAAAATTCTATGTTGATTTTGTTTGTAGTGACATCACATCAAAACATCTAATGTTTATCTTCTTGCACATAACTTTATGAATTTTAAAAAATATCCAATTTACTTAAAAGCTCAAAAAAAAATTGATGAAATTAAAATCAAGAATGTTGTAGATTTTTTATGGTTGAACTGTATTTTTTAGAAAACTTCTTTCGCTTTGCAATGAGATAAGTTCTTGGCCATCTGGTAACTTTCACCCACTCAAAAATCGTAAATAGAGAATAAAATTTCATAGCTATCAGTTACCAAATGGATAAATCATAAAGATTTGATAATTCAAGATTACATTCTTCATATATCAATCTATTAACATATGTTTTTTTTTTATTTTGATATATTATTTTCCAAATGTTTCTTTTATTTTTATTTTTACAATCTCATATCTCTTCTGTATAATAAGTGTGTAGATAACAGAAATTTTTGGTTTTAACAATTTTTTATTTTTTTAAGGTTAACTTTAACGGAATATTCTTATATTTAACAGAATATTCTTATATTTAACAGTAGTTTGAAAATACTTAAACTTAAATAAAATAAATTAAAAAATTAAAATAAGATATTTTTGAGATACTATACAAAAATAATTATTTAAAAATAATAAATAATTAAACAACTTAAAATATGATATTTTTGAGATATTTTACATTGATAATTATTTAAAAATAATAAGATAATATGTTTTATAACTTAAATATAATTGAATTAAACTTAAACTCACTTATTAGAATAAGATCATATTAAATATATAATATAATTTACTGTGAATTAACAACAAATTGTTTTTTTTTTTTAAAGTAGCAAGAAACTTAAATTTAAATTCCACGCATAATATTTAATATTACAGTAAACATATAATATATGATCTCTTCTTGTTCCTCCCAAATTCAAAAACTAGAACAAACATAAACTTAAAAAAAAAAAAAAAATTATTTAATTAAAATATGATATTTATTTAAAATTTATATGACATTGATATAAATTTAATAAAAATAATTAATAAATTTTATAAATAAAACTAAGCAAACGTACATATTGCACGTTATTTGTATCTAGTAAACCTATTGTACGCCCTGGTTTTTCCACGGGCTGATTAGCAGGTCGAGCTTCGGACTGATCATGGTTAGTCCATAAGCATCCCCCAAGTCAGAGATCCTGTCCTGAGGTCGTACCCCCTTAGCTCGAGGAATCCTCAAGGACTCGCTAAGACTCCCCAGACTGGAGCAAGGAATCGAAAGGTCGAAGGTCGGGTTAGATGCATAGCTCGTGGTACGAGCTAGATATGGAGGCCATGACCCCTTGTAAAGTCAACACACGCAAGATAAACGTGCATATATCTGACATCACGTGTCCGATATCTCCCTGACTTCAAGAACGTGCGTGTTCAGACACCCACGGCTGGGTTGGGCCGTGCGGCCCATTATCTCCCTATCTATCGATTTGACCATACTTATGTGTCAGGTTTAGGAATTAATCATGAATGTCACAGAGTTGATATGACAAATAAGAAGGTCACGGGATGACCTCCTTACCAATTTCCAGGTGCCTTCTCCTATAAATATGGAGACCCTGGGAGTTGATAAGGGTTGGAACAAATAGTCTCTGGAGAGATATACTTTGTAACCAAATACCCAGAATATATCAATAATACCGACTAGTGGAGTAGAAGGATTTTAATCTTTGAACCACTCAAAAACGTGTCTTGAGTCACCTATTTCATTCACTAAGATCTTATATCTGTTACGGTTTTATATTTGACACTAATCCTCTTCTCTCTTTCTCTTAATTACCTGTTGGTGAAGAACTGCGTCAACACCTATAAAAATCTCTCTTTTATTTGTAACATGTACTTTATCTTTAAATATAAATAATATTTACATTTTGTAAATCCCATCCCATTTTATAATCAAATATAAATTATATTATGACTATCTAGACCTATTTATTTAGTTAAAATGTTATTATTTGACAGCACACTTTTATCAACTGGAATATAATAATCTTCACTTATAATTTCCAATTTGGCTTTCACTTATCAATACAATTAATGTAATAACTTCAAAATTCCAACACGGTCAATTGAACTAAAATGTGATTATAGAAATTGGATTTGGATTTTTCCAATTTGATTAGAGCTAACTTTACCAACTCTTGAAGAGAAAATAAGATGTGCCCTAATTAATTAGCTGGTGAGACAAGGACTAGATGTGTATTGTCTATTCTCCCAGGCTTGATGTGTTTTTCTACCATACATTTATTAGACCTTAGCATACATAGGTACTACTACTTGAATATTCTCATCTTTTTCAAATTCTTACCCACGTTGGTGAACTTTGAAAATTATTCCTCTTTAATTTTTGGTAAACTATTTCTATAAATTGATAATATTTGATTGTACCTCTTCATCAAATATAGCATATGACTTCATATATATTGTAATATTTCAACCTCTATTAATTAAGGGAAATTTTATAGTTTGATGCCAATTTAGCATATATTGGTAAATATATCTATATGTTTTGTAGACGTGATTTATAATGCAAAATATAAAAATTCAAAATTTTGAATACTAGTAGGGCTAAACTGTCCCTATTTATATAAATAATGTGTCCTAGATTTGGATAATGGTTTAGGTAGTGAATGTATATCTATTTTGACTTTACTTTAATATTTAAAGCTATATATATTGCATTTGATCATTATTATTGTTAAGTTTTAATTAAATAAAAAATTAATTGAGGAATTTATATATCTCTGCTATATAATTAGTGTGTAGATAACGAAATTTTTTTGTTTTAACGATTTTTTATTTTTTTAATGTTAACTTTAACAGAATATTCTCATATTTAACAGAATATTTTTATATTTAACGTTAGTTTGTAAACCCTTAAACTTAAATAAAATAAAATAAATAATTATAAAAATTAAAATAAGATATTTTTGAGATATTTTGCAATGATAATTATTTAAAAATAATAAAATTATATGTTTTATAACTTAAATAAAATTTAATTAAACTTAAACTCACCTAATAGAATAATATAATATTAAAGATATAATATAATATGCTGTCAATTAGCAACAAATTACTTTTTAAAAAAACTAGCAAAAAATTTAAATTTAAAATCTACGTATAATATTTAATATTATATTAAACATATAATATATAATCTCTTGTTGTCACTCCCAAACTAAAAAACTATAACAAATATAAACTTAAATAAAAATAAATAAATTATTTAATTAAAATAAAATATTTATTTAAAATTTATATGACATTAATATAAATTTAATAAAAATAATTAATAAATTTTATAAATAAAATGGAGTAAACTTGCCTTGCAAGTTAATTGTATCTAGGATATATATATACCACTCAAGAAATATGTATGACTAACATTTTATTGACCACATGTATGACTAACATTTTATTGACCACATTTCAAAAGAAAATAAAAATAAAAAACGTTTTAGTCATAAAGATGTGATGAAAGAATTATGTAAATATGTATGTTGTAAAATCTGAAATGAAAGTATAAATCTTTGAGCGTACGTAGTGCGTTATGATGATTTTGACTAAAGAAAAAGTAGAATATATTTGTCGAACTTAATTATGACATATATAGAAGTAAGTATACAAGGGAAAATCTATCCATGAACACTAAAATGAGAATTTTAATATCATATTTTTTTCAATCCAATCACAATTATCTTATAAATAAAATGATATATATATTTATATTTATAAAATATTAATTTGAAACGCAAAAGATAATAATAAAAAAAAATGTTGTGGTAAACCGTCACATCAATAATAATACTATGGTATTGTTTATCTCAATCATTTTGCATTCCCATTGAATTAGTTTAAATATGAAATTAACACCAAAAGTTATTTTTACCGTCTCATTGGATTTGGCCTAAGAGCAAGTCCAATGAGAGTGACAAATGCCAAAATGGTACTAATTACACATCATATTACATTCCAACCAAACTGCATTTGTCCCACCATTTTGATGTTAAGCTCCAATGTCTCACCAAATATGATGGACTACTGTAGCAACGACAATTTTTTTTTAGATATATATGTATATTATTTTATATATAAAGTAAAATAATAAAGTAATATATAATATACTTTTTGGTGTAAATTTTAGTTTTGTGGTTGAAATGAGAAAAAGATAATGCTAAAATTTTATTATTTTGTTGATTTAGCACCAAAATGAGTTTGATGGTTGGAGTTGCTCTAAATGTTTTTATTTTGTGTTAAAGTTTTAAGTCAATTTTAAAAAATGTGTAATGATATATTTGAGATTTCAAGAACAAGCAAAACAATTTATATATACATATGAGTACGTGTATATAAATAGCGCACACATAATTTATACTAAAATATTAGACATTATGATGTGTAATGAATTCCAATAATCACTACAAGAAAAAACAGTATTCATAACACTTAAAAACTGCTAACAATGACTATTGATAGCACTTCTGAAAATGCTAACATAGCCCCTGTTATTAAAAGTCCAGTCTTTTCTATAACAGTTTTTGAATGTTATGTTCGGTGTTATCTTAAACTATTCAATAACACATTTTTAGATGCTATAAAATTGAAATAATAACATTTAGATAGAGTTTTTAATTATAAATTTAAAGTTTAATCTTGTACTTTTTTCATAACACTTTTCAACTGTTACATTTGATTATTTTGATAACATTTTTAGTTTGTTATATTATATAAACCATAACGATTTTTTACGGTTATAATATGTTTCTAAATCATAACATATTAAGGTTTTTTATTGTGATAATGGTACTTATAAGTTTTTTTTTAATTAAAAAATTTTCATTATTGTATTTTGATAAAAAAAAAATCAAAATTAATCATAAAATATAATTCTCAATAGATTGATAAACCATAAGTATTACATTAAACAATAACTAATTCAAACTCTGAATGTGTCTATTTCATGAGATCTTAGTTCTAACTTAAGTTTGAAAGCATAACATAATAAAGTATTATAATCTTGAACATTTTTTACTTCAAAAATGAAAAACAAAAAATTACAAGATACATTTTCTTCCAGGAGAGCTTTCTCTTTTCTTTTGGCCCCTTCATAAGCCGCATCACTTCTTATTTTCCTTTCTTCTATCTGGGACCTGAGTTCATGGTCCCTTTGGATAGCAGTCAAGTGATTATCAAGTGCTTCGACACTACAGATGATGACCCAAAAATTAGAAAACAGAAAGTCCAAATCTGACTTAAACAATAAAAAAGAAGAAGGAGATGAGAAATCATTAAAATTCCAGGGAAAAAAAATATCAAAAGCATGAGCACTTCAATGAGGGGAGTAAAAAAAAAACAATACAGCATTATTAACAAAGGAATTGCAGTCTTACATTTTTCTTCCATCAAGTATGGTTGAATTTCAAGTGCCGACTCATTCTCAGAGTCGTCATCATCACTAAGAGATAAATCAAGAAAATACAAAGTATTAATAGAAACTAGCGAGATCTCTAACAATCAATGCGATATCACATACCATAGAAATATCATAGAAGTCTGTCATGAATACACAACAGCTGAATAAAGCTTTTGATGACAGAATAGGGATGCAAAACTTGAATTGATAAATGGAATAGTAAAGGAAAACAATCAAGGCCAGTTAAATGCATACCTAACAACCATATACTTCACACTAGTTAAAACAGAACATTTCACAAATGACAAATATGGAATAGAATATAGAAATAAGCTGAGACAACTGCAGTTATATAAATATATATATAGAGAGAGAAAGAGACCTTTTCTAAACTCTGAGGCCTTGAAAGTGAGTATCAAAATCTGAAATTCCAGAGCTTAACTGGTCAGAATCCATTGATGCTTCTGCTGCTTCAGCAACGCCCAAAAGCTTTAAACACTCATTCCAACACTCAGCACCCCTCCATAGAAGCTTAGCTGCAAGACCATAATACCCAACATCATTAACATCTTACATTAACTGTAAATTGTCTAAGAATTTGGCCAACTAGAACTAAATAAGTTAATCACAAATTTAAATGTTGTATTTATCTTTCCTGAAACTTCATAGAAAAAAATAAAAATACTATTCAATGCAAAAATATAAACCTAAACTTCAGTTTTTCCTTAAAACTACTGTATTTGAGACTTAAAACCCATTATCATCTCTATCAAGCCATAAATCCAGATAAACAGAAGAAAAAACCAAAACTGTATTATTTTTCTTCAAACTCATGAGTTATTTTAATATATAATAATTATTATAAAAAATAATCAAAGATGATGCCTAAGAATAAAAAATCGTCATTACCCTTTTAGATAAGTGGGGATGTAATCAAAATAAACCATTTTCTTCACGGCAACAGTACCCTAGTCGCATTGAAGTCCCCGCTGTTACAACACCATCCCCACAGTCCCACCTCCATGCTAACATCTGCAACAACAGAGAAAGAAAGAGAGAGAATGAGATCGTGGGTGAGAGGGAAAGAACTAAATCTGGAGACACAAACAGATGTACATATATCCTTGTATATATATAATACCTATACATGAAATAAATACATCAAAATAGAACAACATCAGTGCAGAAAGAACTAAGAAAACTTAAGAAAAAATAGGACAGAAATGGCAAAATAGACAATGAGAGTCACTAAGGAGGGACAAGTGACTAGCATAACAACCAAATAATAATCGCACCACACTTAATTCATAGTGACTGCTCTTTAAAAGTTCTATGCATCTGCCTTTATATAATATGCAATGTCATAATGAGAATTTATATTTGGAAAGACAACCAAAGAAAAAAAGTTACTTTTTGTAAACAAAAGTAGACCCTACAAACAATCATTCATTTATAAGCACTTTCAAAGCCTAGTAAACAGTAGACGTCTAGAACATCCTAAAAATTACTCAAATCATCAAGAATAAAGATCATCCTAAAAATCCTGGTAGCATAAACAAATGGAATTAGAATAAAGATCATCAAGAAAACCAAATATTTATTTGCAGACGTTCAGAATAACATTAAAGCCGATAAAGATGGTCAAGGTAAAGGCAGAATACAAGTACCACAATCAAAACTAAAACACACATCCAAATGATTTCCCCAGAAAAGTTTAAGCCAGTGGGAATTTCAGCTATAAAATTGATTTCTATCAATATTTTCAGTTCTGTTTCAAATAAAAAAAAAGACAAGAAAAGAAAAGAAAAAAGAGCAGCTCGATTCATACCTTTTCAGGTTTAAGTGAGCCGCAGCTGTTAATTAGTTTCTTATATTCATCTCAGTGTTCTTCTGCTAATTTACATAATGTATTTAACTGTGTTTCAAGTGCAGAATTAGCCTCTGACAACTTTGTCCATGTTTCCTGTGATTTTTCGGGGTTAGACTTCTGCCATTTTTTAAGAGCACCTACCATTGATGGTGTAGATGATCCTCCAGTTCCTGGTTCTCCAAGTAACTGTAAAAGCACCAATCACTTAAGGGACAAGACTCACAAGAGCTGCATCTATTTTTAGCAAAAAGCTTTCAAAGGTGCACATCAATGCTATAAACCAAAATCACAGGATCCAAAATGCAACCAAAATCCATTTACAGCAATCAATTAGATAAACATGAGTAACGGTTCCAACTAATAAGACTGATTTAGAGAGTTAAAAAAGTAGTACATCATCATGGGCAAACTGAAAATTAATATTAATAGATTAAATACACCTCAAATAGCAACAAGTGGATAGTATAAAACGCATGCTTACAAGATTCATTAATGGTGGCAAGGATAGCTTTGTCCTCTCATTGTAATGACCCACTAATCTAGACTAATTGGACCATTATCGAAACTATACATAAAACTTACATTTTTACGAAAATACCATAATTTATTGAGTAACTTGAAAAATAAGAGTTATTTACAAATAAACAGAATACTAAGAAGGATTTTGGGATCCCATTGTCTTTAAAACAAAACATGGTTTAAAATAAAAGACATTACATCATAATGCGGAAAATACACATAAAAACCATAAAAACATAAAAGGAGACTATATCCTCGAATCGAATAACGCTCGGCCCCTTGACTCCATTCATCATTGATACACATTCTCCAAGCGTCACGAATCTTTCCGCCTCTAAACTTATTTTCCTGCACATAAACAGAAAGGAGTGAGCCTAATGCCCAGTAAGGAAAATCTAACACAAAGTCACATACATAATTTCATAAGAAAACATAAAGACTTAACATAATACATATAACATACACTTATTATAATGGCCATTATTACTTGGGGTCCCATAGGCTAAACAAGCATATGCCCATGGGGTTAATGGGGTCCTACTAGCTAAGTAGGTCATATGCCCATAACCCATTTGGGGTCTTGTTAGTCATATGGGTCATATGCCCAAGCCTACAAACATACACATATACATATCATAACACTTTTAATAACATAAAACATATAAATAACATAATCACATAACATGTTGATTCTAGCCTATTTCCTTACCAAAGTTACCGAGATTATGGACTGAGTTGGGATTGTTGGAACACTCCTAAAACCATAAGAAAGAGTAAGTCTAAAGAAAGGAGATGAAATGAAAGAGATGGAAAGACTAAACCATAGAAAACATACTTACCGACTTATATGCTTAAAAGCTTGGATTCCCTAACCAAAATAAGAATAAGGTTAGGGGACTGAGTAGAAGGTTTTGAGAAAGGAAATAACATAAAAATACAGAAAAGAACTAGAGTTTTGGGTTTACCTCAAAGATTGCAAGATCAATCTAACATCCACCGAAATACTATAGCACTCACTTACTTCCCAAAGTGTTTGATAAGCTTATGATGTTTAAGCTTATAGTTTTTCCCCAAACCAAGTGTTTACACTCTCACACTCACTTAACACTAGCAGCCTCTGAACTTAGAGCAAATGGTGAATAATGGCTGGGTACTAGGTCCTATTTATAGAGTTTGGGAATGAAAATATCTTGATTTTACTTGAATAAAAATAATGGCTTTCTAGGTGAAAATCATTTGAATAATCGTTCAGCAGAGGCTGAAGACTCGTTCAGAAGATGCTGGACTGTTGAAGGAGTTTGAATGGCTGAAAGGAAAAGAATTCAAAAGTATTTGAAAACATGCTGGTGGAGGCGATATATCGCCCCCTATAGGCGATATATCGCCTGGATCTTTGTTCCCGAGGCGACCGTGCATCGATTCGTGTTTTCCGTATCTACGTGCTGCGACATATCGCCCCTTATAGTTGCGATATATCGGCATACGCTGAATATTTAAACACGAATTTACACATTTTTAGCTAAGTTTGAATGGAGTAAACAGCCTTGACTAAGCCCTCAACGTGCTCAAAGCTGCTGACTGACCCTATACATTCAAACTTTTACCCTTATTTAATTTAATCCTCAAAAATACTTAATCCTTAATTACCATTCAAAACATGTGCTTAAAATCCTATTGGTTGATGTCTAAACCTTATAATATAATAATATAATCCTTAATATCAGTCACATTAATCAAACCTTAGGTTATACTTAATATTCTTAAACTATAGGTTAAACTTAGAAAATCTATAAGTACTACTATGAGTGTCCAAATAACTCCCGGTCTGAACCAAAAATCCAAAGTAACAATGATAACACTAAACATACTATAATACTACTAAACAATTAGCTAAGTAAAGTTCTTGGACTCTACACTCATGGTCCCATTTTCCTTTTAAAATTTCGATAACCACTTCTCCCAGGGGAGCACCTTTTATGGCAACCTGCAATATAAGAACTAGAAATTTACATGTGATGTTTGTTATTCTAAAAGGATGAAATTGCATTTTAAATTCTGTATCTTTTCATATAAATGTTTGTTAGAACAAAAAATTTGTAACAATGACATATTCCCTTATGAAATTAACGAGCAGCAACAGGTTTGTTTGTGGAAAGAGGAGACAAGATAAAGACCTGAGCAGAAGAGATTACTTCTGGTGAAAAACGGACATAACGATGGCTACCATAAACTGCAGAGCTAACATCAAATCCACTGCCAACTTTCCCCTGTGCAATGCAATGAGCAGTTTGAGCTATAATATGCACCACATCCAGATCTGCAGTGCCCTTCACGTGAGCAAGATCAACAACTCCCAGGTAATGAAGCAAAGCAGCAACCACCGAAGATGTCATAGCAGCAGATGAACCCAATCCAGTTTTTGCAACTTCTGGCTTGCTATTTTCTCCGCTGGATTCCCCAGAATTGAAAGTAATTGATGCAAAAGGAGGAAGAGCAGCCAATGATTCAGGCAACAAAGGGAGTCCACGTGCTTCAATCTACAACCAACAAGCCTCATTAACATCTTCAATTAGATTCATAAAATAATATAGAGAAAAAGCACCCTAATAAATTTTAGCAGCATGTTGAAATGTGCTCAAAGGTTATATCCGATGATTTTGTAAATTATGGATTTGACAATATCAAGAAAACATGTTCATTAACCATACCAAGCACTGACAGGAAGAAAACCATGTAATATATAGAACACTGAAAAGGTAATTACATGATTCCGATATGAATAAAAGTCATTGCTACCTAAAATGGTGATATCAAGACCTTCATGAAAAATCAAGATGAAATATCAGAATCTTGGTGTTCTCATAACCTTCCAGTTGGTATAAAGGTAAGCTAGGGGGGGGGGGGGGGGGAGAAAGTAAAAATTACCTTGCAGTAGTAGTTTTTGTAACACTTCCTTCCTGTCCTTGTCAGCTGTAGCATATGCAGCTGCCACAAAGTACTGCACTGCTTGCTCCACAAAAGGGTTCCCCGACTCCCTGAATTTTTAATCATGATATAGTGAGTGAGATCTTCATGATTTAATTAACAATTTAATGCTAGTTGAATGATAATTCTATTAGCGGCACTTAGTAACAAAGCAGAGTGGGGGATGATCATTCAAAGTTGACATCTTTGAACCAGAGCCAGTTTTCTCTGTGATCGTATAACCAGTGAGATGGCAATGAGATATATAGCCATGTCTAGATTTTAAAAAAAAAAAAAAAATTGATTTAGCAAATAACTTTTCCCATAATAGACAGGAACTCGACTATGCCCCCGAGCAAGAACTTTTCCCATAGCCTCCCTGTGTTATTGAATAAAAGGAGGAGAAAAATGAGAAATACAGTAAAAAAATATAATTTTTTTCTGCAACAAACTTCTGCTAAGAAAACAGAAAATAACTGTACGACAAGAAAACACATTGAGCTGTCATGTGATTCAAACATTCCTAACATTTCAATTGCAGCATAAGACATGTTTCAGTAAAACATGGGTCACGCCATTATGATATGCCAGAGCACTGTATGCGAAAATAAAAATAAAATGTACAAACTATCCTCAGTGAAACTTTGTGTAAAAAGGTGACAGAACTATTGACAAGCCAGCAACTAATTGGGATAGTGTTCCTAAGATGATATGCTAGGAGCCTAGGACTGATATCACAGCTAAAATATCCTTCTTTTAACACAATCTATCACTACAACAACAACAAAACTTTCTATATTTTCTTCTTTTATAAAAAAATAGTTTCTAAGGTCGAGTGACTGAATCTTTGAAAATCAGCTAAAAACAGCATGTAAGCAAAAATTGTGAAAACCAGTAAAATCCAATTGACAGAAAGAAAGAACAATGAATTCATGACCAAAACTCACCAGTCCAACTTTGAATTGACGTCTAAGGAAAACGTTGATTCAATGGGTGTCATAGCCTCCTCAGTTGTCTGTTTTTTAAGATTTAAAAAAAAATTAATAATAGAAAGAAAGGAAGATGCTGATTTTCTAATCATGACACATTATTGCAAGCTTACTATCATATTCAAGTTACAACTTCAGTATGAGCATAAAGAGTGAAATCATTATACATCAAAATGAAACTATAATGACAAGAAAAGTTTCAGAATGCTCTTTAAACCAAAAGATAAGATGACTGGGGAGTAAAGTAAAAAAATCCAAACAACTTTAAAACAGAATATTGAATAAGCGAGCTCGAGAGAGAGAAAGATTTAGCATGAGCACAGAGTTTCAAATAGCTATACTTCAAAATGAAATTACAATTAAAAAAATAAGTTTTAGCCTCTTTGGTATAGTTCTAAAGACTCAGAGAGAGAGAGAGAAGTAGAAGAAGTAAAATAAACTTTCATATTCACCAGGATTTACGTCCACCTCATATAATAGTTGGATATAATACTATCACTGGCATACATGCAACTTAGAAGGAAATGAATGTAAGGAATAATGATATTTCTGTTAAGACCTTACCTTCTCAGTTAAATCTAGTGCCCCACTTATAATTGTTGTCTCGTCATGTGTAAGCTCACCACCCTTGCCGGCCTATTATGACAAGATAAGGAAATCAGAACTAATGCCAAGATATATCTGTGGTAGATGATAGCAATAATTCGTATTTTCAACTTGTAAAGCTATTCCTTAAGTTAAAGAGCATATTAATTATCCTCAACAGCTTTACTTTACCTCTTAGCTGTGATGGAGACAAGGACTTTTAACTGAGCTCGCCTAAATAAAGCTTCATTATGTCCTAATACCCAATCCAAATTCTGCATTGTGTATATCTCAAGTCAAAAAATAGATATAAATCCCTTATAATCTGATATCATTAAGAATCCATCATTTTGCAACCAGATTCCACAGTTTTGCTTTACATTTATAATTTATTTTTAATCACTGAAAAAATACTTAACTTTAATGACTAAAACACCAGTTTAAAATAGTATAGATTAGAGGGTTGATAAATGCAAATTCCAAGTTCACATTTAAATGTTTAAACATCAATTTTCCATTGGAGATTGTACCTTTCCAATTGGGTATGAAATTGGGTAGCAAATTATCATCAAAATCCGAACAAGCCAAACAAAGTTGGAACCTACTGCAAGTCCATATCTAGTGCATATAGCTTGTGGGATAACCTGATTTAGAAAAATGAATATCAAGTTTCCATCATAATAAGCCAACAAAAATATTGACACTTTACTGTTAAACCAAGCATGAAAGTTAATGGAACAAAAATAAAATACCTCTCCAAAAAATAGAACAAAAGTCACAGAGAGAATTATAGCCACATACTGATTGAACATTTTATCCAAGTAAATTGGAAGGGCCTGCAAATTTGTGAATCATTGTATCAAAACATCAATCTGGATTGTGAATACTCGATAAATATATAATCTATGCATAAAATCACATCAAATTCCAAATGCCAATCGAAAAAATTATTCCAACACAAGCATATATATATATATATTGATAATATTCAAAATGGTTTTTTGATATTAAATTGAAATCTGAAAAAAAAAACAAATTATACCTCACAGAGACAAACGGAGGTCTCCAGTTCTTGCTCAAAGCCAGCGGGAGAGATAAACAGAGGGGGGGGGGGACGAGAGACTCAACGACTACAGCACGGGCGTGGTCGTGGTGTGCTTCAGTTGCGTGAGTACCGGCGTGAGGGAGGCTTCAGCAGGGGTGTGGTTGTGGTGTGGTTCAACGGCGCGAGGGCTAGAAAGCCGAGAGAATGTGAGAGAGCGAATGAGAGAAAGAGCAAGGGAGAGCGAATGAGAGAAAGACTGAATGCACTGAGAGATTAGGGATTAGGGATTAGGGATTTGAGACTGAATGCACTGAGACTGAATGTAATGAGAGAAAGACTGGTAGAGATTACTCCACGCTGGTAGAGATTAGGGATTTGAGAGAGGGAGAGGCACTGGTAGAGATTAGGGATTTGAGAGAGGGAGAGGCACGCTGTTCTCCTTTGTCAATTTGCTGTTCTCTTTTGTCAATTTCAGGCGGAAAAAAGTGTTTCATTTGCCGCCTAAAATATGCTATTCTTTAATGTAATCCCCACTATTCATCAGTTATGTGTTTTTTAATCCCCATTAATAATAGCACTTTTAAAAATATGCTATTCTTTAATGTAATATATACTCAATATTGTTGTAGTGAATTACAAATAAATATGTTGTGGCTTTTCCTTTACTTAAAAAAAATTTATGGTTAAAATTAATAACATATTATAATGTGTAATTTGAGTATGCAAATTAAAGATATTTTTATCATTATTTTATTAAAAACAAATCTCACTAAATTAAAATGATTTGTCACATAAATTTGTGAAATAATTTAGTGTAAATTAGGTGTGCGATATATGGGCGATTTGGCACAATAACTTTATTTTAGTAATGGTCTTCAACAATTTGATACTCTTGTTGAAAATTCTAGAAACCCAAATAGCTAACCAAGAATTTTAGATACCCAATCGAAAATTCTAGATAGAAACAAATCTAAACATAAACCTTTTTGTGAAAAATGATCAAAACAAATTTATTTTTGTAAAGTAAACATTATAATAGGTCTATTTCTACCAATGATCACATATGTTTTAATCTATGGTAGACAAAGTTTGAAAATAAGTGGGTTTTGCAGACCTCATCGAATGACATTGTCGCTTGAAAATTTGTAGTGCACAAGTCTAAGAAAAATTTTGGACTTTTTTTTTTATATATATTTTTATTATAGATTATCTCCCTTACTTGTTGTGGAAGTTAACAAAGAATATAAAGACACTTGTGGAAGAGAATAAAATGATGCAAGGTGTTTGAAGTACTTAGTGAAAGAGAAATGAGTGTGGACCTAAGAACTCATATAAGTACATAGTGCTCCATTAACAAAAGGAAAAGAAATTGGACTACTAATAATATATATTCATAAATGTCTATTTTCCATTAGATGAGAGAAAATCAAAATTAATGTTCTAAAACATATTCAAAGTCTCTAATTATAATCTCTCCATTAGGGTAAAACTAAGAGAGTCTCCGCACTATTAATTATTTCATATGAAAAAAGTAAACTTTGAGGACTAACTTTCATGATGAAGATTTTAACATTAATAAACCAGTAAAAGTAATTATATATATAATTCTTGAAACTAGCTAGTTAGACTATCTTAGGAGGAAAGCAATATTCAAAAGAGTTCCATTATAGACTTTATTAGAATAAAATAACTACATATCTTATCATGAAGCTAAGCCATACAATTCAAAAGCTTGATTAAAAAAAAGAGAGTAAACGACAAGGTAGTTAATTAATGAATTTGGGAAAATGGGTATTACCAATTATTGTTAGAAAGTATTGGTCTAATGGGGTGCCAAACTAACCAGTCGAAAAACCCTTTAATTTAAAGTCATAAACAAACAAATAGTTTTTTAATAAAAGACATGGACAAAAGAAGCACACAAGATAATCATCGTTAGAAGAATACAATAATTTTAATGGTGATACAAGAATATTTAACGACCACTGATCTTATAGATTGATTGTGATTTAGGAGTTGGTGAGCAATTGACTTGGACGTCCTGTGTTTGGACCCTTGGCCATCTGAGGGTTTTATACGTAAAGATCTTCTAGAAGCCCACCTATTCAAAATCTAATATCTACTTTTTTTGTTTTCATAGTCATACATGCATGCATGTGTATGATATATATTTATTTATATATAAAAGTATCTTCAATTTTTTTTGGGAAAGGTACTTTGTTTTATTGTTTTCTGGTGCCACAAAAACTAAATAAGACTTTGTTTTCGGCCACTTTAAGCAAAATTGAACTAAATCACGTTTGTGTAAATAATTTTTTTTCCTTTTTTGACAATTTGGTTTTGAGCATGAAGTAGCTATCCACACACAACATGTAACAGTTGTAATTCATGCGTTTCATATTTATTTGTCAAAATTATGTTACAAATTAAATAGTGGAGAGTTTATGTAGAGGAAAAAAACTATTTGCTTTATTTATTTATTTATTTTTAGTGGAAGTTTTGATGTATATATATTTAAATTGATGATAAGTTTTCAAAAAATTTAAAAATTGAGCAGAACCACCTGGTATACCCAATTTCGGTATGACCACGTGGGTGGCTTGCATAGTTGTTGATGTATCAAAACAAGTAATGATTTGGCAAGATAACGCGATCACTGTCTTTCACCAAGAAAGTGACTATCATCACTCTCACAACACTAAAACAAAAACGAGTTTCATCGGTAAAAGTCTACCTTGCCAATTGAGGCCCAACCAATGGGGATTCGCTATGCCCAAGGGACCTCACTAATCACATGAGTCAATTGCCTAGCTGCAACCTAGGATCCTTTCGCCAATGACTCTAGGTCGTCGCCGGTCACATGGGCGAATGGTGCATCACCAATCCTCCATCGTCAATGGCTATCGCCAATCGCTGGTGGACCTCACTACTCGCTGATGGCCATCACTGCTCGTTGGTGGCTCTCGCCACCAGAACCTCCCTCAACAAAAATATGTGACAAACCTCCTCGCGCAAAGGACACATTGGATTGCCATATTTGAAGGGTACATAAACTTGGAACTCCTCAACATGTCTCAGGAATTAGCCGGATTGGGAAACCACTTTCCACCGTCAGCTCTTCCCATCTCCGCAGTTATAAATATTGTAATGAAAATGTAAAAAATGTTAGAGATTGTTCACCCTCAAGAGAGCATTCATTCTCTGTTATTGTAACTACCTCAAGAACACAAATTGATCTAAGTATACTTGTTCTTGTTGACTACATTTTTCGCTATCAACTAATTAAAACAAGCTTAAAGAAAATACGAGAAGAAGACACATGTTTTATGTGGTTCAGGTTATTAATTAACCTTAGTCTACGAATCTATTGATTAGAATATGAGGAAGCTTGAGGGTTTCAAGATTCAATGGAGTTCAGGCAGCTCTTGACAATGCTCTGAATACAAAAAGTTCGGATCCTTTACAATGTGTGCCCTAGCCCTATTTATAGAGGCCGAGGACAATTAATTCTCTTAATGGGGATTTATTACAAACATTTCCACTTAATCGGGGCATAAAAGCCAATAAATACACATTCTCATAATTAAGGAGGGGGTGGGCCCATGCGTATCACACGGGACCCATTTATGAGGTTTAAGCTCACAAACTTTTGGGCTAACATGTTCCTGACAGTGTCAGGGGATAACTGCACGTTTTCCAATGTCAGGTGGCATCATGGGACATGCTGCTTGTCGCCCGTACGGACTCGACACCATAACTTGGGTAATAGTAACATGTCAGACGGTGTTCCTCGGGGTGTAGCTTGCCTGAGGACAACCTTCTTCGGGGGTGGTGCATGAAGATGGGAAATGGCTTACCTTCCGAGGAGCTCTGAGCGAGCTCACCAGGGATTCCTTAGCGTACACAGAGCCTCATTACTCTCTAATGATTTCCACGTGTCAGATGGTTGAAAACACAGACAACAGTTCTTGTTGGTTCAAAGTTCATCATAAATACAACTTACTAAATTAGACATATATTATCTTTCTGGGGTCAAACCACTATAAATCTGTGTCTCTTACATTTATTTTTATATTTATTTCTCTGTCTTTGGTTCATTATTCACAGCAAACATTCCACTTAGAATTTTACACACAAAACAACTCTTCATTTATTACTCCATATTGTTAACAAAAAAAAAATCAATCAACAACTTGTATATAGATTAATGTATATATTTTCTTATTGTTTTTGACCCTATATAGTGAAGAAGTTGTTAATTTATATAATGGTTTTCTTATTTAAAGGGAAAAAAAATACTAGTAAAACAAATCTAATATAGTACATACATAGTGTTAAACTACAATATATACACATTTTAGTCATAAAAAAAGAAACAAAACATAATTTTTCTACTTTGGTTTATTATCTTTTGTTACACATAGTAATTTCCTTATAATTTCTCCAAAAACGGACTCAAAAGACGATTACACACAGCGGCAGAGATAGTAAGGCCAATATGAGGCTGAAGCCCCACCTCAAAAGCAATCATTTACAATACCCTTTGAAGAAGCACCCATCAAGACCAATGAGTGGTCTACAACCAGATCTGAAACCTTCCTTACAAGCTTTTAAGTAGATGTATACCCTCTCAAATATCCTTTTTTCCTTCTACCATATTTGATTTGATGATGGCAGTGCTACCTGGGTTTGTAGCCAAGATCATTTTTCAGTAGTCTTCCAAGATAGCATACTGCTCAAAGACACTATCTTCAAGCAATATTTTTGCTCTGGCCTTTGCCCTGTAGAATATCCAATTGAAAACATGTGAGTACTTGGTTTTAGTTGTCATATCTCTAAAATTCTTATACTTCATATCTGGATTGATTCTGAATTGCTCTAAAAAATACTTAGACAACCAGGGAGCATCTGCATGTATATTATTAAGGATCAAATCACAGTTGTGGTTATCTACTAAAGTCTGCACTTTGAAAGTAGTGTTGTCAGCTCTTGAAACACTTGCATACAACAACCAAGGACATTGTTTAACTTTGCATTTGACCCTAATTATTCTCATGTCATTGCTTACATATGTAAACTCCCTATTACTTTCAATAAAATACTCTTTAATGGCAGTCCTCAGTAGTTTTGCAGTCCCAAATTCCATTCCCAATACAAATTTGAAATCCTTAAAGTTGGACCTAGGGTTGTAATCTTTTTTTGACTTCCTAGGCCCAGCCTCTTCACCATCACTTCCAATACTTTGCAAGTCTTCTTCAGTGTCCACCCCATCTGACTCATCTCCCTGAACACCTTGGCTGCACAAATTTGTCACACTGCCCCACCATTTAGTTGGATCAGATGACCTACCCATATCATTTTTTGCCTCAACCTCTTGCTCATACTCCTCATCATTTAACTCAAAGTCTTCCTCTTGCAGACACCCTCTTGACTGCCTCTGCCTAGAACTTTCAAGCATCTCATGTCTTGCATCATTCACTTCATCTGTCAGTACCTCCTCATTTTGTGTGTCAGCATGAGAAGGCTGTTGAGTTTGTGTGTCAACTTCAGGTATGGGTGCATCATCCCCAGCATCCATTTCAACAGCTGCTTCCTCACTATCCGAAGCAAAATGGACATAAAAATCTTCCTCATTACCTTCATCCTCATTCTCATTCCAATCTTCTGCCTCATCATCATCACCATACTCAGTTTTCTCACTACCTGATGACAATTCACTGTAGGTATACCCACCACATCAGGCACCACATCGGTATTGGGTGGTAACTCCTCAATAACACATCTCCTTAATATTTTAGGGGGAGGGTCAGGTATATGGGGTACTGCAGTGGAGTCTTCCTTCCATTCCAAACCAAATGTAGCCTTAGGTAGGACCAAATACACTTCAACCTCTGATATTAATATTCTCTTGACAACCATTTCATTAAGTATTTCTGAAGCTTCCTTAGGCCCAACAACTATCTTCCCAGCATTAAGATGCTTCCCATGTGGCTTATATAGAAACCCGAAAGGCATAGAATAGCCTAATTTGCTAGCAATATCCTCAAACACAAGCCTGCTGAATTTTCTATTCGAAACATTGTCAAAGTAGTCTATTTGCCCTTTCTCATATCTTTTATTACCAAAGGGCGTGGACCAATGCCCCCTATGATGCAATTTGACTGTAAACTTCCAAGAATTTTCACTTGTGTAAATTAACAGTACAATATGCATCAAAGCAGCAGTACACAGTGGAAGCAAACCAAGTCAAAAGTAGTAATAATGGATAAAATAGTCAACAAAGAATCAGATGCACTATTTTACTCCAAAAAAAAAATGCTAAAACCCCAACATAGTCACAGAGAGATTCCCACAAAAATCCATACGTATGGACCCCACTTTCTATTCTTAAAGCATCTCCACCAACCCCTTTACCCTAACAAAATTGATATAAAAAATGTAAAAATTTTTTTAACTCATTTAGAACCCCCAAAACACAGACAAAAAATTTGAAATGGGTTCTAGCAAACTTACCGTACGCCGGTGGTGGGTCGTTAGGTCCCCTACGTTTCGCCACAGTGATCGTCGTCAACGTCTGCAACTCAGTTCGTCTTCCTCCTCGTCCAAATGCTTTGAAGTCATTTTTTCCTTCTTCGTCTGAATGCCCTACCCCTTTCGTTTGCAGATGCTCCAGTCGTTTCTTCACGTTTCCTTCTTCCTCATTCAGATGAATGCTCTTCCTAAAAAACAGAAGCAATATCATTCTCCAACCCTTTCTGCCTATCACTCATCATAGCAAACTGAGAAGGTCTGTCAATATCTAGATCTTCCTTCAACAAATTTAAAAACCATGATCAAGTGTTAGTGTTTTCTTTCTCACAAACTGCATAGGCAATATGATACATTGAGTTTGTTGCATCTATTCCTATTGCAGTCAAAAGCAATCATTTACAATACCCTTTGAGGAAGCACCCATCAAGACCAATGAGTGGTCTACAACCAGATCTGAAACCTTCCTTACAAGCTTTTAAGCAGATGTATACCCTCTCAAATATCATTTTTCCTTCTACCATATTTGATTTGATGATGGCAGTGCTACCTGGGTTTGTAGCCAAGATCATTTTGCAGTAGTCTTCCAAGATAGCATACTGCTCAGAGACACTACCTTTAAGCAATATTTTTGCTATGGCCTTTGCCCTATAGAATATCCAATTGGAAACATGTGAGTACTTGGTTTTAGTTGTCAACTCTCTAAAAGTCTTATACTTCATATCTGGATTGATCCTGAATTGCTCTAAAAATACTTAGACAACCAAGGAGCATCGGCATGACTATTATTAAGCACCAAACCACAGATGTGGTTATCTAATAAAGTCTGCACTTTGAAAGTAGTGTTGTCAACTCTTGAAACACTTGCATACAACAATCAAGGACATTGTTTAGATTTGCATTTGGCCCTAATTCTTCTCATGTCATTGCTTACATATTTAAACTCCCTATTACTTTACATAAAGTACTATTTAATGGCAGTCCTCAATAGTTTTGGAGTCCCAAACTCCATTCCCAATACAAATTTGAAATCCTTAAAGTTGGACCTAGGGTTGTAATCTTTTTTTGACTTCCTAGGCCCAGCCTCTTCACCATCACGTCCAAGACTTTGCAAGTCCTCTTCAGTGTCCACCCCATTTGACTCATCTCCTTGAACACCTTGGCTGCACAAATTTGTCACACTGCCTCATCATTTAGTTGGATCAGATGGCCTACCCATCTCTTTTTCTGTCTCAACCTCTTACTCATACTCCTCATCGTTTAACTCAAAGTCCTCCTCTTGCAGACACCCTCTTTACTGCCTCTGATTAGAACTTTCAGGCATCTCATGTCTTGCCTCATTCACTTCATCTGGCAGGACCTCCTCATTTTGTGTGTTAGCCTGAGAATGTTGTTGAGTTTGTGTGTCAGCTTCAGGAATGGGTGCATCATCCCCAACATCCATTTCAACAGCTGCTTCCTCACTATCCGAAGTAAAATGGACATAAAAATCTTCCTCATTACCTTCATCACCTGCATCCTCATAATCATCCTCATTCTCCTTCCAATCTTCTGCCTCATCATCATCACCATACTCAATTTTCTCACTATCTGATGACAGTTCCACTACAGGTATACCCACCACATCAGTATCGGGTGGTAACTCCTCAATCACACATCTCCTTAATATTTTAGGGGGAGGGTCAGGTATATGCTCTACTCGTTTCTTCACGTTTCCTTCTTCCTCATTCAGATGAATGCTCTTCACGTTTGTTTTTCCAGTGGAAGCAAACCAAGTCAAAAGTAGTAATAGTGGATAAAATAGTCAACAAAGAATCAGATGCACTATTTTACTCCACAAAAATGCCAAAACCCCAAAATTGTCACAGAGAGATTCCCACAAAAATCCATACATATGGACCCCACTTTCTATTCTTAAATATGCTTTAAAGCATCTCCACCAACCCCTTTACCCCAACAAAATTGATATAAAAAATATAAAAATAATTAACTCATTTAGAACCCCCAAAACACAGACAAAAAATTTGAAATGGGTTCTAGCAAACTTATTGTACGCCGATGGTGGGTCGTTATGTCCCCTACGTTTCACCATAGTGATCGCCGTCAACGTCTGCAACTCGGTTCGTCTTCCTCCTTCGTCCGAATACTTTGAAGTCGTTTCTTCCTTCTTCGTCTGAATGCCCTACCCTTTTTGTTTGCAGATGCTCGAGTCATTTCTTCACGTTTCCTTCTTCCTCATTCAGATGAATGCTCTTCACGTTTGTTTTTCCAGTGGTTAAGTTTTTAGTTTTTATTTATATTAGTTTTATTTAATTATGTCAGATTTATTTTTAAGTTTTTCAAATAACAATGACGTGGAATTCATTAAGTGATCTGACCGGTTTAAAATTATATGGACCAATTATAAATTGCCACGTGTACTTCTACATGGCACATGACACTTGACGGTCAGGTACCAACGGATGCCAATGATTATTAACAGAAAATATTTTCACCACAAATATTCCTTAATAAAATAACATAAAAACTCTCACTAAAATTTTAAATTTATTAGAAGCTCCCCTTGTCAAAATCCAGCTCGGTCACTGACTATACGTACACACCTAGGAACTAGGGTAGGATAAGGCTATATGAATGTATCTATATATTTTTTTTAATTCTTCTTAATAATTAAAATGAAACCAGTTACAATATATAGAAATTTATTAAAGAAATATTCTGATTAAGGATAACAGTAAGTATATATATAAGACGTATAATTATGGACTAATAATTCAAGTCTAATCTTTTACGACGACGTCTATGTGGGAATCTTATGTCACGTCACGCATGCGAACTTTTCTTCTAAAAGGGTTTAGAATTAACGAACCTTCTCATGTTTAGTTCGTACATGAAAATTTAATAATGTTTTGTACATAAATACAAATATTTCAAAACCCCACATTAGACATAGATTATATATATATAATTATAAATTTGTTACATTAATTTTCACTGTTTGCAGCTTTGCCTGACTTTTTGATCATATGTTATTTATTAAAAAAAAAGCCAAATTTAACAACATCTCACTCGTTGTAGCTGATTGTAGGGTTACATATATAATGCTAATTAAACTATTATAACATTTTCAAAGAGTTGGTCATTTTTAAATACTTATTTTTTTGGTGTATTAGTTTTTTTTTTCCTAATTACTCAACTCAAAATTCAATTCCTTACCGAATTCGAACACTGCAATCTCAGTCTTCAATTGTTGATCATAAAGAGAAAATAAAATAAATGCATTCAAAATTAGTACAAGTGGTTGTTTAGTTAGGCTATTCCCTACCAACATAACAGAGAAACATATTGAGATTTGATAACTTAATTATGTGTATGGCTGCTATGGAGGCTAAAAAAAAAAATCAAATCATGATTCAACTGGTGGGTGACTGAACCCCCTTTAGCCCATCGGCTATATAGCTATAGATTGATCTTGATTTTAATTCAATTATTATAAAATATATATTATATTAATTATTATAACTCAAGTAATTAGAGGTTAAGAGGGCTAGCAACAATCTCCTATTTCAAATTCTTAGTCAACTTTCGTCCCAAAAATATATGTTGAAGTATTTCTTTTTTCAAATTTTTTTCATGGCGGTATTCGTTGTAATTACAATATCATCTTCGTAAATTTTTAAAAAATTATGAATAGTTTACAGTGCTGAAAATAGAGTTTCTGATATTCTGGTTTACCACGCGTGTTTGAAAAAATACAAACCTGTTTTCGACATTGTAGATTATTCAGAATTTTTTAAAATTTTACAAAAAACCGCTATAAAAAAATTAGAAAAAAAAAATACTCCAACATATATTTTTGGAATGAAAGTTGACTAAGTGGTTTAAATAAAAAGTTGACCGTAACATTCATCTAGAAGTTTAATTATGTGTTTCTTTTCTCATTTCTTGTATGGATGAAATTGGGAAGAATTAATCATCCAACACAATTAAATATTATCATTAAAAACAAACTTTCATGAATATTAAAAACAAACTTACATGAATTAGTATCACATAAGCACTTATGTTATATGTAATATATTGATTAATAAGATGTTGTTAGATTTCCAACTTATATTATTAGTACTAAAAAGTAGGAAAATAGGCTGCTCCTTTTTGTTTTACATGTGGGTCAAACAGCTAAGAATGCATCAATTTTAATCTTTGTTTTGTTATTTTAATTTAATTAATTTTTATTAGAAATTAATTATTCAAATATTGGTTGGTGAATGATGTAGGTCAAGTGGATATTTTCATGTTTATTTCAATAAAAGTATTAGTAAGGTTGATTTATGTTCCTTGTATTATACATATATATAAATATATTTTTTTATATTAAATATGTTTAACTATATATGTATCTTAAGGAACAAGTAATAATCATTTTCTTCAGTTAGGAAGATGTACTTTCATGTCTAAAGTTCTAATAGGCAAATCTCAATCATCTTCAATATATATATATATATATAACTTTTCATTAATTTTTTATTCTGAAAAAAACTACAATCCATGTTTGAAATTTCATATAAATTTATATAATATTGTTGGTCTTCTTCCTTTTGAGTTTTGTTTATTTCTATAAGCTTATTATTTCTTTCGTTAGGTTGAGTTTGTTTACTTTTCAATCACATGTTAATTAATTTGGGGTGTTCGAATTATAAGGTATACACATATATAAATTTTTATATATATATATATATATTTGTATATATTACTTTATATATAGCTTATAAACTAATACACGATGTTTACATAAAAAAGTAAAATGTTAAATAATTGGAAAAAAAAAATCTCATATATACCTAATATATAATGTTTTGCACATGCACCATGCATGCTTTAGAATCTTTTACAAAGGTCGGCTAAGGCTAATATGGTAATAAAGAAGAAAGTGTGTCACTCTCAACATTTCTTGCTAATTTAGAAAATAAAATCCTAAAATTTATATATTTATTTGTGTATATATATATATATATAAGAATTCTTTTATAGGAGTTTCACTTTAAGCTCTACCGATAGGGCTGTCAGTATTCTCAACTCATGAATAATTTTCGGCGTAATTTTTTTTATGACCATGTATATTGTAGCTATTTAGAGCATCCTGCAAATTTTCAGAAAATTCTGAATAATTTACAGTACTGAAAACTAAGTTCAAACATGTTGTTGCATGCGTGACTAATTTTTTTTTTATGCGGGTGGAAATCAACATGTTTGAACTTAGTTTTTAGTACTATAAACTATTCAGAATTTTCTAAAAATTTGCATAATGCTCTTAATAGTTACAATATACACGGTCATAAAAAAAATATCGCCGAAAACTGTTCACGAATCGAGAAACACTGAGAGCCCTATCGGTAGAGTTTAAAGTGAAGACCCTATAGACGGATCGAGAAACATTGAAAGCATCATCGGTAGGGCTTAAAGTGAAGACCCTATAAAAAAAAATTGTCATATATATGTCATATATACAACACATAATTTGAGTATAATTTTTCTTTTAGTCAGATTTTAATAATAAGATATAATTAAAAATAGTGTTATGGATGCAAAGAGGTGGTCCTTTGAACATGACTTTTTGGCAAGAGTACTTTGGAATTTTAATTTGTTATTCCTAGCTAGCTGCAAGATTCTTTTTTTTTTACAACAAATTGGATATATATATTATTTAAATAAAAGATTACTTTGCATAGTTTTATTAAATAAAAACAGAATTCTTTAATAAAGTTAGGAGAAAGATTTCAAATAAATTTTGAAAGATAAATATGCATATAATTGTTATTTATTTTATTAAAAAAATATATGTTTTTTACTTCATATTTCATTTGTTTCTTATAAATCAAAATCAACTTTTCTTATAATTTTCGTTTGTGGAAGCCGAGAATTTAATATATATTTTTAGGTGTTGATACTAATTTAGTTTGAATGTAAATAAATGTAGAATTTCGATACTTATTTTTTTGTTTATTAAAAATTAAATACAAAAAAAATTGCAACATGAATATCTATATACATGTATTAATGTTCCTGTGATGTTTTTAGCTATATATATATTTATGGGAGTTCGGGCTTCACTTTAAGCCCTATCAGTGGGACTCTCAGTGTTCTCGATCTATGTATAGTTTTCGGGGCGAATTTATTTTATGATCGTGTATATTGTAGCTATTTAGAGCATCCTGCAAATTTTTAGAAAATTCCGAATAGTTTACAGTACTGAAAACTAAGTTTAAACATGTTGCATGCGTGACTAATTTTTTTATGCGCATGGAAAACAACATGTTTGAACTTAGTTTTCGGTACTGTAAATTATTCGGAATTTTCTGAAAATTTGCAGGATGCTCTAAATAGTTACAATATATACAGTCATAAAAAAATTTCACACCGAAAACTGTTCACAAGTCGAGAAACACTGAGAGCCCCACTAGTAATGCTTAAAGTGAAACCCCTATAGAAAAATTGTCCTATATATATACCTAGTCAAAATAAATCCCCATATGTGTACGATGAACTTGTTTGATTTGGTGTTTGAAAATTATATATTAATAAAGAATTTGATCAACTAATATCTTAATTAATTATATAGAAAATATACAATGTCAAATGTACGTATAATGAAATTATTTAATATATAGTTACAATACAATATTTGCATGCAAATGAAGCTAGCTCTACCATCGATGATAAATGAACTTGCACAAATTTTCTAGAACATGTTGTCCTAAGTCCTTGTTTTAATCAACTTGTAATCATCAATAATAATAATCATATATTAATTTAATTTATAAATTAATCAAGGAATCACAGCCGTTTAAAGTATATAATTTGGCCAAGTAAAATTCAGGTACATAATCAGTAAAGGTCCAATTCATCATTTATATATATATATATTCAATTCGGACAAGCACTGTTTATTTTTTTGGGTCCCCAATAAATTAGTTTTTAATTAATCATGTGTTGATATAGGTTAAACAAGGAATGTGTAAACTATAGCTCTTGCTTTTACAAAGTTATAGTATGTGCAGGTTGTACAACAACGATTTATTTGTTTTTGCTTCCTTATGGATAGAAAGGTACTAATTAATATTAAGGGATAATGATGGTACAACTACTCAAGCAGTCATGTAAATTTTTGGACAAATAAACTATTTAAGTAGTGAATTTTTTTGTACTTAACTTTTCTTGTTAAGTCAACTCTTAAAACCAATCATATAGGACACGTGCCAGTCTCCAATATATTAATTTTTTAAAATTTTTAAATATTTAAAAATTAATTAAAAATTTAGGAAAAAAATAGCAAAAAATTTCCCGAAAAAATAACATATTTTAAATTCATAAAAATTAAACACATGTATTTTTAAAACTAAAAAACATTAATTTAATGAAAAATCTAAATATAAATCATAAAAATTTTATTTTTAATCAACATTAAATAAGATTGTGCTTAGATTTTAATCAAAATCGAAATGAATTTTTTATGATTTTATTTAGATTTTTCATTAAATTAATTATTTTTTGTTTTAAAAATACTTGTGTTACTTTTTTGGAATTTTAATTATTTTAAAATATTTAAAAATTAAATTTGAGGAATTAAAATACTTTTTTTCCTGAATTTTTTAATATTTTTAATTATTTTAAAAATAATTTAGACAAATTAGAGCCCGTCACGTGTCTCATAGGTTAGTTTTAACAATTGACTTAACAACATGGAGTTAAGTATAAGAAAATCTACTACTTAAGTAGTTTTGCTGTCAAAATTTTTACATAGGTATTTGACTGACGAAATTATAACTACTTTAGTAGTTTTGCCGTCAAAATTTTTACATAAGTATTTAAATGCAAAATTTGTATCTACTTAAATAATTTTGCCGCCATTATCCCTAAACTAATTCATGGTCTGGCTGTTAATAAAATGTATTAAACTATTATATTACCACCAAATTAAAATATAATGATTGTTATTTATTTTTCTAGAGGAAATAAGTTCATTTTTACTTATAATGGTGATACTTGGTTGGAGACAATGGAAAATAAATCAATTTTCATTCTATTTATTTGTTTGGTTGCATTTTAATGCATTGAAAATCCATTTAAAAATAGAAGGAGATACTATTTCAATGCAAAATAAAAGAAAAATAATAAGTTTTTTTATCAATTAATTTATTTATATTTCATTCAATTCCTATTCTTTTTCTCATTCTTATCTAATCTCCTTTGTTTTTATTACCATTAATCAAACATTGCCTTAGTTTCTACCTTGATTAGAGTAATTTAATATTGAGTCTCATATATATTTAAATTTAAAATAAAAATATATAAGAACTAATATTAAATTACCTCAATTACATATTGCCATATCATATGTTATGTTGGACATCATATATTATCTCATAACAATATTTTTTACTACTATAAATCAAATTTATTACTTCAGTTTTTATGCTGCATTATTAATCTAATTTACGAAAAAGTGAGAAACGATATTGCTCCAAGCAAAGTAACAAAAAAAAGTCTAGCCACTACAAGAAACTAGTTCTTTGCCGGCGTAATTCGTAATTGCGCCGGCAAAAATCACTTTCACCGGCGCAATTCATGAATTGCGCCGGCAAAAATCAAACCCTATGCCGGCGCAATTTAACGCCGGAAAAGATGACTTTTGCCGGCGCAAGTCGGGGTTGCGCCGGCAAAAGTAATGCCAGATTTTTCAAAATAAGCGTACAAACTTTTGCCGGCGCCTTTCACCTAACGCGCCGGCAAAAGTCAACGTGTTTTTAAATTTTTACACGTTCGAAATAAAAAGTAGGTGGGCTTACTTTTGCCGGCGCGTTTCGTTGCGCCGGCAAAAGTGACAAAACGCGCCGGCAAAAGTCGACATAATTAAAACGACATCGTTTTACTTTAGGGTTTACTTAAACACTTTTGCCGGCGCATTTTTAGACTTTTGCCGGCGCAACGAAACGCGCCGGCAAAAGTCTTAACGATATATCTCAGCCGCAGCCTCCTTCTTCCCCATTTCTGTTCTGAGTTTGTAAGCTCTCTCTCTCTCTCCTCTGTGATAGTCTCCGACCACCGGTGTCCCATAATCCCACGCCGTGGCTCAAGTTATATATTGAAGCATCTCTCAAGGTTAGTAAAATGAGAAATTTTTTAACATTTTTGGATTTTTTTCTCAATATTATGTTTTGTAATTGTATTTTTTTTTTGTTATTCTCTCCCTATGAACAGGTGTGTTGTAACTCTCTCGGTGAAACAAATGCAAAGGTTAGTTTATATATATATTTATATATGTTTATATATATTTCGGTTTATATATATATATTTATATATGATTATATATATATGTATATATTTATATATATTAGTTATATCCGAATATATATATGTATATATTTATATATATGTATATATTTATATATATTAGTTATATCCGAATATATATATGTATATATTTATATATATTAGTTTATATATATGTATATATTTATATATATTAGTTATATATATATATATTAGTTATATCTGAATATATATATATACTTAAATTTGGTTTTTTTTTTTTATATATCTGTATATATGTTTGTATATGGATATATGTTTATGTATTTCTGTAAATGGGTGTGTATATATGTTTATTTAATGTTAAATTTTTGTAGAAATTGATTAATATAAATGTATGTGTGTGATATTTGTTATTATAATTATATTTTTCTGTTTATAAAATAAATAAATGTGTAGTTTTAAAAAAATGATATTAATAATGAAAAAGAAAATATAATTTTAGTATTTATTAAAAAAAATTTGATTTGAGAATGTATATTTTTTTAATTTTAATGCTTAATATGTATATTAAAAAATAGATTAGATTATGTATATTAAAAAAAAATATATTATATTTTTTATATTAAATATTATTTGTTTATAAATATTTACTAAATAAATTGTTTTGATGTTACTGATATAGAAAGATTTGATATATGTTATTAATCTTGGTTTATGTTGTGCATGTTATGAGAATGTTCTGTATATTGCTCTGGGACTATTCTGGTTATATATGTGTTTAATTTGTAGGTTTTTAAATTTTTGGGATAGTTTGAAATATAGTCGTTATGCTGCCCAATTTTTGTTGGAGTTAGTAAAATTAATAAAAGTTTAATAATTAATTAAATAAATATTTAAGTATAATTAAAAATTCATCAAAAAAATAATTTTTAACTATAATTTAAATAAAATAAAATTACCAATCATAATAATTAATAATTAATAATTAATTTTAACATTAATATTAGATGTTTTGTAATTGAAAAAGTTAAAAATATAAATGATTTAATAAAATATAAATATAATAAAATTATTATTGATTAAGTAAATAATCCAATACAAATTAAAGAATTTAATAAAAAATTACAAAATGGAGATTAATGTATAATTAAATTAATTTTAAATTAAAAGTAATAAATAAGTAAATGTTAAAGTAGACTAGTCAACGGACACGTGGCAGTACATGATTGATAAAATTTGTTATTATTCTTAAAATATTTTTTAATTTAACAAAAAAATAAAATTTACATTTTTTAAAAAAAAATTCAAAATTTTTTTCAACTTAAGATTAAGTATGAAAAATACATTTTTTTTAAAATTTAATTTTATATTGTTAATATCCTCAAAATTTTTAATTTATTATTATTAAAATCTTCCTATTTATCATTTTGTCTACTTGTTTTCAATTAAAGATTAAGTAATTTTGTTTAAAATCTAAGCAATAATTTAAGATTAAATATTTTTTTTACTTAATCCTAAATAATTGATTAAAAGCAGCAAATTTGATTTTTTTTTTGTAAAAAATGAAAAAAAAAATTATTTTTTGTTACCTTTAAATTGGAAAACAATAAATTGGATTTTTTAAAAAAAATAAAAAATAAAAAATGTTTTTTTTTTATGAAAAATTATTTAAAATAATAATAATAATAATGTGTACCAATCATGTGGTGTCACGTGTCATTTAAGTGTTAGTAAGTTGTAAGTTTGAGTAATTTAGCCGGAAATATCTCTATAAATAATTATTTTTGCCAGAGATAGGATATTATTATCAGTTAGTGATAATTAGGGAGACAAACAGTCATGAAATACTTTGACTATCATTTCCCTTATTTTAAGACAATTATTAATATTTTCTTAATTATTTCGCTTAAAGATGGCAAGCGACAGAAGCTGGATGAGTGCGAGGAATCGTTGGTCTCTGGAGTATAGAAATGGTGTTAAGGAGTTCTTCGATATCGCCAAAAATCAGTTGAACGATCGGGGTTTGGTTCGCTGTCCGTGCAAGAAATGTGGGAATGTTAAGTTCCAGCCTATAAATGCAATTTCGATGCATTTATTCAACAATGGCATCGTACAGTCCTACAAAGTGTGGCATTACCATGGAGAGGCGCTGCCGTCGCCACCAGCTGTGGTACGAGATCATGATAGAGATGAGATAGCGGATATCCTGGAGGATGTTTACGCTGAAGATGACGTTCCCCATGGAAACTATAATGATCCTCCCCAAGATGATCCTCAACATCGCGACAAGTATGACAATTTATTTAAGGAGATGTCAAGTGAACTGTACCCGGGTTGCCGAAAGTATTCCGCGTTGAACTTCTTGGTGAAGCTGATGCATCTCAAAGTAATTAACAAGTGCAGCAATCATTACTTTGATGGTTTGCTGGAATTGTTAGTCGACGCTATGCCTGACGGAACAATTTTACCTAAGTCTAACTATGAGGCGAAGGCAAAGTTGCGGAGTATTGGATTGGGATATGAGTCCATCGATGCTTGCAAGCATGACTGTGCACTGTTTTGGAAGGAGAATGCGAATTTGGAATTCTGTCCGGTTTGTGGTGAGTGTCGCTGGCAAGATAATCGTGGGAACGGGAAGAAAGTGGCCCATAAGGTCATGCGGTACTTTCCGTTGACGCCGAGATTGAAAAGGCTGTACAGTTCCAGATATACTGCAGAGGATATGAGATGGCACTATTCTAAAAGGCCAAGGGAAGATGGTGTGATGAGGCACCCCGCTGACAGTAAGGCGTGGAAGCACCTTGATGAGTTGTACCCATCTTTCGCAGCCGAACCTCGAAATGTTAGGCTTGGGTTGGCTACAGATGGTTTCAATCCTTTTGGGAACATGAGCAACTCTTACAGCATGTGGCCTGTAATACTTGTCCCATACAACTTGCCGCCGTGGAAGTGCATGAAACCACAGTCATTAATGTTGTCTATTCTTATTCCAGGTCCTTCTTCACCTGGAAAAGATATCGATGTCTATATGAGACCTTTGGTTGACGAGTTGAAGGAGTTATGGATGAATGGTGTCGAGACAAGAGATGCATACAATAGTACATTGTTCAATATGCGTGCAACAGTCTTGTGGACCATTAACGACTACCCAGCTTATGCTATGATGTCTGGGTGGAGCACAAAAGGGTACAAGGCGTGTCCCACATGCAATGAAGAAACTCCCTCTGTAGGGATTAGAAGTAAAATTGCATACATTGGCCATAGGAGATTTCTTGATATGGATCATGAATGGAGGAGCAAACGAGCACTATTCGACGGTAACAGGGAACTCAGGCCACCACCGAAACATTACTCCGGTGATGATGTTTTGAAGCAATTAGAGAATTTGCTGATTAGACATCCTGGGAAACACAAAGAATTTGGTGGTGTGAAACGCAAAAGGGCTCCGATTGAACTTAATTGGTCGAAGAAGAGCATATTTTTCGAGCTTGATTATTGGAAGGAGTTATTGTTGAGGCATAATTTGGACGTAATGCACATTGAGAAGAATGTTTGCGACAGTGTCTTGGGAACTTTGTTGAACTTAGAGGGAAAATCTAAAGACACTGACAAGGCAAGACTTGATCTAGCAGACATGAAAATTAGGGAAAAACTCCACCTCCGCAAAGAGGGAAACAAGTGGAAGAAACCGCACGCCAGTTACACCCTCAGTGTCCCGGAGCGTCGAGTTTTCTGTGAATTTGTGAAGTCAGTTGAATTCCCGGACGGTTTTGCTGCAAACCTTTCGAAGAATGTCAATGTCAATGATGGCAAGATAACTGGGTTGAAATCACATGATTGCCACGTGTTGTTTCAGCAGTTGTTGCCCGCCGCACTTAGGTCGTTTTTGGTTCCGGAAGTTCGGAAGCCAATTATTGAGTTGTGCGGTTTTTTCAAAAAACTTTGTGCACGGACTTTGAATGTGAAAGACCTTGAGAAGATGGAGACAGACATTATCACCATTTTATGCAAGTTGGAAATGATATTTCCTCCAGCATTTTTCGATATTATGGTGCATTTGGTTTTGCACCTTCCGAAAGAGGCAATTCTTGGCGGTCCCGTGCACTTTAGGTGGATGTATCCCATTGAACGTTCGATGGGAGTTTATAAACAATATGTAAGAAATCGTGCACGTCCTGAAGGTTCAATCGCAGAAGCTTACGTGGTGAACGAGGCTTTAACCTTTTGCTCAATGTACCTGCGGGGGGTTGAGACTCGATTCAATCGACCTGAGAGGAATGACGATCGCGTTGAATCCCAACCAAATCGGGAATATTCTATTTATAAGGCTGTTGGTCGTCCATTTGGTAAGAAATCAAGTATGCTCCTCAATCCGCAGTTAAAGCAAAAGGCTGAGTGGTATATCTTGAACAATTGTGCCGAAATTAAGGAGTACCTTAGGTGTGTTTTCTAGTATTTTTTCAATAATGATGTTTGGTTTATATACCGAGTAAATGCCAAAATCATAGTTTTTTTGTTCATTTGTAGTGAGCATATGGATGAATTAAGAAGACGGGGGGGCTTGAATCTTGAAGTTCAACAAGAAACTGATTTTCCTCAGTGGTTCAAAGAAAGAGTATGTATATTAGTCAATTCTTTTCTGAAACCTCACTTAGTCAATCCAAAACTAACTTTCAATGTTAATGTTGATAGGTGAACGGTTTGCATGAGTCAACACCTACTGAAGTGAATAATGAATTGTATGCTCTCGCAAACAAATCAAGCGGCACCGTGTATTCATATCCAGGGATGATAATGAATGGTGTGAAATTTGTGACTCGTGGTCGTGATATGAAGCTTAAAACACAAAATTGCGGTGTAATGGTGCCAAGTGAGGAAGGAGTGAACTACTATGGAGTTTTGGAAGAAGTAATTGAATTGTCCTACTTGATGGGTTACAGTGTTGTCCTATTCAAGTGTAGATGGTTCAATACAAGTAGAATTAAAGTGGAATCCAATTTTACGAGCGTATATGTGAAAGAAGAATGTTATAAAGATGATCCTTTCGTTCTCGCATCTCAAGCGAAGTTGGTGTATTATCTTCGAGATGTGAAAAATGGGGATGATTGGAGGCTCGTTAATGAATACATTCCAAGGAATGTATGGGATTTCACAAATTCCGATGTTGATGATACTGAGACCACAAATGATATACCAATATTGCAAGAAGTTAATTCTTCTTCATTTCAGTTGTGGGTAGAACTTCCAATTTTTGATAATCTTCAGTATGATCGGGTTGATGTCAATGCCACTGAAGTGCACAACGTTGATGATTTGGTTGGCGAAGGTTCAGATGAATTTGTTGTCGATGATGAAGTTGAATTTGAAGACGACACGTTGGTCGAGTATGAAGACGATGAGGATGACGATAATGTTCTAGTCGATAGTGATAGTGATAGTGATGTTCGTAATGATGTTGTAGTTAGTGATGACGAGGACAGTGATATGTAATTTAAACAAGTGTATGTAACTTTTTATTTAATTCAATGAAAAGTTTATTTATTATCATTAATTAATGATAGTATTAGATATAGGTACACATGCACCTATTGGATGCTTTGGGGATAGTCAATGTATTCATGTACTGGTACTCATTTTTTCAATATATTTGATGAAATATGTTGAAAAAATGGGTAGTCGCACATGTCTGCTTACTATCTCCAAGGGATCTATTAGGTCGGAATAGGGTAGGTTGGGAAAGACAATAAGTAATAAAATGTTAATTCAATAACAAAAAATAATAGTGATGCACCTAGTGGATGCCTTGGGGATAGACAATGTATTCATGTACTGGTACTCATTTTTTCAATATATTTGATGAAATATGTTGAAAAAATGGGTAGTCGCACATGTCTGCTTACTATCTCCAAGGGATCTACTAGGTCGGAATATGGTAGGTTGGGAAAGACAATAAGTAATA
The DNA here is from genome assembly GCF_963169125.1 of Humulus lupulus. Taxonomy (NCBI): domain Eukaryota; kingdom Viridiplantae; phylum Streptophyta; class Magnoliopsida; order Rosales; family Cannabaceae; genus Humulus; species Humulus lupulus. The sequence goes on from NC_084797.1 coordinate 239,003,222, forward strand.
AAATGTTAATTCAATAACAAAAAATAATAGTGATGCACTTAGTGGATGCCTTGGGGATAGACAATGTATTCATGTACTGCTACTCATTTTTTCAAAATGTTTGATGAAATATTTTGAAAAAGTGTGTAGTCGCACATGTCTGCTTACTATCTCCAAGGGATCTACTAGGTCGGAATAGGGTAGGTTAGGAAAGACAATAAGTAATAAAATGTTAATTCAATAACAAAAAATAATAGCGATGCACCTAGTGGATGTCTTGGGGATAGACAATGTATTCATGTACTGCTCCTCATTTTTTTTAAATGTTTGATAAACATTTTAAAAAACTGAGGAGAAGTACATGACTTCTTACTATCTCCAAGGGATCCACTAGGTCGGAATAGGGTAGGTTTGGAAATACCATAATGAATAAATGTTAATTTTATAACAAAAAACAATAGACATACATAATTTGAATTAGTTAATTAATGAATATTTTAATGTAGAATGGCCGAAACAAGTAATGACACAGGTGGTGGCTCCAAGAGAGGCAGGGGAGCTTATTACGGTGCCAATATCGAGAAGGAGCTGGCCATCAAAAAAGTTACTCATTTGAAAGTAGAGTTTGATAAAGAAACTGGAAAAGCTATTCAAAAGTACGGCAAGTGGTTCAACAATTCTATGGCTCGTTATTTGCGTAGCACCGTACCCCCAACTACACTAGCTTGGGAACAAGTAAAACCAGCTGATATCGAAGTTATTCGAAAGAGACTATCTGTAAGCATTCTTTAAACCTTTAATAACTCATTATTAAATATTTTGTCTATCTTCAAAATATTTTAACAAATTCCAATTTTAATTGTGATTTTAGGAAAAATTCATTTATCCAGAAGACAATCCAGTAATCAACGATGCCATGGTAAGACAAATGCAAAAACATCTGACTGATTGGCGCCACACGATGAAGAAACACTGGGTAGATGTTGGAGGAGAGGTGGACAATGAGAGAGCGAAGTCAAAACCTTTTGTGTCGATCACTTCTTCTGATTGGGCAGTTCTGTGTGATTTTTGGGTTTCTGATTCTCACCAGGTATGCCGTACATTTTACATTAATTTTTAATTATAAAATTACAATTTAGATTAATGAGTACTGTTTTCTTTTTGAAGCGTATATCGAAGAAAAATAAAGAAGCTCGAGCTAAAATGACCATACCAGGAGGACACGGTTCCAAATCCATCGTTGCCCATGTTTATGATCACGTAAATTATAATAACTTATATCCTTACATTTACGAAAATATTATAAATGTCACAATGTTTAAATAATTTGCTTTTTTAGATGGACCCATCTACTGGCCAGCTCCCGAGCATGATCGACACATTCGAGCACCTGCACAAGAAGAAGGATAAGTGGATTAGTGATGCAGCGGCGACAAAACATGTAAGTTGCATAACCTTAACTAATTTATGATCATTTAACTTTAAAAAAGTTTAGTAAATAATTAATAAATATTAATTATTAATTGTTGTTGTCAATTAGTAATTATTTATTAATTATTAATTAAATTTTTAACAATGAAATCTTTATAATCTATGTGCCAATATTTTTATGATTAATGATTGTGGACTAAGATAAAAAAAGAATGTAATTAATGTTGTCCCCGTATCAGGGAGCTTGTGGACTAAAGTAAATTTGGTCATGAAAATCCATATCTGAATCAAAAACATGTAAATATAGTTGATGTATATGTTTGGAGACGTAAATTCCTCATTAATGGAATTAACTGCACTTACCGTATATATCAACAACATCTTCATGATTTTGATTCAGATATGGATTTTCATGACCAAATTTACTTTAGCCCACTTGCTCCCTGATACGGGAACAAAATTAATTACATTCTTTTTCAGTCACTGGTCTGCAGTCATTAATGATAGGATGTTGGCAGATAGATAATAAAGTTATATTTTATATGTTGTTATATTAAAAATTTATAAGTTAGGTTTTCAAATAATGTTATATTGGAATTCGAAATACGTGCTTTTTATTGTGCAGAATGAGATGACCGAACGTCGAGCATCGCAGAGTACGGCCCCTGCATCATCTGCTGCTTCTTGTGTCGGCGATAATGTCGACGGTCATTTCCCGCCTGATATGGATATTGTCACGGATGTCCTTGGACCCCGCTCGCGTTATAAGAAAGGGTTTGGGGGGTTGCCTAGGTTGAAGGCAATTGGCGCAAAGAGGGCAGCATCTTCGTCAACTTCTCAAATGTCCGGGCAATTGCCACCTGAAGTGGACACCATTTTGCAGCAAAATCAGGACATTATGCTAGAAAATCATAACCTAAAGAAGCATACGACTAAACTTGAGAGTCGTCAACGGCGTCAAGATCTCCTGCTCAGTGCTTTGTTGAAGCAGGTTGGTCAATTGGCTCCTGGTTTTACTGTTGACTTACCAGACCAGGATTCGGACGAGGACGATGATGCTGATGGGGGCGGGAATGATGAGGCGGCCAGTACTCATTTGTAGAACTTTTTTTCTATTTATTTAAAATTTAATTTATGAGACATTTATTTTACTAAATTACTTTTATATTTTAATGTTTGGTGGAGACAATAAATATTAATAGTTGTAATTTTTTGTTTATTTATTTATAAAATTTTAATTTTATTTTTATTTCTAATTAAATAATATTACTAAAAAATTAAATAATTATTAATATATTAAAATTGAAAATTATTAATTAATATTAATATATTGAAAATAATATTAATAATTTAATACAAATTATTATTTTAAAAATACTTTTACCGGCGCAAAATTACGTCGGCAAAGAGTTTCAATCTTACCTTCACATATACACTTTTACCGGCGCAAAAATGCGCCACTAAAAAATTAAACTATTGCCGGCGCATTATTGCGCCGCTAAAAGTGTTTTTCACAATATCGTGACAGATTTTTTTACCGGCGCATTTATATTTTCACCGGCGTATTTTTTCGTCGCCAAAAAAGTCCATTGCCGGCGCATTATATTTGCGTCGGCAAAAGTGACATTAGCGACGGAGATACGACGCAATTTTTTGCCGGCGCAAAATTGCGTCGGCAAAAACTCCATAGTTTTTGCCGGCGCAAAACCATACTTTTGCCGGCGCAAATTTGCGCCGGCAAAAGTCTCCTTTTTTGTAGTGAGCTTATTACCCCGATATTTATAAAACAGCCAAAGTAATAGTTTGTTTTTAATAAATACTTTTAACTTCGATTGTCATCATCATGTGATAATAACCAAAGTTAAAATTATTTTATTTATTAAAAAAAATATAGAATAATGGTCGTGTTCAATATCAAATTAACACCATAATATGCAAACGTACATTAACAATTAATAACTATATATTATCATTCACAACTCAGATTAACACATAATGGTAATCATATTTACAATTTTATACTATAATAATCATAGATATTCATATGAACAATTCAGCAGAAAAAGTCAATTTATATGACCTCGATAAAATATTGAGGAGTAACCGGTCAATCACTAACAAAAAGAACAGCACAATTTAGCTGTAATTTTGACCAAAAATCTAAATATCTCTTAAGCATCAAATGAAATATATGACTCTCATTGTTCGCTTTATACTTTATAGAAACATACTTTTTTTCTCACTAAACAAAACACCAGTCAATTACTAGTATTCTATATTCATCAATATCCAACCATTTTGAGAACTAATTTGTTGAATAAAAACCATAATCAATGCATTTTTTTTTCTTTCAAAATCCTAATCGAGCAGAACACAACTTGACTTCTACAACTGATCTAACCTATAGTTGTAGTGTTGAAAAGGAGATACCAAATGAGAAAGTGAAATAAGAAAGAGGGGAAAAGGGATTTGCCAATAGTTGTTGAGGCCGTGAAAGTACCAAGTTAAAGAAATATTTGTAGTGAAAGTACTCAATTTTAGAGATATATGTAGTAAAAGTACTCAGATATTTGCGGCAAAAATATCAAAGTTATAAGTAAATTTGACGCCACGTGGTGGACTTAATTAGCTGCAAAATAAACGACTGCAATAAAACATTAACGAAATATACTTTTTTTGACAAAAAAAATAAGTTGTTGGGTTCTTAGCACTACAAACTTAATAATTTAAGTGTTTTCGCTACAAATATCCATTTTTTTTATAATTATTTTTGCCGAATAACTAGTAGTTGTTTAGACTTTAGGTAGATAATGTTAAGTTAATTATATCATTTATTTTTTATTTCTTGACCTTAATTATTATTTATTAAATTGATATAACATACTTGCAGAGATTCTCTTGTATATATAAAGATTGAACTAATTTAAAGGTGCAATCTTCAAGTACTAATAGAAAACATATAATAACTCACAAGAAAGAAGACGTATGGAAACATAAGTAATTATTATTTTCCGATACCTACTATAGATAAGTAGTCACTATTTTTCCATTTTTTTTTTCAAAATCACAACAAGATAATTAATTTGGGTCAATCGAGTTAAGAGCAAAAAATGCTAATTAGAACGAGTTTCGTAACATCCCTAGCTTGATTTTGATTAAAAAAACTTATTAAAGATCAAATTAAGGATAATAATGATTTACTAGAGTTATATATATATATATATATAGAGAGCGCGACTACAACGCATCATTTTTTTTTACAACACTGGTGCATCATTTTTCTATTTCAGCACCTGAATAGTTATAATAAAAAAAAAAATTATATGATGGTGTACATTATAGCTATTTAGAACATCTTACAAATTTTCAAGAAATTTTGAATAAATTATGGTACCGAAACAGAGTCTAAATGGTATGTTGCACGTGTGCCTGTTTTTTTGTGTATGCGTGTTAAATTTGACAGTTTGAACTCTGTTTTCAGCTTCGTAAATTATTCAGAATTTATTGAAAATTTGTAGGATATTCTAAATACCTACAATGTATATCTTCATATAAAAAAAATTAGAATTATATCTATCTATGTGCCGAAATTTAAAAAAAGATGCACTAGTATTGCAAAAAAAATAAAATGCGTTGTAATCGTTCCCTATATATATTTATATATCTAGTGAAGTGAAAATTAACATTAGAGAAAAGGCTAATTATTAATAATGGTTTGTTATAGAAAATGTGCTTTCTTATAAAACTTCACGCAACACTAAATATATATTATACGAAGGAAACATACATGAATATTAATTATACATAAATAAATTGTTTTAGGTATATTGGAAATTTCAGGTACAATTTGATAAATGACTACATACAATTAGGAGTTGTTGCCATGTCGTAATCTTCAATCTTCCATTATTATTAGTTTTGGTGTGTGCTCAAGGGAAAAAGCACAAGCAGACAGCCAAGTTATAAAGACCAAGTACTTACCTTATATACAGTATATATATATTATATATGGTCCCATTTCAAGACTTTGAGTTTATTTAATAAATTCATTCATATTTTTTCATTGTGTATAAGTCAGCTAGTAATTATGTATATATATTTTAGAAATTTAACTTGTTTTAGTTGTGGAGAGTAAATTAGTCCTCCCATTAATTAATTAATAATCCATTTTGAAAAGAATGAATTTGACCGTTTATATTTCATTGCACTGAAAATGTTCTCTAAATGTTGGAATTTATAAAATTTTGCCATTTTTCTTGACTAAAAAGAGAAAAAAAAATACTAATTCAAATTCGTACATGAGATACATATAAATACACTTCACTATTGTAGAATTAACACTAAAACATCCTATCAATAATAAAGACAAATAACCCTCTTTACCCCTTTATTTTGCTGTCATTTACCCCATTTTATTTGTCATTATGTCCACTTGCTCCATAGCTTACAAATGTGTTTCTAACTTTTCCTATTTTTCTATTCTAAAACTAAATTTACTACTTATTACGTAAATGAGGTAAAAACAAACAACTATTCATACTTTTTATAACTTTTTTGTAATACGCTTATAAAATAGAAATAGATATATAAAAGAAAAAATTTGAGGCATAAATACCTACGAAGTTTGTTTTGGATTCAAAAATACCTACTGTTACTCTCTAAGTGTGAATATTCAAAAATAATTTAATAAAAATTAAAATTATGTATTATATATTATTATTATAATAATATTTTATAATATTTAATTTTATAAAATATAAGTATTAAATATGTAGTCTTCTATTAAATATTATTTTAATATTTGAATTCATATTAGTATAATTAGTAAAAAAATTAGGATTATATATTATTATCATAATAATATTTTATAACATTTAAATTCATATTAATATTATTATTAAATATTTAGTCTTGTATTATATATTAGTATAATAATGATATTTTATATCATTTTAATTTATATTAATATAAATATTTTATATGTAGTATTGTATTAAATATTATTATAATAAAAATATTTTATAATATTTGAATTTATATTAATATAATTGTTATATATATGTAGTCTTATATTAAATATTATTATAATAATGATAGTTTATAATATTTAAATTTATATTAATATAATTAATAAATATATTTTAAATATATATTTCGTTAAATATTTAAAATATTCCGAATTAATAGAATAAATAGTTAAAACTAAACATTTATGTTATCTATACTTTTTATATACAAGATATACTAAAATAATGTATTTTGTAATCATGACTAAATCTTGTCATATTTTTGTTAAGGTTATGCTATTTGCTTATATATATATATATATATATTTTTTTTGAAAGAGCTATTTGCTTATATTAATATTTCCCAATCTAACAAATTTACACGTTTGGAAAAAATATTTCAGATTAGAACATTTACCAAAACAAAGAGCTAATTTTGAATATTTTTTTATTTGATTATTGTTTGACCCACGATATTCATAGTATTTTATTATTATTTTTTTATTTTATGCTTAAGGATAACACTAAGCCACACAACTCCATATTCAAAATTATAAGAACAAAATATGAATAATAAGAAACAGTTCTCACTGTATTATTCATAACACAATAATAATTATTTGATTTTTTTTTTAATTTAAGTTTAGTTTTTGTTTAGTTTTTTCTTTCATTTCATACTATATTATTTTTTTCCATAATTATATCTTTCTTCTTTAATTTTTTTTTACTATTTTTAAATCCTTTTTAAGTTATTTAATTTTTTATTTTTTCTAATTAATATGTTCTAATCTTGACCATTAGATCTTTTTATCTAATGGTGTAACACTAGAGTTGTCTCGACCTGATATGATACATTCTAATTAGTCCGCATTCTACAAAAATAAACTGCTATGTAATTTTTACAAGTTACTAAGTAACTAAACTAGGCCACGTAGCCCGTATTGCTATTCGTCCCTAATAAATCCATACAGGAAGGGATTAGAAGAATATGAATGTTGTTATTTGATATTTTAAATTATCAAACATCACACGAGATGATACCCTATAATTGGTTAGCGATACCCCATAATACTTATTAAATTCAAATAAGTGGGATCCGATATTGGATTGCACCAATATCGGTATGTCACTTTCTTGTAGTGTTGAGCGCCAGTAGTACCCCAAGCTAGGCATGTAAATTGGGCAGGTCTGCCCCGCCCCGCCCCGATTAGTTTCTTGGTAATCAAGGCGGGTCTGCCCCGCCTCATTTGCCCCATTTAACTTTTTTTTAGAAATATTAAATTATAAATTTATAATTTTCCCTAAACCTAAATATTATTTTTTTATTGTAATCTTTATATTTTACACTTCGTATCAACTACACCATCAAATATTATATTATATTATATATTTTTTTATTTTAAAATTTACAAAATAAATACAATAACAAGGATGAATTATATAAAACATATTTTTTAATATTTATAATTTTTTCTAGTCTATTTAGAATTAAAAATATTCTAAACCACATATAAAATGTCAATTTTACATACTATGTATATAAGTAGCATAAGAGAAATGTGTTAGAGTATAAAAAAAAAAAAAAATTGAGGGGCCGCCTCACCCCGAATTCCGCCTTGTTTTTAACGGAGCAAAGATGCCCCGTCAGGTCGGGGCCGGGCCCCGCCCCGCCTCACCGCCCCCATTTTGTCATGGCTACCCGAAGCAATATGGTGCATTGCAGTCGTCGAGGGGGTAACATATAGTCTTGTTTTATACCAAAATTGTCACATATACACATACATTTGTTACTGCTTGTAGATAATGATTGTTAAACATGATTAGTCATACTTTTTTGGATGTGTGTTGTCAAAAAAAAAACGTTTAAGAAAATCTGAAGAGAAATAAAAAATAGTAGCACGTGATGGAATGTCCAATTTATGTGTGAAAACATAATGGAGTTGCGTAAATTTTAGATCGGTTACAGAAAGGCAAAAAAAGGACCAAAATTAGAGAAACCAGTCGAAGTAAACAAAAAAAATAGAAATATAATATTAAATAAACAAATTAATGAAGTGAGTATAAATTATATAATATGATTCGATTAATTTTGGGTGAAAGTTTAACACAATAAACACATTTAATTAAAGGAGCAAGTCTCTAATTTGAATTAATTAAGATTTTATTTTTTCAGAATATAAAATTATTGAGTAAATATATAGTTTTATTTTTCCTTATTTCTTCACTTCTAATCAAAACCTAATAAATAGTTGAAAAAAATAATAATACTATAACACGTGCTTGTGATGACAATAAACATTATTGATTTAACAGTGTCAGTACTTGGGCATTGTAGATAAAAATCAAGAAAATAAATATATATATATATATATTATATGTAGTATCATAATAAAAATAAATATGTATATATATATATATTTATTTGATGAGACTAAAAAAGAAAAAAATTAAAATAAAATAAACATTTTTTGCATTTTTCGTTTGGGATTGACTGAGGCCAATCCCTGCCGTCGACTCGTGGTATCAACGGTCCCACTCCCACCTCATCATCCTGCTCAACCCAACTCAAATTGACAAAAAAAATAATAATAATAAATACGTAAATATTTTTTATATATATATATTTTTTGATTTCCCATTTTAGTCCCTAAGCTTCTCCATTCTTTGCTCTCTTTCTTAAAAAATCACTTTAAACCGCGTTGTTGTGATTCACAAAATTAAAAATAAATATTAGTGGGAAAGCAAAGTAGAAAAGAAAGCAGAAATTAGACCAAGCAAAGCTCCGAAGCTCCAAAGCTCGCTTTTTCTTTCATGGCAGTTTATTACTGTACCATTCCCTTATGATATAATTATATAGATGATTATTTCTGGTTTTACATTGATGTTGATGATGATCATGGATGAAGACTTGCTTTGATTAAGAAGTTTTTTTTTTTTTTTGGCTGAGTGTTTGTCTCTTTCTTTGGGTCATTTTTGGTCCCTCTCTTCTCCTCCATTTCTTCTCTCAGCTACAAATTTGAGCTTTATCTTTTTCCTACTGGGTTTGATTTTTGTTTCTCTTCCGCGTAAACATGTCTATTCACTGAGATTCCCACCAAATCAACGCGTCGGAGTTCGTATAAAGTGTTCGCTCAGTCTGAGCTTTTCTTTGAGATTCTGAAAACATTGACTAAAATATTTGATCTCAGAATTATTTTTTATCAATGAGTGGTTTTGCGAAGCACGAACGGCGATGGGCGTCGGACTCGGTTCCAGCTAAATCGGCGGTGAGTGCTGGATCGTCGCCGGGATATGATTCCAGTTCAACGGCGGCCGAAGAGGAGTTTGTTGAGGTTACTCTTGACCTTCAAGACGATGATACGATTGTGCTTCGGAGCGTTGAGCCGGCGACGGTGATCAACATCGATGACGCAATCTCCGTCGTAGGTGGCACCGGGACAGAAACTCCGGCATCGGTGTCGAGATCTCCGTCGACGTTCAGGCGGAGCTCATCGAGTCGGCTTCGTCAGTTCTCTCACGAGCTCAAGGCGGAAGCCGTCGCCAAGGCTAAGCAATTCTCGCAGGAGCTCAGAGCCGAGCTAAAGCGATTCTCATGGAGCCACCACGGCCACGGGTCACGCGTGCTCTCGGCGTCGGCGTCTTCTTCAGCCACTCCTCAAAATGGCGCCAGTGCCGGTCCCGGAGCTGGTTTCAACTCAGCTTTAGAGGCTAGAGCCTTGAGGAAGCAGCGAGCTCAGCTCGATCGGACTCGTTCCGGAGCTCACAAGGCTCTTCGAGGATTGAAATTCATCAGTAACTGTAAGACCAATAGTGTCGATGCATGGAACGAAGTTGAGAAAAATTTCGAAAAGCTTTCCAAAGACGGTTATCTCTATCGCTCCGATTTCGCCAAATGCATTGGTAATATTCTCTATTCGTTTTCATTGTTTTCGTTATTTTCGTTTTCATCATTTTCTTACATTTTCATTTTATTTATTCATTTATATATATAAATAAATTATAGGAATGGCGAATTCGAATGAGTTTGCTCTGGAACTAGTGGATGCTTTGGGAAGAAGACGAAGATTGAAAGTTGACAAAATCAGTAAAGAAGAACTCTACGAGTTTTGGGCACAAATTACCGATCAAAGTTTTGATTCGAGGCTTCAGATCTTCTTCGACATGTACGCATTAATTTAATCATTACAAAATTAAACTAATTCACTAATCTAATCTTGTTTGTTGTATTACTTTTTTTATAATTTATTATTACCATATATATATATATTCAATCATTCACTATATATATATTTAAAAAGGAAGGCGCCTACGCTCAACGGCGAAGGGGCATAACTGTCTTTTCATATTTACTAATATATTTTTTTTTCTTAATATTTGATGTTGAAGGGTGGACAAGAACGAAGATGGTAGAATCACTGAAGAAGAAGTAAAAGAGGTAATTATATAATAACTCCAAAAAAAAAAGTGTTGGACCTTACTCTTCATTATTAGTGAGTATTTTTTAAGGCTGCTGCTCAATCAATTATATTAAATTAATAGTTATATAAAATGTTATGCATGAATTGGCCAACTTGCTTTTCAGATTCGAATTATTTTATATTTAAAATAAAGAAGAAGAAGAAGAAGAAGTATTGTGCTGACCCTTCTTGCTAGAGTGGCCAAAAGTGACACTGAGTCTTTTTTGCATAATCTTCTTCGATTATCTATGTGACCATCTTTTATAATTAGTCTACGGTAGGCAAGGATTGGGTGACCTTAATCCATGAGTTTGTAAAACTAACTACTCCCTCAAATATTATAAATAAAAATCAATAAAATAATTAATTTTTTTTTGTTGTTTTCTTGGTATGTAATGTTTGCCATGTTCTTAAGCATCTTTAACTATTATTAGATGTGATATTCAAGAGTTAGTGAACTAGGACTCTTGAACAGAGACCCGGGGCCTGGACAGGTGGACACAGTATTTTCTAATTTTAGCCAAAAAGTTTTTGTAGAAAATATTTTGAAGATTTTTTAGTGGGGTTGGTGGGAGGGCTTTTTCGTAATGTTATTTTTATCTATGATGCAATTACTTCATCCGTTATTTTTCATTTTTTTTTTTATAGAAATAACATTAATAAATATTATATTTCTATTTTTTTCATTTATAAATTATAGTTTGTTATTTTTGTTTGAATTAATGAATAGATTATAATGGTAAGTGCGTCTGCAAACAAGTTATCAAGATTGAAAGAGCAAGCAGAAGAATATGCAGCTTTGATTATGGAAGAATTGGACCCCGAAAGACTCGGCTACATTGAGGTAGGACAACGTTAATTATTTACCATATTTGCTAACCATATTGGTTATAATTTTCTTTGTTGTGTAGTAAGATTTCCGAATGGAATATTTTGTGAGAGAGGAGGACTTTGACTAAGGTTCACTGCAGATTGACTTTGACTTTTTAGTTTTTACTATGCTCGTTTGCTTGCTTGCAGAAAAAAATATATTTCAAATTGTTTGAATTTGTTTTGTTCGTGTTGTTCAACAGTGCAAGAAGGAATTATTTTCCACACGAAAAGAAAATAGCACTCTATAGGAATGAGTCGGTAAATGACTTGATCAATAGGTTGCTAATGAAATGAGGTTTCCACTAGTATATACATATAATATATAACATTATTGAAGAACAAAAATAAAAGCAACCTTTATTTCTTACATTCATTAATTAATTAAGAAAATATATATGTGTAGTTGTTGAACAAATTTATTGCTTTTTTTGTATATTTTGGTCCTTTGTATTGATAATTATCTTTTCTAGTGCACACCTAGAGCTAGTTGCCTCCAACAATCATTTTGATAAGTTTCTCCTCACATTTGCTAGCTATTTGTGTATATATATAAATAATTGAAACATTGGGTGCTAATAATTTTTGGCTTCGTTACTGACATCATTGATCTTGAGCATTCCGCCCATTCATAATATTTGTATTCTTCTAATTGATCCAATACAGATGACTATTTCAAACAAATATAGCTAGCTAGGAATTTCCCTGTTTATATATAGTAATAATAATATATATATGTATGAATAATGACTACCAGAAAGGCATTACATTTATATATAAAAAACTAAATATCATTTTAAATTGTTTCAGATGTCAGCGTGTATATATATTCATAATTTATAGTGCAAAATGTCGTGCCGATAATTAAGTATAAACAGCTTATTACATTAATAATTAATTACTAAACCTTCATGATTGTCCTTCTGAACGTAGAAATTCCCTTAGCAAGTGGGTTTATTTTTTTCAGTACATAGAGATATGTAGAATTTATTATTATTATTATGGTTCTATGCTTCTTTTTTACTCCTACGTACACGTAAGCACGCGCCGTGATCTTATATTGAGTTGACAAAATGAAGAATAATATTATTAAACAGCATTTTCTGACCATGATTTTGTTTTTTCCACTGTGTAAACAATATCCATAATAATTATACAGCTATGGCAATTGGAGACGCTTTTGCTACAAAAGGACACCTACTTAAACTACAGCCAAGCGCTAAGCTACACAAGCCAAGCCTTGAGCCAGAACCTCCATGGCCTCAGAAAGAGGAGCCGAATACGGAGGCTGAGCACCAAAGTGGTCTATTTTTTGCAAGAAAATTGGAAGAGAATTTGGGTTCTCTTGCTTTGGGTGGGCATCATGGCTGGTTTGTTCATATGGAAGTTCTTTCAGTACAAAGAAAAAAATGCCTTCAAGGTAATGGGTTACTGTCTCCTCACGGCCAAGGGAGCCGCCGAGACATTGAAGTTCAACATGGCGCTTATACTCTTGCCTGTCTGTAGAAATATAATCACTTGGCTTAGGAACACAAGGATGGGTTACTGTGTGCCTTTTGACGACAACATCAACTTTCATAAGGTACGTACCAACTTAGCAACCCTTTAATATCTTTGCTTCATTTACACGATTTTGTGTGTGTTTATTGGGTTTGGGGTCCTATCTAAAAAAACTATATAATATAGGTCAACGTTATGGTCGGTCACGATCGTCTATTATATTCTTTTGGAAACTAAAATAGCAATAACCACTTATAGCTATTAACGCGTTCATTGTAATTAATTTTAATGTGAACGCAGCAAAAGTTGACGACTATAATAAGCTTTCACTGCAATTTTTTTTTTCTTCAAAAAAAGAAAACAGAGGAGATTGACTTAGACGTGACAAATTGGTAATATTCTTATTGCCTGTTTTGGGAAACGAATTAAATTTGGGGTTGAACCATGGAGTATGTCCACACAGTACATCATAGTGAGCTATCTATCAATGGCATTATAGCATAACCAGAGATCAGAGATAAGGTCTTATTTAATGGAATTAAAGTTAGCTTTCTTCTTGTTTTCCTTATATATATATTGTATAAACTTGCAAAAAGGAAAATGGATATGTCATTTATTTTCTATTTTTTCTAAGTAAGCTAGGAAACGGACAATTTCCGTTTGTGCTAACGTGACAATATTTCCAGCCATAGAAAGAAAAAGAAGAAAAAAAAAAGTGCGTGGCCGCGAATATCTTGTTGATCTTTATATAGTGGAATGGTTTTGTCCTAGTCCTTATGATCTTGAATTGCCTTTTAGCTAAAGAAAGTGGGAAAAAGATACAGAAGCATCTCTTACGAAAACTAAATCACATAACTACGTAAACCAGCGAAATTGAACAAGATATGCTCTTTAAAAAGTAAATAAAGACAAACTTATTATTACCATAAGAAAAAACAAACCAAACGTCCTAATAAGTAGCTAGTCCACGCGTTCTATGCGTTCCAACTATGTAGATTCTCTGAGCTTCACACACATACCATCTTATTTCTGATGTGGACTTCTGATATAGTTTCCACTCAAACTGGTATACATTTCTATTTATACTATAATACAGTATATATATTCTTTCTGTTTCAAGGGCCGGGTGAAATTAGTGTGCACCAATTTTATTAATTGATTATTATGTCCTAATCTATGAAAATTAAAAAGCACATGGTAATGAACTGATCTTTCTCTCTGTCTAAATTGACTTCTCTGTTTGTTTGTTTGTTTTATTGCTTTTGTAGACCATTGCTTCAGCCATTGTAGTTGGTGTCATTCTCCACGTAGGGAACCATCTTGCATGTGATTTTCCAAGGCTGATAAATTCGTCAGAAAAAGACTATGATGATTTTTTGAGTAATGACTTTGGAAGTGATAAACCCAGTTACTTAGATCTTGTTAAAGGAATTGAGGGTGTTACTGGAATTCTTATGGTGACATGTATGACCATAGCATTCATTCTTGCTACCCGATGGTTCAGGCGGAGCCTCATTAAACTTCCCAAGCCCTTTGATAGGCTGACTGGCTACAACGCCTTCTGGTATTCACACCACCTGTTTGTCATTGTCTATGGCTTGCTCATAATCCACGGCGTGTTTCTCTATCTTGTTCACGATTGGTACCGTAAGACGGTATATAACTTTGAAACTTTATATCCATTTTCTTCTGAAATATTTCAACCTTTCTGAGTAGTGTAACAGTGTTGGTTCAATATTTTTATTTTCATGCATTTTTTAACTGCAGACATGGATGTACCTTTCCGTTCCGGTGCTACTATATGCTGGTGAGAGGACCTTGAGATTTTTCCGGTCCGGTTTCTATACCGTTCGTCTTTTGAAGGTGAAAAAGATTTTCTTTTCTTACAAGTACTGTTAGTCTACACTACGAGATATACACATTTATTGTTACGAATACTTGTTGTCCTAAAATTTAAGTCCACTTTATAGCTGCATTAGTTTCGTTCTAACTTTATTCTTTTTACTTTTTATTGTAAAATTTTAGGTTGCGATTTATCCTGGAAATGTTCTAACGTTGCAAATGTCCAAGCCACCCCAGTTCAGATACAAAAGTGGACAGTACATGTTTGTGCAGTGCCCTGCCATTTCTCCATTTGAGTGGTATATTTCTCCACTAGCTCTCCTTTTCAATGATGACTTTTCAATAATTTACCCAGCATTGGTCATGTGACATATTATGTGGCTCTATTAACTAGGTTGCTCCATCGTATAAGATTCTCAATAATTTAGCTTTGGCATTAGATGGTGACTGCAGAATTGTTTTGTTAAGTCTGACTGAAATGATAAGAAAGTTGGAGATGCGAATCTCTCTGATTTCTTTTTCACTATTCTTGTTTCATTCAAATAAACTGTACAATTTTCAATGTCCTACTACTTTGTTTGGTCCTTCTAAACACTGTGCTATGATTTATGAACGTCAGGCATCCATTTTCCATTACTTCTGCTCCTGGTGACGACTATCTTAGTGTTCATATACGTCAGCTGGGTGACTGGACACAAGAGCTTAAGAGGGTATTTTCGGCAGCCTGTGAGGCTCCTGTAGCTGGAAAGAGTGGACTTCTCAGGGCTGATGAAACGACAAAGAAAAGGTTGAAATTCACGAATCTTTTCTGCCTTCATTTATCTTTCTATCGATACATTTTGAGTACTATAATATTAAATAAATGTTGTTCTGCATTACAGTTTGCCAAAGCTATTAATTGACGGTCCCTATGGTGCTCCTGCACAAGACTATAAGAAATATGATGTCTTGCTGCTTGTTGGTCTTGGAATTGGCGCAACCCCTTTCATCAGCATTTTAAAAGACTTACTCATCAATATCGTAAAAATGGAAGAGCAAGCAGTAAGTAGCTTGTGCTATGTAGTATGCAGTTTCATCAGTATACTTGTAGTTTTTTTTAAAAAAAAAATGCTTCCAAATTCATATCTAACTTGGCTTCAAAAACTTGTGGTTATGGTTATTCTCTTTTCTTAGGATTTAGCCTCGGATCTCAGTAGAACGTCAGACCTAAGTGTGGGTAGCACAGATTCCACCACTCCCAACAGGGCTTCTCGAAAAAAGGCATTGAAGACTACGAATGCCTACTTTTATTGGGTAACTAGAGAGCAAGGCTCATTTGATTGGTTCAAAGGGGTGATGAATGAAGTTGCAGAGCTTGATCAAAGGGTAATTTGGAATTTTCGTTGCAATAGCATAGATTTAGAGCTAATCATATATGTTATTGGTAACTGAAGTAAAATTACTTTATGAATTTTTAGGGTGTTATTGAGATGCATAACTACTTGACCAGTGTGTATGAGGAAGGTGATGCTCGATCGGCTCTAATCACCATGGTTCAAGCTCTAAACCACGCCAAGAATGGGGTCGACATTGTGTCAGGCACAAGGGTAGGATCTTTGATATGTCATTTTCATTGTATATCATCTCTTTTTGACTAGGGATTATCCTTAAATATCATTACCTGACCCATGCCATGCGTAGACAAAATTTTGGCCTTATTGCTCTACATATCACATGTTCTCTTGGCACGCGGTTTTGTGTGCTGAAAAATCTTAAAAAAGACTTTTTCAAAACATAGTGGGCCACTTATCTATACCTTAAACTAGAAGAAAATTGTGACAATATTAGTGTAAAAAAAATTCTTCCAAAACAGAGTGGTCAATTTTAACTATCTATGATTCTCATTATCAGGTGCGAACCCATTTTGCAAGGCCTAATTGGAAGAAAGTTTTCTCAAAAATTTGTTCCAAGCACTGTGGTGCAAGAATAGGTGAGTCAATTTTCTTGAGCCATCAATAAATCTTAGAAGAATTTGCCTCCTCCTTATACTAATATTGTTTAAAATTCAGGTGTGTTCTATTGTGGTGCTCCGGTTCTGGCCAAAGAACTTGGGAAGCTCTGTTATGATTTCAATCAAAAAGGTACAACCAAGTTTGAATTCCATAAGGAGCATTTCTAGCCAAGTCTTCTCTCACAATTTATAGCTATAAGACTAAGAAATTTTGTAAACTTAGATATATATATATGAAATATTTGTACAGCCTTAGAGGAAAAAAAATCAAAAGAAAAAAATATTAACAAAAAAAAGATTTTTATATATATTAAGAATAAAATAAAGTTGCCAAGCTAGCCAACCAGAGAGAAGTTATTCTGGATAGTGAGGTGGCTTGGCACTGTACATATGGCAAAAGAAAGAGATGACACGTGTCAAGTGAAGTGAAATTGATACTGTTATGGAACTCAAAGAGTGCGATACAGCTACAATATTATAGAAGTTGACATAATTGACGAAGACAATTATTGAATGGTAGACATTCATTGGTGGGTTAGGAGAAGATAGTTCTATAATGAAGAGAGACGCAGAGGAGGGCCTTTTGACTGTGGATGTGGATGTGGAAGGTGGGATATATTTGCTTTTTTCAGAAATTATTATTAATTTATCTTTCTCTTTTTTATTATTGGGTGCCAAATTTTCATCTTTCTTCAAGTGGGGCTCAGGGAATCATTCTAGAATGTAATGACCAAGACTACCACTTTAAATTATTTTTATAGATTATTGTTTAGAATAAATAATGTTCTTTTCTGTAAATGAGGATGATACTTTTTAGCTATGGTTTTTTTGTTTTGTTTTGGGTCTTGTGGGCATGTATATATATATATAAATATATATATGCCAGAGCGATATAGTTATAGAATTTTATGTAAAATTTTGGCATCCCTCGGAAAGTAGAGGATCCATTATGTTACACATAAACCTAGCAATGCTCCTTTTCTCCTTAATACAACCTTTTTATTTCATTCAATCATTTCCCTTGAGGACCTATTAAAGCAATAAAATTTGTTCAAGCATTCAAAGTCTCTCTCCCTTGATCTCTTCCTCTTGTTGCTAATTAAGATCAAACAATTACAAATCTGAGATGTTAGTGCATAATCAAGTAATTCTAATTATATACCATTTATCAAACATGTTGTTCATCATTATGTAGTACATAATGAAAGCCCTAATATGTTTTTAATCTAGACTAGTATTACTGAGAAGAAGTAAGAGTGTTGGAAGCGAACTTAAAGAGACACTGTTGAATCTTATATATATGGAAATCTTCTTCTTGAATTTGGGAATTAGGTTTTCTAGATTTTTCTCTCAAAGCTCTGTATTTCCTATTGAGAGGAGTATGAGAAAATAATGGTCTGAGCAAGTCCAGGACCATTATTTTTATTAATAATTCTGATTCTGCACCCCAAATAATTAGAGATTATATTTGGTCAAAAGAAAAAAAAAATCAGATATTATTATCTGGTATCCATACATTTATTCCACAACACTTGTATCCTTAGTCAATTTATTTAATACTAAATTAGACAGCTTATGTTTGATTAATTAAATAATAGCTCATATATGGTAGAGATTTATTTCAATTGCTGCCTTAATTAATAGATTAATTATAAATGAACTAACATGAGATAGAAAGGGACAAGAGCAAAGTTCTTTAGTTTGCTTGATTTGATTTCCGAATTTGAATAAATAGAATAGAGTTAGTTTGAGTGTTTTTTTTTTATAAAAGAGTTAATTTGAGTGTGTTTAGTGGAGAATAAAGGATCAAATAAGAGAAAAATTAGTTAGTTCAATATTTTTTTAAAATCTGGACTCTTGAACACAGTCATCCTTTTTCTATTAGGCTTTCTTCTAGGCCTAGTTTTTGGAGGATAAGTGAAAAAATTTCAAAAATAATTCATCTTTACAGTTTTGTTTGATCATTTTGATAAATTTTTATTAAAAAAAATATATAATTTAGAATTTTCGAAAATATGATTTTCATATTTGAAACTAAATTATATATAATGTTTATAAAATGTAAATCAAACACATACTAATATTTTTTAATTATAATTTTTTATTTTTTTAATTCATTTATCTCGAATCTGACTTTTTAATTCAATAATCAGATAGATCAAAGTAACAGAAGAAATATGTTTTGTATAAAAACAAAAATATTATTTTCGTTATTTTGAATTTTTTGAGCAATTACAGAGTGTGTGCATGTGACGACTTCTTTCGGTGCTAAGAGATATCATATAGTAACGACTATTTTATCCTGAGGATGACATGACGCAGATAAACTGCTGCGACTTGCTTGAAACTTCCAATTGTTATTTCAACATGTGTAGCAACCAATGCTTTACAAAGGCATAAAACTACCAATTGTGCTTTAACTATCAAACATGAGAAATCACTTTTACTGTAGAATATTTTAATCATTAGTATAGAAAGCTGTTATACTTACATTTCATAAATATATAAAAATATTTTTTTTTGGATAAAAAGAATATTTTTTATATATAACAAAATAAATTGTTTTATATTAATCATGAAGTAAAATCCAAACACGTATTTGGCCAAAAAAACACAGTGGCCGAAACAATAGTTTCCCTTTATTTTACTAAAGATTTTTCAAATTTGTAGTTTAAGAGTACTTAACTTCAACCTAAAGTATATATAAACCAACAACATCAAACAAGGACGATGAGAAAGAACAATCTAAAAGCGTACGACACTCATCAGATTAAAACGACATCACATCATCATCATCTTCTTCTTCTTTCATTATTTTTTGTTCATAAATTATCACAAGTTTTTTCCTCTGTTAATTTTCTGAGGAAAATAAGGTTGCACAGAGTGCATCTGATAATTTTTACTGGGTAAGGATGTGAATGACATATTATTATCGTTTTGTTGTTCACACGGGCCCACAAATAAATTATCAAAAATGGTTGAAATAAACTCTTTTTTTTTTTCTTGTTTTAACTCTTTTTTTGTGATGTATTTACCTTGTAAAATACATTATTGTGAAATGCGTCAGTGTGGAGAATTCAAGGGGAGATTGTATTAAAACTGAGTTACTACTTGGTGCCAAGCTTCAACATCGGAATGTTGGATGGGAATAGAAGGTTTCTTATCTATGAGTTTCTCCCACATCGTCTAGATCGCTTGGTAATTTTGCATTTGATTATGTTTACATAAAGTTTTGTTTGCTGCGCCTTAACATTCACATATTTACTTATGTGAGGGCCAACTCAGCTATAATGCCAATTAAGCAAAAACTTAAGGCCTACAATTTTTTTTATGAGAAATAAAGCCCAAAATAAAAGGCATAAAATTGTAGAAGAAATTACATTTTATATGAGATTTTTAATAGAGAGTACACAAATGACTATTTTTCAAAAAAAGTTAATATATGACTTTTTTTAAGATTTTTTACTTTTATGTGTTTATTTTCTCATATTTTTCGTATAAAAGTTAGTTTTATGCCATAGTTTTACTCTTAATCAAGTTTTATTAAATTGGAAGGGCATGTTTGTAATTTTATTATTTTTTTTAGCTTATTTATTTTTATATAACTAATTTTATATTAAATTTTTCTTTGGTTGTTTTGCAAAAAATTTTTTGTGTTTATTATTTTTTTATTTATTATAAATATTATTTATTTATTTTTATATTGTACGTATATTTTTTCAAATCTTGGATAAGGTAACCAGTTAATTGATTGATTTTTGATAATTATGTAAAAAAAAAATCCTAGAGCTAGGTTAAATAACATATACCAGGAGGAGTGATGGACCCAAAACGGGTATGTTTAAAAATTTATAAATCGCAAGCGCACGAATCGTTCATATAGAATAGTGATCGTGTAAGCAAGGATGTCGAACCCAAATGAGTTGTGTAAAATCGAAAAGAGAAAACTATTTTAAATCAAAATTAATAAATTCTAACCTAGTTCCAAAGATTGATGAGATTTTTGTATAATAAAAATAAAATAAAAGATAATAATAAAGATATTAAAGACAAATATATACTTAAATTAATAATTGTAAACAAGATGGTAAAATAAGATTATTAAGGATTAGAATCCACAAAATATAAGTTCAATAATATTTATAAGTACATTGATTCCCAAGTTTTAGTGATAGTTAAGATAGATCAAACTATCATTTTCTAAATAGATTTATAATTTTAAGCACAAATTTCTTCAAAAAAGATAAGATTTTTCTTCACTTTTCAAAGTTATAATTTCAAAGTATTTAGTGTAAATCAATCTAATGAAATAACAAATAAATCAATGAACATTATTTATAAGGCAAAACATAATATTTTTGTTCTAAGCATGGATGTGTACAATTTAATGACACATCTTACAAAAAAAATATTATGTTTTTGCACTAATGAAGAACAAAGTGTAAATATATGCTAACAATCCAAAATACATGATATTTAAGATGAAAGAAGATATTTGAAGAAGAAAATTCCATAAACTTTGTTGCACAAAATGAGAAATCAACATACAAAATAAATATTATCTAGTTACATATTGTTTCATCATCACCTTAATAATCTTAAAAAGATTAGAAACACATAAATAGAATATCAAATACAAACTAAAAATTACAAACATAAATAGGAAAATTTGGAGGATGAACCCCCAAATATTTCCTCTAAAAATACATAGAAAATAACCAAAAAGAAGAAGAAGATGAAGAGAATTGAGAGGTTTTGAATGTGTAGAAATTATGGTATAGTAACCTCTTCCCTAAAAAATGGACACCCTAAATCCCTTATTTATAGCAAAAAATGATGATTAAAATAATCAATTTAAATTAATTAAATTGATTAAATTAATTTAATTAATTATAATATGGTAAATAGGGGTAAATTATAGAGTGTAATAATGATGTTTTGGGGTAAAATGTGTAGAAAGTTGGGTAAAAAATTGGTATTTTTGGCAAAAAGGACAAGTAGACAAAATGTATTTGTTGGGCTCAAAAAATAGGAAAATGGCAGCTGTAGGAGGCTCATGCGTGTTGGGGTCTTCGGGCTGGGGCAGCATGCTTCAGGCGCGTACGGCTGGAAGGAGATGCCTGCTGAAGAAGCCAGGCGTGAGCTTGCTCCTGGTGGGCTGGAGAGTTGGGCTGGTGGAGATAGGCGGGCTGGGCCTTCATTGGTGCATGGCTGTGAGAAGTGCTTTGGGTGGCATCAATTAAATGGCTGGATGCATTTGAACGTGAGGCACAGCAAGGGAATGGTTGGAGGAAATGGTGGGCCTGGGCCATGGCTGGTTTGGGCTTTTGATAAATACCATTTTTTTCTCATTTCTTTTCCTTTTAAAACGCCATATTTTTTCTTCATTATTCTTGCTTTTCAAGAGCACAAATACACCAAAATCCCTAACAAAATAAACATAAATTAAATCAAAATTAAATATTTTCAATTATCCAATAAATCATATTAATTCATTGAAAATATTAATTAAAATTTAATTTAATTTAACATTTAGTTTCAATAAAACACATATTTTTTATCACTAACTTAACAATAATAATTCAAATAATTAACTACAACATTTTACAACAAAATAACTATAAAAACACACAAAAGTATATAAAATCATGATAAAACTAATAAATTCAAAATTACTTAAAAACTTAATAAATTACTTAAAAACTCAAGAATTAAGCAACAATTAGCACATAAAAAGTGGTAAAATAACTCTATTTTGTAGAGTTATCAAGGAGTAACCAGTTACCCTGAGAGGAGTAACCTTCTGCCATAAGAGGGGTAACCAGTTACCATAAGAGGGGTGACAGGTTACTCATATTAAATATGAAAAGAAACTTCAAATCTGAATGAAAAGAGGAAGAACACTTCATTAAAAAAAGGAAGAAGTAACTATGATTTTAGTAACATAGGAAACAAAATACCATAAAGAATCCAGAAATGTACACACATCATAATGTAAAGGTAACTAGTTACCCCCAGAAATATACACACAAAGAACGTGAATGTAACTAGTTACCCCTAGAAATATACACACAAATAACGAGAAGGTAACCAGTTTCCACAAATTTGAAAATAGAAAAAATAAATCAGATCTACCCCTTTTCCCTTCTCACCCATCTTCTTCATATAATTTGTTTTTCTAGATTTGAATGTTCCCACCAGGGTAACTGGTCACCCATTCACGTTTTCATATTTTTATTGGTTTTCTTTCCAAATTTTGGTGTTCCTATAAGGGTTACAGTAAAAAGAAAATGCTCAAAAAATTGATTTGAATTTTTTTACATATAGTGGAGAAAACTATAAAAAAAATTACAATAATAAAAGATAATAAATAAAGAAATTAGTAAAACAATTATGTAATGTTAAAAAATGTGTGAAAAAAGGAAAAAAGAAAAGAAAATGGAACGAGAAAAGAATAACTACAAAAAAAGAAGAAAAAAGAAGGAAATAAAACTTGGGAAAGAAAACTAAAAAAAATATGAAAAAACAAAACAAAACAAAAGAAATGATGAATGAATAAAAATGAAAAGAAGAAGAAGAAAAATAATGGAAAAATTGAAAGAAAAAAAATTAATGAAAAAATTGGTAGAAAAAAAAAAGAAAAGAAAAAAAAGCTCATGTGTGTGAAAAAAAAGAAAAAAAAAATAGGAGGAGAAAATAATAAATACAAAAATGAAGAAAAAATAGAAATAAAACTGAAAAAATATGAAAAAAAAAAACAATACAAATGAAATAAAAAATAGATAAATTAATAAAAATGAAGAAGAAGAAGAAGAAGAAGAAGAATGCAAAAATGGAAAGAAAAAAAAGATACTCACCTTCTCGATCTTGTCGGGACCGGTGGGAATGAGAGGAACGGAGTGAAACCTAGTAGAGCGCTCCTGCGTGATACGGGGCCAGCAATCATATGACAGGTAGAACCGGATGCGGGGGAGAAATGGATGACAAGGGCAGGACGAAATAACATAAAAACAGACTTATTAAAATGAAACGTTTACTCAAATTAATTCCTTTTGACAGGAATCAATAAAAACTAAGAAATATTTGAAGCCGATTAGACCACCCCACTCTGGAGAGAGAGCTTTTTCCCTCTTCTTCGGGCTCTCTTTAGTTTGGCCGGTGTCGGGGATGCCATGGTTTAAGCTTTAGGCTCCATAGAATAGACGAAACTTTTTGTTAGGTATTAGGGAGGGGAGGACACCACTCAGCACCTAAGGTGGGGCTCAATGCCTAACAAAAACAAACGGCCAAAAGAAAAAAAAAAGGGGCAAAAAAAGAGATGTATGGCTGAGGGGAGAAAGAACGCATGCATGGAGATTCTGTCTATCGGAGGTTCGAGAATCTATGAAAGGACATCTAATGACACCTGTGAACTCGGATAGCCTTGTAGCAGATCGAACTAGGCGACTTTCTTTCTTATATTACGAAATTGATCGTTTTACGATAGCACGTAACCCCGTTGACGATGATCTCTCCAACAGTTTCGCTGGCATGCGGATTACTCACTCCTATGATCCCAACTGGTATCCGGACACTGAGGAAAAAATTGGTAGAAGAAAAAAAGAAAAAGGAAAAAAAAAAAGAAAAAATAACTGAAAAAATAATTAAAAAATGAAGGAAAAAATAAAAAATTGAAATAAAATAAAATAAAATCACTTTCAAATTCAAAGAAAATATAAGTATGATAAAAAAATGTGGCATTTCCATATTTTAGTTAGCTACTAATTGTGTTTCTCATACTTTAATTTTGTCTTTAATAAATTTTCCCATATAAATTAAAAAAAGTATAATTGTCATACTTTTGCACATTGATGGTATAAAAGCCATATTTTTTAAAAATTCCCAAAATTGTATGGTAATAAGGCCCACAAAAAAAATTATTATGAAATTAGGGCCTAAAAAATTTATTCTAAAAATAAGGCCCAATTTTTTTTTTTCTTCGCCTCAAATTTTTTTTTTTAGCCTAATTCTTCATTAAGGGTTGAGTCGGCCCTGCTTATGTGAATGTATAAATCTGTTCCTAGTCGGGGAGCCCTATTTGGGTTGGGACATGCAATACAAAATTATAAGGGGCATTTCTTGTGGGTTTCTTTATCTTCGTGAAGACCATATCAAAGTCTGTAACATTTTGTTAGATGAAAAAATGAACCCTAAGATCTCAGGTTTTGGATTTGACAAATTGTTTGAAGTTGATCGTAGTTAACATTTCAGCTAGCTTGCAAAGGGACTCTGTGAGTATATTGATCACTCAAATACATCTTATTGTTATAATAAGAGAAAATATCATTTAGTCACCATGTGTTTTACCTAAATACTAGTCTGGGGTTTGATTCCTCATGGGGATTTAGCGGGAAGACATGTATAGAAAAAGAAAGAAAATAAAGATAACATAAAGAATACAAAAAATGAAGTTATGATTCCATGTATATTTATTTATAGTTGATTCTATTTGTAATGTGTGGAATTAGTTTCTCCAAATCCTAACCAATACCAGTCATAACAGAATAACTGACTTGTCAACCAATGACAAGTCCTTTTAGAAGTCTATATATTGAGACTTGGTCTTCACTTGCTCGGGTTAAGAAAGAAGCTCAAGAACAGAGGGAGAGAGAGAGAGACTACTCAAGGGAGAGTATAAGGGAGAACACTTGTTATAGAAATGAATATCTCATGAAGATTCAGTTGTATTGGTGTACTAATTTGTTTCGGATTTGAGCTAATAAAAGATAAAGATAGGTGTTTTTAAAACTGGATTAGGAACAAGATCAAAACCGATATTGTTCTGAACCAGTATATGTGATTGTGTTCATTGCCATTTTATTTCATTTCTGCACTTACTTTATGTTCTTATTGATTTCTTTGCCATTGATTGTGATTGTGATTGTGTTAGTGTTAGTGTTGTGTTCAAACAAACTAACATTTTGTTTGCATTATTGAGATCTTGAAGCTGAAATCAATGCAGATTTCCTACACAGTGGATATCTAGATCCAGAGTACGTGACAAGTGAGATAGTTTCAATCAAGAATAATGTGTGTAGTTTTGGAGTACAAATATTTCACTTCTTATAATGTTGGACTAGTAACTTAAAATTCGAACTGAGAAATATAGACACTTTGGTATAATTGTAGGGCAGGGACAAGTTTAAGTATTGTAGACACCAATATAAAAAATGTCAATGAAGTATTTGAAAATATTGAGGTGCATGCCATCATCTACATTGGACTTCCAAACACCTTCAAATGCTATGAGCTCAGTTGTTCACCTGCTTAACTTCAACTGTCTTTCTCTTCCAATTCCCTCAAAATTTGGAGATTTTCAGCAACTTAGCTATGCTTCAGGGCAATCAACCTCATCTCTTTTTAATTCAGGGATAATTTTGAATCATCCTCTCAGATTTTCCAAGGGTCGGCAAATGAGGTTTCAAATAATGAATGACATAATATTTTGTAGTGGCATTTGATGGGTTATAGTCGGTTAGTTTTAATATCGGGTTTCATCCTATTTTAATTTTATATATTGAAATTATTAAATTTAACTATTTATAGGATGTTACATTAAATGGAGTTAGACACCATATGATATGATGCCAATTACAATACTCTAGAAAATAACATTCGAACGTGTTTTTGACTTGTACTTTAGTACTCATTAGTTCTTTTTAATTTGTTTTTCTTTTATCAGGTCAATTTTTTTTATTTGGATTTTGTATTAGCATAGGTGTGGAGATCTTTTCTAAAAATCCTAACTAACCTAACTGTATTAGCTGTCAACTAATCTTGGCAGCCTATATATATGTTGTTGTCTTTCATTTTAGGGTGTGAAAAAGTGAGTGGAAAAAGTGTGAAAGAAAGAGGAGAGAAGTTGTATTGAGAGAAAGAGAGAATACAGAGAAAGAGAATTTGAGCGTGTGTATTGTGAGGACTGAGAGAAAAACACAACTGTTAGAAAGTGTTTGAGATTAGAACCTTAGAGAGAGAAAGGTTCTTGGGAGTCCTGAAGTGCTTGTTCTCAACTGTAATTGTATTAAGAGATTGCATCGATTGATGATGATGATAGTGGATCAAACAGGATGTAGGCCAGATTGATCTGGTTCGAACCTATATAAAATTTATGGGTGTTCTTCCTTTATTTTTCTGCATTTAACTTTTGATTACTAGCCTTTCATTATAACTAATCTGATATATTAGTTATTGCAATTGCTTTATGTCATTGCTCATTAAATTCTAAGAATCTTGATCATAGAAAACATAAGAGTTTTCCTACAAAATCAGAGCCAGGTTCTACGTTCAAGAGGAGAGATCAAGATTCAAAGCTTTCGCATAAAGAATTGTTCAAGAACATAATCAAGAAAGTATGTCAACAATGGCAAAGTTTGAACTAGAGAAATTCGATGGCACCAATGATTTTGCCTTATGGAGAGAGAGTTTCAAAGGTATCTTAGTGCATCAAAAGGTGGCTAAAGTGCTCAGAGATCAAAAGCTTTTGGCAGAGAAGAAACCAGAAGAAATCGCTGAAATGGAGGAGATGGCTTATTACACGATCATCATGTATCTTTCCAATGGAATAAGAAGGAAATTAACCTCAGAAAAGATTGCAAATGGTCTTTGGGACAAGCTGGAACAATTGTACCTGAAGCCATCCATTTCGAACAAAATAAATCTTCTTGAAAGATTATATGGTTTTAGAATGAACTCCTCTATTTCATTAGATGAAAATATTGATAAATTTAATGAGATTATTGTTGGTTTGGCTAATATTGAACATAAGGTAGATGAAGAAATTCAAGCAATTATCTTGCTCAGATCATTACCAATTGACTATCAAGAAGTCAAAGCAGCAATAAAGTATGGCAGAGATGTGATTGCTTTGGAGGATGTTCTTGGAGCTTTAAAGTCGAAGGAGTTTGAGTTACAACTTGAGAAAGAAACCAGGGATGAGGCTTACTTTGTTCGAGGAAGAAATCTAAAGAGAGGCTCATCGAGAGGAAATCAATCACATCATTCAAGGTCGAAGTCAAGAGGGAAAGACTAAAGACAGTGTTATCACTGTGGGAAAACTGGACATATTAGGAGATTTTGCAATCTGTTAAGAAATCAACAAGGGTCCAGATCAAACCAGGACCAGAGAAGACCAATCTACAATCAATTTCATAATGAAAACAAACACCAGCAAGGAATGAAGTCTCATAATGATTCTGCAGCTGTGGCAGAAACCAAAGATGACTGCTCATCAGGAGGAGAACTTTTCTCAATATCTGATAAATTAGATATCAAATAGTGGATCCTTGATTCAGGATGCACTTACCATATGTGTCCTAACTTAGATTCATTTTTTGATTATAAAGAAACTGATGGTGGTAGAGTACTAATGGGGAATGATGTTTCTTGTAGGGTAATTGGTCTAGGAAAGGTGGCAATTCGACAGTTCAATGTAGAGGTGAAAGTGCTCAACAATGTGAGACACATACCCGAACTGAGAAGGAATTTGATATCCTTGGGAGCTCTTGAAGAAGAAGGATATGGCTACAAATCTTTGAATGAAAACCTAAAGATCACAAAAGGATCTTTACTGATCATGAAAGGAAAGAGAGTCAATGGACTGTATGTACTAGAAGGAGAAATTGTAGCCATTGCTGAAACATCTGTTGTTAAGACTCAGGAAAGTGAGATGCATCTGTGGCACCAACGGATGGGACATATCAGTGAGCAGGGGCTGAGAGAGCTTCACAAACAAGGGAGCATAGACAAGTTGAAGACTTGTGCATTACCTTTCTGTGAAGCATGTGTATTTGGAAAACAACACAAGATTAAATTCACAACTGCTACACACAATACAGAGAAGGTTTTGGAGTATGTTCATGCGGATTTGTGGGGGCCAAGTAGAGTTCCGACTCATTCTGGTAAGTTTTATTTCTTATCCATTATAGATGATTTTAGTAGATGTGTTTGGACATATTTGCTTAAGACTAAAGATGAGTGTCTAGAGAAGTTTAAAATTTGGAAAAACCAGGTAGAAATCAAACAAATCTTAAACTTAAGACACTTAGAACTGACAATGGATTAGAATTCATAAATAATGAGTTTGATGATCTATGTAATGAGTATGGAATCACAAGGCACATAACTGTAGTTATAACTCCACAACAGAATGGAGTGGTTGAACGTATGAATAGGACCTTATTGAATAAAGTGAGATGTTTGCTTAGTAGTTCTGGTCTAGGGAAGTCATATTGGGGAGATGCTTTAGCAACTGCTAGTTATCTTATAAATAGAAGCCCAAATCATGTTATAGAACTTAAGACCCCATATGAAATGTGGTATGGCAAGCCTCCTAGTCTTAAACACTTGAGAGTTTTTGATTGTGCAGCATATGCACACCAAACAGAGGGCAAACTAGATGCTAGATCCATTAAGGGAATTTTTCTTAGATACCCTTTAGGCACAAAATGATATAGGATTTGTTTGAATCAAAATGGTAGACCTAAGGTCATAATTTCAAGAAATGTAGTGTTTAATGAATATGATTTTCCTCACTTGAAAGCCGAGAAAGGTTGTGATGTTTATGGTGCAGGTGCATTGAAAAAGAATGATGACTTGACTGAGTTTGAGATAAAACTGAAAGGATATGAACCAGAAAATGAGCAAAGCAACACACCAGGTGAAGATTATGCTCAAGATCAATCAGACCAGTCAACAGATTTGACAGGATATCAACTAGCAAGGGATCGTGTGAGAAGAGAAATTCACCCACCTACAAGATATGCCGAGGCAGGCCTGATAGCCTATGCTTTGGCTATAGTTCAAACATGTGACATACCAGAACCATTAAGCATAGAAGAAGCTACTTCAGGAGAATACAAGAAGGAATGGAATCAAGCTATAAAAGAAGAGATGGACTCTCTGAACAAAAATGACACATGGGAATTGGTGGAAAAACCAGATAACAAGAAGGTGATAGCTTGCAAGTGGATTTTTATAGTAAAGGAAGGAGTAACACAAGAAGAACCAGTGAGATTTAAGGTCAGGCTAGTGGCTAAAGGCTTTACTCAGGTGGAAGGAATTGATTACACTGATGTGTTCTCACCTGTAGTAAAGTATAAAACCATAAGACTGATGTTATCTATGGCTACTCAACAAGATCTGGAGGTAGAGCAGCTAGATGTAAAAACAACATTTCTAAATGGTTATTTGGAAGAAGAGGTCTACATGCATCAACCACCTGGATTTCAGGTGGAACAAGAGGGAAAGGATCTTGTATGCAAACTGAAAAGGTCCTTGTATGGCCTTAAACAATATCCACGGCAATGGAACAAGAGATTCAACAATTATGTCCAGGAAATTGGTTTCACGAGATCAAAATTTGACCACTGGTTGTACTATAAGCATCTTGAGGAATCAACAAGAGTATATTTACTATTGTATGTAGATGATATGCTCATCATGGGCAAAGACAAAACAGTGATAAAGGGAATCAAAGACAAGCTTAAAGAGGGATTTGAAATGAAAGAGCTCAGTCAAGTTTAAAAGATACTTGGGATAGAAGTGATAAGGAATAGAAAAGATGGGATTCTGAATCTTAAACAAGCAAGTTATATTCAGAGGGTACTCCAGAGATTCAACATGCAGGATTCAAAGAGTGTTTCAGTATCTCTAGGAGGACAATTTGTACTTTCAAAAGATCAAAGTCCAAAGACTATCGAGGAGACAAAGGAAATGGAAAAAGTCCCTTATGTTATGGCTCTAGGGTGTTTAGTGTACATCATGGTCAGTACTAGACCAGACATAGCACATGCTCTAAGCATTCTTAGCAGGTTTATGTCCAACCCCAGATTAGAGCATTGGAATGCTCTTAAGTGGCTACTTAGATATCTAAATGGAACTACTGAGAAAGGACTGAGATACAGACAGATGGATCAGAAAGTTACACTTGAAGGTTTTGTAGATGCATACTATGCAGCAAGTAAGGATACAAGGAGGTCAACTACTTCATATGTATTCACAACAAATGGAGATTGCATATGTTGGAAGTCTCAACTACAGTCAATGGTGTCACTATCAACAACTGACGCTGAGTTCATGGCCACCACCGAAGCATTCAAAAAGGCAATATGGTTACAAGGAATCTTAAAGGAGCTGAAATATCTCAAAGGCAAAGCTACTGTGTACTCAGATAGTCAATCATCGATTCATCTATGCAAGAACCCGATTTACCATGAGAAAACCAAGCACATCGATATTAGACTATTCTGGATTAGAGAGAAGATTGAAGAGGAAGTAGTTGAGCTGGAAAAGGTGAAGACAGAAGAAAATCCTGCTGACATTGGTACTAAGGTGCTATCTATAGGCAAATTTAGGCATTGCTTGGATTTGCTTAACCTTAGTAACTAAGTAAGGATTTTATGGTCTACTATTGGAGTCAAAGACAACTTTGCTGAAGCTAGGATTTGAAGAAAAGAGGTGGAATTTGTGGAGATCTTTCCTAAAATTCCTAACTAACCTAACTGTATTAGCTGTCAACTAATCTTGGCAGCCTATATATATGTTGTTGTCTTTCATTTTAGGGTGTGAAAAAGTGAGTGGAAATAGTGTGAAAGAAAGAGGAGAGAAGTCGTATTGAGAGAAAGAGAGAATACAGAGAAAGAGAATTTGAGCGTGTGTATTGTGAGGACTGAGAGAAAAACACAACTGTTAGAAAGTGTTTGAGATTAGAACCTTAGAGAGAGAAAGGTTCTTGGGAGTCCTGAAGTGCTTGTTCTCAACTGTAATTGTATTAAGAGATTGCATCGATTGATGATGATGATAATGGATCAAAAAGGATGTAGGCTAGATTGATCTGGTTCGAACCTATATAAAATTTCTGGGTGTTCTTCCTTTATTTTTCTGCATTTAACTTTTGATTACTAGCCTTTCATTAAAACTAATCTAATATATTAGTTATTGCAATTGTTTTATGTCATTGCTGATTAAATTCTAAGAATCTTGATCACAGAAAACATAAGAGTTTTCCTACAATAGGTTAGCCGATTGCTCTTTTCTCTGTTTTATTATTTAACAAATTGTATAAAAAATATCCCTCATTGTATTTGTACAGAACACTATAATTTTTTTTTTACTTTTATTTGTATAGATTAATCAATTATGTTTTGTGGGAGTAGTTTCTCCAAATCCCAACTAATTCTGTTAATGGGTTGTTTGGTTCTCAACTATCATAAAAACCTCATTAACTTAAGGGTTATTTCTTTCCTTGGTCAATAAAAGGACAACTTGGATTCACTTGTTAGTAGACAGAGAAAGTTTAGTTGAAACAGCAGAAACACCAGATTAGAGAGAGATCATCAAGATTGAGTATTGAGAAAGGTTGTGAGAGTTGGGTTTGGGGAATTGTATTGAGAAGCACAATTGTTGGGAAAGTGCTTGCTCAGGGATTGAGAGGAAAATACCTGTGTGATTGAGTGTTTAGAGAGTTTGATCCAAGATTGTTCCAAGAAGCTCTATTGAAGTCTTGTACTCATTTCATTCATTGAATAAAGAAGAGACAATGGTTCCTAAAACTGAATTAGGTTCACGATCACATTGATCTTGTTCTGAACCAGTATATATACTTGTGTTGATTTATGCTTTCATATTTTTTGTTTTCTAATTGTTTGATAATTAGTCTTATTGATTTGTGTTCTTAGATTCATCTCTGGTTTACCGAGATTCATCTGAGGTTTTTGAACTGGGAAATTTATCCTCATTTCCAACATGTTTAAATTACTATTTCTTTTATTAATTATTTGTAGCACATCGAAATTTTACTTAGTTAGATAGTAGTAGTTTATGCTGTAGTATTTTAGTTTTCGTGGTTATTGGTTCAAGTCGGAAATTATTTGAAAACTCATAGAGATAGTTATGAATTTTAAAAAGTTTAGAAATATTAATTTTATCATAAGGTTTAATTATTGAAGCTGATCCTAGAAATATTATTTATTATAACTTAAGGTTTAGATATAATAATTAAGTATGTGACATTTGTAACATGTATGTTTATTAATGATTTTAGATGAATAAAATAATAAATGATAAACCTAGGAAGTATAGAACCTTCCCTCAGCTCTTAGGATCTCGTATTACTTAGTAAAAGTGGTTTAAACAACTTTAAGTGTGCTTAACATGTGCAAAAACATGATTTAATATATCAGCGTAAGCAGATATATCGCTACTATAGGGGTCGATATATCATCTATGTTGATATGGAAAACACGTCGAATTCGCACGAACGAAACCACGGAGCCTCGAGAATATGGGGCAAGCCACCTGCATGTTTTGGAATTCCATAGAATCCGAAGCTAGAAACAGCTCTCAACAACTTGGACTTGCTTTTGAACGATTTTGACCAAGTTCTGGGCATCTGTTGAGCAGAAAATTCAATTTTTATTCATTTTAAAGAGAGTTAATTTCACTCCTTGAACTCTATAAATAGAACCCTTCACTCATCCATTTGCATAATCTTTTAAACACTTCTTAGAGCCTCCAAGCTGCTAATTTCATTCTAGAGAGAAACACTAGGGTTTTGGGGTTAAAAGCTTTCAAATCTAAGTTTTTCTAAACACTTGGGAAGTAAGCTAGAGTGTGATTTCGGTATTGAGGTATATATCGATGCTCTAAGCTATCTAAGGTACTCTTAATCCTCGGGTTTAGTTCATTACAGTTCCTCTTATTCTAATCTTTTATTTCAAATCCTAACTCGTTGTAATGGATTTTGGTAGGTGCTTGATTTCTTTGAAACTTAAGGTTTTTGGTAAGTTTTTATCTTAATGGTTTAGATCTTCTTTTCATCTTATTTTCTTTAGGAAACTTATGGTTTTACTATTTGGTTTTAGGAGTTTCCAATCCCGCACTTGTCTCCAATACCCCGATTTTTGGTAAGGAAAATAAGTTAGATTTATGTGCTATGTGCTTTGTGTATGTTTGTTTTTATGTCTTTTAGTCGCTTGAGAAATATGGTTGCTTAGATAACAAATCCCGATATTTTTATTATTATCGTAGATTATAGTTGTTTCTAAACATACCTTTAAATAATAGCAAGATGACTATAGCGTTTTCTATCACATAGTACGGTAATGAGTTAATGACCATTAATATTGTAGTCCATTTATATGTTTTATGTTATGCTTTAGCAATTTTTCCTTACTGGGCATTATACTCATTCTTTTTTATTGAGATTGTGCAGGTAAATGAACATGGAAGGCGATACAGATCCTAGATGGCTTTGGCATGTGTATTGGGAGAGGACTAAAGGAATTGACCGTTGGGATCAATCAAGGATGACATTGACAATTGAGTCTTTTAATTATGTATTTATGATTTCAGCATTTAGTATTTGAATATTTGAAAATAAATGTTTAATTTTCTTTATGATTTTACGTATAAACAATGGGATCCCGTATTTTGGATTTTCTATAATAAAGTTTTATTGTTTTATTTATTTATCCAAAAGATAGTATTTATGTCTTGGTAGTTTTAAAGGTCCGAGGTTTTTAAGTTAGTCGGGTCTTTACATTATTTATTTTGTTATTTATCGTATTTTGTTTATCCAAACATATATATAATAAGTAATGATGTGACATTTCTTTTCAAACCGCGAGTCCCAGATTCGATAAATGTAATTGATTATACTAAACTGGCACATCAATGCGTGCGATGTTTAAGTGTATATTTTGGGTGCACATATCATTAAAGCACTCCCAATGGAGGATGTAAAATGTCTAATTCTTTACAATATAGAGAAACAATTGTTAAATAGTCTTCCAATGAGTGATGTAAAGTTATATTTTTTACCTAAATGAATAGTATTTCTCTATATGTAGTGAAACACTATTCATCAAGCTATAAATATTTTATTATTTTTTTTATAAACTTTTGAATATATATGAGTGTGATACTATTATATTTATTTATTTTATTTCTTAAAATGAATAAAATATTTTTAAAAAATATAATATTTAAATGATGTAGAGAAAAAAATAGAGAAGCTGATGTATGGTATAATATAAAAGTTTGAAGTAAATCATAAAAAAAAGATGTTTTGGTGGTGTATTTTGTAATACACTTTCTCTATAATATTTAGCTAAAACTCACAAAAACATCTTCCATCAGCTCCTTTATATATATATATATATAATAGGTATGTACAAACTCCAATTAATAAATATCCACATTTACATATCATTTATATAATATTTTAATATTATTATTTTTCTTCATAAGCTTTCTCTCTCTCATTTAGTATATATATTTATTATTTATTTATTTTTCAATTATTTCATTTTACTTTAATTAATAAAATATGTTTAAAGATATAATATTTAAATAATGTAGAGAAATATATAGAGAAGTTGATGTATGGTATAATGTAAAACTTAGAGGTAAAATAGAAAAATGTGTGTTTTGGGGATGTATTTTAAATGATGGAGTAGAGCATCCATTGAGAGCGCTCTTAGTCATATGTAATAGTGAAATAAGACATAAAAATACATATTTTTTTTATTTTAATGAAAAATTACTTATTTTAGTTGTTCTAGTCATTAATTAAATAATATATATTTATGTATAATTTTTTATTTGCTTTAAATTTTTTAAATTAAATAATTAAAATAAACTTTTTAAATTCATAATTTTAATTAAAATTTATAGGTATTTTTATCAAAAGAAAATTAGAAAAATAAAATTAGAATGCATCGTATCTTTTTTATGTTTATATATAAAAAGTGTGTAACTAAATTATTTATGAATAATACATTTGTTACTAATAATACTCATGTGATATTCTAAAAAGTCAAAATTAGTTTTTTCTTTCTTTTTTAAATACTCTAAACTCCATTTTGATCCTTTTTAATTTAACTAAATGATCCTTAGTTTTAAGTACTTAATTAATATTTGATGCACATGAGGACAAGCTTTTCTCATAAAATAAATAAATAAATAAATAAGGACAAGCTTAAAAAGAACTTGGAGAATTATAATACCACATTTGTCATAAAAAAAAAATGGATTATATATTTTTAGATCTTGTGTTTTGTCTTATTACTTGTTTGAACCCTGTGTTTTAACAAATTATTTTTTGGACCCTGTGTTTTGTAAAATAGTTCAAATAGGCTCCTAAACCTGATTTTGATGAACAAAAAATTGAGTATAACAATACATTTTTAGGTAGAATGATTGTATTTTTGTTCTAAGTTGTTAGTTTGATAAATGTGATTTTAGTTTTAAAAACTTTAATCAAAATCGGGTTTAGAGATCTATTTAAACTATTTTAGAAAACACAGGATCCAAAAAGTAATTTGTCAAAACACAAGGTCCAAATAAGTAATGAGATAAAACACAGAATCTAAAAAAATATAAATAATAATAAAAAAAAAGTCTGCAATTAACCCCACCAAAAACACTCTAAAAAACACCTCTCTTTTTGTTGGTTCTCTATTATGATGAGCGTATTGGGCGTAATGCTGTATACTTCAACTGCTTGTTTTGTTAGCTTAGCATACCCGAGATTCATCTTCCATACCTCAACTCAATGTGAATTGGGCCATTGACCATGGTTCTTTGGCCCTGCTTTTGCACTCTTTATGTCTGGGCTTTTAGTTTGGGCCTTGGACTTTGGTTCCTACATCCTCAATTAAGGCACCTTTCGGCCAAGCATTTTTAATATCTTTTTTAGCTTCTATTATTAAAAAAATGGATTTAAAAAAAAAACATGGCTTTTACACTATTAACGTGCAAATATTAGAATTATATATTTTTTTAATTTATATGGAAAAATTCATTAAAAGAAAAAATTAAAATACGGTAAACACAATTAGTAGTCGACTAAAATATAAAAATGTCACATTTTTTATCATAGTTATATTTTCTTTGATTTTGAATGTAATTTTATTTTTATTTTTTTTAATTTTAATTTTTTTAATTATTTTTTCAGTTATTTTTTCTTTCTTTTTTTCCTTACTTATTTTTTCCTTTCTTTTTCTACTAATTTTTTCTTTCATCTTTTTTTTTCTTTCTATTTTTCTATTCTTTTTCTTTTTATTTTTATTCATTTATTTATTTATTTTTTTTCATTTGTATTGTTTTGTTTATTTTTGCTCATATTTTTTCAGTTTTTTTTCCCTTCTATTTTTTCTTTATTTTTGTATATATTATTTTCTCATTCCATTTTTTTTTAATTTTTTCACACATATGAGCTTTGTTTTCTTTCTTTGTTTCTTCTTCCATTTTTTTTCATTTTTTTCATTCATCTTTTTTTTCTTATCATTTTTCCATTATTTTTCTTCTTCTTTTTTTCATTTTTATTTATTCATCTCTTTTTTTTACTTCATCGTTTCTTTTGTTTTTTTTTTATATATTTTTTCTTCATTTTTGTACTTATTCTTTTCTCATTCCATTTTTTTCACACATATATTTTAACATTATATAATTATTTTACTATTTTTTTATTTATTATCTTTAATTATTGTAATTTTTTTTATAGTTTTTTCCACTATGTGTAAAAAAAATTCAAATCAATTTTTTTAGCATTTTTTTGTCGTCGTTGTAGGATGCTACACATACGGACCTACATCGACGTCGTTTTGGCGACGACTTCTTGATCTACAACGACGACAAAAGTCTTCATTGTAGACCTCTTTTCATGTAGCGACGTCTCCCAGAAGTCCTCATTTTCGGACACCCTTCAACGTCTTCCACTGGGAGATGTGGGAGACGTTGAAGTCCCACATCTCCCAGTGGGAAATGTTGAAAGTCCATATGATAACTCCACTTCTGATGTCTTTCACAATGTGAGACATTGTAGACTTTTAATGTCTTAAAACTCTTATTTTGTAGCATTGTAAAATTAAACATATTATAGTTTTACCAATACAAATTAATTGATGAGATAAGGGTTTTTAAATTTATATCCACGTATGCATACCAATAGGGTAAAAAAAGTGTACCCTACCATATAATCCCCCATAAAACTATCCATATTTTTATATGCATCTTTTTTCTTCTCATCATTTTTCTAAACTATCCAATTTTTTTTTATCTTATATACACAATATGAATAAATACTATTAAATTCAAAAAACCTTATCTCATTAATTAATTAGTTTTAGAAAACTATAATATGTTTAATTTTATGTGGTGTATAATAAAAATATGCAAAAAGAAAAAGATTCTCAAAATTTATAATAAGGATTTGATAGAAAGAAAAAATGTTTATTTGTATGAATGATCTCTAAATTTTATTTTGGAAAATTGGTCTCCAATTTTTTTGTTTGTTGCAAATCGATCCCTAAACTAACAAGAAAATAGTAAACTAACAGTGGAAGACTAACGTTGCAAAGAAATTTAAAGTTGGGGAACCAGTTTTCCAAGAAAAAGTTGGAGGACCAACTTGCTAAGATATGTATAGCTCAAGAAGTAAAAGAAGAAGTTCAAACAAACGGAGTGTATCCCTATTTGAACTTCTAAATCGAGCCTTGGGCTTTTGGATTGAGCTTTAGGCCTTTGTTTCTAAATTTCTTAGTCATTGCTATTTTTACCTTGAAAGATTGGTCGTTTTGAAATATAAAAAGCTACAATATGTTGGGATCAAGATGAAGATTGTGTGGAAGTGATAAAGCAGAGGAAGGCGCTTTTGGAAAATACATAGACCAAATCATAGAGTCCATCGTTGTTTAGAAATTAAGGATGGTAAAATGGGGTAGTGGGTTGGGGTGGGTCAGAATTCTGACCCGGTGGGGTGGCATCACTCCGGGGCATTGACCAGGCGCTATTGATTAAAGCGGGTCAGGTACTGACCTGCCTTGTTTACTTTTTTTTTTTTTTACAATCACTAAGTAATGATACATGTAAAGTTCATGCCTCGTATATATTTACATGTAAATTTGATTTATGCCTAGTATTATTTTAATATGATAAATCTCATAATTTGTAAAAAATTCAAAATGAAGTTTTAAAATAAAATTTATAAAAAATCAATTATGTATACAATTTATAAAGATATATGCTAAAAACTTAAAAAATGAAGAAAAAAAAAGTAAGTAAATTTGGTTGGGTATGACCCACCCCGCTTTAAAATACTTATCAAGTTGGGTTAGATCAAGACAAAGTCTTATCGGATCAAGTGGTCTCTTGCGGAGTAGAGCTAACTCGCTCCATTTACATTCCTATTAGAAATTAGAATAGATAAACAAGTCGTCTCTCCTCCTGCGTGAAGAACAAGTTGTACCATGCAAAAGTACCCATTTTACATATAATTAAGTAAACTAACTATTCAGAGGTTAATTAGAAACAAAATATGTATATATATATAAATAAATAATTAAATACTTTTATACTAGGCCAATGAATGCAAATCCTTGAACTAAATGGGACCCGTATCCGTACTATATACGTAATGCACAAAATTAGCACTATATTATATATAAAGTCTACAATGGCTGCTTTGCTCTTGCTATACATAAGGGTCTTGATGAGTTTTGAGACGTTATTTTCCATTGAACATCATTAACTCATCACCTCATTATATGTAGGGATGGCCAAAAATCTGGCAGATCAAATTCGACCCGACCCGTTAGCGATTGAAGCGGGTCAGATCATGACCCAACCTGACCTGATATATATATTTTTAAAATTAAAGATTAAAAAAAAAACCAATTACTATCATTAGTGATCCACAATCTAAATATATATATATATAATAAGACAAAGTATAAGTAAAAAAGATAAATGAGAAAATTGATATTTTGGTTTAAAGTATATTAAATCTTATTTTTATTTTAGTATGCAAGACCATTTATACAAAGTTTTTAGGCAATTAATTTCTATCTAGCATGACAGATTTTTTTTATCCGGTAACATTTAAAAAAATAGCTTCTTTTTCTTTTATTAAAGAAAAAAGAAAGAAAAAAATTTATTGGATCGGGTCTGACCCGACCCTGACCCGCATCAAAAGCCATAACTGGGCAGGAGCTTAATATGTCGGGACAGATCTTTGGCAATATTGCATACTCGGCATAGTACTCTTTGGTTTTCTGAATGCAGAAGATTTTTGTTTGTATAATAGGCAGTTTAAAGTCGTTAATTATCTTCTATGTAAATATTTGTATAAAATTGGAAACCATCTTTTTCCATCTAGAAGATGACGTATTTCCGTGTAAGCCAATTATCTCCGTTTTAAGAATAAAATGTCTAATTAATTGGGATGACTAATTTGGACCAAATTAATAAGTTGATTTTTTTAAAAAAAAAAAAACAATATTTTTCATTTGAGGGCTTCTTAATAACTACATAGAGATCCAATTGACTGAATCCTCTTAATGATCTTATAAGAAAGACTAACTAGCTAGCTAGTAGAACCCATGAAATTCAAAGTTGAAAGGCTTCACCTGCCATAATCCTATTTTAATTCATTATTAACAATAAGAAGCTTCTCTTATCATATAATATATTTGATTAATATAAATCCACAATCAAGATAAAAAATAAAAAATAAAAAGAATGACATATTATAACCAAATATACAACATCATATAAGAAAATTTCAAACAAACATATACTATTATCTTATTCAACAAAACACATATAAATACAACCCTTAACCCTTCTTCCAAATCATTCACCTTTCTCTCGATCCAATTAATTCACCAAAAAAAAAGAAAAGGCAAAATCTCCAATTTTCTTTTCATCTTCATCATAAAAGAAAATTAATTATTAATTAAAAAAAAGCATGAAAGGTGAAGGAAGATCAAGCAAAAAATGCTTAGCCTACGTGGCAGCATTCATTATATTTCAAGGCATAGTGATCGCCGTGTTTGCCCTAACGGTGATGAAAGTGAAGAGCCCGAAAGCCCGTTTCGGCACCATAACGGCGGAGAACTTCAGCTCCGGCAACTCTAACGGCCCATCTTTCGGAATGGACTTAAAAGCTCAATTCGCCGTTAAGAACACCAACTTCGGTCACTTCAAGTACGAAAACAGCACGGTGACGGTACTCTACCAAGGCATGCCGGTCGGTGAGGCGTTCATTCCCAGAGCCAGAGCCAGGGCCCGGTCCACTCGCCGGTTCGATATCACCATTCCCATCAGCTCATCCCGGTTGACCAACACGGCTAACCTCGGAAACGACATCAACAGCGGCGTTTTGACTTTGACTAGCCAAGCTAAGCTTAGTGGTAAGGTGCATCTGATGAAGGTGATCAAGAAGAAGAAATCTGGTGAGATGAGTTGTATCATGTTGGTCAACTTGAAGACCCGGGCTGTCCAGGATTTAAAGTGCAAATGACCAATTAATTAAGCTTATTTATTAATTAGTTATTTTATTGTTTAGATTTATTTAATTTTCCATGAATTTTTCCCATAGTGTTTTGTTTTGGGTTGAATATGTTTCTATTTTTGAGTTTTTGTATAATCTTTGTATTGAAGTTTGGATACATTCTTTTGTGATTATAAATATTATTGAGTTGAGAAAATTTGAATTGGTGGTGATTTTCTTTCTCCTCTCTCTTTATATATATACATACATAAAAAAAAGATATTTAATGATCTTTTACATGTTCTACATCAGTAATTGGTATATTTTTTTAGAAGTGATTGAATCAATTTTAAGGTTGAAGAAAGACAAAAAAATTTGAAAAAAAACCCAAATATGAGAGCAACCCGAACAACACGAGCTTTCAAAAGATTAACTTATTAATAAGTTAAAACAATATTTGGATGAATGAAATTATTTATTTAAGGATATTTATATGTACAAATACTTAATTAGTGCTTACACTAATTAATATATAATTAATTATGTATGTAATGGTTAGGTTAGTTTTTATTCATTGTTTTAAAATTTTAAATGTTTTGTATCATTTATTAGCGAGCCACCAAGGTTTATGTGTAGAATATTGGCATTACTGATTCAAATCACATGTTTAAATTTAGTGTGGTCCAAATATCATGTTTAACAAATTAATAACAGTATACTGGAATTTGAAAACAAAGATTAAAATAATAGTTAAGAAGTTTTAAATTATAACTAATATGCTATAAATTATTGTAAAAGAAAAAAAATGAGTTTTTTCAAAAATATATTTTTTTTTGATGTTTTATTTTTACTTTTTACAGTCCTGATTTTTTTAAAAATACTACTTTTATAGTTTTCAAAAATATAATTTTCAAAGTTTTTTATTTACAAAAATGCAGGATCAACCCACTGCATACTAACACATTAAAAAACAATAACTAGATATCAACACAAGAACAATTATACATAAACTTAAATAATTAAAAAACATATAAAAACAATTATACATAATCCTAATCAACTACAAATAACATAAAAACAGCTGAAAAATAACACGAAAAACGAAAAATAAACAAAATTGTGAAAATGTAAAAAATTCATTAAAATTATTAAATTGAAAAAAACTTTATCACTAAAAAATATATTTTCTAGCAAAATTAAGTGTATTATGTAAA
Source organism: Humulus lupulus (assembly GCF_963169125.1). Lineage (NCBI taxonomy): Eukaryota > Viridiplantae > Streptophyta > Magnoliopsida > Rosales > Cannabaceae > Humulus > Humulus lupulus. The sequence continues at coordinate 239,045,824 of NC_084797.1, forward strand.
TTTATTGGGGAAAAATATATATGCTATAAATTCATGTAAAAAAATATATGCTATAAATTTATATAAATTGAAACTACTATTATATTAATATTAGACATGTGATGCGCCATCCATATGGTATATATAAGCGTGTCTTTAATTAATCTTGTTAGTTTTTTTAATAAATAAAATAATAAAGTATCAAAATGTGATCAGTGCTTCATGTGCACATATGGACTATAATAAATTAATTTGTCTTTATGTATAACACAAATTAGTTAATACAACTTTGGCAAATATAATAAACTAATTTTGTAATACTATGCCACGTACGTCTTTTGTGTGTATATGTATACTACATATTCGAATTTCGGGGTGGGAGGGGTTGAAATGTGAAATCGACGTGGAAAAAGTCAATAAGTCAAAATGTATATATGTTTGTTAATTTATTGGGACCCTGAATATGAACCTATTTAAACATAAACTCAAAAATATCATCCCGAATTTCTTTAATAAAACGTGAAAAACATAAATTAATTAATTAATTAATCAATATGATAAAGATCCACACCATTCATATTTTATATATCCCAAAGTACTAAGCAGATTCCTCCCCTGAAGATTAAAGTTTTTTTTTTATACAAAGATCATTGTTCATTGATAAAAATCAGTAAGTACATCAGTAAATATACAAGGCAGAATAACATTATTGTGCCAAATAAACTTATTATTATGAATCGTAAATGCAAACTTAATTAGTTTATGAGTAGCATTATTACAATAACGCAAAAACAAAATATGCACAAGCTAATTATTTCTTTATACTTTTTCTGCGGTATGAATGTCATCGTACCCCTAGCTAATTATGACTTTTATATATATATGACCAAAATATCTATATAAAAGAAATGTAAATAATCACTACAAAAGAAGTTATCAGTAGTGATTTTGTTAGTTAAACAATAAATATAAGGACTAAAACTAATATTAAATTACCACTAAACAGTATTTTCTAATAAAAATTAATGGTAATTTAGTCACAAATTGTTTAATCAGTACTAAATATATATATAAAGTTTTTTTTTGGCGAATAATATATTTTCACCCTACTGTTAACTAGTTACTTATTGGAGATTTTGACTTAATCAATCCAAAGTTCAATAACCGAAGAAAACACAAAGTTACAACTTTCTCGTTCCACGTAGCTAGTCTTTGAGAATAAATTTTCAAACAAATTAGAAAGTGATCAAAACACACCCATAATTTTCAAGGGTCTTAATTTCACCATTCGAATCATCTCTTTAATTGAGTCTACATTATTATTTTATAACCCCACGCCAATATCGTCCAAAACGCCTACATTGACAAATATCACAGCGACCCCAAAAATATATTTTTCCACACGTACACATTATTTTATTTTAACTTTACAACTTTTACACCCCAAAATGTTCCCCCATTATTAATCTCTATATACAAATACTATTTATACATACGTACAGAAACAACTCCTAAAGAAATATCACCAAAAACATTACTTATCATCATTAATAACATCTCTCTTTATCAAATTATAAGAAAGTGATCAATAGATTAAAAGGTCTCATATCTATTGAAACAAGAATATATATATATACTACGTACGTATACGATCAAAATCATCAAGCCATGTTGGAATCGGAGAGATTTAAGAGATCTCAAAACGCAAAATGCTACGTATACTTCTTGACCTTTATAGTTTTTCAAGTGGCAGTCATTCTCATATTCTCACTAACAGTTATGCGAGTGAGAACTCCAAGCCTGAGGCTGAGATCCGTACACGTCCACAGCCTCAACTACTTCAACGACAACACGACCAATCCCCACTTTGACATGACTCTCGTCGCCGAAATCGCTGTTCGGAACAAGAACTTCGGCCACTTCCGATTCGATAACGCCACCGCCAACGTCACCTACGGCGGTGTTAGGGTTGGAGACGGAGAAATCGTTAAGGGGCGCGCAAGAGCAAGGAGTACTAAGAGAATGAACGTCACCATTGAAGTGATGAGCTCGAATGAGCGATCAGTGCCGCAGAGTATGGCGAAGCTGAGCGGCGATATTCGGTCCGGGAACCTGACCCTGACGAGTGTTGCTGAGTTGAGAGGTAAGGTTACGTTGATGAAGGTGATTAAGAAGAAGAAGACTGCTCACATGAACTGCACCATGACTGTTAACTTGGGCACTAAGTCTGTTCGTGATCTTCGCTGTCAATGATGTCGTTTTTGGTTAATGTTCGTCGTTTTTTGTCATCATTGTAATTCTTTTTTTTTTTTTTTCACATTTTATTTATTTATTTGTTTGTTATACTTACACGTTTTAAGAGGGATTTATCATCATGTTTATTTTTAATCTGTATTAGACTTTATCAAATTTATTAAATATTGGATCTCTAATTTCTTAGTTTTTTTCTTAAAAAAATTACGGAATATTATTAATTGACCACGCTTACCGTTTTCATATAAGGCAATATTAAATTACGTTAACCTCCTTATTGTCAAAAAATTACTGTAACCTCCTAATTTATGTAAAAAAATTAGGAATACTATTAATCGTTGCAATTGTTTTACTTTTAGACGAAAAATAATAAAATTAGTTGACTTTTTTATATAATTATATTAATTTTTTTGTTGGAGATATTCATCATTAGTTTAATTTTTCTTTTAAGTGTAATGAAAAAATAAAAGTAATTTTACTACTAAATGTTAGTCTGTGTGATTGTAATTTTTTTTAGTTCAAAACAAGATGCGAATTACTTAATAAGAAAGATAAAAACGAATTTCTGAGCTCATTATTAATTATTTACCTATGCAACATTATTAATCAATAGCACGCAAATTTTGAATATTTATTTATAAACATTATAAGTAGCAGTAAAAAATGTGAAACTACTCCATTTATACATCATTAATTTGTAATATTTTAGTACCACCAATTAAAAAACTACCTAATTGTTGCCACAAAAAATAATACCTCTTTGTTGTTTTAATTTGACATTTTTATTAAATTATTTCCCCGATCGATGTGCAGAAGATTGGTCATACAATAAAAGAAATTGAGCTGTGATATGCTAATTAAGAGGGTACTTTAGAATACTTGGAGAGAACCAAACGTATTCTTATTTTGGTTTTTGAATTATACACTTTTTTTAATCAGGCACATTTGTTTAATAAATAAATAAATAGATGAAATTCATGATACATGAGGTGGCAATTTACATAATTAATTGTGAGGTGTCAAATCAATACGAGCATAAATTAACTATTTATTTATAGTGAATTAGTGTTATATTTGATATTTTAAGGTGTCCAACACCACATAAGGTGGCACCTTATGGTTGGTTAGCAATATCTTTTATCATTTATTAAATTCAAATGTGTGATATCCGATATTGAATTACAGCAATTGTCATACGCTCCGTCCTTAGTGTTGGGTACCAATTATGCCTCTTACCAATTCTCTTAGTCTAATATATATGTAGCAAACAAAAATAGAAATTTAGTCATGTATATATTGAAATTTGAGAGTATAATACAAAAACATGGCCTCTAATTTATTTGTAGCTTTCTAAATTGGACTTTATGCTCCGTTTTTATACACAAAATAATGACCATTTTTCTACGCCACTCTTTCTCCCTTCTAGATTGTCAATACTTCCACAAGGTCATGATCATGACTTAAATGTTAAATAATATAAGTAATACATTTTTTCATTTGTAATAAAATATAGGCTCGATCCAATCTAATTAATTAACGTGTGAAGTCGATGGTTCTATATATGCATATAAATATCTGTCTATTTATTTTATACCAATCAAATCAAAATAAAATAATTAAATAGAGTAATGTCAAGAACTGACCATCTAGAAGTCCAAATAAAAGTGAAAAAAATAACACATATACGCGTACGTGTTGTGTAATTTCCCTTTCTCTTCCTTTCAACTCATCGTAAGTTAAAATCAAATATATATATACTTGCATTTCTCTTCTTCAATTTCCACAAACCAAGCTTATATCTCATCTTAGAGAAAGAAATTAAGAAAAAACATCAAGAAAAAGCTTGAGATTATTGTAAACTTTTCAACAAAGAAAATTAGAAAAGAGAGAATAATATGGCCGAGAAGATAAACCAACAGGCAGACGGGTACACAAGAAGTGACGAAGAATCGGCCACTTCACAATCCAAAGAGCTGAAACGCAAGAAGAGGATCAAATTGGCAATATATATTGCTATCTTTGCAGTGTTTCAGATAATCGTTATCACTGTTTTTGGAGCTGTTATTATGCGCGCTAAGTCTCCTAAGCTTAGGCTAAGCAACAGTAATATCGAGTTTCAGAGTCTCAACACTTCTGGATCACCATCACCTTCTTTCGACATAAACTTCACCACCCAAGTAAGGGTCAAGAACCCCAACTTTGGGCCCTACAAGTTCGACAACACCACCGCCGTCGCCACCTACGGCGGAACCACCGTAGGACAGTTTACCATTCCCAAAAGCAAGGCCGGGTTCAAGTCTACTAAGAAGATTGATGTGAGTGTGAATTTGAGTTCGTCCCAGTTGACAAACACTGCAGATCTCGGTAGAGAGTTGACCACTACGGGAACGTTGACTCTCAGAACCACCGCGACGATGAACGGAAAAGTTGAACTGATGTGGATCATGAAGAAGAAGAAGTCGGCCAACATGAATTGCACAGTTATTATTGATGTCAATGAGAAGAAGCTCCGATCTTTAGAATGCAATTAAGCTAGCCTGCTTCGATGCTTGATCTGTTTTAATTACTATTCGTATATGCATTTGTTTGGTACATCCTTCATAATTTGTTACTATTCTTTTTACTTTAATCTTGAGGAATAATACAAATTAGTTATTGAATTTATTTTCATGTTATACATATACATAATTAATCGTGTATCATTTAATTATTTCTTTTTTAAGTACTACTATTTACAATATAGATATTTATTTACAAAGTGGTCCCGAGTCCGGGAGCTCCTGTACAAAATATATTACTTTTTAAAATTTTATATAAAAAATAAGAATTTTTTAAAATTTGGGAACTTTTGTGTTATATGTAAACAAATGTCATTTTTCTAATCTTGGCCGATGTATCTATTTATAAATGACTCCTAAAAAACAATTCATTTTATCTAGTCATATTGGATGCGTTTTGTAAAAATTTTCTTTTTTGTTTTTCTAAACATAAAAAATAGAAATACCTTTTTTATTTTTGTTATTTTTTTTTCAAAAAAAAAATTATGTTCAGTAACTGTTTTATTTTTTTTTTAAAAAAACAAAAAACTTGTTTGATAACACATGTTTTTTGCTTTTAAAAGTAAAAAAAAAATCTACATAATCAAATCATTTACAATGAATACTATTAGTATGTATAAATTTGATTAAAAAGTAGATAAATATTCCACTATATAACAGAGTAATTATATTCATATTCATAGTAATATATATATATATATAATAGCTAAATCAAAAATAAAATAAAAATCTTGAAGCCAGCCCCTCCTCGATAGTATTTGATCATGTTGAAAATATGTTACACTTTATGTCCACTAGCAAGTTAGCTACTCATGCTCTTCTCATGCTCTCATAGTATGAATCTCATCAAACAAGTGAAATGGTCTCCATTGATGCCATCATAGACCAAGTTCTCCTGAAATTGGTATGTAGGCTCAACATTGCTGCAACTTGATAAAACGTCTGTAAATTAACATTACAAACCTAGCTATGTGAAAAGAAAATGTTAATGAGGTGAGCATATGATGATGCCACACGTTCTCTCATCGGGCTGCACATTGTTGTTCTGCATTTCCAAAATCGTATAATAATTTTGCATTCCAGAAACTACCATCTTATGAATAACATTCCAAGCCTCCTCCATGTTCTTCGCATGGCACCATGCTGTGACTCAAGAAGAGCATTTAAAGTTGCATGAAAGAATACTTGATTAGGCTTCATTCCATTTTTGTCCACATGTAAAATGATTTCGGGAATCAATAACCATATAGACAAAATTCGGTCAAGCTAAGCTTGATCTCACATCCAACTTCAATATTTTTATTTTATCAATCAAGCAAAGCTTGACACGCAAAAAAGAAATAGGCTGATAGAGAAGATTGTTGTAACTTCAACCTAAAGTTAAGAACCAAACTGAAGCTCATAATAATAATAATAACTTAAAAAGAAAGTTGTTTCATTTGCATGAATTTTAATGCAATAAAATTGACATTTAAATGAAAAATGAAAGTCATGATTTAAACTTGATTTATAATTTGAACATTGATTTAAACTTATTTATTAATTTAGATACCAATTTATCTTAATTAATAAATCTGCCATAATTTCTCTTTTCTTCTCAAAATTACACAACTCTGTGAAACTATCTAAAATTGACCTGGTCAATTTTGATAATTCTAATTGATGATTAAATTAATTAATTGAGACTATCTAGATGATTTTATCTAAGGTACAATGGGGACCATGGGCCTATGAAATCAAGCTCCAATAAGTTATCATAAATCTAACAAATAAATTTACTAACTTATTAATTCCTTGTGACTGCACTATAGACTTGGAATTGCACTCTTGAATTCATAGAACGCTCTATAACAAATATAGATACGCTATTAATTATCCATTGTTACAACCATAATTGTCACTCAATCCTCTATAGACGGTCTACAATGAAATAGGACTAAAATACCGTTTTAGCCCTCATTGTATTTTATCCTTAAAACACTTAGTTCCTTGTAAATGATATTTCAGTAAACTAATTTAATTACTGAAATGAGATCTCTATCATTTAACACTTTGAACCAAACTAAAAGGAAACCATCGTTTCACTTCTTCATCGGAAGCTATAGATGTTCATATCTATGATTAACACTCCCACTCAATTATACTACCGAGTTCCCAAGATGTAAGTATGGGCTAGTCCGTAGGGTAAGCTGGTAACGAACAAGTCAAAGAACTCAAATAATACAATCAGTTAGAATACTAACCAATCAGAATTGAGATTGAATTGACCTATGATCAACTATATGATATGACTAGAATAGATAATAACGGTATGTTTACTTATCTTATCAACTGTCAATATTGGTCTAGTCCGATGTAACAAATACATCCGTTATTATCTACTTTGCTAATGTTCTGGAAAGAACGTAACACTGTAATGTGTAAGTAGATCATATCGTAGATTGGCAAGTCAGTGTAAATCCTGTATACTGACTAATCTTAGGACTAACTTATTTTGAACATATAATCATATTTATATTCCACTGTGATTACGTCACTATAAATAAGATTAGCTATATACTCGGAATTTAATAGAAGTTTATATTAAACAAATAATCATGAAAATAAAGCATGTGAGCAAAGTGATTGACCAAGTCAAAAAATGATTTCTATTCTTTTATTGATAATAAAATGAGATTACAAAGAATTTGGATTTTAATTAGGGCATAAAACCCCAACACATGCTTCTTACCATACACCTAATTCTACTTCAAGACCACTTTCCACATTCTAACAAGAAAAGAAAACAAAAGCAGGGCTCGAGAAGTCAAAACCATATACAAAACAACTAAACAAACATACAGTACAGCAAAAGAAACATCATTTCTAGCTAAAGTGAAACTTACAGACTAACAAAGAAGACAATAGGCCAGAGCACGACCCTTACAGCAAGGGCCTCATTAGGGAGGGGTCCAAACTTTGTAGTTATTCAAGAGAGAATCACCACAGATGTCCAAATTGATTTCACCTTCCAGATTAAAGTGAGCTAGGTAGTTCACTTCTCTATGGATCTTGATGATTTCCCAATGCCCTAAGCATTCATTTATCTTCAAGAAGCTCTGTCTCAATGATTGGAGACTCACAACTTCCTGGAAGTCTCTTTTAGCCAGAGCTTTTATGGCCAATAGACAATGAGTTTGGTAATTCACACTGGTGTGATGGGCAGTTTGAGCAATTGAGGCTGCCAACAGAAGAGCAGCTCCTTCGGCCATAGCAAGATTCGAAGCATGTGATGGTCTTGAAGTAGAATGTGGTGTATGGTAAGAAGCATGTGTTGGGGTTTTATGCCCTAATTAAAACCCAAATTCTTTGTAATCTCATTTTATTATCAATAAAAGAATAGAAATCATTTTTTGACTTGGTCAATCACTTTGCTCACATGTTTTATTTTCATGATTATTTGTTTAATATAAACTTCTATTAAATCCCGAGCATATAGCTAATCTTATTTATAGTGACGTAATCACAGCGGAATATAAATATGATTATATGTTCAAAAATAAGTTAGTCCCAAGATTAGTCAGTGCACCGGATTTACACTGACTTGCCAATCTACGATATGATCTACTTACACATTACAGTGTTATGTTCTTTCCAGAACATTAGCAAAGTAGATAAGATCGGATGTATTTGTTACATCGGACAGGAACGATATTGACAGTTGATAAGATAAGTAAACATACCGTTATTATCTATTCTAGTCATATCATATAGTTGACTATAGGTCAATTCAATCTCAATTCTGAGTGTTAGTATTCTAACTTATTGTATTATTTGAGTTCTTTGACTTGTTCGTTACCAGCTTACCCTACGGACTAGCCCATACTTACATCTTGGGAACTCGGTAGTATAATTGAGTGGGAGTGTTAATCATAGATATGAACATCTATAGCTTCTGATGAAGAAGTGAAACGATGGTTTCCTTTTAGTTTGGTTCAAGGTGTTAAATGATAGAGATCTCATTTCAGTAATTAAATTACTTTACTGAAATATCATTTACAAGGAACTAAGTGTTTTAAGGATAAAATACAATGATGGGTAAAACGATATTTTAGTCCTATCTCATTGTAGACCGTCTATAGAGGATTGAGTGACAATTATGGTTGTAACAATGGATAATTAATAGCGTATCTATATTTGTTATAGAGCGTTCTATGAATTCAAGAGTGCAATTCCAAGTCTATAGTGGAGTCACGAGGAATTAATAAGTTAGTAAATTTATTTGTTAGATTTATGAAAACTTATTGGAGCTTGATTTCATAGGCCCATGGTCCCCATTGTACCTTGGATAAAATCATCTAGATAGTCTCAATTAATTGATTTGATCATCAATTAGAATTATCAAAGTTGACCAGGTCAATTTTGGATAGTTTCACAGAGTTGTGTAATTTTGAGAAGAAAAGAGAAATTATGGCAGATTTATTAATTAAGATAAATTGGTATCTAAATTAATAAATAAATTTAAATCAAGGTTCAAATTATATATAATTAATTTGATAAATGATTTAAATAATTATTTAATTAATTAAATCAATAGAAAATAACACAGGCCTTGATTTTAAGTCCAATGGGCATATAATCAAATGAGAAATTTCACGGGCCTATAGCCCATGATAATTTCGACCTAGGGCTTCAAAATGGCTGTTATTTTATTGATTTTTTAATTAAATTAAATGGCCTGATTGAGTCTATAAAAGGAGTGCTTATAGAGAAGTCAAAACAGGGGTTTTTGATAAGTCAAATTTTCTGATAGTTTTATATTCTCTCTAAACACAAGTCCTTTTCTAAGCCTCTTTGTTGTTTTCTTTTCTTCTCTCTATATCTATCTCATGTGTTGAGAATTGCCCACACTAGTCTAGGTGGTTCTAAGGATACATTGGAAGATCGTGAAGACAATAGAAGATCGGTTCAGTTTCTTGATAATACTCTACGACAGAAAGGATACAAGAGTTAGAGAAACTGAAGGAAGGACTCTTAATTCCGCTGCGTATACTGTAAGTATTATATTATTTGTTTCTCTTTGAATTCGATTTTAGAAACATGTTTTAGGCTATCTCGTATTAATTTGTTTAATATTAGATATACATGAAAATAAATAAAGATCCTGTATAAGCTTTTCCAACAGAACTACTTTCCCATTTAAGTGTATGATTTTGTTTATCGAGTTTTTCAGAAACTAGAATTATGAAAGATAAGAGATCTTAGAAAGTAATGAATAAAGATTATCACACAATAAATTTTACGTGGTTGGGGCGTTAAAGAGCCTTAGTCCACGAGTCAATTGTATTAGAGTTTCTAGGAGCTTAAGTAATGAATTCTCCACAAAACTTTTCTGACGTGTCTGACTGGGTGTTCTTTTCTTGTATACATCGGTAGCATCGACGCTTTATATTTGGTCGGCGGTTGTGCTGCTCTAATCCGAGCACAAAAGGGACTGCCACTCCCGTGGTCTACTTCGTCCAGTCTAGAAGGTCGCTTAGATAAGCCTTGCACTGCAGCTGTTACTGCGTCAAGTTGGGCTTGAATGACTGGTGCAACTACCGGGGTTCCAGTATTCTGAATTCCTGGTCGGGCATTTCCATCTGGTGTACCATCGTCAAGTATCTCTACTTGATCTACCAGGCGAATAGGATCGTGCCCTTCGACCTAGGTGGTCTTCCTTTTATTGCTGATGACGTCTCTTAGATCCTTCCGAGTAGCATGTCTTCCCAGTCGGTCGAACACTGTACTTTTGGATTTTTTAGAGGGCTTACTAACACGGGACTTGCTCTTTGCCACTACGTTGTTGGCCAAGATGTAGTGGTGGTTTTTCGTAACGACCAGGGCGGTCTTTTCCTCCTTGCTGGTGAGTGCCCTCTTTTTCTTTTGACCAGTCGGTCTGATGACTATCACCCTCATCACAACCATACCCGTCTTTGTAGTTGGGAGTTTTCTTATCTCTAGGAGCTTTGGTTTGGTTGTTTCCGGGCGGAGTGTTCTTACTACCTGACCGGTGACTCTCTGACCGGGAAGTTTTCGACCGGTGGCTTCTGGAAGGGGTTCTAGAATTCTCTCTTTATGTTGACGCAGTTCTAGAGCGGGCTCCATCATTTGTCCGACCAGTCTGATTACTTCGACTCTGGTCTGGTCCCCGAGAGTTCGTCCTCCCAGTTGGGGACTTTCGACCAGCATTGTTGTTTCGTGCTCCTTGGGTAGCTGTTCGCGCTGTGGCTTGAGCGTTAGCTTGGGCCAATTGGGTAGCCATTTCTAGAGCGAGGACTGCTTCGCGATGTCTTCGGTCGGCCTCCTCTTGTCGTCGTCTGATCTCTTCGCTTCTAGCATCCATATCTTGTTTTTGTTGCTCAAACTTAGTCTTCTGTCTGGCTATTTCTTCAGCAAAAGACTCCTGCTTGGCATTGAATTGCATCATCTCCTCTTGGAAAACCCCCATGGATTCCTGGAGTTGTTCGACCTTTGGTGTTATCTCCTCAAGAGTGACCATTGGCTCAGTGTCAGGATTCTGAGGTGCAGAAGGACCTTCTGGTCTAACAGTTTCTTTTACAGTCATACCAGGCTTCCTGGGCGCCATTTTGGTAGGAATGATAGTGTGTTCCTTCTATTCACGCTCTCAATGAAAGCACAAAAAATGTTGACCACGATTTTGGCCAACGACGAGTAGACGTCAAAACGACAGTAAGCCTTGAATAGAAAATAACGACATAAAAATTTTTATAGTGGTTCAGCCCCAATTTTTTGGTAGTAGCCTAATCCACTTGGAGTTGTGATATATGTTAGCCTATACTCAAGATCAGATGAACTTGAGCCAACTGAGTTTCTTAAGTGCAAGCTGTAAATATAGAATTTCTCTCTCGAGAATACAAAGCTGAGTTTTCTCTCTCTATGTTCTCTCAGAAAATGCCCCAAGTCAGAATCCCAAAGTCTCACAATTAGAGAGTAAAAGTCTCTAATGTCAAAATCTCCCAAAAAAGCTAAAAGAATCCAAAAACTCCCTTAAATGATGCCATGAGCTCTCTATTTATAGGCTCATGGATCGTACAAGAAAGGTCCCCCGTTTTCATGGAGTCTTTGGTTGTTTTAACCAATTCTAGCTAATAATCAAATTTAAAATACAACGATATGGTTATTACTTCGAGATATCCGAGAGATTCTTGCGGTGGTTACGGGTGACTCTGGTTGAAGTTGTTACTGAGCTTCCGTAGAAAAGTTACTGGGCAGTTAACTCCTGAGATTCTAACATATCCGGTCGGCTAAACTCCTTTTCTGGTCGGCTAAATCACCTTCATGAGGTAGCTGGTCAGCTATGTCTCCCTTTTGATGTGACTGGTCGGGCAAAATACCTCTCGGATGTAACTGGTCTGGTAAAACACTCCCTGACCAGTTAAATTCTTGCCTGGTCGGGTAATTCACTTTCTGACCAGGTAAAATCTTACCTGACCAAATAAATCACTTCCTGATCAAGTAAACATCCTTTCGACGAGTGATATCACAACTTCGTAGGTCATTTTCTAACATTTGCACTTCCCTTGGTCAACACATTTGTTGACCATTAATGTGCCACTTGATGACCATGCATTGTCACTTGTCACGTCATTGAAATGAAATTTTGGGGATAACAACTACTAACGGAGGTCTAAGACTAAAAACGTTTACTTTTTCGTTAATGCCAAGCATTTATCCTTTCATTTTTATTTATTTATTTTTTTAGTAAAAAAAAATAAAGTATAGTCTTGCAATGAATATATTGCAGCATAAAATATTCTTTCAACTTCTTCTTCCTCCATTATTTTCTTTTAAAATAACAAAAACTGCTCTTCTAGGAATGAATATTAAAGAGAAAACTTTTCTTTATTTCTCTGTTCTAGATATTAACCAAATGCCTTTTCATCTTCTTCTTCCTTTGTTTATTTTTATTTTTGTAATGGAAAAATAGTGTGACTGCCCAAAACTTTATTTTCATGTCAATACGAAATTTATCTATCCTCTTTCCTTTTCTTATTATATATAAAACTGACAAAAAATTAATTGCAAAAGGAAAAGAAGTGCAAAAATGGTATAAAAAACAAATGGATAAATTATAGAAGGAAAATAACTAGACAATGGCTAAACAGTCAAGAAAATAATATTTAACTATCACCATAGATAGTTGTTCTACAACTATTCAAACGGCTAAACATCTTCAGGGGTTGTAGTTTTAATCATGTATTAAGAAGTTGTACTACTCCCATATCAATGACCTACGTTTCTTCATAAAAATAAAAAATAAAAAATCGAAAGAAATTAAAATATTTATTTTCAAACCAGTACTTGGTTGATATTATTTTCTTATGTTCCGAGACCACACTCTGTTTTTTTAGTAGAAAATAAATAGAAATGAAAGAAGAAGATGAAAGGAGCTAAGTATTAACAGAAAAGTGAAGATTGCTTTTAGCCTGACCTCCGTTAATTGATGTGTCAATATTTAATATTTAATTGGTAGCACAAGATTGGGACATAAAGAACAATTATATGTTATTAGAACAAAAAAATGATTTACAAAAATTAAAAACCCACAAAATCAATAGTTTACCCGTCATTCGTGCCATATTATCCGGAATATAATGATACATATGCCTAATAAATTATTGGTATCGAAATATTAAAGCGCAAAAGTTCGTTTTTTTATGCATTAAAAAAGATGCTCCAGTCTTTACAGCTTGGCTCTCCCTTGGTAGTACACAGCCAGTAAAACACTCGGTAATATTATAATATTATCATCACATGGTGATCCTCGGTTTTTTGTTTTGTTTTGAAAAGCTCGAAGCAAAGTGGTCCACGGTTTAATGCGTAAAAATATGTAAATAATATTCATGCAGTGATTAATATATATGTTCATATGCAAAAGTTGCAGTGGGTACGCAAAGTGGTCGAAGGAAGAAAGAAAAGGAACTAACCATGGACTAACGCACATGCACATGACCTGGTTATCTCTCGGTAATCGCCCTAAATTAACTTCGTATTAGGCACAACGGTCGTCTAATATAATATAATATAATATTAGTGAAACTATTAGATGATGCACTTGATCGTTTTGATTCAAACATATATCGGCCGAAACTGTGATCTTTGGATATTCTTTACTGCTTCTCTTCAATATTGCATAGAGAACTAACTCTCCTCCCTTTCAATAACAATGGCCGAAACTGTGATTTCTGTGATCGTACAGCTTCTGGGTTCTCTTCCTCTTGAAGCGATAATAAATGAAGTGAATGTGCTAAAAAGTGTTCAAAGAAGAGTGGAAAATTCAACGAGAAATCTGAGGTCAATTCGAGCTGTACTCCATGACGCCGAGAACAAAAGATGGAGTAGCGGCAGTGAGAGTGTGAAAGTTTGGCTGGAGACACTTGAAGATGACTCTCAAGAGATGGCTGACGTTCTCGATAGATGGAACACTCTCATTCTCAGATCCCAAATCGAGACAGGCGAAGTTCGAGAGCGGAACTCTACGACGGTTAGTTGCTTCGTGCATTCTTCTTGCTTTTGTTTTCGTAAAGCTAATCAGCTCATTTCACACCGTGAGATTGTTCACCAAATTGAAGAAATCGAAATCAAAGCAACTAGTGCTGCTACTCAAATAGGTCCCTTAGGCCTGATAGTGAGCACAGGAGTCACTCGTGACTTAAAATTTGTGGGCAGATTAGAAACTACTTCATTTGTTGATGAAATAGAAATTCATGGTCGAGATTTGGATAAGAAGGCCTTGTTAGAAATGTTAATGCCCGATGGCCCTCATGGCCAGGGTGGACCGTTAGAGGTCATCTCTGTTGTGGGGATGGGAGGGCTTGGCAAGACTACTCTTGCACAACTGGCATTTAATAATGAAGTCGTTCAAAATCACTTTCCTAAAAGAATTTGGGTAAGTGTCTCTGAGCCTTTTGACCTACTCAGCATTGCATCAGCAATTATTGAGAACCTTCTTAAAGATTATGAGCTTCCAATCCGAGAGGGAGATGAGTCGAGTCAAACAGAATGTAATGTGCCCCCTAAATTTCAAACATTACAAGCAGCCTTTGATTGGATCTCGAGTCGTCTAGGTAAAGGGCGATTTCTTCTTGTGCTAGATGATGTGTGGAACGAAGAGCATAGCAAGTGGGAACCATTAGAGATAGCTTTGAAGAAATTAGAACGAGTAGGAAGTAGAGTGTTGGTTACCACACGAAAGGAGAGTGTAGCACGTGTGATGGGAGCCAGCACTTCTCATATCATCAAGTTAAAAGAGTTGAGCCAGAACGAATGTCAATTAATATTTGAACGGCGTGCATTCAAGGATAGAGAAAATGAAGAAATCGAAGAATTAAGAGATTTAGGTTTCCACATTGTGAGCAAGTGCAAAGGGTTGCCTCTAGCAGCAAAGACTTTGGGTGCTCTCATGCATTTTAAGAGAACTAGACAAGAATGGGAGGATGTTTTACAGAGTCACTTGTGGGAGTTGAATGTTCGTGAAGTTGAGCAATATCTTTTTGGTCCATTGCTATTAAGTTATCTTGATTTATCTTCTTTGGAAAAACGTTGTTTATTACATTGTTCCATTTATCCAAAAGATCATTTGATCGACAAGAGACAACTAATTGAAATGTGGATGTCAGAAGGTCATCTAAATTCAGAAGAAGAAGGGGTGAGTGTTTTTCAGAATTTAACAATGCGATCTTTCTTTCAAGATTTTCAAGAGGAAAATAACGTATATGATGATGGTAATGTAGTTTGTAAGATGCATGACATATTACATGACTTCGTTCAATATTTGACAAAAAGAGAATGTGAGATCCTAGAAGCTTTAAATATTAATTTGGATGATCAGAGGAGGAGGTTAAGACTCGGTGATCAAAGGATCCGACATTTGACCATAACAATGGAATCTGAAGCTCAGTTTCCTAATATGAAATTGAGTAGTGACAATAAAAAGTTTTTGCACACCTTTCTTATTTTAAGGCAGGGAGATATCAGTGTTTCTATTGATAGCTCCACGTTCTTAAGTTTAAGATATCTTCGGAGTTTAAATTTGTCAAAATGTGGGCTCAAGAGATTGCCAGAGAATATTGGAGATTTAATACATTTGAGATATCTTGAGGCCACAAACAATCCTTTGGAGAAATTGCCTAACACAATTTGTAACTTATGCAACTTGCAAACTTTGAGATTGGAGTCCGGTTGTCCATCACTACTAGAGCTACCGGAAGGAATTGGAAAGCTAGTCAACTTGAGGTCTCTGTATCTTTGGGGCTGCAGTTACAGTTTCAAGGGACTGCCAAAAGGGTTTTCTGGGCTAACTTCATTGAGAACTCTAGATTGGTTTCAAGTTCCCGAAGACAAAACAAAATGCTTAACTCTAAGAGAGTTGACTAGGAAGATGAATTGCAGTAAGCTCAAAATTAACCAACTCACTCTGCATTTGAACAGGCTTGTAGATAAAGAAGATGCGGCTGCGGATAACAAGGTTGATCTAACCGCATGGGAACACATCAATGAACTCATCATATACCCAAGGATAGAAGGTCATTTGCTCGATGATGCAATGGAATTCTTCGAACCTCATCCAAAGTTGAAAGTTTTAAAAATAAGAGATTCTATAAGCCATGTATTCTCTCCAAGATGGATAATGTCCTTATTGCTTTTGCGTGAGATTGAATTCTATGGTTGCCATGGCTTAAGGACATTACCTGCAGCTGTAGGGAAACTACCATCTCTAGAGTCACTCCATTTCTGGGGTTTGAGTGTCACAAGAGTCGGCCCTGAATTACTGGGAATAATGGATGAACAAGTCTCATCATCAGTCAACTGTACTCTGTACCCCAAGCTAAAACATCTCAAAATTACAAGCGCAGACATCTGGGAAGAATGGGAGACAGAAGTATCTTGCAGTGTATCCATCATGCCATGTCTCCAATCCTTACATTTTCTGTATTGCCAAAAGCTTCGAGTACTACCTCGCTTCCTTCGAAAGGTGCCGTTGCAGTTTATATACATGCATGCTTCATATGGTCTCGACGGCATCTGCAGAACAAGGGACGAGAATGAATGGCCCAAGATTTCTCACGCCCAAAACATCCTCGTCCACGACGTACATGTGCAAATGGACGGTCGTTACGTCTACGATGAAATTTGAACACTACCGTTGGTTTCAATCCATGAATTTTCAGGTATTAATTTACTTATATTATTGGTATTATAGTGTGAATATTGCATATATAGAACACCCTATCCTGGTTTTGTTATATATCTATATTTTTATTTCTTGGTTCGAATTATGTAGATATGCTTATGTAATCAAGATCATGTTTGTCTCTTGCGTAGGTTACAGTGCTGATTATTTGATAATCTGAAATAAGATACAAATTGTATTCCCCATACATATTTAATAAATTAAATAAACTTAGATAAAATGGAAATAATAATAAAACTTAAATAAATTTATTTAAGTTAAAATCAAATGTTAAATAATAATACTTGGTTTTATTTATTTTAAGCATTTATTTCATTCTCATTTTTTTATTATTTCTTTAAGTTTATATGTTCTTAAAATCAAAGTTCAAGTATTATTATTAATTTATTAACAGAATTAAAACTAATTTCAATTATAGATAGAATATATAGATGAGGGTAAACGGGTCTTTGAAAAAATAAATTTTACTAGAAAGGTTAATATTTTGGAATGAACAAGAAAACATAGGGTACCATTTTGATATTTATGAAAACTAAGAGGTATATTTGGTATTTTGTATAAGCTCAGGGGACTAAAATGGTATATATTGACTAACTGATTGATCTATTTTTGACGTTTTATTTTGTAATCTAATAACTAGCTGGATTAACAATGCTAATAAGTATCGTCTCTGTTTACTACACGTGTACTTAGATTTTCAAGGTAGTCGCTTATTTGTTTTGGAATATCTAGCATTTGGTATTTATGAAAACTGAGAGAAATATTTGGTATTTTGTATAAGTTCAGAGGACTAAAATGATATATATTGACTAATTGATTGATCTATTTTTGACGTTTTATTTTGTAATATAATAACTAGCTGGATTAACAATGCTAATAAGTATCGTCTCTATTTACTACACGTGTACTTAGATTTTCAAGGTAGTCGCTTATTTGTTTTGGAATATCTAGCATGTGGTATTTATGAAAACTGAGAGAAATATTTGGTATTTTGTATAATCTTAGAGAACTAAAATGATATATATTGACTAATTGATTGATCTATTTTTGACGTTTTATTTTGTAATCTAATAACTAGCTGGATTAACAATGTTAATATGTATCGTCTCTGTTTACTATCTGTGTACCCAGATTGTCAAGGTAGTCGCTCATCGGTGGCACACCTCGCTGGAGTACTTTATTTCAAGTTTGGTAATAGAGAGAGACGAATCTATTGTTTTGTTAACTAATATGATTTTGTGGATTGCTTAATCTTCATTTTGCTGTTCAAATCTATTTGTCTCCTTATTTGGGCCTGCGTGCCTTGGTATTTGGGCATGTGTGCCTTTTCTTGTGGGGCTGCTTGTGCGGTTGTATCATTTGGTTGGTGTCTTTTTTATTTCTTTCTGTAAAACATTGTACTTTATTTTCTTTTTTCCTTTTCAAGATATGAACACTTTCTGGGATTTTTTAGCATATGATTAGTATTTCCTCAGTGTTTTTCTTTTATAGAAAATTGTTATATAATTAATGATGATTTTTTTCCTTTGGTAAGTCGGATGTTATTAAAAAAAATTACGCTCAATCTTTTTTTTTTTTTCTTTCGTATTAATGGATTTGAAAACACCTTGATGGCTTCCTCGATCATGATTACATCTTCAAAGTCCCTATGCTCCTCCTTTAGCTCCTCCTTTAGTATGGTTTTTTTCCCTCTTTTGGTTGAAGTTGTTGTTAAGATTTTTAGTAAGTTCCTCAATATGATGTGTAGTTTTAGCAACCATGTGTGCACGGAATGATTAAGTAACTATGCTAGCAAATCATAGCGACTGACACATAACTTTGTTCACAATAATAATTGCCTAAATTGGGTGGGTATGTTTGGTTGACAATTTCGCAACCAATCTGTAAATGTGGGTTGGGTTTTTTGACCCAAGATGAGTACGATACAACATGAAAAATATGAGTTTACACTAGATACAAGATATTTTGAGTTATATTGGGCCTAAATGTCAAACACAGAGACACAACACAACACAACATGCTCTCGAAGGAGTGATGCATAAGTATGAAATGACTAACACGATAGTACAATACACTAAAAAGTCCTAATTAAACTCGATAAATTAATATTAATAATAATAAATATGTGTTTGTGAATTATATTTAAATTAAAATGATAATGAAAGTTCGATACAACTTTAAATATATAATCCTATAATTAAAAATAATTGTTAAACATAAAATTAAAATTATATTGATTTATTTTAATATCTATGACCTACAAATTTAAAAATTTATTAGCGGGTATTTAAATTCTAGTAATATAAATGA
The DNA here is from genome assembly GCF_963169125.1 of Humulus lupulus. NCBI lineage: Eukaryota > Viridiplantae > Streptophyta > Magnoliopsida > Rosales > Cannabaceae > Humulus > Humulus lupulus. The sequence continues at coordinate 239,065,159 of NC_084797.1, forward strand.
TTGTAAGATATTGTTGAATAAATATATATAATTCTCTGGAATGAGATTGTGTTGGACTACGCGATATTACTTTTTTATTTTCCAAAGTCAAATTAATTAGTAGTATTACCATAATATTGTGGCTAATTTGTTTTTCATAGTTTGGTATATATCCCAATCAATGATCACAAGTTCACAAGTGGAACAACCTAACGTACCAAAGTCCCCTGTTGCTTCATCACTAATATATGCTTCCACATACTATTTTGCACGTGATTTTCTTCTTTTCTCTTTTCCATGTTTCAATTTTTAATCAATTTGACCATTTGCTTGTACTTTTTTAATAAAAAAAAAGTATGCAACAGTAAGAAAATATAAGTATGTTTTCGTTGATCCATGCATAATATACCTATAGGCTATATATAAATTAAATTGATTTAATATATTCGCAAAAATATTAAATTCACACGTTTAGTCATCGACCAAATATATGTTTTCGCATGCGACATTAATATATTTGTGTGTGCAAGTATGTGATCAAGTGAAATTTGAGATTTGATGCATAAAATGGTCTTATAACAAAATGATTCTATATTAAATACGTATTACATTTTTATCTTAATATTCTCCTAGATTCCTAAAATACCCCTAACATAAATTTTCCCATCCTTTTCTTACATTGTTTTCTGCCTTTCTATCTCTCACGTTTTCCCTCTTTATCTCTCAATCTCTCATACAAAAAAAAAAAAAAAGGCAGCTACTATTATCTCAATCTATAATAATTTTTGAGCTTATCTAATCTGAGATTTGGAGTTGTTCTTTGGTGATTTTGGATCTAGGGGTAAAAATCGTATGGGTAAGTATATATTTGTTATATGTAGTGAGGAAACTTGTTTATCTACATTGCTTTAACTATTTCGAACAGATCTGTGTATACTTTCATGTTTTATTGTATTGTTTCACTGTCAGATTGGATCTTCGTTACTGTCTGCGTCTTTTCTGGGTTTTTCGTCTGCCTCGATGATTTTCGATGAAACTCGATATGCTTCGATGGCTTTGCATGATCAGAGGCTCGATGATCCTCGACTTGCCTTGACGTGTCTCAATAGGTGTTATAATTTGGACACCTCGATGATCCTCAATGGACCTCGATAGATCCTCGTACATTTAAGTTGATAAGCTACCTCGATGTGCCTCGATGGTCCTCGATGGACCTCGATAGGTGCATAAGAATTTCATTGGATAGTAAACCTCGATGTGCCTCGATGGACCTCGATAGGTGCATAAGAATTTCATTAGATAGTAAACCTCGATGGACCTCGATAGGTGCATACATATTTCATTAGATAGTTACCTCAATTTTCCTCGATAGACCTCGATAGGTGCATAAGAGTTTCATTAGATAGTATAACTCGATGTGCCTCGATGGTCTTCGATGGACCTCGACAAGTGCATAATAATTTCATTAGATAGTCTACCTCGATGTGCCTCGATGGTCCTGGACTTGATTTGATAGTTTGACCTCGATAGACCTTGACAAATCTCGATAGAACTCGATTTTTTGCTGTTTTATGTTATAATTTTAATTTTTGACTTTTGTTTTTTGTTTTTTTGATACAGCTTTGACAGCTTCCATATTTGTTGCATACAATGGTGTTTGGGAACTAGAAGATATGGATTGGATTTTCAGGGATGCTGGAAATCAAGTTCTACCTTTGGAGAAGGGTGTGACGTATGAGCAACTGCTTTACATTTTGTACGATAAGCTTGAAATGGATAAATGTGTGTACGAATTGAAACTTGAGGTCCCGTACACATGCCTCTCACAACCCTTCAAACCGACTGTTATGAAAAATGATAGGCATGTGCGTGCATTCATGGGGTTAGCATTGAAATCTGTGGAGAAGATGATTCCTCTATGTGTAACATTGGTTAAGAAGGGTTGTTTAGGAAATGCATCGGCCTCTCCCAGCGTTAATAAAGAAGTTCGATTTGAAGAGAACATTTCTCCCCCATGTCATGGTTTCAAAGGAACTTAAAGTGAGGTTGAGACATATGTTCCAGAGACAAATCAGACGTTATTGTCCATGATGATATCCTTGTTAGAGATCTGTCGTATGTTCCTGACACAGTAGAGTACGATCCATATGGCTACGATCCTTATGTCAACGGCGATCCTATTGCTGACGCAACAGATGTTGATGGGCAAGATATTAGGGTAGATTTTCCAACGCAGAGTTCAGGTGTTATGGTAGTTGAGGAGCGCATAAGAGAAGATTGGGAAACACTTGAGACCAGTAGTAGTCGTCTAGGTTCAGGTAGAACCGAAGATAGCTTTAAATGGAGTTCTCCATTGGACTTAGGTGAAGATCATAGAACATGGAGTGTTCCCATGTTCACCAAAGAAGATATAGAAGCCTCACATCAAAACCATCATTCCTCAACCCGCACAGCTTCAGGAGAATTGCACCTTGGCAAGTTCTTTAAGAACAAGCTTGAATGAAAACCAAGGCAGTCATATTTGTGATGAAGAATAATTTTGAGTTTATGGTGAAGAAATCGGGTACTGATATGTGGTACATTACCTGCAAGGATCCTGATTGTGGTTGGAGATTGAGGGGAAAGAAAAAAATGCGATCTAAAATGTTCGAGATTACTGTCTACAACAATGTACACACTTGCTCACAAGAAACTCGAGATAAGGACCACCGTCAAGCATCACCGTGGGTTGCTGGCCACCTAATCAAGAGGAAATTTGCTACCGATGGTACTCGATACAAGGCAAACAACATAAGGGAGGACATGAAACACCATTTTGGGATCAAAATGAGCTATGAGAAGGCATGGAGATGTAGAGAAAAAACTCTTATGTATGTCAGAGGCACACCTGAGGAATCATACTCCAAGTTACTTGGATACCTGTGTCAGTTGGAGCAGAAGAACCCGGGTACAATTACTGATTTTGTAGCAGAAGATGGTCGTTTCTTGTATTGCTTATTTTCCCTTGGTGTTTCTAGGAGGGGATTCCAGTATTTTCGTCCTGTCATTTATGGGGACGACACTTTCTTGAAGAACAAGTATGGTGGCCACATGCTTTGTGCTGTTGCGTTGGATGCAAACAACCATTTTTTTCCAATTGCATTCGAATTGGTGGATAGTGAGAACCATAACTCTTGGACTGATTTCATGAGAAAATTGAAGGAAGCCATAGGGGGCGTTGATAACCTAGCTTTTGTATCGGACAGGCATGCAAGCATTACTCATGCTTTGGAGCTTGTGTTCCCAGATGCCTACAACGGTGCTTGTTACCACCACATTTGTATGAATGTGGTGGAAAAATTCAAAACCGACCATTGTCAAGACATCTTGTGGTGTGCAGCGTACGCATTTCGAAAAACATAATTTCACAAGTTCTTTGACATGATTAAGGTAATTGATCCCCCCATTGCTCAATATCTTGAGGGAATTGGTTTTGAAAGGTGGAGTAACACTTATTTTCCTGGAAACCGATACAATATCATGACGAGTAACTTTGCATAAAGCTTTAACAATAAAGCCAAGGAGGCAAGGAGCATTCTAGTTGCCACTTTTCTTGAATTCATAAGATTCACTCTTCAGACATGGTTTGCCGATAGACGTGAAAAAGATACAAAAGCAACAAGTGTGTTAGCACCCCTGATGGAGGTAGATGTGAAGCAAATAGGTGAGAAAGAAAATTTCTTAGATGTCCAAGTCCTTGGTCATCATGAATTTCTTGTGGTTGATGGTAATGGTGATGGTAATGGTAATGTGAAATTGGCCACAAAATCATGCTCCTGCTGCATGTTCCAAACTATTGGGATATCGTGTGTCCGTGCATTTGCTGCAGCCAGAAAAAGAAGCATAAGCATTTACTCATTGTGTTCCCCTTACTACAGAATTGAGTCATGGATGGAAACTTATAAGGAAACTATTTACCCTGTTGGGAACGATGATGAATGGGTAACCCCTGATCACATCAGAGATATGGTTGTTGGTGTCCCCATTGAGAAAAATGCTATAGGAAGGCCCAAGAAGAAGAAATTGGGTAGGCCGAAGAATAACTGCTATCCTTCGTGCGGGGAAAAGGTTGTCAAGCCACGTAAGTGCAGTAGATGTGGTGGTAGTGGGCACAATTGGAAGTCATGTAAGGCTAGGCTTTAAAAATTGTCCAATCAATGTAATTGATTTTTCTGTGCTTATTTCATTCAGGTACTTCTGCTGTTATTTTGTTGGTTTTGAACTAAATAAAAAGAACTTTGCATCGAGACACATCGAGAGTCATGATTTCATTGGGCCATGTCGAGGCCAATTGAGGCTATCGAGACTCATAATTTGTACCTATCGAGGCTCATAATTTGTACCAATCGAGGCTCATAATCTGTACTTATCGAGGCTATCGAGACTCATAATTTGTACCTATCGAGGCTTAACATTTTGAGGGGCCTTAGATGGGCCTGTTAAGGCCTAGTGAGGTAGTTTGTTTGACCTATCAATTTTTGTCGAGACTGATTGATTTATGTGATTTCATTTATATTTTGTAATATTAGTGAAAATTTTGGGTAAAAAATGGATGATATTTTTGTTTAGTGCATAAAAAAATACTAGCTACTTCAATTGTCCCAAAACCCCAAAACGTATAAACATAAATACAAATGAAAATCAGTCTAGTGATGAACTTAGGACACTAAAGTCTGGTACCATAGGTCAAGACACCACCGGAACCTGAACAACTGGATGTTCTCGTCAACAATGGTTCCAAGTGGTAGATCCGCTAGTCGATGCTCTATATGTTTTATGACATACATGCCACAATCGCCACTGGTTTCAAGACCATATAAACATTGTCAATAATTAGTAATTGAAACATAATAAACTGCTTTCATATAAGGACTAGTGTTAGCATGTAACTCTCATTTCTTTTTACAAATACATTACAACAATTATGAATAAATAAGAGAAGATATTTTTATTTATACTTTTGAGTGCATTACAATGCTAATCAAAGGCTAGAGCTATTAAGTAAAGTGGAATAATAACTAATGAATACGCAACTATAATATCCATGGACATTTCATTAGTATAATACCCATAGAATGATTCTAAATACAAGCAAATAATCACTAAAGTTATGAACAATAAAGAGAAATTCATGATTTGATGATGAATTTTATCTAGAAGGTTAAGAGATGAAGAAGTTGTGCAAGTAAATGGTTGAAGGAACAAGTATTTATAGGACAAAAACTAGCCGTTTATGACCGTTGGTGAATAGTGATCCTGACCGTTGGGGATATAGTTGTTTTCTATTATGAGATTTTAACAATTCTAAGTTGTTGAAGTAACCAACATGTGGGAATAATTAATTTATGGTTGATAGAGAAACATTTTCAAAAAAGTTTGAGAGTCAAAAATGTTAAACTAAGTAATATAAGAAGATTGAGAATTTTTCATTTTTTTACTATTCACCAGGTACTATTCATAGTGGGTCCCACAGTGGGGTCCGCAAGGGTCCCACAGTAGGGTCCGCAAGGGTCCCACAGCAGGGTCCACCCCACGGGTCCCACATGTTGATGCAGTAGTGATATAGTGATGACTTAAGCAAATTACTATGCTTGATATTTTGAATATTTTATTATTTTACTATGCTTGATATTTTTAATATTTTATTATTTTACTATGCAGCATAAAACCCAATGTTTTCCTATAAATAGAGCCTTTCAGAATTCATTTTTGAATTACGAAAAATCTTTCTCTCACTCTGCCTAAAAATCTTCTTAACACTCTTTTAAAGTTTTAAATCTCTAAAATCTATGCGAAGTTCTGTTTGTAACGTTAGCCTACGAAGACTTTTTGGGTAAGTTCTTTCCCGAGTCTTTCAGTTCAGTTATTTAGCTATTATTTATAGATTATTTTACCATGCCGTTATAATGCCAAAATTTATAGATTATGCTACTATGTCTAAAAATTTATCTAGAGATTATTTTATCATGCTGTTATAATGCCAAAATTTATATATATAGATTATGCTACTATGTCAAAAAAATTTATATATAGATTATTTAACATGCCGTTATAATGCCAAAATTGATATATAGATTATTTTACCATGCCGTTATAATGCCAAAATTCATATTATATATTATGTTACTATGCCTAAAAATTGATATATAGATTATTTTACTATGCAGTTATAATGCCAAAATTTATATATAAGATTACTTTACCATGTCGTTATAATTTATAATGCCAAAATTGAAATATAAACTATTTTTTTTATGTGTCATTAAAATGATAAACTTATATAGGCTATGGTCACACTTTGGACTATTATGGACTCTTATGACCTCATTCCCTATTATTATGGACAAGTATTATGACCTGGACATTTCCGTATGACCATGACCACGACTTTTAGACCAAGACCTTGCCATGGACAAATATAGTATGACCATACGCCTGGACATAAAATAAGCAATAAAACAGGAAAAATGGGATAATAACAATTATAAGCTAACATTTCATAATGTAGATTTTATGTAAATTAATAGTTTGTGCTTTTATCAGGAAGCTAACAATTTCGGTTGTTTTATCAGGACGCAAGGTAAGTAGAATCCTCATCTACAATACAAGACTTTTATGTGTCTTATGTGCATTTATATGCTTTATATGTTATTCTGCCATATTGTACTTATGCATAAGTTATTTTCAAGAATGTTATATTTATTATGCATAAGCACGCTTAATGTTCACAAACAAGTTATTGAAAGCATTAAAGTAGAGGTGCTGCTTGGGAGACCTAAGTCCCAAATATGTAAGGAGGGAGATGTACTTCCCTATATAATGAATGTTTATGAGGGAGAAATTCCCTATTATCATGTTTATGTTCAGGTGGGAATGTGATTCCCTATGTAATGCCGGCAGCAGCATCCTTTAGGGCCCAAAAGAAAGGAAAGTGAAAGAAAGAAAGAAAATACATAGCATGTTGCACGTTTATTTCAATGCATTTGAGGTAGTTATTCTACTTACTGAGCCTTAGCTCATCAGATAATGTTTTGTATTGTAGGTAAGACGCCTCAAATATAAATCGTTGATGAGTATACGTGGAGCCAACATGACTGTACATATGGGGCTGACCTGAAAGGAGTAAAGTTCTGCTATGCTATTTTATAAATAAACGAAAATTGAAGGAAGCCATAGGGGGCGTTGACAACCTATCTTTTGTATCGGATAGGCATGCAAGCATTGCTCATGCTTTGGAGCTTGTGTTCCCAGATGCCTACCACGGTGCTTGTTACCTCCACATTTGTATGAATGTGGGGGAAAAATTCAAAACCGACCATTGTCAAGACATCTTGTGGTGTGCAGCGTACGCATTTCGAAAAACATAATTTCACAAGTTCTTTGACATGATTAAGGTAATTGATCCCCCCATTGCTCAATATCTTGAGGGAATTGGTTTTGAAAGGTGGAGTAACGCTTATTTTCCTGGAAACTGATACAATATCATGACGAGTAACTATGCATAAAGCTTTAACAATAAAGCCAAGGAGGCAAGGAGCATACTAGTTGCCACTTTTCTTGAATTCATAAGATTCACTCTTCAGACGTGGTTTGCCGATAGACGTGAAAAAGCTGCAAAAGCAACAAATGTGTTAGCACCTCGATGGAGGTAGATGTGAAGCAAATAGGTGAGAAAGAAAATTTCTTAGATGTCCAAGTCCTTGGTCATCATGAATTTCTTGTGGTTGATGGTAATGGTGATGGTAATGGTAATGTGAACTTGGCCACAAAATCATGCTCCTGCTGCATGTTCCAAACTATTGGGATATCGTGTGTCCGTGCATTTGCTGCAGCCAGAAAAAGAAGCATAAGCATTTACTCATTGTGTTCCCCTTACTACAGAATTGAGTCATGGATGGACACTTATAAGGAAACTATTTACCCTGTTAGGAACGATGATGAATGGGTAACCCCTGATCACATCAGAGATATGGTTGTTGGTGTCCCTATTGAGAAAAATGCTATAGGAAGGCCCAAGAAGAAGAAATTGGGTAGGCCGAAGAATAACTGCTATCCTTCGTGCGGGGAAAAGGTTGTCAAGCCACGTAAGTGCAGTAGATGTGGTGGTAGTGGGCACAATTGGAAGTCATGTAAGGCTAGGCTTTAAAAATTGTCCAATCAATGTAATTGATTTTTCTGTGCTTATTTCATTCAGGTACTTCTGCTGTTATTTTGTTGGTTTTGAACTAAATAAAAAGAACTTTGCATCGAGACACATCGAGAGTCATGATTTCATTGGGCCATGTCGAGGCCAATTGAGGCTATCGAGACTCATAATTTATACCTATCGAGGCTCATAATTTGTACCAATCGAGGCTCATAATTTGTACTTATCGAGGCTATCGAGACTCATAATTTGTACCTATCGAGGCTTAACATTTTGAGGGGCCTTAGATGGGCCTGTTAAGGCCTAGTGAGGTAGTTTGTTTGACCTATCAATTTTTGTCGAGACTGATTGATTTATGTGATTTCATTTATATTTTGTAATATTAGTGAAAATTTTGGGTAAAAAATGGATGATATTTTTGTTTAGTGCATAAAAAAATACTAGCTACTTCAATTGTCCCAAAACCCCGAAACGTATAAACATAAATACAAATGAAAATCAGTCTGGTGATGAACTTAGGACACTAAAGTCTGGTACCATAGGTCAAGACACCACCGGAACCTGAACAACTGGATGTTCTCGTCAACGATGGTTCCAAGTGGTAGATCCGCTAGTCGATGCTCTATATGTTTTATGACATACATGCCACAATCGCCACTGGTTTCAAGACCATATAAACATTGTCAATAATTAGTAATTGAAACATAATAAACTGCTTTCATATAAGGACTAGTGTTAGCATTTGTACCTTGATCTCGATTGAGGGACTTTGTCTGGAAGTAGCCGTACACATTGAAAGGGCGGAGGCCGGTCACCTGGCTGAAACTGCAGTCTATCATGGTCCTCAAATAGCCCATACTGGTATAGCAAACTAGGGAAGCACTTGCTCCAATGAATCATGATTTCCCCCAAAGCAGCGTCATTGAGGACCAAGATATTAGAATCGTAAACCACAATGGTCCAGTCAGGAATGTTAACCTCGATGGCGACCCAATGTTGTGCATGTGGAACGTGCAAGGCAAAGTATATGGTGGCATCATCCTTCCATGATTCCAGGTACTGTGCAGGCATACCATTGGTGAATTTCATTATATCCTCATCCCAATCAAACTTTTCCCCGTTCTTCTTAGCATTCATCCAACGACCCATGCATACTTGGGGGAATGTTGTATTTAAAACAACCGCATCTTGGCGATACGTTGCCTTCAAGAAGTGGTGTCACCTACGCAAAAAATGGAGGGCCGCATCGATATGCTACAATGGATTCAAATTGGTTTAATAAAAAAAATAATTAAAAATTAAAAAAGAAAGAAGAAAAGTTAGCGACAATACTAACTGAATCTGATACGTTATACGTTATTATTCTCATTAATTATATTAAGTATTCCCTAAACTATTGCCGAGAATTATACAACAGTTTTTGGTCAGTTATTGTATTTCCTTTTGTATATATATCTTTCTTTTTGATTGAATAAGATATACATATACGATTACCCTAAACTTTACATGGTATCACAGTCTGGTTCATTATAATATATATACTTATATATTTTTTTTTTGAATCATGACTGACGAAGTCACGCCCACACTACCGGCTCCACTCCATCTCCATCTCTGGCGAAACTTGATCCCAGTTCGCCATTCTATCTCGACTCGCAAGATCGGCCAAGTGATTTCATTACTCCCATACGTCTGAAGCTTGACAACTTTGATGATTGGTCACATGCTATTCGTGTAGCTCTTTCCTCTTGCCGCAAATTCGGCTTTCTTGACGGGACCATCACTGAAATCGTCCCTCCTTGTACGCAAGATGATTGGGTCACCATCCACTGCATGCTTGTATCATGGCTCATGAATACCATTGATGCCGAGGTACATTCTATGCTATCGAATTATGATAATGCCAAAAGCATATGGGACGACTTGCATGAACGATTTTCTGTCGTGAATGGTTCGTGTATTCATCAACTGAAAGGAGATATTAATCGGTGTGAGCAAAGTAAAATTATGCATATTGCTGTTTATTTTAGTAAGTTGAATGTTTTATGGGATGTGCTAGATAAACATGTGCCTTTGATTTCTTGCCAGTGTGGTAAATGTACTTGTCAGGTTGGTAGGCAACATGAAACACGACGCGCAAATGATAGGCTGCACCAATTTTTTCTTGGCTTGTGTTCTGAGTATTATGCCCAATTGCAATCGACTCTTTTGTCGCAAGATCCTCTACCTTCATTGAATCGGGCATTCCAACAAATTTCTCAAGAAGAGTGGGTTCGAGGGATAACGCGTATCACCGAAGAGAAGCCCGATGTGCTCGGTTTTGCGGTGCGCATAGACAATAAATCGAAACAGCGTATGGACAAGGCAAAGAGGGCGGTCTTGATATGTTCTCACTGCCACAAATCAGGTCATGACATCGCTACTTGTTTTGATCTCCATGGTACTCCCGATTGGTACTTGGAAAAATATGGCAATAATAAGGGCAAACCAAATGTTCCCTCAACAAAGCTCTCGGCTGGCCGTGGCCGTAACGGAGTGCGTGCTAACGCCACCAACCCAGTCAATACTCATGGTTCACCTTTTGCGGATTCGACCACTGCTCCTACTGCGCAACCCCTACCGGGCTTTACTACTGAACAGTGGGCAACGTTAACCGCTGCATTTGGAACCTCATCTCCCTCTTCTCACCGACTGCATGGTAAGTTGGGACTGGATGCTGGATGTTCCCATCATGTTACTGGTGACGAATCTTGTTTATTAGATATTAAAGTTGTTTCGCCTTGTCCCGTGGGTCTTCCTGATGGTCAATCGGTGGTTGCTACTAAGGAGGGTGCCGTGCAAATAACAGACAAAATCATACTCCAACATGTTCTCTTTGTACCTCAATTAACATGCAATTTAATTTCAATTTCACAGCTAAATGATGATCTAAATTGTTTTGTCCAATTTCATTCTAATGTATGTGTTACACAGGACCTACTTTCGAGGGAGGTGATTGGAACGGGTGAACGACGAGATCGACTTTACTACCTACGACAGGGATTAAAAGTGCAAGCAGTTTCAGTTGATAGTTCGAAGTCTTTAGAACTATGGAATAGTCGAATGGGCCATCCTTCCGAGAAAATAGTGAAGTTGCTTCCTTTTTTAAATAATTCTAAGGGTTTTTTGACAAAAGGATGTGAAGTTTGTCATCGTGCTAAACATTCTAGAGATAGTTTTCCTTTAAGTGCAAATAAATCAACTCGAATTTTTGAGTTAGTGCATTGTGATTTGTGGGGTCCGTATGATGAAACTTCTTCTTGTGGTGCCCGTTATTTTTTAACTTTAGTAGATGATTATTCGCGTGCTGTGTAGGTTTATTTATTAATTGATAAAAGAGAAGATTTTATGATGTTTATGTCCTTTATTGCCATGATTGAACGTCAATTTTCTCAAAAGTTGAAACTTGTACGTAGTGACAATGGAACAGAGTTTAATTGCATGAAGGATTATTTTGTGGCCAATGGAATTTTATTTCAAACTTCTTGTGTGGGTACTCCTCAACAAAATGGAAGAGTGGAAAGGAAACATAAACATATTTTGAATGTCGCTCGTGCATTGAGATTTCAAGGAGGCTTGCCAATCTACTTTTGGGGAGAATGTGTTTTGGCCGCTGCCCACCTCATAAATCGAACTCCGTCTAGTGTTCTCTTCAACAAAACTCCATATGAAATGTTATTTGGTTGTGTGCCTTCTTTCTGTGAATTGCGAATTGTTGGGTGTTTAGCTTATGCCCATAATCAACGAGCTAAAGGTGACAAATTTGCTAGTCGAACTCGTAAATGTGTTTTTGTGGGATATCAGTTTGGTAAGAAGGGATGGAATTTATTTGATCTTGAGAAAAATGAGTTATTTGTGTCGAGGGATGTGAAGTTCTATGATATTGTTTTTCCCTATTTGAATATTGAAGTCATAACTCCTACCCTTGAAAATACTGTAACTTATAATGAAGAGGTCTTTGAAGAGTTTCTTGATGATAGGGGAGATCCAAGAACGATGCACGAGGACACCATTGTGGCTCCTCCACTAGTCTCGCCAACAATTAATGACATGCCTAGTCAAGCTGTGATGCAACCCTCCACTTCAATCTCTAGTCAAAATGCTTAGGATATGCCGCCTATAGCCGCTTCATCCACGAGTGTCGAGGGGGTGGGTAATACTCCTGACGACTCGCAAAGGGAAAATTTGGGCCGCAGGTTCAGAGAAAAGGTGCCTTCGGTAAAATTGCGAGACTATGTGACCCATATGGTGATCAAGAAAAGTCCATCTCTCGCTACACCTAATCCAAAATATCACACTCCCTCAGGTACGACTTTTCCTATAGCACACTATGTTAGTTGTGACCAATTTACTGTGAAACATCGGAATTTTCTTGCAGCTGTTATGTAATGACCCAACTACTCTAGACTTTTGGACCATTAACGAAAACTATACATACTAATCCTTAATAAAACTTACAAGTGAAAATACCATAAATTTATTAAGAAACCTGTAAAAATAAGAGTTAAACTTACATAAAAATTTAAGTTAGGATATGGGATCCCATTGTTTTAAAAACAAAAAAAAACATAATTTAAAATAAAAAGGGATTACATAACAAGTGCGGAAAAATACATGTAAATACCATAAAAACAAAACTACATCCTTGAATCGTAACGCTCGGCTCTTGAATCCATTCGACCTCAATACACATTCTCCAAGCTTCCAAGAACCTTTCCCGCCACTAAGACTATTTTCCTGCACATATAAACAAAAAGGAATAAGCCTAATGCCCAGCAAGGAAAATCTAACACATAGTTCATATACATAAATTTCATAAGAAACATAAAAACATAACATAACACTTATATCATACACATACTATAATGGCCATTATTACTTGGGGTCCCATAGAGTAAACAAGTCATATGCCCATTAGATTAGTGGGGTCCTACTAGCTAAGCAGGTCATATGTCCATAATCTATTTGGGGCTTGTTAGTCATATGAGTCATATGCCCAAGCCTATAACATAACATAACATAACATAACATAACATAACATATTTCATAACATAAAAACATAAGAAAACATACATACCATAACATAACATATTTCATAACATAAAAACATAAGAAAACATATAAAAAGTATATAACATATAAATTCCATCCTATTTTCCTTACCAAAATTACCGAGATATGAGGACAGAGTTGGGACTTTGGAACACTCCTAAAAACCATTTATGAAAGGGTGAGTCTATTGAAGAAAAAGAGAAGAAAGAGGTGAAGGAACTATACTATTAAAATATACTTACCAAAACCTTGTGCTCAAGAACTTAGATTTCCTAACCAAAATAAGAATAGGGTTAGAAGGCTGAGTAGAAGACTATGAGAACTTTAAAAAAAAAAAAATATCAATGAACTAGAGTTTGAGATACCTTGAAGACTTAAAAGACCGATATAAACCTTGAACCGAAATGCTATAAAATCTTACTTCCCAAGTGTTTTGATAAGCTTATGATGATCAAGCTTATGATTCCCAACCCAAGTGTTTACACTCTCACACTCACCTAGCAACTTGCAGCCTCTGAACTTAGAGTAAAAGATGAATAATGGCTGGGTACTAGGTCCTTTTTATAGAGTTTAGGAATGAAGAGATCTTCATTTAACTTGAATAAAAATAATGGCTTTTTAAGTGAAAATAATTTGAATTATCGTTCAGCAGAGGCTGAAGACTCGTTCAAAAAGATGCTGGACTTATCAAGAGGTTGGAGGGTTGAATGGAAAACGATTTCAAAAACTTTCAAATTATGCTGAGAGGGGCGATATATCGCCCCCTGTAGGCGATATATCGCCTGGGCCAGTATGCCCGAGGCAGTCATGCATCGTTTCATGTTTTTCGTATCTTTGTGCTGCGATATATCGACATACGCTGATTATTTAAACACGAAATTACACATTTTTAGCTTAATTTGAATTGAGTAAACAGCCTTGACTAAGCCCTTAAACGTTTTCAAAGCTGCTGACTGACCTTAGAGTATTCAAATTTTAACCTTAATAAATTAAATCCTCAAAATACTTAATCATTATTAAACCCATACATAACATGTGCTAAAATCCTATTGGTTCTTATCTAAACCTTATAGTATGATAAATATTATCCTCAATATCAGTCATATTAATCAAACCTTAGGTTAAAATTAATATTCTTAAACTATAGGTTAAACTTAGAAAATCTACAAGTACTACTATGAGTGTCCAAATAAATCCTGGTCTGAACCAAAAATCCACAGTCATAAAGATAATACTATTTTTACTATTATACTACTATCTAACTTAGCTAAGTAAAGTTCTTGGACTCTACAATTCTCCCCTACTCAAAAGAATTTCGTCCTCGAAATTTACTTACCAAATAACTCCAGATATCGGCCTTGCATGTCCTCCTCCAACTCCCACGTTGCCTCTCGTTCAGAACTATTACTCCATAGGACTTTGACTCTAGGAAAGCTCTTGGACCGTAACTGCTTCATACCCCTATCCAGGATGCTAACCGGTCGTTCCTCGTAACTTAAGTCTTTCTGGAGTGCTATCGTATCGTACTTGAGGACGTGAGATGAGTCTGACACATATTTGCGTAGCATCGAGATGTGGAACACGTTGTGACTATCGGCTAGTGCAGGCGGTAGGGCTAGTCTATACGCAACTGGTCCCACTTTGTCCAATATCTCAAAAGGACCTATGAATTGGGGACTAAGCTTGCCTTTCTTCCCGAATCGCTTGACACCTTTCATAGGAGATATCTTCAGGAAGACTTGATCTCCAACTTGGAATTCCACATCGCGTCGCTTGGCATCCGCATAGCTTTTCTGACGGCTTTGAGCAGCAAGCATACGCTATCTAATAAGCGCTACTGCTTCTTGAGCTTGTCTAACAGCTTCGGGACCTAAAAGCTGCCTTTCTCCTACCTCGTCCCAGTGCAACGGTGATCGACACCTTCTTCCATATAACAACTCATAAGGTGCCATCCCGATCGTTGACTGGTAGCTGTTGTTGTACGAGAACTCGATCAACAGCAAGTACTTATTCCATGATCCTCCAAAATCAAGTACACACGCGCGTAGCATATCTTCTAAAATCTGAATCGTACGCTCGGACTGCCCATCTGTCTGAGGATGAAAAGCAGTACTAAGACTTAACTTAGTACCCATAGCTTGCTGTAAACTTCCCCAAAATCTCAATGTAAACACCGATCCTCTATCTGACACTATTGTCTTGGGGATTCCATGCAACCGTACTATCTCTTGGATGTATATGTTTGCTTATTGGTCTGCTGTGTATGAAGTCTTAACAGGCAGGAAATGAGCTGACTTGGTTAGTCTATCTATTACTATCCAAGCGGAATCATGTTGCTTATTTGTCCTTGGCAAACCCGTCACGAAGTCCATAGCTATATCGTCTTACTTCCATTCTGGTACGCTAAGCCGTTGCAATAAACCTGCAGGCCGCTGATGCTTTGCTTTCACTTGCTAGCATATAAGACACTTAGATACATATTCTGCTATGTCCTTCTTCATCCCTGGCCACCAGTAGATTGCCTTGATGTCATGAGTCATCTTGGTAGACCCTGGGTGAACTGAGTACGGGGTACTGTGTGCTTCTTCTAGAATCGTCTTCTTAATACTTCGATCATTTGGCACGCATACCCGATCCTTATATCTCAATAAACCTTGGCTAGAGATTGAGAAATCTGTAGCTTTGCCTTCTCTGACTGCACCCATATGTGCTGTTAGCGTGTCGTCATATACCTGACCATTTCGTATATCTTCTAGTAGATTCGATTGGATAGACAAGTTAGCTAGCTTGCCTACAACTACTTCTATTCCGGCACTGATAAGCTCCTGCTGTAGCGGCTTTTCTATTCCGGATAAAGCTGCTAAATTTCCATAACTTTTCCTACTAAGTGCATCGGCAACTACGTTCGCCTTTCCTGGGTGGTATAGGATTTTGCAGTCGTAATCCTTTACTAACTCCAACCACCTGCGCTGCCTCATGTTGAGCTCCTTCTGTGTAAAGAAGTATTTTAAACTCTTGTGGTCCGTATAAATCTCGCACCGTTCTCTGTAAAGATAATGGCGCCAGATATTTAACGCAAAGACCACCGCTGCCAACTCCACATCGTGAGTTGGATAGCACTGCTCGTACTCCTTCAACTGTCATGAGGCGTAGGCTATCACCTTGTCATTTTGCATCAGCACGCAACCCAATCCTTGCTTTGATGCATCGCAATAGACTACGAACTTATCGTTGGGTGTCGGTACACTAAGTACTGGTGCTGGGCAAAGCTTATCCTTAAGTAACTGGAAGCTTTCTTCACACTTATCATTCCAGTTGAATCTTTGTTGTTTCCGGGTCAGGTTGGTGAGCGGAGTGGCTATCTTAGAAAAGCCCTCTACAAACTTCCTATAATAACCTGCTAACCCTAGAAAACTTCTTACTTCAGATGCGTTCTTTGGTCTGGGCCAATCCTTCACGGCCTCTACCTTTGATGGGTCTACTGCAACTCCGTCTTTTGATATAATGTGCCCGAGGAACGCCACTTGCGAGAGCCAAAATTCTCACTTCTTGAACTTGGCGTAGAGTTGATGCTCCTTCAATTGCGTCAAAATCAACCTCAAATGTTCCTCGTGCTCTACTTCATCCTTGGAGTATATCAAAATTTCGTCGATGAACACAACGACAAATTTATCTAAGTAGTCTTTGAAGACCCTATTCATTAAGTCCATAAACGTGGCTGGTGCGTTAGTAATACCAAAGGACATAACCAAGAACTCGTAATGTCCATAACGAGTCCTAAAGGTTGTCTTAGGAATATCTTCTCCCTTTACCTTGAGCTGATGATACCCGGACCGTAAATCAATCTTTGAAAATACAGTCGTGCTTCAGAGTTGATCAAACAAATCGTCGATCCGAGGTAGCGGGTACTTGTTCTTAATCGTTACCTTGTTCAGCTCGTGATAGTCTATACACATCTACATACTTCCGTCCTTCTTCTTCACGAATAGTACTGGAGCTCCCCATGGCGAATGGCTTGGCCTAATAAAACCCAAGTCTAGGAGTTCTTGTAGCTGCGTCTTTAACTCCTTGAGTTCCGTAGGTGCCATCCGGTATGGTGCCTTAGAGATAGGCTCGGTGCCTGGTACTAATTCTATCGTGAAGTCAATCTCTTGAGTTGGCGGCAATCCTGGCAAATCATCGGGAAATACCTCTGGGAATTCTTGTATAACACGGACATCTCCAACCTTAAGTGGTGTCTCCCTTTCCACATTTGTGATGTTGGCTAAGAACGCTTGACATCCTTTCTCCATCATTCTTTGAGCTTTGAGAGATGATACTAACGGGGTGCGTAATCCTGAAGCTTGTCCCATGAAGCATAATCTCTGGCCGTCAGGAGTCTCGAACGTCACCTTCTTGCGTTTGCAGTCGATGGTTACGCCATGCCGTGCTAGCCAATCCATGCCTAATATCACGTCAAAGTCTTTGATCACCAATTCTATCAAGTCTCCTTCTAGTTCTATGTCCTCAATCTTGATCGGTACACCTCGTACTATCCGTGATGATAGAACTACTTTGCCCGAAGGCAACTCAGTTACAAACCTAGTTCTAAATCTTTCACAAGGTTTGTCTAGCTTTTCTATCATTCCTAACGAGATATACGAATGAGTGGCTCCCGAATCAAATAATACATAGCATAAGTTATTGAGGATAGAAACCTGACCTGTGACCACCTTATTGCTAGCATCAGCCTCTCCTTGGGTTAAAGTAAAAACCCTAGCAGGAACCATCTTTTCGTCCTTCTTCCCTTTTGGCTTCTGCTGAGGACAATCTCTTTTACGATGCCCTTCCTGACCACAGTTAAAGCATTCCTTGGTGTTTGCGCGGCATTCTCCAGGATGCTTCTTCTGACACTTAGCACATGGCGGGTATTCTACGTAGTTCGGCCTATTTCCTCCATTATTCATATGTGCCCTCCTATCGCTATCGAATTTCTTGTTATCCGGATGCCGTCTTTTCTGGCCGTTACCGTTGTTGCTGGACTGATTGTTGTCGTTATGGTTGTTGCTCCAACTGGTCTGAGGTTGATTCTACTGTCTAGGTTGAGGCTTTCCGGCTTCCTCTTTACTTACATTAGCCTGCAACCTCTCTACTTCTATTGCCATCTCAAGAACATTGGCATATGTAGTGTTCCCTGGGTTTGCTAATTTAACCCCCTTCTCGATCTTTGGTCGAAGTCCTCTAACAAATTTGTTCACCCTCAGAAAATCAGTTGGAACCATCTCAGATGCGAACTTTGCTAAGCGGTTGAACTGACGAGCATACTCCGCCACTGATAAAGTACCCTGCTTCAAGTTGGCGAACTCCTCAACTCTCGAAGCGAGTACAGTCGAGTTGTAGTACTTTTTGTGGAATAGCTCCACAAATCGGGTCCATGTCATGGTGGCAACATCATGCGATTGCTGGACGAAGTCCCACCATATTCTGGCATCCTTCTTGAGCAATGATGAGACACAGGATATGTGGTCTGCATTACTGAGATTCATGTGCGTCAGAATCGGCTCCAAGTTCCTTAGCCACTCTTCTGCCTCAAAGGGGTTTGTAGTCCCTTTGAAGTTTGGAGCGTGCTGCTTGCGGAACCTCTCATACACTGGCTCCATGTTCGGTACTGGATATGGCGCGTAGTTCGTCACTGGCCATCCCCCATATGGACAAACTTGTTGGGGTGCTGGGGCCGCGGCTGCGGCTGCGGCGGAGGCTGAGTTTGAGCCTGTTGGCGTTGTTGCTGCAAAAGTTCCTCGACTTGCTGTCGCAGTCTGGCGATCTCCGCAGTGTTGTCAGCTGGCGGTGCCGGCGCGTTGCGGCAGGCAGTAGCACGCACTCCCCTTCTGCGAACTGGAGGGGCTTCATTGGTTGCTGGGACGGCGTTGGAGGCATTTCCGTTGGTGCGTGCAGATCTTCGGAGCGACATCGTAGCAGAGTTCTAACAGTTGAGAGAAACATGTTAGAACTTTACCTAATAGGCTCTAAGGCAAAAGCTTATTCTAAAACAAACATATCTCGGACCTATTTATTATGACTTCTTATGAAAAATTATATAAGTCTTTATTTATTATTTAGAGTGGGTTTCTATACTTAGAAAAACAAGTCATCTTCATTTTCTAAGTGTGTTTCTAATCATCCTATATGACTTAATTCTCAGGCTCGAAACTTATCTTTGTTCCAAAGTTAACCATATTGAGGGAGGGCTGGGATCAATAAACTCGTTCCCACTACTATGGCCCCCTAACTCTCAATAAGGAAACCTGGTTCATTGATTTGTATCCACCCTCACCGAACTTAGTCATTATTTATTTTATTTAGTATTTATTATGATTACAAAAATAAAATCAAACTCATACATGATAATAAAATAACATGTTATTTATTTGGAAAAAGCGTTTTTCACTTATTACAATCATAAAATAAAGAAAGAAATAAAACAAACAATGAAAACTACTATTCTAAAAATCGGGATCTTCTACATCCGATCCTTCATCTAGCATGTCATAATCTATTTCCTCATAATCGTCGTTATCATGTGCATCAAAATGTCCTCTAGGAAGGTTTGTGAAAATCCTATGTTTTTGCTCATTTGTAAACTGAAATTCTGATTTTGCAGTGAACCTAATTAAGAGGAAATAATATCGCATCGCTAATGGCAGTTCATCCTCATCATTCATGGTTTCCCATATTTCTTCTAAGGCTACTATTACAGGATGGAAATCTTTAAATAGTCTAATTATTAATACATATTGTTCCGTCGATCTCATCATTATTTGCTTAGACTCTTGAAGGTGACCTATCTCTTTGTGGAACAAGAGCAATCTTCGAGTGATTCTTTCTAGTGCTCCTACGGTGTTTCTTGGCTCCCTTATTCTTTTTAAAGCCTTAATAGCTCGAATATCCTCATTGCTTAATGCTCCGTTCATACTTAACTGAAAACATAAATACTAAAATTGTTAGCTATACACATAGGCAAAATAACTATAACTTAAATACTTACTTGGCGGTCAGATTCGAAGCTTTTGAGTGTGTGTATCGAGGAGAACTTCATACGAAGGAACCGTTGCTTTGATACCAACTGTAATGACCCAACTGCTCTAGACTTTTGGACCATTAACGAAAACTATACATACTAATCCTTAATAAAACTTACAAGTGAAAATACCATAACTTTATTAAGAAACCTGTAAAAGTAAGAGTTAAACTTACATAAAAATTTAAGTTAGGATATGGGATCCCATTGTTTTAAAAACAAAAAAAAACATAATTTAAAATAAAAAGGGATTACAGAACAAGTGCGGAAAAATACATGTAAATACCATAAAAACAAAACTACATCCTTGAATCGTAACGCTCGGCTCTTGAATCCATTCGACCTCAATACACATTCTCCAAGCTTCCAAGAACCTTTCCCGCCACTAAGACTATTTTCCTGCACATATAAACAAAAAGGAATGAGCCTAATGCCCAGCAAGGAAAATCTAACACATAGTTCATATACATAAATTTCATAAGAAACATAAAAACATAACATAACACTTATATCATACACATACTATAATGGCCATTATTACTTGGGGTCCCATAGAGTAAACAAGTCATATGCCCATTAGATTAGTGGGGTTCTACTAGATAAGCAGGTCATATGCCCATAATCTATTTGGGGCTTGTTAGTCATATGAGTCATATGCCCAAGCCTACAAACATACATACCATAACATAACATATTTCATAACATAAAAACATAAGATAACATATAAAAAGCATATAACATATAAATTCTATCCTATTTTCCTTACCAAAATTACCGGGATATGAGGACAGAGTTGGGACTTTGGAACACTCCTAAAAACCATTTATGAAAGGGTGAGTCTATTGAAGAAAAAGTGATGAAAGAGATGAAGGAACTATACTATTAAAATATACTTACCAAAACCTTGTGCTCAAGAACTTAGATTTCCTAACCAAAATAAGAATAGGGTTAGAAGGCTGAGTAGAAGACTATGAGAACTTTAAACAAAAATAATATCAATGAACTAGAGTTTGGGATACCTTGAAGACTTATAAGACCGATCTAAACCTTGAACCGAAATGCTATAAAATCTTACTTCCCAAGTGTTTTGATAAGCTTATGATGATCAAACTTATGATTCCCAACCCAAGTGTTTACACTCTCACACTCACCTCGCAACTTGCAGCCTCTGAACTTAGAGTAAAAGATGAATAATGGCTGGGTACTAGGTCCTATTTATAGAGTTTAGGAATGAAGAGATCTTCATTTAACTTGAATAAAAATAATGGCTTTTTAAGTAAAAATAATTTGAATTATCGTTCAGCAGAGGCTGAAGACTCGTTCAAAAAGATGCTGGAATTATTAAGAGGTTGAAGGGTTGAATGGAAAACGATTTAAAAAACTTTCAAATTATGCTGAGAGGGGCGATATATCGCCCCTGTAGGCGATATATCGCCTGGGCCAGTATGCTCGAGGCAGTCATGCATCGTTTCGTGTTTTTCGTATCTTCGTGTTGCGATATATCGCCCCCTATATTTGCGATATATCGGCATACACTGATTATTTAAACACGAAATTACACATTTTTAGCTTAATTTGAATTGAGTAAACAGCCTTGACTAAGCCCTTAAACGTTTTCAAAGCTGCTGACTGACCTTAGAGTATTCAAATTTTAACCTTAATAAATTAAATCCTCAAAATACTTAATCATTATCAAACCCATACATAACATGTGCTAAAATCCTATTGGTTCTTATCTAAACCTTATAGTATAATAAATATTATCCTCAATATCAGTCATATTAATCAAACCTTAGGTTAAAATTAATATTCTTAAACTATAGGTTAAACTTAGAAAATCTACAAGTACTACTATAAGTGTCCAAATAAATCCCGGTCTGAACCAAAAATCCACAGTCATAAAGATAATACTATTTTTACTATTATACTACTATCTAACTTAGCTAAGTAAAGTTCTTGGGCTCTACATGTTATTGCAGGAGTTGAGCCACAGTCTTATAAGGAGGTTACACAAGATATCAGATGGTGTACTGCTATGCAAAAAGAGATTCATGCTTTAGAAGATAATGGCACTCGGACTATGGAAAGATTACCTCCTGGAAAGAAAGCTCTAGGAAGTAAATGGGTGTACAAAATTAAATACAATTCTGATGGTAGTGTTGAGAGGTTAAAGGCTAGATTAGTTGTTTTTGGTAACCATCAAGTTGAAAGAATTGATTACAATGAGACATTTGCCCCAGTAGCGAAAATGGTGACTGTTTGTGCTTTCTTGGCTGTTGTAGTGTCAAAGAATTGGGAGTTACATCAAATGGATGTTCACAATGCCTTCCTTCACGGCGATTTAGATGAGGAGGTGTATATGAAGCTCCCTCCAGGTTTTGGCGCTACTGATTCTGATTTGGTTTGTCTGTTGCGTAAATCTCTATATGGTCTGAGACAGGCACCCCGATGTTGGTTTGCAAAGCTTGTGACAGCTTTGAAGGGGTATGGTTTTCTTCAATCCTACTCTGATTATTCCCTCTTTACTTACACTAAAAGGGATGTACAGATTAATGTCCTAGTTTATGTTGATGATTTGATAATATCTGGTAATGATTTCACTGCGTTTACCGCCTTTAAAGCCTATTTGAGTAAATGTTTTCATATGAAGGACCTTGGTGTGCTTAAATATTTTCTTGGTCTTGAGGTGGCTAGAAGTTCTTTAGGGTTGTTCTTATGTCAAAGAAAATATGCTCTTGATATCATCTCGAAAGCAGGCTTATTGGGATCGAAGCCAGTTTCTTTCCCAATTGAACAAAATCATCAGCTGGCGCGTGGCACGGGGTCTTTTCTTACGGATCTTGAGCCTTATCGACGTTTTCTTGGATGTCTTATCTATTTGGTGGTTACTCGCCCCGACTTAGCCTACTCAGTTCATGTTTTATCGCAATTCATGCAGGAACCGAGACAGGAACACTGGGATGCTGCTTTACGGGTTGTTCGCTACTTAAAGAAATCGCTGGGTCAAGGCATTTTATTGCGTTCAGACAGTGATTTGTCTTTGACAGGTTGGTGTGACTCGGATTGGGCTGCTTGTCCTCTTACTAGGCAGTCTCTAACTGGTTGGTTTGTTTTTTTGGGGCATTCACCAATTTCATGGAAAACTAAGAAGCAACATTCTGTCGCTCGGTCTTCTGCAGAGGCTGAATATCGTTCTATGGCTTCTATTACTTGTGAATTGAAATGGTTGAAAGGTCTGCTTCTAAGTTTGGGAGTTCATCATCCCAAGGCGATTCCTCTTTTCTGTGATAGTCAATCTGCCTTGCATATAGCACAAAATCCAGTATTTCATGAATGCACAAAACACATTGAGGTTGATTGTCATTTCATACGAGATGCTATCCAAGAGGGTGTCATTGCTCCAACTTATGTGCCGACGACAGTCCAATTGGCGGATATTTTTACCAAGGCTTTGGGAAAGAAGCAATTTAATTTTCTTTTAGACAAGTTGGGCATTTTAGACTTGCATGCTCCAACTTGAGGGGGTGATATGTTATACGTTATTATTCTCATTAATTCTATTAAGTATTCCCTAAACTATTGCCGTGAATTATACAATAGTTTTTGGTCAGTTATTGCATTTCCTTTTGTATATATATCTTTCTTTTTGATTGAATAAGAAATACATATACGATTACCTAAACATTACAGAATCCCAAAGCCAAGTCCTGGTTGTGTTCAACTGGACGAACCACGCCACATTATGGTTCCCAGTCTTCACATCCCGATCCCGCTTGTTGTTAATCTTCCCTAGGATCCACTTCTCAAACGATGCTCTAGTCTTTACAGCTTGGCTCTCCCTTAGTAGTACACAGCCAGTAAAACACTCAGTAATATTATAATATTATCATCACATGGTGATCCACGGTTTTTTTTTTTTGAAAAGCTCGACGCAAAGTGGTCCACGGTTTAATGCGTAAAAATATGTAAATAATATTCATGCAGTAATTAATATATATGTTCGTATGGGTACGGAACGTGGTCGAAGGTAGAAAAAAAAGGAACCAACCATGGACTAACGCACATGCACATGACGTGGTTATCTCTCGGTAATCACCCTAAATTAACTTCGTATTAGGCACAACGGTCGTCTAATATAATATTAGTGAAACTATTAGATTATGCACTTGATCGTTTTGATTCAAACATATATCAGCCGAAACTGTGATCTTTGGATATTCTTTACTGCTTCTCTTCAATATTGCATAGAGAACTAACTCTCCTCCCTTTCAATAACAATGGCCGAAACTGTGATTTCTGTGATCGTACAGCTTCTGGATTCTCTTCCTCTTGAAGCGATAATAAATGAAGTGAATGTGCTAAAAAGTGTTCAAAGAAGAGTGGAAAATTCAACGAGAAATCTGAGGTCAATTCGAGCTGTACTCCATGACGCCGAGAACAAAAGATGGAGTAGCGGCAGTGAGAGTGTGAAAGTTTGGCTGGAGACACTTGAAGATGACTCTCAAGAGATGGCTGACGTTCTCGATAGATGGAACACTCTCATTCTCAGATCCCAAATCGAGACAGGCGAAGTTCGAGAGCGGAACTCTACGACGGTTAGTTGCTTCGTGCATTCTTCTTGCTTTTGTTTTCGTAAAGCTAATCAGCTCATTTCACACCGTGAGATTGTTCACCAAATTGAAGAAATCGAAATCAAAGCAACTAGTGCTGCTACTCAAATAGGTCCCTTAGGCCTGATAGTGAGCACAGGAGTCACTCGTGACTTAAAATTTGTGGGCAGATTAGAAACTACTTCATTTGTTGATGAAATAGAAATTCATGGTCGAGATTTGGATAAGAAGGCCTTGTTAGAAATGTTAATGCCCGATGGCCCTCATGGCCAGGGTGGACCGTTAGAGGTCATCTCTGTTGTGGGGATGGGAGGGCTTGGCAAGACTACTCTTGCACAACTGGCATTTAATAATGAAGTCGTTCAAAATCACTTTCCTAAAAGAATTTGGGTAAGTGTCTCTGAGCCTTTTGACCTACTCAGCATTGCATCAGCAATTATTGAGAACCTTCTTAAAGATTATGAGCTTCCAATCCGAGAGGGAGATGAGTCGAGTCAAACAGAATGTAATGTGCCCCCTAAATTTCAAACATTACAAGCAGCCTTTGATTGGATCTCGAGTCGTCTAGGTAAAGGGCGATTTCTTCTTGTGCTAGATGATGTGTGGAACGAAGAGCATAGCAAGTGGGAACCATTAGAGATAGCTTTGAAGAAATTAGAACGAGTAGGAAGTAGAGTGTTGGTTACCACACGAAAGGAGAGTGTAGCACGTGTGATGGGAGCCAGCACTTCTCATATCATCAAGTTAAAAGAGTTGAGCCAGAACGAATGTCAATTAATATTTGAACGGCGTGCATTCAAGGATAGAGAAAATGAAGAAATCGAAGAATTAAGAGATTTAGGTTTCCACATTGTGAGCAAGTGCAAAGGGTTGCCTCTAGCAGCAAAGACTTTGGGTGCTCTCATGCATTTTAAGAGAACTAGACAAGAATGGGAGGATGTTTTACAGAGTCACTTGTGGGAGTTGAATGTTCGTGAAGTTGAGCAATATCTTTTTGGTCCATTGCTATTAAGTTATCTTGATTTATCTTCTTTGGAAAAACGTTGTTTATTACATTGTTCCATTTATCCAAAAGATCATTTGATCGACAAGAGACAACTAATTGAAATGTGGATGTCAGAAGGTCATCTAAATTCAGAAGAAGAAGGGGTGAGTGTTTTTCAGAATTTAACAATGCGATCTTTCTTTCAAGATTTTCAAGAGGAAAATAACGTATATGATGATGGTAATGTAGTTTGTAAGATGCATGACATATTACATGACTTCGTTCAATATTTGACAAAAAGAGAATGTGAGATCCTAGAAGCTTTAAATATTAATTTGGATGATCAGAGGAGGAGGTTAAGACTCGGTGATCAAAGGATCCGACATTTGACCATAACAATGGAATCTGAAGCTCAGTTTCCTAATATGAAATTGAGTAGTGACAATAAAAAGTTTTTGCACACCTTTCTTATTTTAAGGCAGGGAGATATCAGTGTTTCTATTGATAGCTCCACGTTCTTAAGTTTAAGATATCTTCGGAGTTTAAATTTGTCAAAATGTGGGCTCAAGAGATTGCCAGAGAATATTGGAGATTTAATACATTTGAGATATCTTGAGGCCACAAACAATCCTTTGGAGAAATTGCCTAACACAATTTGTAACTTATGCAACTTGCAAACTTTGAGATTGGAGTCCGGTTGTCCATCACTACTAGAGCTACCGGAAGGAATTGGAAAGCTAGTCAACTTGAGGTCTCTGTATCTTTGGGGCTGCAGTTACAGTTTCAAGGGACTGCCAAAAGGGTTTTCTGGGCTAACTTCATTGAGAACTCTAGATTGGTTTCAAGTTCCCGAAGACAAAACAAAATGCTTAACTCTAAGAGAGTTGACTAGGAAGATGAATTGCAGTAAGCTCAAAATTAACCAACTCACTCTGCATTTGAACAGGCTTGTAGATAAAGAAGATGCGGCTGCGGATAACAAGGTTGATCTAACCGCATGGGAACACATCAATGAACTCATCATATACCCAAGGATAGAAGGTCATTTGCTCGATGATGCAATGGAATTCTTCGAACCTCATCCAAAGTTGAAAGTTTTAAAAATAAGAGATTCTATAAGCCATGTATTCTCTCCAAGATGGATAATGTCCTTATTGCTTTTGCGTGAGATTGAATTCTATGGTTGCCATGGCTTAAGGACATTACCTGCAGCTGTAGGGAAACTACCATCTCTAGAGTCACTCCATTTCTGGGGTTTGAGTGTCACAAGAGTCGGCCCTGAATTACTGGGAATAATGGATGAACAAGTCTCATCATCAGTCAACTGTACTCTGTACCCCAAGCTAAAACATCTCAAAATTACAAGCGCAGACATCTGGGAAGAATGGGAGACAGAAGTATCTTGCAGTGTATCCATCATGCCATGTCTCCAATCCTTACATTTTCTGTATTGCCAAAAGCTTCGAGTACTACCTCGCTTCCTTCGAAAGGTGCCGTTGCAGTTTATATACATGCATGCTTCATATGGTCTCGACGGCATCTGCAGAACAAGGGACGAGAATGAATGGCCCAAGATTTCTCACGCCCAAAACATCCTCGTCCACGACGTACATGTGCAAATGGACGGTCGTTACGTCTACGATGAAATTTGAACACTACCGTTGGTTTCAATCCATGAATTTTCAGGTATTAATTTACTTATATTATTGGTATTATAGTGTGAATATTGCATATATAGAACACCCTATCCTGGTTTTGTTATATATCTATATTTTTATTTCTTGGTTCGAATTATGTAGATATGCTTATGTAATCAAGATCATGTTTGTCTCTTGCGTAGGTTACAGTGCTGATTATTTGATAATCTGAAATAAGATACAAATTGTATTCCCCATACATATTTAATAAATTAAATAAACTTAGATAAAATGGAAATAATAATAAAACTTAAATAAATTTATTTAAGTTAAAATCAAATGTTAAATAATAATACTTGGTTTTATTTATTTTAAGCATTTATTTCATTCTCATTTTTTTATTATTTCTTTAAGTTTATATGTTCTTAAAATCAAAGTTCAAGTATTATTATTAATTTATTAACAGAATTAAAACTAATTTCAATTATAGATAGAATATATAGATGAGGGTAAACGGGTCTTTGAAAAAATAAATTTTACTAGAAAGGTTAATATTTTGGAATGAACAAGAAAACATAGGGTACCATTTTGATATTTATGAAAACTAAGAGGTATATTTGGTATTTTGTATAAGCTCAGGGGACTAAAATGGTATATATTGACTAACTGATTGATCTATTTTTGACGTTTTATTTTGTAATCTAATAACTAGCTGGATTAACAATGCTAATAAGTATCGTCTCTGTTTACTACACGTGTACTTAGATTTTCAAGGTAGTCGCTTATTTGTTTTGGAATATCTAGCATTTGGTATTTATGAAAACTGAGAGAAATATTTGGTATTTTGTATAAGTTCAGAGGACTAAAATGATATATATTGACTAATTGATTGATCTATTTTTGACGTTTTATTTTGTAATATAATAACTAGCTGGATTAACAATGCTAATAAGTATCGTCTCTATTTACTACACGTGTACTCAGATTGTGAAGGTAGTCGCTTATCGGTGGCACACCTCGCTGGAGAGAGAGACGAATCTATTGTTTTGTTAACTAATATGATTTTGTGGATTGCTTAATCTTCATTTTGCTGTTCAAATCTATTTGTCTCCTTATTTGGGCCTGCGTGCCTTGGTATTTGGGCATGTGTGCCTTTTCTTGTAGGGCTGCGTGTGTAGTCTTTTGTGCGTTTGTATCATTTGGTTGGTGTCTTTTTTATTTCCTTCTTTAAAACATTGTACTTTCTTTTTTATCAAGATATGAACACTTTCTCGGATTTTTTAGCATATGATTAGTATTTCCTCAGTGTTTTTCTTTTTTAGAAAATGATTATATAATTAATGATGATTTTTCCCTTTGGTAAGTCGGATGTTATTAAAAAAAAATTACACTCAATCTTTTTTTTCTTTCGAATTAATGGATTTTAAAACACCTTGATGGCTTCCTCGATAGGGATTACATCTTCAAAGTCCCTATGCTTCTCCTTTAGCTCCTCCTTTAGTATGGTTTTTTTCCCTCTTTTGGCTGAAGTTGTTGTTAAGATTTTTAGTAAGTTCCTCAATATGATGTGTAGTTTTAGCAACCATGTGTGCACGGAATGATTAAGTAACTATGCTAGCAAAACATAATGACTGACACATAACTTTGTTCACAATAATCATTGCCTAAATTGGGTGGGTATGTTTGGTTGCCAATTTTGCAACCAATATGTAAATGTGGGTTGGGTTTTTTGACCCAACATGAGTACGATACAACATGAAAAATATGAGTTTACACCAGATATAAGATATTTTGAATTGTATTGGGCCTAAATATCAAACACAGAGGCACAACACAACACAACAAGCTCTCGAAGGATTGATGCATAAGTATGAAAGGACTAATACGATAGTACAATACACTAAAAAAACCCTAATTAAACCCGATAAATTAATATTATTAATAATAATAAATATTTGTTTGTGAATTATATTTAAATTAAAATGATAACGAAAGTTTGATACAACTTTAAATATATATAATCCTATAATTAAAAATAATTGTAAAACATAAAATTAAAATTATATTGATTTATTTTAATATCTATGACATACAAATTTAAAAATTTATTAGCGGATATTTAAATTCTAGTAATATAAATGATTGTAAAATGTTGTTGAATAAATATATATAATTCTCTGGAATGAGATTGTGCTGGACTACGACGATATTACTTTTTTTTTTCCATAGTCAAATTAATTAGTAGTATTACCATAATATTGTGGCTAATTTGTTTTTTATAGTTTGGTATATATCCCAATCAATGATCACAAGTAAAGTCCCCTGTTGCTTCATCACTAATATATGCTTCCACATACTATTTTGCACGTGATTTTCTTCTTCTCTCTTTTCCATGTTTCAATTTTTAATCAATTTGACCATTTGTTTGTACTTTTTTTATATAAAAAAAAGTATGCAACAGTAAGAAAATATAAGTATCTTTTCGTTGATCCATGCATAATATACCTATAGGCTATATATAAATTAAATTGATTTAATATATTCGCAAAAATATTAAATTCACACGTTTAGTCATCGACCAAATATATGTTTTCGCATGCGACATTAATATATTTGTGCGTGCAAGTATGTGATCAAGTGAAATTTGAGATTTGATGCATAAAATGGTCTTATAACAAAATGATTCTATACTAAATACGTATTACATTTTTATCTTAGTATTCTCCTAGATTCCTAAAATACCCCTAACATAAATTTTCCCATCTTTTTCTTACATTGTCTTCTGCCTCTCCATCTCTCACGTTTTCCCTCTTTATCTCTCAATTTCTCATACAAAAAAAAAAAAAAAAACAAGACAGTCACCATTATCTCAATCTATAATAATTTTCGAGCTCTTCTAATCTGAGATTTGGAGTTGTTCTTTGGTGATTTTGGATCTAGGGGTAAAAATTGTATGAGTAAGTATATATTCGTTATATGTAGTGAGGAAACTTGTTTATCTACATTGCTTTAACTATTTCGAACAGATCTGTGTATACTTTCATGTTTTATTGTATTGTTTCACTGTCAGATTGGATCTTCGTTACTGTTTGTGTCTTTTCTGGGTTTTTCGTCTGCCTCGATGATTTTCGATGAAACTCGATATGCCTCGATGGCTTTGCATGATCAGAGGCTCGATGATCCTCGACTTGCCTTGACGTGTCTCAATAGGTGTTAGGATTTGGACACCTCGATGAGGCTCGATGATCCTCAATGGACCTCGATAGATCCTCGTACGTTTAAGTTGATAAGCTACCTCGATGTGCCTCGATGGACCTCGATAGGTGCATAAGAATTTCATTGGATAGTAAACCTCGATGTGCCTTGATGGACCTCGATAGGTGCATAAGAATTTCATTAGACAGTAAACCTCGATGGACCTCGATAGGTGCATACATATTTCATTAGATAGTTACCTCGATTTTCCTCAATAGGTGCATAAGAGTTTCATTAGATAGTATAACTCGATGGTCTTCGATGGACCTCGATAAGTGCATAATAATTTCATTAGATAGTCTACCTCGATGGTCCTCGACTTGATTTGATAGTTTGACCTCGATAGGCCTCGACAAATCTCGATAGAACTCGATTTTTTGCTGTTTTATGTTATAATTTTAATTTTTGACCTTTTTTTTTTGTTTTTTTATACAGATTTGACAGCTTCCATATTTGTTGCATACAATGGTGTTTGAGAACTAGAAGATATGGATTGGATTTTCAGGGATGCTGAAAATCAAGTTCTGCCTTTGGAGAAGGGTGTGACGTATGAGCAACTGCTTGACATTTTGTATGTGAGCTTGAAGTGGATAAATGTGTGTACGAGTTGAAACTTGAGGTCCCATACACATGCCTCTCACAACCCTTCAAACTGACTGTTATGAAAAATGATAGGCATGTGCGTGCATTCATGGGGTTAGCATCGAAATCTGTGGAAAAGATGATTCCTCTATGTGTAACATTGGTTGAGAAGGGTTGTTTAGGAAATGCATCGGCCTCTCCCAGCATTAATAAAGAAGTTCGATTTGAAGAGAACATTTCTCCCCCATGTCATGGTTTCAAAGGAACTTAAAGTGAGGTTGAGACATATGTTCCAGAGACAAATCCAGACGTTATTGTCCATGATGATATCCTTGTTAGAGATCTGCCGTATGTTCCTGACACAGTGGAGTACGATCCATATGGCTACGATCCTTATGTCAACGGCGATCTTGTTGCTGATGTAGCAGATGTTGATGGGCAAGATATTAGGGTAGATTTGCCAACGCAGAGTTCAGATGTTATGGTAGTTGAGGAGCGCATAAGAGAAGATTGGGAAACACTTGAGACTAGCAGTAGTCGTCCAGGTCCAGGTAGAACCGAAGATAGCTTTAAATGGAGTTCTCCATTGGACTTAGGTGAAGATCGTAGAACATGGAGTGTTCCCATGTTCACCAAAGAAGATATAGAGGCCTCACATCAAAACCATCATTCCTCAACCCGCACAGCTTCAGGAGAATTACACCTTGGCAAGTTCTTTTAGAACAAGCTTGAATGAAAACCAAGGCAGCCATATTTGCGATGAAGAATAATTTTGAGTTTATGGTGAAGAAATCGGGTACTGATGTGTGGTACATTACCTGCAAGGATCCTGATTGTGGTTGGAGATTGAGGGGAAAGAAAAAAATGCGATCTAAAATGTTCGAGATTACTGTCTACAACGATGTACACACTTGCTCACAAGAAATTCGAGATAATGACCACCATCAAGCATCACCGTGGGTTGCTGGCCACCTAATCAAGAGGAAATTTGCTACCGATGGTACTCGATACAAGGCAAACAACATAAGGGAGGACATGAAACACCATTTTGGGATCGAAATGAGCTATGAGAAGGCATGGAGATGTAGAGAAAAAACTCTTATGTATGTCAGAGGCACACCTGAGGAATCATACTCCAAGTTACTTGGATACCTGTGTCAGTTGGAGCAGAAGAACTCGGGTACAATTACTGAATTTGCAGCAGAAGATGGTCGTTTCTTGTATTGCTTATTTTCCCTTGGTGTTTCTAGGAGGGGATTCCAGTATTTTCGTCCTGTCATTTATGTGGACGACACATTCTTGAAGAACAAGTATGGTAGCCACATGCTTTGTGATGTTGCGTTGGATGCAAACACCATTTGTTTCCAATTGCGTTCGAATTGGTGGACAGTGAGAACCATAACTTTTGGACTGATTTCATGAGAAAATTGAAGGAAGCCATAGGGGGCTTTGACAACCTAGCTTTTGTATCGGACAGGCATGCAAGCATTACTCATGCTTTGGAGCTTGTGTTCCCAGATGCCTACCACGGTGCTTGTTACCACCACATTTGTATGAATGTGGTGGAAAAATTCAAAACCGACCATTGTCAAGACATCATGTGGTGTGAAACGTACGCATTTCGAAGAACATAATTTCACAAGTTCTTTGACATGATTAAGGTAATTGATCCCCCCATTGCTCAATATCTTGAGGGAATTAGTTTTGAAAGGTGGAGTAACGCTTATTTTCCTGGAAACCGATACAATATCATGACGAGTAACTATGCATAAAGCTTTAACAATAAAACCAAGGAGGCAAGGAGCTTTCCAGTTGCCACTTTTTCTTGAATTCATAAGATTCACTCTTCAGACGTGGTTTGCCGATAGACGTGAAAAAGCTGCAAAAGCAACAAGTGTGTTAGCACCCCTGATGGAGGTAGATGTGAAGCAAATAGGTGAGAAAGAAAATTTCTTAGATGTCCAAGTCCTTGGTCATCATGAATTTCTTGTGGTTGATGGTAATGGTGATGGTGATGTGAACTTGGCCACAAAATCATGCTCCTGTTGCATATTCCAAACTATTGGGATATCGTGTGTCCGTGCATTTGCTGCAGCCAAAAAAAGAAGCATAAGTATTTACTCATTGTGTTCCCCTTACTACAAAATTTAGTCATGGATGGACACTTATAAGGAAACTATTTACCCTGTTGGGAACGAGGATGAATGGGTAACCCTTGATCACATCAGAGATATGGTTGTTGGCGTCCCCCACTACAAGAAAAAATAGTATTCATAACACTTAAAATTTGCTAACCGGGAGTATTGATAACGCTTCTGAAAACGCTAACATTGCCTATGTTATTAAAAGTCCTGCTTTTCTATAACACTATTCGAATGTTATGTTCGATGTTATCTTAAACTATTCAATAACACATTTTTAGTTGCTATAATATTCAAATAATAACATTTAATTAGAGTATTAGGTTATAAATTTGAAGTTTAATCTTATACTTTATGCATAACACTTTCCAACTGTTATGAAAATTGTTATATTTGATCATTTTATAACGTTTTTAATTCATTCTATTATATAAATCATAACTTTTTGTCCCAATTATAATATATTATACAAAACAACCATAATTATTGTAAATTCTCCCAGTAATAACATTTTGTTATTTTGTAGTATGCATTTTTAATTGCTGTAAAAAGTTTTTATTATTGTATTTTGATTAAAAAAAATCACAATTGATCACAAGTGCAATATTAAATAGATCAAAAAATCTAAAATATTCAATATATATGATAAACCATGAGTATTTTTGCATTTGAAGACAAACTACTTTAAACCATGATGACGCTGTCCACTTCAAAAGTTCTTAGTTCTAACTTGAGTTTGAAAGCATACATAATAAAATTCTATAGTCTTCACATCTTTTGCTTCAAAAGTAAAAAACAAAAAAATAACAAGATACACAAAAAGTAAACCATGAAGCTTGCTCCACCCTCCAATTCATCATCCATTCCATTGGGCACTTGTCTTTGTTGTGAGGTTGATTTGCTTAGCTACACAAGAGTTTAAATAATTAATGCTTAAACTTAGTTAATAGTAAACTAAAAGAGTACAAAAAGAAAGAAAGTTAATAACCTCATTAGGACTTTATAAGATGGTCATGCAATTACACTAACTACAGCACATAGGCATGAAAGATTGAAGATTTATGCTTGGTAAAATACTCATTAGAAAAGTTAGCTCAAACACTTTATGATTATGAAATGAAAATGCAAATGAAACACCAACCAAACATATAAATATATATATACAATACAACAACTAATTTATAAAGAAAACCCAATAGCATAGACACATGAACTAGAATTAGATCAAATATAAAGTTACAAAAAACAAGAGCAATGAATTTGCCATTTTTATTATAGATTTCACTACTGGACAATTAAAGGTTTCTCAAAATATACAAGCTAAATCTGAATATAGCAAACATGGCAGCACAATGTTAGAAAAATATACAACTTCTTTGAAAAAGTAATGTGAGTCTGCAAAGATTTACATAGACAACAAATATAGTTTGGATATTTGGCATGATCCAAACTAAATTTAAGAAACTCATCGACTAATTTAATATATTCTACTAACAACCTATCGGCTAACATCCATTCCTTTTCCATATTGTGCCTATCTGTTTTAATAAAAGATACAAATTATGAAAATAAAATAAGCATACAAAACAAAACTAAGTATAAAAAATCTACTAAAAATTGGACAGTATATTCCCTAATTTACTAGCCTAGCCATCTGTCACAGTCAACACAACCAATTCAAACAAATCAAACAACAAACAGGTTTTCATCCATTTATCACCGCAGTACACAGAATTCTCATAACCTACTTCACTAAGACATGCAAGTTTTCAACCTTCCGTTATCACAGCAGAACACAGAATTCCCAAAACTTACTTCACTACGGATGAATATCTAAGATATTCAAACTCTACTAAAGTTATACAAATTCTATTCAAAATTATAAAAGATTAAAAATTAAAAAAAAAAAAATCAAATACAACATACCTCTTGCAATTAGCTACCAATCCAATGCTTTACAATAATCACTAAAGCATTTATAAACATAAACACATTATAAAGACTATCACTCAAAAATATTCCTTAAACAAAATAACACAATGAATTCTCAAATATCCGTTTGATTTATTAGATTGATTAGTCAGGCCTATAAATGAACAAACATATATTGTATTAGTTAGAGAAACCAGTGTTAAGAAATGAAGAAAAATTATGTATTGAATGAAAACGTTGCTTGCAAAACTGTACATAGTAGCTTTTATATATGCTACTATTAAGAAATGATTAACTTCTATTCTAAAGCTAAGACTATTCTTTTGCACAATATTAACTACTCAAAAAAGCAAAGTTAACAAAATTTGAAAACAAATCAATTAAAAGGACAAGTGATACACACATCAGAAGATTCAAAACCTTGGCCAATCATTAGTAGTACTGCAACCATGCATCGGACTTGGTGCCACAAGAAAGCACTGCCTTTGATTAAGTTGGTTTCCTTGAAACCTAAAAAAGTTCAGCAATACTCAAACATTATTTTAAAAGAACAAATGGTAGATAAATTTTGTTCATTCTAGACGGTAAACCCCCCCCCCCCCCCCCCCAATGTACACACACACTCCTCCTCTTTCGTTAAAAAAAATTGGAAGCAAATTTACATGAGTATCAAACAGCAAAAGTGATCAAGTGACATCAGAAAAAGGTTTGAGAATTCAAAAATAAAAACTAATAGATGTAAAAACTGTGAATTTCTGTTGTACACTATTTAATATGACAGTAATCAGTTCAATTAATGACACTTAAATACCATTAAGACAAGCCCATTCAGTAACTTGCAGTCAAGGAACCATGCTTTTATCACAAGTCTGCTCCCTAGCTGGTGCTTGTGAAACCCAGAATATAGGTATGTCTCTAGAGCTACGATCGCAAACTTTAGGAGCTACTACTACTATTTTCTACTCAGCTTTAACCACTGTTATTTATAGTTCTCACACATAGTTCCTGCACCCACAATTACATGTTTTATAGAATAAATCAATATGTACAACGATAATTATAACCTAGGCAAGAAAGGTCAGGTTTATCTACTGAATTTCGACATGAATGAGAGAGAATTAATCTACCAGTGTTAACCTCACATCACAAGGACCAATTTCAAATGACTGAAATATTTGTACTCCCTGCTCAGATAGCTAACTAATTAAAGTTAATTCTAAACTGAAGCAACACACAAAACATATCATTTATTGAGCTAATCGAAAAGAGCTAAAAGATATACCTTGAGACTTAGATTGTCTTCCCAAAAGAAATATTTGTACTCCCTGCTCAGATAGCTAAACCTGTATTTTGGATAAGGCAACCATCAGAAGACAATCAATACAACATTGACAGACACAGACACACACAAAAGTAAACAAATAATTCACTAAATAAGTCAAATATGGAAAGATCTAATGAAAAGAGAGGTGATACCATGTAATGAAAGAACATTAAAACGAGATAGAGAAACACTCAAGTTCATCTTTCAAAGTTTATTACAGTTTATCATCATTCACAAGTCCAAACACCAATGCAAGACAGAGCAACACTCAAGATCATCTTTCAAAGAAGCAATATGAGAGCAAATATATTTGCTCCACAATTTTACTACTAAAAAACCTCTAAAATTTACAGTGGAAAAACCTTGCACTGAAATCAATTGGAACAAAACACCAGCCTAAAACTCCCATATCATTTGGAAGGGCTCCATTCAAAACCCTCACATAATCAATTTCTCCTTCTGCAAAACACATGAAAAGGGGTAAATAATGAAAGGAGCATGTAGATTAAAATCTAGAAACAATTAGGTTGAATTTAAGGGCAGAAAGTAAACAAGATCATATAAATAGAGCTCAGATACATAATTAGATGCCAATTGTCTTAGGCTCCTAGTCTTTGGGAGGTATCCCTTTTGTAGCTACCATTTTAGCCTTAGAGTTAAAAGACTTAAATAAAAAGAAATTTAGTAGTGCCATTTTTCAAAGGTTAAAAGCATGTGATCAAAATGTAGAGCATAAAAACATAAAACAAAACTAGTTGCAGAGCATAAAAAATACCACTAACAGGAGCCTGAAACAGAGATCAAAATGTAGCTGCAGGCAAGCTGTAAACAAAAGCAAACCCTACAAGCAAACAAAATTAACAGAAAATAGATGGAAATACTGAATACACCATAACAGAAGGAAATACTCATCATTTAAATGTCGCAATCTAAAAAATAGGGGACCGCCATTGATTAAACTATAAAAGTTTGTCTCTCCTAAGCTTTTGCAAGCAACATGCCATTTCAAAAGTAGAAAAAAATAATAAAAAAACAATTTAAAAATCATTGTATCTAAAATTGCAAGCAAATTGTTTTGCTATCAGTAGTTAAAATGACATGGTGAAAAACTTATAAGAAATCAAGCTATAGAATCATGCCTAGTGTAGTCATGATAGCAACAAAAAGGATTATGTCAACAGGCTGCACCTTAAAAAAAATATAGAGCATTGATCACTGGTTGGACTGAACTACAAAGAGCATAAGGTATAACTTGACTATCTTGTTTTGAACTATAGCAGCTAAATAGCAAAGCCTGAAAAGATGTGGTAGTCAATTTCATTAAGTTTTCAAGAAAGCATGACCGAAAAAAGCTTCTCCAAATTTAGAAGTTACTACATATACTTAAGAAGCATCTCCAATTTCATTTGAAATGAGTATTACTATAAGACCTTCCGCTTCTAAACTTTATTATACTTGGATCAACCACCCCAACACTCATTTCTTGATATATTCGATTGGAAATGCATGCATTAAATGACCCTCCGTCTAACAAAATCATTCCCCATCTCTGTTTATGCAAATAAAATTTAAAATCCAAATAAAACCAACAACATATCCCAAGTTATTAGAACTCATTCGAATTTAAATTTTCAAAGTTAGTTTCTCTCAATGAAATGTTTAAAGCTTAAGTAAAAATATTGACATCGGGACAACTATAAATGTAAAAGTCAACTAAATCAAATAGTCACAATTTCATGAAAATAATATTTAGAAAGAAAAAGTAAAAAAATCAATCAAGACTCTTTAACAAAAAAAAAAGCATGAAAATCAAAAAAGAAGAAAAACCCCATGATACCGGTTCCACAGAGAATGAGAAGAAGAAGAAGAAGAAGAAGAAGAAGAAGAGGATTAACTTCAAAGGAGATGGGTTTACGGTTGGTGGGTTTACAGTATATAGGTGTTGGAGAATAATAGTTACCCGTGTAGATATAAAGTAAAATCTTTGGTGGGTGATAGAATACGTGTACACTGAAGATAAAAGGATGTTCAATAGGAAAATTTGTGTTGCTTGTTAGAAATTAAGTAAGGGTTGCAAAATTGTGAACCAAGAATGTTCCATTAATCAAAAAGTTGAAGCACCATTACCACAGTGAGGTCGAGAGAAGAAAGAGTACCTTCAATTTTTGCTTAGTCGAGCCGATGGGGTGGAGAGCGACTTCGTTAGGTTGGAGAACAACGACTTCATGAGCCGATGGGGTAGACCGATCTGACCACCGATGGAGGAGAACAACGTCTTTGTGGTTTGGGCACTCTCTCGTGGAGGCTGGAGAGAATGAGGGTGGCAGACGGAATCCCGAGAGCAGAAAGAGAGTGGTAGACGCAAACCGAACCTGAGAGAAGAAAGGGGTTTTTGTTATTTAGGTTTTGCTCAGATTTTTTTCTTTGTTTTGGCGGGATAGCAAAATAAATGAGCACCTTTTTTTTAGTGACTATAGCGTTTTTTTAATAATGTTACATTTAGTATGTTATGTATATTATTTTTTCTTGTAGTGCCCATTGAGAAAAATCCTATAGGAAGGCCAAAGAAGAAGAAATTGGGTAGGCCGAAGAATAACCACTATCCTTCACGCGGGGAAAAGGTTGTCAAGCCACGTAAGTGCAGTAGATGTGGTGGTAGTGGGCACAATTGGAAGTCATGTAAGGCTAGGCTTTAAAAATTGTCCAATCAATGTAATTGATTTTTTTGTGCTTATTTCATTAAGGTACTTCTGCTGTTATTTTGTTGGTTTTGAACTAAATAAAAAGAACTTTGCATCGAGACACATCGAGAGTCATAATTTTATTGGGCCATGTCGAGGCCAATCGAGGCTATTGAGACTCATAATTTGTACCTATCGAGGCCCATAATTTGTACCAATCGAGGCTCATAATTTGTACTTATCGAGGCTATCGAGACTCATAATTTGTACCTATCGAGGCTTAACATTTTGAGGGGCCTTAGATGGGCCTGTTGAGGCCTAGTGAGGTAGTTTGTTTGACCTATCAATTTTTGTCGAGACTGATTGATTTATGTGATTTCATTTATATTTAGTAATATTAGTGAAAATTTTGGGTCAAAAATGGATGATATTTTTGTTTAGTGCATAAAAAAAATACTAGCTACTTCAATTGTCCCAAAACCCCGAAACATATAAACATAAATACAAATGAAAATCAGTCTGGTGATGAACTTAGGACACTAAAGTCTGGTACCATAGGTCAAGACACCACCGGGTCCTGAACAACTGGATGTTCTCGTCAACGATGGTTCCAAGTGGTAGATCCGCTAGTCGATGCTCTATATGTTTTATGACATAATTGCCACAAACACCACTGGTTTCAAGACCATATACACATGGTCAATAATTAGTAATTGAAACATAATAAACTGCTTTCATATAAAGACTAGTGTTAGCATTTGTACCTTGATCTCGATTGAGGGACTTTGTCTGGAAGTAGCCGTACACACTGAAAGGGCGGAGGTCGGTCACCTGGCTGCAACTGCAGTTTATCATGGTCCTCAAATAGCCCATACTGGTATAGCAAACTAGGGAAGCACTTGCTCCAATGAATCATGATTTCCCCCAAAGCAGCGTCATTGAGGACCAAGATATTAGAATCGTAAACCACAATGGTCCAGTCAGGAATGTCAACCTCGATGGCGACCTAATGTTGTGCATGTGGAACGTGCAAGGCAAAGCATATGGTGGCATCATCCTTCCATGATTCCAGGTACTGTGCAAGCATACCATTGGTGAATTTCATTATATCCTCATCCCAATCAAACTTTTTCCCGTTCTTCTTAGCATTCATCCAACGACCCATGCATACTTGGGGGAATGTTGTATTTAAAACAACCGCGTCTTAGCGATACTGTAACTCCCATTTCATTTTACAAATACATTACAACAATTATGAAAAATAAGAGAAGATATTTTTATTCATACTTTTGAGTGCATTACAATACTAACCGAATGCTAGAGCTATTAAGTAAAGTGGAAGAATAACTAATGAATATGCAACTATAACATTCATGGGCATTTCATTAGTATAATACCCATAGAATGATGCTAAATACAAGCAAACAATCACTAAAGTTATGAAAAATAAAGAGAAATTCATGTTTAGATGATGAATTTTATCTAGAAGGGGTAAGAGATGAAGAACAAGTATTTATAGGACAAAAACTAGCCGTTTATGACCGTTGGTGAATAGTGATCCTGACCGTTGGGGATATAGTTGTTTTCTATTATGGGATTTTAACAATTCTAAGTTGTTGAAGTAACCAATAGGTGGGAATAATTAATTTATGGATGATAGAGAAACTTTTTCATAAAAGTTTGTGAGTCAAAAATGTTGAACTAAGTAATATAAGAAGATTTGGAAATTTTCATTTTTTTTTACTATTCACCAGGTACTATTCATAGTGGGTCCCACAGAGGGGTCCGCAAGGGTCCCACAGTAGGGTCCACATGGGTCCCACAGCGGGGTCCACCCCATGGTTCCCACATGATGATGCAGTAGTGATACAGTGATGACTTTAGCAAACCACCATGTTTATATTTTGAATATTTTATTATTCCACTATGCTTGATATTTTTAATATTTTATTAGCATAGTAGCCCAAAATTTTCCTATAAATGGCCCTTCCAAAACTCATCTTGAATCACAAAATCCTTATTTTCTTTCTCTTACTCTACCCAAAAATCTTCTTAACATCCTTCTAAAGTTCTAAACCTTGAAGATCTAGGCGAAGTTCTGTCCGAAACGCTAGCCTACGAAAACCTTTTAGGTAAGCTCTTTCCAGAGCCTTTCTTTTCAATTATTTAGTTATTATATATTTATAGATTATTTTACTATGTCGTTATAATGCCAAAATTTATATATAGATTATTTTACTATGTCGTTATAATGCCAAAAGTTATATATAGATTATTTTACTATGCCGTTATAATGCCAAAATTTATATATAGATTAATTTTACAATGTCGTTATAATGACAAAATTTATATATAGATTAATTTACTATGCCGTTATAATTCCAAAAGTT
Source organism: Humulus lupulus (assembly GCF_963169125.1). Lineage (NCBI taxonomy): Eukaryota > Viridiplantae > Streptophyta > Magnoliopsida > Rosales > Cannabaceae > Humulus > Humulus lupulus. Next base: position 239,107,008 of record NC_084797.1, read on the forward strand.
ATATATATAGATTATTTTACTATGCCGTTATAATGCCAAAAGTTATATATAGATTATTTTACTATGCCGTTATAATGCCAAAAATTTATATATAGATTGTTTTACTATAATGCCAAAATTTATATATGGATTATGTTACCATGCCATTATAATGCCAGAATTTATATAGATTACTTTACTATGCCATTCAAATGCTAAAATTTATATATGGATTATTTTACCATGTCATCATATTTTACAAATGCCAAAATTGAAATATAAACTATTTTTTTTATGTATCTTTATAATACTAAACTTATATAGGCTATGGTCACACTTTGGACTATTTGGACTTTTATTATATGACCTTATTCCCTATTATTATGGACTGATACTATGACCTGGACATTTCTGTATGACCATGACCATGACCATGACCATGACCATGACCACGACTTTTAGACCAGAACCTTCCCATGGACAAATATAGTATGACCATACGCCTAGACATAAAATAAACAATAAAATAAGAAAAAATAGAATAATAACAATCATAAACTAAAGTTACATCATGTAGATTTTATGTAAGTTAATAGTTTGTATTTTTATCAGGAAGCTAACAATTTCGGTTGTTTTATCAAGACGCAAGGTAAGTAGAATCCTCATCTACAATACAAGTCTTTTATGTGTCTTATGTGCATTTATATGCTTTATATGTTATTCCGACATGTTGTTATGCATAATTTATTTTTTTAGAATGTTATATTTCTTATGCATAAGCACGCTTAATGTTCACAAACAAGTTATTGAAAGCGTTAAAGTAGAGGTGCTGCTTGGGAGACCTACGTCCCAAAAATGTAAGGAGGGAGATGTACGTCCCTATATAATGAATGTTTATGAGGGAGAAATTCCCTATTATCATGTTTATGTTCAGGTGGGAATGTGATTCCCTATGTAATGCCGGCAACAGCATCCTCTAGGGCCCAAAAGAAAGGAAAGTGAAAGAAAGAAAGAAAATACATAGCATGTTGCATGTTTATTTTAATGCATATGAGGTAGTTATTCTACTTACTGAGCCTTAGCTCATCAGATAATGTTTTGTATTGTAGGTAAGAGGCCCCAAATATAAATTGTTGATGAGTATACGTGGAGCCAACATGACTGTACATATGGGGCTGACCTGAAGGGAATGGAGTTCTGCTATGCTATTTTATAAATAAACGAGAAACTTGATTTTATAATTATATTTCATTAAAAGTATTTTGTGAACTTTATAATTTACTTAAAGCTTTAAAATTATTTCATAACGTTGTAATTTACATAAAGCTTTTCAATTTATCGGTTGGATACATCTTCATTTCTACGTTAAGGTGTAGTAACGCCACGAAAATTATTTATAAAAGTATTAAGATTTGTATGTAAGATAAAGTTTTTATTTAATTATGAGTATTGTACGGTTTGAAGTTATGAACATTAGTTTATGTATTGTTTAATAAAGTTTTTGTAAATTCAGAATTTCAGTATTGTTATATTCAGGTAAAAACTTTGTTTTTACACTATATATATGTATGTTAAGAAATGAGGTCGTTACAGATACGTTGCCTTCAAGAAGTGGCGTCACCTACGCAACAAATGGAGGGCCACATCGATATTCTACAATGGATTCAAATTGGTTAGGAAATAAAAAAAATTAAAAAAGAAAGAAGAAAACTTGGCGACAATACTAACTGAATCCCAAAGCCAAGTCCTGGTTGTGTTCAACTGGACGAACCACGCCACATTATGGTTCCCAGTCTTCACATCCCGATCCCGCTTGTTGTTAATCTTCCCTAGGATCCACTTCTCAAACGTACGCAACTACTTTATGTCACACGGCTTCAACGGATCTACAACGACATTACCTTTGTCTCCGTGCATCCATGTGCGCCTCGTTGGGTCGGTGTAGTCCTTGAAATGCTTTGGCTTCTGTTTGTTCCTCCGACCCCCAAGGCCTTCAACCTCGATAGGGTCAACAATGACTTCACTAGGCGTGCCATCATCACTGGCCGCAAGGACCTCCATCACAGGAGTAGAAGGAGGAACCTCAGCCTCATAATCCTTAGGTAGAATGTCAGAGTCTGTATCTGATGCCTGGCCCCGCTTCGCCAACTGAGCCATTATCACTGACTGATTTTCTAGTATCTTCGCCTGACCCTGCTCTATCCTCTCAAGCATTTGTGCTAGTTGCTCCCACTCAAGATGGGAGGGATGCCCTGATGATGATGGAGCTGCTGTAGGAGTGGCCTCAACCTCCTTTGGGACATCCTCATAAAAAATAGAAGCTGATTTGGCAACCTGTGTCAGCTTTTGTGCAGCTTTCTCTGGATCGACTTCTTCTTCTACTTCACCCTCAGCCTCCCCTACAACTGATTCCAACTCAGGGAATAACTGACCATCAACATCTGGGAGGCTATTGTAGTAGTCTACCTCACTGGGACGTGGCTTCAACATTGAAAATAGAACCACATGCATTCACAAATAACATATGTGAGAAATACTTTAATAAAGCAAACCGTTAATAAATTAATTAGTCACATTTAACAACCTGAAGTGGAACTTACTCGAGTCTTGCCAAACAACGGAACCAACTGAGTTGTGGAAGGTATGATATCGGTCTTCATAGCCCAACTAAGCATCCTGGGAATCTAGTTCCCACTATTCTCACCGTATTTTCTCCCAAAATCTGGTATGGCCTCAAAAGCCCAATACTAAGGTGCGGGGGTATAGTCATAGAAACTGTACTTGGACTTTTATTTTTTCGCTCAACCTTCTTTCTTCTTTTCCTCGTAGTGTTTCAATTGCTTCTTCATGTCTTTTTGAACTCCTCGAATAAACTTCTTAAAGGAAAACTTCCCCCACGGATATTTGAAAAAGTAATCAAGATCCTCAACCAGCTTCAGTGAATCACCCCATATGCTGGTGGTATTCTCGGGGGCATACAATACCTGTAATGCCTTGAATTCTCCGATGTGGTTTAATGGCAGAAATAGTAGGCCGGGAGGGCTATACTTGCTTAATTATGCCATTAATTAATAGAATGCATGTTTATGTGAATTATATTATAATATGATGTTAAATGCATGCATGTGGGTCCGCATTTTAATTACAGGAGTGTGATGATAATTTGGCCCATTGAGGGTATAATTGTATAATTTAATGCATGTCGGTAATATGTTGTTGAGACCACATTATAATGTGGGTTTGTTCGAGCTATTCGGCATGAGACGATCATGGATTATTGATTAGCGGTCTAGTCATAACAGGTTTAAGTTTGGGGCTCGGGATGAGTCTCGGGGTGATTTTAATGATTAGAGCGTTGCCGGGAATTAAAGGGTAACGGGATATGAATTATTGGTGTTTGAGATTATCGAGAATAGCGGGAATTGGAGAGCGTTAATTATGATTAACGAGATAGGTGGAAAATACCAATTTTGCCCTTGGGAGCCTTTAGAAACTATTAATTGACCTAGGGATATTTTGGTCTTTTCACCCCTAGGATAGATATAACCATTTTTGAGCTGAGAACGAGGTAGAAAACAGAGTCTACTTGAAGTTTCTCCCGTATCATCCTTTCCTTCTTCTTTCTTTGGGATTTTTGAATCATTATTGAGGATTCAAGCTTGGGAAGTAAGCCTTGGGAGTTTGGGAGTGTGTTCCTCCATTGAAGAACATCATAAGCTGAGCTTTGGGTAAGTTTCTAACCATTGAAAATCCCTGGTTTGCCCTGTTTTAGTTCTGTTTTACAGTTTTGATTTCTAGGTTGAATACTTTGCTTTGTTGGGAGTTTTGTCTAGGGTTCTTATGGTTGTGATGTTTGGGGTGTGTTAGGATGGTTTTTGGGTTCACTTGGCATCAAAAAAGGGATTTGGAAGCATTGGAATCAGGTTAGAAACAAAGGAGATAAAGAAGGAGGTTTCAGGGGGTTCCTGGTCTGGAGGTAGCGTTATAGTGCCCACCTTAGGGCGCTATAGCGCTACTCAGGGGGAATTTGGGCATGTTGGGGGTTCTGAGAATAGCGCTGGGGCGCTAGGGGTCAGTGCTGTAGCGCTACTCTGTTCCTTCAAAGTCCCTTTTTGAGTGTTTTTAAGGGTTTTTGACTTGGGGTTTCAATCCTTAAGGCCCGGGATCGAATCTACTCACCGTGTGGGCATGTTTCGAGGTCCCGAGAGTGGTGCTTAGGTTAAGACCCTTTCATTGTTGAATTCCATTAATGGATGTTATAATTGGTTGTGGTTAGGTAACCGCTAAGGAGTCAAAGGTCGATCGTTCTCAGGAGTCGTTCTTATTATTATTTCTCGCTCGAACCAGAGGTAAGAAAACTGCACCCCATATGTGACATGCATGATTATTCTTGAGGCATGTTGATGGTGTAAATGTGGACATGGATTGATTATTGAATGCTTAGCAAATCTTGCCCACTTGTGCATGGTACTGACTCATTAGTCAGAATTGGCAAAGGTGTCAGTATCAACTGTGAAGCTGTGACTCATTAGTCAGGTTCGGCAGTGGTACTGGGCACTGGTCACACAGTGCTGACTCATAAGTCAGGACGATTTTAGCGGGTTCAACGCAAGCCAATAAAGATTAGAACTAATCGACATCTACATTGGATGACTCAAAGAGCATTAATGCCGGACCGACCTCAAATTCGATGAATACTATAAGTGTTTGTGTGACTTACTCATCAGTCACTCATCTGTTAAGTTAGATACTTACCCATCAGTCTCTCATCTATTTAAGGCTAGTGGCTTACCCAGCAGCCACTCTTCTGTTTAAATTAGTGACTTGCTTGCCAGTCACTCAGTATGTTTCTCTAGAGCCTCAAGTGATATTCACTCATCTGTTTAAGAGCTATAAGCTCTGTGTGATTATAATGATAATCATTTGATAATATTTATATACAATACTGTGTTTTCTTGCTGGGCTTTGGCTCATGGATGTTATGTAGTGCAGGTAAAGGGAAAGAAAAGCTCACCCAGCCTTGAGTGGAGAGCTTAGGTGGTGATGTGTACATATGCGGCCGCTTGACCACCACGGCCAAGGAGTTCTCAGAGGAACTAGGGGGTTTACCCTATTTTTGCCGCTTAGGTCGGCAGGTTTGAGATTTTGAAATAGTAATGACCTCTTTGAGTTGTAAATAACTTGTAAATGTTTTTATGGCCCATGAACAATTTTATGTACTTTATAAAATATAACATTTCCTTTTGATTGATTTTCCACCTTAGCCTGTTAATAACACTTAGAACACGTTTTTAACCAAAGGACTCGGGTAACGGGTCAAATTTTTGGTTTACCGTAACGATTCTGGGGTAATCAGGGCGTTACAATACCCCCTTTATCAAGTAGCACAAACCCAGCTTAAATGCATCTTCTGGGTTTGTCAAGGCCTTCAGAGCATCCTCCAACTGACCGAAACTAATATTTGCATCACCCTTAAAAATATTCCTGAATGATCCGATCACTTGAAAGATGCTCTTTCTACTCAGCTGAGGACAGTGTGTTTCCAAAATTCAGGCCGGTAATTAGGCCAAACTCAACAATACCAAATCTGCATAGAAAGTTGCCCACGTAGAACTGACCCTCTTCATGCTTCTTACTTTCGACCTTATACAACATCAACTAGTGTAGTAGAACACCAGAAAACTAAAGGCCTTCGTCTTAAAGAACTGTCTCAATGGGCATGCCTTTGCCCGTTCAAGAAACCCATGCCTCTTAAATTGCTCTATAAGGGTTTCCATGTAAGCACTACCCCTATAAGTCACTCAAGTAGGAAAATGCTTCTCCAACGGTACAATAAGGTCAGACATCTGAAAAAAAAAAACAAAAACAAAAAAAAATTGTTAAAAATACAATTTTAAACAATCTGGTAACCATCGAGGCCTGTCGAGGCATATCGAGGCAACAAATTCAAAGGCAAACAAATATCATCGAGGCATGTCGAGGTTTAACAAATTCTAATGCTACCTATTTATATCGAGGCTCATATTCAGCTAAAAATTTAAAGCAACCATGTAAATAACGAGGCCCATCGAGTTCTATCGAGGCCTGTCGAGGTATTAGCCAACTCTAGGTTTAATCGAGGCCCATCGAGACATGTCGAGGCACAATTAAAATTAACATCTATTTAAGACTATCGAGGTCTATCGAGGCACATATTAAACTAAAAATTTAAAAGCAAAGATGTAAATATCGAGGCCAATCGATTTCTATCAAGCCCTGTCAAGGTATCCGTCAACTCTAGGTGATATCGAGGCTCATCGAGACCTGTTGAGGTCTGTCGAGGCGCATTCAAAATCAACATCTATCTAAGACTATCGACACCTATCGAGGTCTATCAAGGCATATCGATGCACTTATTAAACTAAAAAATTAAAATCAAAGATGTAAAATATCGAGGCTAATCGAGTTCTATCGAGCCCTGTTGAGGTATCCCTCAACTCTAGGTGCTATCGAGGCTCATCTAGACCTGTCGAGGCACATTCAAAATATACATCTAACTAAGACTATCGAGACATATCGAGCCATACGAGGCATTGTAAAACTCCCTAATCCCAATACTTTTGATTTCTATTGAGGTTCATCGAGGCCTGTCGATTGTTATCGAGGCCTTGTCATTGAGGCATGTCGATTTCTATCGAGGTGGGTCAAAATAATTGAAAAAAAAACCCAGATCTCTCTATTTCCCAACCCTGATCTATCCTATGAACAAATTTCCGAAAATAAATAAGGCACAAACACTTGTTGCAGATGAAAAACTTAAATCCCTCACCTTCGTCGTGTTCTCGTAGTTTCCTCGTCGTTGGGTCCATTTTCTCGAGATCTCCTTCGCGGGTCATCAACTTTGACAGCCAAAGCAGCTTCGCTGTGATCGTGGAAGACAATGACAATGCCGATTTGCTTGGGTTCCAGTGGATTTATGGGTTTTTTTCCTATCGGGACCGAGAGAGTGAGTGAGAGAATAAAGAGAGTCGAGAGAATAGAGAAAGAGAGTGTGGGAAACAAATGCCAAGGGTATTTTGGGAACTAAGGGAAACAATAGGATCAAAATAATATGTGCATAGTGGGTAGGATATTTTTGACATAGGACCCCATTTAATGCATAAATACCCAAATTTCCCGTGATCAATTGAGTAAAAAGTATTAAAAAGCATAAACTACATGTTATATGTTGAAGAACTCTATAAGAGAATCTAGAAAGCAAATCTCATTAGTCAAAATTAGCTAAGAAGACTATATTCACCCTAATTAATCTAGAGCGTTGTTATTTGACACATTAAGATACCAAACACCGCATGGGGTGACACCTTATGGTTGGTTAGCGACTCCATAATTCTTATTAAAGTCAAATGTGTGGAACCTGATACTGGATTGCACCAATAGCGGTATGTCACCTCCTTGTAGTGTTGGACACCAGTGACGCCTCTTAGCATTTCTCATTAATCTATGACTAAATAATAATAATTGCAAATATATAAGCAATGTAAGAATATTTTATATGAACTGTCATAATTAATCGTAGCTCACACAATATCTTTATTAGCATGCAAGGATAACAATGTATTTATATGCACAGTAAATTGCCTACTGTGTAATTAAGACCATAATGGGATGGTTGGTTTATCTAACTGTATTAGGCACATGGTTGCACCCTGACGACTATTAGTTGGCCCATTAAACTATAGTTCATCACATAACAATAAGGCTTGTCTACATTACATTCTTAGATGCCCAATCCATCAATGGACATAGGCCCAATCCTCCATTGTGCTACCCATCCTTTTTGTGGTAGTATGATATATGTGGTCAGTGGGTTGTAAAATGGATTAATGTGTGAGTGTGGTATTATTGGAATATGGGTAGCTGCCATTGGTCATTTCCCACAGGTTTTTTTTTTTTTGCATATTTTGGAAGAGCTCCAAAAACATCTTTATCACTTCGTATTAAAAGTATGTTCCTATTGATATGCTTCAAGTTTTATGAGTTGTTTTGGTTGATTGTTTGCACTTAACGTGCATTATTTTTAACAAGCAACATATTCTAACGATTTAATTAACATAAATATCTTCGGAAAAAGACACAAAACTGCCAACTTATCTGTCACAGACCATCTAGAAATCAAGTATCATCATAGGTCATCACTTTGTGTTGTGTGTACTCAATATATATCCACAATCACCTTCGGGGAATCTCAATCCATTTCAACTCATCGTGATCGGTCCTTCTCCTTCTTCAATTTTCACTATCAGCTTATTATTAGTATCAACTCGTATCAAAGAAGGAAATAAAAAAAAAATAACGAAATTAGTAAGCAAAAGGCTGATCTTGTACTTGAAAAATTAGTAACCAGAAAAATGGGTGAGAAGAGTTGAGACGCAGAATCGGCTACCATGCAATCATCCAACGAGTTCAAACGAAAGAAGAGGATCAAATTGGCCATCTATATCGCCACCTCTGTAGTGTTTCAGATAATCGTTATTACGGTTTTTGGACTTGTTATAATGAAAACCAAGTCTCCAAAGCTAAGGCTAAGCAATAATATTGATATTCAAAGTGCCAACGTAGGCAATTCTTCCTCTCCTTCATTCGACATATCCTTTGCAGCTCAACTACGAGTCAAGAACTCCAACTTTGGGCGCTACAAGTTCGACAACACCACCGCCACCTTCACTTACGGCGGCGCCAGCGTAGGACAGGTTATCATTCCCAAGGGCAAGGTTGGACTTAAGTCAACCAAAAAGATTAATGTGATTGTGAGTTTGAGTTCATCCCAATTGCCAAACAATGCCGATCCCGGTAAACGGTACTGGACCCCGACCTGACGTTGACTCTCTGTGCCATGGCGAAGATGACCGGGAAAGTAGAGCTGATGTGGATCATGAAGAAGAAGAAGTCAACCAATATGAATTGCACTCTTATTAGTGATGCCAATGATCATAAGAAGCTCCGGTCTTTAGAATGCAAGTAAAAGCACCCAAATAATGACCATTTTTCTACGCCACACTCTTTCTCCCCTTCTAGATATTGTCAATACTTCCACAAGGTTGAAGGTCATGATCTAAATGTTAATTAATGTAATACATATTTTCAATTGTAAAAAAAATAGGCTACGATCTAATTAACGTGTGAAGTCGATGGTTCTATATGCATATAAATATGTATCTATTTATTTTCAACCAATCAAATCGTAATAAAATAATTAAATAGAGTAAAGTCAAGGACTCACCATCTAGAAGTCCAAATAAAAGTGAAAAATAAAACATGCACGCGTGTTGTGTAATTTCCCTTTCTATTCCTTTCAACTCGTACGTTAAATCAAATATATAGTACTACCACTCAAGACATTACTATTATATATACTTGCATTATCTTCTTCAATTTCCACAACCAAGCTTATATCTCATCTTAGAGAAAGAAATTAAGAAAAAACATCAAGAAAAAGCTTGAGATTATTATAAACAATTTAAGAAAATTAGAAAAAGAGAGAATATGGCTGAGAAGATTAACCAGCAGGCAAATGGGTACACAAGAAGTGACGAAGAATCGGCCACTTCACAATCCAAAGAGCTAAAACGCAAGAAGAGGATCAAATTGGCTATATATATTGCTATCTTTGCTGTGTTTCAGATAATCGTTATCACTGTTTTTGGAGCTGTTATTATGCGTGCTAAGTCTCCTATGCTAAGGCTAAGCAATAGTATTGAGTTCCAAAAATGCAATGTCTCATCATCTTCTTTTGACATAACCTTCGCAACCCAAGTAAGGGTCAAGAATTCCAACTTTGGGCGCTACAAGTTCGACAACACCACCGCCGTCTTCACCTACGGCAGCGCCACCGTGGGCAAGTTACTATTCCCAAGAGCAAGGCTGGAATAAAGTCCACTAAAAAGATCAATGTGATTGTGAGTCTGAATTCATCAGAATTGCCAACCAGTGCTGCTGATGTTCTTAGTAGAGAGTTTGCCGCCGGGATGTTGACTTTCAGTGGCGAGGCGAGGATGAACGGAAAAGTTGAACTGATGTGGATCATGAAGAAGAAGAAGTCGGCCAACTTGAATTGCACTGTCATTATTGATGTCAATGAAAAGAAGCTCCGATCTTTAGAATGCAAGTGATAAAGACTTTGTTACTATATATATGCATGTATTGTACTGTTTAATCAATAGCATGCTTCAATTATTAGACTATTGTGTTCCACATGAAATAAGTGTAAGAATATTGAACCATTAATAAGAACATATTTAACTCCACTAATTACCAATTAGTTTTTAGATGGAGCCTCATGATTCTTGTCATAGTATCAAGAGCCAATTCCCTAGTGGGCATTCAATCCACACCGATCCAAAAAGCTTGAATCAAGCCGCAAGAGATCCGCATAGTGCAAAAAGACACTTGAGATCTGAGATCCGCATAGTGCAAAAAGACATTTGAGATCCAAAAAAATAAGCGAGCTGAAAAAAAAAGGGTCACTTGTGATTAGGTGATTCAAGATTGGTGAGCGAAAAATCGCCACCATCTTGAAGGGGGATATTAGACTATTGTGTCCCACATGGAATAAGTGTAAGAATATTGAGCCATTAATAAGAACATGTTTAACTCCACTAATTACCAATTGGTTTTTAGATGGAGCCTCATGATTCTTGTCATCGATGCTTTATCTGTTTTAATTACTATTATTATATACATTTGTTTTGTACATCCTTCATAATTTATTGCTATTCTTTTTACTTTAATCTTGAGGAATAATACAAAATTATATTGATGTTCTAATACTATTCATAATTTATTTTCATGTTCTACCTATATATCATTAATCCTGTATCATTTAATAATTTCCTTTTTTTTAGTACTATTGTTACTTACAATATAAATATGGGAAATTCACAAAAATACTTAAGATTTAAAAGTATGAAATTTAGAAAAAATTACAAAAATGAGGAGGGACATAATCATAAGTACAGAGGTTTTTTTGTTGTAAACAAAGTTTACAAACTTGTAACAATACAGTTTTTTTATAACCAAAGTTTATAAATTTGTAACTAAAGTTTACAAGTTTGTAAGCAAATGTTACAATTTTGTAAACAATATTTACAGACTAAATAAAAAACTGTAACATACGATTACAAAACGGTTACAAATCGTTATCCGTATTTTAGTAATTTTTGTAAGATTTTGTATTTTTCAAATTTTAAAAAAATTTACAGCACTATGTGTAATTTTTCCTATAGATATATCTTTTTACAAAACTAACTGTGAATTGGGGGAGATCCTATACAAAATATACTATTTTTAAAAAAATTACATATAAAATGATTGTTTTTAAAATTTTGGGAACTTTTGTGTATGTAAACAAATGTCATTTTTCTGAATTTTGGCCGGGTGTGTCTATTATTATAAATGACTCCTTCTAAAAAAACAATTCATTTTATCTAGTGATATTATTTTTAACCATTAAATCATAATCCATTGAAATTTTTTGGTTATAATGATACCATATATAGTTAAAAATAAAATAAATTATCTGTTACAATAATTATTTCCAAATTATTAATTTATTCATTCATTTTCTCTCTTTAAAAAATACTATAATATGTAATGGTTACCTATATGTACCTATAAATACATGAACCAAATGAAAGTTCATGTTTATTAAAAAATATTTACACTCAAATTTCTTTTTCTTTTTACTCTTTCGTATTAATGGATTTTAAAGCACCTTGAGGGAGATTTTTCTTCAAAGGGATTATATCTTCAAAGTCCTTATACTCCTTTAGTATAGTTGGTTCCTTTCTTCATTTGGCTGTAATTAAATTATAATAAAAATCGTTGTCACAAAAAAAAAAAAAATCTTCTGTGAGTCGTTCTTAAATGTTGTGCCTAAGGTTGATCATTGGGCGGGTTGGTCGGGTTTCAAAGCATTTTTACCTGTTCAATGTCATAATCGAGTTAGCAAAAGTGACCCGTAACTTGCCCAATTAAGAAATTTTTTTTTTAACACGTCCAATAATTTGGGCGGGTTGGTCGGGTTAAGCCGCCCAAACCGAAATATTTTTTTTTTTGCGGGTTGGGCGGGTCAACCCGCCCAAACAAAAGTGGTATTTTTTTTTTTTTTACATTTTTGTAATTTTTTTCTTTTAAATATTAATACTAATAGTGTGAAGTTTATCTTTTTAAGCTTAAAACAATATTTTAAATTTATAGTAAAAAAATTAAAACAAAACTTAATTAATTTATATATTATTTGAATATATTAAAAATAATAAATTCTTAATTGGGCGGGTTGATAATTATTTTCAACCCGCCCAATGTAACAATTGAACGGTTTAAATTTTAGTCAGTTTATTCGGATTGCGTTTTTTGGCAGTTTTTTCGGATTGGTTTGGACGGATTATTCGGATTGTAAAAATTTATGCACAACCCTAGTTGTGCCTAATTTTAGCATGCATGGGAGCAAGGAGTGATTAAGTAATTCTGCAAGCAAGAAGTGGAGAATGACATCACTTTATTCACATTAATTTGCCTAAATTGGTTCAAGGCTCGGTCATCTCAGGGAGTGCTCACAGGGAAGCTGTTTCGCATAACTGGTAAAAAAATATACAAAATTAGTGGTATTTAGTTCACTGTTCATTTCTGAAGAATTTTTCAGGTACAACAACCATTGTAACTGGTCAAAAAAAATACAAAATGGTGGATTTACAACCTTATTTGCCAAAGCACAGTTCTTGGAAATTAATTTCCTATTTATTTGTAGTTGAACTACTTTCCCATTTAAGTGTATGATTTAAATCAAATTGTAATAATAAACAAAATATCCCAATATTTTTGGGGGAAAGTAGTGAAAGAGAGGAGTAGGCACAAGACAATTTTCAGGATTGTTACTTTACTAAATTGTAAACTCATCATGGACTTTGCAGAAAACTCAAAGTGTCTAATATCCTTGATTGTTCAAGGTCTCCAGAAATAATATTTACTTGTAGATGTAAGCCATTCTTTTGTTAAACCATATTAAAAATTTCTATGTGCATTATTTTGTTATTGTTTCCCCACAAACATTGTCATTTTACTTCAAAATAGTTGGTTGGCACTTGTTAGTGTCAATATTGAATTATTTGCATTTTTGCAAAATAGTCCTTAAACTAAAATATATAGCTATTATGTTTGAAATATCATTAAATAGTTACAATATAGTCCATTTAAATAGCTATTGGCCCAAGAGCTACAGATCCAAGAGCTAGTGGTTCAAAAGCTACAAGACCAAGTTATGCCAAACTACGGATTGGGCTACGCCGAAGTAGCTCTCTTACGAGTTGGGCTGATAACAAGAATTGGACACCATATGAGTATGAAACAAAATGAATTTGACTAATGAGGTGTGAAACTAAGTAAATATTCATATTTTTAATATTCTTAATTTTATAGTAAAAAAAACTATATTTTTAATATTATATATTACCAAATATATAATTTATCAAATTATATTAATACTATTCAATTTGAAATATTTTAATATTATGATATATGCATTTTAGTTTTGCTTAATTAGTTTTTATTTTAAAATTATTTTGATTTTTTTTTTTCATTTTTTATGGGTTATTGGCATATATCATACCACAAAAACATATATACTGAGTTAAAAAATAATATACCAACAACACTTAAAAAATTATTAATAAAAAAATGTATATACCATGCTAACAAAATTATATACCACTATTAAAATATATATATATTATGCCAACAAAATTATATACCCCCATTACATATAACAAGATATAACCAAAATTTTATCTAAATAACAATGATATATCATACCACAAAATACATATATTGAGTTGAAAAATAATATACCAACAATCTATAAAAAACTTAAAAAATCAATATAACTTTAAAATAAAAACTAATTAACCAAAACTAATATACATATACAACTATATTAAAGTCATACACTTCTTAATAAATAAATAAAATGATAAAAAATGACAATTTAGGTAATCAACAATGTAAAATTATTATTTCTCTACAATATTTATAATAAGAACATTAGTTTCTTAATGTCATTATTTTGAGTCATTTACTATAATTTCTCAACATGGTAGAGGTTCAAAACCATTCACCAAGGTTCATTAGAGCTACCAACTTTTAGAAGGTTGGAGAAATAGTCTTCCAATGAATAGGGGGAAGTGGTTTTTGGGGGGCGTATGCTAACTAAGCCACAGTTATTCACTTAGTTACTCTCTTTGATAATATTGTGAAACTTTTCGATGAATTAAAACTAAGAATTCCACCATCACTCGACAACAATGATAGGTTATCTCTTCATATTTTATGTTTCTTTTTTATTACTATTTCTACATACTACATTATTGACTTGATTGTCAGAAACCTTTGGCCAGCACTCTCTTAGTGCTCCAAGTCTTTCATGGCCTTCTTTTTCTTTATTCTACCGATTATTAGTTCCCATCGTTCAAAAATACAATCGTAAATTCTAGCATCTACAATTTGTCGTCCACCATGGACCTTGACACTAGGAGTGCTCTTCCGATTTGATCCAACATTTTTTACCCTTAACTAGGGATGAAAAAAAAAAATCAACGAATCGGGGTTGGTCGGAGGGGCGACCCCAATCCGGATATTAGCAGGGCTTAAACGGGGGCGGGTTGAGATCCGACCCGACCCGGTTGTAATTTTTATTTTTTTTTGTAATTAAGAATTTTAAAAAAAAAATCAATTACTACTATTATTTAGGGTAGTCAACGATCCAAATATAATAAGACAAAGTACATAAAAAAGAGATAGATGAGGAAATTGATATTTTGCTTTGAAGTATATTAAATTTTATTTTTATTTTAGTACGCAATGTCATTTATAAAATTTTATTGGGCAGCTCACTTCTTTCTGTATGAAAGAATTTTAAACAACTTTTTTATATATTGTAACATTTTTTAAAAAAAATAAATTAGTTTTTCTTTTATTAAAGAAAAAAAAATCTTACTGGGTCGGGTCATCAAAAACCTTGACGGGGCGGGTCAGATCGGGGCGAGAGCTTAGCGGGGCGGGGCGGGGTCGACTCGCCCCATTTACATCCCTACCCCTAACTAATCCAATCCAATTAAATGTTGGATGTTGGAAATCATCATCCCATCTAATCTAATTCGCCCTAAAAATCCAATCAAATTGTAATTGGATTGGATATGTTATTTTATCTTTGAACCTAAATTTCAATTTTAAAAATTAACAAATAAAAAAAAAGCATACCAAAGAAATCATACAAAAAAAACTAAACACTATTTAGTAATAATATTATATTAAGTCTCCTTACAATTACTACACATATTCGTTGAAATATTAAGTTTACAACACAACTATTCAAAATTAAAACTAATGTCTTAAAACCAATAACCAAAGTACTTAGATAGTAACATAATATGAACACAACACCATCTACAAAGTACTAATATAGCTTCCAAAAACAACAACAATCCAAATAAATATATTTATATATAATATAATACATATATATATATAAAAACAATATTTTAATTTTTATTGGATTGGATCGATTTCTAATTATATTTTTATACTCTTATCCGCCAACTGATCTGGTCCAATTAACATCTAACTTTTCAAATCCAATCCAATCCCATTGTAATTGAATATCCAATTTTTTGTAATTGGATTGGTTTGAATTTGGTCAAAATAATTGGATCCTGAGCACCCCTCTCAGACACTATGATACAAAAGGGAACAACCCAAAACAATGTCAATGAGCCTCGAGGAATGAGAGATGAACTTCAATGCTCAAATTACTGTCTTAACAACACAAATTCAGGAGATGTCTTAGCGATTTAGAGCACTCAAGTAGCTAGAAGAATACATCAAGAATAGAACACGACTATTAGACACACTGTATATGATGAGCTAGACAACACATGATCATTTTAGTGTAAATCTGTTTTATATCAGAATTCTGTTACATAGCTGTCATAACAACTTTTGTAACCATTTTTTGTAACAAATTCTTTACACTATCAATATATATATCAAGAGTCTCACTGTGCTATGGTTGAGCTCTTCATTTTTCACAAGTCTCTTCTTTGCATTTTTGGTTTCACTTTTCTATTTTTACTACTACAAAAAAGAGCAATTGTGTCAGTCAAACGCGTCACTCAACGCAGTTGACTGACGCTGTTGACCAAAAATTAGTATTTGTGACAGTTAGGCACTGCCACAAATGATGGGGCAATTGCGTCATAACATACATTAACGCTGTTTAATGGGGCCGTTTGCGTCAGTGCCGCACTGACGCAAACGGGCCGTTAACAGCGTCAGTGAAGCACTGACGGTAACGGCCCGTTTGCGTCAGTGTCCCACTGATGCAAACGGACCGTTACTGTCAGTGGGGCACTGACGCAAACGGCCCCAATAACCTAAATAAACCCTCATCGTCCCGTATACAGACCCATTTACCTAATGTTCAGAAACGAAATTGCTTGAAAAACCAGAGAAACCAGCGGCACCTCCTTCCACATTTGCTCACCTAGGTACGTTTTTATCAATTTTTTTTCAATTTTAATGTAAAAATAATTATTTATATATGTTTATGTAACTTATATATAGTTTTTTTTTTAATTTTTTGTATAGATTATGTATTTTTGAAGATTGTAGTTTGAAAACCCATAAAATTTCTTGGTTTTTAGGGGTTTTCTACATCAAGAACCCACATTGCTCAATTACCACAAGTAAGTGCAATTTTATTAATTTTTGTGATTTAAATTTAATTTTTGTGATTTTTTTTTTATAAATTGACATAATTTCAGATTTTTTAATTTTTGGATAGTTTTATATTAATGATTATGTAATTGTTTTAGGTTTAAACTTTGCATTTTAATATTTTATTTTTTTAGATTTTTTTTATTATAATTTTTTTTATTTTTATTAACTTTTTTTTTAAAACTTAATTGAATTTCGAATTTACTTATATAAATGAGTGTATATATATATATATATTAACGGATATATTTTGTATAACTTTCATTTTATTACTTGTTTAGTTTGATTATTATTAGTAAATTTTTGTTTATATTTTGTTAACTTTTTAAATTTATTTTTAAATTTTGGGTTTAATTGGTTAAATATGTATATATTAAAATTTTTTATTTTTTTAAGTTATATTTTATTATTGATTTAGTTAGGATATTTATAGTCAATTTTTCTTTATGTGATTTGTTAATTTTTTTTTTTAAAAAAAAAACTTTATTTCAGGTTTAAGTATATAAATGAGTACATATAACAAATTATTTGTTTTCTTTAAGAATTTTATTGTTTATTTAGTTACAATATAGCTTTAATATATTTTTCTTTATATTTTGTTAACTTTTTTATTATTTTTTTGTTTATTGTTATATTTGAGTAGGTATTTTGTTGAAAACTTTGTTGGTGAGATCAAGCTTTGGAGGATTTTATATTAGAGGTAATATTTTAAACCTTAATGTATAATTAAGATATTGAACTTAGTAGAATGTACGAATTATAAAATAGTGGAGATAGGATCTGAGACTGTGTGCTGCGGTGATATAAGGTTGTAATTGTGCATGTTTGATTGATTACTTGATTTGTTGTATTTATGTGATGAATATAGGTTTATTTAAATTTTGGGAAATATGATAGAAATAAGAGTAATGCTGCCCAATTTTTTGTAAGATTTAGTAATTTGAGCAAGTTGGTGAGGAAATTTTAGTTTAAGTAGGTTTAATACTTAGAAATTTAGAACACACAAGAGTACATATATTAACATTGATATCTGAATTACTTTTATAGTTTTGATCACAAATGTTAACTCTAGATAAATGTTTTAAAAAAATTATATTGTTGTTTTTCTGTTCATACTATTGTTTGTCTGTTTCTGCTGCTGTTTTTTTTTTTTTCTGGTGCTGATTTTTTTTTTATCAAAGTAGGCCAGGGAAATTGGCATAAACATTTGCAATTTCCCTGGTTAATACTTTATGTGACAGTGCCCAACTGACGCAAAAAATACTCATTTTTAACATTTGTGGCAGTGTCCCACTGACGCAAACATATCAAACTAACGCAAAAAATCAATTGTGGCAGTTATAAACTGACGCAAATGACATTTTTTGTTGTAGTGTTTTTCCAAACCTTTACATGGTATCTGAGTTCTTCTTGCCATGGCTGAAGAAGGTTCTCAATCCATGCAGTCAACTTCTCCTAATCCTCGCAACAATGCACCACCGCCGCCTCCACCACCACCTCCAGCTCCGATCATTGCTCCAGCTCCAGCAATCGATCCTGCTAATCTTCCCAACAACAATCTTTTTTCGCTGAATCTCTGTTTAGATCGCACAAATTATTCCTACTGGAGAGCACTTGTGCTAGCAGCTGTACGTTCTTATAATCTTGATGGCTATGTTCTTGGCACCATTCAATCTCCACCTCAATTTCTTGCAGGTAATGTTCTCAACCTTACTTATCTTCAATGGCTTCGCTTCGACCAGTTTCTAATGCACTGGTTAATGAACTCTGTTTCTGAGGCAATGCTTGGCCATATCATTCACTGTCGTTCATCTGCTGAGATCTGGAATCTTCTTGCTCAACTCTTTGCAACGAAGTCTAAGGCTCAGATTCTGCAAGTCAAAGGTCTTCTTCAAGCAACTAAGAAATGATCCACCTCCATTGATGATTACATTCTAAAAATGAAGCATTATGCAGATGCTCTTGCTGAAGCAGGGAAACCAATTTCTGATGACAGCCATTGTCTCTACATCTTGGGAGGTCTTGGACCCGAGTATGAAGCTACGATTGTTAACCTCACCAATCGAGCTGAAAATCTCACTCTCCAAGAACTTCGATTCAGCCTTCACAATCAATAAATGCGAATCACTCAATAGACTAGCACTGCCTTTGAAAATGTTCAAGCAAACCTTGCCAGTATGAATTTTCGTGGTGCCTATAGAAGTTCAGGACGTGGTGGCAGTCGTGCACCAAACCGTGGTGGTAGATACAACTTTGGTGGCCGTGGAGGACGAGGAAACCGGCCTGTTTGCCAACTTTGTGGCCGTGCTAGTCATACAGTTCACAAGTGCTATCATCGGTTTGATAT
Organism: Humulus lupulus; assembly: GCF_963169125.1. Classification (NCBI taxonomy): domain Eukaryota; kingdom Viridiplantae; phylum Streptophyta; class Magnoliopsida; order Rosales; family Cannabaceae; genus Humulus; species Humulus lupulus. The sequence goes on from NC_084797.1 coordinate 239,126,140, forward strand.
CACCTTCAACGGTACTCAACCTACCTCTGATTCTTCCTCCACTTCCCATGGATCTGAATCCCCTTAGGCTTACATCACTGAATCTCCTCTTGCTGATGACTCTCCTGGATCATGGTTCTTGGACAGTGGGTCTACGCATCACATGACCACTGATGCTCAAAATCTCAACACCAAAGCAGATTACAAAGGCAAAGCTAAGGTCATTGTTGGTAATGGTACCTTTATGCCTATACTTCACATAGGTTCTAATTCAGTTAATACTAGCATTTCACATCATTCTTTAGTCTTAAAAGACATCCTTCATGTTCCTAACATTACCAAGAATTTACTTAGCATTTCTCAATTCACTAAAGATAATAATGTTGTACTTGAATTTGACTCGGTTTGCTATCTTATAAAGGACAAGAGCACGAGGCAAGTACTTCTTCGGGGTTCCCTCAATGATGGCCTGTACAAGCTTCAAGTCTCCACCCCAAATTCCAGTTCTGTTTCTAGTTGTAACTTCGAAACTTTATCTTGTCTTCCAACTGCTTTCAATTGTACAACCTCAAGTAATCCTGTACATAATAAGTCTAAGACAGCTTCTGTTTGGCACTGCCGTCTTGGTCACCCATCTAAGTCTGTCTTAGCCAAAGTTCTATCAGTTGTCTCTCCAAATGTAAGCACCACCAATGTTGGTTTCTGTAATGCTTGTCAAATGGGCAAGCTTCATGAATTCAGCTTTAAAAGCTCAAGTAATAAAACTTTTGCACCATTTGAGTTGATTTATTTTGATGTATGGAGTCCTTCTTTTAACCCATCTCCAAATGGTTACAAATACTATCTTAGTTTTGTTGATGATTTTACTTGGTTTGTTTGGATTTTTCCTATGCATGCTAAGTCTGAAGTCCAACATCTTTTTAGACAATTTCCTGCTTATGTTGACAGAAACTTTCAGTCAAAAATTAAGTCGATTCAAACAGATCTTGGTCTTGAGTATCAACTACTATATATCTGTTCAAAGATCTAGGAATTACCAGGAGAAGCTCTTGCCCTCATACACATCAACAACAAGGTCGTGTTGAAAGAAAACACAGGCATGTTGTTGATCTTGGTTTAACACTCCTTGCTCAGGCAGATATGCCTCTAAAGTATTGGTGGGAAGCTTATCTCTCTGCAGCTTACTTGATTAATAGACTTCCCACTCCTATTTTGAATTTTGTTTCTCCATTTGAAAAGTTGTTCCACCTCAAACCAGACTATAACCTTCTCAAAGTTTTCGGATGTTCCTGCTTTCCTCTTCTTAGACCTTACCAGCCTCATAAGGTTAGTTTCAGGTCATCTAAATGTCTCTTTCTAGGCTATAGTCTTACTCATCATGGATATAAATGCTTACACCCGAGTGGTAGACTCCATATAGCTAGGAGTGTTACGTTTAATGAAAGTGAATTTCCCTATTCCACTATCTTCCCTCCCTTAAATCAGTCTACTACCTCCACTTCTGCCTTTGTTGATGTTAACTCGTACAGAGTTCCCTCTTCTTCCATGCCAACTTCCTTTTATCCAAGTCAAACTCCTTTAGCTCATTCTCCGAGCCCATCTCTTCCTAGTCCTTCCAATCAACCTACTTCCCACACCACTCCAGTTCATCACCTGACTTTAATTCTTGTGTTCCCATTTCAGATGTCCATACTGCCCTTCCTCCTCCTCCTCAACCCCGCAACACTCATCCCATGGTTACCAGATCTAAAAATAATGTGTTTAAATAAAAAACTTTTCTTACTAATGCTAGTAATATTGATTTAGAACCATAATGTAAAGTCTGCTCTTGCTAATCCAGCTTGGAAACAAGCTATGCAAATTGAATTTCAGGCATTACTTGACAATAATACTTGGACTTTGGTACCATTCTCACCTGATATGGCTCTTGTCAGCAACAAATGGGTGTTTCGCGACAAATATCATCAAGATGGTAGTGTGGATAGGTACAAGGCAAGACTGGTTGCCAAATGTTTTCAGCAAACCCTAGGTTTAGATTTTTTTGAGACATACAACCCAGTTATTAAGCCTTGTACCATACGGGTCATTTTTACCCTTGCAGTTACTTATGGTTGGGACATTCAGCAAGTAGATGTGAATAATTCTTTCTTGCATGGTGATTTGCAAGAGACTGTGTTTATGCAACAACCTTCGGGCTTCATCAGTAAAGAGTTTCCTCATCATGTTTGCAAGCTTAACAAAGCTATATGCGGTCTCAAAAAGGCCCCTCGATCCTGGTTTGACAAACTCATAAACTCTTTGCTCCAATGGGGTTTTACAAATTCTAAAGCTGATACTAGTTTGTTCTTCACCAGAAAACATAACAAGTTGTTGATTGTACTAGTCTATGTTGATGATATACTCATCACTGGTGAAGATAAAGCTCAGATTCACAGGCTTATTACTGATCTCCACTTACAGTTTGCACTTAAAGTCCTTGGTTCAGTGCAATACTTCTTAGGCTTTGAGGTTTATCGAGACTCATCTGGTTTATATCTCAGTCAAAGAAAGTACATTAAAGATTTGCTGCATAAGGTCCGTCTCTCAGATGCTAATCCTCAACCTACTCCCATGTGCTCCTACTCAAAATTGACACTCAACTTTGGCACTCCTCTAGCTGATCCAAAGATGTCCCGCAGTATCATTGGGGCACTTCAGTAACTTACCATGACTAGACCTGATATAGATTTTGCTATAAATCGTTTAAGTCAGTTTCTAAGGGCCCCCACCACTACTCACTGAGCTGCTTGCAAAAAGGTCCTTCATTATCTGGTTAGTACTCAAGAACTTGGTCTTTGCTTCAAATCTTCCCCTCATCTTGATCTCCAAGGCTTCACTGATGCTGACTGGGTAGGATGCCTTGATGATCGTCGATCTACTTCGGGCTACTGTGTGTTTCTTGGTGGCAATTTAATTAGCTAGTCCTCAAAGAAACAACAAGTTGTCTCCAGATCAAGTACTGAAGCAGAGTACAGATCCTTGGCCTTGGCAACAACTAAGTTGATTTGGCTTCAATCCCTCCTATCTGAACTGGACGTGCGATTGTTTCAGTGTCCTATACTATGGTGTGACAATCTAGGAGCTGGTTCATTGGCTTCAAATCCAGTCTTTCATGCTCGTACGAAACACATCGAAATCGACCTTCATTTTGTTCGTGATCATGTATTAGCCAATCTCTTGGATGTTAGATATGTTGACTCAGCTCATCAAATTGCATACATCTTCACCAAGCCTTTGCCTATTCCACATTGCAATTTTCTCAGTTCCAAGTTGACACTTAGTGCTTCACCGTGTCACTTGAGGGGGGATATTAGACACACTGTATATGATGAGCTAGACAACACATGATCATTTTAGTGTAAATCTGTTTTATAACAGAATTCTGTTACATAGCTGTCATAACAGCTTTTGTAACCATTTTTTGTAACAAATTATTTACACTATCAATATATATATCAAGAGTCTCACTGTGCTGTGGTTGAGCTCTTCATTTTTCACAAGTCTCTTCTTTGCATTTTTGGTTTCATTTTTCTATTTTTTCCAAACCTATCAATATATATATCAAGAGTCTCACTGTGCTGTGGTTGAGCTCTTCATTTTTCACAAGTCTCTTCTTTGCATTTTTGGTTTCATTTTTCTATTTTTTCCAAACCTTTACAGTGACATTGAAAGCTAGAGTTGAGTCCCTGACGGCTTAACTAAAATAAAATAAACATTTCTCATTGTTAAAAATATATTTTCATTGAATAAAACTTAAGGGAATATATAAAAAAAAAAAACCAAATTAATCTTTAAAAAAAAAATCATTCTTCTTATGTCTCTCCTTTTGTGTTGTGGTCGAAAGGTGACTAGACCAGAAGCAAGGATGGGCTGACAATGGTGTTGTCACTATAACAAATAAAAAAAAGGTTTGTTATGATGCTCAAAACGCCATAACGAGGGTGTAATAGCCTAGACTACACAAAAATAAATAATATTGTCGATAAAAATTATATATACAAGTCATCATTATTATTAAGTCATTTTTTCTTAATATTAAACGATGGACAATAATATTAAAAATGGCTAACAAAATCATTTTAAAAACGTTTAAGATTATTATCAATAGTTTACCACCTGCACACAATTGACATATTACATATTATTATGATATTTATCAGGTTAATATACTTTAAATAGTAGCGTCATTTTCATAATCTTTCGAAACATTAACTTGTAATGCTAGCTACTGGAGCTTTGTGGACTTTGTTTACATGTTTTCTCCCCATTCTTTATAAGAGTCGGATAAGATTTACTAACTCTGTTTTTCTGGCTTTTTGAAAAGCAGGGCTTTCATTATTAGAGATGACAACGAATATATAAAGAACATGCGCACTAATTGCTGGTCTGGCTCTCCTAGTGGCTCCAAGACAAATGCCACTTTCGTTTATACATAAAGTAAAGACAAAGTTAAAAAAAAAATTGTATTACTATTTGAGGCAGTGTTCTCTAAGCTATAGTGACAGCAACAAAGTGGTAAAGATTCGTTGATTAATTAAAGTAAAACAAAAAGGGACAAACTATTGACTATTTGCTTGCTTGATCAAATCTGTGTTTCTACTAGAACTACTCTCCCTCTTAACTATGGCCGATGCTGTGATTTCCATGGTCGTTCGGCTGTTGGGGTCTCTTCCTCTTGAGAAGATAATAAAAGAAGTGAGTTTGCTCAACAATGTTCAACAAAGAGTGGAAAATTTGAAGAGAAATTTGAGGTCCATTCAAGCTGTACTTCATGATGCTGAGAACAAAAGATGGAGTAGCAATAGTGAAAGTGTGAAAGTTTGGCTGGAGACGCTTGAAGATGATGCTCAAGAGATGGGCAACGTTCTCGATCGATGGAACACTCTCATTCTCAGATCCCAAATTGAGAATGAGTTTGATCAAAGGCGAAATTCGGTTAGTTTCTTCAAGCCCTCTTCTTGTTTTTGTTTCCCGAAAGTGAATAAATTGATTTCTTGCCGTGAGATCGCTTTGAAAATTGAAGAACTCGATGGAAAAATAACTAAAACAGCTAATCAGATAGGCCAATTAGGCCTATTAGAAAACATGACGAGAGTTGCTACTCGTGACGTACAAGTTGTGGGAAGATTGGAAACAACCTCTCTTGTTGATGAAACTGAAATTCATGGTCGAGAAGAAGATAAGAAGGCCCTGTTAGATATGTTAATGTCAGAGAGAAGTTATGGCATTGACCAGAGACTACTTGAGGTCATCTCTATCGTGGGGATGGGTGGACTTGGCAAAACCACTCTGGCGCAATTGGCTTTTAATTATGAAAGAGTTAAGAATCATTTTCCTAAAATGATTTGGGTAAGCGTCTCTGAGCCTTTTGATCTACGCAATATTGTATTAGCTATTACTGAAATTCTTCATAAAGAATATTACCACACTCAAATCCAAGAAAAAGATGATTCAAGTCAGATCCAATATAACAAGCCACCAACATTTCAAACCTTAGAAGGAGCATTTACATGTATTTCTACTCTTCTTGGTAAGGGTCGATTTCTTTTGGTTCTAGACGATGTATGGAACGAGGAGTACAGTAAATGGGAACCATTGGAGGTATTTTTGAAAAAATTAGATTCTGTGGGAAGTAAAGTTTTGATTACCACACGAAAGGAGAGTGTAGCACGTGTCATGGGAGCCACTCCTTCCAAGATCATTCATTTGAAAGAGTTGAACCATAGTGAGTGCCAATTGATATTTGAAAGACAAGCTTTTAAAGGTAGAAATAACGATGAAGGAATCAAAGAATTAAGAGATATTGCTGTGCAAATCGTGAAAAAGTGCAAGGGATTACCTCTGGCTGCCAAGACTTTAGGTGGTTTGATGCTTTCCAAGAGAAGTAGACAGGAATGGGAAGAGGTTTTACGTAGTCAACTGTGGGAGTTAAATGTTCGTGAAGTTGAACAATACCTCTTTGGTCCACTTTTATTAAGTTATCTTGATTTATCTTCCTTAGAGAAACGTTGTTTGTTGTATTGTTCCATATATCCAAAAGATTATCTTATTTACAAGAAGGAATTAATTGAATTATGGATGTCAGAAGGTTATATAATTACAGAAGAAGAAGGGACAAGTATTTTTCAAAATTTAGCAATGAGATCCTTCTTTCAAGATTTTTCAGAGACGGAAGACGAATGGGATGGTAATGTGGTTTGTACCATGCACGATATATTACATGACTTCGTTCAATATTTGACAAAAAGAGAATGTGAGATCATAGAAGTTCTTAATATTGATTCAGTTGATCAGAAGAGAAGACTTGGTGATCAAAGGACCCGACATTTGACCATAGCAATGGAGTCTGGAGCTCAGTTTCCCAATTTGGAATTGTCTAGAGACAGTAAACTTTTTCTGCACACATTTCTTATTTTAAGGTATGGAGAGTTCGATTTTTCTGTTGATAGCTCCACATTCTTAAGTATAAGACATATTCGGACTTTGAATTTGTCCAATTGCAGGCTCCATACACTGCCAGCAAATGTTGGCGACTTAATACATTTAAGATATCTTGAGTTGTCCAACAATCCTTTGGAGGAATTACCGGACACAATTTGTAACTTATGCAACCTTCAGACTTTCAAATTAATGGATTGTCTATTTTTACTAAAGCTACCTGAAGGGATGGGAAAGCTAATCAACTTGAGGTCTTTGTATTATTGGGCTGAAAGTCATGCTTTCAGTGGACTGCCAAAAGGAATTTCGAGGCTCGCTTCATTGCAATATTTAGATTGGTTTCAAGTTCCCCAGAACGAGACAGAGTACTTGACTCTTAGAGATTTGACGAAGATGAACGACAAGCTCAAAATTAATCTGCTGGCTCTTAGTTTGGACAGTCTTGTAAATAAGGAGCATGCAACTGAGGATAACAAGGTAGATCTAACCACTTGGGAACACGTCAATGAATTGATGATATGGCCAGGACACCCACGTAATGAATTCGATTTTGCACTTGAGTACTTTAAACCTCATCCAAAGTTAACAGTTTTAACAGTAAGGTATTACACGAGCCACACATTCTCTCCAAGATGGATGATGTCCTTGCATCTTTTGCGAGAGATTGAATTCACTTGTTGCCTTTCTTTAAAGATTTTACCTGCATTTTTAGGAAAACTACCATCGCTCGAGTCACTCCAATTCTGGAGTTTCAAATGTGGAAAAGTTGGTTTGGAAGATGAAGATCATGAACAAGTCCCGTTCAGTTCTACTCTATACCCTAAACTTAAACGACTGACGTTCATGAGTGGGAAGAACTGGGAAGAGTGGGAAGCAGAAGTACCTTGCAGTTCAAAACTCATGCCGTCTCTCCAAACCTTGACGTTTGAGGACTGCCCTAGGCTTCGAGTGCTACCTGGCTTTCTTCAAAGAGTTCCTATGCAAATTATAAATATTCACCGTAGTAGTATTCTCGAGGAATATTGCAGAACGAGAGAAGGGAATGAATGGCCCAAGATTTCTCACGCCAAAAACATTATCATCGACCACGTGCACGTGCAGAGTGATGGTTGTTACGTTGGAGTGACTATTTGAACAAGAGTGCTGGTTTCGATCCATGAACGTACAGGTATTGTCATGCTAAATCAAATATATTAAATTCCTATATTTTCTGAATAATATATATTCATTTTTTGCTTCTTGGTTAGAATGTTACAAACATGCATGTAAAGGATCATTGATTGCCCATACATATTTTATTACCACCGGCCACCATAGGTAATGACCGACACCACCAGTCCCCCACATGCACAAACATCTTATTCAAAATTAAGTTGATATAGATTTTTGTTTTAAATGAAATTTAACTTGTATTTGTAGATTAAAAGTCTAATACTATTGTTTAAGTAGATTAAAGTATTACAAAAAAAATTAGGTCTATTTCTGGAGTTTTTTGGAGCTTAAATGTTGAAAATCTAAAGAAAAAAAATAGTAGTGGGTTCGGCCATTTTTGGGATGAGAGAAACTTATAATTTTTCGACCACCCATCTAAATTTCAGACCAGCATTCTAACATATAGACCACTCGTCTTATATATTCGACCATCAGTTTAACTTTTAGACCACCTGTTGAAATTTAGACTAGTAGTCTAATTTTTAGACTGCATGTCCTATATTTATGACCACTTGTCGAATTTTCAGACAGCGCATCGAATTTACAGACAAGGTGTCAAATTACCATATTTTCATGATTTTTAACACGATTTTCATTTTTTTATATAACGTTTTAATTTAATTAATAGCAATAATTTGTATTTGTTTGTTGTATAATTTTCTTTTCAGATGTTATCGAAAAATATTGTAATAATATGTGATGAATTTGTGGAAAAAGAATGAAGACTCTTGGAAATGGATTTCAAATAGCTCACGATCAAGATCAAGTTTGGTACAAATTGACCTAACTTTTGACGAGTTAGTTGAACATATTTATGAAGTACAGAAATTGATCGCAACCTTTTCCATATAGAATTAACTTAGAAGACAACAACGACGGTGGGAGTTGATCCAATTGCAATAAAAAATAGTAGAGACGTTGTTAGTTTCTTTACATGGCAAGAGCTTGATCTGGTTCCATTATGTGTGTGCTTGATAAAGAAGATGGAAAATTTGTAATTTATGACCTAACTTTTGACGAGTTAGTTGAACATATTTATTTTGGACGTGGTTTAATATATATGTAATTTTATGATAACTTTGTGTTATAGATATGATTTTATACATTGTAGAAAATTTCAAACAGGTTGTAGAAATTCCAGACAGGTGGTGAAAATATAAGGACAAGCTGTCAAAATTATTAGATAGATAGTTGAAATTTACGACGGCCTGTCTAAATTCATAGACAGGCATGTCGAAATATACGTGTAGAGTCCAAGAACTTTACTTAGCTAATTGTTTAGTAGTATTATAGTATGTTTAAGTGTTATCTTTGTTACTATGGATTTTTGGTTTAGACCGGGAATTATTTGGACACTCATAGTAGTACTTATAGATTTTCTAAGTTTAACCTATAGTTTAAGAATATTAAGTATAACCTAAGGTTTGATTAATGTGACTGATATTAAAGATTATATTATTATATTATAAGGTTTAGACATCAACCAATAGGATTTTAAGCACATGTTTTGAATGGTAATTAAGGATTAAGTATTTTTGAGGATTAAATTAAATAAGGGTAAAGTTTGAATGTTATAGGGTCAGTCAGCAGCTTTGAGTACGTTGAGGGCTTAGTCAAGGCTGTTTACTCCATTCAAACTTAGCTAAAAATGTGTAAATTCGTGTTTAAATATTCAGCGTATGCCGATATATCGCAGCTATAGGGGGCGATATATCGCAGCACGTAGATACGGAAAACACGAATCGATGCACGGTCGCCTCGGGAACAAAGGTCCAGGCGATATATCGCCTATAGGGGGCGATATATCGCCTCCACCAGCATGTTTTCAAATACATTTGAATTCTTTTCCCTTCAGCCATTCAAACTCCTTCAACAGTCCAGCATCTTCTGAACGAGTCTTCAGCCTCTGCTGAACGATTATTCAAATGATTTTCACCTAAAAAGCCATTATTTTTATTCAAGTAAAATCAAGATATTTTCATTCCCAAACTCTATAAATAGGACCTAGTACCCAGCCATTATTCACCATTTGCTCTAAGTTCAGAGGCTGCTAGTGTTAAGTGAGTGCGAGAGTGTAAACACTTGGTTTGGGGAAAAACTATAAGCTTAAACATCATAAGCTTATCAAACACTTTGGGAAGTGAGTGCTATAGTATTTCGGTGGATGTTAGATTGATCTTGCAATCTTTGAGGTAAACCCAAAACTCTAGTTCTTTTCTGTATTTTTATGTTATTTCCTTTCTCAAAACCTTCTACTCAGTCCCCTAACCTTATTCTTATTTTGGTTAGGGAATCCAAGCTCTTAAGCATATAAGTCGGTAAGTATGTTTTCTATGGTTTAGTCTTTCCATCTCTTTCATTTCATCTCCTTTCTTTAGACTTACTCTTTCTTATGGTTTTAGGAGTGTTCCAGCAATCCCAACTCAGTCCATAATCTCGGTAACTTTGGTAAGGAAAATAGGCTAGAATTAATATGTTATGTGCTTATGTTATCTATATGTTTATGTTATTAAAAGTGTTATGATATGTGTATGTGTATGTTTGTAGGCTTGGGCATATGACCCATATGACTAACAAGACCCCAAATGGGTTATGGGCATATGACCTACTTAGCTAGTAGGACCCCATTAACCCCATGGGCATATGCTTGTTTAGTCTATGGGACCCCAAGTAATAATGGCCATTATAATAAGTGTATGTTATATGTGTTATGTTAAGTCTTTATGTTTTCTTATGAAATTATGTATATGACTTTGTGTTAGATTTTCCTTACTGGGCATTAGGCTCACTCCTTTCTGTTTATGTGCAGGAAAATAAGTTTACAGGCGGAAAGATTCGTGACGCTTGGAGAATGTGTATCGATGATGAATGGAGTCAAGGGGCCGAGCGTTATTCGATTCGAGGATATAGTCTCCTTTTATGTTTTTTTATGGTTTTTATGTGTATTTTCCGCATTATTATGTAATGTCTTTTATTTTAAATCATGTTTTGTTTTAAAAATAATGGGATCCCATAATCCTTCTTAGTATTCTGTTTCTTTGTAAATAACTCTTATTTTTCAAGTTACTCAATAAATTATGGTATTTTTGTAAAAATGTATGTTTTATGTATAGTTTCGATAATGGTCCAATTAGTCTAGATTAGTGGGTCATTACAGTTGGTATCAGAGAAAACGGTTCCTTCGCATGAAGTTCTCCTCAATACACATGCTCAAAGCTCCGAATCGGACCGCCAAGTAAGTGTTTAAGTTACAAGTTACAAGTTACTTTGTCTATGTGTATAGCTAACAACTTTAGTGTTTATGTTTCAGTAAAAAATGAATGGAGCTTTAACCTACCAAGATATCCGAGCCATTAAGGCCTTAAAAAGAATAAGGGAGCCAAGAAACACCGTAGGAGCCTTAGAAAGGATTACACGAAGGTTGCTTTTGTTTCACCAAGCAATAGGTGGCCTTCAAGAGGCTAAACAAATAATGCTAAGATCAACGGAACAATATGTATTAGTGATTAGGTTGTTTAAAGATTTCCATCCTGTAATAGCAGCCTTAGAAGAAATATGGGAAGAAATGAATGATGAGGATGAATCACCATTAGCAATGAGATACTATTTCCTCTTAGTTAGGTTCACCGCAAAATTTGAATTTCAATTCACCAATGAGCAAAAGAATAGGATTCTCACAAACCTTCCTAGAGGGAATTTTGATGCTCATGATAATGATGACTATGAGGCAATAGATGATGATATGTTAGATGACGGATCGGATGTAGAAGATCCCGATTTTTAGATTAGAAGTTTTTAAATGTTTGTTTTATTTTGATTGTAATAAGTGAAATTTTTTTTTTTTTCCAAATGAATAAACATGCTATTTGAATATCATGTGTGAATTTGATTTTTTTTACAATCATAATAAATACTAAATAAAATGAATAATGACTAAGTTCGATGAGGGTGGATACAAATCAATGAACCTGGTTTCCTTATTGAGAGTTAGGGGGCCTTAGTAGTGGGAACGATTTTACTGATCCCAGCCCTCCCTCAATATGGTTAAACTTTGGAACAAAGATAAGTTTCGAGCCTGAGAATTAAGTCATATAGGATGATTAGAAACACACTTAGAAAATAAAGATGACTTGTTTTTCTAAGTATAGAAACCCGCTCTAATAATAAATAAAGACCTATATAATTTTTTTCATAAGAAGTCATAATAAATAGGTCCGAGATATGTTTGTTTAGAATAAGCTTTTGCCTTAGAGCCTATTAGGAAAAGTTCTAACATGTTTCTTTTAACTGTTAGAACTCTGCTACGATGTCTCTCCGAAGATCTGCTCGCACCAACGGGAACGCCTCCAATGATGTTCCAGCGACCAATGCGGTCCCTACCGTTCGCCGAAGGAGAGTGCATGTTACTGCTCGCCGCAACGCACCGGCACAGCCAGCTGACAACACTGCAGAGATTGCCAGACTGCGACAGCAAGTCGAGGAACTTCTGCAGCAACAACGCCAACAGGCTCAATCTCAGCCTCAGCCTCCGCCACAGCCGCAGCCGCAGCCACAGCCAATGGCCCCAGCACCCCAACAAGTCGGTCCATATGGGGGATGGCCTATGACAAACTACGCTCCATATCCTGTACAGCATATGGAGCCAGTGTACGAGAGGTTCCGCAAGCAGCACGCTCCGAACTGTCGAAGGGACTACGGACCCCTTTGAAGCAGAAGAATGGCTAAGGAATGTGGAGCCGATCTTAGCCCACATGAACCTCAGTAATGCTGACCGAATATCCTGCGTCTCATCTTTACTCAAGAAAGATGCCAGGATATGGTGGGATTTGGTCCAGCAATCCTACGATGCTGCCACCATGACGTGGACCCGATTTGTGGAGCTCTTCCACAAGAAGTACTACAATTCAGCGGTACTTGCTACGAGAGTTGAGGAGTTCACAAATCTGAAGCAAGGGAATTTAACAGTGGCGGAATATGCTCGTCAGTTTGATCGCTTAGCCAAGTTCGCGGCAGAGTTAGTTCCGACCGATTATCTGAGGGTGAACAAATTCGTGAGAGGACTCTGACCAAAGATCAAGATGGGGGTGAAGCTAGCAAACCCGGGAAACACTTCATGTGCCGACGTTCTCGAGACAGCAATTGAAGTAGAAAGGTTGCAGGCCAACGTGAGCAAAGAAGAAGCTAGCAAGCCTGAACCCAGACAGCAGGGCCAACCTCAGGCCAGTCGGAACAACAATCAGCCTAGCAATAGCGGCAATAATCAGTCCAACAACAACGGTAACGGACAGAAGAGAAGGCATCCTGACATCAAGCAATCTGACAACAATAAAAGGGCACGACCAAATAATGGGGGAAATAGGCCGGGCTACGTGGAATACCCGCCATGTGCCAAATGTCAGAAGAAGCACCCCGGAGAATGCAGTGCCAACACCAAGGAGTGTTTCAATTGTGGTCAAGAGGGGCATCGCAAGAAAGATTGTCCTCAGCAAAAGCCAGACGGAAAGAAGGAGGAAAAGATGGTTCCTGCTCGGGTTTTTGCTTTAACCCAAGGAGAGGCGGATGCTAGCAACAAGGCGGTCACAGGTCAGGTTTCCATCCTCAATAAATTTTGTCATGTATTATTTGATTCAGGAGCCACTCATTCGTATATTTCGTTAGGAATGATAGATAAACTAGACAAACCTAGTGAAAGATTTAGAACTAGGTTTGCAACCGAGTTGCCTTCGGGCAAAGTAGTTCTATCATCACGAATTGTACGAGGCGTACCAATCAAGATTGAGGACAAGGAACTAGAAGGAGACCTGATAGAGCTGGTGATCAAAGACTTCGACGTCATACTAGGCATGGATTGGCTAGCACGACATGGCGCAACAATCGACTGCAAACGCAAGAAGGTGGTGTTCGAGACTCCTGATGGCCAGAAACTTTGCTTCATGGGACAAGCTTCAGGACTACGCACACCGTTAGTATCATCTCTCAAAGCTCAGAAAATGATGGAGAAAGGATGCCAAGCGTTCTTAGCCAGCATCACGAATATGGAGAAGGAGACATCACTTAAAGTTGGAGATGTTCGGATTATACAAGATTTTCCAGAAGTTTTCCCCGATGACTTGCCAGGATTGCCGCCAACTAGAGAAATAGACTTCACGATAGAATTAGTACCCGGCACCGAGCCTATCTCTAAGGCACCATACCGGATGGCACCTACGGAACTCAAGGAGTTAAAGACGCAGCTACAAGAACTCCTAGACTTGGGTTTCATTAGGCCAAGCCATTCACCATGGGGAGCTCCGGTACTATTCGTGAAGAAGAAGGACGGAAGCATGCACATGTGCATAGACTACCGTGAGCTGAATAAAGTAACGATTAAGAACAAGTACCCGCTACCTCGGATTGACGATTTGTTCGATCAACTCTGAGGCGCGACTGTATTTTCTAAGATCGATCTACGGTCCGGGTATCATCAGCTCAAGGTAAAGGGAGAAGATATCCCTAAGACAGCCTTTAGGACTCGTTATGGACATTACGAGTTCTTAGTTATGTCTTTTGGTCTTACTAACGCGCCAGCCGCGTTTATGGACTTAATGAATAGGGTCTTCAAAGACTACTTGGATAAATTCGTCGTTGTGTTCATCGACGACATTTTAATTTACTCCAAGGATGAAGTGGAGCACGAGGAACACTTGAGGATGATTTTGACGCGATTGAAGGAGCACCAACTCTACGCGAAGTTCAAGAAATGCGAGTTTTGGCTCTCACAAGTGGCGTTCCTCGGGCACATCATATCGAAAGACAGAGTTGCAGTAGATCCATCGAAGGTAGAGGCCGTGAAGGATTGGCCTAGACCAAAGAACGCGTCGGAAGTAAGAAGCTTCTTAGGGCTAGCAGGTTACTATAGAAAGTTTGTAGAGGGCTTCTCTAAGATAGCCACTCCACTCACCAACCTGACCCGGAAGCAACAAAAGTTTAACTGGAATGATAAGTGTGAGGAAAGCTTCCAGTTGCTTAAGGATAAGCTTTGCTCAACACCAATACTTAGTGTCCCAACACCCAACGACAAGTTCGTTGTCTACTGCGATGCATCAAAGTTAGGATTGGGATGCGTACTGATGCAGAATGACAAGGTGATAGCCTACGCCTCACGTCAGTTAAAGGAGTATGAACAATGCTATCCAACTCACGATATGGAGTTGGCAGCGGTGGTCTTTGCGTTAAAAATCTGGCGCCATTATCTTTACGGAGAACGGTGCGAGATTTATACGGACCACAAAAGTTTAAAATACTTCTTTACTCAGAAGGAGCTTAACATGAGGCAGCACCGGTGGTTGGAATTAGTAAAGGATTACGACTGCGAAATCCTATACCACCCGGGGAAGGCAAACGTAGTTGCCGATGCACTTAGCCGAAAAAGTTATGGGAACTTAGCAGCCTTATCCGGAATAGAAAAGCCGCTTCAGCGGGAGCTGATCAGTGCCGGAATCGAAATGGTTGTAGGCAAGCTGGCTAACTTGTCTATCCAATCAAATCTGCTAGAAGACATACGGAATGGTCAGAGACATGATGGCACACTAGCAAAACAAATGGATGCAGTAAGAGATGGCAAGACTACAGATTTCTCAATATCCAGTCAAGGTTTATTGAGGTATAAGGATCGGGTATGCGTGCCAGACGATCAAAGTATTAAGAAGACGATCCTAGAAGAAGCGCACAGCACCCCGTACTCAGTTCATCCAGGGTCTACCAAGATGACTCATGACATCAAGGCAGTCTATTGGTGGCCTGGGATGAAGAAAGACATAGCAGAGTATGTATCCAAGTGTCTGGTATGCCAGCAAGTGAAAGCAGAGCATCAGCGTCCTGCTGGATTATTGCAACCGCTTAGCATACCGGAGTGGAAGTGGGACGATATAGCCATGGACTTCGTGACGGGTCTGCCAAAGACGAATAAGCAACATGATTCTGCTTGGATAGTCATAGATAGACTAACCAAGTCGGCTCATTTTCTGCCTGTTAAGACTTCTTATACGGCAGACCAATATGCAGACATCTACATCCAAGAGATTGTACGATTGCATGGAATCCCCAAGACGATAGTATCAGATAGAGGATCAGTGTTTACATCAAGATTTTGGAGAAGCTTACAGCAAGCCATGGGTACTAAGTTAAGTCTTAGTACAGCTTTCCATCCTCAGACAGATGGGCAGTCCGAGCGTACGATTCAGATTTTAGAGGATATGCTACGCGCTTGAGGATCGTGGAACAAGTACTTACCGCTGATCGAGTTGTACAGCAGCTACCAGTCGACGATCGAGATGGCACCTTATGAGTTGCTTTATGGAAGAAGGTGCCGATCACCGTTGCACTGGGACGAGGTAGGAGAAAGGCAGCTTCTAGGGCCCGAAGCTGTTAGACAAGCTCAAGAAGCAGTAGCACTTATTAGACAGCGTATGCTTGCTGCTCAAAGCCGACAGAAAAGCTATGCGGATACCAAGCGACGCGATGTGGAGTTCCAAGTTGGAGATCAAGTCTTCCTGAAGATATCTCCTATGAAGGGTGTCAAGCGGTTCGGGAAGAAAGGCAAGCTCAGTCCCCGATTCATAGGTCCTTTTGAGATATTGGACAAAGTGGGACCAGTTGCGTATAGACTAGCCCTACCGCCAGCACTAGCCGATAGTCACAACGTCTTCCACATCTCGATGTTACGCAAGTATGTGTCAGACCCATCTCACATCCTCAAGTACGATACCATAGCGCTCCAGAAAGACTTAAGTTACGAGGAACGACCGGTTAGCATCCTAGATAGAGGGATGAAGCAGTTACGGTCCAAGAGCTTTCCTATAGTTAAAGTCCTATGGAGCAATAGTTCTGAACGCGAGGCAACGTGGAAGTTGGAAGAGGACATGCAGAGCCGGTATCCGGAGTTATTTGGTAAGTAAATTTCGAGGACGAAATTCTTTTTAGTAGGGGAGAATTGTAGAGTCCAAGAACTTTACTTAGCTAATTGTTTAGTAGTATTATAGTATGTTTAAGTGTTATCTTTGTTACTATGGATTTTTGGTTTAGACCGGGAATTATTTGGACACTCATAGTAGTACTTATAGATTTTCTAAGTTTAACCTATAGTTTAAGAATATTAAGTATAACCTAAGGTTTGATTAATGTGACTGATATTAAGGATTATATTATTATATTATAAGGTTTAGACATCAACCAATAGGATTTTAAGCACATGTTTTGAATGGTAATTAAGGATTAAGTATTTTTGAGGATTAAATTAAATAAGGGTAAAGTTTGAATGTTATAGGGTCAGTCAGCAGCTTTGAGTACGTTGAGGGCTTAGTCAAGGCTGTTTACTCCATTCAAACTCAGCTAAAAATGTGTAAATTCGTGTTTAAATATTCAGCGTATGCCGATATATCGCAACTATAGGGGGCGATATATCGCAGCACGTAGATACGGAAAACACGAATCGATGCACGGTCGCCTCGGGAACAAAGGTCCAGGCGATATATCGCCTATAGGGGGCGATATATCGCCTCCACCAGCATGTTTTCAAATACATTTGAATTATTTTCCCTTCAGCCATTCAAACTCCTTCAACAGTCCAGCATCTTCTGAACGAGTCTTCAGCCTCTGCTGAACGATTATTCAAATGATTTTCACCTAAAAAGCCATTATTTTTATTCAAGTAAAATCAAGATATTTTCATTCCCAAACTCTATAAATAGGACCTAGTACCCAGCCATTATTCACCATTTGCTCTAAGTTCAGAGGCTGCTAGTGTTAAGTGAGTGGGAGAGTGTAAACACTTGGTTTGGGGAAAAACTATAAGCTTAAACATCATAAGCTTATCAAACACTTTGGGAAGTGAGTGCTATAGTATTTCGGTGGATGTTAGATTGGTCTTGCAATCTTTGAGGTAAACCCAAAACTCTAGTTCTTTTCTGTATTTTTATGTTATTTCCTTTCTCAAAACCTTCTACTCAGTCCCCTAATCTTATTCTTATTTTGGTTAGGGAATCCAAGCTCTTAAGCATATAAGTCGGTAAGTATGTTTTCTATGGTTTAGTCTTTCCATCTCTTTCATTTCATCTCCTTTCTTTAGACTTACTCTTTCTTATGGTTTTAGGAGTGTTCCAACAATCCCAACTCAGTCCATAATCTCGGTAACTTTGGTAAGGAAAATAGGCTAGAATTAATATGTTATGTGCTTATGTTATCTATATGTTTATGTCATTAAAAGTGTTATGATATGTATATGTGTATGTTTGTAGGCTTGGGCATATGACCCATATGACTAACAAGACCCCAAATGGGTTATGGGAATATGACCTACTTAGCTAGTAGGACCCCATTAACCCCATGGGCATATGCTTGTTTAGTCTATGGGACCCCAAGTAATAATGGCCATTATAATAAGTGTATGTTATATGTGTTATGTTAAGTCTTTATGTTTTCTTATGAAATTATGTATATGACTTTGTGTTAGATTTTCCTTACTGGGCATTAGGCTCACTCCTTTCTGTTTATGTGCAGGAAAATAAGTTTACAGGCGGAAAGATTCGTGACGCTTGGAGAATGTGTATCGATGATGAATGGAGTCAAGGGGCCGAGCGTTATTCGATTCGAGGATATAGTCTCCTTTTATGTTTTTTATGGTTTTTATGTGTATTTTCCGCATTATTATGTAATGTCTTTTATTTTAAATCTTGTTTTGTTTTAAAGACAATGGGATCCCAAAATCCTTCTTAGTATTCTGTTTATTTGTAAATAACTCTTATTTTCAAGTTACTCAATAAATTATGGTATTTTCGTAAAAATGTAAGTTTTATGTATAGTTTCGATAATGGTCCAATTAGTCTAGATTAGTGGGTCATTACAGTTGGTATCAGAGAAAACGGTTCCTTCGCATGAAGTTCTCCTCGATACACATGCTCAAAGCTCCGAATCGGACCGCCAAGTAAGTGTTTAAGTTACAAGTTACAAGTTACTTTGTCTATGTGTATAGCTAACAACTTTAGTGCTTATGTTTCAGTTAAGAATGAATGGAGCTTTAACCTACCAAGATATCCGAGCCATTAAGGCCTTAAAAAGAATAAGGGAGCCAAGAAACACCGTAGGAGCCTTAGAAAGGATTACACGAAGGTTGCTTTTGTTTCACCAAGCAATAGGTGGCCTTCAAGAGGCTAAACAAATAATGCTAAGATCAACAGAACAATATGTATTAGTGATTAGGTTGTTTAAAGATTTCCATCCTGTAATAGCAGCCTTAGAAGAAATATGGGAAGAAATGAATGATGAGGACGAATCACCATTAGCAATGAGATACTATTTCCTCTTAGTTAGGTTCACCGCAAAATTTGAATTTCAATTCACCAAGGAGCAAAAGAATAGGATTCTCACAAACCTTCCTAGAGGGCATTTTGATGCTCATGATAATGATGACTATGAGGCTATAGATGATGATATGTTAGATGACGGATCGGATGTAGAAGATCCCGATTTTTAGATTAGTAGTTTTTATTTGTTTTATTTACTTTTATGTTATGATTGTAATAAGTGAATTTTTTTTTTCCAAATGAATAAACATGCTATTTGAATATCATGTGTGAGTTTGAATTTTTTTTTTTTCACAATCATAATAAATACTAAATAAAATGAATAATGATTGAGTTCAGTGAGGGTGGATACAAATCAATGAACCTGGTTTCCTTATTGAGAGTTAGGGGGCCTTAGTAGTGGGAACGATTTTACTGATCCCAGCCCTCCCTCAATATGGTTAACTTTGGAACAAAGATAAGTTTCGAGCCTGAGAATTAAGTCATATAGGATGATTAGAAACACACTTAGAAAATAAAGATGACTTGTTTTTCTAAGTATAGAAGCCCACTCTAATAATAAATAAAGACCTATATAATTTTTCATAAAAAGTCATAATAAATAGGTCCGAGATATGTTTGTTTAGAATAAGTTTTTGCCTTAGAGCCTATTAGGAAAAGTTCTAACATGTTTCTTTTAACTGTTAGAACTCTGCTACGATGTCTCTCCGAAGATCTGCTCGCACCAACGGGAACGCTTCCAACGATGTTCCAGCGACCAATGCGGTCCCTACCGTTCGCCGTAGGAGAGTGCGTGTTACTGCTCGCCGCAACGCACCGGCACAGCCAGCTGACAACACTGCAGAGATTGCCAGACTGCGACAGCAAGTCGAGGAACTTCTGCAGCAACAACGCCAACAGGCTCAATCTCAGCCTCAGCCTCCGCCACAGCCGCAGCCACAGCCAATGGCCCCAGCACCCCAACAAGTCGGTCCATATGGGGGATGGCCTATGACAAACTACGCTCCATATCCTGTACAGCATATGGAGCCAGTGTACGAGAGGTTCCGCAAGCAGCACGCTCCGAACTGTCGAAGGGACTACGGACCCCTTTGAAGCAGAAGAATGGCTAAGGAATGTGGAGCCGATCCTAGCCCACATGAACCTCAATAATGCTGACCGCATATCCTGCGTCTCATCTTTACTCAAGAAAGATGCCAGGATATGGTGGGATTTGGTCCAGCAATCCCACGATGCTGCCACTATGACGTGGACCCGATTTGTGGAGCTCTTCCACAAGAAGTACTACAATTCAGCGGTACTTGCTACGAGAGTTGAGGAGTTCACCAATCTGAAGCAAGGGAATTTAACAGTGGCGGAATATGCTCGTCAGTTTGATCGCTTAGCCAAGTTCGCGGCAGAGTTAGTTCCGACCGACTATCTAAGGGTGAACAAGTTTGTTAGAGGACTTCGCCCGAAGATCGAGATGGGGGTTAAGTTAGCAAACCCGGGAAACACTTCATATGCCGAAGTTCTTGAGACGGCAATTGAAGTAGAAAGGTTGCAAGCCAACGTGAGCAAAGAAGAAGCCAGCAAGCCGGAACCTAGGCAGCAGAGCCAACCTCAGGCCAGTCGGAACAACAATCAGTCCAGCAACAATCAGTCCAACAACAACGGTAACGGACAGAAGAGAAGGCATCCTGACAACAAGCAAGCCGACAACAATAAAAGGGCACGACCAAGTAATGGGGGAAATAGGTCGGGCTACGTGGAATACCCGCCATGTGCCAAATGTCAGAAGAAGCACCCCGGAGAATGCCGTGCCAACACCAAGGAGTGTTTCAACTGTGGTCAAGAAGGGCATCGTAAAAGAGACTGTCCTCAGCAAAAGCCGGAAGGAAAGAAGGACGAAAAGATGGTTCCTGCTCGGGTTTTTGCTTTAACCCAAGGAGAGGCGGATGCTAGCAACAAGGTGGTCACAGGTCAGGTTTCCATCCTCAATAAATTATGTCATGTATTATTTGATTCGGGAGCCACCCATTCGTATATTTCGTTAGGAATGATAGATAAACTAGACAAACCTAGTGAAAGATTTAGAACTAGGTTTGCAACCGAGTTGCCTTCGGGCAAAGTAGTTCTATCATCACGAATTGTACGAGGCGTACCAATCAAGATTGAGGACAAGGAACTAGAAGGAGACCTGATAGAGCTGGTGATCAAAGACTTCGACGTCATACTAGGCATGGATTGGCTAGCACGGCATGGCGCAACGATCGACTGCAGACGCAAGAAGGTGACATTCGATACTCCTGACGGCCAGAAACTGTGCTTCATGGGACAAGCTTCAGGACTACGCACACCGTTAGTGTCATCTCTCAAAGCTCAGAGAATGATGGAGAAAGGATGCCAAGCATTCTTAGCCAACATCACGAATGTGGAGAAGGAGACATCACTCAAAGTTGGAGATGTTCGAGTTATACAAGAATTTCCAGAAGTTTTCCCCGATGACTTGCCAGGATTGCCGCCAACTAGAGAAATAGACTTCACGATAGAATTAGTACCCGGCACCGAGCCTATCTCTAAGGCACCATACCGGATGGCACCTACGGAACTCAAGGAGTTAAAGACACAGCTACAAGAACTCCTAGACTTGGGTTTCATTAGGCCAAGCCATTCACCATGGGGAGCTCCGGTACTATTCGTGAAGAAGAAGGAAGGAAGTATGCGCAAGTGCATAGACTACCGTGAGCTGAATAAAGTAACAATTAAGAACAAATACCCGCTACCTTGGATTGATGATTTGTTTGATCAACTCCGAGGCGCGACTGTATTCTCTAAGATCGATTTACGGTCCGGCTATCATCAGCTCAAGGTAAAGGGGGAAGATATTCCTAAGACAGCCTTTAGGACTCGTTATGGACATTACGAGTTCTTGGTTATGTCTTTTGGTCTTACTAACGCGCCAGCCGCGTTTATGGACTTAATGAATAGGGTCTTCAAGGACTACTTGGATAAATTCGTCGTTGTGTTCATCGACGACATTTTAATTTACTCCAAGGATGAAGTGGAGCACGAGGAACACTTGAGGATGATTTTGACGCGATTGAAGGAGCACCAACTCTACGCGAAGTTCAAGAAATGCGAGTTTTGGCTCTCACAAGTGGCGTTCCTCGGGCACATCATATCAAAAGACGGAGTTGCAGTGGATCCATCGAAGGTAGAGGCCGTGAAGGATTGGCCTAGACCAAAGAACGCGTCGGAAGTAAGAAGCTTCTTAGGGCTAGCAGGTTACTATAGAAAGTTTGTAGAGGGCTTTTCTAAAATAGCCACTCCACTCACCAACCTGACCCGGAAGCAACAAAAGTTTAACTGGAATGATAAGTGTGAGAAAAGCTTCCAGTTGCTTAAGGATAAGCTTTGCTCAACACCAGTACTTAGTGTCCCAACACCCAACGACAAGTTCGTTGTCTACTGTGATGCATCAAAGTTAGGATTGGGATGCGTACTGATGCAAAATGACAAGGTGATAGCCTACGCGTCACGTCAGTTAAAGGAGTATGAACAACGCTATCCAACTCACGATATGGAGTTGGCAGCGGTGGTCTTTGCGTTAAAAATCTGGCGCCATTATCTTTACGGAGAACGGTGCGAGATTTATACGGACCACAAAAGTTTAAAATACTTCTTTACTCAGAAGGAGCTTAACATGAGGCAGCGCCGGTGGTTGGAATTAGTAAAGGATTACGACTGCGAAATCCTATACCACCCGGGGAAGGCAAACGTAGTTGCCGATGCACTTAGCCGAAAAAGTTATGGGAACTTAGCAGCCTTATCCGGAATAGAAAAGCCACTGCAACAGGAGCTTATCAGTGCCGGAATAGAAGTGGTTGTAGGCAAGTTGGCTAACTTGTCTATCCAATCGAATCTGCTAGAAGACATACGGAATGGTCAGAGACATGATGATTCACTAGCAACTCACATGGATGCAGTCAGAGAAGGCAAGACTACAGATTTCTCAATATCCAGTCAAGGTTTATTGAGATATAAGGATCGGGTATGCGTGCCAGACGATCAAAGTATGAAGAAGACGATCCTAGAAGAAGCGCACAATACTCCGTACTCAGTTCATCCAGGGTCTACCAAGATGACTCATGACATCAAGGCAGTCTATTGGTGGCCAGGGATGAAGAAGGACATAGCAGAGTATGTATCTAAGTGTCTGGTATGCCAGCAAGTGAAGGCGGAGCATCAGCGACCTGCAGGATTATTGCAACCGCTTAGCATACCGGAGTGGAAGTGGGACGATATAGCCATGGACTTCGTGACGGGTCTGCCAAAGACAAATAAGCAGCATGATTCTGCTTGGATAGTCATAGATAGACTAACCAAGTCGGCTCATTTTCTGCCTGTTAAGACTTCTTATACGGCAGACCAATATGCAGACATCTACATCCAAGAGATTGTACGATTGCATGGAATCCCCAAGACGATAGTATCAGATAGAGGATCAGTGTTTACGTCAAGATTTTGGAGAAGCTTACAGCAAGCCATGGGTACTAAGTTAAGTCTTAGTACAGCTTTCCATCCTCAGGCAGATGGGCAGTCAGAGCGTACGATTCAGATCTTAGAGGATATGCTACGCGCATGTGTACTTGACTTTGGAGGATCGTGGAACAAGTACTTACCGCTGATCGAGTTCTCGTACAACAACAGCTACCAGTCGACGATCGGAATGGCACCTTATGAGTTGCTATATGGAAGAAGGTGCCGATCACCGTTGCACTGGGACGAGGTAGGAGAAAGGCAGCTTCTAGGGCCCGAAGCTGTTAGGCAAGCTCAAGAAGCAGTAACGCTTATTAGACAGCGTATGCTTGCTGCTCAAAGCCGTCAGAAGAGCTATGCGGATACCAAGAGACGCGATGTGGAGTTCCAAGTTGGAGATCAAGTCTTCCTGAAGATATCTCCTATGAAGGGTGTCAAGCGGTTCGGGAAGAAAGGCAAGCTCAGTCCCCGATTCTTAGGTCCTTTTGAGATATTGGACAAAGTGGGACCAGTTGCGTATAGACTAGCCCTACCGCCAGCACTAGCCGATAGTCACAACGTCTTCCACATCTCGATGTTACGCAAGTATGTGTCAGACCCATCTCACGTCCTCAAGTACGACACCATAGCACTCCAGAAGGACTTAAGTTACGAGGAACGACCGGTTAGCATCCTAGATTGGGGGATGAAGCAGTTACGGTCCAAGAGCTTTCCTATAGTTAAAGTCCTATGGAGCAATAGTTCTGAACGCGAGGCAACGTGGGAGTTGGAAGAGGACATGCAGAGCCGGTATCCGGAATTATTTGGTAAGTAAATTTCGAGGACAAAATTCTTTTTAGTAGGGGAGAATTGTAGAGTCCAAGAACTTTACTTAGCTAATTATTTAGTAGTATTATAGTATGTTTAGTGTTATCATTGTTACTTTGGATTTTTGGTTCAGACCGGGAGTTATTTGGACACTCATAGTAGTACTTATAGATTTTCTAAGTTTAACCTATAGTTTAAGAATATTAAGTATAACCTAAGGTTTGATTAATGTGTCTGATATTAAGGATTATATTATTATATTATAAGGTTTAGACATCAACCAATAGGATTTTAAGCACATGTTTTGAATGGTAATTAAGGATTAAGTATTTTTGAGGATTAAATTAAATAAGGGTAAAAGTTTGAATGTATAGGGTCAGTCAGCAGCTTTGAGCACGTTGAGGGCTTAGTCAAGGCTGTTTACTCCATTCAAACTCAGCTAAAAATTTGTAAATTCGTGTTTAAATATTCAGCGTATGCCGATATATCGCAGCTATAGGGGGCGATATGTCGCAGCACGTAGATACGGAAAACACGAATCGATGCACGGTCGCCTCGGGAACAAAGGTCCAGGCGATATATCGCCTATAGGGGGCGATATATCGCCTCCACCAGCATGAATTCAAATACATTTGAATTCTTTTCCCTTCAGCCATTCAAACTCCTTCAACAGTCCAGCATCTTCTGAACGAGTCTTCAGCCTCTGCTGAACGATTATTCAAATGATTTTCACCTAAAAAGCCTTTATTTTTATTCAAGTAAAATCAAGATATTTTCATTCCCAAACTCTATAAATAGGACCTAGTACCCAGCCATTATTCACCATTTGCTCTAAGTTCAGAGGCTGCTAGTGTTAAGTGAGTATGAGAGTGTAAACACTTGGTTTGGGGAAAAACTATAAGCTTAAACATCATAAGCTTATCAAACACTTTGGGAAGTGAGTGCTATAGTATTTCGGTGGATGTTAGATTGATCTTGCAATCTTTGAGGTAAACCCAAGACTCTAGTTCTTTTCTGTATTTTTATGTTAATTCCTTTCTCAAAACCTTCTACTCAGTCCCCTAACCTTATTCTTATTTTGGTTAGGGAATCCAAGCTTTTAAGCATATAAGTCGGTAAGTGTGTTTTCTATGGTTTAGTCTTTCCATCTCTTTCATTTCATCTCCTTTCTTTAGACTTACTCTTTCTTATGGTTTTAGGAGTGTTCCAACAATCCCAACTCAGTCCATAATCTCGGTAACTTTGGTAAGGAAATAGGCTAGAATCAACATGTTATGTGATTATGTTATCTATATGTTTTATGTTATTAAAAGTGTTATGATATATGTGTATGTTTGTAGGCTTGGGCATATGACCCATATGACTAACAAGACCCCAAATGGGTTATGGGCATATGACCTACTTAGCTAGTAGGACCCCACTAATCCCATGGGCATATGCTTGTTTAGTCTATGGGACCCCAAGTAATAATGGCCATTATAATAAGTGTATGTTATATGTATTATGTTAAGTCTTTATGTTTTCTTATGAAATTATGTATGTGACTTTGTGTTAGATTTTCCTTACTGGGCATTAGGCTCACTCCTTTCTGTTTATGTGCAGGAAAATAAGTTTAGAGGCGGAAAGATTCGTGGCGCTTGGAGAATGTGTATCGATGATGAATGGAGTCAAGGGGCCGAGCGTTATTCGATTCGAGGATATAGTCTCCTTTTATGTTTTTATGGTTTTTATGTGTATTTTCCGCATTATTATGTAATGTCTTTTATTTTAAATCTTGTTTTGTTTTAAAGACAATGGGATCCCAAAATCCTTCTTAGTATTCTGTTTATTTGTAAATAACTCTTATTTTCAAGTTACTCAATAAATTATGGTATTTTCGTAAAAATGTAAGTTTTATGTATAGTTTCGATAATGGTCCAAATAGTCTAGATTAGTGGGTCATTACACCATGGGCATATGCTTGTTTAGTCTATGGGACCCCAAGTAATAATGGCCATTATAATAAGTGTATGTTATATGTGTTATGTTAAGTCTTTATGTTTTCTTATGAAATTATGTATATGACTTTGTGTTAGATTTTCCTTACTGGGCATTAGGCTCACTCCTTTCTGTTTATGTGCAGGAAAATAAGTTTACAGGCGGAAAGATTCGTGACGCTTGGAGAATGTGTATCGATGATGAATGGAGTCAAGGGGCCGAGCGTTATTCGATTCGAGGATATAGTCTCCTTTTATGTTTTTTATGGTTTTTATGTGTATTTTCTGCATTATTATGTAATGTCTTTTATTTTAAATCATGTTTTGTTTTAAAAATAATGGGATCCCATAATCCTTCTTAGTATTCTGTTTCTTTGTAAATAACTCTTATTTTTCAAGTTACTCAATAAATTATGGTATTTTTGTAAAAATGTAAGTTTTATGTATAGTTTCGATAATGGTCCAATTAGTCTAGATTAGTGGGTCATTACAATACGACAGGTGGTTGAAATATACAAACAAGTTGTTAAAATTTCAGACAACTTGTAAAAAAGGTGTAATTAATAGCCAGACAAGTAGTCGAAATTTTAGACGGCTTGTCGAAAGTAAAAGACAAGAAATCTAAATCTTAGGTGACCTGTCGAAAAAGTGTAATATAGACAAACTGTCAAAAAATAGAGATAGGTTGTCGAATTCTTTAGATGGGTTGTTGAAATTTCAGACGGGTTGCCGAAAGTAATAGAGACGTAGTCACAATTTCAGACGGTTTGTCGAAAATAATAAAAAAGTAGTTGAAATTTTAGACGACCTATTGAAAATAATAGACATGCAGTTTAAATTTTAGATATTTTGTCGAAAGTAATAGACATGTAGTCAAAATGTTAGAGGACCTGTCGAAAAGGTGTAATTAACCACAAAAAAAGTGTTAATTAGGATCTAATACTATGAATAACTACAATTAAATCAATTTATCGTCTTATTAGTACCTTATTAAGGTTGAGATAGATAAACAATACCTTATTAACGACATGTTGATATGCAATGTTTTATAGTGTTATTGGAGCTTTTTTTTTTCTTGGTACATTCTCAAAATTTTAGACCTGTTGTCAAAATTAATACCACAGTTACTCATATAATTTCAAGGGCCCCAACAATCTTAACTTTGGCAAGCTAAATATTTATGATATGTCTAAATAAGAATCAAAGTTGAATGAGTCATTTAATTTAGCTTAGGTTAGAAAATTCATTTTGAAAAAAAAGGACACTAGTTAAGTGTAAGGGTTTGAGATCCAAAACTACAAAGTTGCATTGACCACACACTACTCAAAAGTTTATTGTCTCAAATAAATTCTTCCAAGGCACAAATAGACAAAATACAAGCATATGTGACCTAATTGGGTTTCATATCACTCTTTCTCATCTTCAATAAAACTTCAACACATCTATTCGTATCTCCATTTCTCCCGTAACCTTTAATCATGACACTCAATCATCTTAGTAGTGTTCAATATGATCTAATTGGTCATTTTATTATTAAGGTTGATTATGACACTCAATCATATTAGTAGTTTGACTAGGATATCCACCACTCAATCCTTAATCATCAAGTGACTAGGATATCCACCACATCCAATAATGACGATATGCACCTTTATATAGAATTATTTTAGCTTTCTTTTTTAGACATTTTCACACTTTTAGACATATTGTCAAAATTTCAAACAAGTTGTCGAAATATGTAGACAGGTAGTCGAAACATTCAGACAAGTAATTGAAATACAAAACAAAAATCAATTTAACAATATAAAGTTGATCTAATTCTGTAAAAGATACAATTAGATCAATTTAACAACTATAAAGTGTTCATTATGATCTAATTGGTCATCTTATTATTAAGGTTGATTATGACACTCAATCATCTTAATAGTTTGACTAGGATATCCACCACTTAATCTATAATCATCAAATGATGGTTGGTTGACAAAGTTTTCTTTGAAACATGTTAATCAGGATCTAATAATGAGGATATACACATTTATTTATCTTTGTTAGAGTTTTTTTTAACATCAATAGAAGACTATAACAATTTGATACTCACTACTACAAAAAAAGCCATTTGCGCTAGTTTCTAACTGCCACAATTGAGTTTTTGCATCAGTTTTATATGTGACGCGGAATCCCATGACGCAAACCAGGCTGATATTTGCGTCAATAGGGAACTGCCACAAATGTTAAAAAAACGAGGTTTTTTGTGTCAGTTAGGAACTGTTACATAAAATATTAACCAAGGAAATTGCAAATGTTTATGCCAATTTTCCTGAACTATTTTGATAAAAAAAAAAAACAGCAGCAGAAACAGAAAAACAACTACATAAACAGAAAAACAACAGCATAATTTTTTTTAAACATTTGTGATCAAATCTACAAAAGTAATTCAGATTTCAAAGTTAATCTATGTATATAGTTATAACTTGTGTTCTAAATTTTAAGTAGGGATATTTGCGGCAATAATACCTATGTAGTTAACTTTATTGCACTTAAATGCTTATGTAAAAAGTTTGGCGGCAATAATGCCTATCGTTACGAATTTGGTGCAGCCGTTGGTCCCTGGCAGTTAACTCTGATTAAGGACTAACGTGGTAGCCACGTGGCAGCACTTGATTGGCCCAATCATTTTTGTTTTAATAAGATACTATAAAAATATTTTTTTTAATTTTAGTTAATTAAAATTTTAATTTAAAAATATAAAAAATATATTTAAAAAAATTAAACTGATTGTCTTCTTCAACTCCTTCTCCCCCTGACCCCATGAGTTTTCTTCAACCTCACCTCCCCCGACCCCATGGGTTTTCTTCAACCTCTTCTCCCCTCGACCCCATGGGCTCCACCCTCCTCGATCAACTCGACAAGCTCCGGTCCCCCGACTCCATGGGTCTTCTTCATATATATTTCATATGTAATACTATCTAAAATCTTTGTAGCTTTCCTTCTATTTTTATTTTTCTGGGTTGAATTGAGTTCTTTCAAGCTTGGATTTTGGGAAGTTTGGTTCGTGGTGTGATGGTCAATTTTCTCTCGATTTTTTTTTTTATAGTTCAAGCTTGGATTTTGGGAAGTTTGGTTCTTATTCTTCCATGAAGGGAGAGCGAAAATGGGTGAAAAAGAGTGGCACTTTTTCTGTCAAAAAGATAGAAAATACCCAACTGGTTTGAGAACCAACAGAGCTACCGATGCCCAATCTTCAATTTTTAAGGGCAAAACACTACTACAAAAAAGGTTTTTTGTAGAGGGGACCGATACTCCACACCCATGGCGTTGACCGGAGCTTGTCGCAAGGCAGGGATGTGGGGTTTGGGTTTGGGCTGAACAGCAAAGATGAAGAAGAAGAAGAATATGATGATGATGGTCTAGTATTTGAGTTGTATTGAGATTAGGGGAAGAAAAGAAGAACATGGGGTCTAAGATTAGGGGAAGAAGAAGATGAACAGGGAGACGAAGAAGAGTAGAATATATATATATAAAAGTCTAAACGAAGAAGAGTAGAAAATATATATATAAAAGTCTAAACGTTTATTTTAATTTTTAGTTTTAGGTTTTTTTTTATATTTTTTAATTTAAAATTATTTTAAAATAATTTTTTAATATTTAAATAAGTTTAATTTTTTTTAATATATTTTTATATTTTTAAAATAAAATTTTAATTAACTAAATTTAAAAAATATATTTTTATAATATTTTATTAAGATAAAAATGATTGGGCTAATCAGGTGCCGCCACATGGCTACACGTTGGTCCCTAATAAGAGTTAACGGCCAGGGACCAACGTCTGAACCAAATTCGTAACGGTAGGCATTATTGCCGCCAAAAATTTTACATAAACATTTAAGTTCAATAAAGTTAACTACATAGGTATTATTGCCGCAAATATCCCTTTTAAGTATTAAACACTTAAACTAAAATTTCCTCACCAACTTGTTCATTTGCTAACTGAGATACGCCATAATTGATTCAGTCCACTAATCCCGTATCTCGTTGATTTCGTTAGCCGAATATGGTGCCATATTCGTAAACTAATTAGAAAATATTTAAAATAATAAGTTAGAAATCATCCAAATAAAATCATGAGTGATAGTTTAAATTAAAATTAAAAGGTAAAACAATAACTCATTTTCAAGTAGCTCTTTGGTCTAGGCTGTGAAACCAACTCTCTAGCAAAGTTCATAATGTAAAAGCCACACTCGGTTGGCCCAGTTTGGTTTCGACACTATTACAATATAGTTATCCAAATGTAAGTATTATATTTAGCAAGTTATTATAATAAAAATATGTCATATCACATTGTATGAGATTTTTATCTTTGGAACTAGATATTTGAAAAGTTTGGGCGATAATAGTAACACCACTATTTTGTGTCTTTCTTATATTATCATGGTCTATGGTGTTGAATTGAGTACCGTTAATATAATAACATTGATATACTTAATTACACCCATTGAAGGACCTTGTGCTATCCATTTTAGTGTTTCAGACACTTTGTTTGTGGTGTTATTCAAAACTTAGAATACAATAAAATAAAACCAAGTATATCAAATTCTAACAAGCTAAAATACAAGAACAACACAAGTACTTTACCTCATTCTCGAACCAAGTACTGAAATTTCAATAATATTCATTGATATGTGAAATAAGTTAAGGTTGAATATTTGCCCATACATATTTTATTACCACCGGCCACCATAGGTAATGACCGACACCACCAGCCCCCCACATGCACAAACATCTTATTCAAAATTAAGTTTATATAGATTTTTGTTTTAAATGAAATTTAACTTGTATTTGTAGATTAAAAGTCTAATACTATTGTTTAAGTAGATTAAAGTATTACAAAAATAAAATTAGGTATATTTCTCGAGTTTTTTGGAGCTTAAATGTTGAAAATCTAAAGAAAAAAAATAGTAGTGAGTTCGTCCATTTTTGGGGTGAGAGAAACTTAGAATTTTTCGACCACCCATCTAAATTTCAGACCAGCATTCTAACATGTAGACCACTCGTCTTATATATTCGACCATCAGTTTAACTTTTAGACCACTTGTTGAAATTTAGACTAGTAGTCTAATTTTTAGACTACATGTCCTATATTTATGACCACTAATCGAATTTTCAGACAGCGCATCGAATTTACAAATAAGGTGTCGAATTACCATATTTTCATGATTTTTAACACGATTTTCATTTTTTTATATAACGTTTTTGTTGACCCAAGATTTGGCCAACTGACACGGAGTCAGAATATGCTTGATATGAATGAATATATGAGGAAGAACGTAATGACAAAAGTAAATAAAACACAGTATTTTATAGTGGTTCGGCCCCAGGATCTGGTAATGACCTACGTCCACTTAGACTGATATTGATATAAAAATCAAAAGAATGATCAAAGAACAAGGGTTCAATGAGTTTCACTGATCTCTGAAGAACAATACAATATTGCTAGGAGAATTCCTATAATCTCTAACGATTCAGAGCTAAAAGTCCCTCCCTTGAGCTATCTCTTGCTATTTATAGGCTCAAGGGGGATTACAAAAGATTGTTACAGATATTCTTTCCTGAATAATCGGATACTCAGGAGATTGTATGAGATAAATTCGGGATTCACAAAGATCTTCCCATTAATGTTGCCTTGTATGCGGAACTATCGACCAGACTGGTCGCAGGTAAGACAGGTTCGTACTGCTTCTAATGTGTCTTCTGGTCGATACTCTAGTAGAACGTTTCCAGGTGTCAGCCACGTGTCCAGGGATCACTTGCCACATCACCAATGCTAATTTTCTAGATAACATTTGCCCCCCAAGTTTATTTACCACGAGCAGTAAATAAACTTTTGAACGAACGACTCTTCGGTAACCTCGCCTGACGTGTCAGAACCCTTCGTGTGTTCTTGAAAAAAGTAACCCACTTCTGTCTAATCATGTCCTTTTGGTTCCCCAGAAAATATTTTGACGGCCATCTCGCTCCCCATACTTTGAAAAAAGGGAAATTGATGATTACATCTTTTTAATGCCACAGACAAACTTATATAAGACATTCGAAGTCTTTATTTTCTTTTTACGCACGCCATCGTCTTCACTAGAAAACCTAAAATCCAGAGCTCTTATCGTTCCCGAAGACCGTTCCCTCTGTACTTTCAGGACCCTGTCCGAGAGCTCCTTGATCTCCGAAGACCCTTCTTCCATTTTCACGATCACCTTTCTTGGTAAGTTTTCGAGTTCCCACGCTTCTAATTATTCGTGGTGCATGCTTCTGAATGTGTACTGTTTGATTTTATCTGTTTCTGGTTTGAGACGCTTGTAGACAGAATATTTTGTAGGCACAATAGAGTTACGGGTTAGTTTAAAATCCAAGATCATGCTTTTAGGACGTAAAATCGAAGTAAAAATTCGATCTTTAAGCTAGTTGAAAAAATAAATTTTTCCCGTCCTAAGGGGAGTTGAAAAAGCTTTTTCGGAAAACTTTTTACTTTTACCCTTTGATCCGTTTTTCAAACTGTTCGTGTAGAAAAATTTAGCTTTTTGTTAGAATGTTGTTGTATAAAAACTTAATTTTTATACTCGACCAGCGTTATTCTCAAAAGCTTTTAAAAGTTTTCTATCCTCACCTCTCCATTCTTCTGTATGCAGACTTTAATGCCAGATTTGTAGGGAGGTGAAAGGCCTATTGACGACGACCTTCTCGCCCAACTGCTCGAGGGAGAAGAACAACCAGCTGATCGTGTCCACGAGATCCCTTTTTCACGATCCTCTTCTAGACTCCATCCTTCTCCTCCAATGGACCGTTCCAAATCTTCAGGCAAGAAAAGACCCGAGTCTGAAAACAACCCAAATTCTCCTGCCCGGCCTGATTCGCAGGCAAGGGCTCCCTCGACCAGTGGTCGAGAAAATCTTGTTCCTGACCCTAATATCCAAATTAGAGCCAGCCCTCGCCATCAGAACTTGCCTGATGTCGAGTAGTATACTTCCACGGCCAGTTCAATGACTCTTCGGATGGTTGCTAACTGCTTCAGGAAATTCCCTCTCACAGGGGTTTCCATTATACGTCCTGCCGAAGACCAGAGGGCTAACCTCCCCGGAGGTGCAAACAGCGCCTGGTCTCGGTATCATATTGAGGCGGGAGCTTATCTCCCTCTTCATCCCTTTTTTGTGGGGGTGGCCAATTATTTCGGTGTCGCCCCCTTCCAAATTACTCCAAACGGATATAGAATGCTGGCCGCACTCTATATCCTATATAAACTTAAGAAATGGCCAGATGCTTCACCCCACGAGGTCAACTATCTTTTTGACCTTAAGTCTAACCCGCAACAACACGGAACGGGCTTCTTCCATTTTTGTCACCAGGAAACCAATCGAACATTCCTGAGTGACACTACGCATATCTCGAATGTGGGGCAGTATACTAAGGAGTACTTCCTTACCCCAGATATAACCAGCAACAACCTGGCCTTCACCCAAGGAGGTAAGTGCTTGTCTTCGACTGGTCGATACTTTTCGTCGATATGTTCCCTTCCATTTTTCTTAAACTGTAATCTATTTTTCAGGCCCCTGGTTACGTCCGACCCCAACACCAGACATGGTGTTGAGGTCCAATACCTTGGCCAGGATGTTCGACGCAGCAAAAAGCGTCAAGACCCTGGTAACTGAAGAAAACTTGAGGCGGTCTGGCCTCCTGGCTCCTCGCCATGAAATTAGAGGGTCCGTGGTGGACGAAACCACTGCCGAGGGGGTTCCCGAGCAGCAACCTCCTGTGTCTCCTCGGAGGAGGAGGCCAACGGAGATTACTATCAGGGAACCCACGGGCAATCCTTCTGCAGAAAAACCTTCTGCTCCCCAAGGCAAGGGGAAACAAAAGGCCAAAAAGCCTATTGTGGACTTGGGAGAATCCTCTGATGATAATGGTAAAGTTATTTCGCTTTTAAATGGTTTGCCAATTCCCTGTCATTTGTTTGACGGGGAGGGTAACTTTACATATGCTCCAAACTTAGGGCCAGACTTCTTCATGCCAGATAATGAGTATATGACTAATAGAGTCAATAGTGTAACGGCCAGTAGTTGTAGCTAGGGTATTCACTTTGTTACCTCTTTTCTGTTGTATAATAACTTTTCATCTACCTCTTATCTTATCATTTTCCTGTGTTTACTTGCATGCAGACATGGCCACTCCCAATATTTTTGACATGTATCGGGCTGAGGAGGAAGAGGAAGTTCCTCAACTCCAACGGAGGTCCAAGAGGAGAACTGGTGAATCCAGCCGAGGTCCTCCAGCCAAGAAGGGTCGAACAGAAGACCTTCCCAAGGATACGCCAACTGGGCAAACTTCTGCTCATCCACCAGCTCCTACTGAGAAGCAGACCCCTCTTGCCCCACCAAATCCTTCGGCTGCGCCCGCCAGAGAGGAAATTACTCGTGAAGAAGCTCTCGGGACCAAACTCATGAGCCGTGCCCTTCGATCAGCCAAGGACCGCCTTGAACGCATCAGTAAAGGTGATCGTGTCAGAGATGCAATGGTCGAGGCTGAAAGCATGGGGGCCGACCAGGTTCTGAACAGGGCCTTGAATGAAATCTCCAGTGTGAGTAATTCTTCACTTCTTAAGCCTTAGTCTTTTATTCTTCACGGCAGGCTCTAGCTTTTCCCTTTATTCACAGGCCTTGCTGTCTGCTATCACTGCTCGTACCCGTGTCCAGGCTTCCATCGAGCAGGCTAAGGCGAAGGCCACTGAGAGGCATCAGGTGAAGGCAGCTGAGGAGCTTTCGGCTGCAAAGGCTAGGCATGCCAAAGATTTGGAGGCAATGGCTCGAGAGAGGGATGCTGCGGTGACTAAGCTGTCAGAGGCTGAAGCTGCAAAGGAAGCTGCAATAAAGTCGCGGCAGCAGTATCGAGATTCCAGCGTAACCCATCTTCGCGAAATCAAAAGGCTGGAAGAGATGCTCAAGCCCAAGGATGAGGCCATTGCTACTCTCGAAGGCAAAGTGAAGCAGCTGGAGCTTGACAACTCCAAAAATCTGGAGAGGTACAAGAGGACGACGCTCCGATGTTTCTACAACTTCTGGAAACATAATCAAGGTGCCGACTTCAGCTATCTTTCGGAGGAAGTCAGGACTGCCGAGTTGGCCCGCTGCACTACCCAACTGGCCGAAGAGGAGGCAAGAGCGAGGATCCCCGCCTCTCCAAGCATTGTTGCTGTAGAAGAAGAAGAAGTTGTTGAGGACGCGACCAACCAGGACGCTGCTCAGGACCCTCCAGCCCCAAATGCCTCTTAAAATTTCGCCTTTATTTTTTCTTTCTTTTTGGCTACACGACCCACGGGTCGCTATGTAAAGACAATATATTTTCGTTTTAAACTTTGCTGCACGGGCAATAAATCTTTTTTTCTTTTACTTGAACAGTTACATCCAAGCAGCGATGCTTGCGGTGTAAAAGCTTAAATCTTGATGCTATAATATCTTTATTTATTATAACATTTGTCCGTATGACCGAACTTAGCATAGTACTTTGGCATGATTTAACAAAACATAAATTTTGAAAAATACTCTAAGTACTGTAACATGCTTTCACTCATTTTGTTCATGTGTTTACATACCTTGCGAGTATGCTTTGCTATCGATGTGCCTTATATGCCCCCCAAGTGATCGAGGAGCTTTAGGTCCTTGGTCACTTGCCCTGACCATGGCCTGTTCGAACATTCCTGTTCGTATGAAAATTGATACTTGTAATACAGCAAAACAACACACGTAATGAACAAATACTTGTAAATGTAAATTCACAATGGTTGGCAAGAATGACTGGCTGCGCACAGCCCCTTATAATCTCGTATTAAAAATGGACTAAACATGTCTTTACGAGTGATTCTATAATAGAACCTTACATATACGAGAAGTTAGCCATACAACGTGGCTAACCCTCTTTGCAAAACTTGTAAAAATTGAAATTTAATACAAGCCAGTCCTTTAAAAAGGACTGTTTACTGATAATACTTGCGCAGGTGTTCTCCATTCCAATAGCGTGGAACGAGAACTCCATTTAAGCGTGCAAGTTTGTAGGTGCATGGATGAAGGACTTCTTCAATCTGGTAAGGTCCTTCCCAATTAGGTCCGAGCACTCCAGCAGTAGGGTCGCGGGTATTTAAGAAAACTCGTCGTAGCACCAAATCTCCGACGTTGAATTTTCTTTCTTTAACTTTGGAGTTAAAGTACCGGGCGACTTTTTGTTGGTATGCGGCAACTCGGAGTTGAGATTTCTCTCGTATCTCATCGATTGAGTCTAGGGACTCCATCATTAGTTGGCTGTTCTGATCCTGGTCGTATGTTAGACGTCGATGTGAGGGGGGATCTAACTCGACAGGCAACATTGCCTCATATCCATAGGCTAAGGAAAATGGGGTATGTCCTGTCGCAGTTCGGTGAGACGTTCTATACGACTAGAGGACTTCAGGCAACTGCTCTGGCCATGCTCCTTTAGCTTCCTCAAGTCTTTTCTTCAAGGTGTCCTTAAGAGTTTTATTCACTGCTTCGACCTGCCCATTCGCCTGAGGGTGTGCAACTGAAGAAAATCTTTTAATGACTCCATGTCTTTTGCAGAAATCGGTGAATAAATCACTGTCAAATTGGGTCCCGTTATCTGAAACTATCTTTCTGGGCAGACCATATCGACAGACGATGTTCTTGATAACGAAGTCAAGGACTTTCTTGGTCGTGATGGTTGCGAGTGGTTCAGCTTCGGCCCATTTGGTAAAGTAATCAACTGCCACAACTGCGTATTTTACTCCGCCTTTCCCTGAAGGTAGGGATCCAATCAAATCTATCCCCCATACTGCAAAAGGCCATGGACTCTGCATTTGTTTCAATTCGTTTGGAGCCGCTCGCAGAATCTTCGAGAACCTTTGACACTTATCACACCTTTGTACAAATTCCATGGAATCCTCGTTCTTCGTTGGCCAGAAGTAGCCCTGCCTTAGAATCTTTTTTGCCAAACTCTGCCCCCCAGCGTGATCCCCGCAGAAGCCTTCATGCACCTCTTTCATGAGTTCCTTAGAGTAGCGGCATCGAATATCCTCTTCGGTACATTACGCCGTCGACCAGTATGTACCTAGCAGCTCGTCTTTGTAGAGTTCTAGCTTTGTTTCTATCTGTTGGTAGCGTACCATTTGTTAGATACTCCAAGAAAGGACCCATCCACGTATCTTCCATCCGAATCTCCATACTGGATTCCATGGTTTGTATGCTCGGCTTATTCAGTCTTTCTACTGGCACGATGTTCAAGGTGTCAGCATCCTTTGCGCTCGCGAGTTTGGCTAAGGCATCTGCGTTTGAATTCTGATCTCGCGGGATTTGCTGGAGGGTGCACTTTGTGAACTGGGCTAACAAGTCTTTTGTTTTATTTAAGTAGGCCACCATTTTCAAGCCTCGCGCTTGGTATTCTCCCAGAACCTGATTCACCACCA
Source organism: Humulus lupulus (assembly GCF_963169125.1). Lineage (NCBI taxonomy): Eukaryota > Viridiplantae > Streptophyta > Magnoliopsida > Rosales > Cannabaceae > Humulus > Humulus lupulus. The sequence goes on from NC_084797.1 coordinate 239,163,942, forward strand.
GCTGTGAATCACTGTAGATACCAAGCGTCTTTATGCTCATATCCTTTGCCATTCCCAATCCAGCGAGGAGTGCTTTGTATTCTGCTTCATTATTTGATGCAGTGAAATCAAAACTGATAGCGCAGTGAAATCGATGCCCTTCTGGCGTTATCAATATCACTCCCGCTCCAGCGTGGGATTCGTTGGATGAGCCATATGTGAATAGCTTCCACGAAGGAGTTTTATCTTGAGGCACAGGCGCTTCAGGCTGTTCGCACTGCTCGCTGTATGGTAGTTCGGTGAACTCTGCAATAAGATCGGCCAAGACTTGTCCCTTAACTGCTGCTCGCGGTGAATAGGTTATATCGAACTGCCCTAGTTCGACTGCCCATTTTAACAACCGCCTAGCCGCCTCAGGTTTTTGGAGGACTTGCCGAAGGGGCTGGTCAGTTAGAACTGTGATAGGATGGGCTTGGAAGTAAGGACGTAACTTTCTAGAGGCTAGAATTAGGCAATATGCTAACCTTTCGATTGGCGGATATCTTAATTCTGCACCGATCAGTCTCTTGCTGACATAGTAGACTACTTTTTGTACACCTTCTTCCTTTCGCACTAGCACCGCGCTGGCAGCAACTTCAGTAATCGCCAGATAAATAAACAAAGTTTCTCCTTCGATTGGCTTTGATAAGATGGGAGGCTGTGCCATATGAGCCTTCAACGCCTGGAATGCTTGCTCGCAGTCTTCCGTCCATTCAAACTTCTTATTCCCCCTAAGTAGATTGAAGAATGGGACGCACTTGTCTGTTGACTTCGAAATGAATCTACTTAGGGCTGCGATCCTCCCGGTTAAACTTTGTACATCTTTGATCCTTTCTAGCGACTTCATGTCGATCAGGGCTTTTATCTTTTCGGGGTTGGCCTCAATTCCTCTTGAATTTACGATAAACCCTAAAAACTTCCCTAATCCGACTCCAAAGGAACACTTGAGGGGATTTAATTTCATTTGGTACTTGTTTAACACATCAAAGCACTCTTGTAAATCCATCACATGCCCTTCTGCCTTCTTAGACTTTACCAGCATGCCATCCACATATACCTCCATGTTTACACCGATTTGCTCCTTGAACATGTGGTTGACTAGCCGTTGGTAAGTCGCACCCACGTTTTTCTGTCCGAAGGGCATTACTTTGTAGCAATACAAGCCCGTATCGGTCCGAAAGCTGGTGTGATCCTCATCAGGGGGATGCATGCTAATCTGGTTGTAGCCTGAATATGCATCCATGAATGAGAGGATCTCATGTCCTGCAGTAGCGTCGACCAGCTGGTCGATCCTCGGGAGTGGGAAGCAGTCCTTTGGGCAGGCTTTATTGAGGTCTGTAAAATCCACACAGGTCCGTCACTTGCCGTTAGGCTTGTGGACCAGCACCGGGTTGGAGACCCACGACGGATAAAATGCCACCCGTATGAACCCATTCTCCTTCAGCCTTTCGACTTCTTCTTTCAAGGCTCGTGATCTATCTTTATCGAGCAGCCTTCTCTTTTGCTGCATGGGGTGGAAAGGTCTTATCTATGTTCAGGACATGGCTGATTACTGCAGGATCTATCCCAACCATGTCTTTATGCGACCAGGCGAACACCTCCTGATTTTTTCGCAAGAATTCCACCAGTGCGTGCTTTGTGTTAGGCTCTAAGTTTTTCCCAACCTTTATGACCCTGGTTGGGTCTTCTTTGTCGAGTTGGACCTCCTCCAGGTCCTCGACGGGTCCAACATTTTCTTCAAAATCCCCAAAACGAGGATCCAAATCTCCATCCTCACTTTGGGCAACACCCTATTTGGTGACTTCATCACCGGATTGGGCTTGCGTATCAACTGTCATCTGCAATCTATCTGGGGTAGCGCTCCTCGACGTTCCACTTTTCGCCTTTGTGATTGAGGCATTGTAGCACTCCCTGGCTTCCCTTTGGTTTCCCAAAACGCGTCCTACCCCTGCGTCTGTTGGGAACTTCATGGATAGGTGCCTCATAGAGATGACGGCCCGTAGATCAACCAGTATGGGCCTTCCAATAACGGCGTTGTATGCCGAAGGACAATCGACCACTACAAAAGTGGCAAGTAATGTCCTTGTTGCAGGCGTTGTACCCGTCGTTACTGGAAGTTTGATCAATCCGGCTGGGGCGAGTCCTTCTCCAGAGAAGCCATATATCGTTTGATTGCAGGGCTCCAAGTCCTTCATGGACAATTTCATGCGTTCCAGTGTTGATTTATACAGGATGTTCACTGAACTTCCTGTATCGACCAGTACCCTCTTCACCATCATATTGGCCATTTGGATGTCCACGACCAGCGGATCGGAATGTGGGAACCTGACGTGTTGGGCATCGTCATCAGAGAAGGTTATCTCTCCTCCCTCTGACCGAGCTTTTTTCGGTGCACGGTCCTCCACAGTCATCATCTTGATGTCCTGGTCGTGGCGCAGAGTCCGAGCATATCGTTCTCTGGCCTTTCCGCTATTTCCCGCGAGGTGCGGGCCTCCACAGATGGTTAAGAGTGTTCCAGCTACGGGGGCAGGCTGTAATGGTGGCGAGCGTTGGCGTGTGGATGCCTGCTCGTTGCCACCCGGAGCTTCTCGTTGGGAATTTCCCGAGGCCCGTACGTATCTTCTCAAGTGTCCTTGTCTAATAAGGAACTCGATTTCGTCTTTTAACTGGTTGCATTCATTAGTATCATGTTCGTAGTCATTATGGTAACGACAGAACTTGGTGGTGTCTCTTTTCGAAATGTCCTTTCGAATGGGCCCAGGCTTTTTGTAAGGCACACTGGAACTTATGGCCTGGTAAACCTCTCCCCAAGACTCAACGAGGGCAGTGTAGTTAGTGAACCGAGGCTCATAACGATTACCCTTGGCTCGTTTGTTGTTGGAGGTGGAAGGCTCGTTATACGGCCGTTTTCCACCGTTCTTGCCATTACCATTGCCGTTCCCGTTGCCTTTGTCGTTGCCACTAGGTTTGGACCCATGGGCGGCCTTGGCGGGTTCAGAAGCCTTCTTATCCTTGCCTGAGGGCTTTCCTTCTTCGGCAATGGCTTCTTCAAGCTTGATATAGCGATCAACTCGATCCAAAAATTCTTGGGTAGTTCTCACCCCTTCCTTTCGGAGACTCTTCCAGAGGGGAGAACGACGTTTTACTCCTGCAGTTATGGTCATCATCTTCCCTTCGTCCCCGACCGTCTTCGCTCCAGCTGCTTCTCGCATAAAACGTTGGATGTAGTCTTTCACTGACTCCCCATCTTGTTGGCGAATTTCAACCAACTGGTTCGCTTTGGTCGGATGCACACGACTTGCGTAGAACTGTCTGTAGAACTCCCTTACGAACATTTCCCAAGAAACTATGCTTGCAGGAGGGAACTTAAAAAACCATTCCTGCGCAGCTTCAGAAAGTGTTGCAGGGAAGATCCTGCACGGAGCGTCTTCGGACACTTTCTGAATATCCATCTGAATTTCAAACTTGTTGACATGGGACACTAGGTCCCCATATCCGTCAAAGTTTGGGAGCGTAGGCATCTTGAATTTGCTGGGAGTTTCAGCATTATCTATCCTTTGTAAGAAAGGAGTGCCTTTCCTCCTATCGTGGTCGATGTAAGAAGTCCTTCCCCCGACCAGCTGCTGCACAACCTGGTTGAGGGCGTCTATCTGGGCCTGCACAACGGCAGGAATCGCTGTGGCCTCTGTTGCCGGGGGGACGTTCTCTCCATGCCTCTCACGGCGATCGTTGAGTACATCTCTCAGGTCCTATTCTCTTCTCCGCTGCTCGCTACCCCCGAGCCGGTTGAAGACATTACTTTGTCTGGGCTGCCCCCCAGCATCCTGTCTATTTGGTTGGTCATCTTGAGGTACCTGGCTCCTGCCTTTACCTCTTTCTTCATTCCTCGCACCGGAATTTCCTTTGCTTGAGTCGGCCTCATTATATCCGTGGCCATCTCTGAACCTTGACTGGCTATGGTGAGATCGACTGTTCCCTCGATGTCCGTTCCTGGCTGAACTGTCCCGAGCGTTAGAGGGTGGCCTGCACTGGTCGTGGTGTCCCCGTGCATCATCGTGCCGTGGGGGGCCCCGGACCGCAGATCCTAACTCTGAGTCCCTCCTGTTGCCAGGAGGGTACTGACCTCTGTTCGGTAGGTTCGGCCCATCATCCCTACGGCTTCTAGGGCTGCGAGGCTGATGCTCGGCCCTATTCTGCCTCTGTTGCGGGGGATTACCCCGAGCAGCTTGGGATGGTGGCTGTGCCTCAGGATCCAGTGGAACATCGTCATGGGGCATCTGAGGCTGCTCGGGCCTTTGTGGACTCGAAGGCTAGATCGGTGGGCTTGGATTAGGACCCCTCTGGGGCGGCCCATTCACAGGTTGGTCAGGCTGCGAGGCAGGTGCAGCCTGATTTCTAGCCAATAGCAAGGCTGCTTCGAGGGCTGCCATGGCTTCGTTCTGGTGGCGGTCCACCTCCGCCTGCCTTTCGCTCAATTCCGCGCGCTGTCGTTCAATCTCCTGCTGCTGTCGTGCCATAACTTCAGCGACAGTCTCCTGACTGGCCCTCAGACTAGCCAGTTCTTCCTACAAGGCGCCTAGGGTACTCTTCAACGTTGCATCATCCATTTCCTCCTCCTCAAAGTCCAATTGTGGCTCATCCTCTGCCATGCTTGCAGGAGGAGGAGGTGGCGGGTTTGACGGTGTAGCGGCGGCCGCCTGTCCAGTTTTCTTTCCAGCTTTCACCATTAGTTTTCTCAACAACGATAAATCAAGCTCTCAATGAAAGCACCAGAATGTTGACCCAAGATTTGGCCAACTGACACGGAGTCAGAATATACTTGATATGAATGAATATATGAGGAAGAACGTAATGACAAAAGTAAATAAAACATAGTATTTTATAGTGGTTTGGCCCCAGGATCTGGTAATGACCTACGTCCACTTAGACTGATATTGATATAAAAATCAGAAGAATGATCAAAGAACTAGGGTTCAATGAGTTTCACTGATCTCTGAAGAACAATACAATATTGCTAGGAGAATTCCTATAATCTCTAACGATTCAGAAGCTAAAAGTCCCTCCCTTGAGCTATCTCTTCCTATTTATAGGCTCAAGGGGGATTACAAAAGATTGTTACAGATATTCTTTCCTGAATAATCGGATACTCAGGAGATTGTATGAGATAAATTCGGGATTCACAAAGATCTTCCCATTAATGTTGCCTTGTATGCGGAACTATCGACCAGACTGGTCGCAGGTAAGACAGGTTCGCACTGCTTCTAATGTGTCTTCTGGTCGATACTCTAGTAGAACGTTTCCAGGTGTCAGCCACGTGTCCAGGGATCACTTGCCACGTCACCAATGCTAATTTTCTGGATAACAGTTTTAATTTAATTAATACCAATAATTTATATTTGTTTGTTGTATAATTTTCTTTTCAGATGTTATAAAAATATTGGCAATAATAAAGTGGGCCCAAATAAGAAAAGTGGGCAGGCCCGACATGGGCCGGACCCATGGGCTGTGTTGGGCTTACTCTTTCAAATATGGGCCAGCCCAATCCGGCACGAATTGAAATACGGGCCCGACCCGAATTATTTGGAGGCACGAAAAATGTGGGCCGGGCCGCTCACATTTACACCAGCTTGCCCATATTGTTTGCATGTGATTTTCTCTTTTCCATAGACAGGCATGTCGAAATATACGACAGGTGGTTGAAATATACAAACAAGTTGTTGAAATTTCAGACAACTTGTAAAAAAGGTGTAATTAATAGCCAGACAAGTAATCGAAATTTTAGACGGCTTGTCAAAAGTAAAAGACAAGAAATCTAAATCTTAGGTGACCTGTCGAAAAAGTGTAATATAGACAAGCTGTCAAAAAATAGAGACAGGTTGTCGAATTCTTTAGATGGGTTGTTGAAATTTCGGACAGGCTGTCGAAAGTAATAGAGACGTAGTCACAATTTCAGACGGTTTGTCGAAAATAATAGACAAGTAGTTGAATTTTAGACGTCCTATCGAAAATAATAGACATGCACTTTAAATTTTAGATATTTTGTCGAAAGTAATAGACATGTAGTCAAAATGTTAGAGGACCTGTCGAAAAGGTGTAATTAACCACAAAAAAAGTGTTAATTAGGATCTAATACTATGAATAACTACAATTAAATCAATTTATCGTCTTATTAGTACCTTATTAAGGTTGAGATAGATAAACAATACCTTATTAACGACATGTTGATATGCAATGTTTCATAGTGTTATTGGAGCTTTCTTTTTTCTTGGTACATTTTCAAAATTTTAGACGTGTTGTCAAAATTAATACCACAGTTACTCATATAATTTCAAGGGCCCCAACAATCTTAACTTTGGCAAGCTAAATATTTATGATATGTCTAAATAAGAATCAAAGTTGAATGAGTCATTTAATTTAGCTTAGGTTAGAAAATTCATTTTGAAAAAAAAGGACACTAGTTAAGTGTAAGGGTTTGAGATCCAAAACTACAAAGTTGCATTGACCACACACTACTCAAAAGTTTATTGTCTCAAATAAATTCTTCCAAGGCACAAATAGACAAAATACAAGTATATGTGACCTAATTGGGTTTCATATCACTCTTTCTCATCTTCAATAAAACTTCAACACATCTATTTGTATCTCCATTTCTCCCGTAACCTTTAATCATGACAGTGGTTCTCCCCATGTTTTAGGCGTGTGATATTTCTCTCTCTCTCCCCATGGCTCGGAAGAGGAAAGGTATATCGAAGCTGGTGGTGGTTTCCGATGAGACGGTGGCAGAGGACCTCCCTTCGATCCAAGAAGTGGAGCCTGAACCGATTCCTGTTGAAGAATTTCATGATCCTTGCGCCGAGTTAGAGATGGACCGTGGAGTTAAAGCGATGTGTGTTGGAAGCTTGAATCGCACCTCTCCCATATCAGCGAGTTGGGCTGAGGAGGCAGAGGGAACCGATTATCAGAGGTCGGCAAAGGACGTTTGGTGTAAGTTCATATTGAATCAGGTTCTAACCCCTTCTACTCGTCTGAACTTCACTGAACCCCTGAAAGTGGGTGATCAAATTGTTGCCCGTCTAGATTTGGAGGAGGTGGAGATTGAAGCATCGTTCTGGAAAAATTCCATTGTTTGTATTGTGCTAGGTGCTAACCCGCCTTTTAGAGTGTTTGAAGGTTTTGTCAAAAGAGTTTGGGGAAACTTAGGTGTTGATAAGGTTGTGAGAATGCACTCAGGTTTTACTTTAGTTAACTTCAGGGATAAAGCTACTCGGGACCTGATATTGGAAATGGGTGTCATTCATTTTGTCAAAAAACCAGTTGTCCTTCGTCCTTGGACAACAGACATGGACTCTGTGAGAATGGTCAAGTCTGTGCCGGTGTGGATTAGGTTGAATGGTTTGGGATTGCAATATTGGGGAAAAAATAGTCTCAGTGCTATGGTGAGTACTATTGGCAAGCCGATTATGGTGGATAAGGTGACTCAAAGTAGATCAATGGTGAAATATGCAAGGGTATTGGTGGATATGGAGATTTCGGACCACCCTCCGAAATCTATTGCTTACATCAATGAACAGGATCAATTAGTTGAACAATTGGTGGAGTATGAATGGCTCCCTTTTAAGTGTGTTGCGTGTAATCAATTAGGTCATTTAGTGGCTAATTGTAACAAGGAAAAAGGAGTGGTTTGGAAGAAGAAAACTTCTGTTGAGAATGGAGAAAAACAAGATAAGAAGAAAAATAGTACAGAGTTAGATCTTCAGCAGCCATCTGGGTCTGGCAGTCCAGAAAACAGGGTGATTAATTATACAAGTAATGTAGCTGAAGAGAAGACAAAGAGCTCATATAAGAGCTTTGACTCAAAGGAGAGTTGTGAAGTTCAGGGCATTTCAAACGCTGCTCAACTTGATGAAACAGGAAGTGTTGTATTTGCTGGCAATTGGATTACTCCCAAAAGAAGAGGGACAAGACAGGTAGTGGCAGCTCCTTATAAGACAGAAGCAGCTCCAGGCAAGGCTAATTCGGGTAATGGATATGCGGTTCTACAAGAATCTGGGGATGGGCTTTTGGTTACCAATTCTAACCCAATTAATTGATGGAAGTTTGTAATATGGTGGGGTGGAATGTGAGGGGTATGAATAAACAAGAAAAGCAAAAAGCTATTCTAGATGTTTGCAAGGAAAATAAGGTTGGTTTTGGTGCTCTATTTGAGACTAAGGTGAAACATGAGAAGATTGATGAAGTCTTTGAGAATAATTTCCCTAATTGGGATTACTTTTCTAGTCCTATCACCTCTGGTAGGATATTGGTTTTTTGGCAAGCAAAGTTTGTGAAGGTTGACATCTTGCTAGAAGATCCTCAACTTGTTCATTGCAAGATTAAAGTGTGTGGAGAAAGTTTTCTTTGCCACGGTGGTTTATGGTAGTAACTCTATGGGGGAGAGGAAAAAATTATGGGACAAGTTGGCTAGTATTGGTCAACTGAATAATCCTTGGATTATTTTTGGGGATTTTAATGCTATGTTTAGCTTCTAGGACAGGAATGGTGGGAGACAAATTCTAGCTAAAGATATTGTTGATGCTCAAAACTGGCTGGCTTTAGGCCAAGTGGAAGAATTTAAATGTTCTGGAGCGCACTATACTTGGTCAAACAAGCATGAAGTTGGAGACCGGATTTTCTCCAAGCTAGATCGAGTTTTTACTAATGATTATTGGCTGGACTCTTTCCCGAAAACTGAAGCTTGCTTCAAATGGGACTGTGTTTCAGACCATAGTTACTGTGTGATTAAAAGCCAGGAACTAAACAAGGTGGGGTTCATACCTTTTAAATATTGTAACCACTGGTTGCATTATAGAGGTTACAAAGAAACAGTTTTACAGTGTTGGAACTCTACTTTAGGTTCAGGAGGAGGCCTTAGTAAGTTGGTTCAGAAACTTTTTAGAGTAAAACATGTTTTGAAAAGATTTAACATGGAAGAGGTTGGTGATGTAGTCTTGGATTACAGGGTGGCTAAGGAAGATTTCAGTAAAGCTTAGGAGGCCTTGGCTTTTAATCCCACTGATTATTCTTTGCATCAGGCGGTTAGTCAAGTTCAGCAGAAATTTACTGATAAGCAGATCCGATATGCTAGCTTTCTCAAGCAGCAGAGTAAAGTTAATTGGGTTAAGTTCAGTGATGATAATTCGAGATACTTCCATGCTGTTATGAGGAAAAGAAGATTGGAAAACAGAATCACATCTTTCACTATTGGTGACAAAATTGAAGATGATTATTCGAAAGTAGTTGAACACTTTCTCTCCCATTTTGAAAACTTTATGGGGAGGAGAAGTTTGGCTAATAAGGAGATTAATATAGACTGTTTGAACCAGGGAAATAGGCTGACTTTGGAGCAGCAAGTCAGATTATTAAGGCCGTTTAATAAGAGTGATGTGAAGAAGGCACTTTTCAGCATTCACTCTTCCAAAAGTCCTGGGTTGGATGGCTTCGGATCGGGTTTCTTCAAGGGATTATGGGCAGATATTGGGGATGAAATCTCTCAATCTGTGTTAGAGTTTTTTCAGAATGGGTTCTTGCCGAAGTCGCTGAATGAAACGGTGATTTCCCTCATTCCTAAGGTAGCAGAACCGAAATCAGCAAGTAATTACAGGCCTATTGCATGTTGTAGTACACTTTATAAGTGTATCTTGAAGATGATCTGTACAAGACTTTCGGAAGTGCTTCCCTTCCTTGTTCATAGCAATCAAGGGGCTTTCATAAAGAATAGAATGCTTGCTCATAATATTATGATTTTCCAGGATCTCCTCAAAGAGTACACTAGGAAGAATATTTCAGCGAGATGTATACTGAAGATAGATCTCAGCAAGGCATATGATACAGTTGACTGGCACTTTGTGGAGGAGCTGCTTAAGCATCTTTGCTTCCCCTCGAGATTTATTGATTGGATTCTGGTTTGTTTGAAAGGAACGAGCTATAATCTTCTTATGAATGGAAGAATTCAGGGCACGTTCAAAGGGGAAAAAGGTCTTCGGCAAGGAGACCCTATGTCTCCTCTTTTGTTTGTGCTGATAATGGAGTATTTAACCAGATTATTGGCTCATTGTTCTGGTAAAAAAGGGTTTGGTTTTCATCCTATGTGTAAACAACTTAGGTTAACTAACCTATGTTTTGCAGATGACTTGATACTATTTTGTAAAGGCAACATTAGTTCAGTGAGAGGTATACAAGAAGCTTTCAAGAAGTTTTGTGATTCTACAGGTCTTTCTGCGAACAAATCAAAATCTCAAATCTTCTTTGGAGGAGTTAAGGAAATCATTAAAGTTCAGACTCTTGACTTGGTGCAAATGGATGAAGGCTCTTTTCCTTTGAAATGCTTGGGGGTTCACATTCGTCCTACTAAATGGAAAGCTTCAGATTGTGGGGTGATCTTGGATAAGCTGAACAAGAATCTCAACTGTTGGGCGAGTAGGAATCTTTCTTTTGCTGGTCGCGCTCAACTAATTCACTCGGTCTTGCTTGGTATTAGAAACTTCTGGATGAGTATATTCATTCTTCCGTACAAAATCACAGCGGCCATAGATAAAAGCTGCCGTGACTTCCTGCGGGGCTCTAAAGGGAATAGGAGTAAGCTTCATCTCCCTTCTTGGGAGAAGGTTTGTCTCCCTAAAAAGCTGGGTGGTATTGGTTTTCGTGAAGGCAAGAAATGGAACATGGCATTGATGGCGAAATTTTTATGGGCGACATCAACCAAACAAGACTGCCTTTGGGTTAAATGGATTAACTCCATATATCTTAAGGAGCAAATCATTTGGAGTGTTCCTATTAAACAAGAAATGAGTTGGTATTTTAAGAAACTGTTGAGACTTAGACAAGTTACTGATGAAGATTCCTTGAGGCAAGCTGAAAAGGGAGGTAACTTTCGAATAAAACATTTTTATACCTCTCTTGTTAATGCTCAATCAGTTGTTTATGCTGAAACTATGTGGAATAAACTCCTAGTGCCTAAGCATAGATTTATATACTGGCAGATTTTCAACTCTCAGTTGCTTACCAGAGATCATTTGAGTCGATTCTTGCCTATTTCCTCTGCTCTTTGCCCTGTTTGTGAATCTGAAATTGAAACTCACAGCCATCTGTTCATGAAGTGTATCTTCTCCAGGAAAGTTTTTGGGGAAATCAACAGCTGGCTGGGCTGTTTTCAGTGGCCGAATTCCTTCTTGGAGCTTCAGCATTGGTGTTTGGTAGCTGTGCGTGATCTGAAGAACCAGATTTTAAATACTGTTTTATCTGCATCTTTGTATTTTATTTGGAGAAACCGGAACAATTGCATCTTTAATTCTGTTTGTAGTATGGCTAGATGCATTAGTTTGGAAATTAGGAAAGTTGTTAAATATAGAGTCTTGGGTCTGGGTCCTCTTAATCATAGCAAAAGGGACAGTTATTTACTTAATGTTGTAGAGGGCTGGTAGTGGTTTCTTTGAGTGTTGTTGCTGCAGTTGCAGCCTGCCGGTTGGGTGGTTTGTAGCTGCTGCTACTTGCTTTGCTTTGTATTTGTTTGGTTTTTGAATAAAAGATTTTCTCTTGTTCAAAAAAAAAAAAAACCTTTAATCATGACACTCAATCATCTTAGTAGTGTTCAATATGATCTAATTGGTCATTTTAGTATTAAGGTTGATTATGACACTCAATCATATTAGTAGTTTGACTAGGATATCCACCACTCAATCCTTAATCATCAAGTGATGGTAGGTTAACATAGTTTTATTTGAATCATATTAATTAGGATCCAATAATGACGATATGCACCTTTATATAGCATTATTTGAGCTTTCTTTTGTAGACATTTTCACACTTTTAGACATATTGTCGAAATTTCAAACAAGTTGTCGAAATATGTAGACAGGTAGTCGAAACATTCAGACAAGTAGTCGAAATACAAAACAAAAATCAATTTAACAATATAAAGTTGATCTAATACTGTAAAAGATACAATTAGATCAATTTAACAACTATAAAGTGTTCATTATGATCTAATTGGTCATCTTATTATTAAGGTTGATTATGACACTCAATCATCTTAATAGTTTGACTAGGATATCCACCACTTAATCTTTAATCATCAAATGATGGTTGGTTGACAAAGTTTTCTTTGAAACATGTTAATTAGGATCTAATCATAATGAGGATATACACCTTTATTTATCTTTGTTAGAGTTTTTTTTTAACATCAATAGAAGTCTATAACAATTTGATACTCACTACTATAAAAAAGCTATTTGCGTCAGTTTCTAACTGCCACAATTGAGTTTTTGCGTCAGTTTTATATGTGACGCGGAATTTCATGACGCAAACCAGGCTGGTATTTGCGTCAATGGGGAACTGTCACAAATGTTAAAAAAAACGAGGTTTTTTGCGTCAGTTAGGAACTGTCACATAAAATATTAATCAAGGAAATTGCAAATGTTTATGCCAATTTCTCTGACCTATTTTAATAAAAAAAAACAGCAGCAGAAACATAAAAACAACTGCATAAACAGAAAAACAACAACATAATTTTTTTAAACATTTATGTAAAGTTAACATTTGTGATCAAATCTACAAAAGTAATTCAGATTTCAAAGTTAATCTATGTATATAGTTATAACTTGTGTTCTAAATTTTAAGTATTAAACACTTAAACTAAAATTTCCTCACCAACTTGTTCATTTGCTAACTGAGATACGCCATAATTGATTCAGTCCACTAATCCCGTATCTCGTTGATTTCGTTAGCCGAATATGGTGCCATATTTGTAAACTAATTAGAAAATATTTAAAATAATAAGTTAGAAATCATCCAAATAAAATCATGAGTGATAGTTTAAATTAAAATTAAAAGGTAAAACAATAACTCATTTTCAAGTAGCTCTTTGGTTTAGGCTGTGAAATCAACTCTCTAGCAAAGTTCATAATGTAAAAGCCACACTCGTTTGGCCCAATTTGGTTTCAACACTATTACAGCATAGTTATCCAAATGTAAGTATTATATTTAGCAAGTTATTATAATAAAAATATGTCATATCACATTGTATGAGATTTTTATCTTTGGAACTAGATATTTGAAAAGTCTGAGCGATAATAGTAATACCACTATTTTGTGTCTTTCTAACATTATCACGTTCTATGGTGTTGAATTGAGTACTGTTAATATAATAACATTGATATACTTAATTACACTCATTGAAGGACCTTGTGCTATCCATTTTAGTGTTTCAGACACTTTGTTTGTGGTGTTATTCAAAACCTAGAATACAATAAAATAAAACCAAGTATATCAAATTCTAACAAGCTAAAATACAAGAACAACACAAGTATTTTACCTCATTCTCGAACCAAGTACTGAAATTTTGATAATGTTCATCTTGTACCCATTTTTTATTCCGAGACTTATTAGGATAAGTGGTCTTGATCCAATTGAAATGTTCTCTGAAAAATCATTTATCAACAAACTACATTCATTAACAATATAATGAAAAAGCAAAATAAGATTGACCATGCATATGTATAGGAACTTACTCGATGTATGGTTGAACGTCATCAATATTTTGTAAAACTAGGTGATGTGCTTCATCTCTATTAGATTTATTTACTTCAGAAACAACACCACCTCTACCACCTTTACTTATTTCAAACTCAATTTTAGAAAAACAAAGTCCAATACTCGCAACACCTGATAAGTATTTTGACCAGAACTCCATTGCTTCTTCAACGATGTAAGATTCGACTATGCAACCCTCAAGTCTACTTCTATTTCTAACATAACCTTTTAAAACATTCATATACCATTCAAATGGGTACATCCATCTCAAGTATACTGGTCCACACAATTTTACCTCTCTCACCAAATGAACTATTAAATGAACCATTATGTCAAAAAGTGAAGGTGGGAAATACTACTCCAACTCACACATAGTTATCACGAGATTTGTTTGAAGATTGTCCAACTTTGATACATCTACCACTTTCCAACAAATAGATTTAAAGAAGAAGCATAGTTTGGTAATTGCATATCGAACTTTTTTGGGTAACACAGAACGAATAGCTACCGGTAGAAGATGTTCAAGTAGTGTATGATGGTCATGAGACTTCATTTCAACTAAATTCAAAATTTTCATGTCTACCAGAGAATAAATATTTGAAGAATAACCTTCCGGTACTTTCACATTCGACAAAGAATGACATACCATTTATTTTTCTTCTTTAGACAGGGTATAACACGCGCAGGTGGTAAATATGTTAAACTCCATTCCTATATTTTACTGATAACCTATCCGATGACATCTAATCTCTATCTATTGTCAAACTTCACAAAAAAAAAAAAAAAAAAACAAAGCAACAAACATTAACAATTAGGTTCATAAATTACCTAATTGACAAGAAAATAAAGGAAACAATATGAAGTTATGAAATGTAACATAAATATTTTGCTATGAAAATGTGAAGTTATATAATTTATGTTGTTTTGTAGAGAAGTTGGGAAAATTTGCAAAAAAAAAAAAAAAAAAAAAAACCAAAGTGATTAAAAGAAGCAGCCCATAAAAAATTAGTCCAAGCCCATTTTAACTAAGCCCGTTGCTTCCCCTGGAGTCGCCAGTCCGTCGGCTGCGTTAAGCCCCCGAGCAGCGAAAATGGTATAAATAATAATATTGGGAATTTTTAAAAAATATGGCTTTTATACTATCAATGTACACAAATATGGGAGTTATACTTTTCTTAATTTGTATGAGAAATTTATCAAAGAAAAAGTTAAAGTATGAAAAACACAATTAATAGCTAACTAAAATATGGAAATGTCATATTTTTTTTATCATAGTTATGTTTTCTTTGATTTTGAAGGTAATTTTATTTTTGTTTTTTTTATTTTTTTCCATCATTTTTTATTATTATTTTTTTCCTTATTTGTTTTTTCTTCCATTTTTTCCTTTTTCTTTTTTTTTTCTACCAATTTTTTCCTTCATCTTTTTTTTTTCTTTCCATTTTTTCATTCTTCTTCTTTTTTTTCATTTTTATTTATTTATCTAGTTTTTTCTTTCATTTGTATTGTTTTTTTTTGTTCATATTTTTTCAGTTTTTTTTTTCATTATATTTTTTATTCATTTTTGTATTTATTATTTTCTTCTTCCATTTTTTTTTCTTTTTTCACACATATGAGCTTTTTTTTCTTCTTCCATTTTTTTTTCTACCAATTTTTCATTCATATTTTTTTCTTTTCATTTTCCATTATTTTTTTTCTTCTTCTTTTCATTCTTATTTATTCATCTTTTTTTTTTTCATTCATCATTAATTTTGTATTTTTTCATATTTTTTTTCTTCATTTTTGTACTTATTCTTTTCTCATTCTATTTTTTTTTTCATTTTTTTTTCACACATATATTTTAACATGACATAATTATTCTAATTTTTTTTTATATATTATCTTTTATTATTGTAATTTTTTTATAGTTTTTTTCCACTATATGTAAAAAAAATTCAAATCAAATTTTTCAGCATTTTCTTTTTACTGTAACACTTATAGGAATACCCAAAATTTGGAAAGAAAACTAATAAAAATATGAAAACGTGAATGGGTAACTGGTTACCTTCACATACTTTGTGTGTATATTTCTGAGGGTAACTGGTTACTTTCACGTTCTGGTGTGTGTATATTTTTGGTTTCTTTATGGTAACTAGTTACTTATGTTACTAAAATCATAGTTACTTCTTCTTCCTTTTTTAATGAGGCGTTCTTCCAATTTTTCCTTCAAATTTGATGTTTCTTTTCATATTTAATATGAGTAACTCGTCACCCCTCTTAGGTAATTGATTACCCCTCTCTTATGGCAGAAAGTTACTCATCTCAGGATAATTGGTTACCCCTCCTGGTGCATGTTATTTAACCTAGCTCTAGGATTTTTTTTTTAAGATCAATCAAGTAACGGGTTACCCTACCCAAGATTTGAAAAAAAAAACGTACAATCTTAAAAAAACATGTTTATAATAAATAAATAATAATTTTAAAAACAATTCATATTACAAAAATAAAAAATTGCAAAACAACCAAAGAAAAATTTAATATAAAATTAGTAATATAAAAAAACAAATAACCTAAAAAAATAATAATCAAATTACAAACATACCCTTCCAAATTTGATTAAGAGTAAAACTATGGCATAAACCAACTTTTATAAAAAAATATGGGAAAATAAACCCATAAAAATGAAAATTCTTAAAAAAAAAAAGCCATAGATTAACTTTTTTAGAAAAAAAGCCATATTTTTGCACACTCTATTAAAAATCTCATATAAAATGTAATTTCCTCATAATAATAATTAAAAAAAAATTAAGGTCTCGTGATTTTAGTTTAAATGAACAATTTTTTTTTCTTGGAATAATGAGATTGAGCTGGGCACAACGATCACTGCTAATCTTTCTTTATTATTAATTTTTCTTTATATAGATAAAGTCTTATATTTTGGTAGCGTTTATTCAAAGTCAAATAAGTAGTAGGACCATAATATTTTGGCAAATTTGATTTTTACGGTTGGGGGTATATCCTAAGCAATGATCACAAGTTCACGAGTGTCACAACCTAACGTACCGAAGTCCCTGGCCGGGTTTGCTTTCATCACTATAATAGTTATACGTGCATGCTTGCCTAGAGCTGTAAATACGGGCCGGACTTTCTAACATGGCACGAAATCAGCATGAGCCCGGGAGGCACGAGCATGACACGACACGAAAAAATATGGGTTTGGGCACGGCACGACACGAATTGAAAATTGGCACAGCACGACACGACATCGGCCTGAGCATGACACGACACGAAAGCATGAACAAACTAACCCGAAAGCACGACACGATAAAAAGCCCAACATTTTGACATTAATAATGATAAAAAAAAATTATTTGCCAATTATCTATAAATTAAAATTATAATAAAAGTCTATTATTTTTCTCGATTTTATATTTTGATAATTATATTAATTTATTTTAAGATCTGTGAGTTAAAATTTTTAGTATTTATTATTAGGTATTCAAATTTTAATAATTATCTTTGATATAATTTTGTGCAAAGTATTGTTAAAAAGTATATAAAAATATTTAAAACTATAATTTAAACAAAGAAATGTATTTGGATTAGTGGTGAGTCCATTGATGGTTAAATAGGAGGTGGAGGGTCCAATTTCTCATCCTCATATTTTTTGGCAATAATAAAGTGGGCTCAAATTTGAGCCCAAATAAGAAAAGTGGACCGGCCCGACATGGGCTGTGTTGGGCTTACTCTTTCAAATATGGGCCGGCCCAATCCAGCACGAATTGAAATACGGGCCCGACCCGAATTATTTGGAGGCACAAAAAATGTGGGCCAGGGCCACCCACATTTACACCAGCTTGCCCATATTGTTTGCATGTGATTTTCTCTTTTCCATAAAATACATATTACATATATATATTGAGGAGAACTCCATAAACCTACGAAGTATACATATAAACCCTAATTGAATAATAATAATAATAAAAATAAATCAACGACTGAAAATTAATAAGGAAAATACGTAAACGATAAATTAGTTAATATAAATATCTTGGGGAAAAGTCAAGTAATGCGCTGCCAACTGATCTGTCACTGACCATCTAGAACTCCAGTATAATAAATCATTACTTTGTGTTGTGTGTACTCAATATATATCCACAATCACGTTCGGGGAATCTCAATCCATTTAAACTCATCGTGATCGATCAAACACACTAATATAAATAAGACACTTTTCCTTCTTCAATTTTCACAATCAGCCCATTATTAATATCATCTCGTACTAGAGAGAAATTAGTAAGCAAGAGGTTGTTCTTGTACTTGAGAAGTTTCTCTTAAACTTTCCCAGAAAATTAATCAGAAAAAATGAGGGAGAAGAGTAGAGATGCAGAATCGGCTATGCAATCCTCTAAGGAGCTCAAACGCAAGAAGAGGATCAAATTGGCCATCTATATCGCCATCTTTGTAGTGTTTCAGATAATCGTTATTACGGTTTTTGGACTCGTTATAATGAAAGCCAAGGCTCCAAAGCTAAGGCTAAGCAATAAAATTGATATTCAAAGAGCCAATTCTTCCTCACCTTCAGTCGACATATCCTTTGTAACTCAACTTCGAGTCAAGAACTCCAACTTTGGGCCCTACAAGTTCGACAACACCACCGCCACATTCACCTACGGCGGCGCCACCGTAGGACAGGTCATCGTTCCCAAAGGCAAGGTTGGACTTAAGTCAACCAAAAAGATTAATGTGATTGTGAGTTTGAGTCCATCCCAGTTGCCAAACAATGGCGATCCCGCCGGGAAACAGTACTGGACCCCCGGCCAGAAGTTGACTCTCGGCGCCACGGCGAAGATGACCGGGAAAGTAGAGCTGATGTGGATCATGAAGAAGAAGAAGTCGACCAATATGAATTGCACTCTTATTATTGATGTCAATGATCATAACAAGCTCCGGTCTTTAGAATGCATGTCATAAAAAGTTACAGTTATTTTTTTTTTTTTCATTTTGATTCATTATGATATACATATATATATATATGTGTGTGTTAAAATGGGTGTGATAATCAACCCTAATAATTAGCCATGGAATCGATTCTCTATTCTTGTTATGTGTAATTGATCTTCAATCTTTTTCTTCTGATTCGTTTTGCCGGTCATTCATTATTTATTATATTTGTCATTTAAATATGGAATATCCCATGTTAGTGTATACCAGCACATGTTAAATATATATATATGGCTAGTAATTGCATAATTTTTCTTTTTCTTTTTTAAAGGAATTGAATATTATTACTTTTACATTGCTGACGATGCATCATTTTCACTCGTGGATAACTAAATTAAATGTTCTCTGAGAAGTCTGGGAATAAAAAACATCGAATATTATACTATATTATATGTTTTCTTTCTCCGAAACTATATGTTCTTTGTAGTTTTATACCTTCAACTTTTTTGTATAGTAGAAATCCCTCCAACAATACAGTATGCATTAAAATGTGTCATTCTGTTGCACTCTGTTCTTTTTGTAAATAGTTTGCACGTGGCTACATGTCATGTCTAGGTTAAATATAATGAATACTAATTACAAAACAACTTATGTAAACTTTGAGTATTTGTGTTAAGCATCTAAAATTGATTTTTTTTTTTTTTGGTATATAGTGATACTGTAAAGTATCTAAGTATTCACCAAAGCCTTGTACTGAAAAAGTGACATGTGACTTGTCGCATTGCACTAGATGACATGTCACCAAGTACATTTCTTGGCCCTTTTGAGTAGAAAATGCCTTTTTAAGCTATATTTTGATTAGTTGATGCCTAAATGTATTGTGGCAATTTAGTTGCTATTGTTATGGTCAAAAAAACAAAAGAGAGGAAAAAAGTAAATAAATCTAAATTAAGTATTTAGCCACTAGTGTTGTGTAATGACTCAACTACTCTAAACTTTTGGACCATTAATGAAACTATGCATACAAATCCTTAATAAAGCTTACATTACGAAAATACCATAATTTTATTAGGTAACTTGTAAAAATAAGAGTTACTTACAAAAATATCAAGAAGGATATGGGATCCCATTGTCTTAAAAACAAAACATAATTTAAAATAAAGGAGTTACATAGAAAGTGCGGAAAAATTACACATAAACCCATAAATAAAAGACTATATCCTCGAAATCGAACTCTCGACTCCTTGAATCCATTCACCATCGATACACAATCTCCAAGCATCCACGAACCTTACCGACACTAATAGCTATTTTCCTGCACATTAAACAAAAAGGAATGAGCCTAATACCCAGCAAGGAAAATCTAACACATACATCATGTACATAAATTTCATAATAAACATAAAGACATAACATAACACTAATACATACACCTACTATAATGGTCATTATTACTTGGGGTCCCATAGACTAAACAAGTCATATGCCCATGAGATTAATGGGGTCCTACTAGCTAAGTAGGTCATATGCTCATAATCTATTTGGGGTCTTGTTAGTCATATGAGTCATATGCCCAAGCCTACAACATACATATTCATAACATATTTTATAACATATTTCATAACATAAAACATAAGATAACACAAGCATATAACATATAGATTCTACCCTATTTTCCTTACCAAAGTTACCGGGATATGTGGACAGTGTTGGGACTTTGGAACACTCCTAATAACCATTATGAAAGGGTGAGTCTATAGAAGAAAAAGAGAAATGAAAGGAATGGAAAAACTAAACCTTTGAGAAACATACTTACCAAAACCTTTTTGCTTAAGAACTTAGATTCCCTAACCAAAATAAAAATTAAGGTTAGAGGCTGAGTAGAAGACTATGAGAACTTAAAAGAAAAGTACATAATTGAACTAGAGTTTTGGGTTACCTTGAAGACTTGTAAGACCAATCTACACCTCAAACCGAAATACTATAAAACCTTACTTCCCAAAGTGTTTGATAAGCTTATGATTCCCCAACCCAGGTGTTTACACTCTCACACTCACTTAGCACTTGCAGCCTCTGAACTTAGAGCAAAAGATGAATAATGGCTGGGTACTAGGTCCTATTTATAGAGTTTAGGAATGAAAGGATCTTAATTTTACTTGAATAAAAATAATGGCTTTTTAGGTGAAAATAATTTGAATAATCGTTCAGCAGAGGCTGAAGACTCGTTCAAAAGGGTGCTGGACTTATCAAGAGGTTGAATGGCTGAAAGGAAAACAAATTCAAAATGTTTCAAAATATGCTAAAGGAGGCGATATATCGCCCCCTGTAGGCGATATATCGCCTGGGCCAGTATGCCCGAGGCTATCGTGCATCGTCTCGTGTTTTCCGTATCTACGTGCTGCGATATATCGCCCCCTATAGATGCGATATATCGGCACACGCTGATTAATTAAACACGAAATTACACATTTTTAGCTAAGTTTGAATGGAGTAAACAGCCTTGACTAAGCCCTCAACGTATTCAAAGCTACTGACGACCTTATAGCATTCAAACTTTTACCCTTATTAAATTTAATCCTCAAAATACTTAATCCTTAATCATCCATACATAACATGTGCTTAAAATCCTATTGGTCCTTATCTAAACCTTATAGTATAATAAATATTATCCTTAATATCAGTCATATTAATCAAACCTTAGGTTAAAATTAATATTCTTAAACTATAGGTTAAACTTAGAAAATCTACAAGTACTACTATGAGTGTCCAAATAATTGCCGGTCTGAACCAAAATAATCCACAGTTACAAAGATAATGCTATAAATACTATAATACTACTATCTAACTAGCTAAGTAAAGTTCTTGGACTCTACAGGTTGTTTACAAAATTTTGTAACCTACCTAACTCAATTAACTCGGAAGATAACAAATATGAACAAATAGAGTTTTTTATTTTGTCCAAACCAACTATTAATTACACTTTGCATGTCAACAGGGTCCGCCCAATGTAACCCAACCTAATCGACCAACGTTATATATATATATATAATAATAATAATAAATAATTTAAACTAATTTATACAACAAGTATCTCTTTTTTTTTTTAATTTATCTCCAAACTTTTTTAATTGTGTTATTCTTATATATCTTAATAGAGATTTTTCATACATTTTTCTATTGAATTTGGAATACTTTAGTTAGAATTTTATAGTTTAGAGGGAAAAAAATTAACCTGCCCAACCCAAGTGGGTTGGGTCTATAATGAAGCTTCGATTGGTTACAGGTTGGCGCATGCCACCCGAAGTATACGTTTGGGTGGGTTGGACAACACACATCAAACCCGCCCAATGAACACCTGTAATCGATCACCATAATTCAAATATTATGTTTCTTATTATATACATAATATAGAGTAAGTGGGAGAATTTTACTTTTTTAAATTCAAATATTAAGTTATGGAATTAAGTTATTTGAATTTAAACTAATGTGCCCCATTATTTTGAAATCTCATAAAATTTATTTTACATATTTTTCCTATAATACCAGTAATTAAAAAATATACATATTTATCATTTAATATGAATTTAAATTTAGTTGTTAGACCAACATTATAGATATTTAACAATTCGTATATTCATCAACTACACTATCTAAGAGAGAATTTGAAGTATTTAAATGTCCTAAGTGATGTGAGCGAGAGAGATAGAGAGCTTGGCAATGGCTAAAGGTCATATCCTTGAATTTTATTTTACTATGCCAAAAAATACTTTTGACGTCACCCTAGGTCGTTGATAGTATCTAGGCAACGATGTCAGTTAACTACAAACGATGCTGCTGTTAACGGAGTTAGTCTTAGCACTGACACCATTAACATTTAATATTAGCGTCAATTGTATATTGACTCTAACATGCTCAATGAAATAGGCATTTTACTTAGTGTCAGTATACACTTGGTGCTAACGAGCTTTGGCGACAATAGATGCATCAACTAGGGGTGAAAATTGGTTGGTTTCGATCGGTTTTTAATGATGAAAAAACTGATTGGTCGGTTTCGGTGTGCTTATGAGGTAAACCGTAACCAACTGCCAAAACTACAAAATCCAACCGAAACAAACTACGATTATGATCGATTTTATGTAGTTTTTGGCAGTTTCAGTGTAAGCCAATAATACATATAAAAACATTACTCAAAGATACATAAATATCTAACAAGTGGAAATCACTTTGTTTCAAAGTTGGAAGGGAGCGAGCCCAACGAACTCCAGAAAATCCTTGAAGTAGAATTTCAGGGGGAGCAGAGCCCCTACCCTCATGTGCTCGTGACTCCATGTATAATGCCTCAAATTTCCTAATAAGGTTTAGGACCTTGATTAGGAGGCCGGGAGGGCCATAATGGATTTATTATGCTATTAAATGATAGTATGCATGTTTAGGTGTATTAAATATGCATGTGAACCCATTTCTGATTAATTGGGTGATTTTCATATTTTGGCCATTTCGGGCATATATGTGATATGTGTGTGTGGTGCTTTATTATTATTTGGTTATGCCAGTGTTACCCAACACGAGACGTTCCTAGGAGGTAAGCTAGTGGGAAAGTCACAACGGGATTTATGCTTGACTCGGAGTGAGTCAAGGGGTATTTAGAGCATTACCGGGTTATTGGGTAATGGGAATTAATATTTGGTGATAAATTGTGAGTTAGTAAGATCAAGGGGAAATTCTGGAGGTTTTGACTATTTTTCCCCCGGGAGTGTTTTCAGGACCCCGAGCGTTAGGATTTGTTTGAAGCTACTTAAGCTTGAAGTAACCTTTAAAGAAATAAAAAGAACGTTCTGTACGTTCCCTCTCCCTCAAAGTTCCATTTTCGTCTCCCGGTCATACTTTCGAAGGTAACTTGAGTTCTAGGACTCGGATTCAAGCGAGGATCGAGGCATAGTGATCCTAGGGAAGATTATAAGCTAATTAGCCAGAGGATTTAGTTAGAAACAACTCAATTGGAGGTAATTCAAGTTTTAAGTTTTAAGTTTTAAAAAATTTTAAGCTTGAATTGTACTTTATGTTTTGATGAGTTTTTGTTAGATTTGAGACTTGGGTTTTGTTGGTTTTGGATCATGGGGATGTTTGGGATCTTTGATTTTTGAGTTTGGAGATGTTTTGATATGTTTTTGGGAGGTTTTAAAAGGTTGAAAACGGGGAAAAATGGCTGGTCCGAGGTTGGGCCGTGACCCAGGCTTGAAGAAGCAGGTGGAGGTTCTGTTTGGCCTGAGGGCCGCGACACTTGGTGCTGTTTATGGCCAAATTGATGTATTGGTTAGGGGAACTCAAACCTTGGGCCTTGGGATCGTTCCTACTACCCGATTTAGTGGAATTCGATGTAACGACCCAAATTCGCTAATAAGGCTTAAGGGCCTTGATTAGTGTGCTAGGAAGGCATAAATGGGATTAGAGTGAATACTATTGACTTAAATGTGTGAATATGTGATTGATGATGATTATATGATAATTAATGATATTATGTGATAATATGAAATATTTATGTGATGTATGTGAGAACCACATTATTATGTGGCCAGGTTCATAGAGCGCAACTCGAGACGATCCTAGGGTCAGATAGCGGGAAAAGTCACAACGGGACTTAAGATATGACTTTGGACAAGTCAGGGGTATTATAGGTATCGGGTAGCTATTTGGACTATCGGGTTATGAAAATAAATATATGGAGATATATTTGAGGTTAGGATATCTAGGTGGGAATACTGGTGGATTTTACCGTTTTGGCCTCGGGGACGGTTCCAGCACCCCGAGCCTTGGGATTAACTTAATGAGTGGGACAAAAGCTAGGAAGCCTTTAGGAAAAAGATAAACCGGCCTTATTTTCCTCCTTCAGTTTAGTCTTCTTTCTCAAGGAACATTCAAGAGATACTCAAGGGGAAAACAGGGGAAAATTCTTGAGAAGTTGGAGCTGTAGATTGCTGGGAACTCAGAGGAATTCAGGGGTAAACTTGAGGCTTAGCTCAGTGAATAATCCAGGACTAAATCAGGGCTAAGGTAAGCACTTAATTTCCTTTTCTGTGATTAAAACTTCTGGGTTTTCTTGTTGGGTTATTGAGGAGGCTGTGGTTTTATATTTGAAGGCAGAATTGAGGAGGAAACTTGGGGATTTTGCTAGGTTTTGGCTTGGTGAAGTGGTTCAGCAGAAGAGGTAAGTTTCAACCCATGATTTAAAGGTTTTAATTTGGATTTGAATGGCTGGTTTAGGTGTTTATAGCTTTTGAGTTTCATAAATTTGAAAGAGGAGATTAGTGTATGTTATGCTGAGTTTTCTGTGGAATTATGTGGTTTAAGTCATGCCAAAGGAGTTGGGATTAATTGGTTATGAGTTGGGGAGCTTTGGGATGGTTTAAGGTGAGGTTTTAAGCTTTAAAATGGTGGGTTTTCTGGGTTCAAAAGGAAGGGTCGTGGCTCTGTTCTAGAGCGCTGCGACCCTAGAATGAAGATGAGCCAAGGGGGCTCGGCCAAAGGTGAGCGCCGCGGCGCTCAAGGCAAGGGTCGCGGCACGTGTCCTCTTTCAGGGGTGGCCCTTGGCTCTGTTTAAGGCTAGGGTCGCGGCTAAGCTTCAAGGGCCGCAGTCCTTGGTTGTGCACATGAACTTTTGAGGGTTTTAGGCATGGGAAAATGGTCTAGTATGCTCGGGATTGATTTCACCACCATGCTTGGTGGAATTCGGATTCCCGGGAGTTAGTTTTGTAACCGGAAACCTATATTCGAGTATTAATGGAACCCTATACTTTGGTTGTGACTAGGTGATAAAGGCTTAGTGTAATGCCTCGAATTTCCTAATAAGGGTTAAGACCTTGATTAGAAGGCCGGGAGGGCCATAATTGAATTATGATGCTATTTAATGATCATATGCACGTTTATGTGAATTATATTATTATATGATGGTAAATGCATGCATATGGGAGTATTTATAATTATAAGGGTATTTTAGTAATTTGGCCGATGTGAGCGTAGTTGTGTATTTTGGGTGCATGTTTGTGATTAATTAATATAGCCACATTATAAGGTGGTTTGGTTCGAACTATTCGGCATGAGACGATCATGAGATGTAAGTGTTCGGTCTAGTCATAACGGGTTTAAGTTCGAGGCTCGGGGTGAGTTTAATGATTAGAGCATTACTGGGAATTAAAGGGTAATGGGATATGGATTATTGGTGTTTGAGGTTATTGAGAATAACGGGAATTGGAGGGTGTTAATTGTGATTAATGAAATAGGTGTGAAAGGACGGTTTTGCCCTTGGTGGCTGTTAAGGTTTTATTTTAGACCTAATGGTATTTAGGTCATTTCCCCTCAAAGGATATATATCAGCCATTAAGGTTGTAGAAGAGTAACAAAAACAGAGTTTCTCTTCCTTCTCTCTCGATAGTTTTATCCTCCATTTCTCTTTGGATTTTCGAGCTCTGTTTGAGGAATTAAGCCAAGGAACCAAGCTTAGCCAAGCTAGGGTTATGCTCCACCATTGAAGAGGGTGTGTTGCTGAGATTGAGGTGAGTTTCTAGCCACTAGAACTCTTGTTTTTGCTTTGTTTTCTAAGTTAAGTTTTAGCTGGTTTTTGGGTTGGAAACTTGGGAATTGGTTGGAGTTTTGGCTAGGGTTCTTGGGGTTGTGGTCCCTAGGACATGTGAGGATGGTTTTTGGGTTTATTTGGCACAAAAAATGGGATTTGGAAGCATTGGAATAGAGTTAGAATTGAAGAGGTCGAAGAAGAAAGTTTCAGGGGTGGCTCTGTCTGGGGGTAGCGCTACACAGGGCTCAGTTGGGCGGTTTGTGGTTCTGTCTTGAGCGCTGGGGCGCTAGAAGGGCAGCGTTGTAGCGCTACCCTGTTCCTTCATAACCCTGTTTTAGGTGTTTTTAAGGGATTTTGGCTCGGGGTTTTAATCCTTAAGGCCCGGGATCAAATCTATTCACCGTGTGGGCATGTTTCGAGGTCATGAGAGTGGGGTTTAGGTTAAGACCCTATTTTTGGTAATTTTCATTAATTGGAGATTGTTTTGGTTATGACTAGGTGACCGTTAAAGGATTAAGGATCGATCGTTGTCACGGGTCGTTCTTGCTCTAATTCTCACTCGAACCGGAGGTAAGAAAACTGCACCTTGTGTATATGTGACATGCATGGCTATTCTTGATGCATGTTGGTTGATTATTAAAGGTGACATGCATGGCTATTCTTGATGCATGTTGGTTGAATATTAAAGGTGACGTGCATGGCTATTATCGATGCATGTTGGTTGATTATTAAAGGTGACATGCATGGCTATTCTTGATGCATGTTGGTTGATTATTAAATGTGACATGCATGGCTATTATCGATGCATGTTGGATTGTTAAATATAATGCATATAATGCACGAGAAACATGTGATTAGGACATGCTTTATATACTGAGTATGATATCATTCAGAGCTTGAGCCTCTGTGTTCGTGCATGGTCCTAATTGTACTAGTACTTGTTGAGTAAGCATGTTGAATACCTTGTATATGGATATTGGACACGTGATATATGTTTGGTGGCATGGCTTACTTGTGTATGGCACTGACTTATTAGTCAGAATCGGCAACGGTGTTAGATCCATCTATGAAGCTGTGATTTATTAGTCAAGTTCACAATGAGTTGAACACTGGTCGTGTTTTACTGACCTAAGAGTCAGAGATGGCATAGCGTCATGAACGCTGAGCCAAATGAAGATTAGATCTAATCGATATCAGCATTGAATGACTCATATGGGGTATTAAAGTTGGAGCGACTGGAAGGTCGATGAAAATTATAAGCGCTTGGCTAGTCTGAGACTAGTTATTCAGAGCCAGGGCATACGACCCCAGTGACTGTTTGTCACATGGCTAGGGAACGTTGTTCCACAGTTATGACTCTAGAGTCAGGAGGAAGGTTATGTTGGTGACTAATCACCATGCACCTATCCTGTTAAAGCTAGTGAGATGCTCACTTATTTGTTAAGCCCTGGTGATCCTATCGTCACATGGCTAAAGGGTTTTGTTCCCATATTAGTGACTTTTGTTATCTGTTAAGCCCTGGTGATCCTATCGTCACATGGCTAAAGGGTGATGTTCCCATATTAGTGACTTTTGTTATCTGTTAAGCCCCGGTGATCCTATCATCACATGGCTAAAGGGTATTGTCCCCATATTTGTGACTTTTTGTTATAGTCACCTATTTGCTTGGATTGTTGGTCCTGAATAATTAATACAGTCACTGTTGATATTATATCATGTTACATTGTGTTTTCTTGCTGGGCTTCGGCTCACGGGTGCTATGTGGTGCAGGTAAAGGCAAAAGAAAGTTGGACCATCCTTGAGACTGGAGAGCTTAGGTGATGACGTGTACATATGCAGCTGCTCGTCCGCCACGGCCGAGGTTTGAAGGGGAACTAGGGTTAAACCTTGTTTTGCCAAATAGAACAGCCTGTTGTAAATATTTTCTTGTAGTAGACTCTGAAATTATAATTTTGGGATCCCAACATGTATATATTAAACGTTATAGTGAAACGTTATAGTGAAACGTTATATCTTATCCAAAAATTTTAATCCCTAAACCGCTAATCATACTTAGTTACACGATTTTGGCCAAATGACTCGATTAGCGAGTTTAGCACAGTTTACAAGACACACCGTAACGGTCCCTAGAGTTGGGGCGTTACACTTAGGCTCGGGATCGGATCGTGCTTCAGGGGTGTTGCTCATAATCAATAACCGTACAAACTAAAGGTAAGAAAACTGCACCTGGCTGAATATACGTGACGGGACTAAGGGCTCCCTATTGTAATTGCTTGAAATGATGGTATTATGCCATGCAAGCTATTTAGTGAACCAGCGACCTAAGGGTGCCGAGGGTTACACTAACGCGCAGGGCGCGGCTCGGCCACTGGTAGCCGAGGACAGCTTATTATGCACTGAGCTCGGTTTAAGCGGGCCGGAGTCAGTGGGTTAAACAGAGGGTGCGACCTAAGTCGTCAGCCCTGAATACTATGTGATATGAGTGATATAAATGATTGATTGCATCCTGAATATGAGTATATGTGCTGAATGTCTATTGTGAGTAATTTGATGTGAGTTCATGCTTGATGAATTAACTGTCTGGTATCATTGATTGTGTTGTATATGATGTTTTCTTGCTGGGCCTTGGCTCACGGGTGCTACGTGGTGCAGGTAAAGGCAAGGGTAAGCTCGATCAGCCCTGATTGGAGAGCTCTGTAGGGTGAATGTACATGGCAGGCCGCTCAGCCGCCTCGGTTGAGGAGATTACAGGGACAAGAGGACCAGAACCTTGTATTTTGCCTTAGTATGGCTAATGTTTACTTATAACTGTTGAGTTTTGCGAACCAGCTTTTAAACACTGATCTTTTGGGGATCCCTTCTGTATACTGTTTATAATTTATAAAATGTATCTTTTGAGGCCAAAATATCTTTTAACCCTAGACTACTGAAGCCAAAGACACGTTTTTAAATTAATCACTTGATTAGCAAGTCATGCATTTTCTAAGTACACAGTGTAGCGGTCTTGGCTATCCAGGGCGCTACAACTTGGTATCAGAGCGTCCTAGGTTTAAGGGTTCCTGGAAATGGGCTGGACATGTACATTCGCTGCTAGAGACAAGCTCAGATCAGGGTTCGGTAACGTGTATATGTGTTTATGTGCTTATGTGCTTGTGATAAGCTATGAATAACGTTATTTACCGGATTATTAGGAAGCATGAGATACTGATAGGGCCTGGCCCTTGACTGCTGTGTGAAAATATTGAGGTATGTTTATTAACATTGTCGTGCATGTAAATGAGTATATGGATGATTAATTGTATGTAGTGCATGAATGAGTGCTTGATTTACAGTCATTGTGTAGTGAGACTGGGGGCGTGCTTATTAGCATCCAGTGCATGAGAATGAATGTTTATATGATTATTGTTTGAGAGTGGTTGTGTTTTACTGGTGGATCTTGGAAAATCTTTTACCCTGTCATCATGGTCTAACTGTCGAGTCGTTATTTGCAGATTGACTTGGATAGCTATGTGTCCAAGAAAGTCTACACGACTAGCCAGCACTAGGTCTGGGGCCAGGAATGAGATAGAGTACTTGACTCTTAGAGATTTGACGAAGATGAACGACAAGCTCAAAATTAATCTACTGGCTCTTAGTTTGGACAGTCTTGTAAATAAGGAGCATGCAACTGAGGATAACAAGGTAGATCTAACCACTTGGGAACACGTCAATGAATAGATGATATGGCAAGGACACCTACGTAATGAAATCGATTGTGCACTTGAGTACTTTAAACCTCATCCAAAGTTAAAAGTTTTAACAGTAAGGTATTACTCGAGCCACACATTCTCTCCAAGATGGATGATGTCCTTGCATCTTTTGCGAGAGATTGAATTCACTTATTGCCTTTCTTTAAAGATATTACCTGCATTTTTAGGAAAACTACCATCGCTCGAGTCACTCCAATTCTGGGATTTCAAATGTGGCAAAGTTGGTTTGGAAGATGAAGATCATGAACAAGTCCCGTTCAGTACTACTCTATACCCTAAACTTAAACGACTGACGTTCATGAGTGGGAAGAACTGGGAAGAGTGGGAAGCAGAAGTACCTTGCAGTTCAAAACTCATGCCGTCTCTCCAAACCTTGACGTTTGAGGACTGCCCTAGGCTTCGAGTGCTACCTGGCTTTCTTCAAAGAGTTCCTATGCAAATTATAAATATTCACCGTAGTAGTATTCTCGAGGAATATTGCAGAACGAGAGAAGGGAATGAATGGCCCAAGATTTCTCACTTCAAAAACATTATCATCGACCAGGTGCACGTGCAGAGTGATGGTTGTTACGTCAAAGTGACTATTTGAACAAGAGTGCTGGTTTCGATCCATGAACGTACAGGTATTGTCATACTAAATCAAATATATTAAATTCCTATATTTTCTGAATAATATATATTCATTTTTTGCTTCTTGGTTAGAATGTTATAAACATGCATGGTAAAGGATCATTGATATGTGAAATAAGTTAAGGTTGAATATTTGCCCATACATATTTTATTACCACCGGCCACCATAGGTAATGACCGACACCACCAGCCCCCAACATGCACAAACATCTTATTCAAAATTAAGTTTATATAGATTTTTGTTTTAAATGAAATTTAACTTGTATATGTAGATTAAAAGTCTAATACTATTGTTTAAGTAGATTAAAGTATTGCAAAAAAAATTAGGTCTATTTCTGAAGTTTTTTGGAACTTAAATGTTGAAAATCTAAAGAAAAAAAATAGTAGTGGGTTCGGCCATTTTTGGGGTGAGAGAAACTTAGAATTTTTCGACCACCCGTCTAAATTTCAGACCAGCATTCTAACATATAGACCAATCGTCTTATATATTCGACCATCAGTTTAACTTTTAGACCACCTGTTGAAATTTAGACTAGTAGTCTAATTTTTAGACTGCATGTCCTATATTTATGACCACTTGTCGAATTTTCAGACAGCGCATCGAATTTACAAACAAGGTGTCGAATTACCATATTTTCATGATTTTTAACACGATTTTCATTTTTTTATATAACATTTTAATTTAATTAATACCAATAATTTATATTTGTTTGTTGTATAATTTTCTTTTCAGATGTTATAAAAAAATATTGTAATAATATGTGATGAATTTGTGGAAAAAGAATG
Organism: Humulus lupulus; assembly: GCF_963169125.1. Lineage (NCBI taxonomy): Eukaryota > Viridiplantae > Streptophyta > Magnoliopsida > Rosales > Cannabaceae > Humulus > Humulus lupulus. Next base: position 239,195,181 of record NC_084797.1, read on the forward strand.
AAGACTCTTGGAAATTGATTTCAAATAGCTCACGTTCAAGATCAAGTTTGGTACAAATTGACCTAACTTTTGACGAGTTAGTTGAACATATTTATGAAGTACAGAAATTGATCGCAACCTTTTCGATATAGAATTAACTTAGAAGACAACAACGATGGTGGGAATTGATCCAATTGCAATAAAAAATAGTAGAGACGTTGTTAGTTTCTTTACATGACAAGAGTGTGATCTGGTTCCATTATGTATGTGCTTGATAAAGAAGATGGAAAATTTGTAATTTATGACCTAACTTTTGACGAGTTAGTTGAACATATTTATTTTGGATGTGGTTTAATATGTAATTTTATGATAACTTTGTGTTATAGATATGATTTTATACATTGTAGAAAATTTCAGACAGGTTGTAGAAATTCCAGACAGGTGGTGAAAATATAAGGACAAGCTGTCAAAATTATTAGACAGATGGTTGAAATTTACGACGACCTGTCGAAATTCATAGACAGACACGAAATATACGACAAGTGGTTGAAATATACAAAAAAGTTGTTGAAATTTCAGACAACTTGTAAAAAATGTGTAATTAATAGCCAGACAAGTAGTCGAAATTTTAGACGGCTTGTCGAAAGTAAAAGACAAGAAATCTAAATCTTAGGTGACCTGTCGAAAAAGTGTAATATAGACAAGCTGTCAAAAAATAGAGACATGTTGTTGAATTCTTTAGATGGGTTGTTGAAATTTCGGACAGGCTGTCGAAAGTAATAGAGACGTAGTCACAATTTTAGACGGTTTGTCGAAAATAATAGACAAGTAGTTGAAATTTTAGACGACCTATCGAAAATAATAGACATGCAGTTTTGATTTTAGATATTTTTTCGAAAGTAATAGACATGTAGTCAAAATGTTAGAGGACTTGTCGAAAAGGTGTAATTAACCACAAAAAAAGTGTTAATTAGGATCTAATACTATGAATAACTACAATTAAATCAATTTATCGTCTTATTAGTACCTTATTAAGGTTGAGATAGATAAACAATACCTTATTAACGACATGTCGATATGCAATGTTATATAGTGTTATTGGAGCTTTTTTTTTTCTTGGTACATTTTCAAAATTTTAGACGTATTGTCAAAATTAATACCACAGTTACTCATATAATTTCAAGGGCCCCAACAATCTTAACTTTGGCAAGCTAAATATTTATGATATCAATCTAAATAAGAATCAAAGTTGAATGAGTCATTTAATTTAGCTTAGGTTAGAAAATTCATTTTGAAAAAAAAGGACACTAGTTAAGTGTAAGGGTTTGAGATCCAAAACTACAAAGTTGCATTGCCCACACACTACTCAAAAGTTTATTGTCTCAAATAAATTCTTCCAAGGCACAAATAGACAAAATACAAGCATATGTGACCTAATTGGGTTTCATATCACTCTTTCTCATCTTCAATAAAACTTCAACACATCTATTTGTATCTCCATTTCTCCCGTAACCTTTAATCGTGACACTCAATCATCTTAGTAGTGTTCAATATGATCTAATTGGTCATTTTATTATTAAGGTTGATTATGACACTCAATCATATTAGTAGTTTGACTAGGATATCCACCACTCAATCCTTAATCATCAAGTGATGGTGGGTTAACAAAGTTTTATTTGAATCATATTAATTAGGATCCAATAATGATGATATGCACCTTTATATAGCATTATTTGAGCTTTTTTTTTAGACATTATCACACTTTTAGATAGATTGTCGAAATTTCAAACAAGTTGTCGAAATATGTAGACAGGTAGTCGAAACATTCAGACAAGTAGTCGAAATACAAAACAAAAATCAATTCAACAATATAAAGTTGATCTAATACTGTAAAAGATACAATTAGATCAATTTAACAACTATAAAGTGTTCATTATGATCTAATTGGTCATCTTATTATTAAGGTTGATTATGACACTCAATCATCTTAATAGTTTGACTAGGATATCCACCACTTAATCTTTAATCATCAAATGATGGTTGGTTGACAAAGTTTTCTTTGAAACGTGTTAATTAGGATCTAACAATTGTTAGAGTTTTTTTTAACATCAATAAAGTCTATAACAATTTGATACTCACTACTACAAAAAAATCCATTTGCGCCAGTTTCTAACTGCCACAATTGAGTTTTTGCGTCAGTTTTATATGTGACGCGGAATCCAATAATGCAAACCAGTCTAGTATTTGCGTCAATAGGGAACTGCCACAAATGTTAAAAGAACGAGATTTTTTGCGTCAGTTAGGAACTGTCACATAAAATATTAACCAAGGAAATTGCAAATGTTTATGCCAATTTCCCTGACCTATTTTGATAAAAAAAAACTGCAGCAGAAACAGAAAAACAACAGCATAATTTTTTTTAAACATTTATGTAAAGTTAACATTTGTGATCAAATCTACAAAAGTAATTCAGATTTCAAAGTTAATCTATGTATATAGTTATAACTTGTGTTCTAAATTTTAAGTATTAAACACTTAAACTAAAATTTCCTCACCAACTTGTTCATTTGCTAACTGAGATACGCCATAATTGATTCAGTCCACTAATCCCGTATCTCGTTGATTTCGTTAGCCGAATATGGTGTCATATTCGTAAACTAATTATAAAATATTTAAAATAATAAGTTAGAAATCATTCAAATAAAATCATGAGTGATAGTTTAAATTAAAATTAAAAGGTAAAACAATAACTCGTTTTCAAGTAGCTCTTTGGTCTAGGCTGTGAAACCAACTCTCGAGCAAAGTTCATAATGTAAAAGCCACACTTGGTTGGCCCAGTTTGGTTTCGACACTATTACAACATAGTTATCCAAATGTAAGTATTATATTTAGCAAGTTATTATAATAAAAATATGTCATATCACATTGTATGAGATTTTTATCTTTGGAACTAGATATTTGAAAAGTCTGGGCGATAATAGTAACACCACTATTTTGTGTCTTTCTAATATTATCACGGTCTATGGTGTTGAATTGAGTACCGTTAATATAATAACATTGATATACTTAATTACACTCATTGAAGGACCTCGTGCTATCCATTTTAGTGTTTCAGACATTTTGTTTGTGGTGTTAGTCAAAACCTAGAATACAATAAAATAAATATCAAATTCTAACAAGCTAAAATACAAGAACAACACAAGTATTTTACCTCATTCTCGAACCAAGTACTGAAATTTCGATAATATTCATCTTGTACCCATTTTTTATTCCGAGACTTATTAGGATAAGTGGTCTTGATCCAATTGAAATGTTCTCTTCAAGAAAAATCATTTATATCAACAAACTACATTCATTAACAATATAATGAAAGAGCAAAATAAGATTGACCATGCATATGTATAGGAACTTACTCGATGTATGGTTGAACGTCATCAATATTTTGCAAGACTAGGCGAGGTGCTTCATCTCTATTAGATTTATTTACTTCAGAAACAACGCCCCGTGTACCACCTTTACTTATTTCAAACTCAATTTTAGAAAAACAAAGTCCAATGCTCGCAACACCTGATAAGTATTTTGACTAGAATTCCATTACTTCTTCAACGATGTAAGATTCGACTATGCAACCCTCAAGTCTACTTCTATTTCTAACATAACTTTTTAAAACTTTCGTATACCATTCAAATGGGTACATCCATCTCAAGTATACTAGTCCACACAATTTTACCTCTCTCACCAAATGAACTATTAAATGAACCATTATGTCAAAAAGTGAAGGTGGGAAATACTGCTCCAACTCACACATAGTTATCACGAGATTTGTTTGGAGATTTTCCAACTTTGATACATCTACCACTTTACAACAAATATATTTAAAGAAAAAGCATAGTTTGGTAATTGCATATTGAATTTTTTTGGGTAACACAGAATGAATAGCTACTGGTAGAAGATGTTCAAGTAGTGTATAATGGTCATGAGACTTCATTCCAACTAAATTCAAAATTCTCATGTCTACCAGAAAATAAATATTTGAAGAATAACCTTCTGGTACTTTCACATTCGACAAAGAATGACATACCATTTATTTTTCTTCTTTAGACAGGGTATAACACTCGCAGGTGGTAAATATGTTAAACTCCATTCCTATATTTTACTGATAACCTATCCGATGACATCTAATCTCTATCCATTGTCAAACTTCACAAAAAAAAAAAAACAAACAAACAAAGCAACAAACATTAACAATTAGGTTCATAAATTACCTAATTGGCAAGAAAATAAAGGAAACAATATGAAGTTATGAAAAGTAACGTAAATATTTTGCTATGAAAATGTGAAGTTATATAATTTATGTTGTGTTTGTAGAGAAGTTGGGCAAATTTGCAAAAAAAAAAAAAAAAAAAAAAACCAAAGTGATAAAAAGAAGCAGCCCATAAAAAATTAGTCCAAGCCCATTTTAACTAAGCCCGTTGCTTCCCCTGGAGTCGCCAGTCCGCCGGCTGCGTTAAGCCCCCGAGCAGTGAAAATGGTATAAATAATAATATTGAGAATTTTTAAAAAAATATGGCTTTTATACTATCAATGTGCAAAAATATGGGAGTTATACTTTTCTTAATTTGCATGAGAAATTTATTAAAGAAAAAGTTAAAGTATGGAAAACACAATTAGTAGCTAACTAAAATATGGAAATATCACATTTTTTTTATCATAGTTATGTTTTCTTTGATTTTGAAGGTAATTTTATTTTTGTTTTTTTTCCATCATTTTTTATTATTATTTTTTTCCTTATTTTTTTTCTTCCATTTTTTCCTTTTTCTTTTTTTTTTTATGCCAATTTTTTCCTTCATCTTTTTTTCATTCCATTTTTTTCATTCTTCTTCTTCTTTTTTTCATTTTTATTTATTTATCTATTTTTTTCTTTCATATTTTTTCAGTTTTTTTTTCATTCTATTTTTTATTCATTTTTGTATTTATTATTTTCTCCTTCCGTTTTTTTCTTTTTTCACACATATGAGGTTTTTTTTCTTCTACCAATTTTTCATTCATATGTTTTTTTCTTTTCATTTTTCCATTATTTTTCTCCTTCTTCTTTTCATTCTTATTTATTCATCTATTTTTTTTTCATTCATCATTTCTTTTGTTTTTTTTTCATATTTTTTTTTTCATTTTTGTACTTATTCTTTTCTCATTCTATTTCTTTTTTTTTTTTTTCATTTTTTCACACATATATTTTAACATTTCATAATTATTCTACTATTTTTTTTATTTATTATTGTAATTTTTTTTATAGTTTTTTTCCAATATATGTAAAATAAATTCAAATCAATTTTTTCAGTATTTTCTTTTTACTGTAACACTTATAGGAATACCAAAATTTGGAAAGAAAACTAATAAAAATATGAAAACGTGAATGGTAACTAGTTACCTTCATATTCTTTGTATGTATATTTCTGAGGGTAACTGGTTACTTTCACGTTCTGGTTTGTGTACATTTATGGTTTCTTTATGGTAACTAGTTACTTATGTTACTAAAATCATAGTTACTTCTTCTTCCTTTTTTAATGAAGTGTTCTTCCATTTTTTCCTTCAAATTTGATGTTTCTTTTCATATTTAATATGAGTAACTCGTCACCCCTCATATGGCAGAAAGTTACTCATCTCAGGATAACTGGTTACCCCTTCTGGTGCATGTTATTTAACCTAACTCTAGGATTTTTTTTAAGATCAATCAAGTAACTGGTTACCCTACCCAAGATTTGAAAAAAAAAAACATACAATCTTAAAAAAACATATTTATAATAACTAAATAATAATTTTAAAAACAATTTCATATTACAAAAAAAAATTTCAAAACAACCAAAAAAAAAATTTAATATAAAATTAGTAATATAAAAACAATATAAAAAAACAAATAACCTAAAAAAATAATAATCAAATTACAAACATACCCTTCCAAATTTGATTAAGAGTAAAACTATGGCATAAGCCAACTTTTATACAAAAATATGGGAAAATAAACCCATAAAAGTGAAAATTCTTAAAAAAAGTCATAGATTAACTGTTTTAGAAAAAAAGTCATATTTTTGCACACTCTATTAAAAATCTCATATAAAATGTAATTTCCTCATAATAATAATTAAAAAAAATTAAGGTCTCGTGATTTTAGTTTAAATGAACAAATTTTTTTTTTTTTGAAAAAACAACATTTTTTTTTCTTGGAATAATGAGATTGAGCTGGGCACAAGGATCACTACTAATCTTTCTTATTATTTTTTCTTTATATAGATAAAGTCTTATATTTTGGTAGCGTTTATTCAAAGTCAAATAAGTAGTAGGGCCATAATATTTTGGCAAATTTGATTTTTATGGTTGGGGGTATATCCTAATCAATGATCACAAGTTCACGAGTGTCACAACCTAACGTACCGAAGTCCCTGGCCGGGTTTGCTTTCATCACTATAATAGTAATACGTGCATGCTTGACTAGAGCTGTAAATACGGGCCGAGCTTTCTAGCACGGCACAAAACCGGCACGAGCCCAAGAGGCACGAACACAACACGACACGAAAAAATATAGGCTTGGGCCAGACACGACATGAATTGAAAATTGGCACGACACGGCACAACAAGCCCGAAGGCACGACACGAAAACACGAACAAACTAACTCGAAAGCACAACAAGATAAAAAGCCCGATATTTTGACATTAATAATGATAAAAAAATTTATTTGCCAATTATCTATAAATTAAAATAATAATAAAAGTCTATTATTTTTCTCAATTTTATATTTTTATAATTATGTTAATTTATTTTAAGATTTGTGAGTTAAAATTTTTAGTATTTATTATTAGGTATTCAAATTCTAATAATTATCTTTGATATAATTTTGTGCAAAGTATTGTTAAAAAGTATATAAAAATATCTAAAACTATAATTTAAACAAAGAAATGTATTTGGATTGGTGGTGAATCCATTGATTGTTAAAGAGGAGGTGGAGGGTTCAATTTCCTATTCTCACATTTTTTGGCAATAATAAAATGGGCCAAAATAAGGAAAATGGGCACGCCCGAATAAAGAAATAGAGATAATTACATCTCCCACCGTAATATAAAAAAAAATCGTTTTATACGATATATTTAATAGATTACAAAAATACGGCTTTCCCCACCCGTGTGTGTATATATATATTGACTCTTTATTTTTATTTTTGTCTTAATTTTTAATAAGAATTTAGGCATATCAAATAATATAATAATTTACTACCTTCAATAAAATAAAATAAAGTAGATTAATTTATTTTTATTTAAAATAAATATATTTATTAATATTAAAATTAATATTTATACAATTACTCAAAAAATAAATAAATATTTATACAAATTACAATATGTTGTTAATTAAAATTAATATTAACAACTATATGTTACAATATATAGTTAAAGATAATCACAATATTATTATTCTATATAAAAATATTATATATATTTTTTAAATCATAACTAGTCAAGTCTCAACACTCAATATTAAACCAAAATTATAATCTAGTCCAAGTTTCAAGTTTTGTTACAAAAATATATTTAAAGTTAAAAAATTAGTTTTGTAAATGTTTGTAATAATCATGTTAAGTAAATTTATAAATATTTATGTAAATGTGAGTTACAAAAATAAACTTTTTAGTTGTGAAATAAGTTTTGTAAATTGTTGTTACAAAAGTGTAAAACTTGTTTAAAATAAATATTGTATTTCACCACTATATTCAATAAAGTGTTTTATAAATAATGAATATCTTAAATTTATGTTTTTAAGTTGTATAACATAAATATGATGGTTCATGTAATTTTTTGGTACAATATTGTAACAATATGGAAAAGTATAATATTTTTAACTATATTTTGTTTATGATTTCTTAACTATAAAATATTTTCGTAAATGTTAGTTACAAAAATATCTTTCTTAGTTGTAAAACTAGATTTGTAAACTATTGTTACAAAAATAAAAAATTTAGTTACGAATTTGTTTGTAAGTTTTATCTACAAAAAAACAAAAACAAAAAATCTACAATTCTATAACTGATTTTGTAAATATTATTTATAAACGCGTAATAGATATTTACATGTTTGTAACATATATTTACTAGTTTGTAAACGTTAATTACAAAAAATTGTATTTTACAGCTTTTATTTATGATTTTGCCACTCCGTATTTACAATTTTGTCATTCTGTGTGTTTATCCAAAAATTCCATATTTTTGTAATATACCATATTTTTTAGATTTATTTTTTAAACTTTTAGTGCATTTTTGTAGATTTCCCAAAGAAATATCGGCTGACCCAATATGGCACGACATGTGCCAGACCCATGAGCTGTCTTGGGCTTACTCTTTCAAATGTGGGCCGGGCCGGACCACCCACATTTACACCTCTATGCTTGCCCATATTGTTTGCATGTGATTTTCTCTTTTCCATAAAATACATATTACATATATATATTGAGGAGAACTCTATAAACCTACGAAGTATACATATAAACCCTAATTGAATAATAATAATAATAATAAATCAACGACTGAAAATTAATAAGGAAAATACGTAAACGATAAATTAGTTAATATAAATATCTTGGGGAAAAGTCAATAAAGTAATGCACTGCCAACTGATCTGTCACTGACCATCTAGAACTCCAGTATAATAAACCATTACTTTGTGTTGTGTGTACTCAATATATATCCACAATCACCTTTGGGGAATCTCAAACCATTTAAACTCATCGTGATCGATCAAACACACTAATATAAATAAGACCCTTTTCCCTTCTTCAATTTTCACAATCAGCCTGTCTATCAAGTAAGTACGATAGCACAAACACTAGTAAATGCACACATAGTTTACGGGAGCCCTCTCCCAACTCTGTATATTAATCATAATACAATGATACAAATGTTCATGCGCCGGATATCACACTTTGATGCTTCAGGTGCCTAGGCTACATTAATAACATTCCAACAGAGGCATAGGTTGACAACCCCAACCACCTAGGTGTTAGCTGGACCAACCAGCTTGCAACACGTCTCTCATGCAAGCCACATGCCCATTGGATAGACACTTGTCCCTCAACCAAGCATATGGGACAAGCACCATTGGATTCTTCCTTCAAAGGATCAAGACACTCTATGTGGATCCTCCTGATAATCCCTAGTAACCGTCTTGTAACCACCTGATCACATCTTGTTCATAAGGTACCATAAACAGTCACCACGTGTATGCACTGGCGCGCGCACACATCCCAACATGGCGCCAAGCATCCAACACTTGATTCCCACCTTTTAATAAGCTTAGCCACACATTAACATAGCCTAGACACCATTCCTAAGCCATGGCCGAAGACCCTCCCTGGGGGCACAAGGGTCACCCCCCTTAAGGAGGATTATGGAGATTTAACCCCATGGCAGGAACTTATATGATTTTTGCTTAGGAGACATATTTCTACTTTTGGAAACCTTCCCATACTAGAATATTCAAGCCCTTTTAACCTCTCATCCTAGACCTCTCTAGGATCCTTTTCGACCATACTCCGCCCAAGGATTATCCACTTGGCCCGTGGTGTTTTCGTTCACCAAGGCCTGCACCCATGCGCGCGCATGCGCCCTGTTTTCGTGCGTGCCCACCCTTTTCTGTGCGCACCTACGCGCGCGTATCTTGATGAGGGGCTAACAGACCTCCCCCACCAGATGAACTCGATGTCATCGTCGAGATGCCTTGGAGATATGCATTAACCTGGTCCTGAAACTGCCATAAGGACACTGCTTTCTCCCATGTAGCCTCTGCTACTTCTTCACCAAGTACCCTATGATCGAGCACCCTCTCGACCTCCTTCTCAAATTGTTTCCTTACTGTAGGAGGAGCCCGTACTTCCTACTGCCTTGAACCTGAACCATCATCATGAAATTTCTTTAGAAAACTCACGTGAAACGTCGAGTACACCTTAAACCTTTCGGGCAACTTCAGTCTATAGGCTACTGCTCCAACTTTCTTTACAACTTCGAAGGGTCTGTCATACTTTAACGTTTGTCTGTTACCTTCTTCCAAATCTGGGGTGTAAGCTTTAACATCACTTTATCCCCAACAGAAAACTCTAAATCTCGCCTACGCTTATCAGTGTACTTCTTCATCCTTTTCAAAGCCTTAGCGAGACTGTCTCGTGCTTGTTCCAGCATCTTAGTTCTATCCCTTGCAAACCGATAAGCTGCCAGAAAGGACCCTTGGGACTTCTGTTTCGCCACCTCATGAGGCGTCAGTGGTTGTTTTCCAAACACCAGCTCTGCGGGACTCACCTTTGTTGTTGAGGACTGATGGACGTTGTAGCAGTATTGTGCCACATCTAGCAACTCCACCCAATTCCTCTGACTCGCAGTAACGTAGTGCCTCAAATACTCTTCCAGTAACTGATTCACCTGCTCAGTCTGACCATCTATTTGTGGGTGATTTGCAGTAGAAAACTTCAAATCCGAACCCAACATGTTGAACAAAGTGGTCCAAAAACGCCCATTAAACCGAGAATCCCTATCACTGATGATGTCAGCCGGAATGCCAAAATACTTCACCACATGTTTCATAATCAAACCAGCAGCCACCTCTGCCAGACATGCATGTGGTGCAGGAATGAATACACCATACTTCAAAAAATGATCAACGACAACCAGAATCGATCTCATTCCCCCTATGTTCGGGAATCCGACAATAAATCCATACTAATGCTCTGCCATGGATACTCCAGAATAGGCAAAGGCTGTAGCAAGCCTGCCTCCCTTTTCCTTTCAGTCTTGTCCTATTGACAGACTAGACACGTTTGGACATATGCCTCCACATCCTTTTCCATCCTAGGCCAACTGTAAGACCTAGATAGCAAAGTCGTCATTCTTTCCACACCTGGATCATGCGTTTCCCACAACACCTCAGTTCTCAAACCCCCACTTTTTAGAACGAACAACCTGCTACCCTTGGAATATAACAAGCCGTCCTTAAGCCAATACCTGCGCACCACCCCCTCAGTGACCTGCGCTTTCAGTTTGACATATTCAGAATCGAGCAAGGATTGCTCCCTCACCCGGCTAAGAAAGGTTGTCTCAACCTGAGACAACGCTGCAATGTAAGCTTCCATTTCCTTTCGACTAAGAGCATCAGTGACTTGGTTCTGCCTTCTTGGTCTGTGAACCCATACAAAGGCGAATTTGGCTAAATACTTGTAACGACCCAAAATTACTAACAAGGCTTAAGGGCCTTTATTAGGGTGTCGGGTGGGCATAATTGGATTATATGTGATTTAAATGATTAAATGCATGATTATGTGATAAGCATGCTTATATGATTATTTGGATATATGAGATGCATGACTATGAGTATTAGTATGCATGTAGACCTTGTTTAGGCTATAAGGGTATATTTGTAATTTTGGCTGTCGAGGGCATAAATGTAAATATTTGTGATAAATTTTTGAGACCACATTATTATGTGGATACATTTGCAGCATGTGACTCGAGGCGATCCTAGTGAGCGATTTAGCGAAAAAGTCACAGTGGGATTTTATACTCGGCTTGGGGTGAGTCTGGGGGTATTTATGGGAATTTAGGAAATATATTGGAGACTAATTGATATTCAGGTAAATAATTGGTGATTATTTATGTGTCGAGATGCAAGCGGTAAATATTAGAGATGTTATCCCCATTTCCTGCATGGGCTCGGGACCCTCGTCTTGGCCCACTTCCAGGAGGCCAGCTCTGCACGCGGGCCCGACCCAAGGTCCCTTGGTATGGAGAATGCCCAAGGGGAAGGGTATGGACCGGGGACTCAGGACTGGGCCCATTGGAGGTGTCTGGGATGTCCATCCAGATCCATTCTCAGTAAGGATCGTCCGGGCGGCGCCCAGAGCATTCTGATCGCTGTGTCCTACGGATCCCTATCCCGGACCACTGACGTGGTCTGGGCCGATGGTAAACGAAGCGGGACAAAGGTAAATGGACCCGGATCGTCTCACCCCTGGTTGAAGGGGCCAGGCGTCCAGGACCCTGACGCTGCCTCACTCCACGTGGGCGTTGTCCCCCACTCTTCACCTGCATAAAAGGTCATCTCAGGATTGCACGCCAATGTGTCTGGACTGCGCAGCCAAGTACTCTGACTGGTCTTGTCTCCTGAATCTGCCTCGTGACTCGAAGTGGCCAGGCCAAAAGCGCCGTTTTGTCGGGCGAGATACATCTCTAAGGTCGACCTGTTGGGCCTTAACTGGTTTTGGATTTACGTACTTTGTACCTTATTGTATTGGGCCTCCACTAGAAAGGCCCCTTGTATCCATTTCTCTGATGGACCCGGATCGAATTCGGGTCCAGACCCGATATTCCCCTCGGCTTATAAATATAAGCTACAGAACACTGTAAAGGCTCTCTTCGGAAAAAATATAGAGAGAAAACTCCATTGTAAAAGCTTCTTCAAGCTCTAATAACATAGACTCGTGGACTAAGGCTAGTTAACGCCCCAACCACGTAAAAATCCCGTGTTGCTTTTCTGCTTTCATTATTTTTACCAGTAAATATCACTTATTAATAGAGTTGCCGAAAATCTCGGTTAACAGTTTGGTGCTTTCATTGAGAGCTGAAGGAAGCTAGCGCCAACGTCAGGCCTTTACTACGATGGTGAACACACGACACACCACCTTCGACCCTACTAATCCCGAGCAAGGCAACGGAGACCCGCTGCCTTCTCAGCATATTCCTCCGGACCTGCTCGAGGACGTGCCTCCCCAGACATCTCACCAAGATGAGTTGCAAGACTACGAGGGTGGGACAGAGTACGAAGTGGAAAACGAGGAAGAGTATTATGAGGAGGAAAATGAGGGGGAGTACCACGACGAAGCCGCGGATCCCAAGACCCCCCGCGACGATCAGCAGGACTTGGAGGTGACTAGACTAAGGCAGCAAGTCCTGGATCAAGAAGCCAGGATCGCTGAGCAGGCGGAGGCGTATCGTCGGATGCAAGAGTCTCTCCAAGCCTTGCAGGCGCTCATGGCCGCGCAGGGTCCGGAAGCCAACCCTACAGCTGGCCCGCTTCCAGAAACGAAGCAACCCGCTCCCCAAGAGCAAGCTGGGGCCCCCAGAGGTGCCAGCCCGGTCCATCCCCCGGAGCCTTTTTCCGAACCGGCTTCGGGAGTCCCGGACAAGGAACGACGAAAGACCCAGGAGAAGACCACCCCCTTCGGAAAAGCCGGGGCACGTCCACAGACGTTACCTAGGAAAGAGAAGGTGCGCCCCGTCCCAGGACGAGGCCACCCGATCAATCCGCAGGGGACGCGACCACGGAATGGACAGCCCCGACACGCCCCAGGGCCAAACGGGTGGGAAAGGTCTTTGCACCCGAGTGCCTCGGTCAACAAGAACCGTCGAGAACGGCCTCGCCGCGAGGATCGTCACGCTCTCAGTTCAAGGGACGACACTTCCCAGATAGATTTACGCAATGGACTGAATGCTCGGAAAGAGCGGGCCCGCAAGGAAAAAGTCCTCCCTCGAGACGGCGACCTCAGGAATGACATCAACGACAGGAGGAACGAGAGAATCCCCCTGGAGGATAGCACGACCAAGCTGCTCATGGAGCAGATGTCCGCATTAAAAAAGGTCACTGATCGCCTGGTCCGCAAGCAGGAAGGCGCGGACACTGACTCCGACGAAGAGGATAAAGAGCCTTGCGCGAGGCACATCCTGGACGCCGTACTGCCCAAGGGGTTCAAGATGTCGAGCCTCACCGCCTATACTGGAAATACTGATCCTAGGGATCATCTGTCCCGGTACAACCGACTCATGACAGTGGCTCACGTCAGCGACAACGGAAAATGCCTCTGCTTCTCCATCACTTTGGGCGGCCACGCCGAAGAGTGGTGGAAGAGGCTTAAACCGGGGTCCGGGCTGCAGTCAGCGTTTCGGATGCAGTTCGTGGCCGCCATGAGGATGGACATGCAAATCAGTGCCCTCGCCAATATTAAGAAACTACCCGCGGAGAGATTGAGAGCCTACATCCAGCGCTTTACTGAAGAAGCCTCCAAGACAAAAGTCGATGACGGACAGCGCCTGGTGGCACTGCAGTCCGGGATCCAGGCCGGGTCCCCCCTTTGGGATGACATGCAGCGCAGCAAAGCCACCACCTTGGAAGAGTTCATCAGGAGGGCCCAAGGATTCATCAACTGGGAGGAAGCTCAGATCCAGGCCTTCGAATGGCCCCCAGCTCCTCACCCCATCTCTAAGACGATTCTGGGATGTGCGGGACAGTTCCCGGCGCAGTCCTACACCACGCCCCCCATATCCCTGGGGTCGACCATCACGTCCGGCATCAGTTACACCCCTACGGTATATGGCCCTGCCACTTCGGGGTACGCCCCGGCCCAGTCAGCCCACTTCTCCGGTTATGGCGTCGCGTCGGCAGCACACAGCATGTCCCCGTCGTGGCCCAGCAGTCACAAACAGGAGTGACTGAGGCAAGCGTGAATCCCTCCCGGGGGAAACGATCAGGCAAAGGCCAGAACCGGCCCGAGCTGGCCAAAAAGGGGAAGAGGGGCTACGAGCCCCAATATTCGGAATACACCAACTTGGTGGACACCCGGGAAAACATATATTTGGCGACAGAAAGGGTGGTCCACTACCGGAAGCCTAGCCCCATGTTTAAGGGGGGAAGGAACCCGAGAGACACCAGCAAAAGGTGCGCCTATCACAAAGACGTGGGCCACACCACCGACGAGTGTCGGCAGCTCAAAGATGAGATTGAAAATCTCATCAAGCTGGGGCACCTCCACCAGTGGGTAAGAATTCCCGTGGGAGTCCCGGGCGTGTCAGTAAGCCCCGGGCAATCCACGACCCCGATAACGACTCGTGCATTCCCGCCCCAGGGAGGGTATGCACAGGGACCTCCAGCGCAGGCCCCTCAGGGGGCCCTCGCATTGCAGGTTCTCGGCCCCGGAATGCCCTATCCCTCCGGGACAGCACCCCCTCGAGTGGACGGACATGTGGCGACCATCTCGGGCGGACCTCACCTAGGAGGACCTTCGAGGAATGACCAAAAGCGCTACCTGAGCGAGTTGGACCACGACCAGGAAGTTTGCGCCCTTGTCCAGGCTCCGGCTCAGCGCCCTAAGCTGATGAACCTCCCCATCACCTTCACGAAGGACGACGCCCGCAACGTCCATTTTCTGCACCATGACCCGCTGATGCTCAAATTGCCAACAAATTAGTGTCCCGCGTGTTGGTAGATGGCGGAAGCTCCGTCAACTTGTTGTTCAAACCCGCTTTCGCCGCCATTGGCCTGACGGAAGCAGATCTGGCGTCCTGCCCGACCCAAATCTACGGCTTCAACGGAGATGCGCTTCTCCCCATGGGAAAGATCCAGCTGCCGGTGACGCTGGGGGGTGAATTGCAGCACTCATTCAAGTTCTGCACCTTTGTTGTGGTGGATTGCCCCACCGCTTACAACGTCATCTTTGGCCGGCCCGCACTGGTCGAGTTCGGGGCCATCACCTCCATCCGCCATCTTTGCATGAAGTTACCATGCGACAACGGAGGGGTAGGGACTTTCCGGGGAGACTAAAAGAGCGCCTGAAAGTGTTACCATGTCTCTACCCGGCCCATATACATGGTCCGGGAGGAGCCCGTCGAGCCAGTCCTCCTTCCTACTAAACGAGTGGTCCAGGAAGAGGATGATCTGGAGCCGCGAGTAGGAGACGATCGCGTCCTAGAGCCAATGGACGAAATAGAAGAGGTGTCCATCAGTGAAACCGACCCGGCGAGGACCATCCAGGTAGGAAAGAGCCTGCCGGCAGACATTCAGGCCGCCATCATCGCCCAAGTACAAAAAAATCAGGACCTTCTAGCCTGGTTCCACTCCGACATGACCGGGATCGACCGCAATATCATCTGCCACGCGTTAAGCATCAACCCAAACGCGACCCCGGTCCGCCAGAAGCGCAGGCCTTTGGTGACAGAGAGGGCCGAGGCCCTCAAGCTGGAGGTGGAGAAGTTGTCTTCCATCAATTTCATACGCGAAGCTGTATATCCCGTGTGGCTGGCCAATCCGGTCTTGGTGCCGAAACCCAACGGGACCTGGAGGACTTGCATTGACTTCACGGACCTCAACAAAGTGTGCCCGAAGGACTGTTTCCCGCTCCCCCGAATCGACCAAATGGTGGACGCTACGTCTGGTTACGAGATCTTGAGTTTCATGGATGCTTACTCCGGCTACAACCAGATCTCCATGCACGTGGCGGATCAGGAGCATACCAGTTTCCAAACCGACAAAGGCATCTATTGCTATATAGTCATGCCTTTCAGACTTAAAAATGTCGGAGCAACGTACCAAAGGCTCGTCAATTGAATGTTTTGGGCCCAGCTAGGGAGAAACATGGAGGTATACATCGACAATATGCTGTTCAAGTCCAAGACGTCCCGGAACCATTCGGACGACTTGGTGGAGGCTTTCGCAGTTATCCGGAAGTACGGGATGAAGCTGAACCCTAAAAAGTGCACCTTCGGCGTGGCTTCCGGGAAGTTCCTGGGCTTCATAGTGAGCTTCCGAGGAATAGAAGCCAACCCAGAGAAAATCAAGGAACTGCTTGACATGGCCTCACCCCGGAAGCATAAGGACATGCAAAGCCTGACGGGGCGAGTGGCCGCCCTGAGCCGTTTCGTTTCTAAAGCCACGGATAAGTGCGTCTCTTTCTTCAACGTCCTTCGAGGAAGCCAGTGTTTCGAGTGGTCGCCCGAATGCGAAGAGGCCTTTCGGAAGCTGAAAGAACACCTGGCCAAAGCCCCCATCTTGGCGAAACCAGTAGAAAGAGAGCCTTTGTACCTATACCTGGCCGTGACCGAGCACGCTATCAGCGCCGCGTTGGTGCGAGAGGAAGAAAGGACACAACTCTGGGTATACTATGTGAGCAAGCGGTTACTAGACGCCTAGTCTCGATACCCGTTGATCGAAAAGCTGACTTTTTGCCTATTGATGGCATCCTAAAAGCTTCGACCTTACTTCCAGGCTCACGCCATAAAGGTCTTAACCAACCATCCCCTACGACAGGTGTTGCAGAAACCCGAATCGTCGGGGAGACTTCTGAAGTGGGCAATGGAGCTGAGCCAGTTTGATATATCTTACGTGCCCCGGGTGTCCATCAAGGGACAGGCCCTGGCCGATTTCATCGTCGAATGTTCCGGGATTCCCCCAAAAGAGAATAGCCCTGAAGCCCCCGCGGCGCCCGTTTGGAGAATCTTCGTGGATGGAGCCCCGAACGAGAATGGGGCTGGTGTCGGGATCATCTTGGTGTCACCGCAGGGACACCAGCTACAAAATGCCCTCCGTTTCCAGTTCAAAGCATCGAACAACGAGGCGGAGCATGAAGCTGTCCTAGCCGGTTTGCGCCTGGCCCAGGAGGTAGGGGCGGCAAACCTCGAAATTTACAGTGATTCCCAGCTAGTCGTCAGACAAATCTCAGGGGAGTATCAGACCAAGGGGGAAAGAATGGCGGCATACGTGACTCAGACGAGGGAAATGCTCCAAACGTTCGCAGCGCATTCCATCCGCCAGATCCCTCGGGAGAAAAATTTCTTCACCGATACACTAGCGAAGCTGGCGACTGACGCGGAGGCCGAGCTGGCTGGGCTGGTCCCCGTCAACCATCTCCCCGTCCCGAGCATCAGGGCCCCCACCGTCCATGCCGTAGACCACTCCGCTTCATGGATGGGACCGCTGATCCGATACCTGTCCACCAGGGAAGTTCCAAACGATCGAGCCGCGGCCAAGAAGCTCCTGTACCAGGCCCACCGGTACGCCATGATGGACGGGAAACTCTACCTCCGGGGACTATCTATGCCTTACCTCAGGTGCGTGTCTGGAACTGAGCTGAGTGCCATCATGCATGAGGTCCATGAGGGCTTTTGCGGAGATCACACGGCCGGGCCCAGTCTGTCCAAGAAGATCCTGCGCCAAGGATACTTCTAGCCCACCATGAAGAAAGACTGTATAGACTACGTCTGCAAGTGCGAACAGTGCCAGAGGCACGTGAAGATCCCTCGGGCCCCCCTGACAGAGATAACCTTGATGAACAGTCCTTGGCCCTTCGCAGTGTGGGGGATCGATCTTGTGGGATCTCTTTCGACCGGGAAGGGAGGGGTTAAGTACGCCATTGTGGCTGTGGACTATTACACAAAATGGGTTGAGGCAGAGCCCATGAACACGATCACTTCCAAAAAGGCCTTAGATTTCGTCATCAACAACATAGTGTGTCGGTATGGCCTCCCCTACAAAATCGTGTCCGACAACGGGAAGCAGTTCGACAGCGCCCACTTCACGGATTTTTGCAAGAGGCACGGTATAGTGAACAGCTTCTCCGCAGTTGCCAGGCCTCAGGCAAACGGGTAAGCAGAAGCCGTGAACAAAATCCTAAAAAGGACGCTGAAGAAAAAGCTCCAGGCCTGTAAGAGCAAATGGCCCGAGGAACTCCCCCGCGTGCTATGGGCCTACCAGACGACCGAGAGGACGTCAACAGGACACACCCCCTTCTCTATGGTCTATGGATGTGAAGCCGTCATCCCAATCGAAACGACCGTCCCGTCCCACCGACGCGACACGTATGATCCCACCTAGAACCACGCTCTACTCTAGGAATCGCTGGATCTCATCGAGGAGATCCGGGAGGAGTCGCAAGTGCAGCTGAAGATGTACCAGGGCAAGATCGCGTGACATTTCAACTCCAGAGTCAAGAGCCGTAAGTTTGGAACCGGCGACCTAGTCCTGCGAAGAGTCTTCCCTGCTACCCAATATCTGGGAGTGGGGGTTCTGGGCCCTAATTGGGAGGGGCCATATGAGATCGAACACGAGGTATGCCCCGGAATGTACCGCTTGAAGCGGCTCGACGGTTCAGAAGTCTCGCGAGCCTGGAACACGGAACATCTCCGCAAATACTATCAATAGTCCTAGAACTTTTCCCTGCTTAATATTTTCGTTGTAGACAATGTACGCCTTAGGGCGAATTTCTTTCGAACAATGAAAATGACATGTGCAAAATGTCATAAAGGGCTATTATCACAACCATGCTAATCTTTCTCAAGTGACCCCAGACTCATCTTCGCTCACTTGCGGGGGGTATCATCCCAGGTATAAACAAAATACCTGGCGGGGCGCAAGCTTAGGCTAGTCCCGACTCGGAGCACCGTCCGGGAGATGCAAACCCCAGGGCCAGTCCCGCCCCGGACAAGCGACGTCCGGGGGTATGAAAAGAGGGGCCACGCCTAAGGCTGGTCCCGCCCGGACGAACGATGTCCGGGGGTATAAAATAAAGAGGACCGAGCCCAGGACCGGTCCCGCCCCGGACGAGCGACGTCCGGGGGTATAAAAAGAGGGGTCTTGCCTAAGGCTGGTCCCGCCCCGGATGAACGATGTCCGGGGGTATAAAATAAAGAGAACCGAGCCCAGGGCCGGTCCCGCCCCAGACGAGCGACGTCCGGGGGTATAAAAAGAGGGGCCACGCCTAAGGCTGGTCCCGCCCCGGACGAACGATGTCCGGGGGTATAAAATAAAGAGGACCGAGCCCAGGGCCGGTCTCGCCCCGGACGAGCGATGTCCGGGGGCATAAAGAAAGGGCCCCGCCCCCCGGACGAACGATGTCCGGGGGCATAAAAACATTCGGTTTGCCCCAGGGTAAAGCCAGGGCCTAAAACTGATAAAAGGAGGACAAAACACCAAGTTAAGCCAAGCTCCGAGGGCCCTGGATTGGGTGCCAAGATTAGTGACTTGGAAAGTTAAGCCGTTTGGTCTAGTCCAGGCCGTTGGAACTGGAACTAAACCCCTGCAATCAGTTAGTCGCGACAACAAAGTGAAATTTCTACTGAATATTGGAAGGAAGCCTTCGTAAAAACCAAAGAAAGTAGCAGTGTTTTAAGTTTAATTACAAGCCAAAAACACTAATAAAAGAACAAGGCCGGGGGTAGGGCCTACCGCGCATCCGTCCGGAGTTCCGCATCCTCCCTCTCCTTGGCCTCGTACTCGGCCCGCTTTGACTCGGGATCGGGGAAGACAAGGAGGTTCATATTCTTATCTTTGCACCAGGCCATGTAGATGGCCTCATCAAAGGTGGAATCCAGTAGGCCCTCAGCCTCCTCCTTTTCTTGACGGGTCGTTTCATGCACCGCCTTCTCCTGAAGCAGAGAGTCGCCCAATTCGCAAACTCGGGCTTTCAAGGCCATGATCTCCTCCTTGTCCTGGGCGGATTGCGTCGCGGCCGTCTCCAAGAGCGTCGCCCGTTCGTCACCATCCTTTGTCTTCTGGGAAAACTCCTCTTGCAACCCAGCCTTGGCGCGGCCGAGCTCCTCGCACTCCGCCTTCACACGGGCCACTTCTTCCTAGAGGCAGGCCGTCTCCCGGCCAAGGGTCTCCTTGACGGCCTCCCTCTGATTCACTGCCGCCTCCAGCTCCAGCTTGGCCGTCTCCACCTTTATGGCAAGCTCAGCCACCAGATCGGCACTCCTCTGGGACAACAGATCAACCTGTAGCAAAGAAAAGTTAGAAAATAAAACCACCATCAACAAGTGATGGAAGGAGTATAAGAGAAGTAAAAATTACCGCGGTGGCCTGGTGGCGGAGAGCCTGGGAGATGAACAGCACGTCCGGGTTGGCTATCGTGGCATACCTCTTCAGCTGAAGGTTGGACATAGTGCTCCCGACCTGATCCAGCAGATCAGCCGCCATGGGGGCGGTGTCCTGACCGAGCTTAGGGCGGAAGCCCGCTTCGGCGACTAGCCGGTCCACGATCGGCTGAGGAGCGCTGAACTCGGCAGGACGATCCGAGAACTCGACCTAACGACGGATTGTCAAGGCCTTATAAGTGTCGTCCCTCCAGCACCGGCCGTTTTCCCAGGTCCGGTTGACCAGCTGGGACTTCTCGTCCCGCAAGGCGGACTCCCCCTCTTCGAGAAGAGTTGGGCGAAGGGGAAGAACTGGCGGCGTAGGGACTTCCTTCGCGGTCAGCCGACTCTCCCCGTGTGACTCCTCAGTTGAGCCTGCCCGCGTCGTCCGGGGCCTCTTCCCGAGGTTGCCTTCCCCAGCGTCGACTTCCGGGCCCCTCTTCCCAGAGCTCCGGCTGACCGCTTCGCCAGCCTCCAAATCAATCACGGGGGGCTAGTCAAAAGCGATGTCTACAGCAGGCTCCACGCCCTGGAAGGAAACCACGGCTAGAGCTTCGCCTGGACAGAGCCCAGTCCCGGGTGTTTCACTGGTAGGGGGGCTCCGTGCCCGTCACTTCATGTGCTTTCCTGGCTGCCTTCTTGGCCGCCTGGTCCTTGATGAGTCTCCTCATTTCACTGGCCGGGGTCGACATTTCGGAGTCCTCTGCAAAAGTGCAGAAAAAGGAGTTAGGACGGTAAGCCAAACAGATGAAAATACACAAAGCAGTAAAAAACGCCCTGGGACGAACCCTTATCTAGGCCCCGGGCGAGACTCAATTCCCTTCAAGCGAATGAATGGATCCGATTTCCTATGTCGTCCGGGTTCAGAAAGCCCCCGTACTGGAGGAACCCGGATAAGAACATTAGGACCTCTGATCCTACAGGGACGGGAGATGAAGGCCTCATCTCCCCATCGGCCCCAAACGCGGGGCCCGGGGGTACTAGCCTGTCCCTAGCAAAGTCCCCGACTCGGGGAGCATAAGTTAAGATTAAAGGGGAGTTACCTCGCCCTGAAATGCTAGCCCCGGGAGTCCCGACGTTGGGTAGGGCATCTTCAAAAAGCTCATCCAGCTCCTCTGAGTTGGCCGCTTCCGCCGGGAGCTGGTTCTTCTTACGCTGGGCCGTGTCGGCCCGCGCCGCTCACACCACCGTGGCAATGTGGTCGAGGGCCAACTGCTCCCGGGCGTCGGTGTTCTTCTCGTAGGGGATGCCCCGAAGGTTCGGGATAACAATGGTTTGGGTGGCCGCGAGCATCCCAACCAGCCGGAGGTTGTCGTCCCTGACATAGCCCCTTACGTCCAGCTCCTCCGCGGTAAACTTAGCATAAAACCTCCTCCTTTCCAGGAGGAACTCGGTAAGGGGGTTTGAGCGAAGGGCCCTGCGACCCGGAAGACATGATAAGAGACGAGTAGAAAAGATGAATAAAAGAGAGAGGTCCAGAGGAATACTTACCCACTCGCTGGAAGTCCAGCAGCAGTGTGGGGTTCTTGTCAATGAGGAACCCGGATGTCATGAACCAATAATGCCTGACATCCGGGGGGTGCCTCCAGGAGCTGGTAGGAGCAGGATAGACGCTCCGCAGCTGCAGCCTGTAAAAGCCGTCCAGGGTCTTGTTTTTGACGTTAACCTGCAGCACCAGCTTGTAGAAGTACAAGACTTCCGCAGGGGTAAGCTCCGCGATCTCCTTCGCGACACAAAACACCCTCCACCCAGCAAGCAGGCGATACGCTTGCGGCAACAGCTGGAACGGTGCGATCCCCACGTACGTCAGGAACTGCACGAAATAGTCATGAAGCGGGAGCGTAGCTCCCGCGCTGATATAACCGGCGCTCCAGGCCCCGAATCCTTCCACAGACGTATGCGCCCGCTCCTCGAGCTTAGCCAGGCAGTTGTGAAAGAGGCCCGGAGTTGATTCGATGCCCAGTTGCTTCTCCAGGAGCAGCATCATCCGGTAGTTCTGGAACGAGTTGGCCGTTACGTTCATTTCCCACCTGTTGCTTTTGGGTGTCCTGGATCCGGGAACGACGACAGGGGCCCTATTGACCTCTTCTTCAAAATGGAGGGTAACGCCCGTTGCCATGACTGACGATCTGGGAACAAAGAAAGAAAAACCAAGAAGTCAGTACCTAAACCCAAGAAAGTCGGTCAAGGTACAGGGAGTCTCCTAAGGACTGCTTGGAGTCCCGTCGGATCAGGCCCGGGACCCCGAAAAGCCCCGGGACCCTGATCGGGAGATGAGGCTACTAAGGCTCGCCCCTTGTCCGGGAGGCATCCGAATACGGAGCAACCCAAACCAAGCAGCCTTCCTAGCAATTTCTAAAGCACAGAGCCCAAACGCACGCATCTAGAGAACATAAGTTCACAAAGTTGGCAAGAGGGTTAAAAAAGACTTACTGTATGGTGTCGACCGTTGAAGATGATGGTTGTCCAACTGTAAGGATGGCAGAACCTCGTTCTTGAAATGGCGCAGCTGGTGTAGTAAGTCGTCGACGGGACAAACCCAAGAAGCGTCGTCGGGTAGAAGAACAGAAGTTGGGGTTCTGGGAAACAGGCGGCGGCGCAGAACTAGCAGGTGGCGGTGTATGTCGTCGGCGAGGTCGGACATGCAAAGCTCGAATAATGTTTGTGTTTTCTTGAACTGGTTCGAAGAGGTAAAAGTGCCAAATGTGGCTTTCTTGGGGTACTTATACTGGCCCCAATTTCTGGCCCACGATCCAACGGACAGGTGTCTTTTCATCTGACTGTCAGGAGTCGCGCAGGGGCATTTATGAGTCCTTTCAGGTAGGATCCTCGCCGTCTCGGATCCGACGGCCCAGGAGGGGCGGATTCCAAAGGTCGCCCCATCCTACGGTCCACCTCGTTCCAGGGGCATTAATGATGACCCCCCCCCCCCCCCGTGTGGATGGGACGCCTCGAGATGTGCACTGACACCCTAGTCTAGGCCTAGCGACCCTTGGGAGGTCTTGGCGACCCTTCAAGACCCGTGCAGCAATCACCTGGCGACACGTGTATCCTTGCCATAAAGCGGGCCGAAGGTAAACGTCCCCGGATCATGGTAAACGATCCGGGCTAAGCATCCAACCAATGGCACGAATTTCTGCCCGGACCCACGAATTCGGGCAAGAACTGGGGAGGCGACCTAGCGAGCGCCGTGGAAACGATGCAACCCTCCTCCCGGCGAACCCGGGCGGAGGCTTGGGGGGTAAATGTTATCCCCATTTCCTGCATGGGCTTGGGACCCTCGTCTTGGCCCACTTCCAGGAGGCCAGCTCTGCACGCGGGCCCGGCCCAAGGTCCCTTGGTATGGAGAATGCCCAAGGGGAAGGGTATGGACCGGGGACTCAGGACTGGGCCCATTGGAGGTGTCCGGGATGTCCATCCGGATCCATTCTCAGTAAGGATCGTCCGGGTGGCGCCCAGAGCATTCCGATCGGTGCGTCCTACGGATCCCTATCTCAGACCACTGACGCAGTCCGGGCCGATGGTAAACGAAGCGGGACAAAGGTAAATGGACCCGGATCGTCTCACCCTTGGTTGAAGGGGCCAGGCGTCCAGGACCCTGACGCCGCCTCGCTCCACGTGGGCGTTGTCCCCCACTCTTCACCTGCAGAAAATGTCATCTCGGGATTGCACGCCAATGTGTCAGGACTGCGCAGCCAAGTACTCTGACTGGTCTTGTCTCCTGAATCTGCCTCGTGACTCGAAGTGGCCAGGCCAAAAGCGTCGTTTTGTCGGGCGAGATACAGCTCTAAGGTCGACCTGTTGGGCCTTAACTAGTTTTGGATTTACGTACTTTGTACCTTATTGTATTGGGCCTCCACTAGAAAGGCCCCCACTACAAAAAAAGGGACTTTTGCCGGCGCAAATTTGGGCCGGCAAAAGTATGGTTTTGCGCCGGCAAAACCCATGGAGTTTTTGCCGACGCAATTTTGTGCCAGCAAAGAATCGCGTCGTATCTCCGTCGCTAATTTCACTTTTTCCGACACAAATATAATGCGCCGGCAATGGCCTTTTTTGGCGACGAAAAAATACGCCGGTAAAAATATGGATACGCCGGTAAAAAAATCTGTCACGATATTGTGGAAAACACTTTTAGCGGCGCAATAATGCGCCGGCAATAGTTAACTTTTTTAGTGGCGCATTTTTGCGCTGGTAAAGGTGTATATGTGAAGTTAAGATTGAAAATTTTTGCCGACGTAATTTTACGCCGGTAAAAGTATTTTTAAAATAATAATTTTGATTAAATTACTAATATTATTTTCAATATATTAATATTAATTAATAATTTTCAATTTTAATATATTAATAATTATTTAATTTTTTAGTAATATTATTTAATTAGAAATAAAATTAAAATTAAAATTTTATAAATAAATAAATAAAAAATTACAACTATTAATATTTATTGTCTCCACCAAACATGAAAATATAAAAGTAATTTAGTTAAATAAATGTCTCATAAATTAAATTTTAAATAAATAGAAAAAAAGTTCTACAAATGAGTACTGCCCGCCTCATCATTCCCGCCCCCGTCAGCATCATCGTCCTCGTCCGAATCCTGGTCTGGTAAGTCAACAATAAAACCAGGAGCCAATTCACCAACCTGCTTCAACAAAGCACTGAGCAGGAGATCTTGACGCCGTTGACGACTATCAAGTTTAGTCGTATGCTTCTTTAGGTTATGATTTTCTAGCATTATGTCCTGATTTTGCTGCAAAATGGTGTCCACTTCAGGTGGCAATTGCCTGGACATTTGAGAAGTTGACGAAGATGCTGCCCTCTTTGCGCCAATTGCCTTCAACCTAGGCAACCCCCCAAACCCTTTCTTATAACGCGAGCGGGGTCCAAGGACATCCGTGACAATATCCATATCAGGCGGGAAATGACCGTCGACATTATCGCCGACACAAGAAGCAGCAGATGATGCAGGGGCCGTACTCTGCGATGCTCGACGTTCGGTCATCTCATTCTGCACAATAAAAAGCACGTATTTCGAATTCCAATATAACATTATTTGAAAACCTAACTTATAAATTTTTAATATAACAACATATAAAATATAACTTTATTATCTATCTGCCAACATCCTATCATTAATGACTGCAGACCAGTGATTGAAAAAGAATGTAATTAATTTTGTTC
Organism: Humulus lupulus; assembly: GCF_963169125.1. Classification (NCBI taxonomy): domain Eukaryota; kingdom Viridiplantae; phylum Streptophyta; class Magnoliopsida; order Rosales; family Cannabaceae; genus Humulus; species Humulus lupulus. The sequence continues at coordinate 239,221,040 of NC_084797.1, forward strand.
CCGTATCAGGACGCAAGTGGGCTAAAGTAAATTTGGTCATGAAAATTCATTTCTGAATGAAAATCATGAAGATATTATTGATATATACGGTAGGTGCAGTTAATTCCATTAATGGGGAATTTACGTCTCCAAACATATACATCAACTACATTTGCATGTTTTTCATTCAGAAATGGATTTTCATGACCAAATTTACTTTAGCCCGCAAGCTCCCTGATACGGGGACAACATTAGTTACATTCTTTTTTTTATCTTAGTCCACAATCATTAATCATAAAAATATTGGCACATAGATTATAAAGATTTCATTGTTAAAAATTTAATTAATAATTAATAAATAATTACTAATTGACAACAACCAATTAATAATTAATATTTATTAATTATTTACTAAACTTTTTTAAAGTTAAATGATCATAAATTAGTTAAGGTTATGCAACTTACATGTTTTGTTGTCGTTGCATCACTAATCCACTTATCCTTCTTCTTGTGGAGGTGCTCGAATGTGTCGATCATGCTCGGGAGCTGGCCAGTAGATGGGTCCATCTAAAAAAGAAAATTATTTAAACATTGTGACATTTATAATATTTTCGTAAATGTAAGGATATAAGTTATTATAATTTACGTGATCATAAACATGGGCAACGATGGATTTGGAACCGTGTCCTCCTGGTATGGTCATTTTAGCTCGAGCTTCTTTATTTTTCTTCGATATACGCTTCAAAAAGAAAACAGTACTCATTAATCTAAATTGTAATTTTATAATTAAAAATTAATGTAAAATCTACGGCATACCTGGTGAGAATCAGAAGCCCAAAAATCACACAGAATTGCCCAATCAGAAGAAGTAATCGACACAAAAGGTTTTGACTTCGCTCTCTCATTGTCCACCTCTCCTCCAACATCTACCCAGTGTTTCTTCATCATGTGGCGCCAATCAGTCAGATGTTTTTGCATTTGTCTTACCATGGCATCGTTGATTACTGGATTGTCTTCTGGATAAATGAATTTTTCCTAAAATCACAATTAAAATTGGAATTTGTTAAAATATTATGAAGATAGACAAAATATTTAATAATGAGTTATTAAAGGTTTAAAGAATGCTTACAGATAGTCTCTTTCGAATAACTTCGATATCAGCTGGTTTTACTTGTTCCCAAGCTAGTGTAGTTGGGGGTACGGTGCTACGCAAATAACGAGCCATGGAATTGTTGAACCACTTGTCGTACTTTTGAATAGCTTTTCCAGTTTCTTTATCAAACTCTACTTTCAAATGACTAACTTTTTTGATGGCCAGCTCCTTCTCGATATTGGCACCGTAATAAGCTCCCCTGCCTCTCTTGGAGCCACCACCTGTGTCATTACTTGTTTCGGCCATTCTACATTAAAATATTCATTAATTAACTAATTCAAATTATGTATGTTTGTTGTTTTTTGTTATAAAATTAACATTTATTCATTATGGTATTTCCAAACCTACCTTATTCCGACATAGTGGATCCCTTGGAGATAGTAAGGAGTCATGTACTTCTCCTCATTTTTTTAAGATGTTTCTCAAACATCTTGAAAAAATGAGGAGCAGTACATGAATACATTGGCTATCCCCAAGGCATCCACTAGGTGCATCACTATTGTTTTTTGTTATTGAATTAACATTTTATTACTTATTGTCTTTCCCAACCTACCCTATTCCGACCTATTAGATCCCTTGGAGATAGTAAGCAGACATGTGCGACTACCCACTTTTTCAAAATATTTCATCAAATATTTTGAAAAAATGAGTAGCAGTACATGAATACATTGACTATCCCCAAAGCATCCAATATGTGTGTGTACCTATATCTGATACTATCATTAATTAATGATAATAAATAAAGTTTTTATTGAATTAAATAAAAAGTTACATACACTTGTTTAAATTATATATCACTGTCCTCATCATCACTAACTACAACATCATTACGAACATCACTATCACTATCATTATCGACTAGAACATTATCGTCATCCTCATCGTCTTCATACTTGGCCAACGTGTCGTCTTCAAATTCAACTTCATCATCGACAACAAATTCATCTGAACCTTCGCCAACCAAATCATCGACGTTGTGCACTTCAGTGGCATTGACATCAACCCGATCATACTGAAGATTATCAAAAATTGGAAGTTCTACCCACAACTGAAATGAAGAAGAATTAACTTCTTGCAATATTGGTATATCATTTGTGGTCTCAGTATCATCAACATCGGAATTTGAGAAATCCCATACATTCCTCGGAATGTATTCATTAACGAGCCTCCAATCATCCCCATTTTTCACATCTTGAAGATAATACACCAACTTCGCTTGAGATGCGAGAACGAAATGATCATCTTTATAACATTCTTCGTTCACATATACACTCGTAAAATTGGATTCCACTTTAATTCTACTTGTATTGAACCATCTACACTTGAATAGGACAACACTGTAACCCATCAAGTAGGACAATTCAATTACTTCTTCCAGAACTCCATAGTAGTTCACTCCTTCTCAATGTGCATTACGTCCAAATTATGCCTCAACAATAACTCCTTCCAATAATCAGGCTCGAAAAATATGCTCTTCTTCGACCAATTAAGTTTAATCGGAGCCCTTTTGCGTTTCACACCACCAAATTCTTTGTGTTTCCCAGGATGTCTAATCAGCAAATTCTCTAATTGCTTCAACACATCATCACCGGAGTAATGTTTCGGTGGTGGCCTGAGTTCCTTGTTACCGTCGAATAGTGCTCGTTTGCTCCTCCATTCATGATCCATATCAAGAAATCTCCTATGGCCAATGTATGCAATTTTACTTTTAATCCCTACAGAGGAAGTTTCTTCATTGCATGTGGGACACGCCTTGTACCCTTTTGTGCTCCACCCAGACATCATAGCATAAGCTGGGTAGTCGTTAATGGTCCACAAGATTGCTGCACGCATATTGAACAAGGTACTATTGTATGCATCTCTTGTCTCGACACCATTCATCCATAACTCCTTCAACTCGTCAACCAAAGGTCTCATATAGACATCGATATCTTTTCCAGGTGAAGAAGGACCTGGAATAAGAATAGACAACATTAATGACTGTGGTTTCATGCACTTCCACGGTGGCAAGTTGTATGGGACAAGTATCACAGGCCACATGCTGTAAGAGTTGCTCATGTTCCCAAAAGGATTGAAACCATCTGTAGCCAACCCAAGCCTAACATTTCGAGGTTCGGCTGCGAAAGATGGGTACAACTCATCAAGGTGCTTCCACGCCTTACTGTCAGCGGGGTGCCTCATCACACCATCTTCCCTTGGCCTTTTAGAATAGTGCCATCTCATATCCTCTGCAGTATATCTGGAACTGTACAGCCTTTTCAATCTCGGCGCAAACGGAAAATACCGCATGACCTTATGGGCCACTTTCTTCCCGTTCCCACGATTATCTTGCCAGCGACACTCACCACAAACCGGACAGAATTCCAAATTCGCATTCTCCTTCCAAAACAGTGCACAGTCATGCTTGCAAGCATCGATGGACTCATATCCCAATCCAATACTCCGCAACTTTGCCTTCGCCTCATAGTTAGACTTAGGTAAAATTGTTCCGTCAGGCATAGCGTCGATTAACAATTCCAGCAAACCATCAAAGTAATGATTGCTGCACTTGTTAATTACTTTGAGATGCATCAGCTTCACCAAGAAGTTCAACGCGGAATACTTTCGGCAACCCAGGTACAGTTCACTTGACATCTCCTTAAATAAATTGTCATACTTGCCGCGATGTTGAGGATCATCTTGGGGAGGATCATTATAGTTTCCAGCGGGAACGTCATCTTCAGCGTAAACATCCTCCAGGATATCCGCTATCTCATCTCTATCATGATCTCGTACCACAGCTGGTGGCGACGGAAGCGCCTCTCCATGGTAATGCCACACTTTGTAGGACTGTACGATGCCATTGTTGAATAAATACATCGAAATTGCATTTATAGGCTGGAACTTAACATTCCCACATTTCTTGCACGGACAGCGAACCAAACCGCGATCGTTCAACTGATTTTTGGCGATATCGAAGAACTCCTTAACACCATTTCTATACTCCAGAGACCAACGATTCCTCGCACTCATCCAGCTCCTGTCGCTCGCCATCTTTAAGCGAAATAATTAAGAAAATATTAATAATTGTCTTAAAATGAGGGAAATGATAGTTAAAGTATTTCATGACTGTTTGTCTCCCTAATTATCACTAACTGATAATAATATCCTATCTCTGGCAAAAATAATTATTTATAGATATATTTCCGGCTAAATTACTCAAACTTACAACTTACTAACACTTAAATGACACGTGGCACCACATGATTGGTACACATTATTATTATTATTTTAAATAATTTTTCATAAAAAAAATCATTTTATATTTTTAATTTTTTTTAAAAAATCCAATTTATTGTTTTCCAATTTAAAGGTAACAAAAAATAATTTTTTTTTTCATTTTTTACAAAAAAAAAAATCAAATTTGCTGCTTTTAATCAATTATTTAGGATTAAGTAAAAAAAATATTTAATCTTAAATTATTGCTTAGATTTTAAACAAAATTACTTAATCTTTAATTGCAAACAAGTAGACAAAATGATAAATAGGAAGATTTTAATAATAATAATAATAAATTAAAAATTTGAGGATATTAACAATATAAAATTAAATTTTAAAAAAAAATGTATTTTTCATACTTAATCTTAAGTTGAAATTTTTTTTGAATTTTTTTTAAAAAAATGTAAATTTTATTTTTTTGTTAAATTAAAAAATATTTTAAGAATAATAACAATATAGATCAATCATGTACTGCCACGTGTCCGTTGACTAGTCTACTTTAACATTTACTTATTTATTACTTTTAATTTAAAATTAATTTAATTATACATTAATCTCCATTTTGTAATTTTTTATTAAATCCTTCAATTTGTATTGGATTATTTACTTAATCAATAATAATTTTATTATATTTATATTTTATTAAATCATTTATATTTTTAACTTTTTCAATTACAAAACATCTAATATTAATGTTAAAATTAATTATTAATTATTATGATTGGTAATTTTATTTTATTTAAATTATAGTTAAAAATTATTTTTTTGATGAATTTTTAATTATACTTAAATTTTTATTTAATTAATTATTAAACTTTTATTAATTTTACTAACTCCAAAAAAATTTGGGCAGCATAACGACTATATTTCAAACTATCCCAAAAATTGAAAAACCTACAAATTAAACACATATATAACCAGAATATTCCCAGAGCAATATAGAGAACATTCTCATAACATACACAACATAAACCAAGATTAATAACATATATCAAATCTTTTTATATCATTTTATATCAGTAACATCAAAACAATTTATTTAATAAATATTTATAAACAAGTAATATTTAATATAAAAAATATAATATATATTTTTTTAATATACATAATCTAATCTATTTTTTAATATACATATTAAGCATTAAAATTAAAAAATATACATACTCAAATCAATTTTTTTTTTATAAATACGAAAATCATATTTTCTTTTTCATTATTAATCTCATTTTTATAAAACTACACATATTTATTATTATTTTTTAACAGAAAAATATAACTATAATACCAAATATCACACACATACATTTATATTAATCAATTTTCTAAAAAAATTTAACATTAAATAAACATATATACACATATACATAAACATATATACACACACATTTACACATATACATAAACATATATACACACATATACTGAAATGCATATATATATATATATATATTCAGATATATAAATATATACATATACTCGGATATATAAATATAAACATATACTGATATATATAAATATATATATAAACTGATAAATATAAATTAATATATATATAAAACAAAATAAATATATATATAAACCGAAATATATATATAAACATATATAAATATATATATAAACTAATCTTTTTAGACTTGTTTTACCGAGAGTAGCTACACACCTGTTTATATAGGGAGAGAATAACAAAAAAAATACAATTACAAAATAAAATATAGAGAAAAAAATCAAAAAATGTTAAAAAATCCCGAATACTAATGTAACGACCCAAATTCACTAATAAGGCTTAAGGGCCTTGATTAGTGTGTCAGGAGGGCATTATTGGAATAATTGTAATTTAATGAGTTATTTTATGTTTAATGATGCTTGTATGATAATTGATTATATTATGTGGTAATATGATATGTGATATATGCGAGAACCACATTATGATGTGGATAAATCTGCAGCCGGCGACTTGAGGCGATCCTAGGGCTAGATAGCAGGAAAAGTCACAATGGGGCATTATAATTGACTTTGGACAAGTCAGGGGTATTTTAGGTATCGGGTAGTGGTTTAGACTATCGGGTGATGAAAATAAATAATTGGAGATATATTTGAGGTTAGGATATCTAGGTGGGATTATTGGGGGATTTTACCGTTTTGGCCTCGGGGACGCTTCCGGCACCCCGAGCTTTGGGATTAGTTTAATAAAATAAGGGTATACTTGGAAGACTTAGGAAAATATTAGACAGAAAATTATAAACCGACCCTAACTCTCTTTCTCTTTCTCTTTTCTCTTGGCTAAGGAAGAACTTCTGAATTTGAGAGGAAATAGCTGGAATTGAGCTGTGTCTTGGGGAATTGAAGGGAATAATCTGGAGGGTTAGCTCAGGAACTGATCAAGGCCTGAGATAGAGCTAAGGTAAGTTTTGATTTTTCGTTTCTAAGGTTAGGAATTTAAAGAAAATGGCTGAGTTTTAAATATCTGTGGTTTTGGAATTTAAGGTGGGATTGAGGCTTGAAACTTTGAAGATAGGTCAGGGGACTCTTGGAGAATCGATTCTACAGCTGAGGTAAGGTTTAATTTACAGTTTGATGGTTGAATTTGAGAGTTTTCATGGCTGGTTTTGAGTTCTATGGGTTGAAATTTCAGAAGTTGGAATTGGGGTTTTGGTGAGTCTTAGGCTGGATTTTCGGTTGGATTGTGTTGTCTAAATCATTCTAATGTTGTTATTATTAATTGGTTTTGAGTTGGGGGCTTTGGGATAGCTTTAGGTGAGGTTTGGAGATTGAAAATGGTGGTTTTTTCTGGGTTCGAAGGGTCGGGCCGCGGCATGGTTCTTGGTGAGTCGCGGCCCTTCAAGGGTGTTGCATGCTGAGGAAGAAGGGCAGGCCGCGGCATGGTCCAAGCAATGCCGCGGCCCTTACCTGTTTTTGTGCCTTGGATGGCTCTGTTTGGGGGCCATGCCGCGGCATGGGTGGCCTATGCCGCGGCGCTTAAGGGATTTTGGGATTTTGAGATTTTAGGCTTGGAAATTTAACCTAAGGTGCTCGGGGTTGAGTCTTTTACTATATTTGGTGAAGTTCAGTGTTCCGAGTACTATAACTTGGCTTGGGAACTCATTTAAGGTTGTTAATGGTGTCTTCCCTCATGGTTGTGACTAGGTAACTAGCTAGGACTCGAGGATCGGATCACGCTCAAGGAGTGTCGCCCATAGCTAATTCATCTGAAAGCTAAAGGTAAGAAAACTGCACCCGGTTGTATGTTTGTGATGGGACTAAGTGCTCCCGAGAATTGTATCATGTCAATGATGGTATTACACCATGGGACTTGTAAAAGCGGCCTAAGAGTGCCGTACATGACATTAGCGCACAGGGCGCAGATTGGCCACTGGTAGCCAAAGTCAACGGGATAATAGAGGGGGTGCCTGAGGGCGCCATCCCTAGTTATCATTTGTGAACTGTAAATGACGTGAGTTGATATGCTTATTATCTGAAATACCTGATTATACCGATTGATGACATGGTTGAGATTATGTAATGTGATGTGAGATACTGACTTGTTGCTAATTGCTTATGCTTTGTTGTTGTTGTGTTTTCTTGCTGGGCCTTGGCTCACGGGTGCTACGTGGTGCAGGTAAAGGCAAGGGCAAGCTAGACCAAGCCTGAGGTGGAGAGCTCCGAGGTGAAATGTACATAGCCAGCTGTACGATCGCCATGGTCGAGGAGTGAGTCAGGACAAGGATTACCTAACTGCTCGTTTTTCCTTAGTATGGCTGGTTTATGTATTTGAACCTTGTAACTTTTGTAAATGGCCTTTAAACTGATATTTTTGGGATCCCGTGTTAGTGAACAATGTTTCTTAAAGAAAATGTAGCTTTTGAGACCAAAATATCTTAAACCCTAGTTCCTTTACAGTTTCGTAGACACGCTTTCTACTAATAGACTTGATTAGCAAGTCTGGCACTTTACAAACACACAGTGTAACGGTCTTGGCTATCCAGGGCGTTACAACTAACTTGAGAGAGAAGCTTCACTAACCTTGAGAGAGAAGCCACGGTGGGATAATGGCTCACGGTGGTCGGAGAGTATATCACAGAGGAGAGAGAGAGATAAGCTTTGTGTTTCAGAGAGAGAACTGAAATGGGGAAGAAGGAGGCTCGGGCGGCTGAGTATATCGTTATAACTTTTGCCGGCGCGTTTCGTTGCGCCGGCAAAAGTATTTTACTAAACCCTACACTCAAACGACGTCATTTTAATTATTTCAACTTTTGCCGGCGCAACTAAACGCGCCGGCAAAAGTATACCCACCTACCTTCTTTGAAACGTGTGGAAATTTAAAAAACACGTTTGACTTTTGCCGACGGGTTAAGTGAAATCCGCCGGCAAAAGTTTGTATGTTTATTTTAAAATCTGGTGACTTTTGCAGGCGCAATTCGGGTTTGCGCCGGCAAAAGTTATGACATTTTTTAACACCATACCTTTGCCAGCGCAACCCCCGAATTGCGCCGGCAAAAGTCACCTTTACCGGCGTAAAATTGTTCCGGTAAAGGGGTTGATTTTTGCCAGCGCAATTCACGAATTGCGCCGGTGAAAGTAATTTTTGCCGGCGCAATTACGAATTGTGCCGGCAAAGAACTTATTTCTTGTAGTGCCCCTTGTATCCATTTCTCTGATGGACCCGGATCGAATCCGGGTCCAGACCCGATATTCCCCTCAGCTTATAAATATAAGCTACAAAACACTATAAAGGCCTCTTCGGAAAAAATATGGAGAGAAAACTCCATTGTAAAAGCTTCTTCAAGCTCTAATAACATAGACTCGTGGACTAAGGCTAGTTAACGCCCCAACCACGTAAAAATCCCGTGTTGCTTTTCTGCTTTCATTATTTTTACCAGTAAATATCACTTATTAATAGAGTTGCCGAAAATCTCGGTTAACAAGAGACATTCAAGGAATTAGCGGGAATTTGGAGTAATGACTAAAATGCCCTTAGAATGATTTAAAAGTTTAGGATTTATGGGAGGGCAAATTGGTCATTTGGTTTAAAATCAGGGATAAGTATTACTCTGCCTTTACACACTTAGTGGAATGCTTAGAAACTAAAGGAAGCTGAAAAAGAAAAGAAAAGAATAAGGAAGGAAGGAAGGAAAAACATAACTCTTAGGCTAACCCTTTTCTCTCACTCGGTTGGCCATTCTTCTTCATTTCTTGAGGATTTTCTGGAGCTGTAACTCAGGGAGAGCTTGGGATAGAGCTTGGAGTTAGGGACCTTGATTAAGCTTGAGGATTAGCAGAGGTTACTCATCCAATTAAGGTAAGTTTTCAAGATTTTCTTCAGTTTCTGGTTTTGATGTTGGAATGGTTTTCTAAGTTGAGTTTTGATGGGAATTCTAGGGAGTTAAGCCTGAGGATTTGAGGAGTTGAAAGCTGATGAGGTGTGGAAGATAACCTAGGTTGAAATTCTCCATTGAAGGTATGAAATTCTAGATTTAAAGTTCTAAAGTTTCTGTTGAGTTTTTGAGCTTCAAGCTCAATCATGGTGGTTTCTTTATTTTGGGGTGCATGTGCTCAAGTTTCATATGGTTGGGTCATATGGGGTGAGTTATATATGATGGTAGGCTTGTTTTGGTGTTTGATTGAGGTTTGGAGGAGTTTTGGTTCGAGGAAGTTCGAAGGGGGAAAACCAAGGAGTTGTTTGGCTGTGACTAGCGCTGTAGCGCTAGCCTTTGGGCACTACAGTGCTAAGCCTTGTGGTCAGTGAGCTTTTTGGCTCTGTTTGTAGCGCTATAGCGCTCTCTTTATGGCGTTGTAGCGCTACCCTGTTTCCAGAAGGGAGTTTTTGGGTTATTTCTTAGGGTTTTTGCCCGGGGGCTCGGGGTTTGATTCCACCACCTCGTTTGGTGGAATTAGGGCTTCCCGAGGGCTTGGAATTGGTCCCGAGGTTAGGTTTTTGGAATTGAAGTTTAGTGTTGGTTCTAACTTATGGCTGTGACTAGGTGTACACTAGGGCTCGGAAGGGATCGTGCTTGAGGATCGGTTTCATTGATTAAAGCTAACGAAATCAAAGGTAAGAAAACTGCACCCGGTTATATGATTATGTTGGGACTAAGAGCTCCCTATATCTGTATGATTTCATAGATGGTATTATGCCATGGGACATGTGATAAATGGCCTAAGAGTACCATAATCAATATTTGCGCACAGGGCGCGACTCGGCCACTGGTAGCTAAGGACAGCTTGATATTCACTAAGCTCGGTTTAAGCGGGTCGGAGTTAGTGAGATAATTAGGGGGTTCGACCTAAGGGCGTCGGCCCTGATTATTATATGTGAATTGATGAGCTTGGTATGCTGAATGTCTGATTATATGGATATTTTGGATTGTTGAGTACATGATTATACTGTTTGAGTTATCTGATTGTTTAATTGATGATTATGCTTTGTTATTCTGTTTTCTTGCTGGGTCTTGGCTCACGGGTGCTACGTGGTGCAAGTAAAGACAAGGGTAAGATGAACCAGTTGTAACGCCCTCAACTCCAGGGACCGTTACGGTGCACATTGCAAACAATGCTAAACTCGCTAATCGAGTCATTTGGTCAAAATCGTGTAACTAAGTATGATTAGCGGTTTAGGGTTTAAAAATTTTGGTTAAGATATAATGTTCAATTAGAACGTTTATTATATACATTGGGATCCTAAAAATATAATTTAAAGGTTTATTACAACAAAATATTTACAACCAGCAGATCTAAGCGGCAAAACAGGGTTTAACCTTAGTTCCTCTCCTTCAGACCTTGGCCATGGCGGTCGAGTAGCTGCATATGTACACATCGTCACCTAAACTCTCCAACTCAAGGATGGTCCAACTTTCTTTTGCCTTTACCTGCACCACATAGTACCCGTGAGCCGAAGCCTGGCAAGAAAACTCAATATGCTCAAGAACAATCATATCATGATATCAAATCATATCTGGCATGCCTAGCAAAACATATCTGGCATGCCTAGCAAAAAATCTTAGACGTGGCAAAACTATAAAACAACTTATGTCAACTTATTAAAATGAGAGAAACTTTCACTAATGCGTCTCTATAGCTCCAAACGCTACAAGACTATGGATTGGGCTAGGCCCAAGTAGATCTCTCACGAGTTGGACTAATAACAAGCGTCGGATAGGATACCTTACATTGAGATTTTTATATAAAATATTAATTTTCTGGTGAGAAATGATGCCCTAATATAGATTAATTCGAAAATCATAAAATTTTTGTCCTTTTTTACTTAAAATGTTTTTAAGACACGCTTTGTGAGCCATTAATACTATTTTAGGATACCCAAAATAAGTCCTTAAAAGTCACCACTCATATTATACACTTAAAATTTCCATTCAGGCTTTTTAGGACTTACATATATTTTTAAAATACTAATTGCGAGTCCTAAAATGTGTTTTTTTAATGATTCTCAATGAGTGTTCTAAAAAGTCCAAAAACTTTTGTTAAAAAAAAAATCAAATTTTTAGGACACACATCAATTTTTAAGATTTACGCCGCGCGTCCTAAAAGAAATTTTTTAATAACTCTCAATAAGTATCCTAAAAAATCCAGAGCTATTTTTAGTGCTAGCGTGTTTTTGTTGGGGTGAATTAACTTCTTGATAGATGATATTAAGATAGCAGTTGAATGCAATATTTTAAAGGTAAATAATTAGCTGTTTTTCTTTGAATGATTACGTCACGATCTCTAAGTTTGAAATGAAAAAAAAAAATAGTTTATGTAAAAATAGATGTCTTCTGGTTTTCATAATACCAAAATGGTTCTCCCAACTTATTTTTAGTGAAAGTTATTTTTTTAAAGACACTTTTACCATTTATTTATAATTAAAGTTATTTATAATTATTTAATAATTTAACTAAACTTAGATAAAATGTAAACAATAATAGAACTTAAATAAATTTATATACTTTAAATAAATAATAATACTATAAATTTATTTAAGTTAAAATCAAATATTAAATAATAATACTTGGTTTTATTTATTTTAAGTATTTATTTCATTCTCATTTTTTATTTTTTTGATTATTTCTTTAAGTTTATATGTTCTTAAAAATAAAGTTTAAGTATTATTATTAATTTATTAAAAGAATTGAAACTAATTTTAATTATAGATATAATATATAGGTGAGGGTAAAAGAGTCTTTGAAAAAATAAATTTAACTAAAAAATGTTAATATTTTGGTATGAACAACAAAACAAAAAGTACTATTTATAAGAACTGAGAGACATATTTGGTATTTTGTATATATATATATATTGACTAATTGATTGATCTATTTTTGACTAATGGATTAACAATGCTAATATGTACAGTCTCTGTTTACTATATGTGTACTCAGATTTTCAAGGTAGTCTCTTATTTGTTTTGGAATATCTAGCCATTGCTGAGTACTTTTATTTATTTCAAGTTTGGTAATAGAGAAGACTCTAACTAATATGATTTTGTGGATTGCTTAAGCATCATTTTGCTTGATGTTGTTTTACATTAGTTCTATATTATTATTATTTGGTTTTGGGCATGTGTCCCTTTTCTTGTGGGGCTGCATGTGTAGTCTTTCGTGGGCTTGTGCGCATTTTTTATTTCTTTCTTTAAAACATTGTATTTCTTTTCTTTTTTTCCTAGTACTTCCTCAGGGAGTTTTTAGCATATGATCAGTGCATCCTCAAGGTTTTTATTTTTTTTTAGAATATGTTTATCTAATTAATGATGTTTTTTCCCTTTGGTGAGTCGGATGTTTATTAAAAAAAATTACACTGAAATCATCTTTTTTTCATCTTCTTTCATATTAATGGATTTTAAACACCTTGTGGGGGTGTTTGGTATATGGATAAAGTAAATGTAAGAATGTGAATTTAAATTCCTTCATATATTTGGTTCAAATTTTAAAGGGATAAAATTAATAATTTGTGTGAGCCCCACATGTATTTTAAGGGAGTGTTTGGTATGTGGTAAAATAAATGTGGGAATGAGAATTTAAATTCATTCTTATGTTTGATTCAAATTTTAAGAATTAAAGTTAATCATTTGTGTGAGCTTCACATGTATTTTAAGGGTAAAGTGAACTCTTTTGTACACAAAAGTTTAATATTACCTATATCTTAAGTTCCTCTACATTTTCTAATGCAACTCAACTGTACTAAAAATAAACATCCCCTGATAATTTTCTCGATAGGGATTAGATCTTCAAAAGTCCCAATGCGCCTCCTTTAGTATAGTTGTTTTTATTTTGCTCTTTTCTTGGCTGCAATTGTTTTTAAGATTTTTATAGTTTGGTATATGTCCCAATCGATGATCACAAGTTCACGAGTGGAACAACCTAACGTACCATTTGCCATTTTTAATCAACTTGGCCATTTGCTTGTACTTTTTTTTATATAAAAAAATATGCAACAGTAAGAAAATATAAGTATATCTTTTCTTCTTTGATCCATGCATAATATAATAGTTAAATATATAAATTAACTCGATTTAACATATTGGCAAAAATATTAAATTCACACATTTAGTCATCGACCAAATATGTGTTTTCGCATGTGACATTAATAGATTTGTGCATTCAAGTAAGTGATCAATTGAGTAAAAAGTATTAAAAAGCATAAACTACATGTTATATGTTGAAGAATTCTATAACATAATCTAGAAAGCAAATCTCATTCGTCAAAGTTAGAGCATCTCCAATAAAGTATAAAAAATGTAGTGTATTGTTATATTTATCACATTTTAACAAAATTATTACTTTGATAGTATTCTAAAAAATGTGTCAATTTTGTCAAATGCTAAAAGTTAATACTAAATTTAGCACAAGATATAACATTTGTCAAATTTAGCACAACAATAAATGTCACTTTTTTATTTACTACTAGGTAGAAACAACGTGTAATGCACGTTTATTTAGTTCTGAAGCTATAAGCATTGTCTATTATTTTGATAAAAATTGATTCACTATTTTTAGATAAATATATATATATATATATAATAGAATGAATTATAGTTCTATAGTATATATAAATATTTATATCAATAATCTCTACATATATGACATGTAAACACAATATTGACATAAATATATATTTGCATGACTACATGACATATATGGGTGCACTCTTAATGGTTACTACCAATGGATGATTGCTTTAATATTAATCATTGGATTAAGATCAATGATCCATATTTATAGTTTCTAATTAATATTTCTAAAAATAAATTTTGATTTTTTTCAAATTTTTAAAAGAGTTACATGAAATACGTATATTTATTATGAAAATATAATATTGTAAACTTTTCATTTTTTAAATGCATGTCAATTTCTAAATATAATTAGTGTCTCTCATTGGTTGGAAACAATATACTAATTATGACAAAAAAAAAACTAAATTCAAAATTAATGTAGAAAAAAAATATTTGCCTATTGGTGACTTGCTATACCAAGTCACTATGTTGTCACATCATCATAGTTGTTAGTACACATCTATAAGTAGTAACCATTGAGAAGTCTTCCTGACATATATATTTATATAAATTACAATAATATTTAAAAAAAATTAACAATAGAAATAAAATAATAATAGAAAAAGTCATAGTGTAGACATTAGTATACACGCATCAATTATTTTTAGTTTCTAATGTATCTCGCAATATCTTTTGGTGAATTTTATGAAGAAAAAGAGCTCCAATCACTTGATAAAAAACAAACTATCACACAAATTTATAAGATAAAAAAATGAAATGTATCTCTTTATTATTTTTAAATAAATATGATTTAATTATTTAAATTATCATAAAATATCTTAAAAATATCATATTTTAATTAATTAATTTATTTTTGTTTAAATTTATGTTTGTTCTAGTTTTTGAATTTGACAGTGATAATAAAAAATTATATATTATATGTTTAATATAATATTAAGTTTAAGTTCAATTAAATTTTATTTAAGTTTAAATATATGGTTTTAATATTTTTAAATAATTATCATTGTAAAATATTTTATTTTAATTTTTTTATTTAATTTTATTTAAATTTAAGTCATGTTTACAATCTACTATTAAATATAAGAATATTCTAATAAGTATAAAAATATTCCATTAAAGTTAACATAAAAAAATAAAAAAACTCTTAAAACCAAGAATTTCCGTTATTTATACACTTATTCTATATAAGAAATATTGTCACTAATTTATTAATTAACAATATTGTCACTACACCAAAATATGGATTTAATTACATTTGAAAATGTCATTGTTTCTTAGTTTTAGTAGCATTAATAATTGGGAAAATTATACATATTACGGTGATTTAGAAAATAATTCGATTTTTACGGTAATTAGAAATAATTACATTATTACGGTTAACTTCAGACTAAAGACTTTGTTCTTCATCCCTGTCATGCACGACATGCCAATCAAAGCAAAGTCTCCACCTCCGTCTAGACAAAAACAGAGTTTGTTCCTCAAGTCTTTACACGCACAACATCCCAACCAAAGTAAAGTAGTCTCCACCTCTATCAAAATTGGTCCCTCGACAACGAGTCCATCGGACAATGAATCTAAGAGTTTGCTCCTCATTTAAGTGTGTGTGATTGGTGAGATCCATCTCGGATCGGAAAACTCGCCGATCGGAAAACGAAACATGCAATTGTAGTGGTTTTCAGTTTCCACTTTCTGGACTACCAACGCTCATAAAATAATTAATACTAAATCGTTAAGAGATAAAAAATTTCACTTTCTCAAAACACATTACAGTGATCACTAAGTTATAAGCCATGAAAAAAGATCATTGTACCTAAGTTACATAAGCTTTTATTTCTCTGTTGAGAGAGAGAGAGAGAGAGAGAAATGAAGGCCGCTTTATATTCTGTGCATGATCACAACTTTTATTAGGAATGGCATTGGTTGTGTCACTATAAGATTGGCTGCTGGAGAGATCAGTGAAATTACCATATTAGCCTCATGCACTGCTTTCATTTGGTTCTATATTAGAGATTTAATGGGGCAATGAGAAAATATCCTTTTCTCTGAACTCTGAACGTCAATACGTCATTCTAATCCAATGTAATATAAGGTACACTCTACTACTCATTTACTTAAAACCTTAGTTAACAGAGAACCACAATATAGTTAACGCTGTTCACAATACAGTAAACATTAGTTACTGGTTTGGTATCCATATGTTACAATATGTGATACAAACTTGTAACTGTGAGTTACATCATATATATGTAAATATGATTACTAATTTGGTAGTTATGAGTTATAATATAGAAAAATTTAGTTATTTGTTTAATAATTATATATTACAAAATAGTTAACCATGATTATAATCTGATAACATTGGTTATTAGTTTGGTATTTATATGCTACAATATGTGTTACAAACTTAGTTATATATTTGTCAATGTTGTTTACAGAAATGTTTTTTTGAAACTAGTTTTTGTAAATAATATTTACAAATTTGTAACAAATGTTTACAAATAAACATAATTTATTGTCATTCCATATTTACACTTTTTTCTTTTCGTGTTTTTCATAAAACTCCATATTTTTCATATATTTTTTAAATGTTACTATATTTTTGTGAATTTTTCATATATAATGAATATTTATTTTTAAGTTGTTTTATATAACTATGAGGATTTTCGTAACTTTTGGTTACAATATTGTAACAATATGAAAAAGTAAATATTTTTCTGTAAACTTTGGTTACAATTTTGTAACTACACAGAAAAGTATTACTATAAACTTTATATAATTTAAATATTTTTACAAGGAAGAGTTACTAATATTATAACAATGAGTTATGAGGTCGTAAAAATAAGTTCCAAATTAATAACAACGAGTTTCCAATTTCGTAACAATTAATTATAAGTTTGTAACAATGAGTTATCCATTTGGTAACAATGAGTTAAGCTTGTAATGATGAATTACCAAATGATTACTAAAATGTTAATTATGATTAGATTAGTTGCTAACAATTTTGTAAACATGAGTTATTAATTATTTTAAAGGGTTATTGAAGTAATCACTAATAATTTTGTGACATGTGTTATAAATATATTGTTCAATTACAAGATTAATTACTATCAATTTTGTAAATTTAGGTTAGTAATACTTTCAAAATTTGATAGGATTTACTATCAACAATTATGTTATTGCTTTTTCATATTTTTGTAACTACTTATTTATAATTTGATTTTCCATTCATTTTGTTATATTTATTTTTTGTTACAACTTATTTCCATTTTAATGATTTTTTTAATTATTATCTTACAAAGTTTTTATTACTTTATATATAAGAAAATATTTATTATCATTAAATGGTTTTTTTTTTAAATATAACTAATTTCATAAAAAATTATTTAATTAATATATTTAAATTCATATCATTATATATTTACAATTTTTTTTATTAATGTTAGTAATTATATTTTATTGAAAAACAAAAATTCATTTCTTTGTTTTTATTTTGTGTAGCAAGCTTGGAGTATATAGCCGATTAATGTAGTAATTATTTGTCAACTGAGTTACTTTTTCGGATTAACATATCCTGTGTCTACAACTTTCTACCGTATATATGTAAATATTTTCATTAACCGTATTTTTTGAATTTTTTTCCCGTATTAAGGTATAGTTGTAAGTTTCCCTTAATAATTTTAGTGACATTTGGGCCAAAAGGAAGATATGCCGGTGTGAGTAAAGTAGAGTGACATTTGAAAATGTCACTCAAAATAATTAAATAATTTTTTTTATTTATCACTATATTATTTTTAATAATAAATTATAATTTATTTTTTATAGAAAAAAATAATTTTAGTGACATTTCAGAAAAATGTTACTAGTTTGATATTTAACTAAATGTATATATTATTTGTTTTTAATGTATATTTGTACGCATAAAATAAATCTTACAAATATTTTCAATAATTTAAAAACTTATCATTTCAATAAAATTTATGTATACAAAACATCCCAATAATAAATAGCTACAAAATAATGCATGTTATTATATTTACAAAAATTAACTAAAACAAAATACATAAGCATAAGCATAGTATACAGTTTTCTTTCTTTTCCAATTTCTTCAAAGAAGTCTTCTAATACCTTAAATTTATTTTACAATCTGCATAGTCCAAAATGCTCCCTCCATCCAAGTCATTTCTAGCTGAATATGCTTTCTCTGCACCACTAAACTGAAACAATACCTGCAATTAATATATCAACTTCCAGTCTATGACAAATTCCCAACACTGCAATTAAGATATCTACTCCTTTTGAATTAATTAATGTGAAACATTACAAGATTTTTAAGTAATTATTCCAGATAATCAACAAACTTCAAGTCTTACTTCATAAAACCGCATATGCTAAAACAAGAGTTGGCAACCACACATCACAGTCAATAATGATATCAAAGGCAGAAAATAATTGCTATTTAATGCAAACATCAAAAGAAGGAAACAAAATTGTATAAAAATCCTGTACGTAGATCTGAAATAAACTCTACCATTGTAAAAATTTAATCAATACACATATATATCAAGTAATGACCAGAAATCACATACCCAAAACTAAAAGAGGGAGGGATTTTCTTCTTCTCCATTGCTACCGGCGTTAACGATATCAAAGACACCATGAAAAGGCGCAATATAGGGTGTAGATCGGTTGGAGTTGAGAGAAATATAGAGAAATTGCAGTTAAAACTTAGAGATGGAGATTTGGGTTGAGAGAGGTGCATTAGTTTTTTTTTTAGAGAGAGAGGTGCGGCTAGTTAGTGGTAACACTAGTACATACCTTTTTTAAAAAAATAAATAATAAAATTAGTTATTTATTTATTAATAATAATAAATAAATTATATACAAAAATTATTGTGACTTTTTTTTTTTAAATGTTACTAAAAATTATTTCTAGTGATAATTTTTAAATCCTACTTAAAATTATTTCTAGCGACATTTTAAAAATGTTACTAAATTTGAAAGGTAAAACTAAAAACTGTAATATCTTTAGTTACATTTTCTATTAAATGCTACTAAAATATTCGTTTTTGTAATACTTTTTAGCAAATGTCACTAATTAATTAATGACTAACCATATTACTTTTTTCATTCATTTATTTTATAATATAAAATAAAAAAAATATTAATTTTTGTATATTATCAATAAATATTTAATGAATTGTTGAATTTTTCAAATTAATTTGCATCTTGTGTGGTATATTGACAAATATTGAGCAAAATATTACACTGAATCATTTTTTTGTGCTGAATTTAGTATAAAATTTACACCATGTATTGAAAAAGTCTTATCTACCGAGTATATTAACCTAATTAATCTAGAGAATTAATTGCTAAGGAGACGTGAAGGTAAGAAATAAGAAATAACATCACTCAATTAATGAATTAATGGATGGCATAATAATAATTGCAAATATACAAGCAAGATCATATTCTAACGATTTAATTTATATAAATATCTTCGGGAAAAGTCATAAAAGTAATGCGCTGCAAACTTATCTGTCACTGACCATCTAGAAATCCAGTAACATAATAGGTCATCACTTTGTGTTGTGTGTACTGTACTCAATATATATCCACATGCAATCACTTTCGGGGAATCTCAATCCATTTCAACTCATCGTGATCGATCAAACACACTAATATAAATAAGACCCTTTTCCCTTCTTCAATTTTCACAATCAGCTCATTATAATTAATATCAACTCGTACTAGATAGAAATTAGTAAGCAAGAGGCTGATCTTGTAGTTGAAAAGTTTCTCTTAATAAACTTTCCCAGAAAAAAACAATCAGAAAAAATGGGTGAGAAGAGTAGAGACGCAGAATCGGCTATGCAATCATCCAAGGAGCTGAAACGCAAGAAGAGGATCAAATTAGCCATCTATATCGCCATCTTCGTAGTGTTTCAGATAATCGTTATTACGGTTTTTGGACTCGTTATAATGAAAGCCAAGACTCCTAAGCTAAGGCTAAGCAATAATATTGATATTCAAAGTGCCAGCGTAGGCAATTCTTCCTCTCCTTCATTCGACATATCCTTTGTAGCTCAACTTCGAGTCAAGAACTCCAACTTTGGGCCCTACAAGTTCGACAACACCACCGCCACCTTCACCTACGGCGGCGCCACCGTAGGACAGGTCATCGTTCCCAAAGGCAAGGTTGGACTTAAGTCAACCAAAAAGATTAATGTGATTGTGAGTTTGAGTTCATCCCAGTTGCCAAACAATGCCAATCCCGCCGGGAAACAGTACTGGACCCCCGACCTGACGTTGACTCTCGGCGCCACGGCGAAGATGACCGGGAAAGTAGAGCTGATGTGGATCATGAAGAAGAAGAAGTCGACCAATATGAATTGCACTCTTATTATTGATGTCAATGATCATAACAAGCTCCGGTCTTTAGAATGCAAGTGATAAAAAGTTACAGTTTTTTTTTGTTTCATTTTGATTCATTATGATATACATATATATATATATATGTGTGTGTGTGTTAAAATGGGTGTGATAATCAACCCTAATAATTAGCCATGGAATCGATTCTCTATTCTTGTTATGTGTAATTGATCTTCAATCTTTTTCTTCTGATTCGTTTTGCCGGTCATTCATTATTTATTATATTTGTCATTTAAATATGGAATATCCCATGTTAGTGTAATACCAGCACATGTTAAATATATATATATATATATATATATCGCTAGTAATTGCATAATTTTTCTTTTTCTTTTTTAAAGGAATTGAATATTATTACTTTTACATTGCTGACGATGCATCATTTTCACTCGTGGATGACTAAATTAAATGTTCTCTGAGAAGTCTGGGAATAAAAAACATTGAATATTATACTATATTATAAAGGTTTTCTTTCTCCGAAACTATAGTCCCTTACGGGACTTAATTTAACAAGTGGGACCCAAAAAAATTACTAAGTGTCAAGTTATTAAATTATTTGGTGTTTTTATTATTAATTTTTTTTATTTGATGAGCCGATGATGTCAACCGGTTGTAAAAAAATATGTTATCATGGTCTGAAAAATATGGACAAAACAGTAATTTGTAGGTAAAAAAAGTCTACAGTGAAGGGCAATAAAGTAAAATTAGTATTGTGTTCAAACATATTTACGATATTGGGAAAGTAATGTTTAAGAGTCACTTAATAATTTTTAAAGGAGTGGTGAGGAATAATGTTGTATGTAAAAGTAATGAATTTCTCAGTAACTCATTTGCATATAAGTAATATTTTAATGTTGGTAAGTAATATTCAATAGAGTGGTTAATAATAACATAATAGCTGAAAGTAAAAAAAACCGAAAGTAATTATTGTTTGTTTTTTTGCGAGTATCAAATGAATTGTCGTAGTGAATATTTCAGTTTTGTTTGACTTGTTTAATGGTTAGAAGAATGAATTACCATTGATTATGTAGCTTTAGGTTGTATAGTTAATTTAGAATGAATTTTGGTCATTATATGGTATTTGGTATGTAAGACTTCCCCTTTGCATAAATTATTTTATAATCCCCTGATGTGTAACACAATTAGAGTATAATAATAATAATCCACTAAATGTACCATATTTAAGTTATAATATTTATATGGTTGCTCGATTAGGAGTCTCTACTTCGTTAAAAAAAGTGTGATTGAAATATTTCTATCATAAATGGAGAAAAAAAAATTAATCTCATACAATATAAAAAGATGATTAATTGATGAATCATTCATACTATATTTTTGTAAGTTCATTTGATATGTACGGTAAAGTACATAGGTTTAAATTGCAAACCACATTAGCGGCTTAGTTGACGAGGAAATTAATATTAAGAGGTGAGTTTAGCAACTTACTGAATTTGTAACAATATCATATACACCACATTGTCCTTCGTCAAAGACAAAAATTGCATGTCTTCCGTTAGCATTTCTAAATCTTGAGTATCTCGCAGTTGGAAATGACAGCGAATATGGCTCTGTGTGACACTTTGCAAGTGAGACATATCACAGTAGGTGTGTTGGGATCTTGTCCTTCTGTGGGTCATAAGCGCAATTCCCTATTTTTATACTGTCAATTAATTGAAGTGGTTTAATGTCCTGAATTTTTTTTTCGTCGTTGGACATTATTTAATCTTGTTGAGATTGGAATGTTTGTACTTACTCTAACTTGCATAAATTATTGATGCATTAATACTGTCAGGCAAAGAAAAAAATTATTAGGACGTATAAATCGATTAAAATTATCTCATAAGGAGGGGAACAACGTATTGCAGTCTAAGAAAAAAAAGTTTTGGGATTCAATTGATGAGTATGATCTACCACACGAAATTTGTTTAGAAAATGCCTTTTTTTTCTTAGCACAGACCAGGAAGGCTACTTATTTTGCTTTTATTGTGAACAACTTTGGGATATATATGGGCTACCAAAGTAAGGCCCACTTTGAAATTAATAGTACAGTGATTAATCAAGTCCTTTTCTGAAAAGTTTTTCTTTCATCATTTTTTGATGACACTAAATCAAATTTGGAGTTGGAAAAATACAAGGAAAATTGAGATTTCACAAATGGGATATAAAATGAAATGAAATATAAGATTTTGAAATTGGGAAATGAGGTGAGATGAAAGTGTAAAGTACTGACCAAGGTTGAATGCAGTAGATATGGGTAGTTATTTTGAAATTAGCTTTTGTATTTGGAGTGGTCGCTTAGCTTCCTTCAGAAATCAGCCCAATTGATTCAGTTTCAATGGATGGTTGTTGGGCCATCAACATGACCATATGCAGCTCAATCTTACCCCAATGGAGAGGATTTTGTTTTCTTATTGCTTTGTTAATACTTATGGAAGAAGTAGGTTTTGTGCAACTTGTTCTTTACAAATTGGGAGCTTTAAATAAGTTGGAGTAGCAGAACCTCTACTAGCACATAGCAATTAATTTTTGTTGGCCCAATTTTTGTTTTAGTGGCATGCCTCATTCATAAGTAATATAGGAAAGATCGAGCATACTAAGTTAATTTATGCCCCCATAGAAATAACAATATATTTGTACAATTAAAAGTTGATTCTTGGCTGATATTAAAAGTTCATATATGTATTTGGTATTAAGTTTGTCTTGCATCCTCTAAAGTTTAATCCCATGGCACGGTGGGAACCCAATATTTGCTCATGCATTCTATGTAGGAAGGTGTATGTCGTATGTCATCCTCCCTAAACTCCAGATGCATAAGTTGATAAAGTTCAATATAAATTTAATTCAAATTCATTTTCACTATTATATTTTATGAAAACAACTATTTTTTGTCTCGTTTCATAACCATGTTTGTTAGGGTGAAATTTAGGGTTGATTCAATTAAGGATATGTTAATGTTAATAATATTAATATGATTTCATTTTGTTATTAAATAAGAAAACAAAATTGTATAAGGTGTTAATTGAAGCATGTAATCGAAATCATAAACAACACAAAATTACTTTACTTTTATAATTTGAGCCGATTTAAAGAGTTTCACACGAGGATGTTGTCCGTAATACATGTTTACATTACAACCTGATATAAGATATAAACTAAATATTTTTTTCCTTTTCAAAAACAGACATAAGGTAAAAGGATTTCACTTGATTAAACATCACTAGACTATACACAAAAGTTGTAACGCCCTGGTTACCCCATTGTCACATGGCTAGAGGGAGCGATGCTCATTATTATGACTTTTGGCTATTGTCACCTATTTGTTGGTCTGATAGTCCTGAATGGTTATTATAATCGTTGTTGATATTATATCATGTTTTAGTATGTTTTCTTGTTGGGCCTTGGCTCATGGGTGCTATGTGGTGCAGGTAAAGGAAAGGAAAAGCTTGGCCAGCCTTGAGTGGAGAGCTTGGGCGATGTGATGTACATACAGGGCCGCTTGACCGCCAAGGTCAAGGAGTTCTCGGAGGGACTAGGGGTTTACCCTATTTTTGCCGCTTAGGCCAGCGGGGATTGTAAATTTGAAACTGTAGCGACTCTTTTGTATTACGAACTACTTGTAAACATTTTAAAAGGCTCATGAGCAGTTTATCTACTTAATGAAGTGTACCCTTTCTTTTTTATTGGTTTTTCACCTTAACTTGTTAACGGTACCTAGATCACATTTTTAACCAAAGGACTCGGGTAGCGAGTCAAATTTCCGGTTCACTGTTCACCGTAACTGTTCTGGGGTAACCAGGGTGTTACAACTTGGTATCAGAGCAATGCCAAGGTCAGGGTTCCTGTAGACTGGCTAGGTATGTACACATATCACCGAAGACAAGCTCGACTCACGGTTTGGTAACTATCTATGTGGTATATGTATAATGGTTTAAATGTGATATATATGCTTTACCTGTGTTCATGAGATATTATGCTGAGCCTGTGCCTTGAAATACTATATCTTCAGCAAATGTGTACTGATTACTACTGAGATTGCTGGCACCTGCTTATTAGTATGGTTGTTTATAAGTTATTATGTGATACATGCTGAGTGCTGAATGCCATAAACATGTATCTGATTGTGAATATTAAATGACTGTGGAATGTGATAATTGTCTGTTGTTCTTGGACCGTAAGGCGGCAAGAGGTTTAGTTATTACTACCTGACTGGCCGTATTGATTATTGTTTCAGTAAGGTATCAGTGACAGAATGAACCCAGAACAGACAGGCACCTCAGCTGGCCAGAGTGGTCAGGGTCAGAATAATGACAACAGTCAGGGTCAAGTGAATGACCAATCTCAGGTTCCACAGCCAGCACCTGCAAACTGGCAGCAGATGTTTAATGATCTGCAGGCTATAGTGATAAAACAGGGAGAGGAGCTTCATCTCCTAAGACAGCAGTAAGTGCCTGTGGTGGCCAGTGTTGCAGAGGCACCTTCTGTGTCGGTGCCAGTTATTGGGCCACTGCCTGGGGTTGAAAACAGATTGGAACCTCTTTATGAGCGGTTCAGGAAACAGCAACCTCCTGTGTTTGAAGGCAGTGCTGATCCCACCAAAGCTGAACAATGGATGAGCATGATTACCACTGTTTAGAACTTTATGAAGGTAGTTGGTACTGAGAGGGTGGCCTGTGTTGCCTATATGTTTCGGCTAGATGCTCGGATTTGGTGGGAGGTGGTTGGCCAGACCAAGGATGTTAATCTCCTGAGCTGGGAGGAATTCCAGACCTTGTTCAATGAAAAGTACTACAATGACGCTATTAGGGCGGTGAAGGCTGATGAATTTATGAGGCTACTTCAAGGAAACTTATCAGTAACCGAGTATGCCTTAAGGTTTGATCGTTTGGCAAAGTTTGCCAAGGAGCTGGTGCCCACTGATGGGACCAGGAGAGAGCGTTTCTTACAGGGGCTACAGCCTAGGTTAGCCCGAGATGTGCGTATCACCACTGTTGCAGGAGTGACTACTTATGCACAGGTGGTGGAGAAGGCACTTACAGCTGAAACTGCAGAGATTAAGATCTGGCGTGAAAATGCAGCCAGAAGGGATTTTAGGAGGCCAGGTCCTCCAATTGTGGGTTCTGGTAGGGGTGTTGGCCCCAGTGATCAGAAGAGGAAGGTTCCTGATACCTTCCCAGTTCCAGGTCCTGACAGGAGACCTCGTGGTGTTACAATAGGTCGTCCTGGGGGCAGCGAAGCCTGGAAGTCTTATCCCGAGTGTCCTAGATGCAAGAGATTCACTTGGGAGAGTGTAAGGCAAGGGCCTGCTTCTCTTGGAGCAGTGGGTCATTTGAAAAAGGATTGCCCTAAGGCAAGAAAGGAAGAGCCCAGGAAGGCAGACAGCTCGGCCCCAGCGCGAGTGTTTGCATTGACTCAGGCAGAAGCTGAGGCTTCCCCCTCTGTTGTTACAGGTCAGCTTCTTAGTGCAGGAACTGCTTATAATGTATTGATTGACTCTGGTGCTACATATTCCTTTGTTTCTAGTAGTGTTATTGATAGATTGTGTAGACCTTGTGATTTTTATGCTGTGGGGTTCGGTACTTTGTTACCCACTGGGGAGCTGGTTGTATCCAGGAGGTGGGTCAGATCGCTGCCAGTGATAGTAGAGGGCAGAGAGTTGTCAGTGGATCTTATAGAGTTAGTTATGAATGACTTTGATATGATACTGGGTATGGACTGGTTAGCCAAGTATGGGGCAACCATTGACTGCAGAAGGAAGATGGTCACCTTTGAGCCTGAGGATGAGGATCCTTTTGTATTTGTTGGTACTGTGCATGGACCTCGTATTCCTATGATTTCGGTATTAAGGGCTAGGGATTTATTGCAAGGGGGTTGCATTGGATTCTTAGTCAGTGTGGTTGATACCACCCGGGTCGTGCCAGTGAGACCAGAGGATACTAGACTTGTATGTGAGTTTCTGGATGTGTTTCCAGAGGATCTGCCAGGGTTGCCACCACACAGAGAGATTGAGTTCGTTATAGAACTGGCCCCAGGGACGGAGCCAGTGTCTAGAGCACCATACAGAATGGCCCCAGCTGAGTTGAAAGAACTAAAGGTACAGCTGCAAGAGCTGTTGGATTTGGGTTTTATCATACCTAGCTTTTCACCTTGGGGTGCGCCAGATCTGTTTGTAAAGAAGAAAGATGGTTCTCTGAGGATGTGTATAGATTACAGGGAACTGAATAAGTTGACAATTAAGAACCGGTATCCTTTGCCAAGGATAGACGATCTGTTTGATCAATTGCAGGGTAAGACGGTATTCTCTAAGATCGACCTTCGTTCTGGTTATCATCAGTTGAGGGTCAAGGAGGGAGACATACCGAAGACCGCTTTTCGCACTAGGTATGGGCATTATGAGCTTTTAGTTATGTCATTCGGGTTGACTAATGCCCCTGCCGCTTTCATGGATATGATGAACAGGGTGTTCAAGGATTATTTAGACCAGTTTGTGATTGTCTTTATTGATGATATTCTGGTATATTCTCAGACTGAGTCAGAGCATGAGCATCATCTGAGGTTGGTTCTGCAGAGATTGAGAAAACACAGATTGTTTGCAAAGTTCAAGAAGTGTGAGTTCTGGTTGTCTCAGGTGTCCTTCCTTGGGCATATTGTCAGTAAGGAGGGGATTAAAGTAGATCCATCGAAGATTGAAGCGGTCAGAGACTGGCCAAGGCCAAAGAATGCTTCTGAGGTTAGAAGTTTCCTTGGATTGGCAGGGTATTACAGGCGTTTTGTGGAGGGGTTCTCAAAGATTACTACTTCGTTGACTGAGCTGACACGCAAGGGTCAGAAGTTTGTATGGTCAGACAAGTGTGAGAACAGCTTCCAGGAGTTGAAACAGAGGTTGATTACAGCTCCAGTTTTGAGTCTTCTTACAGACCAGGAGAAGTTTGTGATATACTGCGATGCTTCTAATCAGGGTTTGGGCTGTGTTTTGATGCAATTAGAGAGGGTAATAGCTTATGCTTCTCGTCAGCTGAAGGAGTACGAGAAGATGTATCCTACCCATGGTTTGGAGTTAGCAGCTGTGGTTTTTTCTTTAAAGATATGGAGGCACTATCTCTATGGAGAGAAGTGTGAGATTTATACAGACCACAAGAGCCTGAAGTACTTCTTCACCCAGAAGGACTTGAACATGAGGCAAAGGCATTGGCTGGAATTAGTGAAAGATTATGATTGTGAGATTCTGTATCACCCAGGGAAAGCCAACGTGGTAGCTGATGCTTTAAGCCGGAAGGGTCCGGGACAGGTTCATGGTATTAGGCTGATAGCCAGAGAGTTAGCTGATGACATGACCAGAGCTGGTATAGAGTTACTGGTGGGCCAGTTGGCCAATATTACGCTACAGTCTACGCTGCCAGAGAGGATTAAAGAGGGTCAGTTGGGTGATCCACAGCTGATGAAGATTAGAGAGGATGTCTTGGCTGGAGCATCCAGGGATTATACAGTGTCTGATTTGGGGTTGTTGAGGTACAAGGGGCGGATATGTGTTCCGTTGGACACTGCATTAAGGCGGGAGATTCTAGATGAATCTCATACTACACCTTACTCTTTGCATCCAGGCACCACGAAGATGTACCAGGATGTGAGATCATTGTACTGGTGGCCAGGGATGAAGAGAGATGTAGTAGAGTATGTAGCTAAGTGCTTGACATGTCAACAGGTCAAGGCTGAGCATCAGAGGCCGGCAGGGTTATTGCAGCCTCTGGATATCCCAGAGTGGAAGTGGGAAGACATCACAATGGATTTTGTGGTGGGCTTGCCCAGGACAGTTGGTCAGCATGATTCCATTTGGGTGATAGTGGATCGCTATACCAAGTCAACTCACTTTCTACCAGTGAGGACTACTTACACTGTTGACTAGTATGCAGATCTCTATGTGAGAGAGAACGTGCGCCTCCATGGAGCTCCTAGGTCGATCGTGTCAGATCGGGACCATACATTTACTTCCAAGTTCTAAAAGAGTTTACAGACAGCCATGGGTACACGACTGAAGTTCAGTACAGCTTATCATCCTCAGACAGATGGGCAATCTGAGAGGACGGTCCAGATATTGGAGGACATGCTGCGGGCATGTGTACTGGACTTTGGTGGGTCGTGGAGTAAGTATCTGCCTTTGATAGAGTTCTCTTATAATAACAGTTATCAGTCTACCATTGGTGTTGCACCTTATGAGATGTTATATGGTAGGAAATGTAGATCTCTCATTCATTGGGATGAGACAGGTGAAAGGAGATACTTAGGTCCTGAGGCGGTTCAGAGGACCAGTGAGGCTATTGACAAGATTAGAGCTCAGATGCTTACCTCTCAGAGTAGACAGAAGAGCTATGCAGATCCCAAACGCAGGAACGTGGAGTTCCAGGTAGGAGACTATGTTTTCCTTAGAGTCTCGCCATGGAAAGGGGTGAGAAGGTTTGGGAAGAAAGGCAAGTTGAGTCCCAGGTTTGTAGGTCCATTTGAAATCCTGGAGAGGATTGGTCAAGTGGCTTACAGGCTAGCTTTGCCTCCGGCGTTGTTGGCCGTGCATAATGTATTCCATGTATCCGCTCTTCGGAGGTATGTATCTGATGAGAGACAAATTTTGAGTTATGAGGATCTGGAGCTTGAACCAGATCTCTCCTTTGAGGAGCAGCCTGTTCAGATACTTGATCAGAAGGATAAAGTCCTCAGGAATAAGACAATACCTTTGGTTAAGGGATTGTGGAGGAACAGCAAGGTCGAGGATGCGACCTGGGAGCTGGAGTCTGATATGCGGAGTCAATTTCCCGAGCTGTTCAAGTAAATTTCGAGGACGAAATTTCTGTAAGGAGGGGATAGTTGTAATGCCCCGGATTCCCTATCATGGTTAATGGCTGGATTAGTAGGCCGGGAGGGCCATAGCTGTTTAATTATGCCATTAAATGTGTTTATGCATGCTTATGAGAATTATATTATGATATGATGTTAAATGCATGCATGTGAGTCCACATTTGTTTACATGGGTATTTTGGTAATTTGGCCCGTTGAGGGTATAATTGAATATTTGGTCGCGTGTTAATGATATATTGTGAGACCACATTATAATGTGGATTGGTTCGAGTATTCCGACATGAGACGATCTTTAAACGTGATTTATCGGTTTGGTCATAACAGGTTTGAGCTCGAGGCTCGGGGTAAGTCTCGGGGTGATATATATGGTTATGGCGTTACCGGGGATTTTAGGGTAACGGGATAAGAATTATTGGTGTTTGAGGATATTGAGATTAATGGGGATTGGGAAGCGTTAATTATAATTAATGGGTTTAGCAGAATGTACCAATTTTGCGTTTTAAGAGGCTTTGGATGGCACAAGGGTATTTTGGTCTTTTTAGGGAGGATATATATGATGTTTAGTGGCTGTAGAAGGTGGTGGAATAAACAGAACAAAACAAAGGCACTCTCATCTTCCTCTCCCGTACCTTCTCCTTGCTTCATCTTCTTCACTTCTCTTTGAGGGTTTTGGGTTCTTGGTGGAGTTTCAACCAAAGGAAATTGAAAGGCTGGGTTGGAGCACTTGTTTTAGCTTGTGTGGGAGGTTAAAAGCTAGTTTCAAGGTGAGTTTTGACTATATATCACAGCTGGTGCTCTGTTTTATCTTTGGTTTTTAATTCATGGATTTTGATGTGGGAAGTGAGAATCAAAGGGGGTTTTGGTGTTAGTTTGATTGGGGTTTGATGTGAGTGAGCTAAGGGAGTTTTTTGGGGGTTAAATTGTGTGTTAGGAAGAGGTTTTATGAGGGTTGGAGGGACTGGTTTGAGAGGAAGAAGTGCAGGGGAAAAAACTGGTTCGTGTGGCCGACTTAGCCATTCTGGGCTGAGCGTCGCGGCGCAGCAGGGGAGCGCCGCGGCCCTTGGCGTCTGGCAGATGGGGAGCCTCTCTATTTGGGGGCGCGTCGCGGCGTAGCAGAGGGGGGTCGTGGCCCTTAAGGCCAATTTTGCTAAAATGTGGTTTTTAGCTTGGGGATTCAAGCCATAGGCCTCGGGGTTGGACCTAGTACCCGGTTGGGTAGTGTTTGATGTCTCGGGGGCTGGGATTTGGTTTGGGAACCCTTGGTTGTCATTTTTATTGATAAATTCTATAATTTGGTTATGACCAGGTGACCGTCAAGGAATTTAAAGATTGATCGTTCTCAGGGGTCGTTCATATAATAGTTCTCACTCGAACCAGAGGTAAGAAAATAGTGTATGAATACAGTTGCACCCTGTATAGGTATATGACACGCACGGTTTGATATTGAGGCATGTTGGTTGAGTTATGTGGACATGGATTGCATGTTAAATGCTAGCGAACGGTGATTACCTATTTGGGACACTGACTAGTCAGGGACCGACTCCAAAGTCGATGATCACGCATTGAATGGCTCTATGGCATTAATGCGGGACCGACCCTAAGGTCGAAGAACTTATAAGCGCTTGCCTGGTCTACGACCAGATGACTATAGCCAAGGTATATGACCCCGGTGACCATTTGTCACATGGCTAAGGGACGTTGTCCATAGTTTCGACTCTAGAGTCGTGAGCAAGGTTATGTTGGTGACTAATCACCATACACCTGTCCTGACCAAGCTTATGAAAGAATCACCTATCAGTTAAGCCCTGGTGACCCTATCGTCACATGGCTAGAGGGAGCGATGCTCATTATTGTGACTTTTGGCTATTGTCACCTATTTGTTGGTCTGATAGTCCTGAATGGTTATTATAATCGTTGTTGATATTATATCATGTTTTAGTATGTTTTCTTGCTGGGCCTTGGCTCATGGGTGCTATGTGATCCAGGTAAAGGAAAGGAAAAGCTTGGCCAACCTTGAGTGGAGAGCTTGGGCGATGTGATGTACATACAGGGCCGCTTGACCGCCAAGGTCAAGGAGTTCTCAGAGGGACTAGGGGTTTACCCTATTTTTGCCGCTTAGGCCGGCGGGGATTGTAAATTTGAAACTGTAGCGACTCTTTTATATTACGAACTACTTGTAAACATTTTAAAAGGCTCATGAGCAATTTATCTACTTAATGAAATGTACCCTTTCTTTTTTATTGGTTTTTCACCTTAACCTGTTAACGGTACCTAGATCACATTTTAACCAAAGGACTCGGGTAGCGAGTCAAATTTTCGGTTCACTATTCACCGTAACTGTTCTGGGGTAACCAGGGCGTTACAAAAGCAGTCTTCTCCGGACATGGCTTACTTGGCCTTAGAGGGGCGATGTGGTGGAGATGGAGAAAGAACTTCGATATGAGCCTCCTTTGATTTGTCATTACAACAATGGCAACACCCTTTATTCTTTATTTCCTCCACATCAGTACGCAGATTAAACAACATTCTGAAAGTTAGATTTTCGAAAGTGGTTAGGCTCATGATCATCTCTGCATCTGAAACCTCCGAGTCGGAAGACGATATGGTCACCGGCGACGCATTTCGTTTGGTCCATGGAGCAGATGGTCCTTCAAACGCAACATATTCATTTCTTCTTGGTCGTCCTTCATTACACCGAAATAATTAAAATAAAAAAAGTAGTGACTAAATGAAGAGACTTAAATAGCACTGTGAAAAGGCCACTTAAACACCAAATCACTACTTATTACACCTACAACTACATTTTTTGGTTTTTTTTTTAAAAAGAATAAACTTCTGACCTCGCTTGGGCAAAGGTTGAGTCATACAGTCACCTTCCGATGGTTGAGCTTTCGGTAGTGGAGGAACCACTTTTTTTCCTGGCCTTCGACGAGGTTTCTTCTGTTCCATCGTTTCACAGACCACCGATGCAGGAGGATATGACTCACCTTCCTCCTCCCGCCGTTCACCGACATTTCTTCGTTGGCGGGTAGCGAAGGTCTTGAATCGCATTTTTTTGTTTTGTCGGAATAACTATTTCTGAAGATGGAGAATATGAAATGGGAAGCCTTTTGAAATGGCTAACTGAACTAAACTTAATGAATGGCCTGAGGTGTTTACAAATCGAGTAGTTGGTCTTAGTTGTAAGACCCTAGGGAATGATGGCTATTCTGTGGAGCTGTCGAATCACATACCTCTTTATAATGTAACAGAGGGCATTTCCCTGACATAAGAAGTGTATTGCTTGCAACACACGTTTTTTGCATTAAATTATCTAGAATGTTGAAGTCATATGAGAGACTGCTGATGCTTTCATTGTTGGAGTTTGGAGGCTTAGGAAGAGTTCGGGCTTTAATGGGCCTAATATGGTATATATATATTTTTGTAATGGACCTAGAATGGTACACCGAATTGTATTTCAAAAATACCACTTCGAATAGCATTTAACATAAATTAGTAGAAGGATTAATGTCGAAGTTAAATAAACTAAATAATTTGATTATGATTTCAATTATTACGATGTATAATTTATTTTTCTAAATGGCGACATGAACAGTTATTAAAATTTATTAGCATGTGTATATTGTTTTATACATATAGTAAAATATCTACAAATTCATACCCGATTAATTAATCAACTCGCTTAAATTATACTATTGTCTGGTCCCGTGTCGGGGACTATGTCGTAAATTAATAATTCGCTAAATTTATATGATAATATTTTATAAAAAAATACATAGGTCCCATTGAATATATAAATTAATATATTTTCCTCAATTGTTGAAAATATAGATTAGTAAATGAGTCCCCCACAAAGATATTACTAAATGATTGATAAAATAAAATAAATTAACATATATTACAGTAAATTTAATTAAAAAATTATTTAAAAACCAAACCCAATCTCTAGCCCAAATAAAAACCCAGCCATTGGTTTAAAACTCTGCTAAAACTTAAACAACTGCATGTAATTCATATAAAAAAAATAAACAGAGCATAACCTTCCCTCAATTGTGTAAGTCAAGCTTTAAGTTGCTCCAAACCAAATCCCCAAAGCTCCAAGTCCAGGATAGATAAACGAGAGAGTGTGTGTGAGGTGTTGCTAAGAGTTTCTTTTGGTTTCGTACTAGTAAAGGGAATTAGTGAGTAAGTCTGTAACGTCCCGAATTTACTATTAAGGCTGAGTGCCTTGTTTACGGTGCCTGGAGAGAATAATTAGATTTATTATGTGGAATTAATTGAATAAATGTGTGAGTACGTGACATACATGATTTACGTGGTTGAATATGTGGATATGTGCATGTTTATGTGTATTACATATGCATGTGGGTTCGTTATTGTTAATAAGACCATATCCGTAATTTTGACTTATTGAGGGTATAAATTTGAGTATATGTGTTAAATGATTGAGGATCTCATTATTATGTGAATGCATTTGCGATGTCGACTCGAGGCGATTGTAACGCCCTGGTTACTCCAGGACCGTTACTGTGAACTTTGAATCGTGGTTAACTCGCCAATCGAGTTCTTTGGTTATAAATGTGGTTCTAGGTTTTATTAATAGGTTAAGGTGGAAAACCATGCCGCGGCCCGCCTCCCCAAACAGAGACGGCCACAAATCCATTTCCCCAACATGGGGTGCGGCCGTCCTTCTTCATGCTGCGGCCCAACGACCCAACAACTTCTCCCTCCTTCTTCAATGAGCTTGGATCGTGGCGCTCTAGAACAGATCCGCGACCCCACCTGAAACTCAGCCAAAAACCCCTGTTTTTCCCCTTCGAACTCATTTCAAAACCTCTTCACACGCCCCAAGGGCAAAACCGTCCTTTTACACTTATATCGTTAATCATAATTAACACTCTCCAATTCTCACTATTCTCAAATACCAATAAAATCATATCCCTTTACCCTTTAATTCCCGGAAATGCTCTAATCATCGAACCACCCCGAGCCCCGAATTCAAACATGTTATGACCAAACCGTTAATTTATATTCAAAGATCGTGTCATGCCGAATGGCTCGAAAAAATCCACATTGTGATGTGACATCAATAATAGTTCATCAACATGCATGAAAATACACAATTACGCCATCCACAGGTCAAATTACCAAAATGCCCCTATGATGAAATGTGAACCCACATGCATGCATTTAACATCATATTATAATATAATTCACATAAATATGCACGAAATCATTTAATGGCATAATAAATCAATTATGGCCCTCCGGCCTACTAATCCAACCATTAAACCACATTAGGGATTTAAGGGCATTAGAGAGATCCTACGGAGTGGATTAGAGGAATAGTTAGATGCTGGTCTGATGCAGTATCGGGGTGAGCGTAGTGGTATTTTGGGGAACTTAGTGTACATTTGAGATTCAACAAGTAATGGGTAATTATTTAGTGATTATTTGGGTATGTCGGGATTAATTGGGAATTTATAGGACTTTTTCAGGATTAGTGCGAAATGGGAGACAAAGACTGTTTTGCCCTTGTGGGAGAGCTGAGTATTAAACCTCGCTGTGACTACTTCGCTAATCTGCTCCATTGTGTTCCCTCAAGCCATGTACTGCAAATATATCCACATAATAATATGGTCTCAGCCATTTATCACATATAACCGCATTTATGCCCTTAACGGGCCAAAATTACAAGTATGCCCTTATGAACAATAGAGGTCCCACATGCATATTTAATAACCATAAACATTCATATAATATACTCACATAATCATATTAATCATACATGCCATCAATTTCACACATTTAACCAATTAACACACATACATAAACCAATTATGCCCTCCCAGCACGCTAATGAAGGTGCTAAACCCTATTACCAATTTTGGGTCGTTACACATGGAGTGAGATAATGAGAAGGTAACAAATTGGTGGTTGATTTCATGTTTATTGACCCATAAAAGTCAATTTGTTGATAATTGAGTGCTACAATTATTAATTTTGTACATCACAGGCTTAATCATACAATTTATTTTATGAGTAATGTCTCTATTTTCTGACTAATGTCTCAATTTTGTTCATAACGATGATTAAATATTTAGTTTTTGGTTCTATTTGTACAGCCTTCAACCTATATATAGGCTAGGTCAAATGACCAAAATACCCTCTATGCTTAATTCATCCTTAAAGACCTCGAAGGGCAAAACAATCATTTTCCACCTATCTGGTTAATCATAATTGACACTCTCAAATTCTTGTTATTCACAAATACTAATAAAATTATATCTATAACCATTTTATTCCCAGTAATGCTCTAATCATCAAATCTCCCCGACACTCACCCCGAGGCCCGAACTCAACCCTGTTATGACCAAACCGATAATTTGAATTCGAAGATCGTCTCATGCTGAATAGCTTGAAAAAATCCACATTATAATGTGGTCTCATCAACAGTTCACCTACGTGCATACAATTATACAGTTACGCCCTCAACGGGCCAAATTACCAAAGGAAATTTTGACCCGCATGCATGCATTTAACATCATCTTATAATATATTTCACATAAACATGCATGAAATAGTGAAGGCACGAAATGATAAAAAATCCTATATTTTGACATTAATAATGATAATAAATTTTTATTTGTCCATTATCTATAATTTAAAATGTTAATAGAAGTCTTATTTTTCTCAATGTTTATATTTTTATAATTATATTAATTTATTTTAAAATTTGTGAGTTAAATTTTTTAACATTTATTAGTAGGTATTCAAATTCTAATAATTATCTTTAATATAATTTTGTGTAAAATATTGTTAAAAAGTATATAAAAATATATAAAATTATAATTTAAACAAAAGAAATCTATTTGGATTGATGGTAAGTCCATTGATTGTTAAAGAAGAGATGGAGTGTTCAATTCCCTATCCTCACATTTTTTGGCAATAATAAAATGACCCAAAATATAAAAGTAGTAGGTCGGCCCGAATAAGAAAAGTGGGCCAGTCCGACTTGGGCCCGACATGAGCCGGGCCCATGGGCCGTCCTGGGCCTACTCTTTCAAAAATGAGCCGGCCCGACCGGCCACGAATTGAATACTGGCCTGGTCCTGTCCGACCCGAATTATTCGGAGGCACGAAAATGTGGGTTGACCCGGCCCACATTTACAGCTCTAAGTCAACAACTCCATGATGATATTGTTAGGCTATTCAAGTTGATACGTTTGTTGTTGACATCTTTTAAAAACGACAACATTGTTGCTTGCTTTGTCTCCTGGAACGACAACCAAAATTGAACCCGACCTCAACTTCATGTTCGGTGCACTTGAGGGAGTTCCGAAAGAAGCACCGTACGTAGGATTTCATTTTGCTTGTTTGTTGTCAATCATCAAAGTTTGTATTCAATTTTTGTAATTGTCTAATTTAGATTAACTAGTTTTCAATTTTAGATGTTTATATAAATAATTCTTGATTAAAATAATCTTTCTTTCCAATTAAAGTGTCTAATTTCGCTTGTTTCTCTATGGCCTGATTTTGCAAAGTTTTTTTATTTTTCATTAGTTGGAGAGAGAGTATATTAGTAGTACTATATTTGTCTATTTTTTCTAAAACGAAAGTTTTTTTATATATATGACAATTTCAGGAAAACCCACGTAATTATGAAAAAACGACAAAAAGTCCATAAAACGACATTATTTAGGAAAATAACACAAATAAAAATGATATAATTTTGGATAAACGATACAAATTCCAGAAACGACATAATTATGGGAAAACGACATCATGTTTTTAAAACAACACCAATCCAAGAAAACGACATAATTTCATAAAAAATGACATTATTCCTAAGAAACGACATTAGTATCTCAATACATTGCTCCAAAATCGTTACAATATTCTACTATTTGCAAACAGCGATATATATCATCACAACACTATTACAATTACTAAACTACAAATAAATATACATCTATTAAAACGATAATTATCGCCATGCACATAAAAAAAAATGTATTTATCATATAAATTTATTTAATTATGCGTCAAACCAATTAAATGACTTAACAAAAAGCCAAAATACTTAATGAACAAAAAGTTAAATGACGGAAAAAAGAACAAAAAAAAAAAATTAAATAAAGAATCAAACAATTTATTTTGTTGAAGTTTTATGTGAGACATCTCATGCAGTGCATGCTGTCCCTGCAAACTGATAGAATAATATAACTCTTTAGGACCACAGTTGGTGGTTGCACACACTTGGCTTTCCGATAGTCCCAACCTAATTTCTTATCTATATTTCTCTTTCACTATTAGTCTACATTAACGTTTAGAATCACAAACATCTTAGTCTCAACATCATCATCATCCTCATCCTCATCGTCATGATCTTCTAACATATAATTTGACCTATCTTAGTGTTTTCTCTCTAGATGGAGTAGAGAGAAGAGACGAACCATACGAGTTAAGGGCCATGACCCTTTTATTTTTTTTTATGTATATAAATTAATAGTTAATTAGTTGTTGGTATTTCTAATTTAGCATATCAAATTATATAAGGTTTATACTTTTTTGGACTCTGTATTTTTTCTCATTAACTGTTTGGACCCTATGTTTTGTAAAATTGTTAAAATAGAACCCTAAACCCGATTTTGGTCAACGGTTTTTTTAACTAAAATCACAAATAATTTACCAAACTAACAATTCAGAACAAAAATAAAATCATTCTGCTTAAAAGTTGTGTTATTATATTCAATTTTTTCTTCATCAAAATTAAGTTTATGGTTCTATTTTAACTATTTTACAAAACACAGGGTTCAAAAAGTAATTTGTCAAAACACAGGGTCCAAACAGATAATGTGAAAAAATACAGGGTCCAAAAAGGTATAAACCTAATTATATATTAGCAACATATTTTTATTAAATTTGTATTATTTTCATATAAATTTCAAATAAATAAATAATATTATATATAAACGAATGACATAAACATATTAAATGAAAAATTAAACCAAAACATTGTTTATAATTTTTTTTAAAATATATATAATATGATAACTTTTTTAAACATAAATGATAATTTTTTAATAAAAATAAAGATTATGTATTATATATTATTATTGTAATAATTTTTTATAATATTTAAATTTATATTAATATAAGTATTAAATATTATTATTATAATATTTGAATTCATATTAATATAATTAGTAAAAAATTAAGATTATCATAATAATATTTTATAATATTTAAATTATATTAATATAATTATTCAATATCTAGTCTTGTATTATATATTATTATGATAATGATATATTATAACATTTGAATTTGAATTTAAATTTATATTAATATAATTAATAAATATCTATTTTTAATTAATTTTAAAGATATATTCTATTAAATAAATATTCCATTAAAATTAATAAAATAAAAAAATAGTTATATATATGAAGATGGCAAAAAATAGGTTGGTTATTAGATCAAAAAGTTTGGGACAGAAGATCCGGTTCTTAATTCCCTACGTTTTTCTCTCTGGCTACTACCTCTATCACTTATTCACTGCACAAATTTTTTTACTGAGGAAAAAGATAAAATCTTTAATGAACAAAATATATTGAGTCCCGCTCCTTCTCTAGTTTTACTGAGAAACGATTAGCTTATTAGAAAAATCAAAACTGTCATTTTCAATGTCTAAATTGTAGTTTAACCTAGTGGTAATAACTCTTCTCTGTCACCACACACTTGGCATTAAAGTTTTGTTGAACTTTAGTTAAAATGGATACGTGGACATTCCTTATTCTCATATCATCATCATCATCCTCATCCTTATTCTCCCCATCACAAAGATGGATATTAAGGTGAAAGAGAGGACACTGGTGAAGCCAGCGGAGAAAACACCTCGGCGGTCACTATGGCTATCGGACTTGGACCTCTTATACGACGAGGGAAGATCTGCCTGCCTCTACTTTTACAAGAACTGCTCTAACGTAGTCGATGATGGAGCTGGAGCCTCCAAGTTTTTCGACTCAACTCTTCTCAAGGAAGCTCTTGCTAAAGTTCTTGTCCCTTATTATCCGGTAGCAGGCCGCCTCAGGCGCCGCCATGACGACGGCCGTCTCGAGATCGACTGCAACGACGAGGGAGTTCTGTTCATTGTGGCGGAGGCAAATGTAGTCATCGACGATCTCGGAGACTTCTCCACCTCCCCTGAGCTCCCTAAGCTCACTCCTCCGTCCTCTGACTACTCGGCCGGCATATCTTCATTCCCCTTGTTGGTGTTGCAGGTGACTATATACTTAATTAGTTGAATAATCTTACAAATATATTTATCAGCTCACTATACGAAGTCATACGGAGCCTTGGTATATAAAATAAATGGTTTATACATTTTTTTTTTAGCATGAGTTTTTCTTTATTATTTGTTTGGATCTTGTATTTTGATAAAAATAAATTTGAATCCTATAGTTTGTAAAAAAGTTCAAATAAGCCCTTAAACATGATTTTGATAAATAAAAAATTGAATATAACAATATAGTTCTTAGGCAAAATGATTATATTTTTGTTCTGAGATGTTATTTTAATGAATTATTTGTGATTTTAGTTCAAATTTTTTTTTGATAAAAATCGGGTTTAAGAGTCTATTTGAACTATTTTAGAAAATATAGAATCTAAAAAGTAATTTATTAAAACACAGGTCCAAATATATAATGAAACAAAACACATAATCTAAAAATCTATAAACCCATAAAAAAAAAACTTCTACAAACAATTTTTATTTTGACTTTTCTTTTCTTAGAAAACAATTCTCCCAATTCATTTAAAATAAGCTAGTTTTATTCAATATATATAGGAAAATCTTAAGGTAGAGTGATTATTTTTATCTCTACTGGTTGGAGAATTTTTGTTTTTTTATATGTAGTATATAACATTTTGTTATATAATATTGTACATTGACTTATAGCAGACATCCCATTATATTGGTTGACAAATTCGGAATAATTTATAATGTTAAAATAATGGTTCAATTAGTATATTTTATACACCTATAATAAAATGAAACATTTGATTTCGACATGATTAATTATTCATAAATATTTGCTCTAACTACTATGTACACTGTTATATAAAAAAAAACTGAGTTATCATTTTTCCCAATATCGAAAATAAAAGTGCCCCTACCATACCTAAGAAACTCCCTGATTTTTTTTAAAATATATATATTATTTACAATTTATTCCTTTTTATATATATATCTTAACGTTTGTATCTTTTAAATTTTGCAATTTAATCATTTTTATATATATTTTGACATTTATATTTTTCTAATTTTTTTTAAATAGCATGGAGCATATAATATTTAATCTTAGGCATTACTTCCTGTTACATAATCACCAAAACTAAATTTATCCTTGATTGATTTTGGGTCTTAACTAAATAAGTTAGAAGAGTTAAGGAGCAGTTGTGGTAGGGTACAATCTTGATAATTTATAATAGTATATTACCTTAATCATTGGTGGAGTATCTGATCATTCATGAATGGTTAGAATCATCTCCTACCAGCCATAACTGTTCCTTTTAAAAAAAAAAATCACATAATTATAATAATTAAGTTTCAATGTGGTTATAAGATAATATTAAAACAAAACAAAAAACTATATATACTATACACTCCCTCTCCCTCCATTAATTCTAGTGCATATGTACAATTCTATGTTTGTTTTTCATTTTGATACATCTTATAAATGCAGGTTACTTATTTTAAATGTGGGGGAGTATCTATTAGTGTTGGAGGAGAACATATTGTATTTGATGGAAACTCAGCTTTTAGTTTTATGAATGCATGGTCTGAAATAGCTCGAGGCCAGTTAAACCTTTCCGTTCGGCCAGTTTTAGATAGGACATTACTCAGTCACCGAGACCCACCTCAAATAATGTTCGACCACACCAACTCGTACAAACTCAGCACTACTACTCATAATGATCCAACCATAAGATCTTCTGACCAAACCACCACCAAATGTGAAGACTACAACTCTAACTTCAAGGCCATTCTTGTTAAAATAACTAGGGCTCAACTCAACAACCTGAAATCCAAGGCAAAAGAAGAAGGTAACACAGTCAACTATAGTGCATTTGCCATATTGGCTGGCCTTATTTGGAAATGCATGTGCATAGCACGTGCACTTCCTGTTGATCAAGAGACTAAGTTATTTCTCTCTGCCAACGGACGATCAAGATTGCACCCCCCACTTTCCTCTGAATACTTTGGCAATGCGGTTATCCACACCACTGTAGTGGCTGTGGCTGGTGATGTTCAATCCAAGCCATTATGGTATGGAGTGAATCTTATTTATGAGAATTTGAAAAGAATAGACAATGAGTACATAAGATCTGCTTTAGACTTTTTGACTGTTCACCCTAATTCAAAGTGGATTCCATGTGATGAGTGTAGAGGTTCTAATCTGGGGATCTATAGTTGGGCCAACTTTTCGACTAGTAATGCTGATTTTGGGTGGGGTCAGCCCTTTCATATGGGACATTGTGGGATTTTACGTAATGAGGGAAGAGTTTGGATTCTTGATGATGGTGTTGGTGGGAACTTGAGTGTTCTTATATCTTTGGTGCCTGAGCACGTGGAAGTGTTTCAAAAGGTGTTTTATCAATCTATTGAAACTTCTTAGTATAATGAGTGTGTTATTTGTAGTGAGGAATATTATTTATACTCATTTGATTGGAATGTTTTCGAGCTTTTGTTGTGCATTTTAATATTATTACAATTTGGACATCTTTTGTGCTTTTTTTTTTTTTTTATATTATTATTACAATTGTTGTTATTTGTCTTTCCATGTAGTTGATTGTATGTTTCGATCAGTGTGAGACTTGTAATAAGATTGGAATTCTGTCAATTTGAGTATCTAATTATAATTAAGAAAACCTTTTCCAAAAAAAAATTATAATTAAGAAAATATATTAATTTAGTACTAGATTGCATGTCCTAAAACAAACTTTTAGTATACCATATTATTTAAGTACCTTTGTTTGTGTTAGCACTATCGCTTAGTATTCTATTGATTTTTTTTTTTTTTAGAATTAAACCATACAAATAAAACAAAAGAAAAATATTAGTAATATCTTTTATATCATAATTTTAGTTAAAATTTCACTTTTCCACTTATAAAAAAATATTTTTTTATTATGACAAAACAAACCAATTTATTGCATTAATGCTTTTAGATTTAAAAATATTTTAAAAAAAATATTGTTCTAATATAAAAATTCTCACTACAAAAAAGGAGACTTTTGTCGGCGCAAATTTGCGCCGGCAAAAGTATGGTTTTGCGCCGGCAAAAACTATGGAGTTTTTGCCGACGCAATTTTGCGCCGGCAAAGAATTGCGTCGTATCTCCGTCGCTAATGTCACTTTTGCCGACGCAAATATAATGCGCTGGCAATGGACTTTTTTGGCGACGAAAAAATACGCCGGTGAAAATATAAATGCGCCGGTAAAAAAATCTGTCACGATATTGTGGAAAACACTTTTAGCGGCGCAATAATGCGCCGGCAATAGTTTAATTTTTTAGTGGCGCATTTTTGCGCCGGTAAAAGTGTATATGTGAAGGTAAGATTGAAACTCTTTGCCGACGTAATTTTGCGCCGGTAAAAGTATTTTTAAAATAATAATTTTTATTAAATTATTAATATTATTTTCAATATATTAATATTAATTAATAATTTTCAATTTTAATATATTAATAATTATTTAATTTTTTAGTAATATTATTTAATTAGAAATAAAAATAAA
The DNA here is from genome assembly GCF_963169125.1 of Humulus lupulus. NCBI lineage: Eukaryota > Viridiplantae > Streptophyta > Magnoliopsida > Rosales > Cannabaceae > Humulus > Humulus lupulus. The sequence continues at coordinate 239,264,507 of NC_084797.1, forward strand.
ATTAAAATTTTATAAATAAATAAACAAAAAATTACAACTATTAATATTTATTGTCTCCACCAAACATGAAAATATAAAAGTAATTTAGTAAAATAAATGTCTCATAAATTAAATTTTAAATAAATAGAAAAAAAGTTCTACAAATGAGTACTGGCCGCCTCATCATTCCCGCCCCCATCAGCATCATCGTCCTCGTCCGAATCCTGGTCTGGTAAGTCAACAGTAAAACCAGGAGCCAATTGACCAACCTGCTTCAACAAAGCACTGAGCAGGAGATCTTGACGCCGTTGACGACTCTCAAGTTTAGTCGTATGCTTCTTTAGGTTCTGATTTTCTAGCATAATGTCCTGATTTTGCTGCAAAATGGTGTCCACTTCAGGTGGCAATTGCCCGGACATTTGAGAAGTTGACGAAGATGCTGCCCTCTTTGCGCTAATTGCCTTCAACCTAGGCAACCCCCCAAACCCTTTCTTATAACGCGAGCGGGGTCCAAGGACATCCGTGACAATATCCATATCAGGCGGGAAATGACCGTCGACATTATCGCCGACACAAGAAGCAGCAGATGATGCAGGGGCCGTACTCTGCGATGCTCGACGTTCGGTCATCTCATTCTGCACAATAAAAAGCACGTATTTCGAATTCCAATATAACATTATTTGAAAACCTAACTTATAAATTTTTAATATAACAACATATAAAATATAACTTTATTATCTATCTGCCAACATCCTATCATTAATGACTGCAGACCAGTGATTGAAAAAGAATGTAATTAATTTTGTTCCCGTATCAGGGAGCAAGTGGGCTAAAGTAAATTTGGTCATGAAAATCCATTTCTGATTGAAAATCATGAAAATGTTGTTGATATATACGGTAGGTACAGTTAATTCCATTAATGGGGAATTTACGTCTCCAAACATATACATCAACTACATTTGCATGTTTTTCAGTCAGAAATGGATTTTCATGACCAAATTTACTTTAGCCCGCAAGCTCCCTGATACGGGGACAACATTAGTTACATTCTTTTTTTTTATCTTAGTCCACAATCATTAATCATAAAAATATTGGCACATAGATTATAAAGATTTCATTGTTAAAAATTTAATTAATAATTAATAAATAATTACTAATTGACAACAACAATTAATAATTAATATTTATTAATTATTTACTAAACTTTTTTAAAGTTAAATGATCATAAATTAGTTAAGGTTATGCAACTTACATGTTTTGTCACCGCTGCATCACTAATCCACTTATCCTTCTTCTTGTGCAGGTGCTCGAATGTGTCGATCATGCTCAGGAGCTGGCCAGTAGATGGGTCCATCTAAAAAAGCAAATTATTTAAACATTGTGACATTTATAATATTTTCGTAAATGTAAGGATATAAGTTATTATAATTTACGTGATCATAAACATGGGCAACGATGGATTTGGAACCGTGTCCTCCTGGTATGGTCATTTTAGCTCGAGCTTCTTTATTTTTCTTCGATATACGCTTCAAAAAGAAAACAGTACTCATTAATCTAAATTGTAATTTTATAATTAAAAATTAATGTAAAATGTACGGCATACCTGGTGAGAATCAGAAACCCAAAAATCACACAGAACTGCCCAATCAGAAGAAGTGATCGACACAAAAGGTTTTGACTTCGCTCTCTCATTGTCCACCTCTCCTCCAACATCTACCCAGTGTTTCTTCATCGTGTGGCGCCAATCAGTCAGATGTTTTTGCATTTGTCTTACCATGGCATCGTTGATTACTGGATTGTCTTCTGGATAAATGAATTTTTCCTAAAATCACAATTAAAATTGGAATTTGTTAAAATATTTTGAAGATAGACAAAATATTTAATAATGAGTTATTAAAGGTTTAAAGAATGCTTACAGATAGTCTCTTTCGAATAACTTCGATATCAGCTGGTTTTACTTGTTCCCAAGCTAGTGTAGTTGGGGGTACGGTGCTACGCAAATAACGAGCCATAGAATTGTTGAACCACTTGCCGTACTTTTGAATAGCTTTTCCAGTTTCTTTATCAAACTCTACTTTCAAATGAGTAACTTTTTTGATGGCCAGCTCCTTCTCGATATTGGCACCGTAATAAGCTCCCCTGCCTCTCTTGGAGCCACCACCTGTGTCATTACTTGTTTCGGCCATTCTACATTAAAATATTCATTAATTAACTAATTCAAATTATGTATGTCTATTGTTTTTTGTTATAAAATTAACATTTATTCATTATGGTATTTCCAAACCTACCTTATTCCGACCTAGTGGATCCCTTGGAGATAGTAAGAAGTCATGTACTTCTCCTCAGTTTTTTAAAATGTTTATCAAACATTTTAAAAAAATGAGGAGCAGTACATGAATACATTGTCTATCCCCAAGACATCCACTAGGTGCATCACTATTATTTTTTGTTATTGAATTAACATTTTATTACTTATTGTCTTTCCTAACCTACCATATTCCGACCTAGTAGATCCCTTGGAGATAGTAAGCAGACATGTGCGACTACACACTTTTTCAAAATATTTCATCAAACATTTTGAAAAAATGAGTAGCAGTACATGAATACATTGTCTATTCCCAAGGCATCCACTAGGTGCATCACTATTATTTTTTGTTATTGAATTAACATTTTATTACTTATTGTCTTTCCCAACCTACCCTATTCCGACCTAATAGATTCCTTGGAGATAGTAAGCAGACATGTGCGACTACCCATTTTTTCAACATATTTCATCAAATATATTGAAAAAATGAGTACCAGTACATGAATACATTGACTATCCCCAAGGCATCCACTAGGTGCATCGCTATTATTTTTTGTTATTGAATTAACATTTTATTACTTATTGTCTTTCCCAACCTACCATATTCCGACCTAGTAGATCCCTTGGAGATAGTAAGCAGACATGTGCGACTACCCATTTTTTCAACATATTTCATCAAATATATTGAAAAAATGAGTACCAGTACATGAATACATTGTCTATCCCCAAGGCATCCACTAGGTGCATCGCTATTATTTTTTGTTATTGAATTAACATTTTATTACTTATTGTCTTTCCCAACCTACCCTATTCCGACCTAATAGATCTCTTGGAGATAGTAAGCAGACATGTGCGACTACCCATTTTTTCAACATATTTCATCAAATATATTGAAAAAATGAGTACCAGTACATGAATACATTGACTATCCCCAAAGCATCGAATAGGTGCATGTGTACCTATATCTGATACTATCATTAATTAATGATAATAAATAAACTTTTCATTGAATTAAATAAAAAGTTACATACACTTGTTTAAATTACATATCACTGTCCTCATCATCACTAACTACAACATCATTACGAACATCACTATCACTATCACTATCGACTAGAACATTATCGTCATCCTCATCGTCTTCATACTCGACCAACGTGTCGTCTTCAAATTCAACTTCATCATCGACAACAAATTCATCTGAACCTTCGCCAACCAAATCATCAACGTTGTGCACTTCAGTGGCATTGACATCAACCCGATCATACTGAAGATTATCAAAAATTGGAAGTTCTACCCACAACTGAAATGAAGAAGAATTAACTTCTTGCAATATTGGTATATCATTTGTGGTCTCAGTATCATCAACATCGGAATTTGTGAAATCCCATACATTCCTTGGAATGTATTCATTAACGAGCCTCCAATCATCCCCATTTTTCACATCTCGAAGATAATACACCAACTTCGCTTGAGATGCGAGAACGAAAGGATCATCTTTATAACATTCTTCTTTCACATATACGCTCGTAAAATTGGATTCCACTTTAATTCTACTTGTATTGAACCATCTACACTTGAATAGGACAACACTGTAACCCATCAAGTAGGACAATTCAATTACTTCTTCCAAAACTCCATAGTAGTTCACTCCTTCCTCACTTGGCACCATTACACCGCAATTTTGTGTTTTAAGCTTCATATCACGACCACGAGTCACAAATTTCACACCATTCACTATCATCCCTGGATATGAATACACGGTGCCGCTTGATTTGTTTGCGAGAGCATACAATTCATTATTCACTTCAGTAGGTGTTGACTCATGCAAACTGTTCACCTATCAACATTAACATTGAAAGTTAGTTTTGGATTGACTAATTGGGGTTTCAGAAAAGAATTGACTAATATACATACTCTTTCTTTGAACCACTGAGGAAAATCAGTTTTTTGTTGAACTTCAAGATTCAAGCCCCCCCGTCTTCTTAATTCATCCATATGCTCACTACAAATGAACAAAAAAACTATGATTTTGGCATTTACTCGGTATATAAACCAAACATCATTATTGAAAAAATACTAGAAAACACACCTAAGGTACTCCTTAATTTCGGCACAATTGTTCAAGATATACCACTCAGCCTTTTGCTTTAACTGCGGATTGAGGAGCATATTTGATTTCTTACCAAATGGACGACCAACAGCCTTATAAATAGAATATTCTCGATTTGGTTGGGATTCAACGCGATCGTCATTCCTCTCAGGTCGATTGAATCGAGTCTCAACCCCCGCAGGTACATTGAGCAAAAGGTTAAAGCCTCGTTCACCACGTAAGCTTCTGCGATTGAACCTTCGGGACGTGCACGATTTCTTACATATTGTTTATAAACTCCCATCGAACGTTCAATGGGATACATCCACCTAAAGTGCACGGGACCGCCAAGAATTGCCTCTTTCGGAAGGTGCAAAACCAAATGCACCATAATATCGAAAAATGCTGGAGGAAATATCATTTCCAACTTGCATAAAATGGTGATAATGTCTGTCTCCATCTTCTCAAGGTCTTTCACATTCAAAGTCCGTGCACAAAGTTTTTTGAAAAAACCGCACAACTCAATAATTGGCTTCCGAACTTCCGGAACCAAAAACGACCTAAGTGCGGCGGGCAACAACTGCTGAAACAACACGTGGCAATCATGTGATTTCAACCCAGTTATCTTGCCATCATTGACATTGACATTCTTCGAAAGGTTTGCAGCAAAACCGTCCGGGAATTCAACTGACTTCACAAATTCACAGAAAACTCGACGCTCCGGGACACTGAGGGTGTAACTGGCGTGCGGTTTCTTCCACTTGTTTCCCTCTTTGCGGAGGTGGAGTTTTTCCCTAATTTTCATGTTTGCTAGATCAAGTCTTGCCTTGTCAGTGTCTTTAGATTTTCCCTCTAAGTTCAACAAAGTTCCCAAGACACTGTCGCAAACATTCTTCTCAATGTGCATTACGTCCAAATTATGCCTCAACAATAACTCCTTCCAATAATCAAGCTCGAAAAATATGCTATTCTTCGACCAATTAAGTTCAATCGGAGCCCTTTTGCGTTTCACACCACCAAATTCTTTGTGTTTCCCAGGATGTCTAATCAGCAAATTCTCTAATTGCTTCAAAACATCATCACCGGAGTAATGTTTCGGTGGTGGCCTGAGTTCCCTGTTACCGTCGAATAGTGCTCGTTTGCTCCTCCATTCATGATCCATATCAAGAAATCTCCTATGGCCAATGTATGCAATTTTACTTCTAATCCCTACAGAGGGAGTTTCTTCATTGCATGTGGGACACGCCTTGTACCCTTTTGTGCTCCACCCAGACATCATAGCATAAGCTGGGTAGTCGTTAATGGTCCACAAGACTGCTGCACGCATATTGAACAATGTACTATTGTATGCATCTCTTGTCTCGACACCATTCATCCATAACTCCTTCAACTCGTCAACCAAAGGTCTCATATAGACATCGATATCTTTTCCAGGTGAAGAAGGACCTGGAATAAGAATAGACAACATTAATGACTGTGGTTTCATGCACTTCCACGGCGGCAAGTTGTATGGGACAAGTATTACAGGCCACATGCTGTAAGAGTTGCTCATGTTCCCAAAAGGATTGAAACCATCTGTAGCCAACCCAAGCCTAACATTTCGAGGTTCGGCTGCGAAAGATGGGTACAACTCATCAAGGTGCTTCCACGCCTTACTGTCAGCGGGGTGCCTCATCACACCATCTTCCCTTGGCCTTTTAGAATAGTGCCATCTCATATCCTCTGCAGTATATCTGGAACTGTACAGCCTTTTCAATCTCGGCGTCAACGGAAAGTACCGCATGACCTTATGGGCCACTTTCTTCCCGTTCCCACGATTATCTTGCCAGCGACACTCACCACAAACCGGACAGAATTCCAAATTCGCATTCTCCTTCCAAAACAGTGCACAGTCATGCTTGCAAGCATCGATGGACTCATATCCCAATCCAATACTCCGCAACTTTGCCTTCGCCTCATAGTTAGACTTAGGTAAAATTGTTCCGTCAGGCATAGCGTCGACTAACAATTCCAGCAAACCATCAAAGTAATGATTGCTGCACTTGTTAATTACTTTGAGATGCATCAGCTTCACCAAGAAGTTCAACGCGGAATACTTTCGGCAACCCGGGTACAGTTCACTTGACATCTCCTTAAATAAATTGTCATACTTGTCGCGATGTTGAGGATCATCTTGGGGAGGATCATTATAGTTTCCATGGGGAACGTCATCTTCAGCGTAAACATCCTCCAGGATATCCGCTATCTCATCTCTATCATGATCTCGTACCACAGCTGGTGGCGACGGCAGCGCCTCTCCATGGTAATGCCACACTTTGTAGGACTGTACGATGCCATTGTTGAATAAATGCATCGAAATTGCATTTATAGGCTGGAACTTAACATTCCCACATTTCTTGCACGGACAGCGAACCAAACCCCGATCGTTCAACTGATTTTTGGCGATATCGAAGAACTCCTTAACACCATTTCTATACTCCAGAGACCAACGATTCCTCGCACTCATCCAGCTTCTGTCGCTTGCCATCTTTAAGCGAAATAATTAAGAAAATATTAATAATTGTCTTAAAATAAGGGAAATGATAGTCAAAGTATTTCATGACTGTTTGTCTCCCTAATTATCACTAACTGATAATAATATCCTATCTCTGGCAAAAATAATTATTTATAGAGATATTTCCGGCTAAATTACTCAAACTTACAACTTACTAACACTTAAATGACACGTGACACCACATGATTGGTACACATTATTATTATTATTATTTTAAATAATTTTTCATAAAAAAAAACATTTTATATTTTTTATTTTTTTTAAAAAATCCAATTTATTGTTTTCCAATTTAAAGGTAACAAAAAATAATTTTTTTTTTCATTTTTTACAAAAAAAAAATCAAATTTGCTGCTTTTAATCAATTATTTAGGATTAAGTAAAAAAAATATTTAATCTTAAATTATTGCTTAGATTTTAAACAAAATTACTTAATCTTTAATTGAAAACAAGTAGACAAAATGATAAATAGGAAGATTTTAATAATAATAAATTAAAAATTTTGAGGATATTAACAATATAAAATTAAATTTTAAAAAAAATGTATTTTTCATACTTAATCTTAAGTTGAAAAAAATTTTGAATTTTTTTTTAAAAAATGTAAATTTTATTTTTTTGTTAAATTAAAAAATATTTTAAGAATAATAACAAATTTTATCAATCATGTACTGCCACGTGTCCGTTGACTAGTCTACTTTAACATTTACTTATTTATTACTTTTAATTTAAAATTAATTTAATTATACATTAATCTCCATTTTGTAATTTTTTATTAAATTCTTTAATTTGTATTGGATTATTTACTTAATCAATAATAATTTTATTATATTTATATTTTATTAAATCATTTATATTTTTAACTTTTTCAATTACAAAACATCTAATATTAATGTTAAAATTAATTATTAATTATTAATTATTATGATTGGTAATTTTATTTTATTTAAATTATAGTTAAAAATTATTTTTTTGATGAATTTTTAATTATACTTAAATATTTATTTAATTAATTATTAAACTTTTATTAATTTTACTAACTCCAACAAAAATTGGGCAGCATAACGACTATATTTCAAACTATCCCAAAAATTTAAAAACCTACAAATTAAACACATATATAACCAGAATAGTCCCAGAGCAATATACAGAACATTCTCATAACATGCACAACATAAACCAAGATTAATAACATATATCAAATCTTTCTATATCAGTAACATCAAAACAATTTATTTAGTAAATATTTATAAACAAATAATATTTAATATAAAAAATATAATATATATATTTTTTTAATATACATAATCTAATCTATTTTTTAATATACATATTAAGCATTAAAATTAAAAAAAATATACATTCTCAAATCAAATTTTTTTTAATAAATACTAAAATTATATTTTCTTTTTCATTATTAATATCATTTTTTTAAAACTACACATTTATTTATTTTATAAACAGAAAAATATAATTATAATAACAAATATCACACACATACATTTATATTAATCAATTTCTACAAAAATTTAACATTAAATAAACATATATACACACCCATTTACAGAAATACATAAACATATATCCATATACAAACATATATACAGATATATAAAAAAAAAACAAATTTAAGTATATATATATTCAGATATAACTAATATATATATATATTCGGATATAACTAATATATATAAATATATACATATATATAAACTAATATATATAAATATATACATATATATATTCGGATATAACTAATATATATAAATATATACATATATATATAATCATATATAAATATATATATATAAACCGAAATATATATAAACATATATAAATATATATAAACTAACATTTGCATTTGTTTCACCGAGAGAGTTACAACACACCTGTTCATAGGGAGAGAATAACAAAAAAAAATACAATTACAAAACATAATATTGAGAAAAAAATCCAAAAATGTTAAAAAATTTCTCATTTTACTAACCTTGAGAGATGCTTCAATATATAACTTGAGCCACGGCGTGGGATTATGGGACACCGGTGGTCGGAGACTATCACAGAGGAGAGAGAGAGAGCTTTGCTTTCACAAACACAGAACAGAAATGGGGAAGAAGGAGGCTGCGGCTGAGATATATCGTTAAGACTTTTGCCGGCGCGTTTCGTTGCGCCGGCAAAAGTCTAAAACTGCGCCGGCAAAAGTGTTTAAGTAAACCCTAAAGTAAAACGATGTCGTTTTAATTATCTCGACTTTTGCCGGCGCGTTTGTTCACTTTTGCCGGCGCAACGAAACGCGCCGGCAAAAGTAAGCCCACCTACTTTTTATTTCAAACGTGTAAAAATTTAAAAACACGTTGACTTTTGCCGGCGCGTTAGGTGAAATGCGCCGGCAAAAGTTTGTACGCTTATTTTGAAAAATCTGGCATTACTTTTGCCGGCGCAACCCCGACTTGCGCCGGCAAAAGTCATCTTTTCCGGCGTTAATTGCGCCGGCATAGGGTTTGATTTTTGCCGGCGCAATTCATGAATTGCGCCGGTGAAAGTGATTTTTGCCGGCGCAATTACGAATTACGCCGGCAAAGAACTGGTTTCTTGTAGTGTCTGTAAATTAACTTCTATATTCATTTTATATTTGAGGAATGCAATATTGATTCATAATTGTGACACTCCCAATTATGAATCAATATACTATATAAAATACTAACATATATATTACGAGGGAAATTTGAGTTTATATGCACAATAGAGAGGCCTAATTAAAAAAAATATCATATGTTGTACGCATTGCGTACCATTTAATACTAATTTTTTCCATTTTTAAAAAAATGTCCCACCCATTATTCCTCTTATCTCTCTCTCCTCCCTCTTTTCCTCCCTTTTCCTCATGGTTGACCAACAACCATCATCACCACCCACCGCTACTACAAAAACAGGCTTTCCCGACAGTTTTTAACTGTCGTTATTGAGCAATTATGACAGTCAACTAACTGTTGTATTTGACTATACCGGCGTAGGGGTAGCTACGCCGACAGTTAATAAGTATCGTCGTTGCTGGCTACGTTGACAGTTAATAAATGTCGCTGTTACTGACAACGCCGGCAATTAATACGTGTCGCCGTTGCTGGCAAAACCGACAGTCAATAGGTGTCGCCGTAACATTAAATTTATATATATAAATAATAATTTTTCGATATATTTTTTTAAAACTTTTAATTATATTTTTAACAATTGAAGTTTGATATAAATTTAAATAAAAAAATGACTCACATAATTAATTATTATTACCATAACTTGTCAAAGAAATTATATTTATCATAATAAAAATTCATATACATACAACATTTATTCATATAATTGAAATGTAAATAATACATCAAATCCCCAAAAAACTAAATAATTCTCAATAAAAATTCATCATTCTCAATTTAAATAATACATCAAATCCTCACTATACATAATTCTTACAAGCAAGGAAGAAAATAATACCCAACAACTTGAAGAAGAATTTCTTGTTGCCTTGGTTCACTTATATAATTTTCTTGGTTCTCTTAAATATCCAAGTAAAGTTTTAGCCTACAATACAGAATAAACACCATTAAAGTCAAACCAAAACTAAAATAAATAGAGAACTTGAGGTTGTAGAAGAAATAAAAAATATGACTGTGGTTTTCAGTCACAAAAATGATTTATATAAAAGTTGTATTTTTCTTATCAAACAGGATAGTCTCATGGCTTAAGTAGTTAGTCTTAGTTCTTTAAACTACGGAATACATATTTGTCAGTCTCAATTTAAAAGTGCTCAAGCTAGTTAGTTTATCAAATCACATACACATTAATAAACCAAATTACCAATCATTCATAGCACATTAGCAAATATACAATAAACAACGAGAAATTAATATACATATATATACACATATAAAGACATGCACTATGTAGATAATATGCATCAGATTCTAAGTCCATAGTACTTAGCAAGAAAAAGAAAAGGCAATATAGTTATAAATAAGAGCACCGAGAACATAAATATAATAGGTCGTTAATATGTAACACAAGCATACCAAATGACATTTGTTAAAGTTGTTAAAGTAACACAACGAGCATACCAGACAAAGTTGTTAAAGTAAGACAACGAGTTGTGAATAAACCTAAACCAAATTTATAAATCTAATTCACATTTGAAAGTCTACGCCAAATAGAAAATCATAATTCAGCTTGCAAAACAATTTTGTTTTTGTTTTTGCATATGATATATAATTTGGTATACAATTAAATATGCTAAGTCGATTAGGAAGAGCATGCAACAGAGTTATAAAGTACATCAACCTATCAGTTCATTCTCATTGATAGTTGATGTATTATATATAAAGTGCATAGAATAAGAAGTCATTTCAGACATAAATAAAGTGCATAGACACAAGAAAGCCATTTCAGACATATTAATTTTTTTATTATATGGATATTGAAATCATGTACTGATTGGGCTTAGATAATAATTTATCTGTGCACAACATTAATCGAACTTATAAAATACGAGACCTTAGATTAATAATATTTAGATGGAAGACCAAGTATTAATATATATATACAATGTATACACTAATCAATTATAAAACAACAAGTGATTTTTATAAAAATTAACTAGACAAGAGTCCGTAAATTTTTAGAAAAACGGGTAGCACAACAACTGCAAATCGGACATCCCCAAATTTAAAAAACATGCAAACAAGGCATATGACAGTCCCAGAGCAGTCCAATAAAATCACAGTTCAACTCATTATACTAATTAACTCTTAATATACTATGAACATACATAATTACATTTTAGTTTCCTAACTCGCAAATAATTTCAAAACTCAAAATAATTAAAATCAGAGATAGGAATTATAATATGGGTAATTATATAAATCCAAGTAACACGTACTCTTAGGCTTCTGAGCTTAGGTACGCATCATGATAGACTATAATGGTATGAAAGCTCCATGAAATCCATATGGAACTCTACATGGCAATGTAATTTTGGCAATTGGATCACTAGAAAACTTCTTTGCATCAATCACAAGAGCCTGGAAATTTGGTTAATTAATAATTAAGTTGGAATGAACACCAAAATTGGCAATCTAGCTAGCCAGAATTAATAATTAATATAAAATGAAAAGGATCCAAGCAATAAGAGCTATGCTCAATGCAAGGCACATATAAGAGTTAGTTGTAACTTTAACTTGCAATATGATAATAAAATACATACTTGAGTAGCTAGGATGCCGAGAGAGAGAGAGGGACCTAGCATAACAAACCCAAAAAATTTCCCCATTCATACAAAAAAATAGAATAGAATTAATACAACAACAAAAATATATATTTATATATATATACAACCATATTCATAGAGAGAGAAAACTGAAAGAGTGAGCCAACTAGCCTAATAAGATTTCTATGTTGAAGTTTGGATATCAATATCATCTCATTCCTACATTCTTCATCGCCTTGTGATGAGCTGCAAGACAATCTTTCTACTGCTACTTCTCATGTAATTGTCTGTGTAAATTTCCAAAACATTATTTATTAACTAATAAGTTTACTCACATCTATCTCATTTTAATGCATATATTGGATTCTATTATCTCTTGAAAACCAAATGACCTTATACATGAGTAAATATCCTCAAAGTCGTATTTTAATGCATAAAGTCCAATTTCTTTTAACAAAAAGTCTTCAAAACTTTAAACTAAAGCAAATTATGATCTAACAAAGCAGCACAAGCAAAGAATTGAGCATCAAACAGAAAGATATTCCAGAAAATATATTTGATTATAGCCAAAGCCCAAACCTACAAAGTTATTCAATCTCCTTATGAAAGCAATAAAGAATCATTCTTCAAAGTGATGAATATTCCTGAACAAGCACAAATTATCATTTTGAACCAAAACTGTTAAAAGCATTATTCAAGGCAATTTTCCATAAGAGTAAATCAAAATATCATACATCAAGCATCAAACAAATCGAAATCATCAAACTTTACAAATAAAAAAAAAATTAATAACTTATATCCATAATTTAGTTAAACTTTGAGAACTATATGAACCTATAAATACAATTGATGAAAACAAACACGAAATATGGTAAGACTAATTTATTCACAAAAAAATAAAAAATAAACAAAACATCTTGATTAGTAAAAAAAACACAGAACAATTATTATAAGCATAAACATCATATAAGATTATGCTGTCAAAATCAAGAGAAAGTGCCTAAAGTATCTAATGACATCTTCTAAATACAAAATTTATACTTTAAATATTATATCTTATAAATACAAATAACCTAACATTATTTATATATATATATAAACAAAGATAAAAGGAAAAAAATTGACTTATTTTTATCAGAGAGAATCAGACAGAGAACAATAAAGAGCACAATGAAATCTGATAGAAAAAGAGAAAAAAGAAACAACAATTGATGATTAAAACAAAATCAAATACAAGAAAGAATTTATGAATTTTTATAGTAACATTTATAACATAAAAGCTGAACAGACTACACATTACCAAAAATTATATAAATATAAACATACCTTAACCAGAGAAAGGGAGCTCTGGGGAGTTGAGTGAGAGTGAGACAGAAACTGAGAGACCAATATTCACCAAAACAAAAAAAAAACATAATAGCAATTATAAAAAATAAATAGTCTCCACACTTGAGAGAGTGAGACCGGAGTGAGAGAGGGAGGGCAGTGAGATTGAGAGATGGAGGGCAGTGATTGAGAGTCTCCATACCTAAATGACGACGGATTGGACTGAGAAAATGCCCAGCCCCTGCGCCGTCGAGCCCAGACCCGAGACCCCCCCACCCGCTATCGAGCCCAGCCCCGACCCCCTGCCGCCGTACAGCCCGACCCCAACCCCTCGCCGCCGTCGACCACCATCCCCTGAGCCCCTGCCGTCGTACATCCATCTCCTTTTCTTCTTGTGGCTTTGTGTTGCTGAGAAAAAATAATGAAACCTAGGGAGGGTTGTGTCTATTATGATAACCTATTTGGGGCCAAGGAAAATAAAAAATTGGGACACCTACATAAATATTTTTATATTCATTAGTCATCAATAAGATGTGTTGGTCCCGTGCGGTACCGCGGCTGGATCAAGAACATATTCGGGGATGTGGGTCGAGATCGATGGAAGACGTTCCTGGGTGGGGACTGGTTTCTTGGGGGCCGGAGCAGATTGTTGGGGAACTCGGACCGGAGGAGGCGAGGGGCTTCCTCGGTTGTAGGGTCGGCAACATGGATCGGGCCTTGAATATCCGAGGCTAGAGGAGTCTCCTCAGTTTTCTTCAAGGTTTTGGAGGGATGCCCTCCTCTTTGAGACACCCTTGGATGCTTACTTCCCTTGGCTCTCGAGGGAGGGTTGAGCACATTATCTAGGTCGGAGTCCATGTCGTCTGCAAAATATACAAGTTACAATTTAGTAATTAAGCTTAAGCCACTAAAAGAAATAAAAAATAAGGAGAAAAGAAACCTAACTAGTACTCTCTATTGAGCTTGAGCTCGGCGACCAAGTAATTCCCCTATCTTTCGAGGATGCTGGGGGAGTCCCATCTCTATAAGTATGGGTGAGCCTTAAGAGGTCCCTATATATATTGGTCCCATATTGAACGGCGACCCCGTCCCAGACCTCGTTCAGACTATACATGGTTTGAAATGGGCCTAGCCAACTATCGAACCTATGCACCCTATGATCTACCCAAGACCAAATGTAAAAATTATCCCTAGGATCTGGGAAGAGGATTAAGGTGTTGAGTTTGTGCCTAAGTAAAGAAGGTGACCACATTTTGGAGCTAAGCACTTCTTTACCTCCACTACCCGAGCTCAGCGAAGCTTCATCTTGAGCCTCGTTTCCCGAGGCAGGTCGGTTGTGTCAGCGAGCTGTAGGGGGCGAGCCCATGAGCTCGAAGACCTCCTCCTTCGAGGAAGCTTGTCGGTAGGAAGAGGCACGTGATCCCACCAGAAGTATTTGTGGTAGGCATAGTCATCGGTCGATTGGCCTTCCTCCAAGAGGCTGCAGGCTTGAAGCCGATCTTCATGGAGAAGATACAACAGAGATCATCGTCCATAAGGAAGTTGGAGCAGGGCTGCCTTGTGCTCCACCATTGAGTCAGTGGGGTTAGGACGGTGGTAGTTGACTATAGAAACAATTTAACATCAATATTCCGAGCCTTGGGATTTAGTAAACAGAAAAGGGGATAAGTTTGAGGGAACTTACGAATGCGTTGGAAGGAGTAAAACTTGGAAAGAGTGAGGCCATCCGTCCAGAAGAACGCGAGCTTGAAGTTCGAAGGATGGTTTGGCATGTCCTCAAAAAGCTTCTTCTCCTTTGGGGTTGCCTTTGAGGAAAAAGAGACATAAAATCTCTTGAGGTGAGGGTCCTTCCCACCTCAGCTCATGATATAATGATTTAAGGGCAAAGAGAACTTTGTAGGAATTAGTCTGGAGTTGGAAGGGAGCAAGCCCAACGAAGTCCAAAAAATCCTTGAAGTAGGATTTCAGGGGGAGCAGAGCTTGACTTTGTTGTTGGGATTGCCATCTCTCGGGGTGAAGCAGCTCCGCACGCTCGAGGTCGCAGGCCGACACATTAGAGCGCTCGAAAGCTTCAAGCCATGATAGGCTAGCAGATCGGATATTTGGCTCGTGGTTGTGACTGAGCTCCAGTAATGCTCGACCTCGAAGAATTCCTCTCTTGAGGTCGGAATTAAAGTAGCATGTGAGGTAGAAAGGCGGTTCGAAGGATCTCCCATCAGCGAGAATGAAAGAACACCAGGCTCGAAAGTGACAGTGACTCTGAGTTTTGGATCAAGAGGGACGGAGAAATTTGTATTAGGGAATATTCTGCGAAATTGGTTTCAAGAAGCTTTGAGAGAATTCCATAGTTGAATAACATCAACTCGTGGACTAGGCAGATTTTAATTGCTGAACCACGTAAAAATTGTGTCTTTTATTGTTTGTCTCATCTGGTATTTTGTTTAATTGATCTTCATTTCTAAGTTGACAAAAAACGACGTCAACAAGAATGTTCAAGTCCTTTTAACCTCACATCCTAGACCCCTCTAGGATGCTGTTATCCCCATTTCCTGGCGTGGGCCTGGGACGATGGTCCAAGCCCATGGTCTGGGGCGTTTTGATATGGGCCCGGCCCAAGCCCGCTTGGTACAGGAGTAAGCGTGATCCTGGACCC
The DNA here is from genome assembly GCF_963169125.1 of Humulus lupulus. Taxonomy (NCBI): domain Eukaryota; kingdom Viridiplantae; phylum Streptophyta; class Magnoliopsida; order Rosales; family Cannabaceae; genus Humulus; species Humulus lupulus. The sequence goes on from NC_084797.1 coordinate 239,280,661, forward strand.
GGATGGAGTCCGGGATGGTGATCCAGGACTGACGTCCATGAGATGTATGGACAGTTGGGATTACAATTGAACCATACGTAAATCGATCCCGGAGCCTGGTAAACGGTTCGGGCCTAGGGTAAACGAAGAGGGACAAAGGTAAACGAACCTGGATCAGGTCTTCCCGGTTTGGTAAGGAAAAACATCCGTGACCCTGAAGTCGCCCCATGACGCGTGGGGGTTGTCCCCACTTTTCACCTGCTGAAAAGGCCACCTCGGGATTGCACGCCGCTGTATCAGACCTGCGCTGCCAAGTACACTAATTGGTTTTGTCCCATGAATCTGCCTCGTAACTCGAAGTGCCCTGACCCAAAAGCACCCACTACAAGAAATCTGATCTTTACCTACCAATATATATTGGTAGGGAAAGTAGGGTTTTGCCTACCAATATTTATTGGTAGATAATATTAGTAGGTAAATGCTAGTCCATTATATTATATTTCGGAACATAGTTTTACCTACCAATAATATCAGTAGGTAATGATCTTTACCTACGTATATTATGGAGGGAAATTTTTTAACCATTCCCGCTCAATTTTCCCCCCATTTTTTATTTTCATTATATTATTTTATTATTATAAATGCTTATTTGGAAGCTTATGTGGAGTAAATAATATGATGTGTACACATTGTATAACATGTGGCATGCCACGTGTGTACATAGTTGGAAAAAATATAAATAAAATATATTTATAATACATTTTAATTATATTATATATAAAAAAACATTTTTATTAACAAATTTATTTATTTATATAAATAGATTAGGGTTGTAACAACCCTAATCTTATCAGCCGCCCCTAAATTTTCTTCTCTCTGTTATTCTCTCCAATCCATCCCTTCCCACCATTGTCGTCCTTTCTCCCTCCCTTTGCTATGCTTTTACCTTGAGTGACTGCCTAGTTCTCTTTCATGATAAGCCATTGCCTTATTTTCTTTCACTGTGAGCCGCCGCCTGGTTCCCTTTCATAGAGTCGCCACCTGGTTCCCTTTCACTATGAGTCGCTGCCTGGTTCTCTTTCATCGTGAGCCTCTGCCTTGTTTGCTTTCACTGTGAGTCACTATATTATTCGCTTTCACCGTGGGTCGCCGCCTTGTTCACTTTCACTGTGAGTCTCTGCCTTGGTTTCTATCCCTAGTCCGACTGTTCCATGGGTATTTTATTTTATATTTATTGGTAAATATTGTAGTTTGTGCTATTGTGAATTTTGATATTAATTTCTACATTGTTTTGTAGGTTTGATTTCTTTCGATGGTTATTTGGTTTCAGATTTTGCTTGGTGGCTTTCAGATTGATGAGCACTTGGCTTGGTGGCTCTCGGAATGTTGAATTATTGGCCTGGTGGCTTTGAGGTATATTTTCAGCATCTAGGTTGATGAAAATCCCCAATTCTGAAGGATTGATGATGAATTTTTAATTGTTAAGGCATATTTTGTTTGAATATATTTTGGAGATTTGATTTATGATGCTATTTTGTGATTCTGTGTTTTGAGTATGATTTGAATTTGATTAGTTATTTTATTGTTTCTAATTATTTTTTGGACCTGATATTTGATCCTATTATATGATTTTTTTTATGCAAGTGTTTGATATGATGTAACAATTAGTTTGAGTGGTTCTGTTTGCATCTTGCTATGTTGTTGGTTTTGGGCATTTTGCTTCTGACAGTGGCATATTCAAGAACATATTAGCTTAATGTCTCATGTTTTTAAGAACATATTACCAATGAACATGTTTTTAAGGGACTTTAAATGATTTGTATTCAGATTAGGGGCTCTGCTTTCTGGTTTGTATTTTCTTCATTGTTGTCTTCATTTGGGCTTTGGATACTTCTTGTATTTATGAATTACAAGCTTGGTTGTGTTTAGATGAAAAGCTTTAAATGTCACAGTTTGTGGCTCTTGAATGTCTTGTATATCTTCATTTTTATCTTGTTTGAAAGCTATAGTTATTAATATTGATGAGTTTTTATAATCTAGATATTTTGATGAGTTTTTATTATCTGTGTAATATTGCCTACTGTGATGGTGAAAATTTATCAGTTCTTTGCATTTTGTGTGATTTTGAAATTAAAAGTTTGGATTCAATGAATCAATGGGTGATATATGTTAGTGAGAAATTAAATGTTTATTCCACTGTTATGTAGATTAATTGTTTCCTCTGTAGGGAAATGCAAATCTACTCATCCAAAGGGGGTTAAGTTAGTTTCTAATGAGAGTAACTCATTCAATACTGTCCTACTCTTTTCTCATGCTTGCTTATGATGTATTGTTTCTAATGAGAGTAGCTCTATGATATTTTTTTAGTTTTTCTGTGGTTATTCAAATTTATTAAATGATTTATGTCAAATTATATTGTATGTTGTTGACTAATTGGCTTCAATGAAATATAAGATTTTGAGTATGGGTGAAAAACTGATTTTGGTGAGATTCTTTGATTGTAACATCATAATCTTTATGCTTGCTGAATTTGACATAATTCTGGATTTGTTTGAACTAACTTATATGCTTGCTATCTATATATGTAATAAAGAAACTAGTTTTTATTATTCTTTTGCATATTTAAACTTTATTTATTGTTTTATTGAGATAATGTTTGACATAATTATTTGCTCCTTTTCTAATAAATATATGGTATATCCAAAGTCCAATGCTCTTGCTATCAAATATGAATTAGGTTTATAAATTTGGTATAGACTCAATTGCCTAATTTGGCTATGCTGATATATTAAGTACTTTAATGAGGTTTATGTGCTTTATTGGTTTGAGGTATTAAGTTGTGTTCTAGAGTTTTGTTTCATTGTCTAGATTATTGTTTCAAATGTTCTGAGGCTCCGAGATGTGTTATGTATTATGCGCATTGATTATATACATGAATCCGTTTTTCTTTTTAAAAAGGAGAAGAGAGATCTACTTTTTATTTTGAGTTTTTTTATGTTAAACTTTGAATCTAGTTTGTATTATCTTCATCATTGTTTACATGTTCATATATACTGCATATGAAATTCTTTGTTTTATCACATGAAATCTAGTTTTCGATGCATATTGCCTATTAAAAGTAGTTTTAAATGTTGACTTATATTTTCTTTTTCTGATTTGGATCATTATGCTACTTTGATTTTTTTTTTTTGCCTATGATGTTGATAAATGATTTTATTTTATGTTGGTGATTATGGGACTTGATGTGCTCATATATTTGTTTTTAATATATGCTGGTATATCAAGTGTCATAAATGCCCATAATAATAAGTCATATTTTCTGAAATCCTTATGATGATTAAATTGGGGATAATTATTGTGTTGAGATTAATTATATTTTCCCATTGTTGCCAACCCGAACCCCACCTCCAACCATCGTCGTTGTCCACCTCACAAAGCCATCATCGACATTCACAAGTTCGAGAAAAATGATGCTTTCGTGTAATAATCTCAAAGTGAAGAATAGACTTGTAATAGACTTGTTGATATTTTTTATGTAATGTAATTTAACACTCATCTTTAATAAGCAATGAATATTTTATAATATGCGTATGTTTATTTTATTATTAATGTTAAATAATTTATTTGAGTTCGGTTCTGTAGTCACAAGATGATTGTATGGTTTTTTTCTAGTTTATTTTTAATATAGAATATTTATAAATAACTGTTATTATCTTTTACTTACACATAACTATTAAATTTGACCAAAATATAAATTATGTAACAGACCAATAAAATTATGCTATGTGAGCTAATAAAATGACCCCATGTGGTCCAATAATATTGTGCCACGTAGACCAATAAAATGATGCCACATGGACTAATAAAATGATGCCACGCGGCCTATATCAAATGATGACATATGTACTAATTATCAAACGACACGTGGACAAATTATTGTTTGACACATGGAGTAACCACAAGATGCCAAGTGGCGGTATTGACGTATGCCACGTGTATGCTACTATGGAAACCATGTCAGCAGACACGTAGGATGACAAGTCATCAAACACGTCATCTACTCATCAAATGATTTATAACTTAGAGGGGTCCACTGATTCTTTTACCTACCAGTGTCAATAAGTGTAGGTAAAGACTCTTCCCCCACTAACCTTTACCTACCAGTCTCTACCAATTCAATATTGGTAGGTAAACCATATTACCCATTATTAGGTTAGTTTTACCTACACTTACAATTGGTAGGTAAAGACCCAATTTTCTTGTAGTGACCGTTTTGTCGGGCGAAGTATAGTTCTTGGGCCGCTCCCTTTGGGCCTTAATTATTCTGGGGCTTGTGTATTTTTATCTTTTGTATTGGGCTTCCGCCAGAGAAGCCAAGAGTATCCACATCTTTGATGGGCCTGGGTCATACCCGGCCCAGGTCTAGTGTTCCTATGAGCCTATAAATACAGGCGATAGAACACAGGAAAAAAGATCTCTCTTCGACTGATATACAGTTACTCTGTTAAAACATAGAGAAAAACTCCATTGTAAAAGACTTTCTAAGCTCTAATACAACTGACTCGTGGACTAAGGCTCGTTAACGCCCCAACCACGTAAAAATTTTGTGTTAATCTTCTAAATTCCATATCTTAAATCTTAGCTAATATTCATTAGTATAGTTTCCGAAAACATCGGTAAACATTTTGGTGCTTTCATTGAGAGCCTGAGAAAGCTAGCGCTAACACCAAGCCTTTACTACAATGGTGAACACACAGCACACCACCTTCGACCCTAGTAACCCAGAGCAGGGCAACGGAGATCCGTTGCCTTCCCAGCATCTTCCTCAGAATCTGCCTAAGAACGCTCCTCCCCAAACATCTCACATGACGAGTCACAAGACTATGAGGGTGGGACAGAGTACAAAGAGGAGAACGAGGAGGAATATTATGAAAAGGAAAATGAGGGGGAGTACCACAACGAAGCTGCGGATCCTGAGATCCCAGAAGGACAGCCCAGCCAGCAGGACCTGGAGGTGACTAGACTGAGGCAGCAAGTCCTGGATCAGGAGGCCAGGATTCCTAAGCAAGCGGAGGCGCATCGGCGGATGCAAGAGTCTCTCCAAGCCCTGCAGGCATTCATAGTCGCGCAGGGTCCGGCAGCCAATCCTCCAGCTGGCCCACTTCCCGGAGCGCAACAGCCTGCTCCACAAGCCTGAGCCGGGGTCCCCGAAGAAGCGAGGCCAGCCCCTCCCCCGGAGCAGTTTCCTGAGCCAGCCCCGGGTAACCCGGACAGGGAGAAAAGGAAATCTGGTGGAAAGACTCGAGGAAACATCACCCCCGTCACGAAAGCTGGGACCCGTTCCCGACCGCTCCCTAGGAAAGAGAAGGTGCGCCTAGTCCCAGGGCGAGGCCACCCAATCGATCCGCAGGGGACGCGGCCGCGGAATACACGACCCCGGCACGCCCCAGGGCGAGACGAACGGGAAAGGTCTTTGCACCCAAGCGCCTCGGTAAACAAAAACCGCCGGGAGCAGCCGCGCAGCGAGGAACGTCATGCCCTCAGTTTAGGGGACGACACATCCCAAATAGATCTACGCGACGGACTGAACGCTCGAAAAGAGCGGGCCCGTAAGGAAAATATTTTCCCCCGAGGTGGCGACCTTAGGAACAACATCAACAACAGGATGAACGAAAGAATCCCCCTGGATGATGGCACGGCCAGGCAGCTCATGGAGTAGCTGGCCACTTTGAAAAAGGTCACGGACCGTTTGGTCCGCAAGCAGGAAGGAGCGGACACCAACTCTGATGAAGAGGATAAAGAGCCCTGTGCGAGGCACATCCTGGACACTGTACTCCCGAAGGGGTTCAAGATGCCAAGCCTCACCGCCTATACCAGAAACACCGACCCTAGGGACCATCTGTCCCGATACAACCGGCTTATGACGGTGGCCCACGTCAGTGACGACGGCAAGTGCCTCTGTTTCTCGATCACTTTAGGTGGTCCCGCGGAGGAGTGGTGGAAAAGATTTAAGCCAGGGTCCATCCAATCCTGGTCCGGACTACAGTCATCATTTCGCAAGCAGTTCGTGGCCGCCATGAGGATGGACATGCAGATCAGCGCCCTCGCAAATATCAAACAGCTCCCAACGGAGACGCTGAGGGCCTACATCCAACGCTTCACTAAAGAAGCCTCCAAAACAAAGGTGGACGACGGACAGCGCCTGGTGGCTTTGCAATCCGGAATCCGAGCAGGGTCCCCTCTCTGGGATGACATGCAGCATACCAAGGTGGCTACCTTGGAAGAGTTCATCAGAAGGGCCCAAGGATTTATCAATTGGGAAGAGGCTCAGATTCAAGCTTTCGGATGGCCTTCGGCACCACAGCCCAACGCCCCAGCGTTCCCGGGGTACGGGGTACAGTTCCCGGCGCAGTCCTACGTCGCGCTCCCGATCGCCCCGGGACAGGCCGTCGCGCCTGGAATCACCTACGCCCCTATGGTGTACTGTCCCGCCTCCTCAGGATATGCCTCGGCCCAATCCGCCCACTTCTCCGGATATGGGGCCGCGCTGGCAGGGCACAGTGTCGCCCCCGTCGGGGGCCATCAGTCACAGGCGGGAGCGACAGAAGCAAGCGTAAACCCCTCCCGGGGGAAGCGATCTGGCAAAGGCCAAAACCGGCCCGAGCCGGCCAAAAAAGGAAAAAGAGTCTACGAGCCCCAATATTCAGAATACACCAATCTGGTGGACACCAGGGAGAACATCTACCTGGCCACAGAGAGGGCGGTTCACTATCGGAAGCCTAGACCCATGTTCAAGGGGGAAGAAATCCGAGGGATACCAGTAAGAGGTGCGCCTACCATAAAGATCTAGGCCACACTACCGAAGAGTACCAACAGCTCAAGGATGAGATCAAGAATCTCATCAAGCTGGGGCATCTCCACCAATGGGTCAGGATGCTCGTGGGAGTTCTGGGCCTGTCAGCAGGTCCCGGACAATCCGTGGTCCTGGGAGCACCCAGGGCATACCCGCCTCAGGGAGGGTATGCACAGGGACCGACGGCGCAGGCCCCTCAGGGGGCCCCCGTCACCCAAGCTCCCGGCCCTGGAATGCCTTACCCATCCGGGGCCGCACCCCCTCGAGTGGACAGGCATGTGGCCACCATCTCGGGCGGACCTCACCTGGGAGGACAGTCCAGGAACGACCAAAAGCGCTACCTGAGCGAACTGGACCATGATCAGGAGGTATGCTCCCTTGTCCAGGCCCCGGCTCAGCGCCCGAAGTTGATGAACCTCCCCATCACCTTCATGGAGGACGACGCCCGCAACGTCCATTTCTCGCACCATGACCCGCTGGTCATAGATGGGCAAATCGCCAACAAATTGGTGTCCCGCGTGTTGGTGGATGATGGGAGCTCCATCAACCTCTTGTTTAAGCCTGCCTTCACCGAAATTGGCTTGACCAAAGCAGATCTGGCATCGTGCCCGACCCAGATCTACGGCTTCAACGGAGACGCACTACTACCCATGGGGAAGATCCAGTTGCCCGTAATGTTGGGAGCTGAGTTGACGCACTCGTACAAGTTCTGCACCTTCGTGGTGGTGGACTGCCCCACTGCTTACAACGTCATTTTCGGCCGGCCCGCATTAGTCGAGTTCGGGGCCATCACCTCTATTCTTCATCTTTGCATGAAGTTCCCGTGCGACAACGGAGGGGTGGGGACTGTCCGGGGAGATCAGGAGAGCGCCCTGAAATGCTACCACATGTTAGCCCGGCCAATCTACATGGTCCGGGATGAGCCCGTTGAGGACTTCATCGACCCGATTCCTCCCCCACACCGCGAGAGTGTGATCCGGGAAGTAGATGACCTAGACCCGAGGATAGGGGACGACCGTATCCTTGAGCCAATGGATGCGATTGAAGAGGTGTGCATCAGCGACACCGATCCGGCCAGGATCATCCAGGTCGAAAAGAATCTGTCGGGGGATGTTCGAGCCGCCATCATCGCCAAAGTTAAGGAGAACCAGGATATCCTGGCCTGGTCACACTCGGACATGGCGGGGGTCGACCGCAACATCATCTACCACGCGTTGAGTATTGATCTAAACGCGACCCCGATCCGCTAGAAACGCAGGCCTCTGGGGACAGAGAGGGCTGAGGCCCTTAAGCTAGAAGTAGAGAAGTTGTCTTCAATCAACTTCATACGCGAGGCTGTATACCCCGTGTGGCTGGCCAATCTCGTTCTGGTGCCGAAACCAAACGGAACATGGAGAACGTGCATCGACTTCACAGATCTCAACAAAGCTTGTCCGTGTAACGCCCTGGTTACCCCAGAACAGTTACGGTGAACAGTGAACCAGAAATTTGACTCGCTACCCGAGTCCTTTGGTTAAAAACGTGATCTAGGTATTATTATCAGGTTAAGGTGAAAAACTAATAAAAAGGAAAGGGTACATTTCATTAAGTAAATAAACTGCTCATAAGCCTTTCAAAATGTTTACAAGTAGTTCGTAATACAAAAGAGTTGCTACAGTTTCAAATTTACAATCCCCGCCAGCCTAAGCGGCAAAAGTAGGGTAAACCCTTAGTCCCTCCGAGAACTCCTTGACCGTGGCGGTCAAGCGGCCCTGTATGTACATCACATCGCCCAAGCTCTCCACTCAGGGTTGGCTAAGTTTTTCCTTCCCTTTAACTACACCACGTAGCACCCATGAGCCAAGGCCCAGCAAGAAAACATAATATAGCATGATATAATATCAACAACGATCATAATAACCATTCAGGACTATCAGTCCAACAAATAGGTGACAATAGCCAAAAGTCACAATAGTGAGCATCGCTCCCTCTAGCCATGTGAAGATAGGGTCACCAGGGTTTAACTGATAAGTGGCTCTTTCTTAAGTTTGATTAGGACAGGTGCAAGGTGATTAGTCACCAACATAACCTTCCTCATGACTCTAGAGTCGAAACTATGGACAACGCCCCTTAGCCATGTGACAAACGGTCACCGGGGTCATATACCTTGGCTATAGTCATCTAGTCGTAGACCAGGCAAGCACTTATAAGTTCGTCGACCTTAGGGTCGGTCCCGCATTAATGCCATAGAGCTATTCAATGCGTGATCATCGACTTTAGAGTCGGTCCCTGACTAGTCAGTGTCTCAAGTAAGTAATCAGCGTTCACTAGCATTTAATATGCAATCCATGTCCACATATATCAACCAACATGCCTAAAATATCCAACCATGCATGTCATATACCTGTACAGGGTGCAACTGTATTCATACACTGTTTTCTTACCTCTGGTTCGAGTGAGAACTATTATATGAACGACCCCTGAGAACGATCAATCTTTAAATTCCTTGACGGTCACCTGGTCATAACCAAATTATAGAATTTATCAATAAAAATGATAACTGAGGGTTCCCAAACCAAATCCCAGCCCCCGAGACATCAAATACTACCCAATCGGGTACTAGGTCCAATCCTGAGGCCTATGGTTTGAATCCCCAAGCTAAAAACCACATTTTGGCGAAATTGGCATTAAGGGTCGCGGCCCTCCCCTGCTGCGCCGCGGTGCGCCCTCAAATAGAGAGGGCTCCCTGCCTGTCAAACGCCAAGGGCCGCGGCGCACCCCTGCTGCGCCGCGGCGCCCAGCCCAGAACAGCAAGAACGCCCACGCACGAACCAAATTTTTTCCCTGTGCGATTTCCTCTCAAACCAGCCTTTCAAACCTTCATAAAACCTCTTCCAAACATATAATTGAACCCCCAAACAACACCCTTAGCTCACTCTCATCAAACCCCAATCAAACTAACACTAAAACCCTCTTTGATTCTCACTTCCCACATCAAAATCCATGAATTAAAAACTAAAACGAAAACAGAGTACCAGCTGTGTTATATGACCAAAACTCACCTTGAAACTAGCTTACAACCTCCCACACAAGCTAACACAAGTGCTCCAACCCAGCCTTCAATTCCCTTTGGTTGAAACTCCACCAAAAACTCAAAACCCTCAAAGGAGAAGTGAAGGAGATGATGCACGGGAATGGAGGAAGCAAACCCCTGTTTTTGTTCTGTTTATTCCACCACCTTCTACAGCCATTAAACATCATATATATCCTCCCTAAAAAGACCAAAATACCCTTGTGCCATCCAAAGCCTCTTAACCAACTTAAGGGCAAAATTGGTACATTCCGCTAAACCCGTTAATTATAATTAACGCTTCCCAATTCCCGCTAATCTCAAAATCCTCAAACACCAATAATTCATATCCTGTTACCCTATAATCCCCGGTAACGCCATAACCATAGATATCACCCCGAGACTCACCCCGAGCCCCGAGCTCAAACCTGTTATGACCAAACCGATAAATCATGTTTAAAGATCGTCTCATGTCGAAACACTCGAACCAATCCATATTATAATGTGGTCTCACAATATATATCATTAACACACATACAAATATACCATTATACCCTCAACGGGCCAAATTACCAAAACACCCCTGTAATGAAATGTGGACCCACATGCATGCATTCAACATCATATTATAATATAATTCTCATAAACATGCATAAACACATTTAATGGCATAATTAAACAGTTATGGCCCTCCCAGCCTACTAATCTAGCCGTTAACCATAATAGGGAATCCGGGGCATTATAGTCCGGGTACGAGATCTTAAGCTTCATGGATGCTTACTCCGGCTACAATTAGATCTCTATGCATGTGGCAGATCAGGAGCACACCAGTTTCCAGACTGACAAGGGGATATACTGCTACATCGCCATGCCCTTCAGACTGAAAAACGCCGAGGCAACCTATCAAAGGCTTGTCAATCGAATGTTCCGGGCCCAGCTAGGGCGAAACATGGAAGTTTATATCAATGATATGCTGGTCAAGTCCAAGACATCCGGGAAGCATTTGGACGACCTGGCTGAAGCTTTCGCAGTCATTCGGAAGTACGGGATGAAGCTGAATCCCAAGAAATGTACTTTCGGCGTGGGCTTCATAGTGAGCTTTTGGGGAATAGAAGCCAATCCGGATAAGATCAAGGCACTGATTGATATGCCTTCTCCCCGGAAGCACAAGGACGTGCAAAGCCTGACTGGGCGGATAGCCGCCTTAAGCCGTTTCGTCTCCAAGGCCACGGATAAGTGCATCCCGTTCTTTAACGTCATTCGGGGAAGCCAGCGTTTGGAATGGTCAGTCGAGTGTGAAGAAGCCTTTCGGAAACTGAAAGAACACCTGGCCCAGGCTCCGATCCAGGAAAAGCCGGTGGACGGGGAGCCTCTGTACCTCTATCCGGCAATGACCGAGCACGCGATCAGCGCCGCGCTGGTACGGGAGGAGGAAAGGACGCAGCTCCTGGTGTACTACGTGAGTAAGTGATTGTTGGATGTTGAATCTCGGTATCCACTAATCGAAAAGCTGACCCTTTGCCTGCTGATGGCATCCCGGAAGCTCCGACCTTACTTCCAGGGCCACGCCATAAAGGTCCTGACCAACCACCCCCTGCGACAAGTGCTACAAAAGCTCGAGTCCTCGGGAAGAATCCTAAAGTGGGCCATGGAACTAAGTCAGTTCGACATATCCTACGTACCTAGAGTGTCCATCAAGGGGCAAGCCCTAGCCGATTTAATCGTTGAGTGTTCCGGGATATCTCAGGAAGACAATGGTCCCGAGGTCCCCGCAGCGCCCGTATGGAAGGTCTTCGTGGACGGGGCCTCGAATGAGAACGGGGCTGGGGCCGGGATCATCTTGGTATCACCATAGGGACACCAGTTACAAAATGCCCTTTGTTTCCAGTTCAAGGCATCGAACAACGAAGCAGAGCATGAAGTTGTCTTGGCCGGGCTGCGTTTGGCCCGGGAAGTAGGAGCCGCGAACCTGGAAATCTACAGCGATTCCCAGTTGGTTGTCAGGCAGATCTCGGGGGAATATCAAACTAAAGGAGAGAGAATGGCGGCTAATGTGACCCAGACGAGAGAGATGATGCATGCGTTCACAAAGCACTCCATCCGCCAGATCCTTAGAGAGCAAAATGTCTTCGCGGACACACTAGCAAAGCTGGCATCCGACGCCGAAGCAGAACTGTCCGGGCTAGTCCCCGTCAACCATCTCCCCGTCCCAAGCATCAGGGCCCCCGCGGTCCACACCGCCAACCACTCCACGTCTTGGATGGGACCCCTTATCCGCTATCTTACAGCGGGGGAAGTGCCAGCAGACAGGGCCGCAGCCAGGAAGCTTCAATACCAGGTCCACCGATATGTCATGATGGACGGAAAACTCTATCGCCGGGGGTTGTCCATGCCTTACCTCAGATGTGTGTCCGGGACAGAGCTAGGCGCCATCATGCATGAAGTGCACGAAGGTTTTTGCGGAGATCATACAGTCGGGCCCAGTCTGTCCAAAAAGATCCTGCGCCAAGGATACTTCTGGGCGACCATGAAAAAAGATTGTATCGATTACGTCCGCAAGTGCGAACACTGCCAGAGATACGCAAAGGTCCCGTGGGCCCCCTCGACAGAAATAACCTTGATGACTAGCCCCTGGCCCTTCGCGGTGTGGGGGATCGATCTGGTAGGATCGCTCCCAACCGGGAAATGGGGGGTGAAGTACGCCATCGTGGCCGTGGAATACTACACCAAGTGGGTTGAGGCGGAGCCCATGAACACAATCACTTCGAAGAAGGCCTTGGATTTCCTCATCAACAACATAGTGTGTCGGTACGGCCTCCCCTACAAGAATGTATATAATAATGTGAAGCAGTTCGACAGCGCCCACTTCACGGACTTTTGTGAGAAATACGGTATCGTCAAGAGCTTCTCTGCGGTCGCCAGGCCCCAAGCAAATGGGCAGGTAGAAGCCGTGAACAAAATCCTAAAAGGGACGTTGAAGAAAAAGCTCCAGGCCTGCAAGAGCAAATGGCCTGAAGAGCTGCCCCGCGTGCTGTGGGCTTACCGGACGACCGAGAGGACATCGACCGGCCACACTCCTTACTCCATGGTCTATGGATGCGAAGCCGTCATCCCCATCGAAACGGCCATCCCGTCTCACCGAAGAGACAAGTATGACCCCACCCAGAACCACGCCTTACTCCAGGAATCACTGGATCTCATCGAGGAGGTCTGGGTGGAGTCGTAAGTGCTGCTGAAGATGTACCAAGGAAAGATCGCACGGCATTTCAACTCCAAAGTAAAAAGCCGAAAGTTTGGAACCGGTGACTTGGTCTTGCGAAGAGTCTTCCCTGCTACTCAAGAGCCGGGAGTGGGGGTTCTGGGCCCGAATTGGGAAGGGTCGTACGAAATCCAACATGAAGTGTGCCCCGGGACATACCGTTTAAAGCGGCTCGATGGCTCGGAAGTCCCGCGAGCCTGGAACGCGGAACATCTCCGTCAGTACTATCAGTAGTCAGGAGGGCGTGTTCCAATTTTGTATTTTCATTGTAAACAATGTACGCCTCAGGGCGACCCCCTTCGAATAATAAAAATGGCGTGTACAAAATGTCATAAAGACATATTATCGAACAATGAGAATCTTCCTCAAGTGACCCCAGACCGGTCTCCGCTCACTTGCGCGGGGTATCCCGGGTATGGGAAAATACCAGGCGGGGCGCAAGCTCAGGCTAGTCCCGGCCCAGACTAACAATGTCCGGGTGATACAAACCCTGTGGGACCAAGCCTAAGGCCGGTCCCATCCCAAACGAGCGATGTCCGGGGGTATAAATTAAAGAGGACAGAGCCTAAGGTCGGTCCCACCCTGGACGAACGATGTCTGGGGGTATAAATAAAAAAGGACCGAGCCCAAGGCCGATCCCACCCCGGACGAACGATTTCCGGGGGTATAGATTCAAGGGACCGAGCCTAAGGCCGGTCCCACCCCAGACGAACGATGTTCGGGGGGTATAAATTAAAGGGACCAAGCCTAAGGCTGGTCCCACCCCGGACGAGCGATGTCCGGGGGTATAAGTTAAAAGGACCAAGCCTAAGGCTGGTCCCACCCCGGAAGAGCGATGTCCGGGGGTATAAATTAAAGGGACCGAGCCTAAGGCCGGTCCCACCCCAGACGAACGATGTCCGGGGGTATAAATTAGAGGGACCGAGCCTAAGGCCGGTCCCACCCCGGACGAACGATGTCCGGGGGGTATATATTAAATGGACCAAGCCTAAGGTTGGTCCCACCCCAGACGAGTGATGTCCGGGGGTATAAGTTAAAGGGACCAAGCCTACGGCTGGTCCCACCCCGGACGAACGATGTCCGGGGGTATAAATTAAAGGGACCGAGCCTAAGGCCGGTGTAATGCCCCAAATTTCCTAATAAGGTTTAGGACCTTGATTAGGAGGCCGGGAGGGCCATAATTGATTTATTATAGTATTTAATGATTATATGCATGTTTACGTGAATTATATTATTATATGATGGTGAATGCATGCATATGGGCTCATATGTTAATTATGAGGGTAATTTGGTAATTTGGCCACTGTGGGCGTAATTGTATATTTTGGGTGCATGATTGTGATTAATTAATATAGCCACACTATAAGGTGGATTGGTTCGAGCTATCGACATGAGACGATCATGAGATGTAAGTGTTCGGTCTAGTCATAACGGGTTTAAGTTCGGGGCTCGGGGTGAGTCTCGGGGTGAATTTAATGATTAGAGCATTACCGGGAATTAAAGGGTAATGAGATATGATTTATTGGTATTTTGGAATGTTGAGATTAGCGGGAATTGGAGAGCGTTAATTATAATTAACGGTATAGGTTGGAAATGACGAATTTACCCTCGGGAGTGTTTATAAGCTTTTAAGTTGGTCTAGGGGCATTATGGTCTTTTGACCTTAAGGATTTATATCAGTTTTTGGGGGTTTGGAAGGCTGTAGAAACAGAGCAAAACAGAGCCTAACCTCATCCTTTCTTCCTTTCTCTCCCGTACAAACTTTCCTTCATCCTTTTCTTTGAATTTTGAGAGCCACCTTGAGGAGTTAAGCTTGGAGATCAAAGGGGGAAGCTAGGGAACTTGTCATGGCCATTAAAGGGGATTCAAAACCGTGTTTGAGGTGAGTTCTAGTTATGAATTTAAGGTGTGCTCTATTTTTTTGAGTTAAGTTTTGAGTTTCTTAAGTTTTTAAGCTTAGGATTGGACTTTGTGAATTGTTGAGTTTTTGGTTGGTTTGAGCTTCAGGTTTTGGTGGTTTTGGACCATTGAGAAGTTTGGTAACATTGATTTGATGATTTGGAGATGTTTAGATGGGTTCTTGGAAGGTTTTAGAGGTGGAAAAACGAAGAAAAATGGCTGGTGCGAAGTTGGGCCGCGGCCCTGTTCTTGGGCGCCGCGGCCCTAGCTTGAAGAAGGTGGTGGAGGCTCTGTCAGGGGGGCGCGCCGCGGCATGGTCCATGTAGGGCCGCAACCCTTAAGGGAAAAAAAATACTAAATGGTGGTTTTGTGATGGGAACTTAACTCTAAGGGCCTAGGATCGATCCTACTACCTAGTTGAGTGGGATTTGATATTCTGGAGGCTTGGGTTGGGTTTGGAAGTATTTAATTACTCATTTTGATGAGGTTTTATATTTGGTTATGACTAGGTGACCGCTAATGGACTAGAAGTTTATCGTTCTCAAGGGTCGTTCTTTTAATCGTTCTAGCTCGACTTTGAGGTAAGAAAACTGCTCCTCGTGTATATGTGACATGCATGGCTGTTATTGGTGCGTGTTGGTTGATTATTGAGTATGACATGCATGGCTATTATGATGCATGTTGGTTGATTATTGAGTATGACATGCATGGCTGTTCTTGATGCATGTTGGTTGGTTATTAAGCGTGGCATGCATGGCTGGTATTGATGCACGTTGATTGCAGGATATATTGCATATGATGCATGAGAAACATGTGATTAGGACATGTTTTGTATACTGGGTATGATATTGTTCAAAGCTTGAACCTCTGTGTTTATGCATAGTCCTAATTGTACTAATACCTGTTAAGTAAGCATGCTGAATACCTTGTTTATGGATAATAGACATGTGATATATGTTTGGCGGCATGGCTTACCTGTGTATGGCGCTGACTTATTAGTCAGAATCGATAATGGTGTCAGATCCGTCTGTGAAGCTGTGACTTATTAGTTAAGTTCACCACGGGCTGAGCACTGGTCGTGTTTCACCGACCCAAGGGTCAGAAGTGGCAGTGCGTTGTGAACGCCGGGCCAAATAAAGATTGGATCCAATCAAGGTCGGCGTTGAATGATTCATATGGGGTATTAATGCTGGACTGACCGGAAGGTCAATGAGAACTATAAGCGCTTGCCTGGTCTACGACCAGATGACTATAGCCAAGGTATATGACCCCGGTGACCGTTTGTCACATGGCTAAGGGACGTTGTCCATAGTTTCAACTCTAGAGTCGTGAGGAAGGTTATGTTGGTGACTAATCACCTTGCACCTGTCCTAATCAAACTTAAGAAAGAATCACTTATCGGTTAAGCCCTGGTGACCCTATCGTCACATGGCTAGAGGGAGCGATGCTCAATATTGTGACTTTTGGCTATTGTCACCTATCTGTATGGACCGTTGGTTCCGAATGGCAACTGTGGTTATTGTTGATACTATAACATGTTATACTGTGTTTTCTTGCTGGGCTTCGGCTCACGGGTGCTACGTGGTGCAGGTAAAGGCAAGAGGAAGCTGGACCATCCTTGAGTTGAAGAGCTTAGGTGATGATGTTTACATATGCAGCTGCTCGTCCGCCACGGCCGAGGTTTAAAGTGGAACTAGGGTTGAACCCTGTTTTGCCGCTTAGAACGGCCTGTTGTAAATATTTTCTGTAATAAACTCAGAAACTTTATTTTTGGGATCCCAATGTATAAATTAAACGTTCTAGTGAAACGTTACATCTTAACCAAAGTTTTAATCCCTAAACCGCTAATCATACTTAGTTCACGATTTTGGCCAAATGACTCGGTTAGCGAGTTTAGCACTGTTTACAAGGCACACCGTAACGGTCCCTGGGGTTTGGGACGTTACAGCCGGTCCCACCCCGGACGAACGATATCCGGGGGGTATAAATTAAAGGAACAGAGCCTAAGGCCGGTCCCACCCAGGACGAACGATGTCCGGGGGGTATAAATTAAAGGGACCGAGCCTAAGGCCGGTCCCACCGCGGATGAACGATGTCCGGGGGTATAAATTAAAGGGACAGAGCCTAAGGCCGGTCCCACCCCGAACAAACGATGTCCAGGGAGGATAAATTAAAGGGACCAAGCCTAAGGTCGGTCCCACCCCGGACGAGCGATGTCCAGGGGTATAAGTTAAAGGGACCAAGCCTAAGGCCGGTCCCACCCCGGACGAACGATGTCCGGGGGGTATAAATTAAAGGGACCGAGCCTAAGGCCGGTCCCACCCCAGACGAATGATGGCCGGGGGGTATAAATTAAAGGTACCAATCCTAAGGCCGATCCCACCCCGGACGAACGATGTCCGGGGGGTATAAATTAAAGGGACCGAGCCTAAGGCCGGTCCCACCCCGGACGTGCGATGTTCGAGGGGTATACATTAAAGAGGATCGAGCCTAAGGCCGGTCCCACCTCGAACGAACGATGTCTGGGGGTATAAATTAAAGGGACCGAGCCTAAGGCCGGTCCCACCCTGGACGAACGATGTCCGAGGGGTATAAATTAAAGGGACCGAGCCTAAGGTCAGTCCCACCCTGGACGAACGATGTCCCGGGGGCATAAATTAAAGGGACCGAGCCTAAGGCCGGTCCCACCCCGGACGAATGTTGTCTGGGGGGTATAAATTAAAGGGACCGAGCCTAAGGCCGGTCCCACCCTGGACGAACGATGTCCGGGGGGTATAAATTAAAGGGACCAAGCCTAAGGCTGGTCCCACCCCGGACGAGCGATGTCCGGGGGTATAAGTTAACGGGACCAAGCCTAAGTCTGGTCCCACCTCGGACGAGGGATCTTCGGGGGTGTAAGTTAAAGGACCGAGCCCAAGTCTGGTCCCACTCCGGATGAGCGATGTCCGGGAGAGAGAAGCATCTGGTATTCCCCAGGGCAAAGCCGTGGCCTACAACTGGTAAAGGGAGAACAAGGTTCCAAAATAAACTCAGCCACGTTGGCCCGGGCCGGTGGAGCCGGGATTGGAAACTTGGCGGTTAGGTCTGAAAACTCGACAAGTTAGTCAGTTGGTCTAGTCCAGGCCGTTGGAACCGGGACCAAACCCTCTGAATCAGTTAGACACGGTAATAAAATGAAATTTCTACTAAAGGAATAACAAAAAAAGATATTTATAAATACTGGAGAAAGCAATACAAAGTGTTTTGGATGCATACACGTCTGGAAAAGTTATTACAAAATTACAACAAAACGATAAAGAGACAAGGTGAAGATCCGGGCCTAGGCTTCATGGCGTTCTGATATGGGCCCGGCCCAAGCCCGCTTGGTACAGGAGTAAGCGTGATCCTGGACTCGGATGGAGTCCGGGATGGTGATCCAGGACTGACGTCCATGAGACGTATGGACAGTTGGGATTACAGTTGAACCATACGTAAATCGATCCCGGAGCCTGGTAAACGGTCTGGGCCTATGGCAAATGAAGAGGGACATAGGTAAATGAACCCGGATCAGGTCTTCTCGGTTTGGTAAGGAAAAGCATCCGTGACCCTGAAGCTGCCCCACGATGCGTGGGGGTTGTCCCCACTTTTCACCTGCTGAAAAGGCCACCTCGAGATTGCACGCCGCTGTATCAGACCTGCGTTGCCAAGTACACTGACTGGTTTTGTCCCATGAATCTGCCTCGTAACTCGAAGTGCCTTGACCCAAAAGCACCGTTTTGTCGGGCGAAGTATAGTTCTTGGGCCGCTCCCTTTGGGCCTTAATTATTCTGGGGCTTCTGTATTTTTATCTTTTGTATTGGGCTTCCGCCAGAGAAGCCAAGAGTATCCACATCTTTGATGGGCCCGGGTCATACCCGGCCCAAGTCCAGTGTTCCTATGAGCCTATAAATACAGGCAATAGAACACTGGAAAAAGGATCTCTTTTCGACTGATATACAGTTACTCTGTCAAAACATAGAGAAAAACTCCATTGTAAAAGACTTTCTAAGCTCTAATACAACTGACTCGTGGACTAAGGCTCGTTAACGCCCCAACCACGTAAAAATCCCGTGTTAATCTTCTAAATTTCATATTTTAAATCTTAGCTAATATTCATTAGTATAGTTTCTGAAAACCTCGGTAAACAGATGCTTTTCGACCATACTCCGCCCAAGGATAATCCACTTGGCCCGTGGTGTTTCCGTTCACCAAGGCTTGCGCCCATGCGCGCGCGCGTGCACCCTGCTGCCGCGCGCATGCTCTCCTGTCTGCGTGCACCTACACGCACGTAGCTTGACGAAGGGCTAACACTAATGCAATATTTGTGAAATAAAATGTCATGTTATATATATATGGCCGATTTTGGTTTAACCGTATTTAAAAATTCTAAAACCAAAACCAACCGCCATTTTTAACAAAATCGAACCGAAACCGACTGCCAAATTTGGTGATGACATGGCACCGACCATTCAATTTTTAAATGGTCGATTTCATGGTTGATTTCGATTTGGCGGTTTTTACTTTCACTTCTAGCCTCAGGAATCCATTGATAATAAATTTAGGATAAAACCCCAAACAAAGGCGTCGAGTGCCTGATTTTTTTCCTATTCTATAGAAACTAATCATGTTTTCTCTTTTCCCTTCGGCACCGAGACCCCATAACAACGTTATCTGTATTTTTTTTCCTTTCAAGTTTTAAGTTAAAAGCAATTATTTCTATATATTTTTTTACAACCATTAACGGTTTATTTCATATATATATATATATATATATATATATTTTATAGATTATTGAGTTTTTGAAGAATTTTATAAAACTATCTTAATTAGTTTTGGATTTTTGATATTTATATACCGAAATTTTTTATGATTTTAATTTATTTTTTGTAGTTTCTATATTTTGTATTTTTTGTGTTTAATTTCAGATTTTGTATATTTTTAGGGTTTAGATTTCGATTTAATTATATGCTTTTTTAGATTCCAATTTATTACTTTATTTAATTAGACTATTTTCAATATAGTTTTATTATAATTTTTCTTACAATTTTTTTTTTTGCCAATTAATTTTAGATTTTGTAAATTGTTAAGGTTTAGACTTAAGACTGTGATTTTTTTAAGTTTATTTGTTTATTTAGTTAGACAATTTGTAAGAATTATTATATATTTTTTAGGGATATAATTGTGGTTAAACTTCTTAAATAGTTTTCTTTATTAACTATCTATATAAGCAAAAATATTTAAGTAGTAGATTTTTCTACAATTAACTACCTTTATGAAAACAATTTTATTCTAAAAATAGAGCCCATTTTGTAATTAATTTTATATTTTTATATAAGTAATTAGGTGCAACAAAATTTACTTCTTTCGCAGGTAGTTAACTACAATAATTGAAACTACATAAGGAGTTTAGTTGTAATTATCCTGATTTTTATAAATTTTGTCGATTTTGTTTTTGTAAATTAATTAGGGGTTTAATGAATTTTTTTAGCTATCACCCTACTTTGAATCTTATACATTACATTATAATTTAATAATACAAAAGACGGGTATAAAATAGTGGAAAAAGTAAATGATGAAATGTGAAAAACAACATGAATAAAATAATTATAGACGACATACAGATTTTATATAAAAGAAAATTATTGGACAGTGATTGTTTTTACCTATAAGTAATTTTAGTATTTTCAGTACATTATAAGTTGCAACTTTATTTATTTTTTATGTGATGGTGTATAATATAGTTACAGTAGACCTCCCACAAATTTTCATGAATTTCGAATAATTTAAAATGTCGAAATCAAGATTCAAACAACTATTTGCACGCACGAGCGTATAAACATCGAAACATAGACATGTGTGCAACAAGCTCTTTGAATCCTAATTTTGACATCCTAAATTATATTATTTAGAATTTCCTAAAAATTTATGATAGCTTCTATATAACTACATTAAATACCGTCATGATTTAAAACCATCAAACCTATATAAATATAAATATATATATATATATATAACTAAAAATGAGTAGATCTCGATCGTCTAGGAATCATATTTGTAGCACATATTCTCAAAACAGCTTTGGTTGTGGCAGTCGCATAGGCAGGGACCCCTCCTCGTTATTTGCCAACAATTTGCATCATATTTTCCCCTTTCCTTGTTGAATATTTCAAAGTTATAGACACGATGGACTTTGCTTAGGATGGTGAAAGTGCATTTCGAAGTAGAATTTTCGTCAACTTTGAATTCCATGTTGTTGCGGAAAGCATCGAGTGTAATGGGACCAATAGTTTTCCCATTTGCTTCACATTTAGCGTCGATCTTGTGTTTCGTAAAATGACTTGAAATTGCTACAAATTTTTCTTTAGCCTCACAAGTATTGGATTCGAGAGAGATAATTGAAATCACCATGACCACCATTATCATGCCTCTTAGATTGTCCATTGTTTCTTTTTGGAATAATATTTAACATAAATTTCTCCTATATATATACTTTCATTCATGGGCATGTATACTAAGTCCTATTAATATTAATTTTTCCTTTTTTAGTATCACTATAAATTAAAATTTGGCTTGATCAACTTTTCTTTATTTATAGAATCACTATAATAAAAATAAAAATAAAAAACGGAACGTACCTATTTTTATATATATAATGTTATATTCATAGTTATATGCCTATTAATAATTTTATCAGTTTTTTTTAGCGTTACTATAAATAAAATTTTTGACATTTACGACTTCAAATAACAATTAATTGGTCTATATAGATTTTAAAGGGCTGATAATAGGGGGGACTTAAATAAACTTTTAACAAAATTGTGCTTTTTTAGGTAAATCACACCAAAATCCCAATTTAGCCCATGCCAGCAAAAGAAATTCTATTTTAATTCAGATCATTACTATTTTTCTAATTTATATAAGATAAAGGAAAAAAAAGTTTAGAACATAAATATATAATGATATTAATTAATATATTTCAAATTAAATAAAAATAAAAGTTTAGAAGAATAAAATGATTTTAAGTTTATAAAAACAGTATAGTTTCAAATATATTTTTTTATCATTTTTAGTATGTATTTTTTAATGATTTTATCTAATTATTTAATATGTATTTTTTTAACAATATATTTATTTATTTTAAATTTAGCACGACAACTCAAACATTCTTCTCAAATATTTACTATTTGAGATTCTTCTTTCTTAAACATCCTTAGAGTAAATTTGAAATAATTACTCGTATCTACTGTGTCGTTTTCTTCTTTTTTCTTTTTTAAAGGAAAAAATAAGATCGCCATAAACAATACTAGCAATAATACTAACAAGGTTGGTATAGGGGCATCAGTCTAGAATTGACAGTTGTACCCAAAACATGAGATTTTTTAGTATTTTTTGGAGACTAACGCTTAAAAGGTAATGTCTTTCACAGACATTTTTTGGTAACGCGAAAAATACATTTTGTAGTATTTTTTTCAAGTTTTATGGTGTAGTTATTTCTCCTATACTATTCTTAATTCTGTCTTGTACTATTGTGTTTAATTAGTATTGTATCTCCTTCCCTATTTTTTGTAATATTCACAATTTTTTGCGAATAATACTAATAGAGATAATTAAGTGTTGTAAGTATTTTAGAAGAATATTGCTAAGAAGTCCAATAATATAAGAAGATGATATATTATTATTGGTATAATATAATATTTATTTCAACATATTTAAATTTAATAAATATTATGAATATGAAGTATTATTATTAACCAACTATAATATAATAAATAATACATATGATGTTGCAAGATTAAGGTGACAAATTGCAACCATCATTCTAAATGCATAAAATACTCATTACATGCTGAAGAGAGAACTCTATTACAGAGTCCCGAATATCTCATTCTTTAAAAGCTACGAAAGAATATATGAACCCCACTTGATCAATAACTGTAATATTATAACATGATATAAAAATTAAATCAAAGAATGAAAATGTTATAACGATTTAGTTAATATAAATATATATATTCGAAAAAGTCATCAAAGTCCTGCGCTGCCATCTGACCACCTAGTGTCAATATAAAATATTAATACACGTTATTATGTGTTGTGTACTTAATCTTAATCAACCACCTTTGAGGAATCACTAACTTCCCTTCAATCCATTTCAAGTCATGATCGACCAACCACACTAACATATATATATATATATGTTTCTATGTATATAGAAGACGACCTTCTTCTTCAATTTTCACAATCAGAAAGGAAAGAAAACGAGCGTAATTAGTGAACAAAAGAGAGAATAAAGAAGGCCGATCACGTTTTGAAAAAGGTTTCTCGGAAACTTTCCAAGAAAATCAGAAGAAAAAAAAAATGGATGAGAAGAGTACTACAGTCGTCGACGCAGAGTCGGCTACACCTACAATGCAACCATCCAATGATGAACTCAAAGTTAAGAGAAGAATGGTCAAATTGGTCATCTATATCGCTTTGATTGCGGTGTTTCTGATAATCGTTGGTATAATTTTTGGACTCGTTATTCTCAGAGTCAAGTCTCCTACGCTAACGCTAAACAAAAATAATTTCAACTTTCAAAGTTTCAGCAAAGTCAATTCTTCCTCTTCTTCTTTTTTCGACATAACCTTTTCAACTCAAGTAAGAATCCACAACTCCAACTTTGGGCCCTACAGGTTCACCAACACCACCGCCACCTTCACCAACGGCGGCGCCACCGTAGGACATGTCATCATTCCCAAGGGAAAGGTTGGAGGTATCTCCACCAAAAAGATTGATGTGATTGTGAGTTTGAGTTCATCCCAGTTGCCAAACAATGCCGATCGCAGTAAGGAATTGGACGCCGGGTTGTTGACTCTCGGCGCCACGGCGAAGATGACCGGGAAAGTTAAGGCGATGGGGATCGTGAAGACGAAGAGGGTGGCCAATATGAAATGCACTCTTGTTATTGATATTAATCAAAAAAAGCTTCGGTCTTTAAAATGCAAAACGCCGCCTAAAGAAAGGCGGACCAGTGCCCACGTCTAGGAATGCTTTTAATTAACAAAAAAAAAATTCTTATAATTTTACTATGGTTTTGTAATATAAGTGATAAAAACTTTATTTTTTTATTTTTTATTGGCTTTTTTCATGAGTGCTATGATTCATTAAGCTATGTTAGAATGGGTGTGATTCTCAATCCTAGCTAGCCTTTGAATCCATATTCTTTTCTTGTAATATAATGATTTGTATTTTTCTTGTAATTGATCTTCAATATTTTTTTGTACCTATTTGTCTTATTTATATATTTCATTTATTTATTAAATATTATTATTATTTTGTCATCCTGATTGATGGAGAAAATGTTGAAACAGAATAATAATAATAATAATAATAATAATAATAATAATAATGTAGTTTTTTTCATTCATATATTATCATATCTTTATGAATATTGGAAACTTCAGCATCTTTAATTAATAAACATTGCCTTTAATCTTTGATGTAAATACATTGGTGTTGTTTTATAACATTTTAAAAAATAGTTTTTTATTTAATTAATTAAAAATTTGATAATTAAATATAAAATGTGTTCGGTAACTCTATTTTTATTTATTATTTTTTTTTAAAATTTTAATTAAAATTTATTAAACTTTGAAAATAGAATTTTTTCATTTTCAAATTTTTTTAAACAATTTTCAATTTTTTTTTCTTTTTCAAATCAACACCTCATATTATTAAAAAAAAAAGTTATCAAACGTGTTTATTGTTTTTTTATTTTAAAAACAAAAAAAAAAGTAATTACCAAATACATTTTTATTTTTTAAAAATAAAAAATAAAAATAAAATAATATTTTTATTTTTGTGTTTAAAAAATTCAAAAACAAAAATTTTACTAACCGGCCCATAGATTGTCATTTAATCAACAGTAAAGTACGTAGTGTTGAATTACATGGCTTGTAATTGAATAGAAACTAAAATGAAAATTATTGTTTTGTGAGAGGAATTTAATATTGTTACTTCTACTAGTGGTGGACTAATCAATATAGGTTTATGACTAAGCCAAATGCTCTCTGAGATGTTCCAGCTATTTATTTGCAGATACATTAATTTGCGGCATGAAAATGGGAATAATAGCATGAAATAATATTTATTATAATAGCATGAAATAATATTTTTTAAAGATTGTCGGCTAGCTAATTTTAATAAGATTCTCTTTTTTTTTTTAAATTAAATAACCCATCAATGATAGAAAATAAAAAATTATCCAATATATATTTGAACAATATATCACTATATAGTATATGAGCAGCCCTTGATCCAAACGTGGTGTTATTCTTAGTGCTTAAGTAATATAATATATACTATTTTTTCTTTGTTGATGGCTAGCTTACCTAAACTAAACTACTTGTGAGGCGGCTCTCTATTTTGTTTTTGTTTTGGTTTTTTGTGTAGTGGGAATATTATAATTAAAATGGCCTTTATATATAAAAATATTATTAAAAAAAAAAAATTTCTAATGTGAACGAAATTTGATTAAGTTAACAAATATTTTTAGGAGAGAATCCGCTCCACAAGGAAGTAGCATACCAATCTTAGTGTAATCCAATATCAGGTCCTATATATTTGAATTTAATAAATATTATGTGATATCGCTAACCAATTATAGGATAACATTTTATGTAGTCTTAGATACTTTAATATGTCAAATATCAACATTCTTTTTAGAGGTATACGGTGCAAAGGTTTTACTTGGTGGATTTTAGGTGAGAGGGATTGAGATTAAGAGATTCTTATCTTAAACAAACACTAAAAGAGTCTGAGATTATCAAAAAAAAAATAAAAAATCTAAAAGTGGGATACCAAATATAAACATTTCCACTAAAATTCATACAAAACATATAATTGTTTCACATTCCTATTCTCAACCAAACCCCATAATAAACACCTCTTAATTACAAGATTAAGATTGTATGTTTAACCATGATGCCTATAACCAAAACACGTATATAAGTTGTAGGTTATATGCGTCATTTATTGATGTCTTTTCTTTGATTACATTTATACTATTGGTCAACTCTATTGACCATTGTTGGGTGAAGTCATATTTTTAGGGGAAGAAGCAATACAACCAAAAAAGAAAGAAAAAGGAATAGGTTTATCCTTCTCTAGAGAAGAGCCATCACTATAAAAAACGTGATTTTTGCGCTGGCAAAAGCCCTCTGAGCTTTCCCGACGCGCTTTTGCATTAACAAAAAGTGACAACGTATATCCGTCAATAATGAGACTTTTGCCGACACAAAACATACTGCGCCGACAATTTTATTTTCTAGCAACAAAAAAATGCGCTGGGAAAAATAAGAATGCGCCTACGAAAAAATTTGTTGCGGGTTTGTGGAAAATACTTTTAGCGGCGCAAATTTGCGCCGACAAAAATGTTGCTTTTAGTGGCGTGTTTTTGCGCCGGCAAAGGTGGATGTCTGTAGTGGCGCATTTTTGCGCCGGTAAATGTTGAAAATTTTACCGACGTAATTTTGCGTCGGTAAAAATATTTTTTAAATAAATTGTTTTGATAATATTACTAATTTTATTTTCAATATATTAATATTGATTAATAACTTTCTATTTTAATATAGTAATAATTATTTAATTTTTTAGTAATATTATTTAATTAGAAATAAAGAAAAATTAAGATTTTATAAATAAATAAAAAATATTTTATAACGATTAATGTTTATTGTGTCTACCAAACATGAAAATATCAAAGTAGTTTAGTAAATTAAATCTCTAATCAATTAAACTTTAAATATATAAAAAAAAGTTCTACAAATGTGTACTGCCCTCCTCATCATCCCCGCCCCCGTGAGCATCATCGTTCTCGTCCGGAATCTCTTCTGGTAAGTCGACAGTAAAACCAAGAGCCAATACACCAACTTGCTTCAACAAAGCGCTGAGCAGTACATCTTGACGTCATTGACGACTCTCAAGTTTAGTTGTATACTTCTTTAGGTTCTGATTTTCCTGCATAATGTCCTGAGTTTGCTGCAAAATGGTGTCCACTTTAGGTGGAAATTACCTGGACATTTGAGAAGTTAATGAAGATGCTTCCATCTTTGCGCCAATTTCCCTCAACCTAGGCAACCCTTCAAACCTTTTCTTACAACGCGAGCGGGGTCCAAGGACATCCGTGAAAATATCCATATCAAGCGGGAACTGACCGTCGACATTATCGCCAACACAAGAAGCAGCAAATGATACAGGGGCCATACTCTGTGATGCTCGATGCTCGGTCATCTCAGTCTGCACAATAAGAAGCACATATCTTGAATTCCAATATAACATTATTTGAAAACCTAACTTAGAAAATTTTAATATAACTACATATAAAATATAACTTTATTATCTATCAGCCAACATCCTATCATTAATGACTGCAGACCAGTGATTGAAAAAGAATATAATTAATTTTGTTCCTGTATCAGGGAGCAAGCGGGCTAAAGTTAATTTGGTCATGCAAACCCATATCTAAATCACAATAATGATATTGATATATACAGTACGAGCAGTTAATTCCATTACTGGGGAATTTACGTCTCTAAACATATACATCAACAATATTTGCATGTTTGTGATTTAGATATGGATCTTCATAAACAAACTAACTTAGCCCACAAGCTCCCTAATATGGGGACTGTTGGATTAGCTTATACAGGATCTTTATTTATTTTCATGTATCTCTAATATTAAACAAATTAATACGAGATAGCCTAAAATATGTTTCTAAAATTGAATTAAAAGAGAAACTGAAGGAAGGACTCTTAATTCTGATGCGTATACTGTAAGTATTCTATTCTTTGTTTCTCTTTGAATTCAATTTTAGAAACATGTTTTAGGCTATCTCGTATTAATTTGTTTAATATTAGATATACATGAAAATAAATAAAGATCATGTATAAGCTAATCCAACAACTTCAAACATATCATATAATCCAATTTTAAACATGTTCATGCATGAAAATAAAGATTACCAAAGGCTCTGAGGCCAATTGTTGGATTAGCTTATACATGATCTTTATTATTTTCATGTATATCTAATATTAAACAAATTAATACGAGATAGCCTAAAACATGTTTCTAAAATTGAATTCAAAGAGAAACAAAGAATAGAATACTTACAACATACGCAGCGGAATTAAGAGTCATTCTTTCAGTTTCTCTAACTCTTGTATCCTTTCTGTCGCAGAGTATTATCAAGAAATTGAACCGATCTTCTATTTTCTTCACAATCTTCCAATGTATCCTTAGAACCACCTAGACTAGTGTGGGAAATTCTAAACACATGAGATAGATATAGAGAGAAGAAGAGAAAATAACAAAGAGGCTTAGAAAATGACTTGTGTTTAGAGAGAATCTAAAACTATTAGAAAATCTGACTTGTGACTTCTCAAACTTCTGTTTTGACTTCTCTCTAAGCACTCCTTTTATAGACTCAATTAGGTCATTTAATTTAATTAAAAAATCAATAAAATAATAGCCATTTTGAAGCCCTAGGTCGAAATTATCATGGGCTATAGGCCCGTGAAATTTCCCATTTGATTATAAGCCCATTGGACTTAAAATCAAGGCCTGTATTATTTTCTATTGATTTAATTAATTAAATAATTATTTAAATCTTTTATCAAATTAATTATTTATAATTTGAACCTTGATTTAAATTTATTTATTAATTTAGATACCAATTTATCTTAATTAATAAATCTGCCATAAATTCTCTTTTCTTCTCCAAATTACACAACTCTGTGAAACTATTCAAAATTGACCTGGTCAACTTTGATAATTCTAATTGATAATTAAATCAATTAATTGAGACTATCTAGATGATTTTATCCAATGTACAATGGGGACCATGGGCCTATGAAATCAAGCTCCAATAAGTTATCATAAATCTAACAAATAAATTTACTAACTTATTGATTTCTCGTGACTCCACTATAGACTTGGCATTGCACTCTTGAATTCATAGAACGCTCTATAACAAATATAGATACGCTATTAATTATCCATTGTTACAACCATAATTGTCACACAATCCTCTATAGACGGCCTACAATGAGATAGGACTAAAACACCGTTTTACCCCTCATTGTATTTTATCCTTAAAACACTTAGTTCCTTGTAAATGATATTTCAGTAAACTAATTTAATTACTGAAATGAGATCTCTATCATTTAACACCTTCAACCTAACTAAAAGGAAACCATCGTTTCACTTGTTCATCAGAAGCTACAGATGTTCATATCTATGATTAATACTCCCACTCAATTATACTACCGAGTTCCCAAGATGTAAGTATGGGCTACTGTAATGCCCTGGTTACCCCAGAACAGTTACGGTGAACGGTGGACCAGAAATTTGACTCGCTACCCGAGTCCTTTGGTAAAAAACGTGCTCTAAGTGTAATTAACAGGTTAAGGTATAAAACCAATAAAAAGGGAAATGGATATTTTCATTACAAACTGCTCTACAGAGCTAATCAAAACATTTACAAGTTGTTCTCAGTACAAAATGGTCATTAATGTTTTAAATTTACAACCCCGCCGACCTAAGCGGAAAAAATAGGGTAAACCCCCTAGTTCCTCTGAGAACTCCTTGGCCGTGGTGGTCAAGCGGCCGCATATGTACACATCACCACCTAAGCTCTCCACTCAAGGCTAGGTGAGCTTTTCTTTTCCTTTACCTGCACCACATAGCACCCATGAGCCAAAGCCCAGCAAGAAAACATAACATTATATGTAAACATTATCAAATGACTATCATTATAATCACACTGAGCATAAAGCTTTCAAACAAATGAGTGAATATCACTTGAGGTCCTGATAAACCATACTGAGTGACTGACAGGCAGGTCACTAATTCAAATGGAAGAGTGGCTGCTAAGTAAGCCATTAGCCTTCAACAGGTTCTGGTAAACCATACTGAGTGACTGGCAAGCATGTCACTGTTTCAAGTGGGAGAGTGGCTGCTAGGTAAGCCACTAGCCTCCAAGCGCTTATTTCTTTCATTGACCTTGAGGTCGGTCTGGCATTAATGCTCTTTGAGTCATTCAATGCAGATAGTAGATTAGATCTAATCTTTGTTGGCTTGCGTTAACACGCCAAAGTCGTTCTGACTAATAAGTCAGTGCAACGTGACCAGTGTCCAATACCACTACCGAACCTGACTAATAAGTCACAGCTTCATAGTTGATACTAGCACCTTTCCCAAATCTGACTAATAAGTCAGTACCATGCACAAGTGAGTAACATATGCTAAGTATTCCACAATCAATTCATGTCCATATTCATTCAACCACATGCCTCATGAATAACCATGCATGTCACGTGTGGGGTGCAGTTTTCTTACCTCTGGTTCGAGCTAGAATGAATAAAAGAACCACCCCTGAGAACGATCAACTTTTTGGTCCTTTAGCGGTTACCTGGTCATAACCGATTATGGGATTCCATCAATAAAATGAATAATAAGAGGTTCCCAAACCAAAACCTAACCTTCGAGACATCAAACACTACTCAACCGGGTAGTAGGTTCAACCCCGAGGCCTTAGGCTTGAATCCCCATGCTAGAAACTCCATTCTGGCCAAAACTGCCCTAAGGGCCGCGGCCCTCCCCTGCTGCACCGCGGCGCGCCCCCAACCAGAGGTGGCCTAACCCTGACAAGCACCCTGGGCCGTGGCTCACCTATGCCATGCCGCGGCTCAATATGCAAAATAGCCCAGAACCAGCAACACACCAGCAAACTCCCCTGCGTTTTCCCCTTGAAACCAGCCCTTCATACTAACCCAAAACACCAACCTAACACCCAATTTAACCCCTAAACTTCACCTATAACTCACCTTCATCAAAACCAAAGTAAAACATCAACCTAACTCCCTTTTGATTCCAACTATCCACCAAGTGACTACAAGCTAAAAACTCAAAGCTTAAACAGAGATAAACCAGAAAGTTATGGCTGAAACTCACCTCAAATTCGAAATCAAACCCTCTTCAATGGCTGAACCAAGTCTACAACCTTAGCCCCTTGATTTCCTAGCTTGATTCCACACTTTGAGCTCAAAAACTCCAAAGAAGAAAAGAGAGAAATGGATGTCCGGGAAAGGAAGTTCTTGCTCTGTTTTTGTTCTATTTCTACAGCCATCTAAAACTTCACATATATCCAAACCAAATGACCTAAATGCCCCTAGGTCATTTAAGGCTTCTAAAACCATTTCAAGGGTAAATTTGGTACTTTCCACCTATCCCGTTAATCATAATTAATGCTTCCCAATTCCCGCTAATCTCAATATTCTCAAACACCAATAATTCACTTCCCGTTACCCTTTAATGCCCGGTAACACTCAAATCATTAAAAGCACCCCGAGACTCACCCCGAGCCCCGAGCTTAAGCCTGTTATGGCCAAACCGATAATTAGCATACCATGATCGTCTCATGCTGAATGGCTCGAACAAACCCACATCATAATGTGGTCTCAAAATATATCACCAATATGCATCCAAATAAACAATTTACCCTCAACAGGCCAAATTACCATCACACCCCTATAATTAGAAATATGGACTCACATGCATTTATTTCACATCATATTATAATATAATCAACATATACATGCATATTATCAATTAATAACATAATTACGCAAGTATGGCCCTCCTGGCCTACTATTCACGCTGTTAAACATATCGGAGAATTCGGGGCATTACAGCTAGTCCGTAGGGTAAGCTGATAACGAACAAGTCAAAGAACTCAAATAATACAATCAGTTAGAATACTAAACACTCAGAATTGAGATTGAATTGACCTATGGTCAACTATATGATATGACTAGAATAGATCATAACAGTATGTTTACTTATCAATTGTCAATATCTGTCCAATCCGATGTAACAAATACATCCGATCTTATCTACTTTGCTAATGTTCTGGAAAGAACATAACACTGTAATGTGTAAGTAGATCATATCGTAGATTGACAAGTCAGTGTAAATCCTATGCACTGACTAATCTTAGGACTAACTTATTTTGAACTTATAATCATATTTATATTCCACTGTGATTACGTCACTATAAATAAGATTAGCTATATGCTCGGGATTTAATAGAATTTTATATTAAACAAATAATCATGAAAATAAAACATGTGAGCAAAGTAATTAACCAAGTCAAAAAATGATTTCTATTCTTTTATTGATAATAAAATGAGATTACAAAGAATTTGGGTTTTAATTAGGGCATAAAACCCCAACAAGGACAACATTAGCGACGTTCCTTTTTTTTTATCTTAGTCCACAATCATTAATCATAAAAATAATGACACATAGATTATAAAGATTTAATTGTTATAAATTTAATTAATAATTAATAAATAATTACTATTTGATACCAACCAATTAATAATTAATATTAATTAATTATTTACTAAACTTTTTTAAAGTTAAATGATCATAAATTTGTTAAGGTTATGCAACTTACATGTTTTGTCACTGCTTCATCGCTAATCCACTTACCCTTCTTCCTATGGAGGTGCTCGAATGTGTCGATCATGCTTGGAAGCTGGCTAGTAGACGGGTCCATCTAAAAAAATAAATTATTTAAACATTGTTACCTTTATAATATTTTCGTAATTGTAAAGATATAGGTTATTATAATTTACGTGATCATAAACATGGGCAATGATAGATTTGGAACCGTGTCCTCCTGGTATGGTCATTTTTGCTCGAGCTTCTTTATTTCTCTTCGATATACTCTTCAAACAAAAAATAATACTCATTAATCTAGATTGTAATTTTATAATTAAATATTAATGTAAAAACTAAGGCATACCTACTGAGAATCAGAAGCCCAAAAATTGCATAGAATTGCCCAATCAGAAGAACTAATCGACCCAAAAGGTTTCAACTTCACTCTCTCATTGTCCACTTCTCCTCCAACTTCTACCCAGTGTTTCTTCATCGTGTGGCACCAATCACTCAGATGCTTTTGCATTTGTCTTATCATGGCATCGTTGATTACTGGATTGTCTTGTGGATAAATGAATTTGTCCTAAAATCACAATTAAATTTGGAATTTGTTAAAATATTATGAAGATAGACAAAATCTTTAATAGTATGTTATTAAAGATTTAAAAAATGCTTACAGATAACCTATGCCGAATAACTTGGATATCAGCTGGCGTTACTTGTTCCCAAGCTAGTGTAGTTGGGGGTACGGTGTCACGTATATAACGAGCCATGAAATTGTTAAACCACTTGCTATACGTTTGAATAACTTTTCTAGTTTGTGCATCAAACTCTACTTTCAGATGGCTAACTTTTTTGGTGGCCAGCTCCTTCACGATATTGGCACCGTAATAAGCTCCCCTGTCCCTCTTGGAGCCACCATCGGTGTCATTACTTGGTTCAGTCATTCTACATTAAAATATTCGTTAATTAGCTAATTCAAATTATGTATGTCTATTGTTTTTTGTTATAAAATTAACATTTTATTACTTATGTTCTTTCCCAACCCATCCTATTCTAACCTAGTGGATCCCTTGGAGATAGTAAGCAGTCATGTACTTTTTCGCATTTTTTCAAGATGTTTCTCAAACATCTTGAAAAAAATTAGGAGTAGTACATGAATACATTGGCTATCCCCAAGGCATCCATTAGATGCATGTCTATTATTTTTTGTTAAAAAATTAACATTTTATTACTCATGGTCTTTCTCAACCTACCCTATTCCGACCTAGTGGATCCCTTGGAGATAGTAAGCAGTCATGTGCTTCTCCTCATTTTTTCAAAATGTTTCTCAAACATCTTGAAAAAATGAGGAGCAATACATGAATACATTGGCTATCCCCAAGGCATCCACTAGGTGCATGCTTATTACTTTTTTTTATATATAAAATTAACATTTTATTACTTATTGTCTTTCCCAACCTACCCTATTCGGAATTAGTGGATCCCTTGGAGATAGTAAGAAAACATGTTCTAATACTCATTTTTTTCAAGATATTTTATCAAATGTCTTGAAAAAATGAGTACTAGTACATGAATACATTGACTATCCCAAGGCATCCACTAGGTGCATGTGTATGTATATATGATACTACCATTAATTAATGATAATAAATAAAGTTTTCATTGAATTAAATAAAAAGTTACATATATTTGTTCAAATTACATATCACTGTCCTCATCATCACTAACTACAACATCATTATGGACACCACTATCACCATCACTATTGACTAGAACATTGTCGTCATCTCATCGTCTTCATACTCGGCCGATGTGTCGTCTTCAAATTCAAATTCATCATCGACAACAAATTCATCTGAACCTTCGCCAACCAAATCATCAATGTTGTACACTTCAGCGGGATTGACATTAACCTGATCATACTAAAGATTATAAAAAATTGGAAGTTCTACCCACAACTGAAATAAAGAAGAATTAACTTCTTGCAATATTGGTATATCATTTGTGGTCTCAGTATCATCAACATCGAAATTTGAGAAATCTCATACATTCCTCGGAATGTATTTATTAACGAGCCTCCAATCATCCCCATTTTTTACATCTTGAAGATAATATACCAACTTCGCTTGAGATGCGAGAATGAATGGATTATCTTTATAACATTCTTCCTTGACATATACGCTCATAAAATTGGATTCCACTTTAATTCTACTTGTATTGAGCCATCTACAATTGAATAGGAGAACACTGTAACCCATCAAGTAGGACAATTCAATTACTTCTTCCAGAACTCCATAGTAGTTCACTCCTTCCTCACTTGGCACCATTACTGTAACGCCCTGGCTACCCCAGAACAGTTACGGTGAACGGTGGACCGGAAATTTGACTCGTTACCTGAGTCCTTTGGTCAAAAACGTGCTCTAAGTGTAATTAACAGGTTAAGGTATAAAACCAATAAAATGGAAATGGAGATTTTATTACAAACTGCTCTGCAGAGCTAAACGAAACATTTACAAGTGGTTCTCAGTACAAAATGGTCATTACAGTTTTAAATTTACAATCCCGCTGACCTAAGCGACAAAAATAGGGTAAACCCCCTAGTTCCTCTGAGAACACCATGACCGTGGCGGTCAAGCGGCCGCATATGTACACACCACCACATCAGCTCTCCACTCAAGGCTAGGTGAGCTTTTCTTTCCCTTTACCTGCACTACATAGCACCCATGAGCCAAGGCCCAGCAAGAAAACATAACATTTTTCAATAACATTATCAAATGATTATCATTATAATCATACTGAACATAAAGCTTTCAACAAGCAAATGAACATCACATGATTTTAGCGGGAGAGTGGCTGTTAAGTAAGCCACTAGCCTCCAAGCTCTCTTTTCTAGCGGGAGAGTGGCTGTTAAGTAAGCAACTAGCCTCCAAGCTCTGTTTGTTCATCGACCCTCAGGGTCGGTCAGGCATTAATGCTCCTTGAGCCATTCAATGCTAATGGTCGATTAGATCTAACCTCCGTTGGCTTGCATGAACCACGCTAAGTTCATCCTTGACTAATAAGTCAGCGCTAAGTGACCAGTGTCCAGTATCACCGCCGAACTTGACTAATAAGTCACAGCTTCACAGCTGACACTAACACCTTTGCCAATTCTGACTGACAGGTCAGTACAACATGACCAGTGCCCAGTACCACTGCCGAACCTGACTAATCAGTCACAGCTTCACAGTTGATACTAGCACCTTTGCCAAACCTGACTAATTAGACAGTGCTATGCTCAAGTGAACAACATATGCTAAGCATTCCATGTTCCATCCATGTCCATATTACATAACCAACATGCCTCACAAACATCCATGCATGTCACACTTGGGGTGCAGTTTTCTTACCTCCGGTTCGAGCAAGAACAAACAAAAGAGTGACCCTGAGAACGATCGACCTTTTGGTCCTTTAGCAGTTACCTGGTCATAACCAAATTATGGGATTCCGTCAATAAAATGAATAATAAAAGGTTTCCAAACCAAAACCTAACCTCCGAGACCTCAAACACTACCCAAACGGGTAATAGGTTCAACCCCGAGGCCTTAGACTTGAATCCCCATGCTAAAAAGCTCTCTTTGGCAAAAAATACCTTAAGGGCCGCGGCCCTCCTTGGCCATGCCGCGGCCCGCCCCTCAAACAGAGGTGCCTAAACCCAGCCTTCACCAAGGGCCGCGGCTCACCCTGGCCATGCCGCGGCGCAACGCCCAGTTAAGCGAAAACCCCTGTTTTTCTTCCTCTACGATTTCACTTAGAACCAACCCTTCAAACCCAATTTAAACACCACCTAAACCTCTTTCAAATACCCATTAAACCACCAAACACCACCCATAACTATCCCTCATCATAACCCAAGTAAAACACCTCAAGAACTCCCCTTAATTCCAACTTTCCACACCTAAATCAAGAGCTGAAATCCATGAACGAAAACAGAGCAAAACCAGTAAAACAATGGATAAAACTCACCTCAAACCTGGAATTGAACTCTCTCCAATGGCTGAACCAAGTCTATAGCTTAAGCCCCTTGATTTCCTAGCTTAGATTCACCCCTTGAGCTCAAAATCTCCAAAGAAGAAGCAAGGGAAAATGAAGGGAAGGGAAGGTACGGGAAGGAGAAGATGAAGCAAACTCTGTTTTGGGTTCTATTTCACAGCCATCCATACATCATATATATCCAAATACCAAAAGACCATTATACCCCTAGGCATAATAAAGCTTCTAAAACCACTCAAGGGCAATTTTAACATTTTCCACCTACACCGTTAATCATAATTAATGCTTCCCTTTCCCCGCTAATCTCAATATCCTCAAACTCCAATATTTCACCTCCCGTTACCCTTTAATACCCGGTAACAGTCTAATCATTAAAACACCCCGAGACTCACCCCGAGCCCCGAGCTTAAGCCCGTTATGACCAAACTGATATTTAACATTCCTTGATCGTCTCATGCCAAATGGCTCGAACAAACCCACATCATAATGTGGTCTCAAGATATATCACCAACATTTGAACAAATAATCAATGTACCCTCAACGGGTCAAATTGCCATCACACCCCTGTGGATAAAAATATGGACTCACATGCATGCATTTCACATCATATCATAATATAATCAATATATACATGCATTCAATCATTTAATAACATAATTAAGCAAGTATGGCCCTC
Source organism: Humulus lupulus (assembly GCF_963169125.1). Lineage (NCBI taxonomy): Eukaryota > Viridiplantae > Streptophyta > Magnoliopsida > Rosales > Cannabaceae > Humulus > Humulus lupulus. The sequence goes on from NC_084797.1 coordinate 239,317,919, forward strand.
CCGGCCTACTGTTCACGCCGTTAAATACATCAGAGAATTCGGGGCATTACAACTATCCCCTCCTTACTGAAATTTCGTCCCCGAAATTTACTTGAACAGCTCGGGATACTGACTCCGCATATCTGACTCCAGCTCCCAGGTCGCCTCTTCGACCTTGCTGTTCCTCCACAACACCTTAACCAAAGGTATTGTCTTATTCCTGAGGACCTTGTCCTTTCTATCAAGTATCTGAACTGGCTGCTCCTCAAAGGAGAGATCTGGCTCAAGCTCCAAATCTTCATAACTCAGAATATGGCCCACATCAGATACATACCTCCGAAGAGTTGATACATGAAACACATTATGCACGGCAGACAACGCTGGAGGCAAAGCCAATCTGTAAGCCACCTGACCAATCCTCTCCAGGATCTCAAATGGACCTACAAATCTAGGACTCAGTTTGCCTTTCTTCCCAAACCTTCTCACCCCTTTCCATGGCGAGACTCTGAGGAAAACATAGTCTCCTACCTGGAACTCAACGTTCCTACGCTTGGGATTAGCATAGCTCTTCTGTCTACTCTGAGAAGCAAGCATTCTAGCTCTAATCTTCTCTATAGCCTCACTGGTCCTCTGTACTGCATCAGGACCTAAGTATCTCCTTTCTCCTGTCTCATCCCAATGAATGGGAGATCTGCACTTCCTACCATATAGCATCTCATAAGGTGCTACTCCAATGGTAGACTGGTAACTATTGTTGTAGGAGAATTCTATCAAAGGCAGATACTTACTCCAAGAACCACCGAAATCCAGTACACATGCTCTCAGCATGTCCTCTAAAATCTGGATCGTCCTCTCAGATTGTCCATCTGTCTGAGGATGATAAGCTGTACTGAACTTCAACTTTGTCCCCATGGCTTTCTGCAAACTTCCCCAGAACTTAGAAGTAAAAGTGGGGTCCCGATCTGACACGATCGACCTAGGTGCACCATGGAGCCGCACGATCTCTATCACAGAGATCTGCATACTGATCAACTGTATATGCAGTCCTCACCGGTAGAAAGTGAGCTGACTTGGTGTAGCGATCCACTATCACCCAAATAGAATCATACTGACCTGTAGTCCTGGGTAAGCCCACCACAAAGTCCATTGTGATGTGTTCCCACTTCCACTCTGGAATATCCAGAGGCTGCAGTGACCCTGCTGGCGTCTGATGCTCAGCCTTAACCTGCTGACATGTCAAGCACTTAGCCACATACTCTACTACATCTCTCTTCATCCCCGGCCACCAGTATAACGATCTCACATCCTGGTACATCTTCGTGGTGCCTGGATGCAAAGAGTAAGGTGTAGTATGAGATTCATCCAAAATCTCTCACCTCAATGCAGTGTCTAACGGAACACATATCCGCCCTTTGTATCTCAACAAGCCTACCTCAGACACTGTATAATCTCTGGATGCTCCAGCCAGAACATCCTCTCTAATCTCAATTAGCTGAGGATCACCCAACTGACCCTCTTTGATCCTCTCTAACAGTGTAGACTGTAGCGTAATGTTAGCCAACTGGCCCACCAGCAATTCTATACCAGCTCTGGTCATATCATCTGCTAACTCTTTAGCTATCAGCCTCATACCATGAATCTGCCCCGGACCCTTCCGGCTCAAGGCATCAGCTACCACGTTGGCTTTCCCTGGGTGATACAAAATCTCACAATCATAGTCCTTCACTAACTCCAGCCAACGCCTTTGCCTCATATTCAGGTCTTTCTGGGTGAAGAAGTATTTCAGGCTCTTGTGGTCTGTATAGATCTTACACTTCTCTCCATAGAGATAGTGCCTCCATATCTTTAAAGCAAAAACCACCGCTGCCAACTCCAGATCATGAGTAGGATACCTCTTTTCATACTCCTTCAGCTGACGAGAAGCATAGGCAATAACCCTCTCTGATTGCATCAAAACACAGCCCAAACCCTGATGAGAAGCGTCACAGTAAATCACAAACTTCTCCTGGTCTGTAGGAAGACTCAGAATCGGAGCTGTAATCAATCTCTGCTTCAGTTCCTGGAAGCTGTTCTCACACTTATCTGACCACACAAACTTCTGGCTCTTGCGGGTCAGCTTAGTCAAAGCACTAGCAATCTTCGAGAACCCTTCCACGAACCGCCTATAGTAACCTGCCAATCCAAGGAAACTTCTAACCTCAGAAGCATTCTTTGGCCTTGGCCAATCTCTGACCGCTTCGATCTTTGCTGGATCTACCTTAATCCCCTCCTTACTGACAATATGACCAAGAAAGGATACCTGAGACAACCAGAACTCACACTTCTTAAACTTTGCAAACAACCTGTGTTCTCTCAGTCTCTGTAGAACCAACCTCAGATGCTGCTCATGCTCTAACTCAGTCTGAGAGTATACCAGAATATCATCGATGAAGACGATCACAAACTGGTCTAAGTAATCCTTGAACACTCTGTTCATCATATCCATGAAAGCAGCAGGGGCATTAGTCAATCCAAATGACATAACTAGAAACTCATAATGCCCATACCTGGTACGAAAAGCAGTCTTCGGTATATCTCCCTCCTTAACCCTCAACTGATGATAACCAGAACGAAGGTCGATCTTAGAGAATACCTTCATACCTTGCAGTTGATCGAACATATCATCTATCCTTGGAAAAGGATATCGATTCTTAATTGTCTACTTATTCAGTTCCCTGTAATCTATACACATTCTCAGAGAACCATCTTTCTTTTTCACAAACAAAACTGGCGCACCCCAGGGTGAGAAACTAGGTCTGATGAAACCCATATCCAGCAGCTCTTGCAACTGCACTTTCAATTCTTTCAACTCAGCTGCGACCATTCTGTACGGTGCTCTAGACACTGGCTCCGTCCCTGGTGCCAATTCTATAACGAACTCAATCTCCCTGTGTGGTGGCAACCCTGGCAAATCCTCTGGAAACACATCCAGAAACTCACATACAAGCCTAGTATCCTCTGGTCTCACTGGCACGACCTGAGTGGTGTCAACCACACTGGCTAAGAATCCAATGCATCCTCTTTGCAAAAGATCCCTGGCCCTCAACACAGAAATCATAGGAACACGGGGTCCATGCACAGTACCAACAAATACAAAAGGATCCTCACCTTCAGGCTCAAAGGTGACCATCTTCCTTCTGCAGTCAATAGTTGCCCCATACTTTGCCAACCAATCCATACCCAGTATCATATCAAAGTCAGTCATAACTAACTCTATCAGGTCCACTGATAACTCTCTGCCCTCTACTGTCACTGGCAAAGATCTGACCCACCTTCTGGATACCACTATCTCCCCAGTGGGTAACAAGGTACCAAACCCCACAGCATAGAAATCACAAGGTCTACACAACCTATCAATAATGCTACTAGCAACAAAGGAATGTGTAGCACCAGAATCAATTAACACATGATAAGGGGTTCCTGCACTAAGAAGCTGACCTGTAACAACTAAGGGGGAAACCTCAGCTTCTGCTTGAGTCAACGTGAACACTCGAGCTGGGGCTGAGCTGTCCACCCGTAATTTTGTGTTTTAAGCTTCATATCACGACCATGAATCACAAATTTGACACCATTCACTATCATCTCTGGATCAGAGAACACGGTGCCACTTGATTTGTTTGCGAGATCATACAATTCATTATTAACTTCAATAGATGTTGACTCATGCAAACCGTTCACCTATCAACATTAACATTGAAAGTTAGTTTTGGATTGATTAAGTGGGGTTTCAGAAAAGAATTGACTAATATACATACTCGTTCTTTGAACCACTGAGGAAACTCAGCTTCTTGTTGAACTTCAAGATTCGAGCCCCCTGTCTTCTTAATTCATCCATATGCTCACCACAAACGGACAACAATGTTATGATTTTTGCCTTTACTCGGCATATAAACCAAACAAATTTATTAAAAAAGACTAGAAAACACACCAAAGGCACTCCTTAATTTCGACACAATTGTTCAAGATATACCACTTAGCCTTTTGCTTTAACTACGGATTGAGGAGCATACTTGATTTCTCACCAAATGGACGACCAACAACCTTATAAATAGAATATTCCCGATTCGGTTGGGATTCACACGATCTTCATTCCTCTCAGGTTGATTAAATCGAGTCTCAACCCCCCGGAGGTACATTGAGCAAAATGTTAAGGCCTCATTCACCACGTAAGCTTCTGCAATTGAAAATTTTGGATGTGCACGATTTCTTACATACGGTATATACTGCCATTGAACGTTCAATGGGATACATCCACGTAAAGTGCATGGGGCCGCCAAGAATTGCCTCTTTCGGAAGATGCAAAACCAAATGCACCATAATGTCAAAAAATTCAGGAGGAAAAATCATTTCCAACTTGCATAAAATGGTGATAATGTTTGTCTCCATCATCACAAGGTCTTTCACATTCAAAGTCTGTGTTGACCCTTGATTTGGTCAACGACACGGAGTCAAATAAACGACAAAGAATAAAAAAGGAAGTCAATAAAAGAATCAAATGGGAAGAAAGTGACACAAGCAATTTATAGTGGTTCGGCCCTAATTAGATTGTAATGACCTACGTCCACTTAGTGTTCTTATTGATATTGAATCCCAATACGGTGATCAAAGAACTAGGGTTCTTGAGTTTCACAAGCCTTAGGAGAATTACAATTTCCGGTGGATACTATGCTTTTCTCTCTGAATACAAAGATTAAAAGTGAAAAAGTCAAAAGTCCCCCCTTCCTTGAGCCCTCTCATTCTTATTTATAAGCTCAAGGAGGTTACATGAGCCAATGGGCCTTAATTATAATTAAGATCAACGTATCAAGGCAATAATAAGGAAATATAATGAATATAATTATTACAAGATTGCGTATCTCAAAGGAAGTAAATGGAAGAATGCGACCAGACTGGTCGCACCTAACTGCAAGACTTGACAAACCAACAATTATCTGGTCGATGACCGAACAGAATCCCCTCATTCAGAACTGCCACGTGCCAACCGCGTGTAAGAAATCCTTGCCACGTCATCAGGAGCCATTTTTTGGTAAACATTTGCCCCCCAAGTTTATTTTACTGGGACCAGCATAAAGTAAACTTAAGAGACCGACCATTCGCATGCCCCATTAAATCTGTCAGAGCCGTCCATGTTTTCTTGAAAAAGGAAACTAATCATGTCTTTCGGTTTCCCAAAAGCTGTTTGACGGCTATTGTGTTTCCATATGCCTTGAAAATTCACTCCCATCATTACCTCTTTTGCAGTTCCCCGATCAATATAAATAACCTATTCTTTTCACTTTTCACTTTTTACCAATCTTCTTTTCTTCAAGAATTATGAAGAACAAAGTAAAACAGACTCAGAAAAACCTGCTGACCCAAGGCGTTCATGTCCAGCCATTTGAATCAACGTGTGTGTCTTCACTTCAATCTTTCATTCAAGTAAGTTTCTTGATCGATTCATCTATGCTATGCCATGCTGTGCAATGTCTGTTTTGTCCCCATTTTATATTTTGAGTTTCTGAGTTCTTGAATGTTTTTCGACTGTTCTTGAAGAAATTTGTTTCGGGGTAAAAGGGCACGTAGACTTGAGCTTGAAATAATGCTTAGTAGGGGTTAAGGATCAGTTTGGTAGTTAGGATCATGAATTTAGGGCGTAAAATCGAAGTAAACATTTAATTTTTAAGCTCATAGAAAAACAGGGTTTTTCCCGCCCTTTCAGAGTCGAAAAAGTTTCTCCTGAAAAAACATTTTACTTATGCTTTTTGATCCGTTTTCCAAATTGTTCGCGTAGAATTTAGTGTTTTTGACGGAATATTGCTGGTCGTATAAAAGCTTAACTTTTATACCCAAGGTACGTTATTCCAATTGTTAACACATTTTAGTCTTTTGGGTTGTAAATTATCATCTCCCCTTCTTTGTTCGCAGATTTTCATGCACAATCCGTTGGGAGGTGAGAGGCCAATCGACGACGACTTGCTTGCTCAGCTGCTCGAGAACAAAGAACAGTCGTCACTACTCATTCTGGGGATCCCTTTTTCCCATTCCCTATCCAATAAACCTTTGACCAGTCCATCAAACACGGGTAGAGTAAAATCGACCGCCCAAAAAAAGAAACCAACCAACCCTCAAGCAAATCAGCCTGCTCCTCGGGCTGGAATTCATTCGACTAGTGGTCGAGCCGAAAACACTGATCCTGAAATCCAAACATAGGCCCAACCCCGGGACATCCTTCGACCAGATGTCGAATGGTACGTTGCACCCCTAGCAATATTACTGCTAGGATGCTAACCAATTATCTCAGGAAGTACAGACTTTCTGAGGTAACTTTGTTCAAACCCACCAACGACCAGCGGGCAAACCTGCCTGGTTGCGCCTTCAGTGCCTAGTCAAGGTATCATATCAAGGCAGGAGAAATCTTGCCTCTTCATCCTTTTTTCCGGGGAGTGACCAATTATTTCGGGGTCGCTCATTTCCAAATAACTCCAAACGGGTATAGAATGCTTTCTGCACTCTATATCCTTTATAGACATAAAAAGTGGCATGTCCCTATGCCTCATGAGATCAATTACCTGTTCGATCTTAAATCCAACCACAACCAAGACAACACGGGGTTTTTTCATCTCTGTCACCAGGAATCGACCCGCGCCTTCCTGAGTGAGACTACCTACAAGTCCAATGTAGGAAAGTACTTTCAGGAGTACTTTTTAACTACTGATCTGGTTGCCAACAACCTAGCCTTCACCCAAGGAGATAACTTTTTTATTCTCTGTTCGCTTATTTCTTTTAGTTTTATCTGCATCCTCCTTAGAAAATTAGCACTCTTCAGGTCCATGGCAACGACTAGCTCCTACTCCAGAAATGGAGATTCGAGCAGCATCGCTGGCCAACATGATTGACGTAGAAAAAAGCGTCAAACAGTTGGTCACTGAAGCCAATCTAAGGCTGGTCGGTCTTCTTAAAATTTAATAAGATTTGTTTTAATATTTTCTCTTTATTTATTTATATATTCAATTGCTCTCAATTTTCTAAAACCATACCACATTTCAGTTGAATTTTTTTCAAGATTTTTTGTTTCAATCCTTTTGTTCCTTCACTACAAAAAAGAGGGAGTTTATTGAGAACATTTTCTCTGTAAAAACATTTCAGAACCGCGCCAAGGCTACGCGGTATTTTTTTTTATTTTAGTTGCTGTACCGAGAACATGTTCTCGGTATAAGTCTAATATATGTTGCCTTCTTCTCTGAACAGAGGTCATTTTCTCTGAAACAAAAAAAAACCCCAAAACCCATTTTCCTCTGATTTCTCTCTCAAAAAACCCTCCACTCTCTCACTATAAAACCCATTTATCCCCAATTTCGGCTCTCCCATGGTTAGATTTTGAGTTTCATTCCAAGATTTGAAGGTATGTTTGTGTTTTTCTTTGATATTTTTTTTTTTGGTTATTGTGTTATTTTGAATCTAAGATTTATGTGTATTTTTTTGTTTTTATGAAGTGTTTTTGGTTGATTTGTTGTCTACAAAAACATTCTAAGATTGACCCGGCTCCTATTGGTAAGATTTCGAATATTTTTTTTTTGGTTTTTTTTTCACCATTTTTGTTATTGTGTATAGGTATATATATAAATATATTTTATATTTAAATAATTAAATTAAAAAATCATATTTGAGTTTAATTAATCTGTATGAAAATGTGTTGTATAATTATAAATGAAAATATAATATTTGAGAGTTAATTTTTTAGTTTGGGATAATTAATTTGAGTGTTAATTTTTAGTTTTGGATAATTAATTTGAGTGTTAAATTATTATAGAGATTGGGTTAATAAAATTAGATTAATAGATTGGTTTTTTTTAATTTGATAAAATTGGTATTTGTTGTTGTTGTTAATTTTTTTTAATCTTAGTGTTGATGAATATTGATACTTTATTTTTGTTTTTGGTATTGTTGTTTTTTAGTGAACTTACGATATTTTGATAATTAATAAAATTAAGACTAATAGTTGTATGTGTAATGTTCTGTGTATGTTCTAGGTCTGGATATTTTTTATGTGTTATTTGCAGGATTTTAAATTTTGGGATAGATAAAAATATAGTCGTTATGCTGCCGAATTTTTTATAGAATTGTAAAATTTAGAGATATTGTGAATATTAGTTTAAGTACTCAATAAAATTTTTAGTTTAATAAATAATGAATTGATAAATATTGGAAGGGCTTTGACCGAAATAATCCAATGTTTGAAATGAAACTAAGGAATGTGCGCCTTGGATTGGTTGCAAATGGATTCAATCCCTTTGGTAATATGAGTCTTTCTTATAGTATGTGACTGATTGTGTTGACGACATATAACTTGCCACCATGATTGTGCATGAGAGAAACTTATTTCATGTTGAGCATATTAATTCCGGGACTTCATTCGCCAGGAAAAGATTTTGATGTTTTCTTAAGACCATTGATTGATGAGTTAAAATAATTATGGGTGACCAGTGTACAGACTCGAGATGCAGTCGATGGTAGTTTCTTCACTCTTCGATCAGCTTTGATGTGGACTATAAATGATTACCCAACAAGGAGTAGCCTTTTTGGATGAACTGGCCAAGGTTATCATGCTTACTTTAGTTGTAATGTGGCAACACTATCTATTCGTTTACAAAAGAAGGTTGTTTTTTTATGGCCATAGACATTTTTTACTAATCAAACATGCTATTAGAAGGGACAAGAAGATATATGGTGTTGTTGAAAAAAAACTACCACCAAAGCCATTAACCATGCAAGATATATTCACACAAAGGAGTTTTATACCCGATTCTCTTCCTGATAAGTATATAAGATATGGTGGCCAAAAAATAAAGCGTACAAAAGAGCAAGTATGTTGGCGGAAAAAAAAATTATTTTTTGAGCTCCCATATTGGGCCAACATAATGTTGCGACACAATCTAGATGATATGCATGTTGAGAAAAATGTGTGTGACAGTTTAGTAGGCACAATAGTTGGGCTGGAGAATAAGACCAAAGATACAGTTAGTGCCAGAGTAGACTTGGAGAAGATGAAGATGAGACCAGAGTTACAGCTGAAGAAGTTGAATGGTCGAATACAAAAGCCTGCAGCCAAATTCACTTTCACTGTTGAAGATCGCCAAAAGTTTTGTCGATTTCTTAAATCAGTGAAGTTTCCAGATGGTTTTGAATCTAACCTAAGGAAGAATGTGATTGATAATGACAATAATATCACCAGTTTGAAATCGCATGATTGTCACATCATTATGCAATGCCTTTTGCCAGTTGGTGTGCATGCATTCCTAGAGAAATCGATTAGTACAACTATTATTGAGTTATGCACTTTATTCAAGCTCATTTGTGTGAGAATTTTAAACGCCTTGGATTTTGAAAAAGTCAAAACTTCAATTGTTGAGATTTTTTGCAAGTTAGAAAACATCTCCCCCCCTGCTTTTTTCGATATCATGGTCCATCTACTAATACATTTTCTGGAAGAAGCAATACTTGGACGACTGGTTCACATGAGGTTGATGTATCATTTTGAAAGATATATGAAAAAGTTGAAGAATTATTTTCGTAACAAAGCACGTCCAGAGGGGTCAATAGCAGAAGGATATGTGATTGATGAGGCCTTAACATTTTGTTCCATGTACATGAACGGAGTTGAAACAAAGTTCAATCGTCCAAACCGAAATGTAGATGTTTGTCTATCACTTAAAAAGATGTCAGTCTTTCGATCTCAGGGTCATCCAATTGGTAAGAAATCCTTAACAATTTTGGATGATGAAGTGAAGAAAACAACGAATTGGTATATTCTAAATAACTGAAATGAAATCTTGCCACATCTTCAGTAAGTAATTAAAGTAGTTTATCCTTTCGTTGCATGTTTATTATAATACTTATTAGTAACTCTTAAATTGATTGTTTTTGTTCGTTGTAGAGAGCATATGGAAATTCTTCAGAGTCAAGGTGTTGAAAACCTAGAGCAATTACATAGAAAGGAATTTCCTAATTGGTTTTATAATAAGATTTATCATCTTCAGCAAACGGGTTCCTTGGAAGTACATGAAGAATTTATCTCTTTAGCAAATGGTTCTTCAACTCATGTTACTTTGTACCCTGGGTGTGTTGTAAATGGAGTTAGATTTTTGTGTTATGACAGGGACAAGAATCACAAAACTAAAAATAGTGGAGTCTCTATAGCCGGAGTTGAAAATAATACTTATTACGTCCAGTTGGAAGAAGTTTTAGTGATGTCATATCTTTCTAGTTGATCTGTTGTATTATTTAAGTGCAAATGGTTTGACACTAATCGATCTTCGAGATTAAAGTCTGAGCAAAACATAACAAGTATTAAAACTAGTTCAGAGGTCTTCAAAGATGATAAATTTATCATAGCAACTCAGGCTAACCAATTTTTCTACATTGATGACCTTAAAAATAAATCTCACTGGAAATTCGTCCAAGTATTGCATCACAGAAATGTGTGGGACATCGCACTAGTTGATGAACAAGTGAAGGATGTAGAAGTAGATGTTATGCACAACACTAGTTCCTCTGATTTCTAATTATTCGTTGATCTTGGTCCATATGGAGGCTCCATTACAATTTTTTGAGATAGATAATGTTGCAATTGAGGAGGAGAGGGAGGAGGAAGAGGAAGAGGAGGAGGAGGAAGCTGAATATAAAGAAGAAGATGAACACATGGAAACTGATGGTGATAGTGAAAATTACTCTAGTGATGATTAAGTGGTAATTTTATAGTATGTTGAAGTAATATTGTTTTACAATAATTGATTATTATAGTTATTATGTTTAGTATAAATGTAATTTTAATATCGATTAATTTGATAAATATGACTGACGTTATTGCTCGATCTCATGGGGGTGATGGTGGAAGATGCGATCCTCCACGTGGACCGTCAGATATCACAGCTGAATGTGAATGAGGTAATACATTACACATTGATACACTCCTTCAATTTTAATAGTTAATACATATTAATTTTAAAATACTAAATTTGCATACAATAGCGCCTCCAAACAAGAGTGGACGCCACAAAGGATTGAACACGCAAGAAAAAAAGGAAGAGTTGGGTTGTCATCTCCCTCTCGAGTGGGATGTGCGAGGGAGAACATATAAAGAGATCGGAGATTACAGTTCAAATTTCTCAAGAGAGCTCGGATTACGTATTTGACAATACACAGTTCTAGACTGTCCTCAATGGTCAAAAGTATCAAATGCCTCGAAATAAAGAATACTTGCACATCTAGAGGTAAGTAATTTCTGTATTTATGTTAATTCTATTTAATTATATATCATATTTACTAATAAATGTTTGTAATTTAGGATGATTTGTTTGATATCGGGCATACCAGATATGGACAAGGGCACATGCCTGGGATCTTAAGAGGCATTGATACATCATGTGCTAAAAAGTATTCTGATTGGAAGTACGATATTAAAGAACATTTAACGATTAATGGGCCAGAAAATCGTTATGGTGGTTGCACAGATATGCAGTGGCAAAAAGTCATTGAATTTTTCGACGCCCAGAAATTATGGTATTAATTTCTTGCTAAACTTAACTCTCCTAATTAAATATATTACTAACATAAACTTTTTGCAGAAGCATTTTGGGGTCAACAAGGAAAATAGGAAGAAACTAAAAGAGCTTAGCTATGGAGGTTCTCAGTCAATTCCAGCGCTGCGCGATAAAAAGTTAGTTAATTAATTCTTTTTAAGTTTGTTCTTCTTATTTACGTTTAATTTTTTTTTTTAAATATGTACGTGACATCGAAATTTAGATACTGGGCAACTTGAGCCGATCCCGGATAGCTGGATGGATACTCACCATAAATCAGGCACAGGGTGGGTGACAGAAACAACCAAAAAAACTTGGGTACGTTAAGATTTTTTAAACATTTTTCAAAATTTTAATTGTTTGTTTACAATACATAATTACATTATATATTGTATCATAGGAGGAATTTTGTGCATATCGCGACACACAGCAGACACAGACAACTAATGCTGAGAATTCCACACCAGTTTCAAGTGCGCGTGAAGATAACGACTTATCTTTGGTACAAACTGTCTTTGGAAAACAACGTGGCCACCAAAAAGCATATGGACATATCCTTAACATAAGGGACCGAACTCCATTTACTATTGATCCTCCACAAACTAGAGATGACAGAGCGTGTTCGTTCGATAATTAGGGGAGCACATCTAGACTCATTATATCACCCCGGGATCTTAATGTGCCCCACCACCACCTGATGATCCTGATGTTGGAGCACCGAGTCAGTAGGACTTATGTATGAGTTTTATTACTACGGACTATTACATTTTCAAGTTTATGATTGTAATGACCCAACTATTTCTAAGACCTTGGACCATTAGAACTACTAGCTATAGCTACTATTTTGGGAAAGATACATAAGAAAAAAATATAACTTTATTAAATCTCAAAATATTGTATCAAATACATAATAATAGAAAATATGGCATGGGTACCCATTGTTTAAAACATAAAGCATAATTTTAAACTAAAGAAAATTGTTTACAAAACTAAATGCGGAAAAACATGATTTAAAAGAATAAAAATAAATAATTCATCATCGATCGACACGTAGTCCACACATTCCATCCATCCTTAACACACAAGCCAAGCTACCAAGAATCCTTCTGCCTTCCAGATTCATTTTCCTGCATCACACTAAAAATAAAGGAATGAGCTTAATGCCCAGTAAGGAAAACCTACTAAAAACATACATCATATATCATAAGCATAAAACTACATCATAAACATAAACTATAAAACATATGACTACAAAAACATATATCATATGAGACTACACTATTAATGGCCATTAACTCATTAACATGGCATGCGATAAACTATCTAGGTCCCCTGTCCAATATCTGAGGTAGGTTAGATCACATGGTAGTATATGATAACCCATCTAGGTCCCCTGTCTAATATCTGAGGTAGAGTAAACCATAACTCTAAACCATGAAAATGATAAACACTAGGGCTTGCTAGCTAAGCAACTATGAGCCCTAGATAACATAAAAAAAAAACATAACATAATATATTATAACATAAACTTATCATAACATATTATACATAACATAACATATAAGCATATAGAAACTATCCTATTTTCCTTACCAACACCGGGATATTTGAGAACAAAGACGGGATTTAGAACACTCCTAAAACCAACAATACAAATGGTGAGTATTTCTAAAGAATAAAGAATGAAGGTGGAACTAAACCATCAACAAGAAACTTACCAAGTTTGAACTTAAGTTTCAAGAACCTAATCAAGAACCAATAACGAAGCTAGGATCTGAATAAAATAAACTAAGAAAACTAAAGAGTTTTAAAGAATTGGACTTAAAGAGTAGGAATACCTTAGTTGACCTTATGGATTGGTCTAACTTCAATACTGAAATACACTAATCCTCACTTCCCAAGTATTTTATAAAGCTTAAGAATGGCAAAGCTTTTCCCCAACCCAAGTGTATCACTTTTATGTTCTCACTAGCACCTTGGAGTATGATCACAACTGACGAGTAAGTGAAAGGGTTGGGTACTAGGTCCTATTTATAGAGTTTGAGGAGTGAAATTATCCTATTAAAAAAAAATACTTAAATCCTTAAATAAACATGATTATGACAAGTGTCATGCTCTTAGTGGTTCTGGAAGGTTCTAGAGTTTCTAGATCTTTCTTTTATTTAAAAAAAAAAATACTTAATTTCATTCTAACTATAATCCAAATTTAAATTTAAATAAAATAGAATCCTAACTTCTAACTTCATAAATCTCGTAATACTAAACTCACCTATAGTAAAATCAACATAACTGGAGTTGTAGGACTTCTATTTAGACCATATTTATATCGTTAGAAAGATAATTCAATTATCTACAACTGTCTAGAAATACTACTTTTCGAAATTCATAACATAACTGGGTCAAAATCATGTCAGAAATTACAGTACCCTAAAGTTACGGGAAAATCTATTTAATTATCTAAATAACAATATAATCCACAAATAAACAAGATTGTGACAAATGTCATGCTCCTAATGGTCTTGGAAGATTCTAGAACTTTCTTTTATGTAATGACCCAACTACTCTAGACTTTGGACCATTAATGAAAACTACACATAGACCCTAATCCTTAATAGAACTTACAAGTGAAAAGATCATAACTTTATTAAAACTTGTAAAAACAAATGTTAAACTTACATAAAATTTAAGTTAGGTTATGGGATCCCATTGTTTTAAAATCAAAACATAACATAACTATAATTAAAAGAGATTACATAAATAAGTGCGGAAAAATACACATAAAAACATAAGTAAAGACTTCATCCTCGAATCGAAACTCTCGGCTCTTTGAATCCATTCTGCCTCAATACACATCCCAAAAGCTTCCAAGAACCTTTATCGCCACCAAAGTTACTTTCCTGCACATATAAACATAAAAGGAGTGAGCCTAATGCCCAGCAAGGAAAATCTAACAGATAACCATATACATAAAATTCATAATGTAACATAAAACATATCATAACACTTATGTCACATACATACTATAATGGCCAATATTACTTGGGGTCCCATAAACTAAACAAGTCATATGCCCATTAGATTAGTGGGGCTTGCTAGCTAAGCAAGTCATATGCCCATAATCTATTTGGGGCTTGTTAGTTGTACGGGTCATATGCCCAAGTCTACAAACATACTTAACATAGCATATTACATAACACATCATCATAAGATAACATATAAAATCATATAACACATAAATCCTATCCTATTTTCCTTACCAAATTACCGGGATATGAGAACAGATTTTGGGACTTTGGAACACTCCTAAAAACCATAAATGGGAGAGTGAGTATACTAAAGAGAATGAGATGAAAAGAATTGAAGAACTATACCGTTGAGAATATACTTACCAAAAACTTATGTTCAAGACCTTAGGTTTCCTAACCAAGAATAAAGAATAAGGTTAGAATGCTGAGTAGAAGACTATAAGAACTTAAAGAAAAGAATACCAAATGAACTAGAGTGTGAAATACCTTGAATGCTTCTATAGCCAATCTAAACCTTGAACCGAAATGCTATAAACCTTACTTCCCAAGTGTTTGGTAAGCTTATAATGATCAAGCTTATAATTCCCAACCCAAGTGTTTACACTCTCAATATAATAACCTAGCAACTTGCAGCCTCTGAACTTAGAGTAATAGATGAATAAATGGCTGGGTACTAGGTCCTATTTATAGAGTTTAGGAATGAAAAGATCTTCATTTAACTTGAATAAAAATAATGGCTTTTTAAGTGAAAAATATTTGAATTATCGTTCAGCAGAGGCTGAAGACTCGTTCAGAAAGATGCTGGACTTATTAAGAGGTTGAAGATTTGAATGGAGAACATTTTCAAAAAGTTTCAAAATGCCCTGAAGGAGGCGATATATCGCCTGGGCCAATATGCCCGAGGCAATCGTGCGACGTTTTTTTTTTCTGTGCTGCGATATATCGCCCCCTATAGCTGCGATATATCGGCATACGCTGAATATTTAAACATGAAATTACACAATTTTAGCTTAATTTGAATTGAGTAAACAGCCTTGACTAAGCCCTCTAACGTTTTCAAAGTTGCTGACTGACCCTAGGATATTCAAATTTTAACCTTAATAAATTTATTCCTCAAAATACTTAATCATTATAAAACATACACATGACATGTGCTATAATCTTATTGGGTCTTATCTAAACCTTATAATATAATAAATATTACCCTCAATATCAGTCATATTAATCAAACCTTAGGTTAAAATTAATATTCTTAAACTATAGGTTAAACTTAGAAAATCTACAAGTATTACTATGAGTGTCCAAATAAATCCCGGTCTGAACCAAAAATCTACAATCATAACAATAATACTACTATTACTATTATACTACTATCTAACTAGCTAAGTAAAGTTCTTTGGACTCTACAATTCTCCCCTACTAAAAAGAATTTCGTCCTCGAAATTTACTTACCAAAAAACTCCGGATACCGACCTTGCATGTCTTCTTCCAACTCCCACGTTGCCTCTCGTTCAGAACTATCACTCCATAGGACTTTGACTATAGGAAAGCTCTTGGACCGTAACTACTTTATCCCCCTATCCAGGATGCTAACCGGTCGTTCCTTGTAACTTAAGCCTTTCTGGAGTGCTATCGTATCGTACTTGAGGACGTGAGATGGATCTGACACATACTTGCGTAGCATTGAGATGTGGAACACGTTGTGACTATCTGCTAGTGCTGGCGGTAGGGCTAGTCTATACGCAACTGCTCCCACTTTTTCCAATATCTCAAAAGAACCTATGAATCGGGGACTAAGCTTGCTTTTCTTCCCAAACCGCTTTACACCTTTCATAGGAGATATCTTCAAGAAGACTTGATCTCCGACTTGGAATTCCACATCGCGTCGCTTGGCATCCGCATAGCTTTTCTGACGGCTTTGAGCAGCAAGCATACGCTGTCTAATAAGCGCTACTGCTTCTTGAGCTTGTCTAACAGCTTCAGGACCTAGTAGTTGCCTTTCTCCTACCTCGTCCCAGTGCAATGGTGATCGGTACCTTCTTCCATATAGAAATTCATAAGGTGCCATCCTGATCGTTGACTGGTAGCTGTTGTTGTAGGAGAACTCTATCAACGGTAAGTACTTATTCCATGATCCTCCGAAATCAAGTACACACGCGCGTAGCATATCCTCTAAAATCTGAATCGTACGCTCGGACTGCCTATCTGACTGAGGTTGAAAAGTTGTACTAAGACTTAACTTAGTACCCATAGCTTGCTGTAAACTTCCCCAAAATCTCGACGTAAACACTGATCCTCTATCCGACACTATCGTCTTGGGGATTCCATGCAACCGTACTATCTCTTGGATATAGATGTCTGCATATTGGTCTGTCGTGTATGAAGTCTTAACAGGCAGGAAATGAGCTGACTTGGTTAGTCTATCTATTACTATCCAAGTGGAATCATGCTGCTTATTTGTCCTTGGCAAACCCGTCACGAAGTCCATAGCTATATCGTCCCACTTCCATTCTGATACGCTAAGCGGTTGCAATAAACCTGCAGACCGCTGATGCTCTGCTTTCACTTGCTGGCATATAAAACACTTAGATACAAACTCTGCTATGTCCTTCTTCATCCCTGGCCACCAATATACTGCCTTAACATCATGAGTCATCTTGGTTGATCCTGGGTGAACTGAGTATAGGGTACTGTGCGCTTCTTCCAGAATTGTCTTCTTAATACTTTGATCATTTGGCACGCATACCCGATCCTTATATCTCAATAAACCTTGGCTAGATATTGAGAATTCTGTAGCTTTGCCTTCTCTGACTGCATCCATATGTGCTGCTAGTGTATCGTCATGTACCTGACCAATCTGTATATCCTCTAGCAGATTCGATTGGATAGACAAGTTAGCCAGCTTGCCTACAACTACCTCTATTCCGGCACTGATAAGCTCCTGCTGTAGCGGCTTTTCTATTCTAGCTAGAGCTGCCAAATTTCCCTAACTTTTCCTACTAAGTGCATCGGCAACTACGTTTTCCTTCCCCGGGTGGTATAGGATTTCGCAGTCGTAATCCTTCACTAATTCTAACCACCTGCGCTGCCTCATGTTGAGTTCCTTCTGAGTAAAGAAGTATTTTAAACTCTTGTGGTCCGTATAAATCTCGCAGCATTCTTCGTAAAGATAATGGCGCCAGATTTTTAATGCAAAGATCACCGCTGCCAACTCCATAGCGTGAGTTGGATAGCGCTGCTCGTACTCCTTCAACTGCCGTGAGGCGTAGGCTATCACCTTGTCATTTTGCATCAGCACACAACCCAATCCTTGCTTCGATGCATCGCAACAGACTACGAACTTATCGTTGGGTGTTGGTACACGAAGTACTGGTGCTGAGCAAAGCTTATCCTTAAGCAACTGGAAGCTTTCTTCACACTTATCATTCCAGTTAAATCTTTGTTGTTTCCAGGTCAGGTTGGTGAACGGAGTGGCTATCTTTGAAAATCCCTCTACAAACTTCCTATAATAACCTGCTAACCCTAGAAAGCTTCTGACTTCAGATGCGTTCTTTGGTTTTGGCCAATCCTTTACGGCCTCTACCTTTGATGGGTCCACTTCAACTCCATCTTTCGATATAATGTGCCCGAGGAATGCCACTTGCAAAAGCCAAAAATCGCATATCTTGAACTTTGCGTAGAGTTGATGCTCCTTCAATCGCGTCAAAATCAACCTCAAATGTTCATCGTGCTCTACTTCATCCTTGGAGTATACTAAGATATCGTCGATGAACACAACAACGAATTTATCTAAGTAATCCTTGAAGACCCTATTCATTAAGTCCATAAACGTGGCTGGTGTGTTAGTAAGACCAAAAGACATAACCAAGAACTCGTAATGTCCATAACGAGTCCTAAAGGCTGTCTTAGGAATATCTTCTCCCTTTACCTTGAGCTGATGATACCCGGACCGTAAATCGATCTTTGAAAATACAGTCGCGCCTTGGAGTTAATCAAATAAGTCATTGATCCGAGGTAGCGGGTATTTGTTCTTAATCGTTACCTTGTTCAGCTCGCGATAGTCTATACACATCCGCATACTTCCATCCTTCTTCTTCACGAATAGTACTGGAGCTCCCCATGGCGAATGGCTTGGCCTAATAAAACCCAAGTCTAGGAGTTCTTGTAGCTGCTTCTTTAACTCCTTGAGTTCCATAGGTGCCATCCGATATGGTGCCTTAGAGATAGGCTCGGTGCCTGGTACTAATTCTATCGTGAAGTCTATTTCCCGAGGTGGCGGCGATCCTGGCAAGTCATCGGGAAATATCTCTGGAAATTCTCGTATAACGCGGACGTCTCCAACCTTAAGTGGTGTCTCATTTTCCACATTTGTGATGCTGGCTAAGAACGCTTGACATCCTTTCTCCATTTTTCTCTGAGCTTTGAGAGATGATACTAACGGGGTGCGTAATCCTGAAGCTTGTCCCATGAAGCATAGTTTCTGGCCGTCAGGAGTCTCGAACATCACCTTCTTGCGTTTACAGTCGATGGTTGCGCCATGTCGTGCTAGCCAGTCCATGCCTAGTATTACGTCGAAGTCCTTGATTACTAGTTCTATCAGGTCTCCTTCTAGTTCTATGTCCTCAATCTTGATCGGTACACCTCGTACTATCCGTGATGATAGAACTACTTTGCCTGAAGGCAACTTGGTTACAAACCTAGTTCTAAATATTTCACAAGGTTTGTCTAGTTTTTCTACCATTCCTAACGAGAAATACGAATGAGCGGCTCCTGAATCAAATAATACAGAGCATAAGTTATTGAGGATAGAAACCTGACCTGTGACCACCTTATTGCTGGCATCAGCCTCTCCTTGGGTTAAGGCAAAAACCCTAGCAGGAACCATCTTGTCGTCCTTTTTCCCTTCTAGCTTGCGCTGGGGACAATCTCTTTTCTGGTGTCCTTCCTGACCACAGTTAAAACATTCCTTGGTGTTTGCGTGGCATTCTCTAGGATATTTCTTCTGACACTTAGCACATGGCGGGTATTCCACGTAACCCGGCCTATTTCCCCCATTATTCGTCCGTGCCCTTTTATCGCTGTCGAGTTGCTTGTTATCCGGATGCCGTCTTTTCTAGCTGCTACCGTTGTTGCCAGACTGATTGTTGCCTTTATGGTTATTGTTCTGAACTGGTCTGAGGTTGACTCTGCTGTCTAGGCTCAGGCTTACTGGCTTCCTCTTTACTTACATTAGCCTGCAACCTTTCTACTTCTATTGTCGTTTCAAGAACATCAGCACACGTAGTATTCCCTGGGTTTGCTAGCTTAACCCCCATCTCGATCTTCGGTCGAAGTCCTCTAACAAATTTTTTTACCCTCAGAAAATCAGTTGGAACCATCTCAGATGCGAACTTAGCTAAGCGGTCGAACTGACGAGCATACTCTGCCACTGATAAATTTCCTTGCTTCAAGTTGGCAAACTCCTCAACTCTTGAAGCGAGTACAATCGAATTGTAGTACTTCTTGTGGAACAGCTCCACAAATCGAGTCCATGTCATGGTGGCAACATCATGCGATTGCTAGACCAAGTCCCACCATATCTTGGCATCCTTCTTGAGTAATGACGAGATGCAGGATATGCGGTCCGTATTACTGAGATTCATGTGCGTCAGAATTGGCTCCACATTCCTTAGCCACTCTTCTTCCTCAAAGGGGTCTGTAGTCCCTTCGAAGTTTGGAGCGTGCTGCTTGCTGCACACACTCCCCTTCTGCGATCTGGAGGGGCATCATTGTTCGCTGGAACAGCGTTGGAGGCGTTTCCGTTAGTGCGTGCAGATCTTCGGAGCGACATCGTAGCAGAGTTCTAACAGTTGAAAGGAACATGTTAGAACTTTACCTAATAGGCTCTAAGGCAAAAACTTATTCTAAAACAAACATATCTCAGACCTATTGATTATGACATCTTATGAAAATTTTATAAGTCTTCTTTATTATTTAGAATGGGTTTCTATACTTAGAAAAACAAGTCATCTTTATTTTTCTAAGTCTGTTTCTAATCATCCTATATGACTTAATTGGCTCGAAACTCATCTTTGTTCCAAAGTTAACCATATTGAGGGAGGGCTGGGAGCAGTAAAATCGTTCCCACTACTATGGCCCCCTAACTCTCAATATAGAAACTTGGTTCATTGATTTGTATCCACCCTCACCGAACTTAGTCATTATTTATTTTACTTATTATTTATTATGATTGCAAAAATAGAAAAAAAAAATCAAACTCATACATGATAATAAAATAACATGATATTCATTTGGAAAAAAAAAAATTTCACTTATTACAACCATAAAACAAAGAAATAAATAAAACAAACAATGAAAAACTACTATTCTAAAAATCAGGATCTTCTACATCCGACCCTTCATCTAACATATCATCATCTAGTTCTTCATAATCCTCATTGTCGTGTGCATCAAAAGGTCCTCTAGGAAGGTTTGTGAAAATCCTATGTTTTTGCTCATTGGTAAACTGAAATTCGGATTTTGAAGTGAACTTAATTAGAAGAAAGTAATATCGCATTGTTGTTGGTAGTTCATCCTCATCATCCATTGTTTCCCATATTTCCTCTAAGGCTTCAATTACGAGATGGAAATCTCTAAATAGTCTAATTATTAAAACATATTGCTCCGTTGCTCTCGTCATGATTTGCTTAGTTTCTTGAAGGTGACCTATCTCTCGGTGGAACAAAAGCAATCTCCGAGTGATTCTCTCTAGTGTTCCTATGGTGTTTCTTGGTTCTCTTATTCTCTTTAAAGCCTTAATGGCTCGGATATCCTCATAAGTTAATGCTCCGTTCATACTTAACTGAAAACATAAATAATAAAAATCTTTAGCTATACACATAAGCAAAATAACTATAACTTAAATACTTACTTGGCGGTCAGATTCAGAGCTTTTGAGTGTGTGTATCGAGGAGAACTTCATGCGAAGGAACCGTTGCTCTGATACCAACTGTAATGACCCAACTTCTCTAGACTTTGGACCATTAATGAAAACTACACATAGACCCTAATCCTTAATAGAACTTACAAGTGAAAAGATCATAACTTTATTAAAACTTGTAAAAACAAATGTTAAACTTACATAAAATTTAAGTTAGGTTATGGGATCTCATTGATTTAAAATCAAAACATAACATAACTATAATTAAAAGAGATTACATAAATAAGTGCGGAAAAATACACATAAAAACATAAGTAAAGACTTCATCCTCGAATCGAAACTCTCGGCTCTTTGAATCCATTCCGCCTCAATACACATCCCAAAAGCTTCCAAGAACCTTTATCGCCACCAAAGTTACTTTCCTGCACATATAAACATAAAAGGAGTGAGCCTAATGCCCAGCAAGGAAAATCTAACAGATAACCATATACATAAAATTCATAATGTAACATAAAACATATCATAACACTTATGTCACATACATACTATAATGGCCAATATTACTTGGGGTCCCATAAACTAAACAAGTCATATGCCCATTAGATTAGTGGGGCTTGCTAGCTAAGCAAGTCATATGCCCATAATCTATTTGGGGCTTGTTAGTTGTACGGGTCATATGCCCAAGTCTACAAACATACTTAACATAGCATATTACATAACACATCATCATAAGATAACATATAAAATCATATAACACATAAATCCTATCCTATTTTCCTTACCAAATTACCGGGATATGAGAACAGATTTTGGGACTTTGGAACACTCCTAAAAATCATAAATGGGAGAGTGAGTATACTAAAGAGAATGAGATGAAAAGAATGGAAGAACTATACCGTTGAGAATATACTTACCAAAAACTTATGTTCAAGACCTTAGGTTTCCTAACCAAGAATAAAGAATAAGGTTAGAATGCTGAGTAGAAGACTATAAGAACTTAAAGAAAAGAATACCAAATGAACTAGAGTGTGAAATACCTTGAATGCTTCTATAGCCAATCTAAACCTTGAACCGAAATGCTATAAACCTTACTTCCCAAGTGTTTGGTAAGCTTATAATGATCAAGCTTATAATTCCCAACCCAAGTGTTTACACTTTCAATATAATAACCTAGCAACTTGCAGCCTCTGAACTTAGAGTAATAGATGAATAAATGGCTGGGTACTAGGTCCTATTTATAGAGTTTAGGAATGAAAAGATCTTCATTTAACTTGAATAAAAATAATGGCATTTTAAGTGAAAAATATTTGAATTATCGTTCAGCAGAGGCTGAAGACTCGTTCAGAAAGATGCTGGACTTATCAAGAGGTTGAAGATTTGAATGGAGAATATTTTCAAAAAGTTTCAAAATGCCCTGAAGGAGGCGTATATCGCCTCGGCCAGTATGCCCGAGGCAATCGTGCGACGTTTTTTTTTTCTGTGCTGCGATATATCGCCCCCTATAGCTGCGATATATCGGCATACGCTGAATATTTAAACATGAAATTACACAATTTTAGCTTAATTTGAATTGAGTAAATATCCTTGACTAAGCCTCTAACGTTTTCAAAGTTGCTGACTGACCCTAGGATATTCAAATTTTAACCTTAATAAATTTATTCCTCAAAATACTTAATCATTATTAAACATATACATGACATGTGCTATAATCTTATTGGGTCTTATCTAAACTTTATAATATAATAAATATTACCCTCAATATCAGTCATATTAATCAAACCTTAGGTTAAAATTAATATTCTTAAACTATAGGTTAAACTTAGAAAATCTACAAGTATTACTATGAGTGTCCAAATAAATCCCGGTCTGAACCAAAATTCCATAGTCATAACAATAATACTACTATTACTATTATACTACTATCTAACTAGCTAAGTAAAGTTCTTTGGACTCTACATTTTATTTAAACTATAATTAAATCCTTAAATAAATATGCTCAAGACAAGTGTCATGATCTTATTAATTCTATCTAAACCTTATAGTATAATAAATAACATATTTATAATCAGCTATATTAATCAAACCATATGTTATAATTAATATTCTTAAACTATAGGTTAAACTTATAAAATCCATAATTGTTGCTATGAGTTTCCAACTAAGTCCCGACTTGAACCAAAATCCACGGAATCTAACATATTGATACTACTACTATCTAGCTAGTTAAGTAAATATTCTGGGACTCTACAATTCTCTCCCACTAAAAATAATTTTGTCCCCGAAATTTACTTATCAAACAATTTTGGATACCGGGTTAACATGTCTTCCTCCAACTTCCACGTTGCCTCCCATTCAGAACTATTACTTCATAGGACCTTGACTATCGGAAAACTCTTAGACCGTAATTCTTTCATCACTCTATCTAGGATGCTAGCCAGTGGTTCCTCGTAACTCAAGTCTTTCTGGAGTGCTATCATATCATATTTGAGGACGTGAGATGGATCTGACACATATTTACGCAGCATCGAGATATGGAACACATTATGACTATCTGCTAGAGCTGGCGGTAGGGCTAATCTATATGCAACTGCTCCCACTTTGTCCAATATCTCAAAAGGACCTGGGACTAAGCTTGCCTTTCTTCCTGAACCGCTTCACACCTTTCATAGGAGATATCCTTAAGAAGACTTGATCTCCGACTTTGAATTCCACATTACACCGCTTGGCATCCGCATAACTTTTCTAACGGCTTTGAGCAGCGAGCATACGCTTTCTAATCAGCGCTACTACATCCTGAGCTCCTCTAACAGCTTCAGGTCCAAGTAGTTTCCTTTCTCCTACCTCGTCCGAATGCAATGGCGATCGACCCTTCTTCCATAAATTTGCTTGTAAGGTGTCATCCCAATTGTTGACTGGTAGCTATTGTTGTAGGAGAATTCTATCAGCGGCAAATACTTACTCCAAGATCTCGATGTAAACACCGATCCTCTATCGAATACTATTGTCTTAGAGATTCTATGCAGTCATACTATTTCTTGGACTTAAATGTCTGCGTATTGATCTGTTGTGTACGAAGTCTTAACAGACAGGAAATGAACTAACTTGGTTAATCTATCTATTACTATCCAAGCCAAATCATGCTGCTTACTTGTTCATGGAAAACCCGTCACAAAACTATGGCTATATCATCCCATTTCCATTTTGGAATGCTTAGTGGTTGCAATAAGCCTGCAAGCCACTGATGTTTTGCTTTCACTTACTGGCATACCAAGCATTTAGACACATACTCCACTATATCTTTCTTCATTCCTAGCCACCAATATAATACTTTAAGGTCGTGAGCCATCTTGGTCGACCCTGGGTGAACTAAGTATGGGGTATTGTGCGCTTCTTCTAAAGTCTTTATCTTAATCCCTTGATCATTTGGCATGCATACTCGATCCTTGTATCTTAATAACCCCTAACTAGATATTGGGAAATCTGTGGCCTTCCTTTCTCTAACTACATCCATATGTGCTACTAATATGTCATCATGTCCTTGCCCAATCAGTATATCTTCTAACAGGCTTGTTTGGATGGACAAGTTAGTCAGGTTACCAATGACTACTTCTATTCCAGCATTGATCAGCTCCTGCTGTAGCGACTTTTCTATTCCAGCTAATGATGCTAGACTTCCGTAATTCTTCCTACTTAGCGCATCAGCAACTACGTTTACCTTGAGGCGTAGGCTATCACTGTATCATTCTGCATAAGTACACAACCCAATCCTTTCTTCGACGCATCGCAATAGACTACAAACTTATCATTGGGTGTCGGTACATAAAGTACTGGTGTTGAGCATATCCTTAAGCAACTGGAAACTCTCTTCACACTCATCAGTCCAATTGACCCTTTGCTATTTCCGGGTTAGGTTGGTAAATGAAGTGGTTATCTTAGAAAAGCCTTCTTTGAACCTCCAACAATAACCTGCTAGTTCCAGAAAACTTCTTACCTTAGACGCGTTCTTTGGTCTTGGAAAATCCTTTCTAGCCTCTACCTTAGATGGATCTACGGCAACTCCTTCCTTGGATCCTATGTTCCTGAGAAACGCTACTTGTGACAGCCAAAATTCGCACTTCTTGAATTTGGCATTAAGTTGATGCTCCTTTAGTCGTAACAAGATCAACCTTAAATATTCCTCATGTTTGACTTCATCCTTTGAGTACACCAAGATATCGTCGATGAACACTACGAAAAATTCATCCAAATAATCCATAAAGACCCTATTCATTAAATCCATAAACACGACTGAAGCATTGGTAATACCAAAAGACATAACTAGAAACTTGTAATGTCCATAACGAGTTCTAAAAGTTGTCTTGTGATTATCCTTTTCCCGTACTTTGAGTTGTGATACCTGGTCCGTAGATCAATCTTTGAAAACACGGTTGCCCCTCGGAGTTGATCAAACAAGTCGTCAAGTCGAGGTAGCAGGTACTTATTATTAATTGTCACCTTATTCAGCTCGCAATAATCTATACACATATACATACTTCCATCCTTCTTCTTCAAAAATAGAACAGGTGCTCCCCATAGCGAATGGCTCAGTGCCCGATACTAGTTCGATTGTGAAGTCTATCTCCCGTGTCGGCGGCAATCCTGCTAGTTGCCAGGAAATACCTCTGAGAATTCCTTTACAATGTGGAAGTCTGCAACTTTTAGTGGTGTTTCCTTTACCACATCCGTAACATTGGCTAAGAATGCGTGACATCCTTTTTCTATCATCCTCTGAGCTTTGAGAGATGAAATAAGCAGCATACATAGTCCTGAAATTTTTCCCATATAGCATAGTCTTAGGCCGTCAGGAGTTTCGAACGTTACTTGCTTACGTCTACTATCGATGGTCGCGCCATGCCTTGCTAGCCCGTCCATGCCCTGCTAGCCTGTCCATGCTGTAATGCCCCGAAATCCCTAATGCGGTGTAAAGGTTAGATTAGTAGGCCGGGAGGGCCATAATTGTTTAATTATGTAATTAAATGATTATATGCATGTTTATGTGAATTATATTATAATATGATGTTAAATTCATGCATGTGGATCGATATCATTACTCAAGGTGATACGTTCCCCATTGGCTTCCTGAGGTTTTTCTGTCTCAGGAATAGATCCTACTTCCTGAGATTCCTCATTTTCACTTTGAATGGTCATCGTCTGCTGCCTAGGTCGTGATTTTCCCTTCATGGAAATGTTATAGCATTCCCTGGCAGCAAGCTGATCACCTTGGACCGTACATATCTCCGTAGAGGAGGGGAACTTGACCGCGAGATGGCGGATAGAAGTTATGGCCTCAAATTCCATCAACGTCTCGGCCCAGAATAGCGTTGTATGCGATGGGACAATCGATAACCATGAACTCGAGGAGCTTAGAGATAGTTCAGGGCCCTTCTCCCAAGGTTATTACTAGCTCGATTGTTCCTATCACTGCCGACCTTTCCCTGGAAAATCCATACAACATCATGGAGGTGGCCTTCAGCTCAATGACAGACAATACCATTTTCTCCAGCGTAGACCGGAACAGCAGGTTCACCGAACTCCCATTATTGACTAGTATCCTCCTAACTCTCTGGTTGGCGAGCTGGGCGGTTATGACTAGAGGATCGTTATGGGGGAACTGGACGTGACCGATTTCCTCCTCGGTAAAAATGATTGGTTGCCTCTCCAATCGTTGTTGTTTGGGTAGATGCTGCTCCAAGACGAATTCCACTCCGTTGTGAGCTTTCAACTCATTGACATATCTCTTATAGGCACCTCTTCTCGTGCCGGCCAAATGGGGGCCTCCGGAGATTGTGGAAATCTCTCCTCCTATTACAGGAGGAGGGGTATCCTGACTTATCCGGGGCCCGGGCTGATTTACCAGAGCTTCCGGGGCTGGCTGACTAGTAGGAACACGGTTCCGCACATACTGAGCCAAAGGTCCGGCTCTGATGAGTGTCTCTATCTCATCCTTCAAATGCCTACAATCGTCAGTGTTGTGGCCAATGTCGTTGTGGAATCGGCAGAACTTGGAAGGGTCCCTCTTAGCATTCTGGTGTTTCAAAGGCTCCGACTTTTTCCAAGGGAGGCTAGCAGAATTTGCTAGGAAAATGTGTTCCCTAGTGTTTGTGAGCTCGGTATAGGTCACGTAGACTGGCTTAAACTTTTCCACGGGCTTGTTCTTCTTTGGATCGTGCTGGCCGCCCTCGCCGCTCCCCTTTCTCTTGCCTCCACCCGTTGGTTATTCTGGGCAACAGTTTGAGTCATTTTCACGACATCCGTTTCCGCTCCAACGGGCTTATTAAGGGTTTGGCTGGTTCCCGCGATCGATGCTCGCGCCTCTTCCATGTTTACCCATTCCTGGGCCTTGTTCAGGAACTCATCCACGGTACTGACACATCTTCTCTATATCTCTTTCCATAGCCTGCCTCCAATGAGGATTCCAGTCCTCAAGGCCATAAGCTTGGAACTATCGTCTACGTCCCGGCTCGAGCCGCGACGTTTGCAAACCTGCTCAAGTAAGCTTTCAAATGTTCCCTGAGTTGTTGCTTCACATTCGTCAGGGTGTCAGCTTTGACGCTGGTAGCTTAAGAAGCTCAGAACGCCCTCTTGAAGTCGACAGAAAAATTCTTCCACGAGCTGATGGAATGATTTTTACACTGCTTGAAGCACTGCCTAGCTGGCCTGATCAAGGTTGAAGGGAATATCAAACACCTCAGCTTGGGGCCGATATTATGGGCCATCATCAGAGTATTGAACAAACCCAAATGGTCCGACAGGTCTCCGTCTCCATCAAATTTAGACAGGTGGGGCATCCGGAACCCCGGCGGGTATGTTGTGGCTGCTATGTTGGAGGCGAAAAGCTCAAGTTCATCCCCCGAATCATACCCGTCCTTCTCCTTTTTCGGACAAGAGCTTCTTCATTAGCTCATCCATCTGAGCTAAACGTTCTTGGGTCTGGTCCTTAATCCCTTGGTTGTTCTGAGGCTATTCAATAGCTCCAGTTCCATTGTACGCGTTAGGCGGGTTATTCTCCCTCCGAGCTTGAGCTTGGTTAGGTGGGACATTCCCACTGTCACATACTTCAGAATGACCACCCTCTTGGCGAGCATGACTTCCATTTCTGGCCGGATTCCCCCTCTGCGAGTTGAGGCGATCTCAAAGGTCGGCCCTCGAGGTGGCACGAGGGATGTGTGCTAAACTTAAACGATTACGCAGGTCTCCATCGGATCTGCCACTTCAGTGGCTCTCGGTCTAGTAGCTCCCGTTGGAAAATCTTGGAGCCCGGTGCTGGGGGTAAGGATTCGGGACCTCCCCGCGTCCTCGGTAGCGTTGGGAATGATCGGCGGGAGGAGGATTTCTTCTGTTGCTCCCATGTATCGAATGTCTTGAACTAGACCAGGAGGATATGGGTATCTTATCAGCGACGGGGGATGCCTAACTGGCGAAGCGATCCTAGTCCCATCCGGGCGGATCAAATTAGCTCGCGGCCATTCTACTCTACCATCTCCAGCATCCTGCGCCCGGCAGTCTGACCGCGGCTTGGGAGGGTTGGCCGAAGTAGGATGTCTGCCCGAGCCTTCCCCGGATCTCCTCCGCGAGCTGCCACGAGCCCTTCTGGGTGCGTTTGACAGTGGAGTCGAGCTAGGAGTTGAGGTTCTGACTAATCGGCTGAATTGTTGATTGGCCCTGGGAAACTCCTCAAACCTAGCTTCCTAGTTATGGTGCGACATAGGTGTAGAACTCGGGGTTGAGGTTCTGACCAATCGACTAGGTCTGGGCCGATTATCCCTGTGGGACTTGTGAGTCCCACTTTGCCTCTTTCCGACGTTAACGTCGGTTGCAGAGGGGGTAGCCGGGCCAAGACTTCTTCGATTTGCTTACTTGCTTTGGATAGCTGACCCCTCAACTGTATTTTCTCCATCTCTATCGTTGTCAGGTAACCCGGGTTCAAATTTGGCGATCGGGGCGCCGAACTCCCGGTGTCATCCTGTCCCATCGGCTGCTTTCCCGATCGCTGCTGGACCTCGGAGTTTGGTTCATCGGATATGGCGGCATGGTGAGCCTCCTGCCCATCATGTTGATTCGCC
Organism: Humulus lupulus; assembly: GCF_963169125.1. Taxonomy (NCBI): domain Eukaryota; kingdom Viridiplantae; phylum Streptophyta; class Magnoliopsida; order Rosales; family Cannabaceae; genus Humulus; species Humulus lupulus. Next base: position 239,347,542 of record NC_084797.1, read on the forward strand.
TCGTTACCATGCCTCGAACGAGTAACCACCATGATCAGGTTTTTGTGATAGCACCAATCTAAATCCTCTCAATGAAAGCACCAAAATGTTGACGCGGTTCTTCGCCAACAGGTAATTATACGAATAAGTAGGATGGATTAGTGCAAATTGGTGAATCGTAATATGAAAATAACTATATTCTAGACTTGAGAAACTAATAGCATGGGAAGGTGGTCTCTCCTTTCTTTTTGGGTGGTTCGAAGGTTAAAATCCCTCTAGTCCACGAGTCGATATTATTGATATCTCTTGACTATTTCTTACAGAGTGTTTCTTTACAAAACTTATGCCAACCCCCTGCACTACCCAGGGTCTTGGTATTTATAGGAAGAAGATATCTGAGTTGGCAGTGGGGTCATCCCGTGATCTCTTTACCCTTCACGTCATCTCTGTGACGCTGATGATTAATTCCTAAACCTTGCAGTGAAGTGAGGTCTAATCAATAGGTAAGGATGGGTAATGGGCCGCATGGCCCAAGTCAGATACAGGATGTCCGAATGCGCACGTTTATACTGTGCATCCGAGAAGTCAGGAGTAAACCAGACATGTGATGTCTGATATATGCACGTTTATATTGCGTGGCTGACTTTATAAGGATTCAGGTGTCAGATCTTTGCTGCATTCTGAGCTTAATGTGGCGCTAGCTTGTGACACTCATACTGCTGACACGATGCCTCCGAGTAGTAGTTAACTCTCTAATCAGCTCGGGCTGGATAGATGGAGGCCCGTAACAAACAGCTCCGGGTGGACGATTTACACGTGGCAGATTGAATTAGACCATTTTCTAGCTCACCAATAGTGCGCAGATATTTAGGGCGTACAGGAAGGTTCTAGAGTTTCTAGATCTTTCTTTTATTTTAAAAAAATAATTAATTTCATTCTAACTATAATCCAAATTTAAATTTAAATAAAATAGAATCCTAACTTCTAATTTCCTAAATCTCGTAACTCTAAACTCACATGTAGTAAAATCAACATAACTGGTGCTGTAGGACTCCGATTTAGACCATCTTTATACTGTTAGAAAGCTAATTCAATTATCTACAACTGTCTAGAAATACTATTTTTCGAAATTCATAACATAATCGGGTCAAAAATAGGTCAGAAGTTACAGTACCCTAAAGTTACAGCAAAATCTATTTAATTATCTAAATAACAATCTAATCCACAAATAAACAAGATTGTGACAAATGTCATGCTCCTAATGGTCTTGGAAGGTTCTAGAGCTTTCTTGAACTTTCTTTTATTTAAACTATAATTAAATCCTTAAATAAACATACATACAATAAGTGTCATGATCTTATTAATTCTATCTAAACCTTATAGTATAATAAATAACATCTTTATAATCAGCTATATTAATCAAACCTTATATTATAATTAATATTCTTAAACTATAGGTTAAACTTATAAAATTCATAATTGTTGCTATGAGTTTCCAACTAAGTCCCGACTTGAACCAAAATCCACGGAATCTAACATATGAGTTTCCTACTCCTACTACTACTACTACTCCTACTACTGCTACTACTGCTACTACTGCTACTACTGCTATTGCTACTGCTACTGCTACTGCTACTGCTACTGCTACTGCTACTGCTACTGCTACTACTCCTGCTACTGCTGCTACTGCTACTGCTGCTGCTGCTGCTGCTGCTGCTGCTGTTACTGCTACTGCTACTGCCACTGCTACATACCACTACTACCACTACTACCACTACTACCACCACTACCACCACTACTACCACTGCTACTGCTACTGCTACTGCTACTGCTACTACCGAGGACATTGTCAACTCTATACCGAGGACATATTCAATGTCCTCGGTGGAAGTTTTTCTCTACTGACGATGTGCCGAGAACCTTCTACCGATGACATGTTTTCGGTAGAAGCTGTATCGAGAACATTCAGGCTTCTACTGACGATGTTTGTTCTCGGTATAGGTCCAATTTTTTTTAGTGCTTGTAAAGGGTTAAATTAACGATAATGATTGATTAATGTCAATTTTTATTGTTTTTGGACTTATTATACCTCAATGTTTATAAATATATATATATATATTAAATGTACTAAATTATTGGTGGTGTAATAATAAGGCCAGCTTTTCTATCATTGTATATGTGCATGTCTAATTATTATTAGAATAGACAAAACTAAACATTTTAAATCGCATCATTTTTTTATTTTTGCTTTCTTAAGAAGGAACATGATGCTTTGATGAGAAATGTGTTTGGAGGCATGACAAGACGAGACAATTGATTACAAATTCTAGGCAATATAATAAAGGTTAAACAAAAATATATCAAAAGGATAATCAATATATTTCTATAAAAAAATATAAATAAACGCAATATGTGGTTCGATTTCACATGTTGAGAAAAGAAGTATGAACTAAATTAATAAGGAAAAAGTACACCTAATATTATAAATTTCAAAAAAATTTGAAAAATATGAAATTTTACAAAAATAGAATAATAGATTGTTACAGTTCTATAATCATTTGTTATAATTTTCTATTTTGTATGAAAATATTATTTACAAAATTTTAACATATCGTTACAAATTTATAAAATTTTATTACAAATTTATAAACTTTAGTTACAAAAAAATTGTACCGTTACAAATTTGTAAACCTTGTATTAAAAAAAAAGACTCCGTATTTACAATTATGCCACCCAGTATTATTTTGTACTTTTTTTTACAGATTTATATTTTTAGTATTTTTTTAAAAACCTTAAGTATTTTTGTGAATATCCCAAATAATTAAGCTGCCATGAAATGAGAACCTCTTGGGAAAAAAGAATTAAGACATGGAATTATCCGTTGATAACTTATCAAGGATTTAAAGCATATTTAATTAGGATTTTTCTTTGGCTAAAAAAAGGCGCACCAATGCACTTTTTTTTTTTTTTTGTGTTTCCCTACTTTGAATAATTTTTTGTGAGATTTTTTTTATAATCGTGTTTATTTTAGTTATTTAAAACATCATGTAAATTTTCAAAATATTCTGAATAATCTACAGTACCTAAAATAATGTTCAAACAAGTATTTGCATGTGAGCAAAATGTATGCAACATCATGACGAAGCTTTTCCTGCTCAAAATCAGTTCCAACAAATTCCACAAGTATGTATGATGACTACCGCTGATTATGAGTCAAATTTCCCTCCACTTAAGAAGTTTGACAAGCAAGATGACCAAGGAACAGTCTCTCACCAACCAAAAGTTCAAAATCCTACAACCAGAAATGCAACCGGGGTAATGCGGTTTCATTAATGTTTCCAGTGGATGTGGCCTCCTTACTACTCCATAACCGCTCTGCAGCAGCTGCAGCTTGAGGCCAAATTGTTTGCTAAGCATTTGATGTATCAGCTGTCTCAGCCCACATGCAAACTTCTCCTCCAAGGACAAGCTTTTGCTGAGAAGCATCATCTATTCCTTCTAGTGGTTCAGCAGTGTAGAATTCATGCCATGGGACATCTAGGTGGTCCAGATACCACACACCTTGATTGCTAAAAATGCATCTGAAACCTTTGGCAACAGCCTTTGGACAAACCCCTGGGCCCAACCAGTTATGCACAACAGTCCTTGGATGAAGGTTTTCTGCAAAAGTATTGAATGTTTCTTCCCAGTTCACAGGAGTCCAATTTTTTGACAGAACTATTTGTTGTGCTCTGAGTACAAAATATTGATATGCCTCTTTCGTAGTAAAGTTCTTATCTTGAAGCCATTCCTTCACATGTGGAGTAGTGTTCCAGCAATCTGTATTAACTTCATCACCACCCAAGTGGAATAGCTCGAAAGGAAAAATCTCTCTCATATCTGTCAGAATGCCAGTAATTACATCAAAAGTATAATTTTTTGAAACATCAAGGGGCTCTCTGCAGGAAGAATTAGGCCAAAGATCAGGATATCCTTTGCCCCATGATTCTCCATGACCAGGGACATCTACTTCAGCCATAATATTAATGCCTCTTAGTTTGGCATAGTTGACGATTTCAGCTGCATCCTCTATTGTATAGCGCTCCCACTTTGTATATGAACCTCTCCACAAATTTGGATATGAAGGTATTTCTAAAGGAAATGACTGCTCATCTATGACGTGCCAATGAAGAACATTAAGTTTAGCATATGACATGGAATCAATTATCTGCTTAATTTAGCCATAAGGTTTTGTTGTTTAGCCTTTTGTCTTTGTCAGGGAATCTTATCCCTTTGTTGTTTAGCCTTTTGTCTTTGTCGGGGAATCTTATCCCTTACCTATGCTTTTGTCTTTGTCGGGGAATCCTATCTTATCCCTTATCCTATCCCAACCATGGTTGGTTTTGACTAGGATGGGTTAAGTTTGTGGTTTGGTTAAGTTTGTTTGTTTGCTGAAGGATGTGGCTATATAAGGCCACCTTTCCCCCTTGTAAAAATCAGAGAATTTCGAAGTAATAAAATACTAGAGTGTTTATTATCAAAAATGTTCTTCTAAATCCTTCCTTCAGAGATTTCCGAAGTAGAGATAGCATGCAATATGGATCATATCTGAAGGCAACTACTGTTATAAGTTTTTAGATTAACCTTCGAGTTAATAAATCTAGCAATCTATCCTGTATGATCGTAAGTCACACAATTCTGAGTATGTAAGTCGTGCAGATTGGTGTGAGAAATTGTTGGGTTTATTGATTCGTTAGTTTGTCTAACTAACTTATAGCAGGAACAAGGTGTTCCTGTCTGTGCTTCCGGTCTTTGTGATTCTAGGCTGAGCCATGCTTGAAACTCCTGGAACCTTTCGCGCCATCTTGATGGAGGGAGGTCATCTAAAGTAAAAGTTTGAAAATTTGAACCTTTACTTTTCCATTTTGGGGGAACATGTGGTGTTGTTGATTCATTTCCACTTTCGTCTTCGCTTGTGATAATTGGTTCGGTATGTGAGTTTGATTCAGCTGGTTGCACCATCAGATGTGGAAATGTTTCATCATCATCGCTAGACAAAGTTTTACTGGATAAGCTTCCGGAGTCACTCAGTATGGAATCCTCAGAAGTTGAGCTTATTTCTTCAGACCAGTCATCCGAAGAATTGTCCAAACTAGTCGAAGAACTTTGTCCCTCTGAGTCCGTTGAGTCCGTTTCACTATCTGCGATGTGGAGAGTGCTTGTATGGCGAATCATTCGTGACAAAGGGTTTACGGCTGGATGAACCATAAGTTGTTCGGGTTCCTCTGTCATTTGGCTTGGTGATTCTTTTTTCTTTCCCTTTTTTAACTTCTGTTGTTGGTTTTCATCAAGCATGCGCCTCAATCTTACAACCGAGTCTTCTTGTACAGATCCGGTAATAGGAAAAGGCTGAGAGGTTTTTGGTATTGTAGCAAACTTCCAAGGGACTGGCGTCGTAGCCATCCCGAACGGGGACGGAGTTCCCAAGTAGCTGGTTGAAGGCGCCGTTGTTGGTTCTTGTTGGCAGAACCTGTTCTTGAGGGATTCATATTGGGCTTTGAGGCTCTTCATCTCAGCTTCTTTTGCTAGAAATACTGGCATCGGAACTGAGTTTGCTTTGATGATAGCTAGAAGTTCTTCATGAGTTTGTTGGATCTTTGCAGTGAGTTTGTCAATGACAGTATTTTGGGATTGTTTCACTGCCGTTTCTATTATGGTGTTTTGTAACTCAACTTGTTTCAAGACCTTATTTTGGACAATCATGTTTTCTGATTGCCAATTGAGAACTTCTTCGGCCGGAGATATCTTTTTAAGGGTCCCGTCTGCATTTCTGGTTGTAGGGTTTTGAACTTTTGGTTGGTGAGAGACTGTTCCTTGGTCATCTTGCTTGTCAAACTTCTTAAGTGGAGGGAAATTTGACTCATAATCAGCGGTAGTCATCATACATACTTGTGGAATTTGTTGGAACTGATTTTGAGCAGGAAAAGCTTCGCCATGATGTTGCATCCATTTTGCTGCCTTTTTATAGCATGGCAAAATGTTCTTTTGGGGAGCCGAAAGTGGAGGCTCTTGGGAGCCCGTGGGCGGAAGCTCAATGTTCCATCCGGTTGGTTCTGGAGGAGGGTCAGGTAAGCCTTTGGGAGTAGAATACTTGACTATATAGTCAAACTTTCCAGAGGGTTGGCCTAACAATCCTATTTCCTTGTCTCCTTGAATTAGCCGCTGCTTAAGTCGTTTTCCCGAGCTCAGACGTTGTTTTGGCTTTGGAAGGTCTTCTTCTGATCTTAGGCAACTTTTGCAGTCGCAAACATCCCAATACTTATGTCCATCTGAAGATTCAAAAGCATAAATAGGACTGCCTTGAGAATCGAAAGACTGGATTTCCACATCAGCCGGTGTGACAGATGTCATCATATACTGGGTGGTAAAGCAACTGGGAGCCTTGGTCTGAGTTCTGTCAAAAATTATTTCGACAGAGCCATCTTGTCGTTTATGATAAGATGGTTCAGTAAGGGTCTGGACCACTTTTTGAGGTTGATGGAGCATCTCATAATTTGTTATCCATGAACTAGGCAAAATCTTCATAAGATCATCTGTAGAGATTTGCCTTGGAATATGAGTGCATGTTGGAACTTGGGTAGAGTCCACTGTGACCAGTAATGCTTCGTCAGCTGTTGGCAAGGAAAGATCTAGAGCGTGATCTTGGAGTCTGTACGCCATCTGGTAGTGAAGGGTAGCTCCAATAGAGGTGAGATCTTGGTCAATCCCAGAGAGTTGGACCTCTACTTTAAAAGCATCAGTTAAGCGGTTGTCCTTGAGAGACATATTAAAGTTAGGAAACAGTGTAGTTATTACTGTTCCTGCGTTTAACGTAGTCTCTATGGTGGAAATGCTTGCATGTTGGTATTTCCTCATTCGGGTGTCGAGCAGACCCATTCGGTAGCCGATTGGAAGGCCCTTTCGGCCATGAAGAGAAATAGCCAAGCGAATGGCACCAAAGTGTATGTGGGTGAATCCTTGCGCAATCCACTCGGGAATAAACTCAGGAGGGATTTGTAAAGTGACAAATTGGACCTCAGGAGTAGGTCTTAATTGGCATTCACTGAATTTAGAGGCTTGGATATATTCTTTTGGGGCTTTATAGGATGGTTTGATAAGTGCTTTAATGGAACGGGATGTATTTGACTAATAACTAGTTATTAACACCTCAATGTTCAAACAAGTAATTTGATCGGTATCTGATACAAAATAGTCTGTTTGAACCTAGTTTTTGATATTGTAAATTATACGGAAATTTCTAAAAATTTACAGGATGTTCTAAATAACTACAATATACATGATCATAAACAAAGATCGCACAAAAAATTGTTCACGGTTGGAGAATACGCATTTTTTTCTAGACTCTACCATATAAACACCCTATTTAATTATACTTTATTATTACTAATTATTAACTTGATTTGATGTATTTGACTAATAACTAGTTATTAACGAGCTCACCGTTGTTGACTTGAAAGGGACCTAATTTTTAGTACTACTATAATACGCCTCCAAAGTTAAAAGAAAATATATTTAAATGGGTGGGTAGTGTACAAGAACGAATCAGAATATGGAGGCCTAACTTTGTTAGCTAGTATTTCTATTTATTTAGTTATTTTTATATCCTCGTTAAAAAACTTGAGAGAAACATATGTTAATTTTCTGAACGATAGTTATAACTTAATTGATACCAAAAATTAGATTTGGTGTTTCATGTTTTTATGAAATTTACACTTAGTATCTATACATGAAATTGGTCCAATACAATAACTATTGTTCTGGTAATGCTATTTTGTTCGAGTGATGAATACGATCATATATCAGTCCATTAGAAAAGAAAAAAAAACATCAGTACGTTTTTGGTGTGTGCTTCGGATTTGGAACACACCGCAACCAATTATATATATAATTTAAGCAAACAAGCCCAAAACAACTGATGGCTAAAGCACTTGTTAATAATAATAAAAAAAAATTACACATAGCATTGTAAATTGATTTTTTTTAAATACAAAATTTTACAAAAATTATAAAAATAAGAATCTTTAGTACCACGTTTCTATATTTTTATAAAAAAAAAATTCAGATTCCATATGTTTAATATTTTTTTTAAAAAAATCTTAAGTATTTTTATAAATTTCCCTAAAATAATAGAAATAATTTTGTGCTAATTTTATTCATTATGGACAGAATTAAGAAATTTTATGACTCGGATTTTCTTTTAAAGGACTCGGATATCTAGTATTATCTTACTTATTACATGTTACTATTTACAAAGATACAAATACACAAAGTCTAAAGTTAATTTTTATAACAAGTGAGAAAATATGAACTAGGATTTTTTTTCTTTCTTTTCTTTTTATGAATACTTGGATTTTCTATTGATAAGTGTATAAGGTCGGACATGATTCCCATGTAATATAGTACATATGGAGTCCACCACATTCCACTCCACACAGAGCCTCATCACACTTCTTAATCAACATGTAAATTTTCTCTCTTGGGTTCTATATGGGACCCATTACACATAAAAAAATGTCCAACATTGCAAGTTAAATTAGTAAAAGAAATAGATATGAAAGAAATTATTATATCGATTCGCCACTTTAAAATTATATAAATATATATATATATATATATATTTATAACCCAGTAGAGATAAGGAGCAAGTGGATCAAGTCGAATAATATATATTCTACACAGCTATATATATATATATTGGGTAATTTCTATATATATAAATATATATATGACTTCACTTTAAGTCATACGGGTAGGATTCTTATTGTTTTCGATCCGTGAACAGTTTCAGCGTGATTTTTTTTATAACCGTGTATATTGTAGCTATTTAGAGCATCCCGTAAAAATTTTCAAAAAATTCCGAATAATTTACATTACCGAAAATTAAGTTCAAACATGTTGTTGCATGTGTAACTAATTTTTTTTATGTGAGTGGAAATCACAATGTTTGAACCTAGTTTTCGATACTATAAATTATTCTAAATTTTCTGAAAATTTGCAGGATGCTCTAAATAGCTACGATATACATGATCATAAAAAAAAAAAATCGCGCCGAAAACTGTTCACAGGTCGAGAAACACTAAAAGCCCTACCGGTAGGACTTAAAGTGAAACCCATATAAAAGAAGAATTGTTCTATATATATTAGTTTTAGAGAACTGCGCTAAGAATCATTACTGGTGACCAACAATACAATGATCTGTCATATCGCTATTAGTGCAATCTAAAATCGAATCTTACACATTTAAATTTAATAAATATTATAAAATATCATTAATTAACCAATTATAATTATAAAGTCTCACATCATATATATATATATATTAAGTAACAATACTCTTAATTATTAATAATTTTATCACACTATTATAAACAGTTAACACAAAAGTTTCCACTTTATGTCACTGAAGAAAGTCTTCGAGCCTATTAGGGCGGCATCCAGAGGTCCATTTTTTCAACCAATAGCTAATAAATAACAAGGCCGTGTTTGGTTACACCTTATAATAATTCTCTTCCCTAAAAAAGTGTCCAATAAACAATATCTATACATATATATAGACACTCACACTACCACTACACCATCAAACAAAGTCCAAACATCAAGAACTTTCCTTCTTAACAACTTTCCCGGCCGAGAAAGTGATGGCAGAGAAAACCCACCAAACAACAAAGGAAGTACCAAAGAGAAACGATGAGGAATCAGCAACGACAACAACATCATCTTCCCAAGAGTTCAACCGACAAAAGAGGAGAAAGATCTTCCAATACATTGCCATCTTCATCGTGTTTCAGATCATAGTCATCTCAGTGTTCGTACTAGTTGTGATGCGAGTCAAGTCCCCTAAGGTAACGTTATCCGATGTCGACCTCCAATCTCTGAAAACAGCCACGTTACCTTCGCCAACGTTCGACGTCGTTTTGGGGGCCGAAGTTCGCATCAAGAACTCGAACTTCGGACCCTACAAGTTCGAAGACGGCGTCGTTTCGTTCACGTACGAGGGCATCGTTGTGGGACAGGTCTTGATTCCCAAGGGCAAAGTGGGAATGAAGTCGACCAAAGAGGTTGATGTTACAGTGAGTTTGAGCTCAGCAAACTTGGCTGGGTTTGGTAACAATAATCTTGGGAGTGAGTTAAGTGCTGGGGTTTTGACTTTGAGTAGTATCACTGTTATGAAAGGCAAAGTTGAGTTGATGGGGATTATCAAGAAGAACAAGGCTGCTGAGATGAATTGTTTTCTTGCTTTTGATTTACCCTCAAATATGCTTAGGACTTTGGATTGTCAGTAAGATTTTTTTTTTAAAATTTCTTCTCTTAATTATACATTATGTAGTAGATTATGCTTCATACAATTTATAAATGTAGTGTTATATCCTATGTTTTCTTATGTATATATATATATGTATAGGTTGCTTAGATGGTAATACTTTGTAAGCTGTATAATTTGGTTATTATGTATACTTCTGATTGTACGTAATTGTAATTAAGTTATTGTATGAACTAAAATTTGATGAGTTTTACACCTATTATTAGCATTTTTTTTTTTCATTTGCTGGTTCATGTCATAATTTGGTTGGTGTGTGATTGAGACATTAATTTGGCTACATGTCAAAATCCAAAAAGTGTATAGTAATCTTATTTAATAATTCATTTACATATTAATACATGAACACACATCAATATTATATCAAAATAATATATATAATAAAACTTTTGGGTAGTTCTCTAGTGCACCCCTTCTAGTTTTTGGCTCTGGAATTATTTTCGGAATAATTTTTTTTATAATCGTGTATATTGTAGTTATTTAGAACATACTGTAAATTTTTTGGAAATTCTAAAAAATTTATAGTGTAGAAATTTTTTTTCAAATTATTTGTTGCAAGCATGACTATTTTTTTATACGCGTAGAAGATAACATGTTTGAACCTTATTTTCGAGACAGTAAATTATTCGAAATTTTCTGAAAGTTTACAAGATGCTCTAAATAACTATAATGTATATGGTAATTAAAAAGATTTGACTTTCACCGGCGCAATTGGTGAATTACGCCGGCAAAGATCACCACCTTTGCCGGCGCAATTCGGGGATTGCGTCAGCAAAAGTATCGGTTTAAAAAAATGGCACACTTTTGCCGGCGCAACCCCGAATTGCGCCGGCAAAAGTGACATCAGATTTTCAAAATAATACCCCAAACTTTTGCCGGCCCATTTCACCTAACGCGCTGGCAAAAGTCAACGTGTTTTTTAAATTTTCACACGTTTCAAATAAGGTAGGTGGGTATTCTTTTGCCGGCGCGTTTCGTTGCGCCGGCAAAAGTCGTAATAGGTAAAACGACGCCGTTTTGTAGTAGGGTTTACTAAATACTTTTGCCGGCGCAATGAAACGCGCCGGCCAAAGTCATAACGATATTACTCAGCCGCGAGCCTCCTTCTTCCCCATTTCAGTTCTGTTTCTCAGAAAACGTAAACCTTCTCTCTCTCTCTCCTCTGTGATAATCTCTCCGACCACCGTGAGCCATAATCCCACCGTGGCTCAACTCGTTTAGTGAAGCTTCTCTCTCAAGGTTAGTAAATCAAAATGAGAAATTTTTTAACATTTTTGGATGTTTTTCTCTATATTTTGTTTTGTAATTGTATTTTTTTTTGTTATTCTCTCCCACGTGTGTTGTAGCTCTCGGTGAAACAAGTCCAAAAATGTTAGTTTATATATATATATTTATTTCGGTTTTATATATATATTTATATATATTAATTTATATTTATCAGTTTATATATATGTATATATTTATATATCCGAATATATATATTTCAATTTGTCTTTTTTTTTTATATATATGTATATATGTTTATGTATATGTGTAAATGTATGTGTATATGTTTATTTAATGTTAATTTTTTTTAGAAAATTGATTGATATAAATGTATGTGTGTGATATTTGGTATTATAATTATATTTTTCTGTTAAAAAAATAAATAAATATGTGTAGTTTTAGAAAAATGAGATTAATAATGAAAAAATATATATGATTTTAGTATTTATTAAAAAAAATTGATTTGAGTATGTATATTTTTTAATTTTAATGCTTAATATGTATATTAAAAAATAGATTAGATTATGTATATTAAAAAAATATATATTATATTTTTTATATTAAATATTATTTGTTTATAAATATTTACTAAATAAATTATTTTGATGTTACTGATATAAAATAATATAAAAAGATTTGATATATGTTATTAATCTTGGTTTATGTTGTGCATGTTATGAGAATGTTCTGTATATTGCTCTGGGAATATTCTGGTTATATATGTGTTTAATTTGTAGGTTTTTCAATTTTTGGGATAGTTTGAAATATAGTCGTTATGCTGCCCAAATTTTGTTGGAGTTAGTAAAATTAATAAAAGTATAATAATTAATTAAATAAAAATTTAAGTATAATTAAAAATTCATCAAAAAAAATAATTTTTAACTATAATTTAAATAAAATAAAATTACCAATCATAATAATTAATAATTAATTTTAACATTAATATTAGATGTTTTGTAATTGAAAAAGTTAAAAATATAAATGATTTAATAAAATATAAATATAATAAAATTGTTATTGATTAAGTAAATAATCCAATACAAATTGAAGAATTTAATAAAAAATTACAAAATGAAATTAATGTATAATTAAATTAATTTTAAATTAAAAGTAATAAATAAGTAAATGTTAAAGTAGACTAGTCAACGGACACGTGGCACTATATGATTGGTCTATATTGTTATTATTCTTAAAATAAATTTTAATTTATTTTTTAATTTAACAAAAAATAAAATTTACATTTTTAAAAAAAAAATTCAAAATTTTTTTCAAGTTAAGATTAAGTATGAAAAATATATTTTTTTAAAATTTAATTTTATATTTGTAATATCCTCAAATTTTTTAATTTATTATTATTATTATTATTATTATTATTATTAAAATCTTCCTATTTATCATTTTGTCTACTTTTTTTCAATTAAAGATTAAGTAATTTTGTTTAAAATCTAAGCAATAATTTAAGATTAAATATTTTTTTTACTTAATCCTAAATAATTGATTAAAAGCAACAAATTTGATTTTTTTTTGTAAAAAATGAAAAAAAATTATTTTTTGTTACCTTTAAATTGGAAAACAATAAATTGGATTTTTTTAAAAAAATAAAAAATATAAAATGATTTTTTTTTATGAAAAATTATTTAAAATAATAATAATAATGTGTACTAATCATGTGGTGCCACGTGTCATTTAAGTGTTAGTAAGTTGTAAGTTTGAGTAATTTAGCCGCAAATATCTCTATAAATAATTATTTTTGCCAGGGATAGGATATTATTATCAGTTAGTGATAATTAGGGAGACAAACAGTCATGAAATACTTTGACTATCATTTCCCTCATTTTAAGACAATTATTAATATTTTCTTAATTATTTCGCTTAAAGATGGCGAGCGACAGGAGCTGGATGAGTGCGAGGAATCGTTGGTCTCTGGAGTATAATAAATGGTGTTAAGGAGTTCTTCGATATCGCCAAAAATCAGTTGAACGATCGGGGTTTGGTTCGCTGTCCGTACAAGAAATGTGGGAATGTTAAGTTCCAGCCTATAAAAGCAATTTCGATGCATTTATTCAACAATGGCATTGTACAGTCCTACAAAGTGTGGCATTACCATGGAGAGGCGCTGCCATCGCCACCAGCTGTGGTACGAGATCATGATAGAGATGAGATAGCGGATATCCTGGAGGATGTTTACGCTAAAGATGATGTTCCTGTTGGAAACTATAATGATCCTCCCCAAGATGATCCTCAACATCGCGACAAGTATGACAATTTATTTAAGGAGATGTCAAGTGAACTATACCCGGGTTGCCGAAAGTATTCTGCGTTGAACTTCTTGGTGAAGCTGGTGCATCTCAAAGTTATTAACAAGTGCAGCAATCATTACTTTGATGGTTTGCTGGAATTGTTAGTCGACGCTATGCCTGATGGAACAATTTTACCTAAGTCTAACTATGAGGCGAAGGCAAAGTTGCGGAGTATTGGATTGGGATATGAGTCCATCGATGCTTGCAAGCATGACTGTGCACTGTTTTGGAAGGAGAATGCGAATTTGGAATTCTGTCCGGTTTGTGGTGAGTGTCGCTGGCAAGATAATCGTGGGAACGGGAAGAAAGTGGCCCATAAGGTCATGCAGTACTTTCCGTTGACACCAAGATTGAAAAGGCTGTACAGTTCCAGATATACTGCAGAGGATATGAGATGGCACTATTCTAAAAGGCCAAGGGAAGATGGTGTGATGAGGCACCCCGCTGACAGTAAGGCGTGGAAGCACCTTGATGAGTTGTACCCATCTTTCGCAGCCGAACCTCGAAATGTTAGGCTTGGGTTGGCTACAGATGATTTCAATCCTTTTGGGAACATGAGCAACTCTTACAACATGTGGCCTGTGATACTTGTCCCATACAACTTGCCGCCGTGGAAGTGCATGAAACCACATTCATTAATGTTGTCTATTCTAATTCCAGGTCCTTCTACACCTGGAAAAGATATCGATGTCTATATGAGACCTTTGGTTGACGAGTTGAAGGAGTTATGGGTGAATGGTGTCGAGACACGAGATGCATACAATATAGTACCTTGTTCAATATGCGTGCAGCAATCTTGTGGACCATTAACGACTACCCAGCTTATGCTATGATGTCTGGGTGGAGCACAAAGGGGTACAAGGCGTGTCCCACATGCAATGAAGAAACTCCCTCTGTAGGGATTAGAAGTAAAATTGCATACATTGGCCATAGGAGGTTTCTTGATATGGATCATGAATGGAGGAGCAAACGAGCACTATTCGACGGTAACAAGGAACTCAGGCCACCACCGAAATATTACTCTGGTGATGATGTGTTGAAGCAATTAGAGAATTTGCTGATTAGACATCCTGGCAAACACAAAGAATTTAGTGGTGTGAAACGCAAAAGGGCTCCGATTGAACTTAATTGGTCGAAGAAGAGAATATTTTTCGAGCTTGATTATTGGAAGGAGTTATTGTTGAGGAATAATTTGGACGTAATGCACATTGAGAAGAATGTTTGCGACAGTGTCTTGGGAACTTTGTTGAACTTAGATGGAAAATCTGAAGACACTGACAAGGCAAGACTTGATCTAGCAGACATGAAAATTAGGGAAAAACTCCACCTCCGCAAAGAGGGAAACAAGTGGAAGAAACCGCACGCCAGTTACACCCTCAGTGTCTCGGAGCGTCGAGTTTTCTGTGAATTTGTGAAGTCAGTTGAATTCCCAGACGGTTTTTCTGCAAACCTTTCGAAGAATGTCAATGTCAATGATGGCAAGATAACTGGGTTGAAATCACATGATTGCCACGTGTTGTTTCAGCAGTTGTTGCCCGCCGCAATTAGGTCGATATTTGGTTCCTGAAGTTCGAAAGCCAATTATTGAGTTGTGCGGTTTTTTCAAAAAACTTTGTGCATGGACTTTGAATGTGAAAGACCTTGAGAAGATGGAGACAGACATTATCACCATTTTATGCAAGTTGGAAATGATATTTCCTCCAGCATTTTTCGACATTATGGTGCATTTGGTTTTGCATCTTCCGAAAGAGGCAATTCTTGGCGGTCCCGTGCACTTTAGGTGGATGTATCCCATTGAACGTTTGATGGCAGTTTATAAACAGTATGTAAGAAATCGTGCACGTCCGGAAGGTTCAATCGCAGAAGCTTACATGGTGAACGAGGCTTTAACCTTTTGCTCAATGTACCTGCGGGGGGTTGAGACTCGATTCAATCGACCTGAGAGGAACGACGATCGCGTTGAATCCCAACCAAATCGAGAATATTCTATTTATAAGGCTGTTGGTCATCCATTTGGTAAGAAATCAAGTATGCTCCTCAATTCGCAGTTAAAGCAAAAGGCTGAGTGGTATATCTTGAACAATTATGCCGAAATTAAGGAGTACCTTAGGTGTGTTTTCTAGTATTTTTTCAATAATGATGTTTGGTTTATATACCGAGTAAATGCCAAAATCATAATATTGTTGGTCAATTGTAGTGAGCATATGGATGAATTAAGAAGACGGGGGGGCTCGAATCTTGAAGTTCAACAAGAAACTGATTTTCCTCAGTAGTTCAAAGAAAGAGTATGTATATTAGTCAATTCTTTTCTGAAACCCAACTTAATCAATCCAAAACTAACTTTCAATGTTAATGTTGATAGGTGAACGGTTTGCATGAGTCAACACCTACTGAAGTGAATAATGAATTGTATGCTCTCGCAAACAAATCAAGCAGCACCGTGTATTCTGTTGCGAATTTTTACTACTGCGCAAGTATACGCAATCGAATAAACAAGTAATAGTAGTGGAAATATATTATCGTTCCGTCAGGGAATTGATCTAATAATTACCAATAGCAAACTTTTATTTCTATTTGACTAATGAAATTTTAATGACAATTAACAATGAACAATAAACTAAGAAAGCACAATTTAATTAACGAAATTTAATATAAGCGAAAGATTAGAGTATTCTAATTTCATCAACCTTCAATTCTATTCAATCAATAATACTACTAATATGTTTCTGTGATCTATGGTTATAGCAAGTTTACTAATGACAATTCTATCATCTCTCAAGATATAAAATATTCAGTTTACCTGCGAATTTTCTACATGCCGGTGATAAATTCTACACATAAACCGCATTAAGAACAAAAACCTAATTGCTACACAAACCAATTTGATACTTTCGTTCTAAATTGAAATCTATGTCTATTGTCTAAAGCTATTCCAATTCTCACTTTTCAGATATTGAATTAAAACCAATAATCATGCAACAGATGGCCAATCAATTACAAGCATTAAACATAAGAACAATAGATAACCATAAATTCAAAGATTCATATAAATTGCATTAAAGACGAATAGAATATCCAGTGACTACATTAAAATACTCTAAATACGAATTTAGTTCATAATATTAAACTTCATCATCCAATCTAAAATTCAAAAACATAAAAATAAACACAAACGAAATAAACGTGGATTCTTCTCTGTTTCTTTCCCTTTGCCGTCAGAATGCCTTTTTTCTTCTGTCCCTCTCGATCTTCTTTTTATTCTTCTTACCAAAATCCCAAAAACCTACGAATTTCCATGAAAATTTCCAAAAATGCCCTCATGCCAATATATCGCCTATGATGCTGCGATATATCGCCTGGTGAATTTTCTCGATGAAAACGCGAGTTTCTGATGTCGTTTCTGCAAAGACAAAATTTGGAATTCCTTCTTATGCCGATATATCGCCCAAGGCAGGAGATATATCGCCTGTACCATATTTCCACATATTGGCCAATTTTCGGCTACTAAAACCAACATTTATCCAAATTCTCGAACAAATCAGAATTATAACGACAAATTGCACAAGTTCACCAAACAGATTAAATAGAAACTTTCTCTTGAGAAAAACAACCAAATCAATCTGAAAATGTTATCAATAAGTGTATATTTTGTACGCTTATCACACCCCCAAACTTAACTGATTGCTTGTCCTCAAGCAAACAAAAGAAAGAACAAAGAAACAATCCAAAACTAAAAAAAAACTATTGGATGACTTAACTTCACAGAAAAATTTTAAACTTAGACAAGGGGCATAATTTTTCTCAAAAATTCCAATTCTTCTTCTATCGCTCAACCAATGCTTCAGATCATGTGACTAGAATTTCAACATATCAATAATTTCTCCAAATACTGTCATTCATACAAATACATATTTCATTTAACAAATGCCGCACAAAACATAATTTTACAAGTATCAACATTCATTCATACCACAAACCCATCAAAATTCACCATAAGCTTGCTCAATTAACTTGTCTCCACTAATATAAAATCTGTATCAAGTAGATCAAAAGGACTTTTATAGGCTCATAACATTGGCTTAGGTACAGGTAGATAAATAGTCATTTAGGCTCGAGATTACCATAAGCATATAAACCTTGAAACCAACCAACTTTCTCTTCACCACACCAAAAATCACCCTTTTTATACAATTAGAGAGAGAGAGATTACAACACTTTCATCATTTTCTTCTTTTCTTTTTGTATCATTTTTTCTATACTTATCACTTTTTTTTTTCTTTTCAAGTCACACTCCCCCAAACTTAATATTTTATATATATATACAATCAAGGAGTGTGACAAAGTGATTTATTTATTTATTTATTTATTTTTAATCTCAAAAACTTCTCTCTCTCTTATTTTTTTTTTTTTTTTTTACAACCATACTACATTCAAATCATACCAATACCTCACTATTTCCATTCTACTTTCCCACAATTTATATGCTTATGATAACAAAGGAAGAGGTAAAATAATGAGGTTAGGAAAATTTAGGCTCAATAGTATAATCAAGAACAAAAACCAAAGCTTTAGGCTCAAAAAGGGTAACTAAGGATAAATTTTTATGGGTTAGCTAGAAAGGCTCAAACGTTTACAAAGAAAATTGCCTAAATCATCTCTACTTAATACTTCATTTAGCATTTCATCTCAACAAATCAACTGATTAAGTTCTAGCTTATTTCAACATCCACCATACATACCAATTCCCACAATACTTATAAACTTATATAATGTAGAGCATAAATTAAATAAAACACATATACTACACAAATGACAATACTCAGATCAATTATCAACAGGTTAAGCACACAGTCTACATCTCAAAAGCATCAGTCTAACAACATCAAAGAATTAGCATAATTCATCATTGAAGCCCACCTGTCTTAGTCAATCATAGTTTCGTACAGTCATCCAAATAAAAAAAAATATCAAAAGAAAAGTAAATATTCCCCCAAACTTACAATAAACAGTGCCCTCACTGTTTCATAAAATCCAAAGGAAAAATAAAAGAAATAACTAGAAAGAAAAAAAAAAAAAACCTGACAACCGAACAGTTACTCTTCATCATCTGAATCTGGAGACGGCTGATATGGCTGGCGCAATTCTGGAGGACATTGAGGAAAATCATTGAATCCTGTATAGCGCGCAAATGCCCCACAGAAATCAGCCATATAATTCGTCATGTGGAATTGACGATCTCGCATGTCCTCCTGACCATGCAACAACAGCTGTTGTTGTCTCTTTAACTCTTCAATGTCTTGTTGCATGGTACTGTACTGCCGAGAACTAGAGCCTTCAGTAGCTCTAGAAGTAGATGGTTTCCGCCCCTTTCTCTTCGGCCTTATCGTCTCAGGCTGCTCATCGGTCGGTGGCAAGGACAACAGACTCGGATCAACAGGCTCGTATCCCAAACCAGTGGGTCGAGGAACACCTCCATAATTCTCATCCTGATGTAACACCGATTGATGACTAATGATTGGAGACTGTTCACATACTTCATTAATGTTCATTGGGACGCCTTGATCCTTACAGAGACTGGTAATTAATGAAGCATGTCCATGACCACCAGATGTGGCCCCTCGCGCTATGTAACTGATACTCTCAGCAATAAGCCGCCCAACGTTAATCGACTTGCCCGAACAGATACAATAGAGCAAGTAAAGACGTTCAGTAGTCACTTCCATTTGTTGAGTGGAAGGCATGAGAGTACTGATGACGAACTTGTTCCACAACCTCCCATATGGACTCAAACATGTAGCCCGGATTGATCTTGGAGTAACCATGTCACTCCCCATCTTGTAAGTAGAACCGGGCTTCGTCATTTCCCTTAGAAGCAAATCGTAGTCCTTTTCTGCGGCCCCTGCGCGATAATCATCATCCCAAGGATCATTTAGGCCGTAGAACCTATTGATTTCTTGCGGAGAATAGCACACCTTCTTACCCCGAACCAACACTGTGTGATCATCCTGCTCGACAAAAGCTTTGGCATAAAACTCCCTTACCAAACTAATATTAGCCAAAAGCTTTGGCTCACACAAATGCTTCCAATTCCGATTGGTAATCATCTGTGGGAGTATGCCATCCAATTCACTGGGCCTAAAGTGAGACTCTACTATCACTGTTTTATTCTTTACTATCCATTCCTCGAATTTATTTTGCGCAGTGGGATTAACAAAGGTATGGGCAATATTGACATTAGCTCTTTGGACGGTAGACATGGTTTTTGCTTTCTTGGGAGCCATAGAGTAATTGAATCACAAAAACACAAGGAATAGGCTTTGAACACACTGAGAACCCAAAATCAACTCAAAAACACACTAGAATATCCAAAATAGTCCAAAACCGTTCACTGAGTAATTTTATCGAACACCTAGTGTGCGATCAAGAAAAATTGGCCTACAATACTCAAACAACCCACAATCTTCCATAACTGTATAGAATATGCTCCCACAATGATAAAAACAGTAAACAAAAGCCAATCTCCCAATAGATTCTCAAAATTTCGTCCAATGGCCCAAAATAACATCAACTTCCTCAAATTTCCTTAATAATAAATCAAACACAGAAAAACTCAAGAGAGTACCTTTAAAATCTTGGAGAATGATGATAATAATGTCGTGAATCACAGCAATATTCGGTCCCACAATCTTCACCTAGTGCTTGATGAAGGTGATGCTTGAGAGAGAGGGTTTGTAGAGAGGAAAAATTGGGAGAAATAGGAAGATTGTGAAGAGTGGTTCGGTTCTGGAATAGAAGGCGAATTGGGGCTATATTTTATGAAATATAAGCTGATAGGAAGGGATCATGTGCTCCCCACGTGCCCTTTTTAATCAAAATATACGACCAGGCGATATATCGCCTGTATGTGGCGATATATCGCCACATGCTTATAACTCATAATGCCTCTGACTTGCATGCCGATACTTCGCCTCTTCCAGCCCCGATATGTCGCAGCCACAATTCCTTTAGCCGATATATCGCAATAATGAGGCGATATATCGCCACTTACACTATACCAAAACGTCGTCTCTGACTTCCACGGCGATATTTCGCAACTTGCACCGCCGATATGTCGCCTTCTCATCCACTGATGCCGATATATCGCCATTGATAGGCAATATATCTCTTGGGACCGAAAAAAAATTCCAACTTTTAAACCCAAAATCCCCTCCAAATCGGTTGTTCAGGCGATATATCGCCTGGTGTAGGCGATATATCGCCTAAACACTGTTCAAAATTCATCAATTTTTTTTTCCACGTTTTTCACTGTTCTACTACACTAAAAGAAATTAAAAATAATAATGTCAAATGAAAACGAAAACGAAAATAAATTACAAAATAATGAGGTGCCTCTCAAAAGCACTGTCGTTAACGTCATTTAGCCGGACGTTGTTTTCCTTTCCTTCAAGAATCCACTAGAGTAATATTGACCTTCGTCTCAATTTCTCCTCCATAGTAATGCTTCACCCGCTGTCCATTAACTTTAAACGGCGAAGAATCACCTTGTTGAATCTCCAAAGCCCCATATGGAAAAACTTTTGTAACATTGAATGGCCCCGACCATCGAGACTTTAATTTTCCCGGAAATAACTTGAGACGGGAATTGAATAGCAGCACCTTATCACCCACTTGAAAAGTCCGATTGACAATATTATTGTCATGCCATTTCTTTGTCTTCTCTTTGTAGATTCTTGCATTCTCGTAGGAATCATGACGCAATTCGTCTAACTCATTCAGTTGAGCTAACCTTAATGCTTTCGAAGCGGCCGGATTGAAATTCAACTTCTTTAACGCCCACTGTGCCCTATGCTCCAATTCAAATGGCAAGTGACAAGCTTTACCATATACAAGACAGTAGGGAGAAGTACCAATTGGCGTTTTAAAAGCCGTCCGATAAGCCCATAACGCATCATCAAGCTTATTCGACCAATCTTTTCTATTAATGTGCACCGTCTTCTCTAAAATCAGTTTAATCTCCCTATTTGACACTTCCGCTTGCCCATTTGACTGCGGATGATATCCCAATGCCATCTTGTGCTTAATTCCATATTTCTCCATTAAGGAATCAAAAATATTATTGGCGAAATGAGTCCCTTCATCACTTATAATCGCGCGAGGTGTGCCAAAACGAGAGAAAATATTCTTTTTCAGAAACTTGACTACCACCTGAGCATCATTAGTTGAAGTAGCAACTGCTTCAACCCACTTACTTACATAATCCACCGCCAATAAAATATACAAATTACCGAACGACGGTGGGTAGGGTCCCATAAAGTCAATACCCCAAACATCGAATAATTCAACCTCCAATATATTAGTGAGAGGCATTTCATGACGTCTTGAGATATTACCTACCCTTTGACAACGATCACACTGTTTCACATAGTCATAACTGTCTTTATACAGAGTAGGCCAATAAAATCCACATTCAAGGACCTTTGCAGCGGTCCTTGCTCCCCCAAAATGTCCACCAGTCGGCGATGCATGGTGTTGACCCACGATATGGCCAACTGACACGGAGTCAAAATATGAATGATATGGACAAATATAAAGAAAATAGTATAATGACGAAAGTAAAGAAAACACAGCAATTTATAGTGGTTCGGCCCCAGGATCTGGTAATGACCTACGTCCACTTAGAATTATATTGATATGAAATTAGAAATGTGATCAGAGAACTTGGGTTCAATGAGTTTCAGCACTTCACTTAAAGAAATTTTATCTCCCTCTATGGTTCTTTGTTCCAAAAGAAAAAGGGTCCCTTTCCCTTGAGCTATATCTTGCTATTTATAGGCTCAAGGAGGGTTACAGATTATTGTTGCAGATATTATACCCTAAATGGCAGGATATTCAAAAGATTGCATGAGATAAATTCGGGATTCACAAAGATCTTCCCATAAATGTTGTTCTGCTAGCGGAACCATCGACCAGATTGGTCGCGGCATAGATAGGCTTGTCATGCTTCTGGTCTGTCTCCTGATCGATACTCTAGCAGATGCTTCCAGGTGTCAGCCACGTATCAAGAATTTATTTGCCACATCACAAATGCTAATTTACCTGATAACATTTGCCCCCCAAAGTTTATTTACTACGAACAGTGAATAAACTTTGAACGTATGACTCTTCGGTAACCCCTCCTGACGTGTCAGGACCCTTCGTGCATTCTTGAAAAAAGCAAACTACTCCTGTCTAATCATGGCTTTTCAGTTCCCCAGAAACACTTTTGACGGTCATCACGTTTCCCCATACTTCGAAAAGGGAAAATTAATGATCACGCCTTTTGAATATCAGAGACAAACTTATATAAGATCACCAGAGCATTTCTTTCCTTTTCACGCACGCCACTACTCTGCCGAAAACCCTAAAAACCAGAGCTTTACCTTCTCCGGCGAACGTTCTCCTGTGCTTTCAAGACTCAAACGGTGGGCTTCTTGACTCCCGAAGCTCTCACTTCCACCTTCACGACCATTTTCCCTGGTAAGTTTCTTGAAACCTCATGCTTCTAATTTCTCGTGGTGCATGTTTTCTGATGGCGTACTGTTTGAGTTTTTTTTTTTTTGCCTCTGGTTTTTTAAGCGCCCATAGATAGAATATTTTTGTAGGCAGAGTAGGCTTATGAGTTGGTTTAAAACCCAGGATCAGTGCTTTTTAGGACGTAGAATCGAAGTAGCATTTCGATTTTTAAGCCAGTTGAAATTTTTTTTTTTTTTTTTTGCCCTAAGGGGAGTCGAAAAAGCTTTTCAGGAAAACTTTTCACTTCCACCCTTTGATCCACTTTTTTAACCGTTTGCACAGAAAGACTTCGTTTCTTGTTAGAATGCTGTTGTATAAAGGCATAACCTTTATACTCGACCAGCGCTATTCTAAAAGCTTTCTAGACTCTTCTGACCTCACCTCCCCATTCTTCTGTTTGCAGATTTTAATGCCAGATTTGTGGGGAGGTGAGAGACCCATCGATGATGACCTTCTCGCCCAGCTGCTCAAAGGAGAAGAACAACCAAACGATCGCATTCACCAGATACCTTTCTCACGAGCCTCTTCCAGACCACATCCTTCTCCTCTAATGGCCCGTTCAAAATCTTCTGGCAAGAAAAGGCCCGAGTCTGAAAGTAACCCTACTTCTCCTGCTCAGCCTGGCTTGCAGGCGGGGGCTCCCTCGACCAGTGGTCGAGAGAATCTTGTTCCTAACCCTAATATCCAAACTAGGGCTCGTCCTCGTCATAGGAATCCGCCTGATGTTGAGTGGTACACTCCCCCGGCCAGTTCGATGACCCCTCGGATGGTCGCCAATTGCTTCAGAAAATTCCCCCTTACGGGGGTAACCATTACACGTCCTACTGCGGACCAGAGGGCTAACTGTCCAGGAGGAGCGAATAGTGCCTGGTCCTGGTATCACATTGAACCGGGGGCTTATCTCCCTCTTCATCCTTTCTTTGTAGGGGTGGCCAATTATTTCGGCGTCGCCCCCTTCCACATAACCCCCAACGGATATAGGATGTTGGCTGCACTCTATGTCCTGTACAAACTTAACAAATGGCCAGAACCCTCACCTCATGAGGTCAACTACCTCTTCGACCTCAAGTCCAATCCTCAACACAACGGGACAGGCTTTTTCCACTTCTGTCACCAGGAAACCGGCCGGTCGTTCCTGAGTGGTACTACTCATGTCTCGAACGTGGGGCATTATAATAAGGAGTACTTCTTTACTCCGAACATAGCCAGTAGCAACTTGGCCTTCGCGAGAGGAGGTAAGAGCTTGCCTTTCGCTGGTCGATACTTTTCCCAGAGTATATTCTTTCATTTTTTTCTCAATTTTGACCTGTTTTTCAGGCCCCTGGCTACGTCCGACTCCAACACCAGACATGGTGTTGAGGTCCAATGCTCTGGCCAGGATGTCTGACGCAGCGAAAAGCGTCAAGGCCCTGATCATTGAAAAGAATTTGAGGTCGTCTGGCCTCCTGGCTCCTCGCCATGAAAATAGAGGGTCCGTGGTGGACGAAGCCACTGCCGAGGGGGTTCCCGGGCAGCAATCTCCTGTTCCTTCTCCCAGGAGGAGGCCTACAGGAGTTACGATTAGGGAACCCACGAGTAGCCCTTCTGCCAAAAGGCCTTCTGCTCCCCAAGGCAAGGGGAAAGAAAAGGCCACAGAGCCTGTTGTTGACTTGGGAGAGTCCTCTGATGACAATGGTAACTTTATTTCGCTTTTAAATGGTTTGCCAATTCCCTGTCATATGTTTGACGGGGACGGTAACTTTACATATGCTCCAAATTTAGGGCCAGACTTCTTCATGCCCGAAAATGAGTTTATGATTAATAGAGTCGATAATGTAATGACCAGTAGTTATAGCTCGGGTATTTACTTTGCTATCTTCTTTCTGTTGTACTACTTACTTTCACCTTTCTCTTCCTTATTAGCCCCTTGCGTTTACCTTCATGCAGATATGTCGACTCCCAACATCTTCGACATGTACCAGGCCGAGGAAGAAGAAGAAGTCCCCCAACTCTCTCGGAGATCGAGAAAGAGGGCTGGTGAATCCAGTCGGGGCCCTTCGGCCAAAAAGAGTCGACCAGAAGACCCTCCTCAGGGCACACCAACTGGGCAGAATCCTGCGCCAACTGGGCGCACTCCTACTCCTGCTCCTGCTCCTTCCAAACAGCAAAATACTCCAGTTCGGCTCAATCCTCCAGTTGCGCCTGCTAGGGAGCATCTCTCTCGTGAAGAGGCCCATGGGGCTAGGCTCGTGAGCCGTGCCATCAGATCTGCCAAGGATCGTCTTGACCGCATAGGCAAAGGCGAGCAAATTGGGACTGCCATGCTCCAAGCTGAAGAGTTACCGGTCGACCAGATCATGAACAGGGCTCTGAACGAGATCTCCAGCGTAAGTGTTTCTTTATTCTTCAAGTCTTGTAGTTTTTTAGACCTTGTGATAAGTCCTAACTCCTTTTTCTTTGTGCACAGGCCTTGCTTTCTGCCACTACTGCTCGTACCCGAGCTCAGGTTCTTGTCGAGCAGGTCGAGGCAAAAGCTATCGAGAAATATCAGGTGAAGGCAGCCGAGGAGCTTTCGGCTGCTGAGGCCAGGCATGCTACGGAGTTGGAAGCGATGGTCCGAGAGAGGGATGCAGCGGTGACCAAACTGTCCACGGCCGAAGCTGCAAAAGATGCAGCGGTTAAGCTGAGGGAAGAGTACCGGTCGTACAACAAAACTCATCTCCGCGAGATCAAGCATCTGGAGGGGGTAGTCAAGACTAAGGATGATACTATTGCCACTCTTGAGGGCAAGGTGCAGCAGTTGGAGCTTGACAACTCCAAGAATCTTGAAAAGTACAAAAGGACCACACTCTGATGTTTCTATAACTTCTGGAAACACAATCAGGGTGCTGACTTTAGCTACCTTTCAGAGGAAGTCAGAGCTGCGGAGTTGGCTCGGTGTGCTGCTCAACTGGCTGAAGAGGAGGCAAGAGCTGCGACTCCTGCAACCCCAAGTGTCGTTGGTTTGGAAGAAGGAACCATCAAGGAAGTGACTGACCAGGATGCTGCCCAAGATCCTCTTGCCCCCTAGGCCTCTTAAATTTTATTAACTATTTTTCTTTCTTTTTGAACATGCGACCCACGGGTCGTGATGTAAAGACAATAGTTTCTTTTTAAATTTTGCTGCACGGGCAGTAAATCTTTTTTTTTATTTGAACAGTTACATCCAAGCAGCAATGCTTGCGGTGTAAAATCTTAACTCTTGGTGCTATAATATTTTTATTTATTATAACATTTGTCCGTATGACCGAACTTAGCATAGTACTTTGGCATGATTTAACAGAACATAAATTTTGAAAAATACACTAAGTACTGTAGCATGCTTTCACTCATTTTGTTCATGTGTTTACATACCTTGAGAGTATGCTTTGCTATCGATATGCCTTATATGCCCCCCAAGTGATCGAGGAGCTTTAGGTCCTTGGTCACTTGCCTTGACTATGGCCTGTTCGAACATTCCTGTCCGTGCGGAAAAAATGATACTTGTGATGGACACCACAGCAAAACAACACACGTAATGAACAAATACTTGCAAATATAAATTCACAACAGGTTGGCAAGAATGACTGGCTGAGCACAGTCCCTTATAATCTCATATTAAAAATGGACTAACATGTCTTTACGAGTGATTCTGAAACAGAATCTTACATATATGAGCAGTTAGCCATACATCGTGGCTAACCCTCTTTGCAAAACTTGTAAAAATTAATAGAAAAATCTAAACAAGCCAGTCCTTTAAGAAGGGCTGTTTATTGATAATACTTGCGCAGGTGTTCTCCATTCCAATAGCGTGGAACGAGATCTCCGTTTAAGCGTGCAAGTTTGTAGGTGCCTGGGTGAAGGACTTCTTCAATCTGGTAAGGTCCTTCCCAGTTAGGTCCGAGCACGCCAGCAGTGGGGTCGCGGGTATTTAAGAAAACTCGTCGTAGCACCAGATCTCCGATGTTGAATTTTCTTTCTTTAACTTTGGAGTTAAAGTACCGGGCGACTTTTTGCTGGTAAGCAGCAACTCGGAGTTGAGATTTTTCTCTTATCTCATCGATCGAGTCTAAGGACTCCATCATCAACTGGCTGTTCGCGTTCTGGTCGTAAGTCAAACGCCGATGTGAGGGGGGATCCAGCTCGACAGGTAACATTGCCTCATATCCGTAGGCTAGAGAAAATGGGGTATGCCCCGTCGCTGTTCGATGAGATGTTTTATACGACCAGAGGACTTCAGGTAGCTGTTCCGGCCACGTTCCCTTAGCTTCTTCAAGCCTTTTCTTCAGAGTGTCCTTGAGGGTTTTGTTTACAGCTTCGACTTTCCCATTCGCTTGGGGGTGCGCTACTGAAGAAAAACTCTTAATAACTCCGTGCCTCTCGCAGAAATCGGTGAACAGGTCGCTGTCAAATTGGGTCCCATTGTCTGACACTATCTTTCTGGGCAAACCATACCGGCATACAAGGTTCTTGATGACAAAGTCGAGAACTTTCTTGGTCGTGATAGTTGCGAGTGGTTCAGCTTCTACCCATTTCATGAAGTAATCGACTGCCACGACCGCGTACTTTACTCCTCCTTTTCCTGTTGGAAGTGACCCAATCAAGTCTATTCCCCATATTGCGAAAGGCCACGGGCTCTGCATCTGTTTTAGCTCGTTTGGTGCTGCTCGTGGGATTTTGGAGAACCTTTGACATTTATCACACCTTCGTACGTACTCCATTGAATCCTCGTTCATTGTTGGCCAGAAATAGCCCTGTCTAAGAACTTTTTTCGCCAAGCTCTGCCCCCTAGCATGATCCCCGCAGAAGCCTTCATGCACCTCTTTCATGAGTTCCTTAGCTTTCTCTGGTGTGATGCACCTGAGCAGTGGCATTGAATATCCTCTTCAGTACATAACACCGTCGAGTAGTATGTATCTAGCAGCCCGCCTTTGCAGAGTTCTGGCCTTGTTTCTATCTGCTGGCAATGTCCCATTTGTCAGATACTCCAGGTAAGGGGCCATCCATGTATCTTCTGCACGAATTTCCATGTTGGCTTCGACCACATTTATGCTTGGTTTACTTAATCTCTCTACTGGGACTATGTTCAAGGTGTCAGCATCTTTAGCACTTGCAAGTTTGGCCAAGGCGTCTGCATTCGAATTTTGGTCTCGCGGAATCTGCTGAAGGGTGTACTTTGTAAACTGGGCTAGCAAATCTTTCATTTTGTTAAGGTAGGCCATCATCTTTAATCCTCGCGCTTGATATTCTCCCAGGACCTGATTCACGACCAGCTGAGAGTCGCTGTAAACATCGAGCGCTTTTATACTCATATCCCTGGCCATTCTCAGCCCAGCGAGGAGTGCTTCGTATTCTGCTTCATTGTTTGACGCTGCGAAGTCAAACCTGATTGCGCAGTGAAATCGATGCCCTTCGGGCGTTATCAATATCACTCCTGCTCCTGCGTGGGATTCATTGGATGATCCATCCGTGAATAGCTTCCACGAAGGAGTCTCGTCTTGAGGCATGGGCGTGTCAGGTTGTTTGCACAGCTCACTGTTGGGGAGTTCGGTGAACTCCGCAATAAAATCGGCCAAGGCTTGCCCTTTTATTGCTGTTCGTGGTGAATAAGTTACATCAAACTGTCCTAATTCGACCGCCCATTTTAATAGTCGTCTAGCCGCCTTAGGTTTTTGGAGGACTTGCCGAAGGGGCTGGTCGGTCAGAACTGTGATAGGATGGGCTTGGAAGTACGGACGCAACTTTCTGGAGGCTAGGATTAGGCAATATGCCAATCTTTCGATCGGTGGATATTTCAATTCTGCACCGATGAGCCTTTTGCTGACGTAATGAACAGCTTTCTGTACGCCTTCTTCCTCCCGTATTAGTACCGCACTAGCAGCAACTTCGGTAATCGCCAGATAAATATACAAAGTCTCTCCTTCGATTGCCTTTGATAGGATGGGAGGTTGCGACATATGAGTCTTTAAGGTCTGGAATGCTTGCTCGCAGTCTTCCGTCCATTCAAACTTCTTATTTCCCCTGAGTAGATTGAAGAATGGAACGCACTTGTCAGTTGATTTTGAGATGAATCTACTCAGGGCAGCGATCCTTCCGGCCAAGCTTTGTACATCCTTGATTTTCTTCGGCGACTTCATGTCGATCAGGGCTTTTATCTTGTCGGGGTTGGCCTCGATTCCTCTTGAATTTACTATAAACCCCAAAAACTTCCCTGATCTGACTCCAAAGGAACATTTGAGGGGGTTTAATTTCATCTGATACTTGTTCAGCACGTCAAAGCATTTCTGCAAATCCCTCACATGTCCTTCTGCCCTTTTAGACTTTACGAGCATGTCATCCACATATACCTCCATGCTTATCCCAATTAGTTCTTTGAACATGTGGTTGACCAGTCGTTGGTAAGTCGCACCTGCGTTTTTCAGTCCGAAGGGCATTACTCTGTAACAATACAAGCCCGTATCGGTCCGAAAGCTGGTGTGATCCTCGTCAGGGGGGTGCATGCTGATTTGGTTGTAACCCGAATATGCATCCATGAACGAGAGGATCTCATGTCCTGTAGTTGCATCGACTAGCTGGTCGATCCTCGGGAGTGGGAAGCAGTCTTTTGGGTAAGCCTTATTGAGGTCTGTAAAATCCACACAGGTCCGCCACTTGCTGTTAGGCTTGGGGACCAGCACCGAATTTGAGACCCACGACGGATAAAACGCTACTCTGATGAACCCGTTTTCTTTAAGTCTTTCGACTTCTTCTTTCAAGGCCTTTGACCTATCTTTATCGAGCAGCCTTCTTTTCTGTTGCACCGGTGGAAAGGCTTTGTTTATGTTCAGGACATGGCTAATTACTGCAGGGTCTATCCCAACCATGTCTTTATGCGACCAGGCGAAAACTTCCTGGTTATTTTGCAAGAATCTCACCAGTGCCTGTTTTGTGGCGGGTTCTAAATTCTTCCCAACCCTTACGACTCTGGTTGGGTCTTTTTCATCGAGTTGGACCTCTTCCAGGTCCTCGATGGGTCCTATATTTTCTTCAAAATCCCCAAAGCGAGGATCCAAATCTATATCCTCACTTTGGGCAACGCCCTATTTGGTGACTTTATCACCTGATTGGGTTTGCCTATCTTCTGTCATCTGTAATCGTTCTGGGGTAGCGCTCCTCGATGCTCCACTTTTTGCCTTTGTGATCGAGGCGTTATAGCACTCCCGGGCTTCCCTTTGGTTTCCCAAAACACATCCTACCCCTGTGTCCGTTGGGAACTTCATGGCTAGGTGCCACATGGAGATGATAGCCTTCAGCTCAACCAGTATGGGTCTTCCAATAACGGCGTTATACGCTGAAGGACAATCAACCACTACAAAAGTGGCGAGTAGTGTCCTTGAGGCAGGCGTTGTACCCGTTGTTATTGGGAGTTTGATCATTCCGGCTGGTGCGAGTCCTTCTCCAGAGAAGCCGTATATGGTTTGATTGCAGGGCTCCAAGTCCTTTACGGACAATTTCATGCGTTCCAACGTTGATTTATACAGGATGTTCACTGAACTTCCTGTATCGACCAGTACTCTTTTTACCATCATATTGGCCATCTGGATATCCACGACCAGCGGATCGGAATGTGGGAACCGGACGTGTTGGGCATCGTCCTCAGAGAAGGTTATCCCGTACTCCTCTGAGCGAGCCTTTTTTGGCGTGCGGTCCTCCACAGTCATCATCTCGATGTCCTGGTCATGGCGTAGAGTTCGAGCATATCGTTCTCTGGCCTTTCCGCTATTTCTCGCGAGGTGTGGGCCTCCACAGATGGTTAAGAGCGTTCCGGCTACGGGGGCAGGCTGTAATGGTGGCGAGCGCTGGCGTGTAGACGTCTGCTCGTTGCCACCTGGAGCTTCTCGTTGGGAAGTTCCCGAGGCCCGTACATACCTTCTCAAGTGTCCTTGTCTTATAAGGAACTCGATTTCGTCTTTTAACTGGTTGCATTCATTAGTGTCATGTCCGTAGTCGTTATGGTAACGACAGAACTTGGTGGTGTCTCTTTTCGAAATGTCTTTTCGAATGGGCCCGGGTTTCTTGTAAGGCACACTAGAGCTCGTGGCCTGGTAAACCTCTCCCCGAGACTCGATGAGGGCAGTGTAGTTAGTGAACCTAGGTTCATATCGATTACCCTTTGCTCGTTTATTGTCGGAGGTGGAAGGTTCGTTATATGGCCGTTTCCCACCATTTTTGCCATTATCGTTGCCGTTTTTATGGCCTTTGCCATTGTTATCAGGTTTGGACCCATTGGCGGCTTTGGAAGGTTCAGAGGCCTTTTTACCCTTGTTCGAGGGTTTCCCATCGTCAGCAATGGCTTCCTCGAGCTTTATGTAACGATCAGCTCGATCCAAGAACTCTTGGGTTGTTTTAACTCCTTCCTTTCGGAGACTTTTCCAGAGGGGAGAGCAACGCTTTACCCCTGCGGTAATGGCCATCGTCTTGCCTTCGTCCCCTACTGTTTTTGCTCCAGCCGCCGCCCTCATAAATCGTTGGACGTAGTCCTTCACTGACTCTCCGTCCTGCTGGCGGATCTCGACCAGTTGGTTTGCTTCAGTTGGGTGGACACGACCCGCGTAGAACTGTCCGTAGAATTCCCTTACGAACATTTCCCAGGAAACTATGCTTGCAGGTGGGAACTTAAAAAACCACTCCTGCGCGGCTTCAGAAAGTGTTGCAGGAAAGATCCTGCATCCAGCGTCTTCGGACACTTTCTGAATGTCCATCTGGATTTCAAACTTATTCACATGCGAGACGGGATCCCCGTATCCATCAAAGTTCGGGAGCGTAGGCATCTTGAACTTGCTGGGAGTCTCTGCGTTGGCTATCCTTTGGACAAAAGGAGTGCCCTTTCTTCTATCGTGGTTGATGTAAGAGGTCCTTCCCCCGACCAGCTGTTGCACAGCCTGATTGAGTGCGTCTATCTGGGCTTGTAATGCAGTAGGAATAGCTCCGGTTTCTGCTGCTAGAGGGATGTTCTCACCATGCTTCTCTCGACGATCATTGAGTATGTCCCTTAGGTCTTCCTCCCTTCTCCGTTGCTCGCTACCTCCGAGCCGGTTGAAGACATTATTTTGCCTGGGTCGCCCTCCAGCATCTTGCCTATTTGGTTGGTCACCTTGAGGTATTTGGCTCCTGCTTTTACCTCTATTTCCGTTCCTCCCATCAGCATTGCCATTGCCTGAGTCAGCTTCGTTGTATCCGTGGCCATCTTTGAACCTTGATTGGCTGTGGTAAGATTGGCTGTTTCCTCTATTTCCGTCCCTGGCAGAAACGCCCCGAGCGTTAGAGGGTGGCCTGCGCTGGTCGCGATGTCCCCGTGCACTATCATGCCGTGGGGGTCCACGGACCGCAGAGCCTAACTCCGAGTCCCTCCTGTTACCAGGAGGGTAGCGGCCTCTGTTCGCTTGGTGTGGCCCATCATTCTCACGGTGTCTAGGACTACGAGGCTGTCGCTCGGCCCTATTCTGCCTTTGCTGCGGGGGATTACCTCGAGCAGCTTGGGATGGTGGATTTGCCTCGGGGTCCAGTGGGACGTCGTCCTGGGGCATTTGAGGCTGCTCGGGCCTTTGCGGACTTGAAGGATGGATTGGTGGGCTAGGATTGGGACCCTTCTGAGGTGGCCCATTCTCAGGTTGGTTAGGCTGCGAGGCAGGTGCGGCCTGATTTCTTGTCAACAGCAGGGCTGCTTCGAGGGCTGCCATGGCTTCAGTCTGGCGGCGATCCACCTCTGCCTGTCTCTCGCTCAACTCCGCCCGCTGACGGTCAAGTTCCTGCTGCTGCCTTGCCATGGCTTCTGCGGCAGTCTCTTGATTGGCCCTCAGACTAGCCAATTCTTCTTGCAACGCGCCCAGGGTGCTCTTCAGCGTCGCGTCGTCCATTTCCTCCTCTTCAAAATCTAGTTGCGGCTCATCTTCCGCCATGCTTGCGGGTGGAGGAGGAGGTGGTGGATTCGATGGTGCAGTGGCGGCAGTTTGGCCAGCTTTCCTTCCTGCTTTCGCCATCGGTTTTCTTAACAGCAATGAATTGTCCTCTCAATGAAAGCACCAGAATGTTGACCCACGATATGGCCAACTGACACGGAGTCAAAATATGAATGATATGGACAAATATAAAGAAAATAGTATAATGACGAAAGTAAAGAAAACACATCAATTTATAGTGGTTTGGCCCCAGGATCTGGTAATGACCTACGTCCACTTAGAATTATATTGATATGAAATCAGAAGTGTGATCAGAGAACTTGGGTTCAATGAGTTTCAGCACTTCACTTAAAGAAATTCTATCTCCCTCTATGGTTCTTTGTTCCAAAAGAAAAAGGGTCCCTTTCCCTTGAGCTATATCTTGCTATTTATAGGCTCAAGGAGGGTTACAGATTATTGTTGCAGATATTTATACCCTAAATGGCGGGATATTCAAAAGATTGCATGAGATAAATTCGGGATTCACAAAGATCTTCCCATAAATGTTGTTCTGCTAGCGGAACCATCGACCAGACTGGTCGCGGCATAGATAGGCTTGTCATGCTTCTGGTCTGTCTCCTGGTCGATACTCTAGCAGATGCTTCCAGGTGTCAGCCACGTATCAAGAATTTATTTGCCACATCACAAATGCTAATTTACCTGATAACACATGGAAATGAAACAAGATGTCCTTCATTTCTCTTTCCGGCACACATCTTCTGATAATCAAATCCGGACCTTGTTTGAATAAAAACGGATCATCCCAGTAGTAGTTCTTCACATCATGATAAAACTTTTTCAATCTCTGCCCTACAAATTCCGGTGGCACTACGTTGGCAGCCAAATAATTCACATAATCCGCAAACCATGGCACCAAATCATCCTCCACTGCAAATAATTGTTCATCTGGGAAACTCTCATTAATCTCTCCTGCAGCAAGTTCTGACTTATCCCCTAACTCAAGTCTTGATAAGTGATCCGCCACCAAATTCTCTGTACCCTTCTTATCCCGAACCTCCATATCAAACTCTTGTAAAAGAAGCAC
This sequence comes from Humulus lupulus, assembly GCF_963169125.1. Classification (NCBI taxonomy): domain Eukaryota; kingdom Viridiplantae; phylum Streptophyta; class Magnoliopsida; order Rosales; family Cannabaceae; genus Humulus; species Humulus lupulus. The sequence goes on from NC_084797.1 coordinate 239,382,015, forward strand.
CCAACGAATAAGTCTGGGTTTAGCATCTTTCTTAGCAATAAGATGCCTGATTGCGGAATGATCAGTATACACAATAACTTTGTTCCCCATCAAATACGGCCTGAATTTGTCGAATGCATAGACAATGGCAAGAAGCTCCTTCTCAGTGGTGGTATAATTCAACTGAGTGCCATTTAGTGTTCTGCTGGCATAATAGATAGTCCGAAATACTTTGTTAACACGCTGCCCCAGAACCGCACCCACTGCAAAATCACTTGCGTCGCACATTAACTCAAACGGCTGGTCCCAATCCGGTGAAATTACTATAGGTGCCGACACCAACTTCTGCTTTAGTATCCTGAAAGCTTCAAGACACTTCTCATCAAACTCAAATGGCACCCCATTCATCAACAATGCCGAGAGTGGCTTAGAAATCCTGGAGAAGTCCTTTATAAATCTTCTGTAAAACCCCGCATGACCAAGGAAACTTCTCACTCCCTTAACTGAAACTGGAGGCGGAAAATTCTCAATAGTAGCAATCTTAGCCCTATCGACCTCAATACCATTCTTAGACACCTTGTGCCCAAGTACTATGCCTTCATTTACCATGAAATGGCATTTTTCCCAATTCAAGACTAGATTCGCCTCTTCACATCTTCTCAGCACAGCCTCCAAATTCATCAAACAATTGTCAAAAGAAGACCCCATCACAGAGAAATCATCCATAAAGATCTCAATGCTCCGTTCCACCATATCAGAGAAAATAGCCATCATACACCGTTGAAAAGTGGCAGGGGCATTGCACAGACCAAACGACATACGACAGAATGCAAAAGTACCATATGGGCAGGTGAAGGTCGTCTTTTCTTGATCCTCAAGAGCAATGGCTATTTGATGGTATCCTGAATAGCCATCCAGAAAACAGTAATACTGGTGTCCAGCCAATCTATCTAACATCTGATCAAGGAACGGCAGTGGAAAGTGATCTTTTCTGGTTGCTTTATTCAGTTTACGATAATCTATACAAATCCTCCAACCAGTTACGGTACGCGTCGGGATAAGTTCGTTATTGTCGTTTTTCACCACTGTAATCCCTCCTTTCTTAGGGACTACCTGAACTGGACTCACCCAACTACTGTCTGAAATAGGATAGATCACCCCAGCATCTAACCACTTCAAGATCTCCTTCCTTACCACCTCTTTCATTGCTGGATTCAATCGACGTTGTGCTTCAATAGAGGGCTTACTGTCATCTTCCATCAAGATTTTGTGCATAACTGTGGATGGACTTATCCCCTGAATATCTGCTAATGTCCATCCATTTGCCAACTTATGAGTTCTCAACACCCTTAACAATTTTTCCATTTCCTCATTAGAAAGAGAAGAAGACACAATAACTGGTAAAGTCTCCTTCCCACCCAGAAAAACATAGCGAAGATGTGCAGGCAATGATTTCAATTCCAGCTCTGGAGGTCTCTGAACTGATGGTAATGGTCTCTCAGGTCCTTGGCCCAAATCTTCATATTTGCAATTATAAATTGGCCCTTTAGAATTCAACCACTGTACACACTCTTGGACCTCACTGTCTGACTCAGCATCTATATCTCCAATTGTCAAGCTCTTCTGAAGTGAATCCTCTGTGAGATTAATTTCAGCCACCGCTTTCTCTACCAGGTCAACTCTGAAACAGTTGTCATTGACATTTGCAAACTTTAAGGCCTTAAACACGTTGAATACTACTTCTTCGCCCTGAACTCGCAGTGTCAACTCACCTTTTTGAACATCAATCAAAGCATGCCCAGTAGCTAAAAATGGCCTGCCCAGAATGATTGGCACATCCATATCCTCCTCCATATCCAGAACTATGAAATCTGCCGGAAAAATGAACTTATCCACCTTCACAAGAACATCCTCTATGATTCCTCTGGGGTGTTTCACTGATCGATCTGCTAACTGTAGAGTGACTGTTGTAGGACTAGCCTCCCCCAAACCAAGTCTTCTGAATACAGACAAAGGCATCACATTTATACTCGCCCCCAAATCACACAAAGCATGCTTACATTCAAATTTCCCAATTGTACACGGTATAGTAAAGCTCCCCGGATCTCTCAACTTTTGGGGTAACTTTCTCTGCAATATCGCACTGCACTCTTCAGTGAGTGCCCCCGTCTCATACTCCTCCATCTTTCTTTTCTTTGACAGAATCTCTTTCATAAATTTGACATAACTAGGCATCTGCTCTAATGCCTCAGCAAATGGAATATTGATGTGCAGCTTTTTGAATACCTCTAAAAACTTAGAAAACTGTTTATCAAGTGTAGTTTTTCTAAGCCTCTGAGGATATGGAACTTGAACTGGCTGACTATCAACAACGGGAGGACACTTGTTTGAACCCTGGTGGTCTTCAGTAACCCCATTCGCTTTATTATCTGATTTCTCACCCAACTCTTCATTCTGAACCACTGACTTTTGTACACTGGGCTGCTCCACTTGCTTACCATTCCTCAACGAAATTGCTTGACAATTCTCCTTAGGATTTACCACAGTATTACTAGGCAAATTCCCTTGCGGTCTGTTATTAAGCATGTTGGCCAACTGACCCACTTGTGTCTCAAGGTTTCGAATAGAGGATCTGGTCTCAGTCATGAATTGAGTCTGAGTATTAGTGAGGGTCAATAAGGCTGCTTGCAATTCATTAGGCTTTTCTGGTTGAACTTGCGGTCTAGGCTGGTGTGATGATGAGGCTTGATTCATAGGCTGTTGTGGCATGTGCTGCTGGTATGGCCCTTGAAACTGTGACTGTTGGCCCTGATTATTTCTCCATGAGAAATTTGGGTGATTTCTCCACCCAGGATTATAAGTATTGGAGAACGGATTCTGATAAGGCCTCTGAAAATTACCAACTGCCTGTACCTGAGCCTGATTAATTGGCATATTACCATACATGTTGGCCGCTGTACACTGTTCATATAAATGAGGCCCTCCACATATTTCACACCCTGATTGCATCTGTATAGCCTGGGCTTGAGCTGAGATCTTGTTTTGTTGCAACTGCTTTGTCAATGAAGCAACCTGAGCAGTTAAAGCAGGTATAGCATCTAATTCATGTACCCCAGCTACTTTTCTCTGTGAAGTATCTCGTTCGGCAGGCCACTGATAATTGTTCATAGCCATCTCCTCTAACAATTCATATGCCTCATCAGCCCCTTTACTCATGAAAGCACCACCTGCTGCTGCATCTATTATAGTGCGAGTAGTACCGCAAAGCCCATTATAAAAATTGTGGACTAACATCCACTTCTCTATACCATGATGAGGGCATTTTCTGAGCAGGTCTTTGAATCTTTCCCATGCATCGTACAATGACTCTCCCTCATTCTGATAGAAGTTATTGATTTCTCCCCTCAACTTAGCAGCTTTTGCAGGAGGAAAGAACTTTGAGAGAAACTTCTGAGCTAGTTCCTCCCATGTATTGATTGAGTTGGCCTGTAGAGAAATAAGCCAACTTTTTGCCCTGTCCCTTAGTGAAAAAGGGAACAATCTCGGCCTTATTGCATCATCGCTCACCCCATTAAACTTAAACGTTGCACATAGCTCAAGGAAATTTACTATGTACAAGTTAGGATCCTCATTGGGGAGACCACCAAACTGGACAGAAGTCTGGACCATTTGTATCATCGCCGGCTTAATCTCAAAGTTATTGGCAGTAATAGTCGACGGCCTAATGCACGAGTGTACTCCTGTGACAGCGGGGAGCACATAATCTCTTAATGCTCGCACATTTTGGTCCTGAGCGATATGATTCTGACCATCATTGTTGTTAACCCCGTCTCTTTGGTTGGCAGCCATTGATGCTTCCAACCTCTTTTTCCTTCTGTTTTGTCTGCAGGATCTTTCGATTTCAGGATTAACAGGAACAAGATTTGCAGATCCTTCACGTCGCATACAAAAGATTCACCTATTAAAACAGAACGCGACAACTTGGATTAGTTCAAATAATAAAAACAGTCAAATTAGAATAAAAATTAACTATCTTGATATTAATAGAATATCAATTCCCCTGCAACGGCGCCAAAAACTTGTTGCGAATTTTTACTACTGCGCAAGTATACGCAATCGAATAAACAAGTAATAGTAGTGGAAATATATTATCGTTCCATCAGGGAATTGATCTAATAATTACCAATAGCAAACTTTTATTTCTATTTGACTAATGAAATTTTAATGACAATTAACAATGAACAATAAACTAAGAAAGCACAATTTAATTAACGAAATTTAATATAAGCGAAAGATTAGAGTATTCTAATTTCATCAACCTTCAATTCTATTCAATCAATAATACTACTAATATGTTTCTGTGATCTATGGTTATAGCAAGTTTACTAATGACAATTCTCTCCTCTCTCAAGATATAAAATATTCAGTTTACCTGCGAATTTTCTACATGCCGGTGATAAATTCTACACATAAACCGCATTAAGAACAAAAACCTAATTGCTACACAAACCAATTTGATACTTTCGTTCTAAATTGAAATCTATGTCTATTGTCTAAAGCTATTCCAATTCTCACTTTTCAGATATTGAATTAAAACCAATAATCATGCAACAGATGGCCAATCAATTACAAGCATTAAACATAAGAACAATAGATAACCATAAATTCAAAGATTCATATAAATTGCATTAAAGACGAATAGAATATCCAGTGACTACATTAAAATACTCTAAATACGAATTTAGTTCATAATATTAAACTTCATCATCCAATCTAAAATTCAAAAACATAAAAATAAACACAAACGAAATAAACGTGGATTCTTCTCTGTTTCTTTCCCTTTGCCGTCAGAATGCCTTTTTTCTTCTGTCCCTCTCGATCTTCTTTTTATTCTTCTTACCAAAATCCCAAAAACCTACGAATTTCCATGAAAATTTCCAAAAATGCCCTCGTGCCAATATATCGCCTATGATGCTGCGATATATCGCCTGGTGAATTTTCTCGATGAAAACGCGAGTTTCTGATGTCGTTTCTGCAAAGACAAAATTTGGAATTCCTTCTTATGCCGATATATCGCCCAAGGCAGGCGATATATCGCCTGTACCATATTTCCACATATTGGCCAATTTTCGGCTACTAAAACCAACATTTATCCAAATTCTCGAACAAATCAGAATTATAACAACAAACTGCACAAGTTCACCAAACAGATTAAATAGAAACTTTCTCTTGAGAAAAACAACCAAATCAATCTGAAAATGTTATCAATAAGCGTATATTTTGTACGCTTATCATATTCATATTCAGGGATGATAGTGAATGGTGTGACATTTGTGACTCATGGTCGTGATATGAAGCTTAAAACACAAAATTGCGGTGTAATGGTGCCAAGTGAGGAAGGAGTGAACTACTATGGAGTTTTGGAAGAAGTAATTGAATTGTCCTACTTGATGGGTTACAGTGTTGTCCTATTCAAGTGTAGATGGTTCAATACAAGTAGAATTAAAGTGGAATCCAATTTTACGAGCGTATATGTGAAAGAAGAATGTTATAAAGATGATCCTTCCGTTCTCGCATCTCAAGCGAAGTTGGTGTATTATCTTCGAGATGTGAAAAATGGGGATGATTGGAGGCTCGTTAATGAATATATTCCAAGGAATGTATGGGATTTCTCAAATTCCGATGTTGATGATGCTGAAACCACAAATGATATACCAATATTGCAAGAGGTTAATTCTTCTTCATTTCAGTTGTGGGTAGAACTTCCAATTTTTGATAATCTTCAGTATGATCGGGTTGATGTCAATGCCACTAAAGTGTACAACGTCGATGATTTGGTTGGCGAAGGTTCAGATGAATTTGTTATCGATAATGAAGTTGAATTTGAAGACGACACGTTGGCCGAGTATGAAGACGATGAGGATGACGATAATGTTCTAGTTGATAGTGATAGTGATGTCCGTAATGATGTTGTAGTTAGTGATGATGAGGACAGTGATATGTAATTTAAACATGTGTATGTAAATTTTTATTTAATTCAATGAAAACTTTATTTATTATCATTAATTAATGATAGTATCAGATATAGGTACACACGCACCTATTGGATGCTTTGGGGATAGTTAATGTATTCATGTACTGGTACTCATTTTTTCAATATATTTGATGAAATATATTGAAAAAATGGGTAGTCGCACATGTCTGCTTACTATCTCCAAGGGATCTACTAGGTCGGAATAGGGTAGGTTGGGAAAGACAATGAGTAATAAAATGTTAATTCAATAACAAAAAACAATAGTGATGCACCTAGTGGATGCCTTGGGGATAATTAATGTATTCATGTAGTGGTTCTCATTTTTTCAAGATGTTTGAGAAACATCTTGAAGAAATGAGAATGACTACATGACTGCTTACTATCTCCAAGGGATCCACTAGGTCGGAATAGGGTAAGTTGGGAAAGACAATAAGTAATAAAATATTAATTTTATAACAAAAAATAATAGTGATGCACCTAGTGGATGCCTTGGGGATAGCCAATGTATTCATGTACTGCTCCTCATTTTTTCAAGATGTTTGAGAAACATCTTAAAAAAATGAGGAGAAGTACATGACTCCTTACTATCTCCAAGGGATCCACTAGGTTGGAATAAGGTAGGTTTGGAAATACCATAATGAATAAATGTTAATTTTATAACACAAAAAAACAGACATACATAATTTGAATTAGTTAATTAATGAATATTTTAATGTAGAATGGCCGAAACAAGTAATGACATAGGTGATGGCTCCAAGAGAGGCAGGGGAGCTTATTACGGTGCCAATATCGAGAAGGAGTTGGCCATCAAAAAAGTTAGTCATTTGAAAGTAGAGTTTGATGAAGAAACTGGAAAAGCTATTCAAAAGTACGGCAAATGGTTCAACAATTCCATGGCTCGTTATTTGCGTAGCACCGTACCCCTAACTACACTAGCTTGGGAACAAGTAAAACCAACTGATATCGAAGTTATTCGAAAGAGACTGTCTGTAAGCATTTTTTAAACCTTTAATAACTCATTATTAAATACTTTGTCTATCTTCATAATATTTTAACAAATTCCAATTTTAATTGTGATTTTAGGAAAAATTCATTTATCCAGGAGACAATCCAGTAATCAACGATGTCATGGTAAGAAAAATGCAAAAACATCTGACTGATTGGCGCCACACGATGAAGAAACACTGGGTAGATGTTGGAGGAGAGGTGGACAATGAGAGAGCGAAGTCAAAACCTTTTGTGTCGATTACTTCTTCTGATTGGGCAATTCTGTGTGATTTTTGGGCTTCTGATTCTCACCAGGTATGCTGTAGATTTTACATTAATTTTTAATTATAAAATTACAATTTAGATTAATGAGTACTGTTTTCTTTTTGAAGCGTATATCGAAGAAAAATAAAGAAGCTCGAGCTAAAATGACCATACCAGGAGGACACGGTTCCAAATTTGTCGTTGCCCATGTTTATGATCACGTAAATTATTATAACCTATATCCTTACATTTACGAAAATATTATAAATGTCACAATGTTTAAATAATTTGTTTTTTTAGATGGACCCATCTACTGGCCAGCTCCCGAGCATGATCGACACATTCGAGGACCTCCACAAAAAGAAGGATAAGTGGATTAGTGATGCAGCGGCGACAAAACATGTAAGTTGCATAACCTTAACTAATTTATGATCATTTAACTTTAAAAAAGTTTAGTAAATAATTAATAAATATTAATTATTAATTGGTTGTTGTCAATTAGTAATTATTTATTAATTATTAATTAAATTTTTAACAATGAAATCTTTATAATCTATGTGCCAATATTTTTATGATTAATGATTGTGGACTAAGATAAAAAAAGAATGTAATTAATGTTGTCCCCGTATCAGGGAGCTTGTGGACTAAAATAAATTTGGTCATGAAAATCCATATCTGAATCAAAAACATGCAAATATAGTTGATGTATATGTTTGGAGATGTAAATTCCCCATTAATGGAATTAACTGCACTTATCGTATATATCAACAACATCTTCATGATTTTGATTCAGATATGGATTTTCATGACCAAATTTACTTTAGCCCACTTGCTCCCTGATACGGGAACAAAATTAATTACATTCTTTTTCAATCACTGGTCTGCAGTCATTAATGATAGGATGTTGGCAGATAGATAATAAAGTTATATTTTATATGTTGTTATATTAAAAATTTATAAGTTAGGTTTTCAAATAATGTTATATTGGAATTCGAAATACGTGCTTTTTATTGTGCAGAATGAGATAACCGAGCGTCGAGCATCGCAGAGTACGCCCCTGTATCATCTGCTGCTTCTTGTGTCGGCGATAATGTCGACAGTCATTTCCCGCCTGATATGGATATTGTCACGGATGTCCTTGGACCCCGCTCACGTTATAAGAAAGGGTTTGGGGGGTTGCCTAGGTTGAAGGCAATTGGCGCAAAGAGGGCAGCATCTTCGTCAACTTCTCAAATGTCCGGGCAATTGCCACCTGAAATGGACAGCCTTTTCAAGCGAACTGAGGACATTATGCTAGAAAATCATAACCTAAAAAAGCATAATACTAAACTTGAGAGTCGTCAATGGCGTCAAGATCTCCTGCTCAGTGCTTTGTTGAAGCAGGTTGGTGAATTGGCTCCTGGTTTTACTGTTGACTTACCAGGCCAGGATTTGGACGAGGACGATGATGCTGACGGGGGCGGGAATGATGAGGCGGGCAGTATGCATTTGTAGAACTTTTTTTCTATTTATTTAAAGTTTAATTTATGAGACATTTATTTTACTAAATTACTTTTATATTTTAATGTTTGGTGGAGACAATAAATATTAATAGTTGTAATTTTTTATTTATTTATTTATAAAACTTTAATTTTAATTTTATTTCCAATTAAATAATATTACTAAAAAATTAAATAATTATTAATATATTCAAATTGAAAATTATTAATTAATATTAATATATTGAAAATAATATTAGTAATTTAATAAAAATTATTGTTTTAAAAATACTTTTACCGGCGCAAAATTACGTCGGCAAAAAGTTTCAATCTTAACTTCACATATAAACATTTCCCGGCGCAAAAATGCTCCACTAAAAAAGTCAACTTTTGTCGGCGCATTATTGCGCCGCTAAAAGTGTTTTCCACAACATCGCAACAAAATTTTTTACTGGCGCATCCTTTTTTTTACCGACGTATTTTTTCGTCGCCAAAAAAGATCATTGCCAGCGCATTACATTTGCGTCGGAAAAAGTAAAATTAGCGACGGAGATACGACGCGATTCTTTGCCGGCGCAAAAATGCGTCGGCAAAAACTCCATGGGTTTTGCCGGCGCAAAGTCCCCTTTTTTGTAGTGACAAATAAATTATTAATTATTTTGATGAATTTATTACATCAAACTTGGGAGGAGCTCATTCAAAACTTATTCGTACTATTAATGAGCATATAGTAAGAGGTTTGGTTTTGCCTCATCAACATAGAGCTAAGTTAAAACAAATATTTTAAATGTAGTAATTAATGCACGACGATAAGGTATACTATAGTTATAATAGTTTATACACAATTTGTACTAGCTTCTTGATCGTCAAATACAAGTACAAATAGTTATATTAAATTAGAATTGTCTTTATATGATCTCCAATTTAACTGTTTAAATAAATATTAAAAAGTTTCAGAAAGAGTAAAACAAAATATTAATTATATAAGGTTTCAGAGAAAAAAAATATGTTAAAAGTTATATTAGTCCCACATTGGTGGACAACAGATGAAAAGTAAGATTGAGTTTAATATAAAAAGATTGATTTTGTTGCTAACAAGAATCATGTTAATAAAATAAAAATGAAATCATATAAAAAAAACAAACACTAAAATGAAAAAGTAATATATAATTTGTAAATTTACCTATAATTTCAGTAACACATAAATTAAATAAATTTTTTATAGATAATTTTAATTTTTAATTTGTTATTATATATATTTTCCATTTCTGTTTACATTTCTCTAATTTATTTTGATATTATTTATAAGACAATCATTTAATTATTAAATAGAATTTGCCAATTATATAGATATTGTAAAAGGTATATGTGTCAAATTACATTCAATTTTTAGTTTTCTTTCATGTGGGAAGAGATTTAAGAACATATAGAGAAGTATATATATATATATATATAAAATTATTATTCATCACTATACAAAAAAAATCTTAACAAAGCCATGCATACACAACACAATTAATATTACAATGTCATCACTTTGCATATATATATATATATATATATATACACTTGTGTGTTCGAAAAACGTTTTCTTTACTTGTTCAAGCCTTTTTTGTTGTTTTCTTCTTTTGCTCAGGTTTGTATATTGTTTTCTTGGGTTTAGACATTGGTTTTGTCCTCGGCCTCCTGCTCCAACATTGCAAACTCCGGACGTTCTTAGCAGCCACATCAATAGTAATTGTGCAGTTTATGGTTATGGACTTCTTCTTCTTCTTCATAATCGACATCAGCTCCACTTTCCCATTCATCCTAGCCGAGCTACTCAGACTCAACTCACTCTCAAGTTCAGCACTGCTTGGCAATTTAGTTGAACTCAACATAACAATCACATCATTAATCTTTTTGGTGGACATCATTCCAGCCTTGCCCTTAGGAATAACAACTTGTCCCACGGTGGCTCCGGCGTAGGTGAAGTTGAGGGTGGTGGCTTGAAACTTGTAGGGCCCGAAGTTGGTGTTCTTGACTCTAACTTGGGTTGAGAAGCTCCTATCAAAAGATGGCGACTTGGTAGTGGTTGTCTGCGTTTGGAGCTGAATGTTGTCTAGTGTCAGCACCGGAGACTTAACTTTCATGATAGTTAGTGCAAGTGTTGTGATAACAATGACCTGGAAGATTACAAAAGCAACCACATATGTGGCTATTTTGATCATCTTCTTGCGTTTAAGCTCCTCAGCTGATAAATCGCCTGATTCTTGATCGCTTCTAGTGTAATCATCAGCTTTCGCCAAAGGGTGCTCTTCATTCTTCTCAGCCACCATTTTAGGATAGAGAAGATATGATGATCACTAAAGAGGCAATGAATGTGTACTTTGGTTTTGGTTTTTATCTGAAATTGATTTGGAACTCGATGATGTTTTGGTTTGTGGTGAGATCAATTATGGGTAGTGGATATTTATAGTGCATGGTTTGAATATTTGGTCAATTGGATTATAGTATTATGTTTTGGAAACGTGAGCATATATAGTTTAAACATTTTTATATTGAGTTTAACGCGCCAAGGATGAGGTTATTGACTTCCTGATGGTAATGGGAAAACTATAATGAAATTAAAATAAGATAATCACAAAAAATTGTGTATAAAATTTAGCGGTATGACGATTTCCAAGTCAGCAGAAGAAATTGTGTATACATCAACAAGCCTATATAGGAGTGCATAATTTACTAATAAATATGCAGCCAGAGGATGATTAAAAAATGATTCTGTACTAATATATAAGTTTATATTGCACCACGGGAAAAATTAATAAATTGTAGATAAAGAAATTTTGTAAGCGATAGTAATCGGGACCACTATCAAGAATCGAAAGGAGTACTTAAAAAAGAGGGAGTGTCAATTCCTTTAAATTTGGCCTAGTTAAATAAACTATAATATTAGTCCCATCGGTGGAAGACATATAATTAAGTGAAATGTAGGGAGATCTCTATAAAATGATTGATTTAGTTACTATTAAAAAATAAATTAAATAGTATTCTTTTGAAAGAGAAATTGGTAAATTTTGTAATAAGCTCAAAAGAGAAATATTAGTAACAATTTTTTACAATTTTCAATAGAAAGAAAACTCTTACAGAATTTTCAACTAAGTCTAACGCGTCATAATTTTCAACTTGTAGTCATTTTTTGGTTCACTTGCATCGTTTTATATGTTTTGTGTATGAAAAATGTAATCAACGGTTTGATTTCTTCCGGATTATTCCGAAATTAACATATAAACTTACTAATAGTGTTTACTTAACTATTTGCAGTTAAACCAGTTTGATTGGTGTCAATCTCACCATGAGATCATAGTTTTTAGTAACCTTTGATAATTAACTATTAGTTTAGAACTAATCAACGATTTGGTTGTATATATAGTGTTTCTAGATACATATTCCCTAATATTTATAACTGTTCTTATTAATTGTTAGTACTTAAAGTGTTATTATTTGTGTGTGACGTAGTTAATCTAACTACGAATTAGTTATTTCTGCAACATTACTTAATTCTTAGTTAGTTGAAAAGTAATAAATAGTTCGATTGAGTCATGAGTGTTTAAATATCAACAATCGAACTAACTAACTGTTAACACGGTTTTTCGCCAACAGTGAATTAAGAAAATAACAAGGTTGAATTAGTGCTTGATGATAAACCGATATAAGAAATTAACTCTCAAGAACTCTGATCTTTTTACGTGGTTCAGTGATTAAAATCCACCTAGTCTACGAGTCTATATTATTACTGATTCTCTCTCTCAATTTTGGCAGAGTTTCGGTATTACAGAATAATTCTCCCCCCTCCTGTCCAATATTCTCCGGTATTTATAGAGAAATTCCTTGGACAAGTTTGGGCAACCGCGTAAGTCAATAACGGATTTACATATTTATTACATTTAATATGAAATATTCTCACTTATACTAGAATATGATCTGATCATGAAATAAATGGTCTCCTAATATCTAGGACATTAAATATCACAGGCTGACCATAAATGATCGTATAATATATCCGGGTCTTCGGGGATCCGCAAATACGCCATATATCCAAGTTATCACAGGCTGGATATGCCTTCGAACTCGTACTATGGAGGTCGTGCCTTATGAATATTATAAGCTTGCACTTCTCAACTTATGCATCCTTAACTTGTATAACCATCATGAAAATTGTGTTGTCTACGTGGATAATAAATGGACTCATTGGCTATTTCTTCCATGTGTTTATTTTCCAGTTGTACACAAGCCGAGTGAAAGACTCATGTTGAAATTAGGGTACACATTTTCCCCCCAAGACCCTGCTCGTGGTTTATGACGTCACCTTCTGACCTACCTAGTAGGGACTTTTAGACTTCTATTGCAATAAACCATGCCTGCCCACTACTCGAGTACTGCACACGTGGAACACTACAATTGACGTCTGTTCGGGTTTCAAGGACTACAATAATTGTCTTGTCACCTTTTTGCCACCATTTTTTCCTTTGAAACATAGCCCTTGGATCTTATACTGACCAAATCGGATGGCTCAAATTGATCAATGACGTTTATGTATAAATAGGGTGGACAATTTCCACAGTTCACCCCTTTTATTCGAAATCTTTCTTCATCTTCTCTCTTCTGTGTTTTCAAACCCTTATTCTTTCTCGGAGAAAACCCAAAAACCATTCGTTGCAAAAACTCTCCGAAACCCAGTTACTTAATTACTCAGGAGTCTTCTAGGAACTCTCCCTTGCAAAATCTACTTCTTTTATCGACGAACACACTGTAAGTCTTTTTTTTTCGAAGAAACTTTTTCTTTACTGATTTCTGTGTTTTATTTACCATGCTCATCCACACGTCACCGTAGTCAATATTAGGTTATTTTCTAAAAAAATTTGGCACATAGGCTTCGACTTAGGTTTACTGAGTAGGTCTTAAAATATTTCTTAAAACTATGATATTCATAAAACTGGATAATTTCTTGATAAATTTGGGTAGCTTATGGCGAATTTTAGGAAATACCCATTAGGGATATAGAAGATGAAAGGTTAGGGGTTCGAAACCAGATTACTTAGAGAACACACTTCTTGCGTAGTTTTACTCTAAACCGCCCCCAAGGACAGTAGTGGCCGGATTTTCTGACACACGAATCCCTAAACATCAGGGGTCTATTGGGAAACTGAGGTGCGTAGCGTAGGGTAGCGCGTGGGATCACGCAGCGGGCTGAGGCTAACTGAGCTCGTATATCAGAGATATCATTCTCCCTCGTACATCCGTGTCATAACCTTTACAAAATCTTAGGTCGCCTACTTAGTAACTCATCATTCTTGTTCGTTAGGCGATCTAATGGCACCCAAGAGGAATGCACCAAAGAAGAATGCATCTAGCTCGTCTGATCAACAAGCAAACAAGGGAAAAGAGATCGCCTCCGAATCGCTCCTTCATCACTTCGGCCTAGTGGTGGAGAGGGAGGTTGTGGTTGACCCCAATGCGGTCTTCAAGGCAGAGACAATCACCTCCAAGATTACGACCCAAGGAAGGGTCAACAAAATTATGATGAGCCACAATATAGAGGTCGGGTCCGGAGTCCTTATTGCTTGACCTCCGTTCGAAGAGGAACGGAGCTGCGCGCCTCTCCAGGACGACTTCGCGGCTTGGAGTTATGAGCATTTAAAGGCAGGGGCCTTCCTTCCCCTGGATCAATACTTTGTTGACTTCCTGAACTACGTGAAGTTGGCACCTTTTCCCCTGGCAGGGTTGAAATGTCTCTTTTTGAAGCATGAGTGGGAGGTCCCCACTCCGGCAGATATTCTATACTTCTTCTGCCTTAAAGCCATCCCAGAGCAAAAAGGGCGAGGTCACAAATTCTACTACCTCACCAGATTCCCGAACTTTGCTTCAGTCATCGAGCTCCCAAGCCACCCCAACGATTACAAGGACCAGTTCTTTATGTCGAATGGGTTCCGAAACTGTGAGCATCGATACTTCATCCATCCCCGTAAGTTTTCTTTCTTTTCTCAGCTCGTAAAGTCGTTCTTTTTTTTAAGACATACTCTTTGTGCAAATGTTAATTGAGATTTTTTTTGTATAGCCGTATTCGCGAGGACAGAGAAGTCAGTGACCCTCAGGGGTCAGTATAAAACATTTTCTGGGCTCCCACCCAGCGTGAAGGACTATCGTCAGCTCGTGAATGACGTCATGATGCTGGCATGTAAGTTGACCGGGGAAGGCCAGACGTTGGCCTTAACAAGGACCCGGGCTACCCTTCCGGTAGTCCACGAGCTCCCGCCTTCCCAAAAAGAATACTCAGCAACTGTTGAAGGCGAGGAGCAAGAGGAAGACGAGGTGCCTCTTGGGTGGAAGAGGCGGGTTCCTGAGGCTGCTTGGAAACCTTATTTAGATCGAGCTGCGTCGAGGGCAGCAGCCGGCCCCTTCGGCCAAGGTAACCCATACCCTTATAGGGAATTAGATATGGTTATCGCTGAATTTAGGCTAGTTAGATATAACCTAAACCAAATCCAGACCATAACATTACCCTGCTTCAGTGCGTGAATCACTTAGTGTTGCGCCATGATATGAGTTACCCTAAGGGTACTATTGTTGTAGACAATACCTCAACCTTTAGGTCAGCCATTTTTTAGGAGTATGGGACCAATCGTAGGCCGTGGCCTTCTTTGCTCCAGGGCGTATTTACCCCTGGATTTAGGCAATATGTAGACGAGTCTAGCCCCAAGGTAGAACCTGAGCCCGAATATCCTATAATCCAAGAAATTTTAGACTTAGATTCCCCTTCTCCACCAGTAGTCCCAAGGCCGGAGGTCGCGATAATAGACTCCTCCCCTAGCCCGGAGGGTAGGACCTTTATTTATTTCCTTTGTGTATGTTTCTGA
Source organism: Humulus lupulus (assembly GCF_963169125.1). Classification (NCBI taxonomy): domain Eukaryota; kingdom Viridiplantae; phylum Streptophyta; class Magnoliopsida; order Rosales; family Cannabaceae; genus Humulus; species Humulus lupulus. The sequence goes on from NC_084797.1 coordinate 239,397,653, forward strand.
CTTTACTTGTGAATTAATTCCCTTTTTGTTCTTTTCAGGCGAAGTGATGGAACGATCCGTTGCTCCTGACCTCCATACAACTTTTCAGGGCGGAAAGTCCTAGATTATTTTGACAGTTGAGTCATGGATGGGACTGGTTAGGTTGACTTTGAATCGGCCTTATCTTTGGCACTGTCAGTTGTATACAGTGCATTATATATTTCCATGTCGAGGACATGGGTTAAAAGAAACTCATGAGTTGATTTATAATAATCTAGGGATTTGAGGCTAAGTTATCCTCTAGGGAATAACCAGTCTAGATATGAAACAGAAAGAATAAGGTTCTGAGGAACAAGAGTGCACCTTGAGTTAAGGTAATGTTACAGAAATAGTGAGGTCGAGGGAACGACCTGGAAAGCTGGAATCAGTTGTGTAGAATTTATATTCTGGGCGGTTCAGATAAATTTCGAGGACGAAATTTCTGTAAGGAGGGGATAGTTGTAATGCCCAAATTTCCTAATAAGGTTTAGGACCTTGATTAGGAGGCTGGGAGTGCCATAATTGATTTATTATGTTATTAAATGATAATATGCATGTTTAGGTGTATTAAATATGCATGTGAACCCATTTCTGGTTAATTTGGTGATTTTCATATTGTGGCCATTTCAGGCATATTTGGCACATGTGTGATATATGTGTGTGATGCTTTATTATTATTTGGTTATGCTAGGGTTACTCAGCACGAGACGTTCCTAAGAGGTAAGCTAGTGCGAAAGTCACAACGGGATTTATTCTTGACTCGGAGTGAGTCAATGGGAATTTAGTGCAATACTGGGTTATTGGGTAATGGGAATAAGTATTTGATGATAAATTGGGAGTTAGTAAGATCAGGGGAAATTCTGGAGGTTTTGACTATTTTGTCCCTTGGGGTGTTTTCGGGACCCCGAGCGTTAGGATTTGTTTGAGGCTTCTTAAGCTTGAAGTAACCTCTTAAGAAATAAAAAGAATGTTTAGTAAGTTCTCTCTCCCTCAAAGTTCCATTTTCGTCTCCCGATCGCATTTTCGAAGGAAACTTGAGTTCTAGGACTCGGATTCAAGCGAGGATCGAGGCATAGCAATCCTAGGAAATATTATAAGCTTATTAGTTGGAGGAGTTAGTTGGGAAACAACTCAATCGGAGGTAATTCAAGTTTTAAGTTCTAAGTTTTTAAAGTTTTTAAGCTTGAATTGGATTTTGTGTTTTGATGAGCTTTTGGGTGATTTGAGACTTGGGTTATGTTGGTTTTGGATCATGGGGATGTTTGGGAACTTTTATTTTTGTGTTTGGAGATGTTTGGATAGGTTTTTGGAAGGTTTTAAAATGTTAAAACAGGGGAAAATGGCTGGTTCGAGGTTGGCCCACGGCCCTGTACTTGGGCGCTGCGGCCCAGGCTCGAAGAAGCAGGTGGAGAGTTTTCAAAGGGTTGGGGGTCGCGGCGCTTGGATAGGGGGGCGCAACACTTGGTGCTGTTTATGTCCAAATTGATGTTTTGTTTAGGGGAACTCAAACCTTAGGCCTCAGGATCGTTCCTACTACTCGGTTTAGTGGAATTCGATGTCTCGAAGGCTAGATTTTGGTTCCGGGATTGGTTTTAGAACTTGAACACATTGGATCACCATTTGTGGTTGTGACTAGGTTATCACTAGAGGCTTGGAATCGGGATCATTCTTGTGGCTCATTTATTGGTAACCTGTGCTTGGACCAGAGGTAAGAAAACTACACCCCATATGTGACATGCATGGTTATTCTTGATGCATGTTGGATGTTTAAATGTGAACATTGATGGCATATCAAATGCTTAGCAATCTTGCTCACTTGTGTATAATTATTATTGAGGCATGTCGGGTGATTTAATGTGATGCATATGATGCACGGAAAACATGTGTTTAGGGCATGCCATGAATGTTGAATATGAGACTGATTAGAGCTTGAATCTCTGTGTTTGTGCATGATCATAATTGTGCTAGCAATTGTTAAGTAAGCATGTTGAATGCCCTACGTTTGGATATTTGATATATGCCTGGTAGCATTGCTTACTTGTGCGTGGCACTAACTCATTAATCAGAATTGTCAATGGTGTCAGTATCAACTGTGAAGCTGTGACTCATTAGTCAAGTTCGGTAGTGGTACTGAGCACTGGTCACATGGTATTGACTCATAAGTCAAGAACGGTCTTAGCGTGTTTAACGCAAGCTGATAAAATATTAGATCTAATCGACAACTGCATTGAATGACTCAAATGAGCATTAATGCCGGACCGACTTCAAGTTTGATGAAAATTAAAAGTGCTTGTCTAGTCTAAGGGCTAGTTATTTAGAGCCAGAGCCAGAAAGGCTAAGGTGACCTACATGTCACATGGCTAGTAGGGTATGGGACCTCCAGAGTGTGACTCATTAGCCACCTATGCAGAGTGTGACTCATTAGTCACTAATACAGAGTGTGATTCACTAGTCATCTATACAGGGTATGACTCATTAGTCGTCCACATAGAGATAGACTCATTAGTCATCTATCCAGAGCGTGATTCATTAGTCACCTATACAGAGTGAGACTCATTAGTCTTCTATATAGAGTGTGACTCATTAGTTACCTATACGGAGATAGACTCGTTAGTCTTCTATACAGGGTGTGATTCATTAGACACCAATACAGGGTATGACTCATTAGTCATCTATACAGAGTGTGACTCATTAGTCACCTAGAAAGAGATGGACTCATTAGTCATCGACACAGAGATAGACTCATTAGTCTTCTATACAGAGTATGACTCATGAGTCACCTATGTAGGGTGTGACTCATTAGTCACCTATGTAGGGTGTGACTCATTAGTCACCCACTCCGAGATTGACTTACTAGTCATCTATTCAAGAAGCAGGTCCCTAGAGATTGACTCATTAGTCATCTATTCAGATCCAGGACCCCATAATCATTTGTTTGCACCTTCTTGCATGCATGAGGAAGGCTATTATTGCTAGGCATGCACATTATGAGTTGATGACATGTTATTACTATTCATGAGCATATTGAGTGTTCTTGCTGGGCTTCGACTCACGGGTGTTATGTGGTGCAGGTAAAGGAAAAAGAAAGCTGGACCATTCTTGAGTTGGAGAGCTTAGGTGGCGATGTGTACATATGCAGCTGCTCGACCGCCACAGCCGAGGGTTGAAAGAGGAACTAGGGTTGAACCCTTTTTTGCCGCTTAGATCAGCTGGTTGTAAATATTTTCTTGTAATAGACCTTTAAATTATATTTTTTTGGGATCCCAATGTATATAGTACGCGTTCTAGTGAAATGCTATATCTTAACCAAAAAATTTAATCCCTAAACCGCTAATCATACTTAGTTACACGATTATGGCCAAACGACTCGATTAGCGAGTTTAACACTGTTTAAAATGCACACCGTAACGGTCTCTGGAGTTTAGGGCGTTACAGTGTCCTGTGGAGGTCTTGCAAGAAATTCAGTATGCCCAAAGTACTTGCAAGAGCTACTCGGGCCAGACTCGTTTAGCCTCATCTAACCTTTTCTTAAGGCTCACCTTTAGGGTCTTATTCACAGCCTCGACCTATCCATTAACCTGTGGATATGAAACCGAAGAAAAACTTTTAATAACTTCGTGCTTTTCACAGAAATCGGTGAAGAGATCACTGTCAAACTGGGTTCCATTATCTGACACGATCTTTTTAAGAAGCCCAAATTAGCATACAATGTTTTTCACCACAAAGTCCATGACTCTCTTTGAAGTGATGGTTGCCAAAAGCTCGGCCTCTACCCACTTCGTGAAATGATCAATTGCCGCCACCGCGTAACGAACTCCTCCTTTTCCCATAGGTAAGGATCCTATTAAGTCAATTCCCCACTGCAAATGGCCACGGGGATGAGATCATCGTGAGCTCGACTAGAACAGCTCGGGCAACTATGGTGAAGCGCTGGTATTTGTCGCATTTCTGAACATGGTAGATGGAATCTTTTGTTAAAGTGGACGAAAAATAACCCTACCTTAATATTTTTAAGGCTAATCATACTTAGTTACACGATTATGGCCAAACGACTCGATTAGCGAGTTTAACACTGTTTAAAATGCACACCGTAACGGTCTCTGGAGTTTAGGGCGTTACAGTGTCCTGTGGAGGTCTTGCAAGAAATTCAGTATGCCCAAAGTACTTGCAAGAGCTGCTCGGGCCAGACTCGTTTAGCCTCATCTAACCTTTTCTTAAGGCTCACCTTTAGGGTCTTATTCACAGCCCGACCTATCCATTAGCCTGTGGATATGAAACCGAAGAAAAACTTTTAATAACTCCGTGCTTTTCACAGAAATTGGTGAAGAGATCACTGTCAAACTGGGTTCCATTATCTGACACGATATTTTAGGAAGCCCAAATTAGCATACAATGTTTTTCACCACAAAGTCCATGACTCTCTTTGAAGTGATGGTTGCCAAAAGCTCGGCCTCTACCCACTTCGTGAAATGATCAATTGCCGCCACCGCGTAACGAACTCCTCCTTTTCCCATAGGTAAGGATCCTATTAAGTCAATTCCCCACTGCAAATGGCCACGGGGATGAGATCATCGTGAGCTCGACTAGAACAGCTCGGGCAACTGTGGTGAAGCGCTGGTATTTGTCGCATTTCTGAACATGGTAGATGGAATCTTTTGTTAAAGTGGGCGAAAAATAACCCTACCTTAATATTTTTAAGGCTAGGTTTTGCCCCCCCCCCCCCCCCATCACGATCTCCACAAAAGCCTTCATGCACCTCTTGCAGAATGGTTTTAGCCTCCTCAAGCAGAATACACCGTAGAAGATGTAGTGAATGACCACGTCGATATAATGTTCCATCCACCATCACATACCTCATAGCTTGGTAGAGTATTTTTTTCGCATCCTTTCTTTCCTCAGGTAGCCTTCCTATTGTAAGGTATTCCATTATGGGGGTCATCCAGGTCGGTCTTATGCCAATCATCTCGACCTCTACCATTTTTTCTGTCATGCTTGGACTCTCTAAGAATTCCACTGGTACTACATTCAAAGTCTTAGCTTCCTTGGTGGTGGAAAGCCTTGCTAAAGCGTCAACATTAGAGTTTTGCTCACGAGGTATCTGTTCAATAGTACTATACTAAAATTCTAATAGCTCTCCGTTCACCTTAGCTAGGTAAGCCGCCATCTTGGTACCACGCGCTTGATATTCCCCCAACACCTGATTGACCACGATCTGGGAATCACTATAACACTGGACGACCTTTGCTTTCAGTTCCTTTGCCACTATAAGTCGCAGCTAACAAGGCTTCATATTCAGCTTCGTTGTTAGATGCTTCGAATTCGAATCTCTGAGCTATATGGAATCGATGCCCTTCTGGAGATATCAATATGATTCCAGCTCCGGATCCATTCTCGTTCGATGAACCATCCACGAATATTTTCCACAACTCTTGCACCGGTTCCCTCAAAAGCTCCTATTGAAATCTGGTGCATTCAGCCACAAAATCAGCAAGGGCATGGATTTTGATCGAGGTTCATGGTACGTACAGTATCTCGAACTGGCTGAGTTCAACCGCCCATTTTAAAAGACGTCCCGACGTTTTAGGTTTTTGCAATACCTGCCTTAGAGGTTGGTCGGTCATGATGTGGATTGAATGGGACTGGAAGTATGGTCTAAGCTTTCTGTAAGCTAATATTAGGTAGAATGCTATCTTTTCTATCAGTGGATACCATGATTCAGCCCCGAGAAGTCTTTTGCTTATATAGTACACCGGTGTTTTAGCATGGTCTTCTTCCCGAACTAACACGACGCTGGCTGTATTTTCTGTCACGGCCAAATAAAGGAACAGGGGCTCTCCAGAAACAAGCTTTGACAATACTGGGGGCTCGGCCAAATGCATCTTTAGGTTGAGGAATGCCTACTCGCACTCATTCAAATTTCTTGTTTCCTCTGAGCAAGTTGTAGAATGGCAAACACTTGTCAGTGGACTTTGAAATAAATCGGTTTAGTGCTGCCACCTTTCCAGTCAGGCTCTGTACTTCTTTACACGAGCAAGGCGAAGGCATTTCCAATAATGACCTAATTTTATTTGGGTTCGCCTCTATCCCCCTTGTATTGACTATGAATCCCAGAAACTTTCCCAACGCCACTCCAAAAGTACATTTCTGGGGATTCAGCCTCATATTATATTTCCTTAAGATCTCAAAACATTCATTTAGATCGGATGCATGGTTATCAGAAATCTTGGATTTGACTAGCATATCGTCGACATGCACTTCCATATTTTTCCCGATCTGACCAATGAACATTCTGTTGACTAACCGTTGGTAGGTAGCTCCCTTGTTCTTCAGCCCGAAAGACATAACTTTATAACAATATACATTTGTTGGAGTCATAATGCTAGTATGCAATTGGTCCACAAGATTCATTGCGGTCTGGTTATATCCAGAATACGCATCCATAAAGGACATGAGCTCGTGCCCCGCGGTGGCATCTACCAACAAATCAATTCTCGGCAATGGAAAACAATCCTCAGGACAAGCTTTGTTTAGGTCGGAGAAATCGATGCAGGTCTGCCACTTTTCGTTTAGTTTCGAGAACAGGACAGGATTCACGACCCAGATTGAATATTTTGCTTCACGAATGAACCCACACTTTAATAACCGAATTACTTCTTCTTCCAAGGCTTCAGCTCAGACTGTTCCCAAATGTCTCTGTTTTTTGGATTTTGCAGGCACACTGTTATCCAAGTTTAGGGTGTGTTGATCACACTCGTACTTATTCCCACCATATCTTCATGGGACCATGCGAAAACATCTAGATTCCCTTGTAAAAATTTAACCAGCTCATTTTTCCTATCATTGCCAAGATTTTTTCCAATCTTAACGACTCTTGAAGCATCTTTGGTATCTATGTTTACTTCATCGAGCTCCTCAATAGCTTGGAGCTCTGATCTGTCCTCGCCCATTCGTGGATCGATATCATCACTTAGGGCGATGTCACTATCGTTTATGTCTTGAGGTTCTTTCGTCCCGCAGGCAAATTCCACTTCCTAGGACTCCTCACCTCTGTCACTTATGGCCATCGCTTACTGCTCGGATTGTGATTTTTGTTATATTATTTTATAATATAATGTAATATTATATTATTTTATAATATAATGTTTTAGATTAAATAAATGTGACATAGAGTGTTACATATTGTAACATATAATAGAGAGTTACATTATTTGGAAATATCCAAACATGTAACATATTTGGTGTTACAAATTCATCACAAATTTGTAACTCCTAAATATCACCCATTGTTGTGTAGATTTGTTGTTACACAATATTGAGATGAATTTCTTAAAGCCATATGAGAAATGGCGGATAGAGATGTGATTTTAACTCTCATATTGTGTATGGAAGTTACAAAATCAAGTGAGAATAAATTGGAACGTTTTGGAAAAAACTGAAAAAATTTGTTGTTGAAATTGACTGAGGGTCGCGGCGCCTGGAACATGCGTCGCATCCCTAGTGGCTGACAGCTTCTTTGAATTTCAGTTTTTATCCAATTTTGAACATTTCCACCAGCCAAGTAACTCCCAAATCTCTATTTTAATTCCATAAAACATCCAATTAATCATTGGTAACAGCCATGGGGTTGGTGGAATTTGAAATTCAAAGGGTGTCTCAACACTCTATAAATAGGAGCCTAATGCTCACTTGTAAGACACAACATTTTCTATCCATTAGAGCACTTGGCTAGAAACACCTTGAGGCTTGATAATTCCATAAAGCATATCCTATGATCTGTTAGAGATCCCTTAGTGCTTGAGTTAGGGGGAAATAAACTTTTGGACAAAGGTTTCAAACCTTGTTCAAGTTGGTGATCCCCAACACTCTTCACTTTGGTAGTGTGAGTGAGAGTTGTTTCTATTTAGTTTGTTTGTTCTTTCTTTCCTCTCTATTTCTCTTCATCTTCATATTCTTCTCTTTTGTTTATTTGTATTTCTTGTTTTGAGTTGTAATCTTCTTTTCTTTATTTCAAACACTTTTACTTTACTTGTAATATTTTGCTTTGAGTTGTATTTTCACCATTCTATTCTTGTTCTCTTCTTCTTGTTCTTTAGTTTATTTGTATTTTCAGTTATAGAGTTGTAACTCTTTTTAATCAATCATTATTTATTTGTAATATATTGCATAGAGTTGTAATATTATTATCAATTTCCATTGAGGCAAAACATTTTTTCATAACATTCAAAAGCTTATCCCTTTTTGTTTCAATGGAAGGGGAGACCATCAAAATCATGAACCAAGACCTAGTGAGATTGGATAGGTTTGATGGTTCCAATTTTACTAGGTGGCAAGACAAGGTGAGGTTTCTTTTAACCACTCTCAAAATTGCCTGCATCCTTGAGTCTTCCTTGGCTCCTCTAGCTGAGCCATTCGACAAAGACAATCCCGAGGAGGTGGAGAAGAGAAGGAAGAGGGAGGAGGACAATCTCCTTTGTAGGGTTCATATCCTCAACGCCCTATCCGACAGGCTCTATGACCTCTACACCGAGACCAAATCGGCCAAGGAGATATGGGATGCACTTGAGAAAAAGTGTAAGGCGGAAGAGGAAGGTACCAAAAAGTTTTTGATATCTCAATACTTCGATTTCAAATTTTTTGGAGATAAACCTATTCTTCCTCAAATTCATGAATTGAAAATAATTGTTAACGAATTGAAAGTACTAAAGATTGAGCTTCCCAGGGCCTTTCAAGTTGGTGCTATAGTGGCTAAATTACCACCAACTTGGAAGAGCTATAGGAAAAGAATCCTTCATAAAAATGAGGATTATTCTTTGGAGGAAATCCAAAAACATATTCGAATCGAAGAGGAATCGATATGTAGAGATAAACTTATGGAGGGGTCTAATGGAGAGACTTCCAAAGCAAATGCGGTGTCACAACCAAAACATCCCAAAAACAAAGGGAAAAATGGTAACGAGAAACCTTTGGGTCCAAAAACCAACCCAAACAAGTTTAAGGGCGAGAAAGGTCATTGCTTTGTGTGTGGGAAAAAGGGTCACTATGCTAGAGAGTGTAGGCATAGAAAAGACCAACAAGGACCTAAGGTGAACGCAACTCAAGAGGAAAACATAGTTGCTACCCTTAGTGAGGTGAATGCGGTCCAAGGCAAGGTGCAAGGGTGGTGGTATGATACATGTTCCACCATCCATGTCACCTATGACAAATCATTGTTCAAAACCTTTGAAGAGTCAAAGGGCAACCATGAGATTCAAATGGGCAATGAGGGCAAATCCAAGGTACTTGGCAAAGGTACCATTGAAGTCTTTTTCACCTCCGGCAAGAAAGTTACATTAGTGAATGTACTTTATGTTCCCGAAATAAGTAGAAACTTGGTAAGTGGTGATTTTCTTGGCAAGCCCGGCATTAAAGCCGTTTTTGAGTCCGGTAAACTTATACTTACCAAATCAAATGTATTTTTGAGAAAGGGGTACTCTTGTGAGGGTATGGTTAAATTGTGCACCAATGATGTAACTTTCAATGTTATCAATACAAATGCTAATTCCGCCTATATTGTTGAGTATGATTCTTTATTTTTGTGGCATCTTAGACTATCGCATATAGGTTTTTCTACCATGAAAAGAGTAGTAAAATGTGGTATGATTGCATGCAATATTAAAAACTATGGTAAATGTGAAACATGTGTTAATGCGAAAATGATTAAGAAACCATTTCTTAGTGTAGAAAGATCATCTAATTTACTAGATTTAATTCATAGTGACCTTTGTGAATTAAATGGGGTTTTAACTAGAGGTGGTAAAAGGTATTTTCTCACTTTTATAGATGATTTCAGTAGATATACCTTTGTGTTTCTTTTAAAGCATAAAGATGAGACTTTTGATGCTTTTAATTTGTATAAATTAGAAGTTGAAAATCAACTAAATAAAAAGATTAAGGTGCTAAGAAGTGATAGAGGAGGAGAGTACTTCTCTAATGAATTCAATACATTTTGTGAAGAAAATGGTATAATTCATGAGTGCACTGCACCTTATACACCACAACACAATGGTGTTGCCGAAAGGAAAAATAGGACTTATCTAGAGATGATAAATTCTATGTTGGTGTTTTCTAAGTTGAACTTCAACTTATGGGGTGAAGCGCTTTTAACCGCTTGTCACATTCTTAATCGAATACCGATGAAGAAAAATGAATATCTCCATATGAGTTATGGAAAGGAAGAAAACCCAACATAGGGTACTTCAAAGTGTGAGGGTGTCTTGCATATTGCAAGAAAAACAAACCTGATAGAACAAAGTTAGGTTCAAGAGCCATAAATTGTGCTTTTGTTGGTTATGCCAACAATAGTAAAGCTTATAGGCTATTAGACTTAGAGTCTAATATTGTGATTGAATCTAGAGAAGTTGAATTTTTTGAGAATATATTATGTGACAACAATTCTCAAGCTTCAACATCTCTAAAGGAGAATTTGTTATATGAGAACAATTCTCAAACTTCTACATCCAAAGTTGATTCTCAAGAGGAGAATTCTCAAAAGGATGTAAAGCAACCCTTTGAACCTAGAAGAAGTCAAAGGCTTAAAAATCATAAAAGTCTAGTAGTGGATGAGATAGATCCTCAACGAATTTCATTCTACATGGTAGAAGGAAATAGAGAGGAAGTCATTAGGAAAATTCCTATTGTACTTCTTGTTGAGGATGATCCTAAGACTTATAGAGAAGCTATGCAATCGAGAGATAGTGCATTTTGGAAAGAAGCCATCAATGATGAGATGGATTCCACTCTTTCCAATAACACTTCAGAATTGGTAGACCTCCCACCGGGCTCTAAGCCAATTAGGTGTAAGTGGGTATTTAGGAGAAAATGCCACACTGACGGCACTATCCAAACCTTTAAAGCTAGATTAGTAGCTAAAGGGTTTAGGAAAAAATAGGGTATCGATTATTTCGATACCTATGCGCCTGTTGCAAGAACAACTTCTATAAGAATTTTGTTCGCTTTATCTTCTATACACAACTTGTATGTTTATCAAAGGGATGTCAAAACGGCATTCCGTAATGGTGACCTCAATGAGGAGGTCTATGTGGAACAACCTGAAGGGTTTGTCCTACCAAAATATGAACATAAAGTTTGTAGACTTGTAAAATCCTTATATGGATTGAAACAAGCTCCTAAGCAATGGCATGAGAAATTTGATCAAGCCATCATGTCTAATGGGTTTAGACATAACAATGGAGACAAGTGTTTGTATTCCAAAACTTGTAAGGGATATGTGATCATTGTTTGCTTATATGTGGATGACATGCTTATTCTAAGTAATAGCATGAAAGGGATAGAAGAAACGGAGAGGTTTCTATCATCAACCTTCAAGATGAAAGATCTTGGAGAAGTTGATACCATACTCGGTATCAAAGTAAAGAAACATAGTGGAGGTTTTGCTTTAGGGCAAGCCCACTATGTTGAGAAAGTATTGAACAAATTTAACCATCTCAAGGTTAAAGATGCCAATACTCCATTTGATCATAGTGTAAAACTAGAGAAGAATGAAGGAAGAGCGATGGCTCAATTGGAGTATGCTAGTGCTATAGGGAGTCTAATGTACGCTGCCCAGTGTACTAGACCTGATATATCATTTGCGGTAAGTAAACTTAGTAGGTTTACAAGTAATCCAAGTGTGGATCACTAGAAGGAAATTGGAAGAGTCCTAGGTTATCTCAAGAAAACCAAAGGACTAAGCCTTCACTACTCCAAATTTTCTTCGATATTAGAAGGATATACAGATGCAAGTTGGATATCCAACCTTGGGGACAACTTGTCCACAACTGGTTGGATATTTATACTTGGTGGAGGTGCAATTTCTTGGGGTTCCAAGAAACAAACCTGTATATCTCATTCCACTATGGAAGCAGAGTTCATAGCTCTAGCTGCTACCGGCAAAGAGGTCGAATGGTTAAGGGATCTGTTGATAGAGATTCCCCTAATCAAAGAGAATGTATCTACTATATCGATACATTGTGATAGCCAAGAAACATTGGCTAGAGCATACAGCGGAGTGTATAATGGGAAGTCTAGACACATTAGTCTATGACATGGATATGTAAGAGAATTAATTCAAAGAGGAGTCATATCAATATCCTATGTGAGAACAAGTGAAAATCTGGAAGATCCTTTCACTAAGCCACTAACGAGGGATTTAGTGGCTGCATGATCTCGAGGGATGGGACTTAAACTCCCTAAAGAGATTCACGATTGATGGTAACCTATCTTAACACTAGTTCTTCATCTAGTGTTAGGTTCAATAATTAATAACAAGTCAATCAAGTGAATATTAGTTGTACTCAAACAAGTCCCATCTGAGATGTTGAGTACTTGTGAGTTACCAAGTTGAGGGTTAAAACCGAAAAGTTTTTTAATAGAATTCAGTCTTGTGAAGACAAGTATTTTTGGTAACAAAATACTGTAAGAATTCTACCTATATGGACCTAGGGGTGGTGCCGCCTCTCATGAGAATTGGGAATATTCTCAAGAACGTCCATGAATGGAAAGTGCACATGGCCATTAACGGTGCAAAGTGAGACATAGAGGTCTCAAGTGAACTTCGCAAAGGTGTGCGTATTATCACCGATTTTTCATCATGAAAAGATGGTTCAATGCCTAGTGCAACCAAATTTTTGACAAAATTTGTGATAATTACACTATAGTAAAGTTCAAGTTTAAAAACACTTTACTTTATGCATCAATGCAATGACTCCTATAAGAGAGAGTTCTTATTTAATCAAGTGGGGGATATGTTATATTTTTAAATATAATGATTGATTAAATAAGTGTTACAATAGATGACTATTTAATCTAGTGGGGGAATGTTATATTATTTTATAATATAATGTAATATTATATTATTTTATAATATAATGTTTTAGATTAAATAAATGTGACATAGAGTGTCACATATTGTAACATATAATAGAGCGTTACATTATTTGGAAATATCCAAACATGTAACATATTTGGTGTTACAAATTCATCACAAATTTGTAACTCCTAAATATCACCAATTATTGTGTAGATTTGTTGTTACACAATATTGAGATGAATTTCTTAAAGCCATATGAGAAATGGCTGATAGAGGTGTGATTTTAACTCTCATATTGTGTATGGAAGTTACAAAATCAAGTGGGAGAAAATTGGAACGTTTTGGAAAAAACTGAAAAAATTTGTTGCTGAACTTGACTGAGGGTCGCGGCGCCTGGAACAAGAGCCACGGCCCTAGTGGCTGACAACTTCTTTGAATTTCGGTTTTTATCCAATTTTGAACGTTTCCAACAGCCAAGTAACTCCTAAATCTCTATTTTAATTCCATAAAACATCCAATTAATCATTGGTAACAGCCATGGGGGTTGGTAGAATTTGAAATTCAAAGGGTGTCTCAAAACTCTTTAAATAGGAGCCTAATGCTCACTTATAAGACACAACATTTTCTATCCATTAGAGCACTTGGATAGAAACACCTTGAGGCTTGATAATTCCATAAAGCATTTCCTATAATCTGTGAGAGATCCCTTAGTGCTTGAGTTAGGGGGAAATAAGCTTTTGGACAAAGGTTTCAAACCTTTTGGACAAAGTTGGTGATCCCCAACACTCTTCACTTTGGTAGTGTGAGTGAGAGTTGTTTCTATTTAGTTTGTTTGTTCTTTCTTTCCTCTCTATTTCTCTTCATCTTCATATTCTTTTCTTTTGTTTATTTGTATTTCTTGTTTTGAGTTGTAATCTTCTTTTCTTTATTTCAAACACTTTTACTTTACTTGTAATATTTTGCTTTGAGTTGTATTTTTACTATTCTATTCTTATTCTCTTCTTCTTGTTCTTTAGTTTATTTGTATTTTCAGTTATAGAGTTGTAACTCTTTTTAATCAATCATTATTTATTTTTAATATATTGCATAGAGTTGTAATATTATTATCAATTTCCATTGAGGCAAAACATTTTTTCATAACAATTTTCCCTTCATAGAAATGTTATAGCATTCCCTAGCAGCAAGCTGATCGTCTCTAACAGTGTATATTCCCGTAGATGAGGGGAATTTGATTGCTAGGTGGCGGATGGAGGTTATGGCTTCAAATGACATCAACGTAGGTCGGCCCAAAATCGCATTGTACACAACTAGACAATCGATGACCAGAAACTCAAGTAGCTTGGAGACAGTTCGTGGACCTTCACCCAATGTTACCACCAATTCGATCGTTCCGATAGCAGCCGACCCTTCTCCAGAAAAACCATATAGAATCATTGAAGTTGCCTTCAGGTTAGTTACAGACAATCCCATTTTTTCTAAGGTGGACCTAAAAAGTAGATTCACAAAACTTGCATTATCTACTAGTGTCCTTCTAACTCTCTAGTTGGCGAGTTGAACTGTTATAACCAGAGGATCATTATGTGGGAACTGAACATGGCTGGCATCTTCCTCCGTAAAAATGATTGGTTTTTTTTCCAATCGCCACTGCTTTGATAACCGTTGCTCCGAGATGAACTCCACACTATTATGGGACTTCAGTTCGTTGATATACCTCTTCTAGGCACCTCTGCTAGTACCTACCAGATGAGGTCTTCCCGAAATGGTGGCTATATCTCCTCCTGTTATCAGATGAGGATTGTCCTTATTCACTTGTGCTCCAGCTTGATTCACTGGAGCTTCCAGAGCTAACAGAGTGTTTTGTCCAGTGGATTGACTGGGAGTTGCTCGATTCCGAGCGTACTGAGCCAAAGGTCCTACCCTGATGAGAGTCTCGATCTCATCCTTCAGTTGTCTACAGTCATCAATGTAATGACTGATGTCATTGTGGAATCGGCAAAAATTCGAAGGATCTCTCTTCGCCCTTTGATTCTTTAACGATTCTAGCTTCTTCCATGGAAGGCGAGTAGAATTAGCTAAGAAGATACGTTCTCTAGTATCCGTGAGATCGGTATATGCTGTGTAGATCAGTTTAAATTTCTCCACGGACTTGTTTTTCTTTGTTCCGCTCTAGTCACCCTCACCATTTCCCTTTCTCTTATTATTTCCCCCTTCGTTATTCTTGGAGAAGCTTCAACATCCATTACCGCTCCACCGAGCTGGACATGGACTTGGTTGGTTCATGTGATGGAAGCTCATGCCTCTTCTAGGTTAACCCACCTTTGAGCTTGTTTCAAGAACTCGTCCACAGTATTAACTCCTTTCCTCTGTAGCTTCTGCCATAGGTCGCCCTCAACAAGGATTCTCGTTGTAATGCCCCGGATTCCCTATTATGGTTAATGGCTGGATTAGTAGGCTGGGAGGGCCATAACTATTTAATTATGCCATTAAATGTGTTTATGCATGTTTATGAGAATTATATTATAATATGATGATAAATGCGTGCATGTGAATCCACATTTGTTTACAGGGGGTATTTTGGTAATTTGGCCCGTTGAGGGTATAATTGTATATTTGTATGTGCGTTGATGATATATTGTGAGACGACATTATAATGTGGATTGGTTCGAGTATTTCGACATGAGACGATCTTTAAACATGATTTATCGGTTTGGTCATAACAGGTTTGAGCTCGGGGCTCGGGGTGAGTCTCGGGGTGTTATTAACGATTATAGCGTTACTGGGGATTTTAGGGTAACGGGATGTGAATTATTGGTGTTTGAGGATTTTGAGATTATCGGGAATTGGGAAGCGTTAATTATAATTAACGGGTTTAGCCGAATGTACCAATTTTGCCCTTGAGTTGGTTTAAAAGGCTTAGGATGAGCAAAAACAGGGGTTTGCTTCCTCCATTCCCGTACATCATCTTCTTCACTTCTCCTTTGAGAGTTTTGAGTTCTTGGTGGGAGTTCAAGCTAGGGAAACTCAAGGGCTGGATTGGAGACTTGATTTAGCTTGAGAGGGAGGTCCAAAACCGGTTTCAAGGTGAGTTTTAGCCTTTGGTTTCAGCTAGTGCTCTGTTTTACTTTTAGTTTTCAATTCATGGATTTTGTTGTGGAAAGTGTGAATCAAACGGGGTTTTAGTGTTAGTTTGATTGGGGTTTGATGTGAGTGAGCTAAGGGAGTTGTTTGGGGGTTTAATTGTGTGTTAGGAAGAGGTTTTATGTGGGTTTGAAGGACTGGTTTGAGAGGGAATCGCACAGGGGAAAAATCTGGTTCGTGCGTGTCTTTGTTGCTGAACTGGGCTAGGCGCCGCGGCGCAGCAGGGGTGCGACGCGGCCCTCGGCGTCTGGAAGGTGGGGAGCCTCCCTGTTTGGGGGCGCTCCGCGGCGTAGTAGAGGGGGTCCGCGGCCCTTAAGGCCAATTTTGCTAAAATGTGGTTTTCAGCTCGGGATTCAAACCATAGGCCTCGGGGTTGGATCTAGTACCCGGTTGGGTAGTGTTTGAGGTCTCGGGGGCTGGGTTTTGGTTTGGGAACCCTCGGTTATCATTTTTATTGATAAATTCTATAATTTGGTTATGACCTGGTGACCGTCAAGGATTTTAAAGGTTGATCGTTCTCAGGGGTCGTTCATATAATATTCTCACTCGAACCAGAGGTAAGAAAATAGTGTATGAATACAGTTGCACCATGTATAGGTATATGACATGCATGATTTGATATTGAGGCATGTTGGTTGACTTATGTGGACATGGATTGCATGTTAAATGCTAGTGAACACTGATTACCTGTTTGAGACACTGACTAGTCAGGGACCGACTCTAAAGTCGATGATCACGCATTGAATGGCTCTATGGCATTAATGCGGGACCGACCCTAAGGTCGAAGAACTTATAAGCGCTTGCCTGGTCTACGACCAGATGACTATAGCCAGGGTATATGACCCTGGTGACCGTTTGTCACGTGGCTAAGGGACGTTGTCCATAGTTTCGACTCTAGAGTCGTGAGGAAGGTTATGTTGGTGACCAGTCACCATGCACCTGTCCTGAACAAGCTTATGAAGGAAATCACTTATCAGTTAAGCCCTGGTGACCCTATCGTCACATGGCTAGACGGAGCGATGCTCATTACATTGACTTTTGGCTATTGTCACCTATTTGTTGGACTCATAGTCCTGAATGGTTATTATGATCGTTGTTGATATTATATCATGCCTTATTGTGTTTTCTTGCTGGGCCTTGGCTCATGGGTACTATGTGGTGCAGGTAAAGGAAAAAAAAAAGCCTGGCCAGCCTTGAGTGGAGAGCTTGGGCGATGTGATGTACATACAGGGTCGCTTGACTGCCACGGTCAAGGAGTTCTCAGAGGGACTAGGGGTTTATCCTATTTTTGCCACTTAGGCCGGCGGGGATTGTATATTTGGAACTGTAGAAACTCTTTTATAATACGAACTACTTGTAAACATTTTAAAAGGCTCATGAGCAGTTTATTTACTTAATGAGATGTACCCTTTCCCTTTTATTAGTTTTTTTTTCACCATAACCTGTTAATGGTACCTAGATCACGTTTTTAACCAAAGGATTTGGGTAGCGAGTCAAATTTCCGGTTCACTGTTCACCGTAACTGTTCTGGGGTAACCAGGGCGTTACACTCGTCCTCATTTCCATGAGCTTAGAACTTTTGTCGGCGTCTTTAGCTCGCGCAACAACATTGGCAAACCTACTTAGATATGCTTTCAACGGTTCACCGGGCTGTTGCTTTACATTAGCCAAAGAGTAAGCCTTAATTCGAGTTGCTTGAGAAGCCCTTAATGCTCTCTTGTAATCAGTGTAAAAACTCTTCCCCGAGCTGATTGAATGCCTTTTGTACTGTTTGAACCATTGCCTAGCTGGCCCAATCGGAGTCGAGGGAATATAAGGCATCTTAGCTTGGGCCCTATGTTGTGGGCCATCATTATGGTGTTAAACATCCCTAGGTGATCAGGCGGATCTCCATCTCCGTCTAACTTTGACAAATGTGGCATTCTGAAACCCAGTGGATATGCAGTCGCCGCAATATTCGGGGCGAAAAGCTCGAGCTCATCCTCTGAATCACACTCATTTTTCTCTTTTTCCGATAAGATCCTCTTCATTAGCTCCTCCATCTGGGCTAGCCTTTCGAGGGTTTTGTCCCTGGTTCCTTAGTTATTCTTTGGTTGTTCAACAACTCCCGTCATATCATACGCGTACAGCGGGTTATTGTCCCTCCAAGTTCAGGCTTGGTTTTTTGGGACATTATCGTTATCACGTACTTCGGAAGGACCACCTCCCCCTTGACGAGTGTAAATAACTCCTTCATTTCGGGCTGAATTTCTTCTCTATGAATTTAGACGATCTCGTAGATCACATTGTACATCATATCGAGGACTATGTGCCAAACTTAGGAGGTTTCTTAGATTGCCCTCGGGCCTGCCACTTCGATGGCTTTCAGTCCATTAACTTCCATTTGCGAAGCTTACTGCTCGTGGTTGAGGCTGAGGATCTGGATTATTGACACGTGTCCGCGGGACATAAGTAGGGGCAGGAGGAGGAGGATTTCTCCTGCTGTCTCCATAAGCAGGAATGTCCCGTGCAGAGCGAGGCGGCGTCAGATGTCTTATGGGTGATGGGGGATGCCTGACTAGCGAGGCAATTCTTGTCCCATAAGGGCAAACTAAATTAGCCCACGATCGCTCTGCTCCGCCATTGCTAGCTCTTTGCGTCTGGCGATCCGATCGTGACGCAGGAGGGTTGGCTGGAATATGTTGTCTCAGTGAACCTACTCCGAGCCCTCCTCGTGGATTTCCATTTGTATTCCCAGGCTCTTGCGATGGTGGTACCGAACTTGGGGTCGCGGTTCTAACCAATCAACTGACTTGCTGATGACCCCTGGGAGGGCCACTAGGTTGAGCATTTTGGCGAACTCGTGATGTGGGCACAGAACTTAGGGTGGCATTTCTGACTGACTGACTTGGTTTGGATTGGTCATTCCTGTGGGACTTATGAGACCCACTTTTCCTCTTTCCAACATTAACGTCAGTTGCAAGTGGGGGAACCGAGCCAAAACCTCCTCAATTTGCATGTTTGCCTTAGCAAGATGGCTTCTTAACTGCATGTGTTTCCATTTCTACCGCAATTAAGTAGTTTGGGTTTTGATTCGGCGACAATGACACCGAACTCCCAGTGTCGCTGTGGCCCACCGATTGCTTTCCCACTCGTTGCTGAACTTCGAGGCCATGCTCATTTGAAACAGCGGTATGGTGGGCCCCCTGCCCACCAGGCTTTTCTATCTCATTGTCGTGCATCGAGTGAGTGACCTCCATGATGAGATTTGATTGGGATTTTGATGAAAGCACTAACATCAACTCTCAATGAGAGCACCAAAATGTTTAAGCGATTTTTCGCCAATAGTGCATTAAGAAAATAACAAGGTTGAATTAGTGCTTGATGATAAACCGATATAAGAAATTAACTTTCAAGAACACTGATCTTTTTATGTGGTTCAGTGGTTAAAATTCACCTAGTCCACGAGTCTATATTATTACTGCTTTCTCTCTCAATTTTGGCAGAGTTTTGGTATTACAGAATAATCCTCCCCCCCTTGTCCAATATTCTCAAGTATTTATAGAGAAATTCCTTAGACATGTTTGGGTAACCACGTAAGTCAATCACGGATTTTCATATTTATTACATTTAATATGAAATATTCCCATTTATACAAGGATATGATATGATCATGAAATAAATGGTCTCCTAATATATGGGACATTAAATATCACAGGCTGACCATAAATGATCGTATAAAATATCTGGGTCTTCGGGGATCCGCGGATACGCCATATATCCAAGTTACCACGGGCTGGATATGCCTTCGAGCTCGTACTATGGAGGCCGCGCCTTATGAATATTATAAGCTCGCACTTCTCAACTTATGCACCCCTAACTCGTATAACCATTATGAAAACCGTGCTGTCTACGTGGATAATAAATGGACTCCTTGGCTATTTCTTCCATGTGTTCATTTGCCAGCTGTACACATGCTGAGTGAAAGACTCGTGCTGAAATTATGGTACACACTAAAAATGTTCTTATTGAATACTAAACTATAATATATGCTTCTACTAGTAAGGGTATTATGTAAATTGCATGACATTATGTGTTTAATTATATGAATTATGATAGGGAAATTTGAGTTTTTATGCTTAATGAGGTTTCCTAAATCAAAAAAATGAAAGGCCTTCTAATCATTTAAAAAAAAATGCCAAATCTTTTGACAACACTCAAAATACCCCTCCCATAATTTTCCCCATTCACTTCCTCTTCTCTCTTCCCTCTCTCTCCCTCAACCCATTCCTCTCAACTCTCTCTCTAGAAAAAAAAATCCATGGGTAAGGTAAAATATAAGAGAACTCAATTTAATAGCAAGTATTCCTTACTAGGACACTAAAATACTGCATTTCGAACAGATCTGGGCATGATTTTTGGGTTTTTCTTTGCGATTTTTTTTCAGATATGAAACTTTGAAATCTGCAGAAAATTGATGTGGTTCGACGGTTCTCGATGCCAACTTGATGGGACCTTTAAAATCAAGATTTTCATGAAAAAATCGATGTTGCTCGATGGTGGTTCGATGTGATTCTTGCAAGATATGTAATTTTTCTCTCGAGTGTCCGTTTGTGGTGTTTTTTTATTTTGGGTATTTTTTTCAAGATCTACACGTTTGAGATGTGTATATACACATTTGGGAAATGTAAATCTTGAAGAAAAAAAATGACAAATGCAAAACATACCTCATGTTCAAGATATGTTTTGGTATGTTTTCAAGTTCTAAACTTTGAAAATGTGTATGTGAACATCTAAAACGTGTAGATCTCAAAAAAAATACCCAAAATAAAAAAAAATATCCCAAATGGACACCTGAGTGAAAAATTATGTCTCTTACAAGAATTTCATCGAACCACCATCGAGCAAGCATCATAAATTTGTGAGTAAGTGGTATTAACATACATTGACACTTCATCATAAATTTGTATGCATGGCATAATAGTCATATGGTAAATTATTGTATGATATAAGACCATGCATGATATTATGATGATTAATTATGTGATGCATTGGCAAGTTTTATGCAACACAAAAGTAAGTTGTAATAAAAAGTTTAAGTTCAGTGCCACTGTTTTGAAAAGGCAAATGAGAATGTAAGTAAGTGTAAACGGAGGCCTATAGTTAGGCTCATAGTGGCAGCCCAATAATTTGGGCTAGGTTTTAGTGAACCAATCATATTGTTTTCCATGTTCCCATTTTTATTTCTCCTTCATATGAGTTATTGTTATATGTATTGATACCATAGTGTGTGGCCGCCTTAACTCTTGAGCCCGATAGGACAATGATGGAATAAGGTTTTTAATGCGCCCTACTGTGGTGATGGCTAGCTGGAGGAGAACTCATGGGATTTTATATTATATGTGTAACAAGCCCTGCAGGCATTGGCCTAATCAAACAGTGTGCACAATATTAAGGGACCCAAAATTTAAAAAGAAGTTGTGTATGTCCATTAACATTGGGTAAGCATAAGCATTGCATTCATTACTTTGCTTACTGAGCTTTAGGCTCATAGTTGTCTTGTGTTGCAGGTAGAGAAAGAAATGAGTGAATGACAAAGGAGAACTGAAGCATGGTCCTAACCCTGATTTGTACATATGAAAATATCGACCTTTTGTGGGTTATTTCAGTTTATCAGTGTGTATGTTTGTAATAAAGTGCAGAGTTATATTTTGAAAACAAATTGGGTTATTTAATACTTATGTATAATATGTTGGAGACTCACTTTATGTTTAATGTAACTAATGTGAAATAAGTTTTCAAAAAAAAATAAATAAATAATCCAGACGTCCGCTGAAAGTAATGATGATATAGTTTTAAAATGTAACACCTCAGATATGATTTTAACTAAAATAAGTGAGGGTGTTACAAAATACATGGATCCATGGTTTTACAAAAATAAAATAATTGTCTTTAAAATGAGCAACATTTAAATAAAACTTTAAAAGAAAAAATTCTTTAATAAAAATAAATAAATAGGCCCTCTTCATCTTCCTCGACTATATGGTCACCACGAGTACATCACAAAGCTCTTAGGTCCCACTCGCCACTGACCTTTCTATCCTTAATTTCCTGAAATAACAACATCATAAGGAGTGAGCTTCTAGGCCCAGTAAGGAAAATACAAACAAGAGTTAGTCATATAATCAAACATATCATAAATTTCATCAAAGTCATAAACAAACTTATTTATACTAATCACACAACAATAAATCCTAGGTCATATCATAACCTAAATCATATCATAGTCATAAATCATAAATCATAAGTCATACTTATAATCATAACTATGGGTCATAAGTCATAATCATAATTATCAGTCATAGGTCATAAATAATAATCATAACTATAGGTCATAATAACAAGTCAGATTTAATAAAAATATAAGTGTTTATACAGGGGTAGCAATTAAGCCCCAGACATAAGTCCATCATACACCGAACATCACTTAGATCCATCATAAGTTTTGGCAATCGAGCCTACTGGACATAGTCCATCATACATCATTGGACACCTTAGGTCCAGACACACTTACCCCTTTATTGTACCTGAAATGTTAGGTCATACAAACATAAACTATATCATAAACTACATAAACTAAGTCATAATACTAAACTATCTAATTTTCCTTACCAAAAACTGGAATATTGGAGACAAGAGTGGGATTGACACTCCTAAAACCAAACATAAAGAAACCATAAGTTTCCTAAAGAAAATAAGATAAAGAGAAGATCTAAACCATCGGGATAAGAACTTACCAAAGACCTTAAGTTTCAAAGAAATTGAACACCTAACCAAAAGTCACTATCACAAGTTAGGATTTGAAGAAAATGAAAGAATAAGAGAAATGAAATGGAATGAACCTGAAGATGAGCGGTACCTTAGATAGCTTAGAGCTTCGATCCATACCTTGAACACCGAAATCACACAAAAAATTACTTCCCAAGTGTTTATAAAAGCTTTAGATTTGAAATATTTAACCCCAAAACCCTAGTGTTTCTCTCTAGAATGAACTTAACAGCTTGCTGGCTCTGAACTGTGCTTGAATGATGAATATAATGGCTGAGTGAAGGGTCCTATTTATAGAGCTCAAGGAGTGAAACTAACTCCCATTTCAATGAATAAATAAATGAATAAATTTGAATTATTTGCTCAACAAATGCCCAGAACTTGGTCAAAAACGTTCAGGAACGAGTCAAGGTTGTTGAGGGTTGTTTCTAGTTCAAAATTCTACGAAAATTCAGAAATGACTCACTGGAGCCGATATATCGGCTAGGGTAGGCGATATATCTCCCCTGCCATGATATCGAGGGTTCGTGGTTTCGTTCGTGCGAAGTCGACGTGTTTTCCTTATCAATTATAGGCGATATATCGGCCCTAATAGCTGCGATATATCGGCATACGCTGATATTTCAAACACGTTTTTGCACATTTCAGGATAATTTGAAATTGATTAAAACTACTTTGACTGAGTAAAACATGATCTAATAGATAATGGAAGGTTCTAGAACTTCTAGATCTTTCTCTTAATTAAACTATTCATAAAAAAATCCTTAATTCCTTAATAAACATACATGTGACAAATGTGACATTCTTATTAATTCTATCTAAACATTAGGTTATAATAAATAATATTCTTAGGACTATATTCATTAATCAAACCTTATAATAAAATTAATATTTCTAAACCATAGGTTAAACTTATAAAATCCATAACTATTTCTACGAGTTTCTAACTAAATCCCGGCTTGAACCAATATCCACGAAAACTAAAATTATATAGCTACTACTACTACTACTATCTAGTTAAGGAGAATAAGATTCTGACTTCATTCTATGAGTCTAAGAAAATAAATGAGGAAGTTAGGGTTAGGTTATTGTTGACGGTATTTTTCGTCAACTTAAAAATGAAGAGCAATTAAAAAAAAAACCAGAAGAGACAGACAATAAAAGACATAATTTTTATGTGGTTCAGTAGTTAAAATCTGCCTAGTCCACGAGTCGATGTTATTCAACTATGGAATTCTCTCAAATCTCTTGGAAGCAATTTAACAGAGTATTCCCCCAATAAAAATTTCTCCGTCCCCTACAAATGAATAGCACCAGTCTATTTATAGACTGGCTTACAAAATATCTCCCCTCTTATTTTGGGGGAGTTATTATTTAAATCACAAATTAAATATAATTAAATGCATATATTTATACAATACGCGCATAAATCCCATGATATTCGAGATTTATTAGAAGATTATAACCAATCCCATTTATATAGGGATCTCCAAACAATAATTATGTTCACATTTGTATGTTTACCCCGAACAATAAAATGCCTCAGAGATCGGCCATTTATCACGAGCTCGTCAACTTAGTTTACATCGGTCTTAATAAGAGACTCTATCAAGATCATCCTTTCCCGAGCTCATAATGCCTGAGCTCGAGCTGTCTCGTCTGATGGCAAAAATTGAACCAGGAGATTTATACAAGTGTTTAATCCCCTTTCATTATAGCTTCGAGCTCGACTTGTAACCTCGGAACCCCTTTGACCATGTAGCTTCGAGCTCACCAATTCTGACATCGTCGTTTTATACTCAGCGAGACTGTTATTGACTTTCCGATTAATGCTGATTATATGATGGATATGCTTGTTTCGAGCTGACACTTTATGAACCTGACTCTCGAGATCAAAAATTCCCTTCTCGAATTTTGGGTGTAACAATTATCAATCAATTCATGCTTGCAAGTACGACTGTTGTTTGTTCTGGAAGGAGAATTCCCAAAAACAGAGTTGTCCTGTATGTGGTGAGAGTCGATGGGTTGACAAAGACACAAAGTGGAAAAAAGTCACCCACAAAGTGTTGTGGAATTTCCCTTTGACTCCTAGGTTGAAGAGTCTTTATGGTTCAAGGCATACAACAAATTATATGACCTGGCATAGTATGGGACAATAGAAAAAATATGGTGTGATGCACCATCCTGTTGATGGGGGTGCTTGGAAACAATTTGATTCCAGATATCTAGATTTTGCCGAAGAACCCAAAAACGTTCGATTGGGTTTGGCTGCAGATGGTTTTAATCCATTTGGTAACATGAGTTTACAGCATGTGGCCAGTAATATTCTGCATGTACAATATGCGTCCTTTGTTGTCAATGAAAAAGTCATCATTCATGCTGACCTTATAGATTCCCGGTCCGAAATCACCTGGGAAGGACATGGATGTCTTTTTTAGGGCTGTGGTAGACGAATTGAAGGAGTTGTGGGATGAATGAGTACAAACCAGAGACGCCACAACGAACAGTGTATTCAAAATGTGTGCATCACTATTATGGACTATCTATGATTTTTCGCCTATAGTTGTTTGTTTGGTTTGAGTGGTCAATGATATATGGCATGTCCTTCAAGAAATGAAGACATTCCTTCATGTCGTGTAATTGGGAAGACGACTTATGTGGGTCATAGAAGATTCTTATCTTCTACGCATAAGTGGAGAGGAAGAGTTGCTTGTTTGATGGGAATTATGAAAAAGGACGTCCTCCAAGAAAATTCTGTAGCTAAGACATACTCGAACAATTAGCGCATCTTCCAGATCGTTTGCCGGGTAAACATTTCAATTTCGAAGGTGTGAAAAGAAAGCGAGATCCAAAAGAGCTTAATTGGAGTAAAAATTATATTTTCTTTGAACTTGATTACTGGTCCAAACTTGAACTGAAGCACAATTTAGATGTGATGTTTGTAGAGAAAAAAGTTTGCGACAATTTACTCAGTACTTTTCTTATAAATGAGAAATCTAAAGACACCACCAACGTACGAGTAGACTTGAAGAATTGGGGTATTTGAGAAGAGTTGCACCTCAAGGAAGACGGTATGAAGTTGATCAAACCACATTGTTATTAGGAACGAGTTTCTTAATACGCAGCGGAATGGTGGTGGGTTGGCCTAGTGTACAACAAAAATTTTGTAACATATTTAAACTACCTTTAAATATGTGGATATATTAATATACATACATTAATCATAAGCAAGAAAAGAATAGAAAACACACCTCTTGATGCCTATCAAGTACTCACACCAAGATCTTCCTCTACACCTCAAGAAGTGTGTGGGCACTTAGAGAATAAAGGATAATTAATTTTTTATTCTACTTGATGTACTCAACACATGAGATCAAGAGAATAGGCCTGAGATTGATTCTTTATCTTTTTCAGGGAGAGAGAAAAATATCGTTCTTTTCTTTTAGTGCGAATAATTGAGTATCTCTTATTTTCTGATAAGTCTAACTTAAATAGAAAATATTTAAATTTAAAAAATAAATCTGTAACCAATTTACAATTTATCTTTTAATTAATTAATTATCTCATTAATAAAAATATCCAAAAACGAACTTTTGAATTTTCTATTAATTAATTAAATAAATAAATAAAATTGAAAAAATATATCCCTATATTTTAGGGATATTTGATTTTTTCGTAATTATTTATTCAAACTAACTTATCATATAAAATCCAACAACCAAATAATTAATTCAAATTTGAATTAATTATCATTTTAACTAATTATCAAATATAATTAATTATTTGAATAAATATCAATCTTCTAAATTCAAAACTAATTTGAACTTATCATATTGTTATCTCCCACTCAAATAAAGATATCACAAGGTTTCCCCAAAGTCCCAACTATGTCCCAAAAGCAATAATACACAACATATGCACCCCAAACATCCCCAAAACCAACTCAAATCCAAACCCCAAACTCAAAACCCATCAAAGTTTAAAATTCTAACAAAACTTAAACCACCAGAAACTAAACTTGCAGACAGAACGAATCCTTACCTCCAATAGCTGAATTATGGCCCCAAGTTACTCCTAGCATGATCCTAAACACTAAACCTTCAATTCCCAAGCTTTGTTTCCTCAAAAACTTCAAAATTCTCAAGTCACCAAGGAGGGACAGAGAGAGCTACAGGAGAAAGAGAGAGTGAGCTTTTCCTTTTTGTTTTTTTTGAGTAATCCTCTACTTCCCATAGCCTTCCAAACCAGTTGAGTCAAGCTAAGGTCTATCCAAACGACCTAAATACCCTTAACCCAAATTTTCTTCTCCAATGCTCACAAGGGCACTTTGGTCATTTACCACCATTTGCCACTTTTCCCCATTAATCATAATTAACGTCTCATAAATTCCCGTTATCTCTAATATCCTCAAATGACCACTAAATAATTTCTCCATTACCCGATAAATCCCAGTAATGTGTTAAATTACTGAAATACTCCTAAGCTCACCCCAAGCCGGGTATTTGACCCTGTTATGACTAAACCACTAACTTGGCCCCTAGGATCACCCGTGCTAGATAACCCAAATATATCAACATAATAATGTGGTCTCAATCATATACCATACATATATTCAAATATGCTATCAACGGCCAAAATTGCGAAAATGACATTCTAATAAGAATTGGACCCACATGCATGCTTAATACACCTAAATATGTCAATATAGTCATATTATCATATAACTCACATAATTCATATAATAAAATGCTCATAACACATAAGCACTCAATTAATTCAATTATTGCCTCCCGACCCCCTAGTCCAGGCACTAAGCCATATTAGGGAATTTGTGGCGTTACAGTAACACTCATTATTATTGTACTTTAAGCGTCTAAAATGAGTATCTTTATTACAACTAGGACAAGCTAACTTCCCTCGATTTACCCAACCAAATAAGTTTCCATAAGCAGGAAAATCATTAAGAGTCCATAAAACAGCTACATGCATCTTAAAATTTGATTTTCTAAATGCATCATATGTATTAATACTAACATCCCACAACATTTTCAATTCCTCAACTAAAGGTTGCAAAAATACATCAATATTATTTCCTGGAGCAGTAGGACCAGGTATTAGCAATGACAACATAGAATATGGTTGTTTCATGCACATCCATGGAGGTAAGTTATAAGGAACAAGAACCACTGACCAAGTACTATGACTACTGCTCATATTACCAAATGGATTGAATTCATCACTTGCTAACCCAAGTAAAACATTACGAGGTTCTTTTGCAAAGCTTTCGTGCATCATGTCAAACTCTTTCCATGCCTTAGAGTCTGTTGGATGCCTTAGTAACCCATCATGACTTATTTGATCATGATGCCATGTCATTTCTGAAGTTGTGTTTAATGACATGTATAACCTTTGTAGCCTTGGTGTTAAAGGAAAGTACTGTAATTTTTTATGAGGAACTTTTTTTTCCTTTTTTGTGTTCTTCATCTATCTTCCATCTTGATAGTCCACATGTTAGACACTTTTCTTCTTTTTCATTATCTTTACAGTACAACATGCAATCATTATCACATGCATCTATTTTTATGTATCCAAGTCCTAAATCTTGCACCATCTTCTTTGCCTCGTAATAACTATTTGGCAAGGTATGACCTTTCGGTAGTATGTCCTTTAAATACTCCAACAACTTGGTAAATGACTTGTTACTCTAATGGTTAAGACATTTCAAGTGAAGTAATACTTAACAACGGCTGATAGTCTTGAATATTTTTTCGCACTCTGGATATAACTTTTCGTTGGCATCTCTTAATAATCCAAAAAACTTAGATGCTTCATCATTAGGTTCTTCGTGTTCATATCTATCAAAATCAACACCTACCCAATTATTAATATTGGGATCTCCAAAATGAGCCTCTAAAATATCATTCATTGATTCTTCATCTGAATCTTCACTAATGTCCTCATTTACATTACTTACATTTTCAATTTTCCTTTCCCCGTGCATAAACCAGCAGGTATAGGTCTTTTGAATTCCATGTATGATCAAATCATCCTCAACATCTTTCCTAGTTTTAAACAAACCATTATTGCATTTCACGCAAGGACAAGAGATCAAATCATTCAATTCATTGTGTGAAAATACAAAATCAAGAAATGATTTAACTCCTTTTTCATATTCATGACTTGGTCTATTTCGATTTTGCATCCAACTCTTATCCATTCATGTATTATTCAATTAAATGTTGTGTAATAAACAGATTTTTTCCTTTGCTACTTGAAACAAGGATCACACACGTCCAACACCAACTCTTTCAAACATGAATACAAATAGTAACAATGAATCATTATCAAATGAGTATAAACATAAGATCAATGGTCTTAAAAGATATAACACTACCGCTTTACTTGGAGGTCTTGTCTCTCATTACTGGAATAAGAGATGAAAATGGTATCTAACATACTTGTCTTAATTCTTTTAATAGGAAACCTATTCTAGATTGTCAATAAGTTGATTATGTGCATATAAAGATATGTTATTGTAATGAAAATTAAATAACTTGGTAAAATTAGTAAAATTATATCGAAGCATAATATGTAGTAATTTATTTATTTCAATATGGGAAAATAGGAAATGTGTATGTATAATTATTGATGTGGTGAAGTACATAGTAGTAGGGGGGGCCTATGAGCCTTTAAAGCTGTCAATGGCAATGAATGCTGGTTTTTTGGTATAGATGAAGAAACCACATTGAGAGAATTGAATCATCATTGAATGGAAAATCTTGTCCAAATAATGGAGGGGAGAGACATAAATGCTGGGGTTTCTTTTTTTCTGTTTTTTCTTTTTAAAATTTTACGTGTAAGTGGTAATGACAAGTGCAGAAGAAGAGTGTGAAAAGAGCATTTATGGTTGATCCTCTTTAAGGAGGAAGAGTAGAAGACATAGTGGGATTTATGTAATTAGAACAGTGACAGAATAAGAAGACTAAGGATCCACATTTTTCTACGGGGACGGGGTCCTGCGGGGACCCGCTTCTAATGGGGCGGAGAATCCTCATCTAAATGGGGAATGAGGACGAGGATAACTTTCGATTCTCGAATGTTAAATGGAGCGGGGACAAGGATAGCTCTCCCTGTCCCGACGGGACCCGTTTAAATTTTTATAATATTTTATATGTATTTAATATCTTTCTTTATGTGTTTTTGTAGTATAGTAGTAACTTTTTAAAATTTTATTTAGGATACTGTTTAATATTTTAAATAATAAATATTGTGTAATATTTTAATTTACATATAATTTACGATTTTTATTTTATAATTTTAATTAAAAATTTATTTTTTAAATAAATGAGTTTTTCGTGGAAATTCTTCGCCTCAATAAGGAATTCCCCACTCTGTCCCCGGCGAAGAATAAACAGAGATAAGACAGAGACGGGAATTAAAAATATAAATGAGGATAGAGACGGGAGGAGCACTCCTCGCCAATTCTCTGCCCCGTGTGGATCACTAAAGAAGTCGGTAAGAGAGAGAGAGAAATAGAGGAGCATTAATGTCTGTGACAAAGACATACAGAGTACGGACGGACAACCCCATGAAGTGGAACCCTGCTACCTTTCGCTGTTTTTTCTTCCTCCTTTTATTTATTACTCCAATTGTGAATGAAACCAAAATAAATATATGACATATAAAAATTGCTCTGGATTAGCATTATATGGCAATATCATGAATAACTTTAAGGATTGGAGATCACTTTGTATCAAAATTATCATTATAAAGTGGATGATCATGATCCAGTAATAATCTCATGATGTATCGTATCAATAATTATTTTAACTATTGAGATGCTTGTTATTAGCTCAACGTTTCTCTGTTCTCATTTTTTTTCTTCAATTTTTTGAATACGTAGTGTTAAGTAAAGGAGTTTGTTGTGTAACCTAAAAATTTTAATCATTATAAGAGGAATATAAGAGAGCTAATACAAATTTGGTTAATAAGTTCATATCTAATAAAGAGTACATGAGTTTGAAACTAGAGCCAAATATTTCAACTCACTTCAGAAGCCCTTTAGTGTGAAGGTAAATGTAGACCACCAAGATAAGTTAAGAATCACCAAACTATGTAAACATGTTGATTGTGTTGACCCACGATTTGGCCAACTGATACGGAGTCAGAATATGCTTGATATGAATGAAAGTAATGAGAAGAACGGAATGACAAAAGTAAATAAGACACAGTATTTTATAGTGGTTCGGCCCCAGGATCTGGTAATAACCTACGTCCACTTAGGTTGATATTGATATAAAAATCAGATGAGTGATCAAAGAACTAGGGTTCAATGAGTTTCACTAATCTCTTAATACAATATTACTAGGAGAATTACTATAGTCTCAAATGATTCAAAAGCCAAAAGTCCCTCCCTTGAGCTATCTCTTGCTATTTATAGGCTCAAGGGGGATTACAAAAGATTGTTACAGATATTCTTTCCTGAATAATCGGATACTCAGGAGATTGTGTGAGATAAATTCAGGATTCTACAAAGATCTTCCTATTAATGTTGCCTTGTATGCGGAGCTATCGACCAGACTGGTCGCAGGTAAGACTGGTTCGCACTCCTTCTAACGTGTCTTCTGGTCGATACTCTAGCAGAACGTCTCCAGGTGTCAGCCACGTGTCCAGGAATCACTTGCCACGTCATCAATGCTAATTTTTTGGATAACATATTGCGTTTGGTAAAATTTTTGTTTTTAAATTTTTTAAACTCAAAAATAAAAATATATTTTTGTTTTATGTTTTTTTATTTTTATAAAATAAAAATGCGTTTGGTAACCATTTTTTTTCTTTTTTTTTAAAATAAAAATAAAAATGTGTTTGGTAACTTTTATTTTTATTTTTTGTTTAAAAAAATAAAAAATAAAAAACATGTTTAGTAAATTTTTTATTTTTGAAATTTTATTTTTTATTTTCATTTTCTAAACTAAAAAATAAAAATATTTTTTGTGACCACTATTTATTATTTTAAAATAAAAAATAAGAAAGTTATAGTAAAAAAAGATCATATTAATAATATTCAAGTAATCTCAAATTTCAAAACTTAATATCTATCCAAGAAAGTTTACATAGTAAAATAAAAAACGTATGAACTGATAATTGTCCAAACTTAAAGCAAAGTATTAAACGAGTCATAAAAATCAACTAATGTCTTTACTCAATCTCACTATCGTCGACTAGCTCTCCATATATGATCAGCAATTTCATCACGAACATAAGCCATTTCACGTGTATGAGTTATAGAAATACTGAACTCTACACTATCAGTCAAAGTTCCATCTGTGCTTTGTAAAGTAGTGGCGTGTACTTCAGAATTTCCTTCACCTCCATCAAAATATACATCTGCTTCTGCATTTGTCCTTATAAAATTGTGAATCCCACAGCAAGCAATGACAATGCACTTTTGTATTCTTAGATCATATGAAGGCATTTGTTTTAGGATTGGAAAGCGATCCTTCAACACGCCGAAACACCGCTCAATGACATTTCTCAAGGAAGAGTGTCGATAATTGAAGAGCTCTTTTTTGCCTATGGGATTAAGATCTGTGTACTGGCCCAAATGATACCTTTCTCCTCGATATGGTGAAAGAAAACCAGGCATGTTTGTATAGCCAGAATCAACAAGATAATATTTTCCTGGTCCAATGTTAATTTATGTTAGTTTTTACTTATAGATGTTTAATATAAAATAATGTCAATCAACACAATAAGTTTGATAAATACTTACCTTGGGGCGGCATTGGAAATCCATAATCTGGGTTTGTGGCACATTCTAGAAGAATCCGTGCATCATTAGCTGATCCTTCCTATCCAGGAACAACGTATGTGAACTTCATGTCAAATGAACATACACACATAACGTTCTGAGTTGTATCCACTTTTCGACCTCGATATGGTATTTGTTCATCAATTGGAACATGCGCAGAAATATGAGTCCCATCTATAGCTCCAACACAATTCTAAAATACAAAATAAATTATTATATTTTTTTTATTGAATATTGAAAGAAAGGAAAAAATAATAATTCAAATTTTTGTACCTTAAAAAATGGATAGTATCTTGGATCAAATCGAATTTGTGGAGGAGTTACATCAAATGAAGGTGGAGTAATTAGTTCTTTGGATAGACAACATATTGCCTTCAAAACCTTCCTAAAATAATGTGATGTGGTTGAGATGGAGTGCTGAAATCGTTCAGCAACCACACGATGTCGTTCATTATGGTCAATCACAAATAAGAACATAGCCACTTGTTCTTCAACAGACAGATATCGTGAGTTCTTCAATAAATTTTTTTCTTTTAGAACACCACAAAATAATTTGAAGATATCTTTGTTCATTCTTAACAAATCATAACACCTACTCCAATGCCCGTGCAATACTTCCATAACGTATTCATGGCCTGAAAGAGCTGAATTTCTACAAGGTTGCTTAGATAGATATAATTGATTATATTCCTCGCAAGCAAAATATAGCAAAATCTCTCCAAACTCATCATCTGAATCATCCAGTAAATTATCCTTGTTGAACCGAGCAACGTTTAAAGACATTTTATCCTAATAGTAGAAAAAAATTTTAAATTTTACATTCAATATATAAAAATATATAAACACTCAAAGTCAAAGTCAAACCATAAAACAATATAGGCAAAACAAGTCATCCAGTAAATAGCTAAACAAAGTCATCCAGTCAATATCTAACAAGTCATCCAATCAATAGCTAAACAAAGTCATCCAGTCAATAGCTAATAAAGTCATCCAGTCAATAGCTTAACAAAGTCATCCAGTCAATAGCTTAACAAAGTCATCCAGTCAAAAGCTAAACAAAACTAAAGTTAATAGCTAAATAAAGTCATCTTGTTCATAGCTAAACAAAGTCTAAACTTTTTCACTTCAAATTTAGCAACCAATCTATTCTTCTATGCTCTGGCATCTTTAGAAACAATGCTCTGGACACCTCGTTCTCAAACTTCTCAATAGCTTTTGCGTATACTTCTCCACTAATTCCATCAATTTGATTAAGAGCTTCAACACTCTCATCCAATAAGTAATGTGATGCAGATGTTGCCATTGATCTCTCTATCAATTCTGTCTTTCGCTTTGCAGTTTCATTATATGTTGCCAGTGCATCTGCCAAAGCTGATGAGAACTTTGCTCTTTTTACTGATCGAGAGTTCGAAGTGGTTGTTGATTTACCTCTTCTTTTGTTACCATCCTCATCAAAACCACTTTCTTCATTCATAGTAGAAGGAATTATCGACGTTGCATCATCATCATTAGAAGGACTTCGATTTGAAGGATGAGCATTGGAACCAGTTGCAGTAGTATCACCAAAGATAGTGCATAATTTCTCATAAAACTTACAGCCTTTCTTTCTAAATCTTTTAGCAGACTTGTTAACCTACATGAAATTAAATTATATTAATAAAATATACTAATACCTATCAAAATAAATCAAGCATAAAATCCATTTTAAATAATTTTTACCCGAATAAGTTTATCCCAAACTTCATCTGTCGCACTAACTTCTTCAGTCACTGCATTGTATCCCATACCAGTCTCTTTCAGTAAAGACTTAAAATCCTTATGCTTTTGCTTTAATTGATTGTATTTGTTCCTTAGTTGCATATCACTATAATTTCTTTTTGCTCGTCCACAAAGCTCCTCCTTTATATATTTCCATGATTGCTTGGTAAAGGTTGTGGTATTCTTATTTCCCTTTAAGACTTCTTCTTCCATAAGTTCAATGAAAATTTCTTCATGCTTTTGAGTCCAAACAGAAGCCTCATCATTATTCTCAATAATAAGAACTTCATTATCAACGCCTGCCATCTAGGTAA
This sequence comes from Humulus lupulus, assembly GCF_963169125.1. Taxonomy (NCBI): domain Eukaryota; kingdom Viridiplantae; phylum Streptophyta; class Magnoliopsida; order Rosales; family Cannabaceae; genus Humulus; species Humulus lupulus. The sequence continues at coordinate 239,432,346 of NC_084797.1, forward strand.
GACCTAAAGATTCAATAAGAATTTTAAATGCAAATAAGAGAGTAAGCACTTCATATAAAAAATAAGGAAAAAAGAGAGCTTGAAAATACTATTTGGCACTAATCTATCAAGAGAGGAGTAGAATCTATCACTAAGCTAAAGTTACAGTAGTAACTGCAGGTAGTCTTAACTTGCCAATATTATCCAACCTTAATCTTTACTTGGCATTAAAATACTACAGTACTGCTCTCTCATAAAATAACAGGGTTATCTCATATTTTTTCTTGAGCGTATCTTTTACTCGGAACTGTATAGCTTCCCACGGTACAATCATTTCTAAAAAAGAGAACTACTTGATTCCAATGTTTAGAAACTTTACAAGGTTCACTGTATGTATGCAGAGTTCAAGGCTGCTTTCCATTGCAGCAGAAAAGAACAACCATAGACATAAATAGAGCTTGAAATTGAATTGAACAACAACACAAATCTATACTACTACTGTTCTTTTTCAAAATTAGGAGGAAAAGTAACTATAACTATACTTTTCTGTAATTTTATCCTTTACTGTATAAAATGACTCTTTGTATTTTTTTTCTTACTCAAGTCTTACCCTCAAAATGACTCTTTGTATTTAGTGTCATGTGTACATGTGTCTTTGAACCTGGTGGTTATATTGCATTTCCTTTACCGTATGGTTTCTTCATGCCAAGAAATTATGTTTCTATAAGATTTATTTACTTTATTTATCTTAACAAGTTAATTATAGAGTGTATTCTTCTGGATGCTATAGAGTATCTAATTATGAACCACGATACATCTTCTGCATATATAAATATATTTATCTTAGTGTAATACATGTAACTATTTTCACATTCCCCATCTTCTTCTAACCTATGTAGACTTAGGACTAGCTGATTTTCACATCAAAACTTATATCTATATCTCTACATATTTATATATATATATATCTTAGATATTACATGTAACTATTTTCATCTTTCCAATCTTCCTATAACCTATATATATAGACTTGAATTTGACTAATTATTACTACATGTAACTATTCTATATTATCTTCTCCATCTTCCTATATACAATGTTTACTTGTACTGGCTGGATCTCACATCATATACTTACAATAATGATTCACTAATATATCAATTGTGTTGTCACTTTGACTATTTTAGTATACTAAAATAAATTTTCTGATGTACAGGTTTACTCAGTCAATTTATGCTGGACCTCGGACCTCAAATCAAGGGAGATAGATAACCAAGTGATTACACCTTAGTTGGCTGTATATAAATGAATAATTTTTATGAGTAGAAGAGAAGAAAATCAGAGGCACACCAACTCTAAAAGAGGACAACAAAAGCTAATGTGATCACATATAGTAGATGGTTTGAATTATTTGATTTATTATAATTTATAATTGTGATTAATTCGAAAGAGAAAAATGACATTCACTCACTTCTTATGAGAACAAAACAAGTCTAGTTTGAAGTCTTAATTAAGTCCGAAATGCGGTTAGATAATTGTTATACCCAAAAATTGGAGATCAATAACGTGGCAATAAAGGTGACAAATGGCAGTACATGGTCTGTAAAAGACACATTAAATAGTCAATAAATACGTTGACTCCTCAAAGTTGTGATAAAGTGACCCGGTAGACTGACGAAGAATTTGGACTGCTTGAAAGATGTCATAACCAAGCCAAGTGCACCTTGGTCCTAGGAGAGCTAAGGAGAGTGCATCCTAGGAGGCTAAGGAGAATGCATCCTAGGAAGATAAGGAGAAGGAGTCCCATGCAAGCCAAGAATTAAGACTTAGGTTTTGACAAGGAGAGACTACACAATGTCCGATCGGACATAGTTGGGAGATGCTAAAGGAGAGTGCCTCGGACTTGTCCAAGGTGAGATGTCAAGGAGGATGCCTCGGACCACCTTGGTCTGAGGAGAAGGCAAGAGAAGGTTGGCTCGGACCACCTTGGTCCGAGGAGAAGGCCACAAAGTCCGATCGGACCTTGATTGAAGGAGGTAGGCTCGGACTTACCCGAGGAGAGCCATGCATATATCACCTTGGTCCAAAGAAAGATTGAAGGATAACTCAAGAGAATGGTCCTAGGAGACCCCAAGAGGGTGGTCCTAGGAGACCCCAAGGATTTGGTCTGAGGAGAAACATGGCATGCTAGAGGAGAGTGCCATGTTAGAGGAGAGAAGTGCATGTCCTACCACCATGCATGTCCTACGACCATGCACATGTCCGACCAACACTTGCATGGGTGGTCAGTAGGAGGTCAAGCAACTAGCTAGAGGAGACTAAGTCAAGGTTCCCAGAAACAACTTCAACAAGATATGCGGGAATCTCTCATTCTTCCCACAAATGGGGGGTTTGTTACATTTTGAATTTTGAATGTTTCTTTGTAATTTAAATATAATAAAATATCCCGATTCTAAGGGATATCAGTTGTATGACCCTAAGCCTATAAATAGAGGGCTTATGGGATTAGAGAGGGGCTTATTCTGCTTCTTCATTCTAGAGAGAGAAACTTTGGGTCTGAGTATTCTAGAGAGAGAAAGTGCTGATATTTGAGAGAATTCTTGTATTTTTGCAATCTGTACTGAAGAAACTCAGTTGGCTCAGTCCATCTGATCTGAGTACGAACTTATAAATCACAACTCTAAGTGGATTAGGCTATTACCGACAATCGGGGCTGAACCACTATAAAATCTTGTGTGTTCTTTACTTTTTGTTCATAAACTGTCTGTGTCGTTTTATTTCTCTTGAAGGCTATATTGTTTTTTACGTTCTCACGTCGTTGGCTAAAAACACAGTCAACAATAAGCATCTACTAATGAAAAAAAAATACTGTAAAGAAGGAAAAATATTTTCAAATGAGCAATGTTATGTAGAAATATGGAAAACCCTGTTTTCCTACATGGCATAAAGAAAATCAGGTTGGAGTACTTTAGTTTTGTGGTCTCTATAAGCATTATACTTCTCAGGAACAATACCACTTCTTGAAGAGGAAATGAAAGAAAACTAAAATATATACTATACAGAGTTATTACACTAAACACAATCAATCCTATCTACTAAAAAGAAACCACAATCCATAATCCAATAAAATTAAGGAATTGGAATGCAGATCTAGTAAACATAAAAAGTTGAGGACAGGTAAACTGCCTACTCAATGGTTATTTATTATATATATAAGTATTATACACAAAACTTGAAATAAGAGGGTTCTGTAAATTTGAAAATATTTCTTGGTTAAGACATGTTTATGGATTCTAGCTGGTGGTCTAGTGGGAATTATAATACTAGTATCTGGTATAACATGGGCATTGTGTAGGAAGAGAGTTGAAGAACGTCTTCTATCAGGAAAAGAGGGTAAAAATATGGTGTCCTTTTTTTTTCCATCTATAAACTTTGAATCTTACTTGAAATGATGAGAGTTATAAAGGTATTAGCATCTTTAACTCACTTAACAGCATCAGATATCATGGACCTGGAGTCTGCAACTGAAGTAATCGGCTGCCTAAAGATATCAATCAAGGAAGTTTATTTTGCAACAGACAATCTCAATTCTTCTAACTTCATTGGCCAAGGTGTAGCAGGTGAGACCTTAAGAATGAAAAATAAATTATTGTTCTTAAGAGTTGATTTTGATTGTCATTAAGAATTTTTCAGGGAAACTATATAAAGGAATACTTTCAAGTGGGAAACATGTAGCAGTGAAGCACATAATCAAGGATGGACATGTAGACACATTCATTAGAGAAGTGAGAAGCCTTTCACATGTCAAACATCCAAACCTTGTTGCTTTACTGGGATATTGTGAGGCCGCAGAAGAATGTTTCCTAGTCTATGAACTTTGCCACAATGGGAACCTTTCAGAATGGTTGTTTGGTATGTTTTCTTCTTAAGAATCTTATAATCCATTTTCAAACAATTGAAAGTTAATAGCAGAACTCTGAAAAAACAGGTAAAGAAAATGTTCTCTCGTGGATTGAAAAGCTAAAGATTGCCATTGGCAGCGCCAAAGGTTTATGGTTTCTGCATACTTATCCAGATGGCTGCATTGTTCATCGTGATATCAAGGTTGGTCTTGGTCCATGTAGCTTTGATATTGCCATTTGGTCTTTCTTTCCTGTAATTGTTCTTGACATGTCTCTTTGGCAGCCAACAAATATTCTCATAGATTCCGAATTTCAAGCCAAACTCTCGGACTTTGGGTTGTCTAAGGTTATGGAAATGGACCAATCACATGTGATCTCAGAAGTCAGAGGGACACTAGGTTATGTAGATCCTGAGTATCAAAGAAATCACCATGTGAACCCTTCAGGAGATGTTTACAGCTTTGGTATGGTACTATTGCAACTCTTATCAGGGTAGCAAGTAATCGATTTCAACTTGACCACACCAATGCTACTCGTCAAAATGGTGAGAAAACAAGCATAGGCTCCTTGTTTTCCCCAGATAATTTAAGTTTTTGCCATCTTTTGATGTGCTTCTTTGCATGATTTCAGGCTAAATCTCTCATAGCTAAAGATAGTTTACTTTGGGGCCAGTAGTAAAAGCTTGTCTGACCTTGAGTTTGAGGAGCTTAAAGGGTTTATGGATTTGGGTTTTGTTTTTACTGAGGATGAGTGTAGAGATTCGAACCTGATTTCTATTATCCTTGGCTTACACAGATTTAATCAAACAGAAAAACTTGCCTGAATTCTATAGTTTAAACAACTGATTTCTCGATCCATCAAAAAGCATTACAAAAGCACAAAACCTAATCCCTAAAAAATAATAAATAGATTCATACCTTATTAGAAAAATCCAACCCTAAGATTCTGATTTAATCAGTACGCCATTTTTATATGGATCCAAGAACCTTTACAATGCAAATACAAAATATCAAATATTAGAGAGAGAAGATTCTTACTGAGAAATAGATTGAGAAAAAAATGGGTCGTTCATATGATAGAGATGATAAAATGATACCTGAAGTTGCCATGAATGATAGTAGAGTAAATATCTGCAACAATGAAGTCTCTGAGGAGAAAGTAGGGTCTGCAACAATGGAGTCTCTGAGATGCGAAGGTTTGAGAAGAAAACTGTTTAAAAAAAATCTAAAAGTATAAAAAAGTTATTTTCAAAATTTTCAAAACTTTATTAAAAGTTCAAAAAAATAATAAACCAAATAAAAGTTACCGAACGTATTTTTGCATTATATTTCCAACTTTTTATTTAAAAAATATAAAATTATTTTTTTAATTATTACCGAACAGACCCGTTATAATCACAACTATTTTAGGTAGTATTGACAGATATCAATTTACACCAAATCAACAATGTAAGGAAAGGTTGCCATGACCATAGAGCCTTATAAACAGAGATACAAACACAAAAATATATATCAGGATAAGGAATTGCTAAACATCACATAGAAGACCAGAGGAAACACTAATCCCAAAATTATTTAAGAAATAGTTTCAATTCAAATCTACCCTGAAAGTGATTATATTATTCCTTGATGATGAAAAATAATATTTCCATATATTGAAAAAAAAACATTATAGAAAGATGCTCAAATGGAGTAACTCATACCTTGAGTGACATTTACTGTGTAACAATTACGGATTCCTTCAGGGAAGGCCCTCACATGTGCACTTGTTTTGGATAGTCTGAATCATAGCCACCTGCACTAGTGTACCCCCACAATCAATGCTAAGGACTCCTGAGAAAGGTGACACATTAATCAGTGCTAATACATCATCATCATCTTATCTACTCAATTGTATAAATATATATAAATTATGGTATGGTAAAACTTTTGTTTTTTTGAATTTTTTAAACACAAAAATGAAAATATTATTTTATTTTTGTTTTTTTATTTTTAAAAAATAAAAATATGTTTGGTCACTATTTTTATTTTTTATTTTTAAAAATAAAAAATAATAAACGTATTTGATAATTTTTATTTTTATTTTTTGTTTAACAATAGGAGGTGTTGATTTGAAGAAGAGAAAAAAAAAATGAAAGGAAAAAATTGAAACGATTTAAAAAAAATTAAAAGTAAAAAAATTTTATTTTCAAAATTTAATAAATTTTAATTAAAATTTAAAAAATAATAAATAAAAATAAAGTTATCAAACGCATTTTATGTTTTATTTTCAAATTTTTAATTAATTAAATAAAAATTATTTTTTTTTAAGTGTTACCAAACAACCCGTATATTAGTTAAGAGGAATCGATAGAATTCTTATCTAATAAAGAGTACATAAGTTTGAAATGCGAGAGTTTATAACTGTGGCTCCATTTCTGTGATTATCCCCTTGTCCAGTTTAAAACTCTAAGAATAAATAAAACAGAGAAAACACATTGAAATGCATGGACCCATAATATAATTTTCTTGTTCTTTTCTTATGCTTATAAACCCAAAAAGGTATCGTAACATTATATAAAAATATAACCATAGTAGAAATGAAAAAAGATAAACTAGAAGACAATAATAAGTAAAAGCATAATTGAAGCACCCCTACTAAGCAATTCATATTAAGAAGCATAATATCGATCAAATCATTATAAATTTAAAAATCAAATCAGGAATCCTAATTTGAACATGAAAGCAAAATCTATTATATGTGAAATTGTAAACTAGATTGAAAGAGAAAATAAACGCAGTTGAAATAAGAAAAATTAATATATATATATATCTCAGATCCTTGTATGTACACTACTAGAAATATAGGTTTTTACTTCAGTTTTTATAGTGAGCATACAAAAAAAGCGAACTAAAAACCTTTTCAAACTCTTTTACTTCGCTTTTCAAATTGGCGCTTTGAAAAAAATTACATACTACTTCGCTTTTTTAAAAAAACGAAGTGAAAAATTCATAGTGGAGAGGGTCGTGTTTGTTTGCACAAGCCCTTATATTATGTTTAGAGATATTAAAAATGCAAAAAACTGGCCAAACCAAACACGGCCCTTGTGCACTTTTAACTTCGGTTTCTAGGTAAAAACCGAAGTAGAAAGTGCACCTTCCACTTCGGTTTTTACCTAAAAACCGAAGTTAAAAGTGCACAAGGCCATATCACTTATGGACCTTTAACTTCGGTTTTTTGGTAAAAACCGAAGTGGAAAGTTGTAATGACCCACTACTCTAGACTTTTGGACCATTAATGAAACTATTCATACAAAACCTTAATAGAACTTACATTTGCGAAAATACCATAATTTTATTAAGTAACTTGTAAAAATAAGAGTTACTTACAAAATATCAAGAAGGATATGGGATCCCATTGTCTTAAACAAAACATAATTTAAAATAAAGAGTTACATAGAAAGTGTGGAAAAATTACATATAAACCCATAAAGAAAGGACTACATCCTCGAAATCGAACACTCGACCCCTTGAATCCATTCACCATCGATACACATTCTCTAAGCGTCCACGAATCTTACCGCCTCTAAAGCTATTTTCCTACACATAAAACAAAAAGGAATGAGCCTAATGCCCAGCAAGGAAAATCTAACACATAGTCATAAACATGAATTTCATAATAATCATAAAGACATATCATAACACTTATTACATACACTTATTATAATGGCCATTATTACTTGGGGTCCCATAGACTAGACAAGTCATATGCCCATGAGATTAGTGGGGTCCTACTAGCTAAGTAGGTCATATGCCCATAATCTATTGGGGTATTGTTAGCCATATGGGTCATATGCCCAAGCCTACAACATACATATCATAACATATATCATAACATAAGAAACATAAGATAACATATAAGACATATAACATATGCATTTCTATCCTATTTTCCTTACCAAAGTTACCGGAATATGTGGACAGTGCTGGGACTTTGGAACACTCCTAATAATCATTATGAAAAAGAGTGAGTCTAATGAAAAAAGAGATGAAAAGGAATGGGAAGACTAAACCATTGAGACACATACTTACCAAAACTTATGTGCTCAAGAACTTGGATTTCCTAACCAAAATAAAGATTAAGGTTAGAGGCTGAGTAGAAGATTATGAGAACTTAAAAGAACAAATACAGAATTGAACTAGAGTTTTAGGTTACCTTGAAGACTTGTAAGACCAATCTATACCTCAAACCGAAATACTCTAAAACCTTACTTCCCAAAGTGTTTGATAAGCTTATGATGATCAAGCTTATGATTCCCAAACCCAAGTGTTTATACTCTCACACTCACTTAGCACTTGCAGCCTCTGAACTTAGAGCAAAAGATGAATAATGGCTGGGTACTAGGTCCTATTAATAGAGTTTAGGAATGAAAGGATCTTGATTTTACTTGAATAAAAATAATAGCTTTTTAGGTGAAAATAATTTGAATAATCGTTCAGCAGAGGCTAAAGACTCATTCAAAAAGATGCTGGACTTATCAAGAGGTTGAATGGCTGAATGGAAAAGAATTCAAAAACTTTCAAAAACATATTGAAGGAGGCGATATATCGCCCCCTGTAGGCGATATATCGCCTGGGCCAGTATGCCCGAGGCAGTCGTGCATCGTCTCATGTTTTCCGTATCTACGTGCTGCGATATATCGCCCCCTATAGCTGCGATATATCGGCATTCGCTGATTATTTAAACACGAAATTACACATTTTTAGCTAAGTATGAATGAAGTAAACAGCCTTGACTAAGCCCTCAACGTATTCAAAGCTGCTGGTTGACCCTATAGCATTCAAACTTTACTCCTTATTAAATTTAATCCTCAAAATACTTAATTCTTAATCATCCATTCATACACATGTGCTTAAAATCCTATTGGTCCTCATCTAAACCTTATAGTATAACAAATATTATCCTTAATATCAGTCATATAATCAAACCTTAGGTTAAACTTAATATTCTTAAACTATAGGTTAAACTTAGAAAATCTATAAGTACTACTATGAGTGTCCAAATAATTCCCGGTCTGAACCAAAAATCCACAGTTTCAAAGATAATACTATACATACTATAATACTACTAAATAATTAGCTAAGTAAAGTTCTTGGACTCTACAATTCTCCCCTACTAAAAAGAATTTCGTCCTCGAAATTTACTTACCAAATAATTCCGGATACCGGCCTTGCATGTCCTCCTCCAACTCCCACGTTGCCTCTCGTTCAGAACTATTACTCCATAGGACTTTGACTATAGGAAAGCTCTTGGACCGTAACTGCTTCATCCCTCTATCTAGGATGCTAACCGGTCGTTCCTTGTAACTCAAGTCTTTCTGGAGCGCTATCGTATCGTACTTGAGGACGTGAGATGGGTCTGACACATACTTGCGTAGCATCGAGATGTGGAACACGTTGTGACTATTGGCTAGTGCAGGCGGTAGGGCTAGTCTATATGCAACTGGTCCCACTTCATCCAATATCTCAAAAGGACATATGAATCGGGGACTAAGCTTGCCTTTCTTCCCGAACCGCTTGACACCTTTCATAGGAGATATCTTCAGGAAGACTTGATCTCCAACTAGGAATTCCACCTCGCGTCGCTTGGCATCCGCATAGCTTTTCTGACGGCTTTGAGCAGCAAGCATACGCTGTCTAATAAGCGCTACTGCTTCTTGAGCTTGTCTAACAGCTTCGGGCCCTAGAAGCTGCCTTTCTCCTACCTCGTCCCAGTGCAATGGTGATCGGCACCTTCTTCCATATAGCAACTCATAAGGTACCATCCCGATTGTTGACTGGTAGCTGTTGTTGTACGAGAACTCGATCAGTGGTAAGTATTGTTCCACGATCCTCCGAAATCAAGTATACACGCGCGTAGCATATCCTCTAAGATCTGAATTGTACGCTCGGACTGCCCATCTGTTTGAGGATGGAAAGCTGTACTAAGACTTAACTTAGTACCCATAGCTTGCTGTAAGCTTCTCCAAAATCTTGATGTAAACACCGATCCTCTATCCGACACTATCGTCTTGGGGATTCCATGCAATCGTACAGTCTCTTGGATGTATATATCTGCATATTGGTCTGCCGTGTATGAAGTTCTAACAGGCAGGAAATGAGCCGACTTGGTTAGTCTATCTATCACTATCCAAGCGGAATCATGCTGCTTATTTGTCTTTGGCAGACCCGTCATGAAGTCCATGGCTTTATCGTCCCACTTCCATTCCGGCACGTTAAGTGGTTGTAATAAGCCTGCAGGGCGCTGATGCTCCGTCTTCACTTGCTGGCATACCAGACATTTAGATACAAACTCCGCTATGTCCTTCTTCATCCCTGGCCACCAATAGATTGCCTTGATGTCATGAGTCATCTTGGTAGACCCTGGATGAACTGAGTACGGGGTGCTGTGTGCTTCTTCTAAAATTGTCTTCTTAATACCTTGATCATTCGGCACTCATACCCGATCCTTGTATCTCAATAAGCCTTGGCTAGATATTGAGAAATTTGTAGTCTTGCCTTCTCTGACTGCATCCATGTGTGCTGCTAGTGTGTCGTCATGTCCCTGACCAATTCGTATATCCTCTAACAAATTCGATTGGATAGACAAATTAGCCAGCTTGCCTACAACCACTTCTATTCCGGCACTGATAAGCTCCTGGTGTAGCAGCTTTTCTATTCCGGATAAGGCTACTAACTTCCCATAGCTTTTCCTACTAAGCGCATCGGCAACCACGTTCATCTTTCCTGGGTGGTATAGGATTTCGCAGTCATAATCCTTGACTAACTCCAACCACCTGCGCTGCCTCATGTTAAGCTCCTTCTGAGTAAAGAAGTACTTTAAACTTTTGTGGTCCGTATAAATCTCGCATCGTTCTCCGTAAAGATAGTGGCACCAGATTTTTAACGCAAAGACCACCGCTACCAATTCCATATCGTGAGTTGGATAGCGCTGCTCGTACTCCTTTAGCTGTCGTGAGGAGTAGGCTATCACCTTGGCGTTTTGCATCAGCATGCATCCCAATCCTAGCTTTGATGCATCACAGTAGACAACGAACTTATCGTTGGGTTTTGGTACACTGAGTACTGGTGCTGAGCAAAGCTTATCCTTGAGCAATTGGAAGCTTTCCTTACACTTATCTTTCCAATTAAACTTTTGTTGCTTCCGGGTCAGGTTGGTGAGCGGAGTGGCTATCTTAGAAAAGCCCTCTACAAACTTCCTATAATAACCTGCTAGCCCTAGGAATCTTCTTACTTCAGATGCGTTCTTTGGCCTGGGCCAATCCTTCACGGCCTCGACCTTTGATGGATCTACCGCAATTCCGTCTTTCGATATAATGTGCCCGAGGAACGCCACTTGCGAAAGTCAAAACTCGCATTTCTTGAACTTTGCGTAGAGTTGATGCTCCTTCAATCGCATCAAAATCATTCTCAAATGTTCCTCGTGCTCTACTTCATCCTTGGAGTATACTAAGATATCATCGATGAATACAATGACGAATTTATCTAAGTAATCCTTGAAGACCTTATTCATTAAGTCCATAAACGCGGCTGGTGCGTTAGTAAGACCAAAAGACATAACCAAGAACTCGTAATGTCCATAATGAGTCCTAAAGGCTGTCTTAGGGATATCTTCTCCCTTTACTTTGAGCTGATGATACCCGGACCGTAAATCGATCTTTGAAAATACAGTCGCGCCTCGGAGTTGATCAAACAAATCATCAATCCGAGGTAGCGAGTACTTGTTCTTAATCGTTACTTTGTTCAGCTCACGATAGCCTATGCACATCCGCATACTTCCGTCCTTCTTCTTCAAGAATAGTACCGGAGCTCCCCATGGTGAATGGCTTGGCCTAATAAAACCCAAGTCTAGGAGTTCTTGTAGCTGCGTCTTTAACTCCTTGAGTTCCGTAGGTGCCATCCGGTATGGTGCCTTAGAGATAGGCTCGGTGCCTGGTACTAATTCTATCGTGAAGTCTATTTCTCGATTTGGCGGCAATCCTGGCAAGTCATCGGGAAAAACTTCTAGAAATTCTTGTATAACCTGAACATCTCCAACTTTAAGTGATGTCTCCTTCTCCACATTCGTGATGCTGGCTAAGAACGCTTGGCATCCTTTCTCCATCATTCTCTGAGCTTTGAGAGATGACACTAATGGAGTGCGCAATCCTGAAGCTTGTCCCATGAAGCATCGTCTATGGCCGTCAGGAGTCTCGAACATCACCTTCTTGCGTCTGCAGTCGATCGTTGCGCCATAACGTGCTAGCAAATCCATGCCTAATATTACGTCGAAGTCCTTGATCACTAGCTCTATCAGGTCTCCTTCTAGTTCTATATCCTCAATCTTGATCGGTACGCCTCATACTATCCGTGATGATAGAACTACTTTGCCCGAAGGCAACTCGGTTACAAACCTAGTTCTAAATCTTTCACTAGGTTTGTCTAGTTTTTCTATCATTCCTAACGAGATATACAAATGAGTGGCTCCCGAATCAAATAATACATGACATAAGTTATTGAGGATAGAAACCTGACCTGTGACCACCTTGTTGCTAGCCTCGGCCTCTCCTTGGGTTAAAGCAAAAACCCTAGCAGGAACCATCTTTTCATCCTTCTTCCCTTCTGGCTTTTGCTGAGGACAGTCTCTTTTATGATGCCCTTCTTGACCACAGTTGAAACACTCCTTAGTGTTGGCGCGGCATTCTCCAGGATGCTTCTTCTGACATTTGGCACATGGCGGGTATTCCACGTAGCCCGGCCTATTTCCCCCATTATTCATACGTGCCATTTTATCGCTATCGACTTTCTTGTTATCAGGATGCCGTCTTTTCTGGCCGTTACCGTTGTTGCTTTACTGATTGTTGCCATTATGATTGTTGTTCCGACTGGCGTGAGGCTGACTCTGCTGTCTAGGTTCAGGCTTACTTGCTTCTTCTTTGCTTACATTGGCCTGCAACCTTTCTACTTCGATTGCTGTCTTTAGAACGTCGGCATATGTAGTGTTCCCTGGGTTTGCTAGCTTAACCCCCATCTCGATCTTCGGTCGAAGTCCTCTAACAAACTTGTTCACCCTCAGAAAATCGGTTGGAACCATCTCAGAGGTGAACTTGGCTAAGCGGTAAAACTGACGAGCATACTCTGCCACCGATAAAGTACCCTGCTTCAAGTTGGCGAACTCCTCAACTCTCATAGCAAGTACAGCCGAATTGTAGTACTTCTTGTGGAAGAGCTCCACAAATCGGGCCCATGTCATGGTGGCGACATCATGCGATTGTTGGACCAAGTCCCACCATATCCTGGCATCCTTCTTGAGCAAAGACGAGACGCAGGATATGCGGTCCGCATTACTGAGATTCATATGCGTCAGAATCGGCTCCACATTCCTTAGCCACTCTTCTGCCTCAAAGGGGTTTGTAGTCCCTTCGAAGTTTGGAGCGTGCTGCTTGCGGAACCTTTCATACACTGGCTCCAGGTGCTGTACTGGATACGGCGCGTAATTCATCATTGGCCATCCCCCATATGGAACAAGTTGTTGGGGTGCTGGGGCCATTTGCTGTGGCTGCGGCTGTGGCTGTGGCGGAGGCTGAGGCTGAGATTGAGCCTGTTGGCGTTGTTGCTGCAGAAGTTCCTCGACTTGCTGTCGCAGTCTGGCAATCTCTGCAGTGTTGTCAGCTGGCGGTGTCGACGCGTTGCGGCGAGCAGTAGCACGCACTCCCCTTCGGCGAACTGGAGGGACTTCATTGGTTGCTGGAACATCGTTGGAGGCATTTCCGTTGGTGCGTGCAGATCTTCGGAGCGACATCGTAGCAGAGTTCTAACAGTTGAAAGAAACATGTTAGAACTTACCCTAATAGGCTCTAAGGCAAAAACTTATTCTAAAACAAACATATCTCAGACCTATTTATTATGACTTCTTATGAAAAGTTATATAAGTCTTTATTTATTATTTAGAGTGGGTTTCTATACTTAGAAAAACAAGTCATCTTTATTTTCTAAGTGTGTTTCTAATCATCCTATATGACTTAATTCTCAGGCTCGAAACTTATCTTTGTTCCAAAGTTAACCATATTGAGGGAGGGTTGGGATCAGTAAAATTGTTCCCATTACTATGGCCCCCTAACTCTCAATAAGGAAACTTGGTTCATTGATTTGTATCCACCCTCACCGAACTTAGTCATTATTTATTTTATTTATTACTTATTATGATTGCAAAAATAAAATCAAACTCATACATGATAATAAAATAGCATGTTATTCATTTGGAAAAACAGTTTTCACTTATTACAATCATTAAATAAAGAAAGAAATAAAACAAACAAAACTACTATTCTAAATATCGGGATCTTCTACATCCGATCCTTCATCTAGCATATCGTCATCTATCTCCTCATAATCATCATTGTCATGTGCATCAAAATGTCCTCTAGGAAGGTTTGTGAGAATCCTATGTTTTTGCTCATTTGTGAACTGAAACTCGAATTTTGCGGTGAACCTAACTAAGAGGAAGTAATAACGCATTGCTAATGGTAGTTCATCCTCATCATTAATGTTTTCCCATATTTCTTCTAAGGCTGCTATTACAGGATGAAAATCTTTAAATAGCCTAATTATTAGTACATATTGTTCCGTTGATCTTAACATTATTTGCTTAGCCTCTTGAAGGCCACCTATCTCTTGGTGGAGCAAGAGCAATCTTCTTGTGATCCTTTCTAGTGCTCCTACGGTATTTCTTGGCTCCCTTATTCTTTTTAAGGCCTTAATGGCTCGGATATCTTGGTAGGTTAAAGTTCCGTTCATACTTAACTGAAAACATAAACACTAAAGTTGTTAGCTATACACATAGGCAAAATAACTTGTAACTTAAACACTTACTTGGCAGTCAGATTTGGAGCTTTGAGTGTGTGTATCGAGGAGAACTTCATGCGAAGGAATTGTTTTCTCTGATACCAACTGTAATGACCCGACTACTCTAGACTTTTGGACCATTAACGAAAACCAAACATACTAATCCTTAATAAAACTTACATTGTGAAAATACCATAACTTTATTAGGAAACTTGTAAAAATAAGAGTTCTTACATAAAATGTCAAGTAGGATATGGGATCCCATTGTCTTTAAAAACAAAACATAATTTATTGAAAAAAAAGGAGTTACATAACAAGTGTGGAAAATACATGTAAAACCATAAAAACAAGACTACAACCTCGAAAATCGAACTATCGACTCCTTGAATCCATTCATCACCGATACACAATCCCTAAGCATCCACAAACCTTACCGCCACTATAGCTATTTTCCTGCACATAAAACAAAAAGGAATGAGCCTAATGCCCAGCAAGGAAAATCTAACACATAGTCATAAACATGAATTTCATAATAATCATAAAGACATATCATAACACTTATTACATACACTTATTATAATGGCCATTATTACTTGGGGTCCCATAGACTAGACAAGTCATATGCCCATGAGATTAGTGGGGTCCTACTAGCTAAGTAGGTCATATGCCCATAATCTATTGGGGTCTTGTTAGCCATATGGGTCATATGCCCAAGCCTACAACATACATATCATAACATATATCATAACATAAGAAACATAAGATAACATATAAGACATATAACATATGCATTTCTATCCTATTTTCCTTACCAAAGTTACCGGAATATGTGGACAGTGCTGGGACTTTGGAACACTCCTAATAATCATTATGAAAAAGAGTGAGTCTAATGAAAAAAGAGATGAAAAGGAATGGGAAGACTAAACCATTGAGACACATACTTACCAAAACTTATGTGCTCAAGAACTTGGATTTCCTAACCAAAATAAAGATTAAGGTTAGAGGCTGAGTAGAAGATTATGAGAACTTAAAAGAACAAATACAGAATTGAACTAGAGTTTTAGGTTACCTTGAAGACTTGTAAGACCAATCTATACCTCAAACCGAAATACTCTAAAACCTTACTTCCCAAAGTGTTTGATATGCTTATGATGATCAAGCTTATGATTCCCAAACCCAGGTGTTTATACTCTCACACTCACTTAGCACTTGCAGCCTCTGAACTTAGAGCAAAAGATGAATAATGGCTGGGTACTAGGTCCTATTTATAGAGTTTAGGAATGAAAGGATCTTGATTTTACTTGAATAAAAATAATAGCTTTTTAGGTGAAAATAATTTGAATAATCGTTCAGCAGAGGCTGAAGACTCGTTCAAAAAGATGTTGGACTTATCAAGAGATTGAATGGCTGAATGGAAAAGAATTCAAAAACTTTCAAAAACATACTGAAGGAGGCGATATATCACCCCCTGTAGGCGATATATCGCCTGGGCCAGTATGCCCGAGGCAGTCGTGCATCGTCTCGTGTTTTCCGTATCTACGTGCTGCGATATATCGCCCCCTATAGCTGCGATATATCGGCATTCGCTGATTATTTAAACACGAAATTACACATTTTTAGCTAAGTTTGAATGGAGTAAATAGCCTTGACTAAGCCTTCAACGTATTCAAAGTTGCTGACTGACCCTATAGCATTCAAACTTTACTCCTTATTAAATTTAATCCTCAAAATACTTAATTCTTAATCATCCATTCATAACATGTGCTTAAAATCCTATTGGTCCTCATCTAAACCTTATAGTATAACAAATATTATCCTTAATATCAGTCATATAATCAAACCTTAGGTTAAACTTAATATTCTTAAACTATAGGTTAAACTTAGAAAATCTATAAGTACTACTATGAGTGTCCAAATAATTCCCGGTCTGAACCAAAAATCCACAGTTTCAAAGATAATACTATGCATACTATAATACTACTAAATAATTAGCTAAGTAAAGTACTTGGACTCTACAAAAGTCCACTTTCTACTTCGGTTTTTACCAAAAAACCGAAGTTAAAAGTGCTTTATAACCTCTTCCCTAGACCCGAACGGTCATCTTCCTCAAACCTCTCTACCCTCTGTGCAAAAAAAACCCCAAAACCTCCATTAACCACCGTGAGCCAACACCCATTTTGATTCTCCGAACCTTTTTTTTTTTGTTTTTTCTTTATTTCTTGCAACATTTCTACCCTATAAACCGAAATATAGTCCAAAAATCTTTTTTTTTTTTTTTTTTTAGAGAAAAAAAAGTATTTGGCCGTGGGTATTTTCTCCATTTGAAAGTGGTGTTTCTTGCCGGATTTTTGTCATTGCAAGGGGATTTTGAGCTTCAAAACAGGTATAGATTACTAAAATGTGGTTTTGATGATAATTTTTTATTTTTCTATGTTTTTTTTTATTATTCCGAATTTAAAATTAATATAATTAATATTTTATTTGTTTATTTTGTTAGTTTAAATAATGTGATAAAAATTAGGTTCATTATAAATATATATGTATATTAGTTAATTTTAGAAATTTTGACAATAGATAAATTTGTTTTTTAAATATTTGAAAAAAAAATAAATAGCTTGAAGATGATCAAAGTGTTGTTCATTAGTTTCATTAACTAGTTTGATTTTTTTTATTTATTGGTTTGATAATTAATTATGTAATGTTTTAGTAGGGTCATTGATTGAGTGGTGAACTTTGTTGTTCATTTCGGATGCATTGAAGATTAATATTGAAGGTTAGTTATTTTTTTTTATTTATATTACTACAAGATTTATGTATAAAGATAAGACTAATGTAATCATGCATATTAGATTTAGTGAAAGTTATGTTTGAAAATTAGTGAAGTAGGCTCTGAGAAATTTGCGTGCTGTAGTGATATAAGGATGGATTGATTTATGCTTGATTATTTTGTTTGTTTGTGTTGTTGTTATAGGAAATTTTTAAATTGCGGTATGCTATAGAAACATAGGATACTCTGCCGAATTTTTAAAAAAATTTATAAGACTAGAACCTAATTATGATAGATTCATCTATGTTTGATTATTGTGTTTGTTTTAAATGGTTTTATAGGTAATTTTTAAATTACGGTATGCTATAGAAACAGAGGATACTCTGCCGAATTTTTAAAAAAATTTATAAGACTAGAACCTAATAATGATGGATTCATATATGCTTGATTATTGTGTTTGTTTGTATTGATTTTATAGGTAATTATGAAATTACGGTATGCTATAGAAACAGAGGATACTCTGTCGACTTTTTTAAAACATTTATAAGACTAGAACCTAATATAAGTTTTTTTCTAACTTATTAGGAATTGAATATTGTTATTAGTATGGATAAATCATGGATGCTTGAGAGGAGAGAAACATCACAATTTAAAGATGGATTCAACAAATTTTTAGAGTTTTGCCTAAAGAATTGTAGTGATCCACAAAAAATTCGTTGTCCTTGTATCGATTGTGGTAATGGAGTAAAGGGGAATATTACCATGATAAAGGATCATGTATTTTGTCGGGGATTTGATATGAGTTATAGTAAATGGTATTGGCATGGAGAATTATTAAATGATGACCCATATCCATTAGGTAGGCGAGGTGTAGATGATTTTGAGAGTAATGATTTTGATGATCATCCTATAGAATTGCTTGATGAAGCACAAGAAGAGTTTTTTCATAATCCAGAAAAATTTGATAGTATGGTTAGAGATGCAGACAGACAATTGTTCAGTGGTTGCAATAAACTAAGATTTCCCACAATGGTTAAATTTTATAACATAAAAGCAGAAAATGGAGTTAGTGATAAGTGTTTCAGTCAATTTTTAGCTGCTTTCAAGGAGATTTTGCCGCTAGAAAATTGTTTTCCGGAGTCTACATATGAAGTAAAGAAAACATTAAGTTTGATAGGGTTGAAGTATGAGAAGATTCATGCATGTCCGAATGATTGTATTTTATATCGTAAGGAGTATGCAGACATGGACGCTTGCCCAGAATGTGGTTTATCACGGTACAAACCTAACAAAAGTAAGGAGATTAGGAAACTTATTCCTCAAAAAGTGCTATGGTACTTACCTTTGATTTCGCGGCTGAATCGATTATATCGAAGTGCAGAACACTCTAAGAACTTAATATGGCACGAGACTGGACGAGTGAAAGATGGTAAACTCTGGCATCCTGCAGATTCACAGGCCTGGAAGAAGGTAGATTATATCAATCCAGAATTCAAAAATGAACCAAGACATCTTCATCTTGGTTTAGCTGCTGATGGAGTAAACCTGCATAGATCTCTTAGTAGTAGGCATAGTTCATGGTCTGTCTTCTTGGTTATGTACAATCTTCCTCCTTGGTTGGTGATGAAAAGGAAGTTCATGATGCTTTCATTAATGATTTCAGGCCCAAAACAACCAGGACATGATATCGATGTTTACTTGGCACCATTAATTGATAATTTGAAAGAGTTTTATGAAAATGGTGTTGAGGCATATGATGGTTTTAAAAAAGAAGTGTTTAATTTGAAAGCGGTGTTGTTATGGACTGTTAATGATTTTCTAGCATATGGTAACCTATCAGGTTTAAGCACAAAAGGTTACCAAGCTTATCCAATTTGTTGCACCAACACAAAGGCCCGTCGCTTGTCAAATGGACGCAAAATGTGTTATATGGGTCATAGACAATATTTGCATTTAAGTCATCCTGACAGAAATTAAAAAAAAAACATTTGAAGGTACTATGGAACGAGACATTCCTCCTTTGCCATTGTCGGGTGAGCAAATTGTTAAGGAAGTAGAAAAAGTTGACTTTAGGTATGGGAAGAAGAATAAAAACAAAAAAGTCAATGGATGTTTTCAAAGAAAATCAATTTTCTTTCAACTTCCTTACTGGAAAGATTTACTCGTTAGACATTGCTTGGATGTCATGCACATAGAAAAAAATGTATGTGAAAGTATAATCGGTACATTACTTGATATCCCAGGTAAATCCAAAGATGGTTTGTCTAGTCGTTTAGATCTTGTTGAAATGGGTATAAGACACCGCTTGGCACCTGAAGAAAAAGGGGCTCGCACATATTTGCCTCCTGCTTGTTTTACATTGTCTAAAGAAGAGAAGCAAGCCGTATGTCAATCATTGGCAGGGATGAAAGTGCCTGATGGTTACTCATCGAATGTTCGAAACTTGGTGTCTATGGAAGATTTGAAGTTAATTGGAATGAAATCACATGATTGTCATATATTAATGCAACAATTACTTCCAATTTCCATTCGGTCAGTTTTACCAAAAAGAGTTAGAGATAGTGTGACAAGTGTGTGCATCTTCTTTAATCAACTATGCGGAAAAGAATTGGAAATGAAGAAGTTGAATGCATTGCATGATGAAATAGTTGAAACTTTATGCAAGCTTGAAAAATATTTTCCACCATCATTTTTTGACATCATGATACATTTGATGGTCCATTTAGTAAGAGAAGCCAAGTGGTGTGGGCCAGTTTGGGCGAGATGGATGTATCCATTTGAAAGGAATATGAAGGTGTTGAAAGGATATGTACGTAATCACCATCGCCCTGAAGCTTGTATGGTTGAGTGTTATTTAGCAGAAGAAGTTGTGGAATTTTGTTCAGAGTACATGGTTGGAATCGACACAATCGGAATTAGCAAACCACGGAATAATTCGGATGGAGTTGATAGAGGATTACGAGGGAAAGGAACAGTAGTGACCATATCTCGTGCAGAATTAGATCAAGCTCATTTAGTTGTGTTGGAAAACAATCCCGAAGTTCAACCATATATAACGTAAGTTATAGATTTAATAAACATTATGCTCATTTTTATGTATAATTGAAATTTTAATATGTTGTACTTTGTATTGTAGTGAGCACATGGAGTTATTACAATCAATGATTCCCAACAAGGTTAAAAATAAACAGAAATGGATTATAGATGAGCATAATAAAACATTTAGTCGATGGTTGAAAAATATTATTCTAGCAAGGTTGGGAGAAGAAAACCATGGAGTGTCGACAGAGTTAAAACGCATATCATTTGGACCAAGTGTTCATGTAATAAAGCACAATGCTTACATTGTTGGAGGAAAAAGATTTCACACAAAGTCACGAGATGATGCTCGAATGGTTCAAAATAGTGGAGTAAGTATTGTGGCAGAAGCAGTGCATTTCGCTAGTGCAAAAGACAATAATCCAGTTGCTGGTACTATGGCATATTATGGGGTTGTTGAAGAAATATGGGAGCTTGATTATTCCTTATTTCAAATTCCTCTGCTCAAGTGTTCTTGGGTGGACAACAATGTTGGGGTTAGAATTGATGAACTTGGATTCACTTTGGTTGATTTAAGTAAGAAAGGTCACAAGAATGATCCTTTCATCATGGCTACCCAAGCAAAAAAAGTGTTTTACATAACTGATCATGCTGATGATAAATGGTCAGTTGTTTTACGAACCCCGGAAAGGCAGTTTATAGAAGATGAAAATGACGAAGAAAACGATGATTTTTTCCATGACAATTTTATTGTTGGACAACCAATACATGAGCAAGTTGAGAAAATCCATGATTTCCATGAAGATGATGATGATGGGGAATTCATTAGAAATGATATTAGAGACGGAATATGGGTAGATTGTGGATCAACCAAGAAAAGAAAATGTGTCCAGTGAGTAATGTATTCATTTTTATGTTAAATATGTATTTATTTATGTCATAATTGTAACGTTAATTCTTGTTTATGTGCAGATGACAATTTTTGAAGGGGAGAACACACCAAATAGGCGAGGCCCAACAAAGAAGAACAATATCAATAATAAAAAAGCTAAGGGAATAAAGAGAAATATTCAATTTAATGATAAAGGTCAACCTATAGGGAAAGCATATAGTGAGATGCAATCGTACCTTGGAGTTAAAACTAGGAGAACGGTCTCTCTGAATTATAAGGATTGGAGACGAGTCCCACAAGAATTGAAGAATAGAATATGGGAGGATGTATATGTAAGAAAATATTTTAATTACTTTAATATATTGATCATTTTCATGAATTACTTTGCATTTCATTAATCATTTTCTTTCTATTTCAGGGTGCCTTTAACATTCCAGAAAATTGGAAACCAGAATTAATGAAAAGTGCGGGAAGAATGATGAGAGATTTTAAGACCAACATCACTAGTGACTACATCTACCCTTTGGCAGAAGACGGTCTGATAGATGAACTCCAAATCCTTCCTAAGAAATATCCAGAACTTGACCTAGAAGATTGGAGGACAATTGTTAGCCACCGTTTATCTCCTGAGTTTATGGTACTATTATGTATATCTATTATGTATATGATTTATTAGTTTTGAAATACTAATAATTGCTTAAAAACTTACTGTTACATATTTAATGTAGGCTTTGCGGGAAGCACAACGTGAAAGAGCTCTCAAATATACTTCGAGGCATCGTACATCTCGTAGAGGGCTTGCCAATGTTAGAGAGGACCTGGTAAGTAATTCGCATCACTATTTTATAACTGTCAACTTGTTATGAAGAATATTGCACTCACAAACTTTAATTAATTGTTGTATGTTGTAGAAAACTGAACTAGGTGTGGCAGATGTAGAACGGTACCAAGTTTGGATAAGAGCACGAGAAAAGAAGAAGGTTCTTGTCACAGATTTGGACAAACAAATTGAAGCAAGAATTGTAAGTGGTTTCAAGCAAGTATTTTAAAGTAATTTAGGAATGATAAAGTTCTTATAAGTCACTAATATAAGTGACCACTGGTTTGTTCCACAGAATGAGTTGAAAGAAAAAGTTAGTAGTGGAGAAATCATTGCAAAGGGTCGGAATGACATATTAACGCAAGCTTTAGGGACACCTGAGCACCCAGGGCGTGTTAGAGCACTTGGGTATGATATTATTTTTTATTTGTTGCATTTAACTTAATTCTACAATATTTTAGTTTTAAAATAAATTTGGTTGATTATTGTAGGTCGTTTGTGAAGATTTCGTCCGTCTTTGGAAGAAAACCAAAAATAGCAACAGAAATGGCTGATGTTGTTAGTAAGAAAGATGCAGAAATTGCGAGGCTCAGAGCAGAACTTAAAGCTTTAGAGGAGGAAAAAGCTAAACAAGCAAGTGGGATAGATGATATGGATGAACACGACAATGATGACGAGCAGAGCGACGAAGAATACCACACACCGTACATGCAGGATGACACACCGTACATGCAGGATGTGTTACTTTGTTCGGATAATATTCACAATGTGGTGGCAGAGGGTGTTATCATTGATGGGGTGGGTCCACTGACTATTCATGGTGTTCAACTGACAGACGAATATGCGAGGGTGCGAGTCACCAAAATGTTACAAGAGGATGCTGAAATCCCATGTTCTGTTGGGGAGATACACTATGTTCGAGATACTTATGACGCATTACTTCCTTGGCCAAAAGATTTAATTATGACTGACCAGGTATAAACGAATTCTTTAATTTGTTACCTATTAAAATATTTGTTGGTCTAGTATTTTAATATTATTTTTACTTGATGTTGCGTAGGGTCCTCTAAGAAAGAAACCTCCTATGTCAAAAAGTTCATCCAAGGATATGTCAAAACCTCCTATGACTAGCCCGCATCTATCATCAACTAGGTCTCATGTCAATCCAGAAATCACTCTGACCGAAGGCCAACCATTTGCCGAACACATCATGAATCGCATCCATGTTAGCCTTCAGTTTATGGTGAGAGAATTTTGCAGAGTTAAGGGAATAAACTCAGTCGTCTCCATTCCAGTGGACCCATCATTCATGAATCGCGAGTCAATCTTCCTAACTTCAGAGGATGTGGAACAAGTTGCTACCTTGCATATGATTGGAGGCTCAGCAATGATATTCGGATTAAGGTATCCCTTAAACTAATTCTTTGGAATGATAGGAATTTAGAATCAGTTATGAGTACTGCTCTGTGATCTGTTGAAAATTTTCATAGACATTGAATGTTTACAGGTTTGGGAAGTCCTATTTATAGGGGAAACTCTGCCGAAATTTTTCAAAATATTTAACACTAAAGAAAATTTTGCATATGCATTTGGGAGTCCCTATTTCCAAATCAGCGTGTCTATTACAAGTTTTATGACATTGAACGTCTTAGCATTAATAATGTTAACGATGTAGAACGATCAACCATTGACTTGGTGAATTGGTTGATGACCATGGATAGAGTTGGTCAACTTTACTTTATACCTTGGAACATACGGTAAGAAATAGTGTAAACTTTTCTTATTTGATTAGTCATATATTAAAAATTTAATTATTTTACTTAACATACGCTTCTTATTTTAGGGAACATTGGATGTTGGTGATTGCTATGCCAAAAGGAAAAATCGTGTTCTTAGATCCATTGAAATCACACAAACGTCCAGAAGAAATTGATTCAATGATAATGAGGTAAGTTTTAAATTTTTTAAAATATTTCTTAATATGCAACAAATATTACATGTTACTACATTTTAATAACTTTTGTTAATTTTCTTTTTAAATAGTGCATATTATAGAGCTTCTTCCAATGCATTACTCGGCAATCTCACAAAGATATTCAATGTTACATGTCCAAGACAACCACAAAGTCATGAATGTGGTTTTTATGTCTTGAAGTACATTAGAGATCTTGTACGGGCATCAAATGCAATGACTACCCTAAAAGAAAAAGTAAGTTCATTTTTTATAATTTATTTGCTATCGATAATCTATGAAATTAATTTATATTTATTAATTTTACAGTTTGGTGGGAAGACGCAATATTGTGAGATTGCAGACCTCTTGCCAATCCAACACGAATGGTTAGGCAAATTGATGACATACATTTATCAGTAAGCCTATTTTGTTTAGTTGTAAGTTTAGTCTTTTGTAAATGTATTAATGTTAAGGCTAGTTATCTTACTTAAGTACTTGTATTTTATATGCTTATGTACAACATTTTTAATTAATAAAAGTTATCATATTTTCATTCTGATGAGTCTAGTTTTTATGATGTCTTGGTGATTTTTTTAGTAGTCTTTTATTTTGTTTTTCCTTGTTTTAGTGCGGGTTTACGCTTTGTTTGGTTGTTTTTGTGAATATCAGGAAGAATTGAGCATGTGGAAGGAAATGCCAAAGAAAGGGAAGAAATAATTGAGTTTTTCATCATATTTTGATCAAGAATGGTTCTCAATACCATTTGGAAGTGTTGGTGAAATTTTGGGATGAAAACTTGAAGAATTGAAGAATTCCTTAAGAGCCACGGCATGATCAATGTAGGGCCGCGGCTAGGGGGAGAAACAGAAGCATGGTTTTTGAGGACATCTTCGGGCCGCGGCATGGCTAGGTAGAGCCGCGGCATGGATGGGCATTCTGCCCAGAAGACAATGATGCGGGCCGCGGCATGGCTTCAGAGAGCCGGGGCATTGAAAGGATAGTCTGCCCAGAAATTTTGACACGGGCCGCGGCATAGTGTATGTAGAGCCGCGGCCCGCCTCTCTAAAATCTAAAAAATCCTAGGTTTTAAAGGACGAAAAAGAAGAGAGAAAGGGGTACGGACGAAGGGAGGAGTTCTGGTGTTGAAGGCTCAAGCTTAGAGTATTTTTACATGTTTTTCTTCTTGATGTTATCTTTAAATTCTGTTGTGATTAGCACTATGACTATGAACTAATTTTCTGTTTAGGATGTTCAATTGAATCACTTGAATTTCTATTATGACCTAATGCAATTTTAACTTCCTCTTCTCCAATCTTCTTCAATTCCTTATAACCTGTTCTTATAGATTGATTATTGATTGGCCATCTTTAGTCATATATATATATATATATATATGTTTTTAAGTCAAAATCTGAGAAGTGAGATTTAATTATGCTGTGGTTATATTGGACATAATTCTAATTTAGAACGAAAGTATCTGAATTAATTGTGTAACTGTTATTAAGTTGTGGAATTTAATGCTACCTTTGTGGTTCAATTTACCATAGAAATATAGGAAATTGTCACCTAGGTTGAGTTTATAATTCATAGAATGATTATAGGCTGTTGTCTCAACTTGTTAATTGAATTAGGTTAAAATAAGAAGAATTCATACTTGGCATTAGGGAATAATAGGAAGGATAGTTGATGAGATTGAATATCCTAATTGTTTCTCAGTGATTGAATTACGAGTTTTTTTTACTATTAGTTATTATTCTATTTAATTGTCGATTATTATTTCTGCACTCTATCGATTCTTTTGCTGTATTTTACAAAAAAAATCAAGAAATTTTAATTCATCAAATAGAACAAGAGATTAATTGACTGGTAATTGATAATTCAGTCCTTGAGGACGATACTTGGTTTTACCATTTTATTACAAGTTTGCGACTGTGTGCACTTGCATAGCAAAATTATCGCAACAAGTTTTTGGCGCCGTTGCCGGGGACTGAAAATTATCAATATCAGTCTAATTAATTTTTATTCTAATTTGATTTTAATTTCTCTCGTTTCTAATCTGTTTAGTTGCTTAATTTGTCTATCTCAGGTGAATTTTGGTATATGCGTGGCAGAAAAGGAAAAGCCACACTTGTTCCTCTGAATCCCGAGATCGAAAAGTCTTGCAATCAAATCAGAAAGAATAAGAGAGAGACCCAGAATTCTGTGAAGATGGCACAGAATGATGGGGATGGTAGGAATGGTCTAAATCCAGGAGTTGTCCAAGGGGTTCAGGCTCAGACCAACGCTGAGAGGAGTCTGAGAGATTATGTGCTACCCACTCTGACGGGAGTACAAAATAGTATACGCCCACCAGCTGTAGAGGCCAAATACTTCGAAATCAAGCCTGCTATTTTACAAATGGTGCAGTCCTCTGTGCAATTCAATGGGTTGCCCTCTGAAGATCCTCACACCCATTTGTCCAACTTCCTGGAATTGTGTGGAACCTTCAAATATAATGGGGTGAGTGATGACGCAATCAAGCTTAGGCTCTTCCCATTTTATCTAAGGGACAGAGCTAAAAGTTGGCTGAATTCTCTGCAGCCAAACTCCATTGTCACTTGGCAAGATCTGGCTCAGAAATTTTTATCCAAATTTTTCCCTCCGTCAAAGGCTGCTAAATTGAGGGGAGAGATAAATAACTTTTGCCAGAATGACGGAGAGTCACTGTATGAAGCTTGGGAACGGTTTAAGGAACTCCTGAGAAGATGTCCTCATCATGGCATAGAACAGTGGATGCTAGTACAGAATTTCTACAATGGTTTATGTCCGACAACCATAACCATTATTGATGCTGCAGCGGGTGGCACTTTTATGAGCAAGAGCGCAGCTGGTGCTTATGAACTGCTGGAGGACATGGCTACAAACAACCATCAGTGGTCTGAGGAAAGATCATCAGGAGTCAGAAAGGTAGCTGGGGTGCATGAGCTAGATGCAATCACTGCCTTAACAGCGCAAGTAGCCTCTTTGACCAAGCAGTTGCAACAGAGTAGTGTGTCTGCTAATGCGGTTCAGATGGCAGTGAGATGTGAAATGTGTGGTGGTGCTCATTCTGTCGATCAGTGCCCTATCTGTATGAATAACACCCCCATGGATCATGCTCAAGTTCAGGCGGTGGGAAATTTTCAGAGGCCACTCAATAATCCATTCTCCAACAACTACAATCCTGGGTGGCGAAATCATCCCAATTTTTCGTGGAAGAATAATCAAGGCCAACAACCTCAGTTTCAGGGTCAATTTCAGAATAACATGCCTCAGCCACCTATGAATCAAGCTTCGTCATCAATGCAACCTAGGCCTCAACAATCAATGCCTCAACCTGAGAGACCTAATGAACTGCAAGCAGCCCTGTTGACTCTTACTAACACTCAGACTCAATTTATGACTAAGACAAGATCCTCCATTCGAAACCTTGAGACACAGGTTGGGCAGTTGGCAAATATGCTCAATAACAGACCCCAGGGAAACTTGCCAAGTAATACTGAAGTCAACCCCAAGGAGCAAGTTCAAGCAATCACTTTGCGAAGTGGGAAGCAAACAGAGAAACCTAGACCTCCACAGGCAGTGGTTCAGAAAAAAGAGATGGGTGCACAGTCTGATTCAGAAAGGGTTACTGAAGACCATCAGAAGTCAGAACAGAGTCCCCCAGTTGTCATTGAGCAGCCAGTTAGAGTTCCATACCCTCAGAGGCTTAGAAAGACTACCCTTGATAAACAGTTTTCTAAGTTTCTTGAGGTGTTTAAAAAGCTACACATAAACATTCCTTTTGCGGAGGCCTTGGAGCAGATGCCCAGTTATGTTAAGTTTATGAAGGAGATTCTGTCAAAGAAAAGGAGAATGGAGGACTATGAGACTGTAGCACTCACTGAAGAGTGCAGCGCTATTTTACAAAGGAAGTTACCCCAAAAGCTGAGAGATCCGGGGAGTTTCACCATACCTTGCACCATTGGCAAGTTTGAATGTAAGCACGCCTTATGTGATCTGGGGGCAAGTATCAATTTGATGCCCTTATCTGTGTTTAAAAGACTTGGTTTGGGGGAGGCAAAACCAACAACTGTCACTTTACAGCTCGCAGACCGATCGTTAACACATCCACGAGGTATTATTGAGGATGTTCTTGTGAAAGTGGATAAGTTCATATTTCCCGCTGACTTTATTGTTCTGGACATGGAGGAGGACACAGATGTTCCTATTATTCTTGGTAGACCATTTTTAGCCACAGGCCAAGCTCTTATTGATGTTCAAAAAGGAGAGCTTAAGCTGAGAGTTCAAGGAGATGAGGTGGTCTTTAATGTCTTCAAGTCTATGAAGTATCCGGTGGCTAGTGACAGTTGCTTTAGTGTGGATATGATAGAAAAGGTAATCTCCAAGAGAAGGATGAGCAGTGATGCCTTAGAGGCAGTATTATTGGGTGATGAGGGCGATGATGATGAGGATGCTGAGATCAGAGAATGTGTAAACTGGATCAACTCTTTCTTACCATATTGGAAAAAGTTCCAAGAATTAGCGGATGCGACTGATAAACCGCTAACCTCCATTCAGCAGCCACCACCGTTGGAATTAAAGGTCCTCCCAGATCACTTGCAATATGCTTATTTGGGAGAGAATGAAACTTTACCGGTCATTGTGTCAGCTGACTTGTCAAAGGTAGAATTGGAGAAACTGTTGAGGGTTCTAAGGGAGCATAAATTGGCCATTGGGTGGACATTGGCAGATATTAGAGGAATAAGCCCAGCGACAGTGATGCATAAAATTTTATTGGAGGAGAATAGCAAGCCATCCATAGAGGCCCAGAGAAGACTCAATCCAGCCATGAAGGATGTAGTATTGGATCAGATTCTTAAATGGTTGGATGTTGGGGTGATCTACCCAATTTCTGATAGTGCATGGGTGAGCCCTGTGCAAGTGGTACCTAAGAAGGGTGGAATGACTGTGGTGAAAAATGAGAACAATGAACTCATTCCAACAAGGACTGTAACGGGGTGGCGGATTTGTATAGACTACCGCAAGCTCAATAAGGCAACAAGGAAGGATCATTTTCCTTTGCCTTTTCTTGATCAGATGCTTGACAGATTGGCAGGCCACAGCTACTACTGTTTCTTGGATGGGTATTCTGGGTATCATCAGATCGCTATTGCACCAGAGGATCAAGAGAAAACAACCTTCACATGTCCTTATGGCACATTTGCTTTCAGGAGAATGCCATTTGGACTATGCAATGCCCCTGCAACATTTCAACGGTGCATGATGGCCATATTTTCAGACATGGTAGACCGGTGTATTGAGATTTTCATGGATGACTTCTCTGTTTTTGGCTCATCATTCGACCTCTGTTTGGGTAATTTAAAGAACGTGCTGCGTCGTTGTGAGATGGCTAATCTGGTGTTGAATTGGGAGAAATGCCATTTTATGGTGAAAGAGGGGATTGTCCTTGGCCATAAAATTTCAAGTGAGGGAATTGAGGTAGATAGAGCGAAAATTTCTACCATTGAAAGGCTGCCTCCACCAGTTTCAGTCAAAGGAGTTAGAAGTTTTCTTGGTCACGCTGGGTTCTATCGAAGATTCATCAAAGATTTCTCAAAGGTGTCTAAGCCTCTCTCGAATCTGCTTATGAATGGAGTTGTCTTTGATTTTAATGACGAATGTTAGAGGGCGTTCAATTTCTTGAAAGAAAAGCTTATTTCTGCTCCAATTGTGATAGCTCCGAGATAGGAATTGCCTTTTGAGTTGATGTGTGATGCCAGTGATTACGCAGTGGGGGCAGTTCTGGGACAGCGGATTGATAAGGTATTCAGGTCTATTTACTATGCTAGTCGGACTCTAAATGATGCTCAGCTTAATTATGCCACTACAGAAAAAGAGTTGCTAGCTATTGTGTTTGCTTGCGATAAATTCAGACCATATCTGATTGGTAACAAGGTGATTGTCTACACTGATCACTCTGCCATTAAATACTTGATGTCAAAGAAAGATGCCAAGCCCCGCTTGATTAGATGGATTCTGTTGCTTCAAGAATTTGACATGGAGATTCGTGACAAAAAGGGCAGCGAGAATGTGGTAGCTGATCATCTCTCTAGACTTGAGGTGGAGGAGACTGAAAATAAGAAAGCAGTGCAAATCAATGATCATTTTCCTGATGAGCAGTTGTTTGGGGTAAGTGAGACTTTAGCTGTCCCGTGGTTTGCAGACATAGTGAACTTTTTGGTTGCAAAAATTGTGCCTTCTGAAATGTCAAAGCAGCAATTAAAGAAATTCTTTTCTGAGGTGAAACACTACTATTGGGAGGAACCTATTCTCTATAGGCACTGTGTTGATCAGATTATCAGAAGGTGCGTTCCTGAAGAAGAGACGCAGTCCATTCTTAATCACTGTCATACTCAACAATGCGGAGGGCATTTTGGTGCATCAAGAACGGCGGCTAAGGTATTACAAAGTGGTTTCTATTGGCCTTCATTATTCAAGGATGCAAATGTGTTTGTCAAGGCCTGTGATAGATGTCAGAGAACTGGCAATATCTCGAGGAGAAACGAAATGCCTCTACAAGGGATTCTTGAGGTGGAAATGTTTGACGTATGGGGCATCGATTTCATGGGGCCTTTTCCACCGTCTTACAACAATGAATATATTCTCTTGGCAGTGGACTATGTATCCAAATGGGTGGAGGCTGCAGCAACTAGAGCCAATGACGGTAAAATTGTGCTTAATTTTCTGCATAAACATATTTTTACTAGATTTGGCACTCCCCGAGCTCTGATCAGTGATGAAGGGAAACACTTTGTGAATAAGCAACTGGATGCACTGCTGGCTCGTTATGGAGTTTATCACCGAAAAGCTTTGCCTTATCATCCTCAATCAAATGGGCAAGCTGAAGTTTCGAACAGAGAAATCAAGAGTATCCTTGAGAAGACTGTTGACAGTTCGCGGAAAAATTGGTCAAAAAAGTTAGATGATGCGATTTGGGCATACAGAACTGCATTCAAAACACCAATAGGCATGTCTCCTTATAGGTTGGTGTTTGGTAAAGCGTGTCATCTACCAGTTGAATTGGAGCATAGGGCATTTTGGGCTATGAAAAAGTTAAATTATGATTGGAGTGCCGCTAGTGAAAGAAGACTGTTGCAACTGAATGAACTTGACGAGTTCAGAAATGAGGCTTATGAGAATGCTAAGATTTATAAAGAAAGAACAAAGGCTTGGCATGACAAGAACTTAATCAGAAGGGAGTTCCAACCAGGGCAGCAGGTACTTCTGTTCAATTCAAGACTTCGACTGTTTCCTGGCAAATTGAAGTCAAGATGGTCCGGACCATTCACTGTAGTTCAAGTTTTTCCTTATGGTTCTGTAGAAGTTCGGGGCAACTCAGGTGATTCATTTAAAGTCAATGGCCAGAGATTGAAGCCCTACTTGGGTGGTAGTTTTGATCAAGCGAAGTCTATCCTCCTTCTGAAGCCTCTCTGAAGAGGGTTCCGCGTCCGGCTAAATGACATTAACGACAGCGCTTGTAGGAGGCACCCTATATTTTACTTGTTTTTTTTTTTATACTTTTGTATTTGTAAACAATGGATATTTGGTTTATTTTTGGACTTTTAGAATCGTGAAAAACGTGAAAAATGTAAAAAATTTAAAAAAATCAAAAAAATCAAAAAAATTAAAAATTCCTTAAGGGCCGCGGCATAGCCCTATGATGCCGCGGCATTGGGGGGTTCCAGAGGCTCACGGATTTGGCATAGATGAGGAGGGTCGCGGCATAGATGAGGAGGGTCGCGGCATTGATCCCAAGTTTTCCCAGAATCACAAGGCGGGCCGCGGCATATGTCTGAGAGGGCCGCGGCATTCCAGTGTGGAAATTTGATGCGGGCCGCGGCATAGTCAAGGTAATGCCGCGGCCCTAGTCCAAAAATTGGGATAAAAAGCCCTAAATCAGCCATTATCCCATTCATTCACTCTCACAATCTTACTCACACTCAAAACTTCTTTTCTCTCTAATTTTGTTTGAGACTTCCATCAGTCAAGGAGACCACAAGAAGGATTTTTGTGCCATTCAAGTAAGTGTATCTTCTCTAATCTAATACTTTTGATTAGAGATTAGATTGCATTGTGGTGTTGTGGATTGTTCTTTGTTGTTCTTGTGAGAAGATTAAGGGTTTTGTCAATTTTTGATTGTGGGAATTATTGTTAAAGGCTATTGATTGTGGGCATTATTGTTAAAGGCTATTGATTGTGGGAATTAGTGTTTGGGGTGTTGATTGTGGTAATTAGTAAGTTTGGGGGGGAGTGACACCAAAAAGGAAAGTATACTCAAGTTCTTGAGAGCATATTTGGGGGTTTAGTTGGTTTTTTTTTAAGATATTATGGGTCCTAAGCGAAATCCCCCTAGAGGTACCTCCTCCAAGAAAGCATCCTCATCACGCACTCAACCACCACCAACACCACCTGCCCCAGCTGAGTATGACACGAATATTTTTGTGAGTAAGGATGCTGCCGAGTTGTTTAAAAAGATTTATAAAAGATCGGTGGTAAGGGAAAGGGGGTTTGACTTTGATGAGGCCCCTGCTGTACAGCACCCTGGTTTTGAACTTATAAAAGCTGAAATAGTGCGTCGAAGATGGAATTTGTTTTGTGATTCGAACCATGTGGATTCAGCCAACTGCTCTATTATATATGAATTTTTCGCCAATTTCTCCTATCAAGATGCAGAGCAGAATAATTTTGTCAGAGGAAAATTGGTGCCTACATCAGTCTATGCATTCAACCAATTACTGGGTCTTCCCTCTTTCTCTGCACAAGAGGATGAATACTGGCAGTTGGCCCATTTCGAGGAGCCAGACTATGATGCGGTGGCTGAGGTCTTAAGTATGGAAGGGGCACGTTTCAGTTATCATAATGGGAGGCCCAAAGAGTTGTTCAGGTGGCAGCTAAACCCAGTGGCGAAGGCGTGGTTTTATTTTGTGTGTGCACGTTTACTACCGACGTCTCACCTGTCTTCTGTTGATCGAGAGCGTTGTTTGTTAGTGTACGCTATCATGACTCAAAAGAAGGTCGATGTGGGCCGCATTATTCGATATAGCATACGCAACATCAGTCGATTCAACACTACCGTTGGTGTCGCCCATGGTACCTTCCTTTCGACTTTATGTAGCACTTATGAGGTACCAACCTTTTCCAGCGATCTAGTCCGGAGGCCAATGGGGGCCATCAATCAGACCTTGTTTACGGCCTTTCCTCCAGCCTGTCTTACGCAGCCTGACTCTACTCAGCCAAATAAGCGCAGCCGGGCTGATGAAACAGGGGGCCCTGATCGCGCTGAGGAGGAGGAAGTAGAAGAAGCGGGTCCCAGCAACCCACATGAAAATTTGGCAATTGGAGGACCGATTGACGAGCACACGCAGAGTACGCATGCTCGATTGGATTACATTATTCAACAAAATCAATATTTAATCCAATCGCAGCAGGCGCAAAATCAGCACTATAATGACTTTATGGTGCAACAAAATGACTATGGCCGGGCTCATATTGAGGAGTTGAATACTTTGGTCATGAGGTGGACTATGAGTTCAGCCGATGAGAATTATTTCACTCCACCACCACAGTACACTCCATATCAGTGGCCACCTCCACCACCTCCACCGCCATACTGATGTGGCGTCAGGTAAGTTCTCTTCCCTTGTTCTTTTTCTTTATCACATTGGGGACAATGTGCGTCTTAAGTTTAAGTTAAACCATCATTCTTGTCTGTACTTGCTTTGTCTTTGCTCGTGAAAAGGAAATTGAATTCAACTGTGTGCTTGGTTCAATTGTTTTAGAGTTGAATTTAAAAAGTTATGTGGGAAATTTTTAATATGTTTTGAAAAGACAACATTTTGGATTGTATTATATGAGTTTGACTAGGGTTGGTGGAATGACAAATTGAATCTAATAGAACTTGCATTATTTGGCTTTTGAGGCGAAATTCTTGATGACATGTGTTTAGAAAAGTGATTTAGGCAATTTTTTTTGGATCGATTGTGCCTTTCAAGCCGACCTTGAGTTAATTATCCTTAGTTACCCTTTTGAGCCTTGAATTTGGTTTTTGTTCTTGATCATACTATTTGAGCCTAAATTTCTTAACTTCTTTATTTTTGTTTTCCTTTCCTTTTGTTATCATAAGCATATAATCTGTGGGAAAGAAGAAGGAAAAATAGTAAGAGGTTGTTATGATTGGAATACAGTATGATTGTACAAAAAGAAGAGAGAGATAAGTCTTTGAAAAAAAAAAAAGAATAATATCACTTTGTCACACTCCTTGATCATATATATATATAGAAAATAATAAGTTTGGGGGAGTGTGATTTGAAAAAAAAAAGAAAAAAAAAAAAAAGTGATAAGTCTAGAAAAAGAAAAGAAGAAAATAATGAAAAGTGTTGTCATCTCTCTCTCTAATTGTATAAAAGGGTGATTTTTGGTGTGGTAAAGAAAAATTTGGTTGGTTTTAAGGTTTTATGCTTATGGTAACGATTGAGCTTAAATGAGAATTTCATCTACCCTTACCTAAGCCTAACACTATAACCTGTGAAAGTCCTGTTGATTTCAAAACATGTGTTGTTGACATTAGTGGAGAAGGTCGAGTAATGCAAGCATATTGTAGATGTGGTTTGTGGAATTGTATGGAATGAGTTGAGCATATATGATCGAATGCAAGTGTTGTAGTCATTTTCATGATATATTATTGATTTCCCTAATTGAACTGTATAAGTTGGACTTTAAGGCAATTGAGCTGAAATTCTGGTTATAAATATTGCAATTGAGGTTTCATGAGTGTTGGCAAAGCAGTGTAGATGGTAATGACGGTTTAGCTTGTTCGTTTTTGTGTTTGTTTCTTTTTGTTAGTGTAACTTGGTCTTTACTCGAGGGCGAGTAAAGGTTAAGTTTGGGGGAGTTTGATGAGTCTAGTTTTTATGATGTCTTGGTGATTTTTTTAGTAGTCTTTTATTTTGTTTTTCCTTGTTTTAGTGCGGGTTTACGCTTTTTTTGGTTGTTTTTGTGAATATCAGGAAGAATTGAGCATGTGGAAGGAAATGCCAAAGAAAGGGAAGAAATAATCGAGTTTTTCATCATATTTTGATCAAGAATGGTTCTCAATACCATTTGGAAGTGTTGGTGAAATTTTGGGATGAAAACTTGAAGAATTGAAGAATTCCTTAAGAGCCACGGCATGATCAATGTAGGGCCGCGGCTAGGGGGAGAAACAGAAGCATGGTTTTTGAGGACATCTTCGGGCCACGGCATGGCTAGGTAGAGTCGCGGCATGGATGGGCATTCTGCCCAGAAGACAATGATGCGGGCCGCGGCATGGCTTCAGAGAGCCGCGGCATTGAAAGGATAGTCTGCCCAGAAATTTTGACACGGGCCGCGGCATAGTGTATGTAGAGCCGCGGCCCGCCTCTCTAAAATCTAAAAAATCCTAGGTTTTAAAGGACGAAAAAGAAGAGAGAAAGGGGTACGGACGAAGGGAGGAGTTCTGGTGTTGAAGGCTCAAGCTTAGAGTATTTTTACATGTTTTTCTTCTTGATGTTATCTTTAAATTCTGTTGTGATTAGCACTATGACTATGAACTAATTTTCTGTTTAGGATGTTCAATTGAATCACTTGAATTTCTATTATGACCTAATGCAATTTTAACTTCCTCTTCTCCAATCTTCTTCAATTCCTTATAACCTGTTCTTATAGATTGATTATTGATTGGCCATCTTTAGTCATATATATATATATATATATGTTTTTAAGTCAAAATCTGAGAAGTGAGATTTAATTATGCTGTGGTTATATTGGACATAATTCTAATTTAGAACGAAAGTATCTGAATTAATTGTGTAACTGTTATTAAGTTGTGGAATTTAATGCTACCTTTGTGGTTCAATTTACCATAGAAATATAGGAAATTGTCACCTAGGTTGAGTTTATAATTCATAGAATGATTATAGGCTGCTGTCTCAACTTGTTAATTGAATTAGGTTAAAATAAGAAGAATTCATACTTGGCATTAGGGAATAATAGGAAGGATAGTTGATGAGATTGAATATCCTAATTGTTTCTCAGTGATTGAATTACGAGTTTTTTTTACTATTAGTTATTATTCTATTTAATTGTCGATTATTATTTCTGCACTCTATCGATTCTTTTGCTGTATTTTACAAAAAAAATCAAGAAATTTTAATTCATCAAATAGAACAAGAGATTAATTGACTGGTAATTGATAATTCAGTCCTTGAGGACGATACTTGGTTTTACCATTTTATTACAAGTTTGCGACTGTGTGCACTTGCATAGCAAAATTATCGCAACACATTCAAAAAAAATTCTTAACCAATTTCAATTGTAAAAATATATATAATTGTAATATCATATAATTAAATCGTTGAAAAATAATTAGGCCAAAAAATATATATATTAATTAGATCAATTAAATAAAATTAGGCCAAAATATATATATATAAAAATAGAAACCGTCCATTTAAAAATAATTAGAAATATATATTAAATAAAAAAGACGGGCACTTTCTACTTCAGTTTTACCTAAGAACCGAAGTAGAAAGTGCCCTTTTACTTCGGTTCTTAGATAAAACCGAAGTAGAAAGTAGACATTTTACTTCGGTTTTACCTAAAAACCGAAGTAGAAAGTACCCTTTTTACTTCAGTTTTACCTAAAAACCGAAGTAGAAAGTGCCCAGGATGCTAGCGTATATACACTTTCTACTTCGGTTATTATGTAAAAACCGAAGTAGAAAGTGGGGATTCTACTTCGGTTTTTAGCTAGTTTTTACTTCGCTCCGAACTACTGCGGTTGCAAATTTTAGCGAAAACCGAAGTAAATCAAGCTTAAAAACCGAAGTAAAAGCCAATTTTCCTTGTTGTGGTAGTCCTTTGTGAAAGCTAGAGTTTATAGAAGAGATAAAACAAAACAAAAAAAAAAGAGGAAACTCTGCTGCAACTGAGAAAGAAGAGAAGCTTCAGTCCTTGAACTTAATCGGCGACGATGTTTGATAGTCAACAAATTCAATTTAGTTAGTTGACTTAAGGCTTAATTGTTTTTTTGTTTTACTTTCTTGATCATTGTAATAAATTATGTTATAACAGAATTGTTTCCTCTGTAACAAACAATTAGCATATAAATAAAGATCTCAATCAATATATGCTAATAAGTTTTTTTAGCATCTTTACAATTGTTTTCTCTTACAATTCTAAAAGTTCTACATGGTATCAGAGCCAGCGACAATGTTTAGCCGACAACGATGTTCTGCAAGCGACCAGGTGTACATCGTCGATGGAGATCCGATTCAAAGATGTAAGAGAGAGAGGAAAGAGGCTAGTATTGCATTTATTGTTTTATTTATAAATACATCTTTTATTTTATATTTAAAAAATTAGTCATAAATGTAAAAATAGTTGTGACTAAAAGAAAATTGTTAGTCATAACAAATTTGAGCAGTAACTAAATATCAATTAGTCATAAATATTTATTGGTTGAACTAAATGTACTTTAGTCACAATAAAATGTTGTGACCTTTTAAAAATTATAGATTTAAAATTTTTAATTATTGCCACAAATAATTTGTTGTGACTAAAGTATAATTTGTCAAAAATTATGACTAAAAAATTGTGACAAAATATCAAGTTTTTTTGTAATGGTAATGATATTTTTTGAAATATTGGGTCCTTCTCCGCCTTTGCCTAGGTCCGCCCGCTGTTAGTTCTAATAATACAAAAACCGAAACATATTCATATTCATATTACCTTTATAGACTATAGTGATCATATCTTTTCCCTCATAAAATGGTTGAGAAGACCGAGGAGTACCCTTTTGCACCAGCTAATGGCTACACAAGAAGCGATCAAGTATCAGGCAATTTATCAACTGAGAAACTCAAACGCAAGAAGGCATGATCAAAATAGCCATATATGTAGTTGCCTTTATAATCTTTCAGGTCATTGTTATCATGCTTTTTTTTTCTCTCTCTTTTTTTTTATGGAATTTTCTCAACCCAATCAAGTTCGGATCAAGTTTGAAGCCACCACCCTCAAATTCATCTATGGCAGAGCCACCGTAGGACAAGTTGTCATTCCTAATAAAGCAAGGCTGGAATGAAGTCCAACAAGAAGATTAACAATGTGATTGTGTTGTGTTTAGCTCAACCCAATTGCCAAACAATGCTGAACTTGGTAGTTCATGAGTTGAGTTCATGTTGATCATGAAGAAGAAAAAATCCACTAATAACATTGTTGGCATAGATTCAACACTAAAATTCACATATGCATCAAATTTGAAAAAACATAAATGCAAACCAAAACTTAATTCGAACAGTTAAAGTGCAAAGCGAAATGGAAAACAAATAATGGAAAAAACATACTAAAATTATTTTGATTCAGCAACAATTTGTTGCCTGCATCCAGTAGAGCTAGTCCATTATAAATATCATATTACAATTCTAATCACAGAGATCTCAACTCTTCTTTGAACAACTATTTCTTGAGTACAAAACCCAACAAAAGCTTATCTTGTACCATACACCTTAACTCTCACACAATACTCCAAGAAACACTCGCACTCTCTACTCATGTATACAGATCTCTCTCTCAGCTTTTCTAATAAATGAATACTTCACACAAAATGAAAATAAATAACTAACTTATATAGCCACTTAATATCTAAACAACTAAATAATAGTTGTTAAGTTTGTTATAAACTAATGAAAAGTTGTAAAAATTACTCTACAAACATGAATTGCACTATTACTATTTATGACCGCTTCTAAGAACCTCCGGAGTTTGCAATGCAAGTAGTGATTAAATGTAATATTATTTGTATATTGATTCAAGTTTAAGTATGTTATTTTATTCTGTGTGTGATCAACTACACCTAGCTAGCGTCCAATTTGTTGTTTATGCATATTTGTGTTTGAAAAGTCGTGCCTGATGAATTTTAACATGCTTTCTATTCAACATATCTTGATTGTCAATGAACTTAGCCGTTTTTTAATTAAACTTCCTGAATATCTTTTCTCTAGAGAGGATGCATTTTAGGTGTAGTTTAAGGTGTCTAATTATACTATATATTTATATTAAATTATATATAATAAAAAGAATTTGATTTTGCGGGATGAAAATTTTACATGGAAACTCGTTTACCCATGGGTACGTATCCTATGGGTAGGATATTACCGGATAAATTAGAGTTTAAGGTAAGATGAAAATATGAAAACATGACCGATGCGGGTATATAGGATAACGTACGGATGAGTGTACCCAACCCTATACCCTACACTACCCAATTATATATGTATATTTATTTATACTTATTTGCATGTATAAATATATATATTTATATAAATATATTTAAAATTTAGTTAAATTTTTAAGGTATAAAAAATATAATTTTATTAAATAAATCAGAAGATGTATACTATTAGTATATCTTTTAAACATAAATACATGTTATACAATATATATTACAAATAATTAATATACATTTTGAATTATAATTTTATAATGATATATTTACTATATTCGTTAGTATTTACTATATCATTTATATTTCATTTAATTTTATAATTATAGTATTTTGATTTTTTTAAATGTTTTTTTATTTTAAATTTTATTAGGATAGGGTTATTCATGGGTACCCTATATTCGTTAGGATAAGACTCATACCCTACACACAAAAAATTATAGGGTAATAAGGTAGGGTATGGGTAAAGCTTTTTTTTTATAGGGTAGGGTCTTGGAATAGGCGTACTTACCCATGCCTTACCCATTGCCATTCCTAGATTTTAAATACAATCACACATAAAATATTATTCTCATGTTGGGCTTCACTACAAAAAAATGTAGTATTATCGTTGGAGGATTCCGTCGGTAATAATTGGTGTATCACCCGGTAATTTATATTACCGGCGGCAGTCTACTTGTAATGCTCCGCCGATAATAATCGATCGGTAATTAGCGAAATTACCGACCGACTAACACACCCGCTGATATTATATTAATATCGGCGGATTAATAGATGCAGGACTCCACCGGTATCAAATAACACAGTCAACCTCGTTTGACTTATTTAATACCAGCGGATTCCGCCTCTATTAATCCGTCGGTAATAAAATACTAATATTAAAATATAATAATTGATTTTATTTTATTTCATAATAAATATACATATAATACTTATTTAAAAATAATAATATTTAACATAAATTAAAATTAATAACACAATTAATATTCATCAAACAAAAATAGCATTATAATTAATCATAAAATTAACATAATAAAAATACCAATTGTCTCATTTTAATTACATATGAACTAATTATAAAATAAACATAATAAAATTTTAATTGTCTTAATATAATTAAAAAACTTAATCTAATTATTATTGTTTTGATCGGGCCAACCAAGTGTAAAATATTCATTAAGGTCAATATCTTGATCACCAATACTAGGGCGCGGCAATGGTGGTGAAGCAAACTATAGTACTTATGGAGAGTGGTTCTGCGAAGATGATCCAAATTGTCGAGTATGTGGTCGCGCCGAGGAAGATTGATGCAATAAACTCTCAAACTGACCATACCTCTGCTGCTGCGACGAACTCACAAATTGACC
This sequence comes from Humulus lupulus, assembly GCF_963169125.1. NCBI lineage: Eukaryota > Viridiplantae > Streptophyta > Magnoliopsida > Rosales > Cannabaceae > Humulus > Humulus lupulus. The sequence goes on from NC_084797.1 coordinate 239,473,226, forward strand.
ATACATCTGCTGTGGATGCTACTGCTGCGATGAATCCCCAAAGTCACGACGCCTAGGATGTGACGTCTGAGATCCTGCAGGGACGTTGTGGTAATAAAAAGGAGGGGACTGGGAGGAGCGTCCATACATATTTGGATAATTCTGTTGAGGTGGATAAAAATATTGTTGTTGTTGTGGCATCGACCAAGGAGGTGGACTTTGAGAAGATATACCACCTTTAAGTTGTGATGGTAATCATTATTAATTGTAAAAACTTTTATTAAATAAAATTTTCAATTTCTATATTCAAATAATTTAATACTAGTTAATATTAGTGTACGCCCTAAATATCCGCACATATTGGCGAGCTAGAAATGGCCTAATTCGATCTAACACGTGTAGATCGTCCCCCCAGAGCTGTGTGTTGCGGGCCTCCTTTTCTACATCCCGAGCTGATTAGAGAGTTAACTGCTACACGGAGGCATCATGTAGCTAGAGTATGAGTGTCACAAGCTGGCGCCACGTTAAGCTCGTGATGCAGCAGAGACCTGACATCCGAACCCTTGTAAAGTCAACAACGCAATGTAGACGTGCATAAATCAGACATCACATGTCTATTCTATTCCCGAATTCTCGGACACGCAGTATAAACGTGCGTGTTCGGACATCCCACGCTTGATTTGGGTCATGCGGCCCATTATCCCTCCTTACCTATTGACTAAACCACACTTCACTGCAAAGTTCAGGAATTAATCATCAGTGTCACAGACATGACGTGAAGGATAAAGAGATCATGGGATGACCCTATTGCCAACCCAGATATCTTCTTCCTATAAATACCGAGACCCTGGGTAGGGCAAGGGGTTGGCATATTTTTGTAAAGAAACACTCTATAAGAAATAGTCAAGAGATATCAATAATATCGCCTGGTGGACTAGAGGGATTTTAACCTTCGAACCACCTAAAAAGAAAGGAGTGATCATCTATAGTTATTTTCATATTACGGTTCACCAATTTGCATTAATATATCCTATTTATTCGTATAATTACCTGTTGTCGAAGAACCGCGTCAACAGTTTAGTGCTTTCATTGAGAGAATTTAAATTGGTGTTGTCGCAAAAACCTAATCATGGTTGTTACTTGTTCGAGACATGGCAACGAGACGAATCAACATGATGGGCAGGAGACTCACCATGTCACCACATCCGATGAACAAAACCCCGAGATCCAACAGCGATCGGGAAAGCAACCGATGGGCCAGGACGACACTGGGAGTTTGGCGCCCCGACCGCCAAATCCAAACCCGGGTTTCCTGACGGCGATTAGAGATGGAAAACATACAGTTGAGGAGTCAGTTATCCAAAGCAAGCAAGAAAATCGAAGAAGTCTTGGCCCGGCTACCCCCTCTTACGACCGATGTTAACGTCGGAAAGAGACAAAGTGGGACTCACAAGTCCCACAGGGATAATCGGTCCAGGCCTAGTCGATCGGTCAGAACCTCAACCCCAAGTTCTGCACCCACATCACGCCACAACCAGGAAACTGGGTTTGAGGAGTTTCCCAGAGCCAATTAGTAGTTCAGTCGGTCAGTCCGAACCTCAACTCCTAGCTCGATTCCACCGTCGAATGCTCACAGGAGGGCTCGTGGCAGCTCGCGAAGGAGATTCGGAAAAGGCTCACAAAGACAGACTGCTCCGGCTAGCACTCTCGTGTCGTGGTCCGATCGCCGAGCACAAGATGTTGGAGATGGTAGAGTAAAACGGCTGCGAGCTAATTTGATCCACCTGGACGGGACTAGGATCGTGTCACCAGTTAGGCACCCCTCGTCGCCGATAAGATATCCACCTCCTCCCCGTCCAGTTTAGGACATTCCTGCACACAAGAGCAGTAGAAGAAATCCTCCTTCCGCCTGTCCTTCCCATTAAAACCAAGCGCGCGGGGAGGTCCCGGATCCTCACCCCCAGCAGCGGGCTCCAAGCTTTTCCAACGGGAATTATTGGACCGAGAGTCACCGAAGTGGCAGATCCGGCGAAGACCTGCGCAATCGCTTGAGTTCAGCGCAAAGCCCTCGGGCCACCTCGAGGGCCGACCTTCGAGATTGCCTCAACTCGAAGAAGGGGGATCCGATTAGAAATGGAAGTCATGCTCACCGAGGGAATGGTCTTTCTGAAGTACGTGACAGTGGGAATGTCCCACCTAACCAAGCTCAAGCTTGGAGGGACAATAACCCGCCTAACGCTTACAATGGAACTGGAGCTGTTGAACAGCCCCAGAATAACCAAGGAAGTAAAGACCAAACCCTAGAGCGTTTAGCTCAAATGGAAGAGCTGATGAAGAAGCTTTTGTCATAAAAGGAAAAAGACGAGTACAACTCGAGGGACGAACTCGAGCTTTTCGCCCCCAGCATAGCAGCCACAACATACCCGCTGGGTTTCCGGATGCCCCACCTGTCTAAGTTCGATGGAGACGAAGACCCGTCGGATCATTTGGGTATGTTCAACACCCTAATGATGGCCCATAACATCAGCCCTGAGCTAAGGTGTTTGATATTCCCTTTAACCTTGACTGGGCCAGCCAGGCAATGGTTCAAGCAGTGTAAAAAGCAGTCCATCAGCTCGTGGAAAAAAATTTCTGCTGACTTCAAGAGGGCGTTCCGAGCTTCTCAAGCTACCCGCGTCAAAGCTGACACCCTGGCGAACGTGAAGCAACAGCCCGAGGAACCTTTGAAAGCTTACCGGAGTAGGTTCACAAACGTCGCGGCTCAAGCCAGGGACGCAGACGATTGTTCCAAGCTTATGGCCTTGAGGACTGGAATCCTCGTTGGAGGCAGGCTATGGAAAGAGATACACAGAAAAGGTATCAGCACCGTGGATGAATTCCTGAACAAGGCCTACGGATGGATAAACTTGGAAGAGGCGCGAGCGTCGGTCATGGGAACCAGCCAAACCCCTGATCTACCTGTTGGAGTGGGAACGGATGTCGTGAAAACGACTCAAATTGTTACACAGAATAACCAAGGGGTGGAGGTAAGAGAAAAGGGAGCAGCGAGGGCGGCCACCATGGTCCGAAGAAAAATAAGCCCGTGGAAAAATTTAAGCCAGTCTACGCGGCTTACACCAAACTCACAAACACTAGGGAACACATTTTCCTAGCAAACTCTGCTCGCCTCCCCTGGAAAAAGCTAGAGCCTTTGAACCACCAAAAGGCTAAGAGGGACCCTTCCAAGTTCTGTTGATTCCACAACGACATTAACCACAACACTGACGATTGTAGGCATTTGAAGGATGATATCAAGACACTCATCAGAGCCGGACCTTTGGCTCAGTATGCGCAGAACCGAGTTCCTACTAGTCAGCCAACTCCGGAAGGGCAGGTAAATCAGCCCGGGCCCCGGATAAGTCAGGATACCCCTCCTCCTGTAATAGGAGAAGAGATATCCACAATCTCCGAAGGCCCCCATTTGGCCGGCACGAGCAGAGGAGCCCAGAAGAGATATGTCAATGATTTGAAGGCCCATAACGAGGTGGAATTCGTCTCAGAGCAGCATCTGCCCAAACAGCAGCGATTGGAGAGGCAACCAATCATTTTTACCGAGGAGGACGCTAGTCACGTCCAGTTCCCCCATAACGATCCTCTAGTCATAACCGCCCAACTCGCCAACCGAAGAGTTAGGAGGATACTAGTCGATAATGGGAATTCGGTGAACCTACTGTTCCGATCCACGCTGGAGAAAATTGGATTGTCTATCACTGAGCTGAAGGCCACTTCCATGATGTTGTATTGATTTTCTGGGGAAGGGTTTGCAGCGATAGGAACTATCGAGCTAGTAATAACCTTGGGATAAGGGCCACAAACTGTCTCTAAACTCCTCGAATTCATGGTTATCGATTGTCCCACCACCTACAACGCTATTCTGGACTGACCTACGTTGATGGCATTTGAGGCCGTAACCTTTATCCGCATCTCACAATCAAATTCCCCCTCCTCTACGGGAATATGTACGGTCCGAGGTGATCAGCTCACTGCCAGGGAATGCTATAGCATTTCCATGGAGGGAAAATCACGACCCGGGCAGCAGACGATCACCGTTGAAAGCGGGGATGAGGAATCTCCGCTAACAGGACCTACTCCTGAGATAGAAAAACCTCAAGAAGCCAGTGGGGAGGGGATCACCTTGAATGACGATATCGACCCCAGGATAGGCGAAGATAGATCCGAGCTCCAGGCCATCGAAGAACTCAATGAGGTGAACATCGACCCGAGAGACCCCTCGAAGGTGGTGAAGCTCAGGAAAAACCTGTGTAATAAGAGGAAGGCGGAGCTGCTGAGCTTTCTACAGGAGACTCTAGATGTGTTCGCCTGGTCTCACGAAGACATGATAAGGATCAGCCCAAGCGTCATCATGCACACCCTCAGCCTGGACAAGAGCGTGCCTACGAAGTCCCAGAAACAAAGGTGCCTGGGAACGGCACAAGTTGAGGCACTAGAAGAAGAAGTAGCTCGACTATTAAAGTGGGGCTTTATTCGCGAGGCAAAATACTCGATCTGGGTCGCCAATCCTGTTTTGGTCTTGAAGCCCAACGGGAAATGGCGGACTTGTATCAACATTTCCAATCTGAATAAATCCTGCCCCAAAGATTGCTTCCCCTTGTCAAGGATTGATCAACTAGTGGATGCCACTTTGGGGCACGAGCTCATGTCCTTCATGGATGCGTACTCGGGCTATATACAGATCGCCATGAATCCTGCGGACCAGGAGCACACTAGCTTCATGACACCAACTAACGTTTATTGTTACAAGGCCATGCCTTTCAGACTGAAGAATGCAGGAGCTACATACCAGAGATTGGTCAACAGGATGTTTGCTAATCAGATTGGGAGAAACATGGAAGTGTATGTTGATGACATGTTGGTTAAGTCGAAAAACTGCAGATAACCACATCCCCGATCTGAAAGAATGTTTTAAGATTTTAAGGCAGTATGGCATGAGGTTGAATCCTCAAAAGTGTACCTTCGGGGTTGTGTCAGGAAAATTTCTAGGTTTCATAGTCAACACAAGAGGAATAGAGGCGAACCCCGATAAAATCAGGTCGCTACTCGAAATGCCATCACCCAGGTCGCGAAAAGACATCCAAAGTCTAACAGGAAGGGTGGCAGCTCTTAATTAGTTCATTTCCAAATCAACCGACAAGTGTTTGCCATTCTATAACCTGCTCCGGGGAAATAAAAAATTTGAGTGGACCGATGAGTGTGAGCGTGCTTTCCTCGACACACTTAGTTGAGTCGCCTGTGTTATCTAAACCAACAGAAGGAGAGCCTCTTTATCTCTACCTAGCTGTAACGGAAGATGCAGCCAACGCCGTGCTGGTTCGTGAGGAGGACCGGTCTCAGAAGCCGGTCTACTACATTAGCAAGAGGCTTCTCCGGGCCGAGTCTAGGTATCCGGTGATGGAAAAGATGGTGTTCGGCCTCATTACGGCCTCCAGAAAGCTCAGGCCGTACTTCCAGTCCCACTCAATCCACGTCATAACTGATCAACCTTTAAGGCAGGTTTTGCAGAAACCTGAGGCATCGGGGCGTCTTTTGAAGTGGGCTATCGAGCTCAGCTAATTCGAGATATTGTACGTGCCGCGAACTACGATCAAAAGCCAAGCTCTGGCTGATTTTCTAGCAGAGTGCACGGGATTCCAAGAGGAACCAGTGCGAACCTCATGGAAAGTCTTTGTGGACGGTTCGTCCAACGAGAAAAGATTCGGAGCTGGAGTCATTCTGATATCCCCAGAGGGACATCATTTCCACTCCGCACTATGATTCAGATTTGAGGCATCCAACAACGAGGCCGAGTATGAAGCTTTATTGGTTGGACTAAGGGTGGCCCGGGAGCTGAAGGCCAGCTTCATCCTTTGCTATAGCGATTCCTAGCTCGTGGTAAACCAGGTGTCAAGAGAATACCAGGCGCGGGGAACCAAGATGGCGGCCTACCTGGCCACGGTAAAGACGGAGCTATCCGCATTCGAGCACAGCCTAGTTGAACAGATACCTCGGGAGCAGAACGCCAATGCTGACGCCTTAGCAAAGCTCGCCACCTCTGGGGAGGCCGAAACCTTGGGCCTGGTACCGGTGGAATTCTTGGAAAGGCCAAGCATAGAGGAAGTCGGGAGGGAGGTCGAAATGATCGACACCAGGCCGACCTGGATGACTCCCATAGTTGAGTACCTCACAACAAGAAAGTTACCTGAAGAGCGAAACGACGCAAGAAGGGTACTTTACCAAGCTCTGAGGTATACAATGGTAGACGAGACGTTATACCGACGTGGTTTTTCTTTACCTCTCCTATGAGGTGTTCTACCAGGCGAAGCGAAAATTATTCAGCAGGAAATCCATGAGGGGTTTTGTGGAGATCACGCTGGGGGGAAAAACCTGGCCTTGAAGATATTAAGGCAAGGATATTATTGGCCCACTCTGTCGAAAGATTCGTTTTCCTATGTCCAAAAGTGCGACAGGTGCCAATGGTTCGCCATGATCGCCCGGGCCCCTCCAGTCGAGCTGAAGATGATCTCGTCCCCGTGGCCGTTCGTGGTCTGGGGAATTGATTTAGTTGGTGTCCTACCCACGGGAAAAGGGGGAGTTCGCTATGCGATGGTGGCTATTGACTACTTCACAAAATGGGCAGAAGCGGAGCCTCGACTACGATTACATCAAAGAGTGTCCTCGACTTTGTGGTTAAGAATATAGTCTACCTATTCGGGCTGCCAAAGAAGATCGTGTCGGATAACGGAACCCAGTTCGATAGCGACCTCTTCACCGAATTCAGCGAAAAGCACGGCATAATTAAGAGCTTTTCCTCCGTGGCCTACCCATAGGCTAATGGACAGGTCGAGGCTGTGGACAAGACACTAAAAGCGAGCCTGAAGAAGAGGTTGGATGAAGCCAAGGGAGTTTGGCCTGAACAGCTCCCCCAGGTGTTATGGGCATACCAGACCTCGCACCGAACTTCGACGGGTCACACTCCTTTCTCCCTAACTTTTGGGAGCGAGGTCATTCTTCCCATCGAAACAAAGATAGCCTCACATAGAGTCTGGGAATTTGACCAAGACCAGAACGATAAATTGTTCAGCGCGTCCCTCAACCTAGTTGACGAAAAATGTGAAGCTTCGCAGTTGCAGCTCGCGCATTATCAACAAAAGATCACTTGTTATTTCAACTCAAAGGTCAAGAGACACATCTTTAACTTAGGTGACCTGGTGTCTCCAAGGGATCTACTAGGTCGGAATAGGGTAGGTTGGGAAAGACAATAAGTAATAAAATGTTAATTCAATAACAAAAAACAATAGTGATGCACCTAGTTGATGCCTTGGGGATAGTCAATGTATTCATGTGCTGATACTAATTTTTTCAAGATGTTTGAGAAACATCTTGAAAAAATGGGTAGTCGCGCATGTCTGCTTACTATCTCCAAGGGATTTACTAGGTCGGAATATGGTAGGTTGGGAAAGACAATAAGTAATAAAATGTTAATTTTATAACAAAAAACAATAGTGATGCACCTAGTGGATGCCTTAGGGATAATTAATGTATTCATGTAGTGGTTCTCATTTTTTCAAAATGCTTGAGAAACATCTTGAAGAAATGAGAATGAATACATGACTGCTTACTATCTCCAAGGGATCCACTAGGTCGGAATAGGGTAAGTTGGGAAAGACAATAAGTAATAAAATATTAATTTTATAACAAAAAATAATCGTGATGCACCTAGTGGATGCCTTGGGGATAGCCAATGTATTCATGTACTGCTCCTCATTTTTTTAAAAATGTTTGAGAAACATTTTAAAAAAATGAGGAGAAGTACATGTGTAACGACCCGAATTTGCTAATCGGGCTTAGGGCCTTGATTAGTGTGCCTGGAGGGCAATAAATGATTTAATATGCTTTAATATGTTAATGGGTTAATTAATGTGAATATATGATAGTGATGCATGTTTAGTGAGTTATATGTGCATGTGGGCCCCGTCTGGATATTAGGGGCATGAATGTGATGTATGTTATGTATATATGTGAAATGTCTGTGCGGCACAGTTCGAGACAGTCCTGGGGTGCGGTTAGCCAGAGAGTCGCAACAGGGTTGAGATTCCGACTCGGGGCGAGTCGAAGGGTAATTTGGGTACTAGGTGTGTTATGGGATTATCGGGACATGAAAATAAATATTTGGAGATATATTTGAGGATAGAATGTCTAGGCGGGAATATTGGGGAAATTTAATATTTTGCCCTCAGGGATGTTTTGGTACCCCGGGCCTTGAGGTAACCATATAGACTTAAGCTGAATAAAACAAAAAGGGGGATTTACTTAGAAGCTTTGAGAAACCGACCTCTATACTTCTCCTTCTGAACTAAGGATAGCATCTCACCATTTACATCTTTCTCTCCTTCATTCTCTAAGGCATATCAAAGGGAATTTTTTGTGCAAGCTAGCTCAAGCAAGGGATTGGGCTGAGGAAACTTAGGAGCTTAAAGCTTGAGGATTTAGGATCAACTACAGGGACTGAATTCAGCAAGGTAAGCTTTAATTATTGGGATTATGTTGAGAATTGTTTCTGGTTTGCTAGAATATGCATGCTAGTTAATTTTGATATGTTTTTGAGTACTTTAGTTGGGTTTTGGAGTAGATTTTGATGGGTTTTTGGTGTTGTTATTGAGCTGGAGTATATGTGTTAAATATCTGGGTTAGATAGGTGAGTTTTGGGTGAATTGGCTTGAGGAAAGGTGTGGAAAAATGTTGGAAAATCTGGTTCGGTGGGGAGCGCCGCGGCCCTAGGAGGGGTGCGCCGCGGCCCGTGTGCGCGCGCAGCCATGGGACGCTGAGAAGGTTCATGTGCGCCGTGGCGCTTGGTGGGCGCGCCGCGGCCCGTGTGGGGGTCAGTGTGGTGCTAGCCTCTGTTTTGAGGCTAGCCGCGGCTCTTGAGGGTGGGGCCGCGGCCTTTAGTGCCAGTTTGCATTTTTAAGGGTGTTTAGGCTTGGGAATTCAATGGTTAAGTGTTATACCCAAATTTCGAGCCATGTTAAATGTGACCTCGAAAGTTGGAATCGCAGAGAATGAACTCGTAAAGTCTGAAGTATGTTTCAAGACTAGACATCGAGCCTGCAAAGCTGATACGACTTCGAATATGGTGGCCTCAAGATCCACACGATCTCGAAGGGTAGCACCCGAGATGCATCTATCCTCAGGGATAACCTCGTATCAGGGCTCCGAGCCTGACGCGAGTATGATCTCGAAAGCCATGTGACCTCAGGAGATGTCATTAGCTCGAAAGTCGATGTGAGACCTGGGAGAATAAGGCCTTGGAGATATATGATAATAACCTTGAACATCTTCAAGTGTTGTCCATAAGAGACGTGGTCAACATTTATTAATGTAAATCCCCTAAAATAATGGGATATTAGTATATTTGTTATACGCTCCCTGGTCTTCAAGGAGCGTTTCCTTTTATATCAGATTATGGGTATTTAAAGCCATTTGATTTATTTACAGATAAAGAGTAACTACCCAAAATATGTGGGATAGTATTCTGCAATCTTCTCTATAAATAGAGAAGTCATGCACCATTGTAAAGGATCGATTTTCTGGATCTTGGGAGAAATCTCTAAAGAATTCATGCTTGAAGAATTTTCAAAGATTATCTTGAGTTTAATAATAAAGACTCGTGGACTAGGAAGATTTAACTGCTGAACCACGTAAAAATCGTGTTTTGTATTATCATATTTAGATTGGCCATCACTGTTTATTGTTTACGTGCACTTCTTTCACTGTTGACGAAAAACGGCGTCAACATTAAGGCTCTGGATGGATTTTATCACCCGGATTGATAGAATTCAAGGTTCCGGAGGTTAGGTTTGTGGTTCGAAGTTATTCATTGGATTAAAAATTGATGACTGGTTTTTGGTGATGTGTTGTGACTAGGGATTTCGGCGAGGCTCCAGTTAGAGGACTGTGCTCGGGACATCGGTGCTCGGAGAGCTCAGGACTCAGGTAAGAAAACCCCTGTTCCCATAGAGCTTATGTGCAGGACTGAGCCCAATGTGTTTGAATGGATTGATATGCAGGGCCGAGCCCAATATGTTAGAACTGCTGAGCGTAGCTCTTTATCTGTTTATGCTAGAATTCTGTACTTGCTGTTATATCATGTATGATATTATGTGAGTGATCGGCAAGAGCCGGGAACAGTGTAGACCGAGGACGATGAGGGTCCGGGAACGGCGTCAGGCACATTGAGTGCAAGGCCGAGAACGGCAAGAGGCTGGGAGCAGCGTTGAGCACGTGGGGTGCGAGTTTCCAGGGCGAGTCCCTAGAAGGATACCTGAGATATCCTCACGGCGTGGTCCGCGAATCCAGGGCTTGGTAAACGCCTGGGACGGCTAGGCTGTATGTGTTTAGCCAATTGGTGGCCTATTTATATGCCTGATATATGTGTTGTATATGTTATATGTTTGTGGGTTTTCTTGTTGGGCTTCGGCTCACAGATGCTCTGTGGTGTAGGTAAGGGTAAAGAGAAGATCAACCAACCATGAGTATAGCAGGTGTGGGGCGGCGTGTACATGTTTGGCCAACTTAGCTGCCACGGCCAGAGGATTTTGGGAGACGCTTGTAAAAAAACTCTGATTTTGTCGTCTAGTCGACTTGGTTAAATTAATATATTGTAAACATTTCTAAACTGTATTTTGGGATCCCAAGTGTAAACCTTTTATAATTTTCTATGGAAACTACTATTTCTAAGGTTTTTCCTCTGTTTGTAGCTTAATTACACTGTTTGATCTAAAACCTCGATTAACGAGATGAAAGCACGTTTTTAAACTCACTTAGTAACGGCTCTAAGGAAGTGGGGCGTTACAACATGACTCCTTACTATCTCCAAGGGATCCACTAGGTCGAAATAGGGCAGGTTTGGAAATACCATAATGAATAAATGTTAATTTTATAACAAAAAACAACAGACATACATAATTTGAATTAGTTAATTAATGAATATTTTTTATGTAGAATGGCCGAACCAAGTAATGACACAAGTGGTGGCTCCAAGAGAGGCAGGGGAGCTTATTACGGTGCCAATATCGAGAAGGAGCTGGCCACCAAAAAAGTTAGTCATTTGAAAGTAGAGTTTGATGAACAAACTGGAAAAGCTATTCAAAAGTACGGCAAGTGGTTCACAATTCCATGGCTCGTTATTTGTGTAGCATCGTACCCCCAACTACACTAGCTTGGGAACAAGTAAAACCAGCTGATATCCAAGTTATTCGAAAGAGGCTATCTGTAAGCATTTTTTAAACCTTTAATAACTCACTATTAAATATTTTGTCTATCTTCATAATATTTTAACAAATTCCAAATTTAATTGTGATTTTAGGAAAAATTCATTTATCTAGAAGACAATCCAGTAATCAACGATGCCATGGTAAGACAAATGCAAAAACATCTGACTGATTGGCGCCACACGATGAAGAAACACTGGGTAGATGTTGGAGGAGAGGTGGACAATGAGAGAGCGAAGTCAAAACCTTTTGTGTCGATTACTTCTTCTGATTGGGCAATTCTATGTGATTTTTGGGCTTCTGATTCTCACCAGGTATGCCGTAGATTTTACATTAAATTTTAATTATAAAATTACAATCTAGATTAATGAGTACTGTTTTCTGTTTGAAGCGTATATCGAAGAAAAATAAAGAAGCTCGAGCAAAAATGACCATACCAGGAGGACACGGTTCCAAATCCATCGTTGCCCATGTTTATGATCACGTAAATTATAATAACCTATATCCTTACATTTACGAAAATATTATAAATATCACAATGTTTAAATAATTTGATTTTTTAGATGGACCCATCTTCTGGCGAGCTCCTGAGCATGATCGACATATTCGAGCACCTCCACAAGAAGAATGATAAGTGGATTAGTGATGCAGCGGCGACAAAACATGTAAGTTGTATAACCTTAACTAATTTATGATCATTTAACTTTAAAAGAGTTTAGTAAATAATTAATAAATATTAATTATTAATTGGTTGTTGTCAATTAGTAATTATTTATTAATTATTAATTAAATTTTTAACAATGAAATCTTTATAATCTATGTGCCAATATTTTTATAATTAATGATTGTGGACTAAGATAAAAAAAAGAATGTAACTAATGTTGTCCCCGTATCAAGGAGCTTGTGGGCTAAAGTAAATTTGGTCATGAAAATCCATATCTAAATAAAAAACATGCAAATATAGTTGATGTATATGTTTAGAGACGTAAATTCCCCATTAATGGAATTAACTGCACTTACTGTATATATCAACAACATCTTCATGATTTTGATTTAGATATGGATTTTCATGACCAAATTTACTTTAGCCCACTTGCTCCTTGATACGGGAACAAAATTAATTACATTCTTTTTCAATCACCGGTCTGCAGTCATTAATGATAGGATGTTGGCAGATAGATAATAAAGTTATATTTTATATGTTGTTATATTAAAAATTTATAAGTTAAGTTTTCAAATAATGTTATATTGGAATTCGAGATACGTGCTTTTTATTGTGCAGACTGAGATGACCGAGCGTCGAGCATCGCAGAGTACGACCCCTATATCATCTGCTACTTCTTGTGTCGGCGATAATGTCAACGGTCAGTTCCTGCCTGATATGGATATTGTCACGGATGTCCTTGGACCCCGCTCGCATTATAAGAAAGGGTTTGGGGGGTTGCCTAGGTTGAAGGCAATTGGCGCAAAGAGGGCAGCATCTTCGTCAACTTCTCAAATGTCCGGGCAATTGCCACCTGAAATGGACAACCTTTTGCAGCGAACTGAGGACATTATGCTAGAAAATCATAACCTAAAAAAGCATAATACCAAACTTGAGAGTCGTCAACGGCGTCAAGATCTCCTGCTCAGTGCTTTGTTGAAGCAGGTTGGTGAATTGGCTCCTGGTTTTACAGTTGACTTACCAGACCAGGATCTGGACGAGGACGATGATGTTGACGGGGGCGGGGATGATGAGGCGGGAAGTACTCATTTGTAGAAGTTTTTATTTATTTATTTAAAGTTTAATTTATGAGACATTTATTTTACTAAACTACTTTTATATTTTCTTGTTTGGTGGAGACAATAAATATTAATAGTTGTAATTTTTTTTTATTCATAAAATTTTAATTTTAATTTTATTTCTAATTAAATAATATTACTAAAAAATTAAATAATTATTAATATATTAAAATAAAAAATTATTAATTAATATTAATATATTGAAAATAAAATTAGTAATTTAATCAAAAATATTATTAAAAAAATACTTTTACCGGCGCAAAATTACGTCGGCAAAAGTTTCAATCCTCACTATATATATACACCTTTCCCAGCGCAAAAATGAACCACTAAAAGAGTCAACTTTTACCGGCACATTTTTGCGCCGCTAAAAGTGTTTTCCACTACATGCCGACTCATCCTTATTTTTCCCGGCATATTTTTTCGTGGCCAAAAGATACCATTACCGGCGCATTACATTTGCGCCGACAAAAGTGAAATTAGCGACGGGGGTACGTCACGGTCCTTTTCCTGTGCAAAATTGCGTCGGCAAAAACTGCCTGGGTTTTGCTAGCGCAAAACCTTACTTTTGCCAGCGCAAATTTGCGCCCGCAAAAGTCCCGTTTTTGTAGTGTATTTTTTTTATTTCTTTTATATAAATATATCCACAATTTCGAAATTAATTGACACTATAAAAATTTCCAAATTTTTTTATTTTATATATTTATTTATTTATTTTCATTATCTTTTTAACCATTCATTTTCATGAAAATCTTGTTTAGTGAAAAATGTCCAATATTTTTTTAAACTATCTACGCGAGGAAGCTTCAATTTCAAAGTGTTTCTTGTAAGATATTCAATCATTTTTTGTTGTTTGTTTTTCTTTCTTATAGAATTTTGAAATGTTTTAATTGTTAAAAAAAAATATAACATATTTATAACATTTTTTTAAGTGATAATCTTCTTCTTCTTCTTTCTAATAGAAATTCTTGATGGAATCCGATATCGAATGGAGGAAACGAATCGATCGTGATTTTAAAGAGATGAGAAATGAATTAGAGTCTCTGAAAAGGCATTTAGAAAACAAGGAAAAATGTAAATGTAGATATGAGAAAAAAAAATAAAAATAACAAATGAAGAAATAAAAAAAAATGGTCTCAATATAAACATGATATAATGGTCTCAATATTAGTATTATATTTGATCACACATGAGAGATTAAAAAAGCAATATGAACTTACATATTGACTAATTAAAATTATGTCAATTTCTATATAAAGATTAAAATTTCTATATAAAGATTAATTATGATAAAAAAAATAATAACTAAATTAATAAAAATAACATGTTGGTGACTTGTTATACCAAGTCACTATATTACCACATCACCATAATTATTAGTACTCATCTATGAATAATAATCATTGAGAAGTCTTCCATATATATATATATAAATTAACTGAACAATACTAATAATAAAAAAACTAAATATTTATATAAACCGTCTCCGATGGAGCTTGGAAGAACCGTACGTCTCCGGCGGAGCTTAGAAGAGCCACGGATGGTCGAACCAAAATGCAACCTGCTACCCAAGAATAAAAACGCAGACTGAGGAAGAAGAAGAAGAAGTAAACAGTGCAAAAAATAAAATAAAGACAAGACCTGACCGATTTGGTTTCTGAGTTTTGGGTTTCAAATTCGGTATCAATCTATGCGGTTTGGGGCTTCGATCTTTGCACTTGGGGTTTGGGGTTTGAGGTTTGGGAATGAAATTTGTTTGGGGTTTGGGGCTGAAAGTGGAGAGAGAGAGAGACATATATAGAGGGAAATGAAAATTTTGGAGGGCTTTTTCATTGGTTTCGCGCGGGACAAAGCTCCGTGTGTGAAAGTACCTATTATAAACGAAATTGGGAAAATAAATAATTCTCAAGAATTGGATATATTGATTTTCAAGATTTATATTATTTGCTAGAAAATTTTAGTGTCAACATGTATAGAATATCAATCACTTATTAGTCAAATAAGAACAGCCGACTTGTTCAAATTAACTAAAAAAATTCCAACAATAATTGATTTTCTTTTTCATAAATAACAATTTCAATTCTGCATTAGTTTTAGCTATTACCTTTTTATATATATAAACGTTGTAACAGCTGTATATACTAATATGATTATATTTATAGGATTATATTTATAAGACAATTTTTTTTTACAGGGCTTCACTTTAAGTTCTACCGGTAGGGTTCTCACTGTTTCTCGACTCCTGAACAGTTTTCAATGCAGTTTTTTTTATGATCATGTATATTGTAGCTATTTAGAGTATCCTGCAAATTTTAAAAAAATTCCGAATAATTTACAGTACCGAAAATTAGGTTCAAACATGTTGCTTTCCACGCGTATAAAAAAAATTAGTCACGCGTTTGAACCTAGTTTTCCGTACTGTAAACTATTCATAATTTTCTGAAAATTTGCAAAATGTCCTAAATAGCTACAATATACACAGTCATAAAAAAAATCGCGCCGAAAACTGTTTACGGGTCGAGAACACTGGGAGCCTCACCGATAGGGCTTAAAGTGAAGCTCCTATAGAAATTCCCCTTTATTTATATACTACGTACTACTCACTCTTTAGTTAACAAAAGATTATAGGCAAACTATTGTTATTATTATTATTATTAGGGTTTCTTTATACATACTTCCTGGTGGCTGTAACTCTCTCTCAAAGTGCTCAATGCCAGCTAGATGCAGCTGGACAAAGCAAGTTTGTGTATTCATTTTTTATATTTTGACTAAGTCAATATTTGTTTGTTTTGAGAAGAAACTATTTTACTGATACTATATTCATTGTTTGTGATAAGTTTCATCATTCCATTATTTTTAATTTCTACGTTATGATCCATATTTAGATGCCATGATGTGGAGTATCGATCGAAGCTCCAGCTTTATTTATCTTTTTATAGTTTTTTTTTTTTTTTGTGGGGTTGTTATTTTAGTATATACACATTGATTCAACAAAACTCTTACATAATAAATAAAGGATATTATAAAGAAGGAAAAATTCTTCCTCTTTTTATAGATTTTCCTCAAGAAAATGGCTAATGAGAAGAACAGAATAAACAACACAGGAGATGATGATGATGATGAAAAAACGATCTCATCACAATACGATGATGAGTTGAAACGCAACAAGAGGATCAAATTGGCAATCTACATTGCCATCTTTGCTGTGTTTCAAGCCATTGTTATTTTAGTTTTTGGACTCGTTATAATGCGTGCCAAGTCTCCAAAGCTAAAGCTTAGCAATATCGAGTTCAATAATCTGGACATTGTCAACAGTGAATCTCCTTCGTTTGACATGAACTTAAGGGCCATGGTGACGATCAAGAACCCCAATTTCGGGCCATACGAGTTCCACGAGACGGTGGCCACCTTCTCCTACGGCGGCGCCACCGTGGGACAGGCAATCATTCCCATGGGCGACGATGGAATGATGTCCACCAAAACGATTGATGTGATTGTGAGTTTGAGTTCTTCTCAGTTGTCAAACACCGGTGATCTTCGCAGGGAGTTTAGCGCCGGAACGTTGACTCTCAACAGTGTGGCCACCATGACTGGAAATGTCAAGCTAATGTTTTTCGTGAAGAAGAAGAAGAAGGAAGCGCATATGAACTGCACTATTACCATGGATATCAATCAAAAAATACTCCAGTTTTTAGAATGCAATTGAAATTGGCTGAGAAATTTTTTGAAAGTTTGTAATTAATCTAGTTAAAAATGATTTTCTGTAAATTCAATTGTTTCTTTTTTTAATTAAGAATAAAATACTATTGGGGAGGGATCAAATTTGGAACCTCCTTTTTGTGGAGAGATATGTAAAAGATTATGCCTATGATCACTGCCTCTAATGATTTTGATTTTTTTTTTTTTTTGAGTTTTTAATAGTTTGATTTAATTTTAAGAATTTGTTTTAATTGTCTAATTTAAGTTTTTTAGGATTTAGCTTTTAGATATTAGATTTGTTTAATTTTAGTTTTAGAAACTAAAATGACCTTTTTTTTTTAATTTGAATATATTTTAATTAGCAAATAAATCTAATTGATCTAAACCAATTAAATATTGCCACGTGAGCAAAAATATATTTTATTTATTTTTAATGTTAAAATATATTAAAAAAGAATTAATTAATTTATAATATATGAAAATTTTAGACTTAATTATTTGAAAATTATTTAAACCAAAAGAACTATTTTTATCTAGATTACAAAATATCAGAACCTCTTCTAGAATCAACAGATAATTAAAATTAAAATTTTGATTAAACACTCTAGGCACCAAAGTTAAATTTGCCTCATTATTGGAGTAATTTGTTACCGTGATTTAGCAGATATATTTAAATAAACAATAAACATTACCTTTATTTTTTTTTTCAATTGACATTGCTTGGACTGTGAAGAGATTCATATCATATGGTCAAAGAAATAAAGAATGAAACGGCGGCTCATCCTTAATTCGTCTCCACCATTTAAAAATATTTTTTGGCAGAACCTGAAGTCAAGGCTTTGCATGATCAAAATAATTCTAAATACTCATTTTTTAAAGAAAAAAAAAATCAAAAGAAAAAGGCCAACATAATAAGATGAATTAATAAAATAAAACATGACAAGTTAGCATAGTAAAATATTATATCATGTAATTACCACCACGCTTTTAATTTGTTAGGCGATGCCATGGACACAGGAGGATTAGGCTTGTGCCAAGGGTCCATATAACGAGGTCTCAAATTTTTTTAAAATGATTTGAAAAATATCATTTTATATATAATTTTTTAAAAATAACATATTTTGTATAGGGTCATAACACTCAAGGTCGACCCTGAATGTAATGATGATCCATAAAAATGCTTAGGATCCAATTCAATCCAATTATCTTGAATCAATCCAAACCAATCCAATTATAATTAAAAAAAATTATATTCTTTTCATATATATATATCACATTAATTATAAATATATTTAATTTTCTTATCTTTTTTCTTAGTTTTAGCACTTTGGAGATATTATTGTTTTCATGTTAGGTTTATTATAGCATTTTAGTTATTAGTTTTGACACATTATTAATAAAAGTTTAATAAACTTAATGTTGTAAACTTAATATTTCAATGACTTAATGAGTCAACTGTAAAGACTTAATTTAGTATTATCACTACATAGTGTCTAATTTTTTGTATTTTTTTTTACTTGTTAATTTTTTTAATATTAAAATTTAAGTTCAAAGATAAAATAACAAATCCAATCCAATTATAAATACAAATACAATTACAATTGGATTGGATTTTTAAGCAAAATCGAATTGGATTGGTTGATGATTTCTGATATCCAATGACCTTTAATTAAATTGGATTGGTTAGGAGTAAAAAAATTTGATCGGATCGGATAAGCACCCCTAGTAGTGCACTTAACTTAGTACTCATGAGGTGAACTGTTGAATCCTTTAATCTTTTATTTGTTGTAAATTATATATAATATTACCGTCCATTTCATAGTGGTTATTCCCTTTTGTGATGATGTATCTTGTTTCTCTCTTTGCTAGTTGTTTGACATTACTTTTCCTCTAAAAAATGTACTAAAGAATATACTATCAGCTGAGAAGTTCAAATATATCAAATATGTTGTTGCCTGAAATCCCTGTACTAGTAGGAAGTGTTCGACTTAGGGATTTAATATATTGTCAAATGAGTGTTGATGCAACAAATTTGTCTTTCTAAATCTGGAGGTACTTGCCAACAAATTATGGTTTTCCGGTCCTTCTCCGTCAATGAAGATGACTTTGCTGATCATCGAACCGTCAGGGAATACCTGCAAGAAAGACACTCCGATGCTTAAGTCAGATTTCGATCCCCCATCTGAATGAGAATAAGGTATTTATAATAAAAAAAAATAGTAGGTGGCTAGTCAATTAAGTTTGCTCCCTGATTGGTCAAAGGAATAACTTAATTTTCCTTTAAAATGCATTCGGATCTATTAAGTATGCAGAGGACAGAGGTGTAGACCACCTCTGACCCATGACTTTTGACTCTAAAACTTCTGCATGGACTAAAATGCTCCGCTTCAACTTACTTAAAATGGGGAAGCCCTTTGGGCTGAATATTTTGGGCGCAACAATGAGGTTCAACATAATATATTTCATTCTGAACTATAATGTAAATCTTTGCATGTAATATGTAATGTTCTAAAAAAAATAATTATCATGTATTCGAAATAATAAAATATAAAACGACAACAGAGCATAAAAAGAGAGACTGGCTTCGTTACTTGTAGACATGAAATTATGATAAAAATAAAAAGGATATCGAATAATTGGACACACATACAATGAGTATGTGACTTTTTTTTTTACCTATTAAAGAAGTTTAGACACAACGAAATTTTCTCAAACAGTGCCTACAAAAATTAACTTTTTTTTCACTCTTTCTCCTTATATTGGCTTAAAATAAAATAAAAACCTATATATCCGAACAGTTTAGAGAGATTAAAATTGAAATATATGAGAAAAGCACAGGTAGAAAAAAAATTAAAAACAAGAGCATACAAATTGACTAAACATTTTCCAGTCAATAGGTATAGTACTGATATTGCAATGTCTCTTAATTTCTTCCAAGAAAATACGACCTCCATCGTCAACTTTCTACAGTTGAAGATTATTCATTCTGTCAAAAAAAATGTTTAATTTGTTTATCATTTCTACTAAAATAAAATCCCAAGTATGAATTGAGATAAAATTATCAGACCACCTAGAAAGTCATACACTGTGGACTTCGTCCCCTTCTTATTATTTTTTTCCCTTTTGTGTGTGTGTGTGTTTATATACTATATTTTACTCTTTTCCATTTGGGTTTCACGCAACAACCATCTAGAATATGATTAATATATTTTATCCCAAGAACCCAAAATCTATCTAAGACGCGTTTAGAAATATAGTCACGTTACTAGGAAGGCATCTCTCTCAATATCGATCTATATATATTCAGGGCATAATCTTCCACCAACATCACCACAAACAACTTCCAAATCCATTAACTTTTTTCTAGCAGAGATAGAAAAGAACCAAATTTTCTTCTAACAATTTCTATTGCTAGAAAATCATCACTATAAGGAAAATGGCCGAGAAGATCAACCAGGCTCAGCCAAACGTGTACACCAGAAGAGACGAAGAATCAGCCTCTTCACAATCTAATGAGCTCAAACGCAAGAAAAGAATCAGATTGGCAATGTATATTGCTATCTTTCTTGTGTTTCAAGTCATTGTAATCACAGCTTTCGGACTCGTTATTATGCGAGCAAAGTCTCCTAAGCTAAGGCTGAGCAATGATATAGAGTTCCAAAATCTCAACACAGCGACTTCTGGAACTGCCTCGCCTTCTTTCGACCTGACTTTCTCAGCCCAAGTAAGGGTCAAGAATTCCAACTTTGGGCCTTACAAGTTCGACAACACCACCGCCACCTTCACCTACGGCGGCGCCACCGTAGGACAGGTTATCATTCCCAAGGGCAAGGCCGGAATCAAGTCCACCAAGAAGATTAATGTGATTGTGAACTTGAGTTCGTCTCAGTTGTCAGACACTGCCAAACTCGGCAGTGAGTTGAGTGCCGGGACGTTGACTTTGACCGGCACGGCGAAGATGAGTGGGAGAGTGGAGCTGATGATGATTATGAAGAAGACGAAGTCAGCCAATATGGACTGCACCATTACTATTGATGTGGCTGCTAAGACTGTACGGACTTTTGAATGCAATTGAGTGATGGTGAAGATGTAAAGTGTTTTTCTTTTGATAATTTGATTTATTGTTTTGGAAATATGTAACCAAGGCCAGCTCTTGATCAGGATTTGGATTGTGTGATCAAAGGCTCTGTTTGTATTTATTATTTGTTGGACTTGAAATTTATTTTTTGTAATGATATATATCATGTTTGGAAACTTAATTTATGTTTTCACTTTTTGTTAAAATCATATATGAATAACATGGTCTACAATTATATTTATTGTAAGTCCACTGATCATATGGATATACATTGGTTTAGTTGTTATATTATTTCATATAATATAATGTTAGATTAAATAATGTGACAAAATATGATTTGTCACACCTTGTAACATATTATTATATTGAGAGTCACAAATTTGGACACATGTGTGTGCCAAAATATGATATATTTTGGAGTTACAAAATTAGTTACAAATTTGTAACTCTTAAATATTACCCAATAATGTGTAGATTGTATATTACACATTTGAAATTGGATTTCACAAAGTCATTATGAAATATGGTTGTTGGAGACATGTTTTTAGCTCTCATTAGGTGTTTGGAGGTTACAAAATCATGTGGGAAAGGATTTAGGACGTTTTGGAAAAATGACATTTTTTAGCTGAAAATGGCATGTGGTCGTGGCCAGGAGCATTGGTGGCCACGGCCTGGGGGACAGCGAGCCACGACCGCAGCCATGCATGCTAGTGGCCACGACCAGAGATGTGTTAAGCCAATTTTCAACTTTTTTTTCACTTTAAACAGATCTAACACCCCAAGTAACTCCACAAACTTCTTTTTAATTCCATAAATATCTAATTAATCATTGGTAACAGCTATACGGAGGTTGGTGGAATTTTGAAATTCAAAAGGTGTCTCCAAAATTCTGTAAATAAAAGTCTAATGCTCACTTGTAAGACAACTTTATTTCTATCCACTAGAGAACTTGGCTAGAAATACACCAAAATACTTGATTATTACATAGAGCTATTTCCAATATTGAGATAATCACTTAGTCCTTATCATTCTCTTCATCTATTTCTTTTCTATATCTATTTGTATTTTGAGTATTGAGTTGTAATCTTATTTAATCAATCATTGTGTCTTTGTATTATTTTGCATAGAGTTGTAATAATATTTCTTATTTTCCATTGAGACAATACAGATATCTCTAACAATCACTACTAGGAGCATAGGCTTTTACTTCGGTTCTTTTCCCATATACACTTCGGTTCTCGCACCAAATAAAAACCGCAGTGTATCCGAGCGAAGTTAAATGTCTGAAAAAAGCGAAGTAGTAAATTAACTTTTAACTTCGGTTCTTATGTAATAACCGAAGTGAAAAATAGACTTTCCACTTCGGTTTTTACGTAAAAACCGAAGTTAAAAGAATAAATAAATGTCGCTTATTATTTTAAGAACACTTACTACTTTGATTCTTTGTAAATAACCGAAGTAATATATGTATAAACAAAAAAAAGCTTTACATATAAATTACTCAATCCAGATATATTTCTTTCATCCACATATAATTCTTTAATACGTTCAAGATCTCAAAACATTACAGATTTTTAAACATGTCAACATGATCAAGAAAATAAAGTTATTATCATTAATGTGGCTGGCACATAAAAAGATTACATAGAAAAGACAAAGAGAACCCATGAAGTTCTCAGAAAGACCCTCACTGAAATCCTAAAAACAAAATAGTGGTCAAAGAAAGAAAATAGATCAATTTCTTCAAAAAGATAAGAAAATTGATTTGCTAGAATCAAATAGCTCACATTCTGAGAAAACACTTTATTTCTTTAGTCCCCATCTTCTTTTCTATTTCTTTTTGGTCTGAAATTGTAACAGCGGCTCATGATAACGGTGTGGAAGAGACTCAGACGAGGGAAGCAGTAGGGATGCGACTCTCGTGACGGAGCTTGGCGTCGTGACTCTCCCGACGAAGGAACTTGGCAAGGAGGCGACGGGGATGCATCTAGCGTGATGGCAGCGGCGGCATGTGGCGGAGCATGGATCTGTGACTAGAAGAGCAGAGAGATTTAGATGAGAAATTGAATTTTTTTTTTTTTTTTATAAAATGGGTTTGCTATAAGAGTGGCGGCTGGGAACACATGAACATGAAGGACTACTGTAGGGTTTCTCAATTAATTTGATTATATATACAACTTGGGGAGATAAATAAATGGGCTGGGCCTTTTGCTCAATTAAATATTCAACAATTTAGTTTTTACTTCGGTTTATATATAGCAACCGAAGTAAAAGGGTTTCAAAAAAATAAAGACTCTTGTTTTTTTACTGCGGTTTTTTCATAAAACCGAAGTGGAAAACCTTTCGCGGTATATAGTTTTTTATTTCGGTTTTTTCATAAAAACCGAAGTGGAAAGCCTTTCATGGTTTTTACTTCGTTTTTTTTATAAAAGCGAAGTAATAACTAATTTTATTTAAGCGTACTCATTCCCACAAGTGAAGTAAAAATCTATTTAGAAGCTTTTACTTCGTTTTTTATTATTGTTTGTGTAAAAAATGAAGTAGAAGCTTATATTTCTTGTAGTGAATAGTTAAATAAGAAAAACTATATTAATAACAAATAATTCAAATAATATTTAAATCTAATTTTCCGATTTTGTCCTTACTTATGCCAATGTAATATCTGTCCTATATCATTAAATCAAACTTATACACAATTAAATTGTAGTAATTTTTTTTTTGATAACTCAAGAAAGATTCATTGCTTCAAACCAAATTCAATATGATACAAATTGCAGCACCTCTAATCAAGGCCTGAAAAACAATGAGACACTACAAAAAATGGCACTTTTTTGCGCCGGCAAAACCCAAGCAGTTTTTGCCGACGCAATTTTGTGTCGGCAAAGGACCGCGACGTACCCATGTCGCTAATTTGACTTTTGTCGACGCAAATGTAATGCGCCAACAATGGTATCTTTTGGCGACGAAAAAATGCACCGAGAAAAATAAGGATGCACCGGCAAAAAATTTTGTCACGTTATTGGGGAAAACACTTTTAGCGGCTCAAAAATACGCCGGCAAAAGTTGACTCTTTTAGTGGCGCATTTTTACGATGGGAAAGGTGTATATATATGCAGTGAGGATTAAAACTTTTGCCGACGTAATTTTGTGCCGGTAAAAGTATTTTCTAAATAATATTTTTGATTAAATTACTAATTTTATTTTCAATATATTAATATTAATTAATAATTTTCGATTTTAATATATTAATAATTATTTAATTTTTTAGTAATATTATTTAATTAGAAATAAAATTAAAATTAAAATTTTATAAATAAATAAAATTACAACTATTAATAATTATTGTCTCCACCAAATATGAAAATATAAAAGTAGTTTAGTAAAATAAATGTCTCATAAATTAAACTTTAAATAAATTAAAAAAACTTCTACAAATGAGTACTGCCCACCTCATCATCCCCGCCCCCGTCAGCATCATCGTCCTTGTCCAGATCCTGGTCTGGTAAGTCAACAATAAAACCAGGAGCCAATTCACCAACCTGCTTCAACAAAGCACTGAGCAGGAGATCTTGACGTCGTTGACGACTCTCAAGTTTAGTATTATGCTTTTTTAGGTTCTGATTTTCTAGCATAATATCCTCAGTTCGCTGTAAAAGGCTGTCCATTTTAGGTGGCAATTGCCCGGACATTTGAGAAGTTGACGAAGATGCTGCCCTCTTTGCACCAATTGCCTTCAACCTAGGCAACCCCCAAACCCTTTCTTATAACGCGAGCGGGGTCTAAGGACATCCGTGACAATATCCATATCAGGCGAGAACTGACCGTCGACATTATCGCTGACACAAGAAGCAGCAGATGATCCAGGGGCCGTACTCTGCGATGCTCGACGCTCGGTCATCTCAATCTGCACAATAAAAAGCATGTATCTCGAATTCCAATA
Organism: Humulus lupulus; assembly: GCF_963169125.1. NCBI lineage: Eukaryota > Viridiplantae > Streptophyta > Magnoliopsida > Rosales > Cannabaceae > Humulus > Humulus lupulus. The sequence continues at coordinate 239,498,007 of NC_084797.1, forward strand.
TAACATTATTTGAAAACCTAACTTATAAATTTTTAATATAACAACATATAAAATATAACTTTATTATCTATCTGTCAACATCCTATCATTACTGACTGCAGACCAGTGATTGAAAAAGAATGTAATTAATTTTGTTCCCGTATCAAGTAGCAAGTGGGCTAAAGTAAATTTGGTCATGAAAATCCATATCTGAATAAAATTCATGAAGATGTTGTTGATATATACGGTAACTGCAGTTAATTCTATTAATGGGGAATTTACGTCTCCAAACATATACATCAACTACGTTTGCATGTCTTTCATTCAGATATGGATTTTCATGACCAAATTTACTTTACCCCGCAAGCTCCCTGATACAGGGACAACATTAGTTACATTTTTTTTTATCTTAGTCCACAATCATTAATCATAAAAATATTGGCACATAGATTATAAAGATTTAATTGTTAAAAATTTAATAAATAATTACTAATTGACAACAACCAATTAATAATTAATATTTATTAATTATTTACTTAACTTTTTTTAAAGTTAAATGATCATAAATTAGTTAAGGTTATGCAACTTACATGTTTTGTCGTTGCTGCATCACTAATCCACTTATCCTTCTTCTTGTGGAGGTGCTCGAATGTGTCGATCATGCTCGGGAGCTCGCCAGTAGATGAGTCCATCTAAAAAAGCAAATTATTTAAACATTGTGACATTTTTAATATTTTCGTAAATGTAAGGATATAGGTTTTTATAATTTACGTGATCATAAACATGGGCAATGATGGATTTGGAACCGTGTCCTCCTAGTATGGTCATTTTTGCTCGAGCTTCTTTATTTTTCTTCGATATACGCTTCAAACAGAAAACACTACTCATTAATCGAGATTGTAATTTTATAATTAAAAATTAATGTAAAATCTACGGCATACCTAGTGAGAATCAGAAGCCCAAAAATCACATAGAATTGCCCAATCAGAAGAAGTAATCGACACAAAAGGTTTTGTGATAACTCTACAAAATAGAGTTATTTTACCACTTTTTATGTGCTAATTGTTGCTTAATTCTTGAGTTTTTAATTGATTTATTAAGTTTTTAAGTAATTTTGAATTTATTAGGTTTATTTTAATTTTATAGATTTTTGTGTGTTTTTATAGTCATTTTGTTGTAATATGTTGTAATTTAATTATTTGAAATTAATATTGTTAAGTTAGGAATAAAAAGATGCAATTTTGAGTTTAAATGTTTAAGTAAATTAAGTTTTAATTAATGTTTTCATGGAACTTATGTTGTATATTTTATTATTGAAAATATTTAGTTTTAATTTAATTTATGTTTATTTTTGTAGAGAAGTTGTATTTTTTTGCTCTTGAAAAAGTAAGAAAATGAAGGAAAATTGGTATTTTTGATATAAAAAAAAAAAGGAAAGTTGGTATTGTTGAAATACCAAAAGCATTGCTCCCATGGCCCACGACAGCCCACTAGGCCCAATGCCTCCCACGCCAGCATCACACTCCAGCCTTGCCTCCTTTCCAGCAGCTTGCTTCAGCCAAGACCACACTCACAATCAATCATCAAGTGCCTCTTCACACCAAGCTACCTTCATCACATGGTTGAAGCCCATCACGCCTCCAGCACCCATTTCCTCCCAGCTCACCAACGCCACAATAAGCCTGCCACCAGTTGCTTTATTCCACTTTCTTGAGCCCATAAAATGCTCTATGTTCCCTTGTCTAAAAATGCAACATTTTTACCCCACTTTCTACACATTTTACCGCAAAACATTATTATTACACCCTATAATTTACCCATATTTGCCATATTATAATTAATTTAATTAATTTAATCAATTTAATTAATTTAAATTGATTATTTTAATACCTCATTTTGGCTATAAATATGTAGTTTTGATAACCATTTAGGGTGTCCATTTGAGGAGAGGTTACTATACCATAATTTCTACACATTCAAAACCTCTCAATTCTCTTCATCTTCTTCTTCTTTTTGGTTATTCTCTATGTATTTTTAGAGGAAAAATTTGGGGGTTCATCCTCCAAATTTTCCTATTTATGTTGTAATTTTTAGTTTGTATTTGCTATTCTAGTTATATATTTCTAATCTTTTTAAGATTATTAAGGTGATGATGAAACATTTTGTAACTAGATAGTGTTTATTTTGTATGTTAATTTCCCATTTTGTGCAACAACGTTTATGTATTTTTCTTGTTCAAATATCTTCTTTCATCTTAAATATCATGTATTTTGGATTGTTAGCACATATTTACACTTTGTTCTTCATTAGTGCAAAAACATAATATTCTTTGTGTAAGATGTGTCATTAAATTGTACACATCCATGCTTAGAACAAAAATATTATGTTTTGCCCTATAAATAATGTTCATTGATTTATTTGTTATTTCACTAGATTGATTTACACTAAATGCTTTGAAATTATAACTTTTTAAAAAGTGAAGAAAAATCTTATCTTTTTAGAAATAATTTGTGCTTAAAATTATAAACCTATTTGGAAAATGATAGTTTGATTTATTTTAACTATCACTAAAACTTGGGAATCAATGTACTTTTAAATATTATTGAACTTATATTTTGAGGATTCTATTATCTTAATAATCTTTATTTTACCATCTTGTTTACAATTATTAATTTAGTAATATATATTGTCTTTAATTTCTATATTGTTGTCTTTTATTTTATTTTCATTATTAAAAAATATCTTCAATCTTTGGAACTAGGTTAGAATTTGTTAATTTTGGTTTAAAATAGTTTCTTTTTCGATTTTAGACAACTCCTTTGGGTTCGACATCCTTGCTTACACGATCACTATTCTATATGAACGATTTGTGCGCTTGCGATTTATAAATTTTTAAACATACCTATTTTGAGTTCATCAAGTTTTTGGCGCCGTTGCCAGGGAGTTGCAAGAGAAAAGAAACGAAATTTATCTCAAGGTTAGTAAGTTTTTCTACTAGTTATTTTAATTTTTGCACTTAAAAAAACATAAAAAAATATATATATATTTAATAACATATATCAAATCTTTTTATATCAGTAACATCAAAACAATTTGTTGACGCGGTTCTTCGGCAACAGGTAATTAAGAGAAGAAGAGAAAGAGATTAGCACTCAAGGTAGAACCGTCACAGATATGAAATCTTATATAATGAATTAGGTGACTCAAGACATGTTTTTAAGTGGTTCAAAGGTTAAAATCCTTCTACTCCACTAGTCAATATTATTCATCCTCTCTGTGTATTTTGTTTACAAAGTATATAGTCCTTCAAAGACTATTTTTTCCAACCCCTATCAACTCCCAGGGTCTCCATATTTATAGGAGAAGGCACCTGGAAGTTGGTAGGGAGGTCATCCCGTGACCTTACCATTTGTCATATCCACTCTGTGGCATTCATGATTAATTCCTAAACCTGACACATAAGTGTGGTCTAATCAGCATGGAAGGATATAATGGGCCGCACGGCCCAACCCATCCGTGGGTGTCTGACACGCACGTTCCTACTGCGTGTCCGAGAAGTCAAGGGGATATCAGACACGTGATGTCAGATCTATGCACGTTTATCTTGCGTGCGTTGATTTCATAAAGGCTCAGAGCTTCCTGGGCTCCTCGCGACACGAACAGCTCGTATTACGAGCTGTTCTCCTGGCGTGGCCTTCAGATGCCCCTCTCGAGCTGAGAAGATCTGCCCTGGAAATAGGATCTTCGTCCGGTGGGCACCTCGGACTAAACCTGATTAGTCCGAGGCTCGTCCTGCTAACCAGCCCGTGGGAAAATCAGGGCGTACATCTGCCCCCCAAGCTCCTGCTCGTGGTATATGACGTCATGCATAGGAGACCACAGTAGGGGCTTTTAGACTTCCCCCACAACCCTTCGCATTCCATTCTTTCCGCAGGCGTCTGATACGTGGAACGTCGTGGGTGGCGACGGTACACTCTACGAGAACCGCATTAAATGGCCTAGCCTACTGACCAGCCGTCGTTTCACATTTCGAGTAGAGGGTCTTCCAAGAGCCTTTTACACGTGATCCTTCCTTTGTATAAAGAGGGGGTGGCCACCCTACGCACGGGCCACCCTATCATTCAAAAATTTCTCAAATTTCCTTCTTCCTTCTCTGACTTTCCGAAGGACAAAACCCTCATCTCTGCTGTTTTCATCTTCTCCGTTCACGAAGCCTAAGCGTACGAGTTTATTCAAAGCCTTGGAAGCCACAATACCAACGAAGCTTCTACCAGCGCCGCAATCTCGCCCACCATCCAGCCATACACTGTAAGTTTTCTGACCCAGTTTATTTTGAAAGCATGCCACTGTAGCTTAGGTAACAAAATTTTACTGTAGCCACATGCAGGGGTTTTCTGGGTTGTGTGGATATGGAAGGTGACGACCCTTCTTTAGATTAGGGCACGCCTGTTGCAGGAAATCATTTTAGAATATGGGTTTCAAGGTGTTTTTTCAGGGACAATTTCTGGGTAGGACCTTTAGGAATTTTGGGTGCAAAACCGGGTAGCTTAGGGAATACGCCTCAAAAGCGGTTTTGCACGTTTTGCCTATTGAAACTTTCCCCCCAAGGAAAATTCTTCTCTGAGCCCCCTGACACACGAATTCTGAGTAATCTGGGATCTGTTGAGGGCCTAGGCACGTGTTCATTGAACCGCGTGGTTCCACTCTCCACGGGCTGGGCTTACCCCAGCTCGTGTAATTAACATTTGCCTCAGCGTTCTGCTTGGGTCGCCTTTTCTAAAGTGTTTTCTTTTGTTCGATAGGCGACCAGATGGCCCCGAAGAAGAGCCTGCCCCAGAAGAACGTGGGAAGCTCGGCCTCTCAACAAGATAAAGGAAAGGCGGTGATGCCCAGCTCGCTGATTCCCCACTTTGGCCCGGCCATGGAGAAACAGGCCGAGGTGGCCCCTGACGCGTTTTTCGAGGCGGAGAGAATCGTCTCGAAGATAACCGAGCAGGCCAAGATCACCAAACTCTTCATCACCCACAACATTCCCTTGGGGAAAGCCTCAGTGATTGCCCGACCTGCCGCAGAGGGCGAGCGGAGCTGCACGCCGCTCGATGAATCATTCGCGGCCTGGAGCGGTGAACACTTCAAGGCAGGGGCCTTCCTCCCCCTGGACCAGTACTTCGCCGACTTCCTGAATTATGTGGGGTTGGCCCCATTTCAGCTCCCTCCCAACTCCTATCGTCTGCTGGCGGGGTTGAGGTATTTATTTCAAAAGCACGAGTGGGAGGTCCCCACTCCTGCTGATATTCTATACTTCTTTTGCCTCAAAGCCAGCCCGGATCAGCGGGGGCAAGGCGACGGGTTCTATTACTTAACCCGATTCCCTAATACAGCGGCGGTCATCGAGTTGCCGAGCCACCCGAATGACTTCAAGGACCAGTTTTTCATGTCAACTGGGTTCCGCAACTGCGATCATCATTACTTTAATCGCCCTCGTAAGTGCTCCTTGACCTTGGCCTGCCTTTTAAGGGTTATCTTATTTTGGCCCCCTCCTTATCCCACTTCTGACTTTAACCAATCTTGCAGCCATCTACGCGAGGACCGAGAAGTCCGTGACCCTCGGGGGTCAATACGACGCACTGGCGAGCTTACCCCCCAGTGAGAAAGACTACCGCGCGCTCGTGACCGACGAGACGATGGTATTCTGCAAGCTGATTTTCCCAAATCAGAATTTGAATTTGAAGAGGCCCCGGGGGCCGCCTCCAGCTCGCGACAACAGACCGATCCTCGCGGAGATCGCAGACGACGAAGGCGAGGAAGAGAGTGACGAAGTTCCTCTCGTGAGGAGTAGGAAGAGGACCTTGGAGGTCGCCCAGACGATGGTCGAGGAGAGGGCTCAATCCAGAGCAGCCGCGGGTCCCTTCGGCCAAGGTAATCCTTACTTATTTAAGAATGTAGATAGGGCCACTGCAGACCCCCGGCTGGTTAGGTTCAATCCTAGGCAGCTCGTCCATCGTCACCCGAGGAATCCGGACCTGGACACGCTCTTGCTCCATTGTGTTGACCGGCTCGTGCTGGATCACCAAGAGAGTCGGCCTAGGGGTACCGTAGCAGTAGATAACACCTTAGCTTTTAGGTTGATCCTTTTTTAGGAGTATGGGACCAACTTACGCACGTGGCCGGCACTCCAGAGGGGCATCTATGCCCTGGGGATTAGGCAGTATGTAGAAGAGTCCAGCCCCGAGTCGGAACCGGACCTAGAACCTGCGCCAGTTCGTGAGATAATTGTCTTAGACTCTTCCAGCTCGGGGGGTAGGGCTCCCTTAGTATTCGCTTACTCATTGCCTTTAAACCTTTTGCCTCTATTTCTGCATGATTGCTACCTTGTAATAACCATGTTTTTTGTTCTTGGCAGAAGAGATGCCTCAGCCCGGAGGTAATCTGCGGGGCGCAGTCTTTGGCGGGAACCCCCCAGCGGGGCCAAGGTTGAAAAGGCTTCGGGAGTCCAAGAGCTCGGCTGGGACCTCCACCAAATCCCGGGCTAAGGAGAAGGAGAAAGCCCCTCCATCCCAGGTCGTGGGGGCGATCCTTCCTGTTGCCAGGACAGGGCCCATGCCCCCGCCACCCCAACGATCTCCATTAGCCACCCAGGACGGGGTAATAGAGATCGGAAATCCGGCCGCGGCAGCCCCGGATGTGCGTATCCCGGTCGATCCCCAGGCTCTGGAGAAGATGCCAGAAGCATTCCGGGGTACGGTGTATGAGTCGGCCAGCTATGCCGTCAGCCATTTCTACAATCTCAGGGAGAGGGAGCTCCGGGCCATCGAAACAACGAGCCCGGTCCGAGTTATGGAGTCTTCGATGGACATGACCCTGACGGTAAACTGCCCCATTCTTTTAGAGCTTTAACACTCACATGCCGCCTTTTTTCTTCCAGTTAGTTAATTTATCCTTCCTTTCTTGCAGGGCATTGCTGCCGCATACAGAGGCATTGCTAGGACCAAGGTCCAGCTCGAGGGTTTGGAAGCTGAGCGCTAAACCGCCCTTCAGGAGGCTCAGGAGGCGAGAGACGCGCTGGCGGCCTCTAAAGCCGAGCTAGAGAAGATCCGCTCCGAGAACCGAGAGCTTAAAAACTCCCTGGCCGCATCGCGGACAGATCTCGAGGTAGCCAAGACCGAGGCCCAGGCCGCCATGGAAGCCGAGCGGGCTGTTTCGGAGCAGTCCTTGCAGGACCTGTTTTATCATTGCTGGTCCCACAACCCAGATGCGGACTTTTCTTTCATGCCGCCGGACCTCTGGGCGTTCTTGCTACCGAAGCTCCAAGCCCGCCTAAATAAAGAGGTACCTCCCTCGGAGACTGGAGAGGCCTCTGTCGCGGCGGAGCAGGACGAGACCGCGACCTCCAAAGGGCCAACTGATGGGGCTTAGGATACTTCTCTTTTAAGTATTTTGAACTATTTTATTTTCCGTTGTAATTTTTCATGAGGTGTTTCCACCTTGAGACAATTTGCTCAGCAACTTTAACAAATATATATATATATATATTTTTATGCTTTTGGCTGCAATTCATCTCTTTATTTTTATGAACTCAGTTCGGGTTAACCGTTATTTATATCCCGGGCTTTTAAAGAAGAGCCACGATCAAAATAAAAGTTAACCCCTAAGTTTTATGACCTGGTTAAGACCAGGAACTTATTTTGAAAACTTAGTTCGCGTCAACTTTTATCCATATCCCTGGCTCTTTAAAGAAGAACCGCGGTCAATAAATTTTAGTTAACTTCTAAGTTTTATGACCTGGTTAAGACCAAGAACTTATTTTGAAAACTTAGTTCGCGTCAACTTTTATCCATATCCCGGGCTCTTTAAAGAAGAACCGCGGTCAATAAATTTTAGTTAACTTCTAAGTTTTATGACCTGGTTAAGACCAGGAACTTATTTTGAAAACTTAGTTCGCGTCAACTTTTATCCATATCCCAGGCTCTTTAAAGAAGAACCGCGGTCAATAAATTTTAGTTAACTTCTAAGTTTTATGACATGGTTAAGACCAGGAACTTATTTTGAAAACTTAGTTCGCGTCAACTTTTATCCATATCCCGGGCTCTTTAAAGAAGAACCGCGGTCAATAAATTTTAGTTAACTTCTAAGTTTTATGACCTGGTTAAAACCAGGATAGGGCTTAGTTTGTGATAACTCTTATCCATGGATAAAAATTAACACCTAAGTCGTTAAGGAGACCTGGTCATATCCAGGTACCATATGCCCCCCAAGTTACTGGGAAAGGGTCTTTCGTGGTTACTTTAAAATCACACTTGCAAATAAAGAGAAACATTTGATTTTTATTTATACATGGGAAGTGACCTCCTAGGCCTTACAAGTGGCTCATTGATAGTATTTCTTTAGGTGGATGGCATTCCATGTCTGCGGGACCGCCCCTCCATCAAGCCGAGCTAACTTATAAGTTCCCTCTTTGATGACTTCGATGACCTGGTATGGTCCTTCCCAGTTTGGTCCCAAAACCCCATCTTTGGGATCTTTCCCGGCCAGGAAAACTCTCCTTAGGACCAAATCACCGATGCTAAAGGCACGTCTTTTGACCTTAGTGTTGAAGTAACGAGTGATCTTCTGTTGATAATGGGCGAACTGGAGTTGTGAATCTTCTCGCCTTTCATCCACTGAGTCTAGGGAATGGCATAGGACCTCGTGGTTCCTGCCTTGGTCGTAGTGCTGGACCCTATGTGATATAACTTTAACTTCCACGGGGAGGACTGCTTCACTCCCAAAGGTTAGGGAGAAAGGCGTGTGACTCGTGGGAGTCCGATGTGAGGTCCGGTACGCCCACAGGACTTGGGGGAGCTGTTCTGGCCAGATCCCCTTTGCCTCATCTAGCCTTTTCTTGAGGCTCGCCTTTAGAGTTTTGTTGACAGCCTCGACCTGGCCGTTCGCCTGGGGATAGGCCACGGATGAGAAACTTTTCACAATTCCGTGCCTTTCGCAAAATTCGGTGAACAGATCGCTGTCAAATTGAGTGCCGTTATCGGAGACGATCTTCTTAGGTAGGCCAAATCGACATATGATGCTCTTAACCACGAAGTCTAACACCTTTTTCGATGTTATTGTTGCCAACGGCTCTGCCTCGGCCCACTTGGTGAAGTAGTCAATGGCTACTATGGCGTAACGGACTCCGCCCTTTCCGGTAGGCAGGGCGCCTACTAGATCTATCCCCCAAACGGCAAATGGCCAGGGAGACGAAATCATTTTTAGCTCGACCGGAGGAGCTCGAGCAACCGCAGCGAATCTCTGACACTTGTCGCACCTTTTTACATATGAGATCGAGTCTTTGGACAAAGTCGGCCAGTAATAACCTTGCCTGAGAACCTTAAAAGCCAGGCTTTGCCCCCCAGTGTGGTCTCCACAGAATCCTTCATGAACTTCTTGCAGGATGGCCTTCGCTTCACTTGGGAGAACGCACCGGAGGAGAGGTAGGGAATGCCCATGTCGGTACAACACCCCTTCGACTAGCGTATATCTCGGAGCTTGATAAAGGACCCGCCGTGCGTCGTTGCGCCCTTCGGGTAACTTGCCCTCGACGAGATACTCAATAATGGGAGTCATCCAGGTCGGCCTGATGTCAATCATTTCAATTTCCGCCCGATCCTCGTCTATGCTAGGATTCTCCAAGAACTCAACTGGCACCAACCCTAGAGTTTCTGTCTCGCCCGAGGTGGCGAGCTTGGCGAGAGCATCTGTGTTGGCGTTCTCCTCCTGAGGTATCTGTTCGATTGACCCTCGAACAAACGCAGACAGTTCGGACTTTACTTTTGCCAAATAGGCGGCCATCTTGGGTCCCCGCGCCTGATATTCGCCTAGAACCTGGTTCACCACGAGCTGGGAATCGCTGAAGCATTGGACAGAGCTCGCCTTTAGCTCACTAGCTATCCTAAGTCCAGCCAACAAAGCCTCGTACTCTGCCTCGTTGTTAGACGCCTTGAATCCGAACCTTAGCGCCCAGTGGAATCTATGTCCCTCTGGGGATATCAGAATGATTCCGGCCCCGGAGCCGTTCTCGTTAGATGAGCCATCAACGAAGATCTTCCACAATGAGTGGGGGGAGGCGACCTGAGGTGAGTCTCCTGATGGAATCCCCTGGAATCCCGTGCATTTCGCCACGAAGTCGGCCAAGGCCTGACTTTTTATGGTAGTTCGGGGAGTGTAGAAAATCTCGAACTGACTGAGTTCGACCGCCCACTTTAGCAAGCGTCCCGATGCTTCAGGCTTTTGCAAAACCTGCCTTAAAGGCTGATCGGTCATGATGTGTATAGAGTGGGACTGGAAGTATGGCCTGAGCTTTCGCGAGGCCGTGATTAGGCAGAACGCCATTTTCTCCATCATTGGATATCTTTATTCACCTCCGAGGAGTCTCTTGCTGATGTAATAGACCGGCTTCTGAGCCTGGTTCTCTTCTCGTACCAGGACGGCACTAGCTGCGTCCTCAGTGACGGCCATGTAGAGGAAAAGAGGTTCTCCTACCTTGGGTTTTGATAGCACATGCGGTTCAGCCAAATGCGCTTTCAGGTCGAGGAATGCGCTTTCGCACTCCACTGTCCATTCGAATTTCTTGTTTCCCCGGAGCAGGTTGTAGAAGGGTAGACACTTATCGGTCGACTTGGAGACGAACCGGTTCAGTGCTGCCACTCTTCCTGTGAGGCCTTGGACGTCTTTCCGCGACCTGGGGGAAGGAAGCTCGAGTAGTGACCTGATCTTGTCGGGGTTTGCCTCGATTCCTCGGGTATTGACTATGAAACCCAGGAATTTCCCCGATGCAACACCGAAAGTGCACTTCTGAGGGTTGAGCCTCATGCCATATTCTCGCAGTATGTTAAAACATTCTTCCAGGTCGGCAACGTGGTTGCTGGCAGTCTTTGACTTGACAAGCATATCATCGACGTACACTTCCATGTTTTTCCCGATCTGGTCTGCGAACATTCTGTTCACTAGCCTTTGGTAGGTAGCTCCGGCATTCTTCAGACCAAATGGCATGACCTTATAACAATAGACATTAGTTGGGGTCATGAAGCTAGTATGCTCCTGGTCTGCCGGATTCATCGCGATCTGGTTGTAGCCTGAGTACGCGTCCATGAAGGACATGAGCTCGTGCCCCGCCGTGGCATCCACCAATTGATCGATCCTTGGCAATGGAAAGCAATCCTTGGGGCAGGCTTTATTCAGGTCGGAGAAGTCAATACAGGTCTGTCACTTCCCGTTGGGCTTTGGAACTAGCACGGGATTGGCGACCCAAATTGGAAATTTGGCTTCACGAATAAAACCACACTTTTTGAGTCGGGCCACCTCTTCTTCGAGGGCTTCGGCTCGGGTTGTTCCCAGACGCCTCTGTTTTTTAGACTTGGCTGGGACGCTTTTATCTAGGTGGAGCGTGTGCATGATGATGCTCAGGCTGATTCCTATCATGTCCTCATGCGACCATGCGAATACGTCTAGGTTCTTTTGCAGAAACGTAGTCAGCTCCGCCTTTCTTATATCGCAGAGGTTCTTTCCGAGCTTAACCGTCCGCGATGGGTTTTGTTTATCGATGCTCACCTCCTCGAGATCCTCAATAACTTGTAGCTCGGACCTGTCCTCGCCTACATGGGGATCAATATCCTCACTTAGGGCGGTCTTATCATCTTCGGAAATCTGAGGTTTTTCAATCTCAGGAGCCGCCTTTGGTCCCTGAGATTCCTCTTCATCCTGAATGGCCATCGTCACCTGCCCGGGTTTAGATTCTCCCTTCATGGAAATGCTGTAGCATTCCCTGGCAGCGAGCTGATCGCCCTTGATAGTACAGACCCCTGTTGAAGTGGGGAACTTCATGGCGAGGTGCCGGATGGAAGTGATAGCCTCGAAGGCTATGAGCGTAGGTCGGCCCAAAATGGCATTGTAGGCAGCGGAGCAGTCAATGACCACGAATTCGAGTAGTTTGGACACTGTCCGGGACTCCTCTCCTAGGGTGATCACCAGCTCGATTGTGCCTATCACTGCTGATCCTTCTCCTGAAAAACCATACAGCATCATCGAGGTTGCCTTAAGCTCGGCAACAGTCAGACCCATTTTTTCTAAGGTGGATCGGAACAGGAGGTTCTCCGAGCTCCCATTGTCCACCAGTACTCTCCTTACTTTCCGGTTGGCGAGCTGGACTGCTACGACCAAGGGATCGTTATGAGGGAATTGGACATGGTCTGCGTCTTCCTCCGTGAAAGTTATCGGTTGTTTCTCTAGTCGTTGCTGTTTTGATTGATGCTGTTCCGGGACAAACTCCGCTCCGTTGTGGGCCTTTAATTCATTCACATACCTCTTCTGGGCGCCCCTACTCGTGCCGGCCATGTGTGGTCCTCCAGAGATGGTGGATATCTCTCCCTCGACCACGGGGGGAAGGACGTCTTGATCTGCCTGACGCCCGAGTTGACTGGCTGGGACCTCCGGAACGGGTCGACTTGCCGGGACCCGGTTCCGCGAGTACTGCGCCAATGGTCCTGCTCGGATGAGAGTCTCGATTTCATCTTTGAGGTGCCTGCAGTCGTCGGTATTGTGCCCGACGTCGTTATGAAAACGGAAGAACTTCGAAGCGTCTCTCCTTCCCTTAGGGTGCTTCAATGGCTCAGGCCTCTTCTAGGGGACCCGAGTAGCGTTGGCCAGGAAAATATTTTCCCTGGTCTGGGTGAGCTCGGCATAGGTTGTGAACACGGGCTTGAACTTATCCACAGACTTATTCTTCTTCTAGCCGTGCTGGTTGTTTTCACCATGTCCTTTTCTTTTGCTACCACCGGGCTGGTTATTCTGCACGACGTCGGGAGTCGCCACTACGATCTCTGTCTCCGTCCCAGCGGTCTTCTCGGGGACCTGGCTGGTCCCGGCGGCCGAGGCTTCAGCTTCTTCCAAGTTTATCCACTCTTGGGCTCTGTTAAGGAATTCGCTAACCGATCTGACTCCCCTCCTTTGAATATCTTTCCACAGGTCTCCGCCGACTAGGATCCCGATCCTCATGGCCATTAGTTTGGAGCTATCGTCAGCATCCCTTGCTCGAGCAGCGACATTTGCAAATCTGCTCAAGTAGACTTTCAACGTCTCACCGGGCTTCTGCCTCACGTTAGCTAGAGAATCGGCCTGGACCCGGGCGGCCTGAGAGGCGCGAAATGCCCTCTTGAAGTCCGCCGCGAAGGTCTTCCAGGAGCTGATTGACTGGCTTTTACTCTGCTTGAACCATTGCCTGGCAGGTCCAACCAGGGTGGAGGGAAAGATCAAGCAACGCAGCTCCGGGCCGATGTTATGGGCCATCATTAGGGTGTTGAACATCCCTAAGTGGTCAGATGGGTCTCCATCCCCGTTGAACTTTGACAGGTGGGGCATACGAAAACCAGAAGGGTATGCCGTTGCTGCTATATTGGGGGCGAAGAGTTCCATCTCGTCCCCTGAATCATATTCGTCTTTTTCTTTTTCTGATAGGAGCTTCTTCATCAGCTCCTCCATCTGGGTTAGGCGCTCTAGGGTTTTGTCCTGAGATCCTGGGTTATTCCGGGGCTGTTCAACAGCTCCGGTCCCGTTGTACATATTAGGTGGGTTGTTGCCCCTCCTATCTTGAGATAGGTTATTTGGGACATTTCCACCGTTACGTACTTCGGATCGGACCCCCACTGAGCGGCCCTGGCTACCATCCCTAACTCGATCCTCTCTGTGAGAATTGAGGCGATCTCGAAGGTCGCCTCCCTGGGTAGTACGGTGACTTTGTGCCGAACTTAGTCGCTGGCGCAGGTCTCCTCCCGAGAGATCACTCCGTCCACTACCGGTCCAGTGACTCCTGCTAGACAGGCTCGGGGTGCGTCTTTGGCGGCCATGACCTGATCCTTCCTCCGGCACCCTGCCGCGCCAGGAGGGTCCAGCTGACGGCGGGCCCCTCCTGCAATTCCCGTAGGTCGGGATGTCTCGGATGGGCTGAGGAGACGGATATCTGATGGGAGAAGGAGGATGCCTGACCGGAGAGGCGATCCTAGTGCCGTCCGGACGGACTAAATTTGGTGGGGGCCTCTCGGCCCTGCCAGCTTGCTGGTCCCGCGCTGGGCGAGCTGGACGAGGAACTGGATGTCCTTCGGGGATGGCCCGACGTCTCTGGCCTTCCTCGGCCCCTCCTCGGGAATTTCCTCGATCTCTTCTGGGCGCTCTCGAGGGAGGCTGAGAACTAGGGGTCGACGTCCTAACCGAACGGTTGTACTGCTGCTGTCCGGTCCGAGGCATTTCCCTGAGGTTTGCCTCCTGATGGTGTGATGAAGGGGTGGAGTTGGCTGCAGGAAGTCTACCCGAACGGCTATGCCTGGACCGATTACTCCGGCGAGACTTAGGAGCCTCGCCTTGCCTCTCTCCAACGTTACCGTTGGTTGTGAGAGGGGGTAGTCAGCTCAGAATATCCTGGATTTGCTGACCAGCTGCTGCTAACTGGCTCCTCAGCTGAACATTCTCCATCTCCACCGCAGAATAATAACATGGATTCGGATTAGGCGGCCGGGGCGCTGAACTACCAGTGTCGTCTTGGCCCGCCGGCTGCTTTCCCGGCCTCTGCTGGACTTCAAGAGCTTGCTCATCAGGGATGCCAACCTGGTGGGCCTCCTGCCCATCATGCTGTTCTGTCTCGTTACCATGCCTGGATCGATTGGTCACCATAGTTGGATGTCTGCGGTAGTACTAATCGAACTTGCTCTCAATGAAAGCACCAAACTGTTGACGCGGTTCTTCGGCAACAGGTAATTAAGAGAAGAAGAGAAAGAGATTAGCACTCAAGGTAGAACCGTCACAGATATGAAATCTTATATAATGAACTAGGTGACTCAAGACACGTTTTTAAGTGGTACAAAGGTTAAAATCCTTCTACTCCACTAGTCAATATTATTCATCCTCTCTGTGTATTTTGTTTACAAAGTATATAGTCCTTCAAAGACTATTTTTTCCAACCCCTATCAACTCCCAGGGTCTCCATATTTATAGGAGAAGGCACCTGGAAGTTGGTAGGGAGGTCATCCCGTGACCTTACCATTTGTCATATCCACTCTGTGGCATTCATGATTAATTCATAAACCTGACACATAAGTGTGGTCTAATCAGCATGGAAGGATATAATGGGCCGCACGGCCCAACCCATCCGTGGGTGTCTGACACGCACGTTCCTACTGCGTGTCCGAGAAGTCAAGGGGATATCAGACACGTGATGTCAGATATATGCACGTTTATCTTGCGTGCGTTGATTTCATAAAGGCTCAGAGCTTCCTGGGCTCCTCGCGACACGAACAGCTCGTATTACGAGTTGTTCTCCTGGCGTGGCCTTCAGATGCCCCTCTCGAGCTGAGAAGATCTGCCCTGGAAATAGGATCTTCGTCCGGTGGGCACCTCGGACTAAACCTGATTAGTCCGAGGCTCGTCCTGCTAACCAGCCCGTGGAAAAATCAGGGCGTACACAATTTATTTAGTAAATATTTATAAACAAATAATATTTAATATAAAAAAATATAATATATATTTTTTTAATATACATAATCTAATCTATTTTTTAATATACATATTAAGCATTAAAATTAAAAAATATACATACTTAAATCAATTTTTTTTTAATAAATACTAAAATCATATTATTAATCAATACCAAATATCACACACATACATATATATTAATCACACAAATATTATTAATACCAAATAATATATTAATCAATACCAAATATATATTAATCACACACATACATATATATTAATCACATACATATATATTAATATCATATTATTATTCATTATTAATCTCATTTTTCTAAAACTACACATATTTATTTGTTTTTTTTAACTGAAAAATATAATTATAATACCAAATATCACACACATACATATATATTAATCAATTTTCTAAAAAAATTTAACATTAAATAAACATATGTACACACACATTTACATATATACAGATAAACATATATAAAAAAATAGACAAATTTAAATATGCATATATATATCCGGACATATAAATATATATACATATATATAAATTGATATATACATATATATATATAATCAGATATAAATATATATATATAAACTGAAATATATATATAAACATATATAAATATATATAAACTAATATTTGGAGTTGTTCCACCGAAAAATTGGAGCTATAACACCTGTTTATAGGGAGAGAATAACAAAAAAGAAATACAATTGCAAAACAAAATATAAAGAAAAAAATCTAAAAATGTTAAAAAATTTCTCATTTGATTTACTAACCTTGAGAGAGAAGCTTCACTATATGAGTTAAGCCACGGTGGGATTATGGCTCACGGGGTGGCCGGAGAAATTAACACAGAGGAGAGAGAGAAGCTTTTTTTTTTTCTGAAAAACAAAACTGAAATGGGGAAGAAGGAGGCTTACGGCGGGTCTAATATCGTTATGACTTTTACCGGCGCGTTTCGTTGCACCGGCAAAAGTATTTATTAAACCCTGCCACAAAACACTGTCGTTTTACTTAGTACGACTTTTGTCGGCGCAACGAAACGCGCCGGCAAAAGTATACCCACCTACTTTCTTGAAAACGTGCAAAAATAAAAAAAAAACACGTTTGACTTTTGTCGGCGCGTTAGGTGAAATGCGCCAGCAAAAGTCTGTGGGTTTTATTTGAAAACTGATGTCATTTTGCCGGCGCAATTCGGGGTTGCGCCGGAAAAGTACTGCCCTTTTTACAAACCGAGCACTTTTGCCGGCGCAACCCCGAATTGCGCCGGCAAAAGTATTTGTTTTTGCCGGCGCAATTCACCAATTGCGCCGGTGAAAGTTGTTTTGGCCGGCGCAATTTGGAATTGCACCGGCAAAAAGCTTGTTTCTTGTAGTGAGATTCTAAACTAATAACCTCTTTACAAATCCCCAAACCAATCTATATCCCTTTGGCTGACTTTCTTTGGCATTATATATGTAATTCTATTTTTTACACTAATTTTAGTACTTTGTACAATCAACTCAGGCCGAGTAAGTTTCCCCAACCAAAAAAATTCATCATGCACCTTCCATAGCTAATAGAGCAATGCTGCAATTGCAGCCGAAAAAAACTTGCTTTTTGAAGTTACTAACTTTGGCACGTTCAATCCACCTGATCACTTTCAACAACGAAGTTGTTTCAGTTCTCCAATGCAGCCAATGTAGAACCTGTTTAAAGCATCTCATGCTAAAGTAGTAGTTAAAGAACAAGTGATCACATGACTCTTCATAATGACCACAAAGTAAGCAATTAGAGCTCTCAATGATGTTATGCCTTTTGAGTTTGTCTTTGGTATTCAACCTATCTTGAACAGTTAGCCATAGTATAAAATTATGCTTAGGTATATTCAACCTTCCCCAAACCTCCTTGCTCCAATGCACTCTGTCTAGATCAGTATGAATAATGGTGTATCCTTTTATGATATGATAATCCTCATTCTTGAATTGCTGCACCGAAATCAAACTTTTAAACTTCTCTTTAACTTCAACAATTTTCTTCCAATACCCCAATTACTATGAACGGGGATGTGTAAGCCCACCAATCTTCTTGTTTGATATATACGTTGTGAACTCATTTCACCCAAAGATTATCTTTCTTCTCAGCTATTGCCCAAATATATTTTCCAATGTCTGCAATGTTCCAGGCAATACTATTCTTGAATCACAATCGTCCTGATTTCTTAAATTGGAACACTAGATCCCAAGCAAGTCCACTTGGTCCTAACAAAAACGCTTGACCTTTCCAAAGGAAAGCCCTAAAAATGGCAGAAATCTCTTTTTAAAATGATGATCATAATCTGGTTTCAGTAAGAATGAATTGAAAGAAGCACTGAATTAATCAAGATGACTCAGCCAGCAAAAGAAATATTTCTAGAACTCCAACACTTGATTTGAGCAATCATCTTATCAAGAAGAAACTCACAATCTTTGGCTGAAATCCTCTTAGAACATATTGGGATTCCTAGATATTTGAATGGTAAAGCACTTTGCAATATCCCGAAGAATCTAGGATCCTTTGGACCTCTTGCTCGCTCATGCCACAACAGTATATAGCTGATTTGGACTAATTTGGAAAGAGTCCAGATGTGTTAGAAAAGAGCTGAATACCTTGCAACATATAATAAATGGATCTGAAATCTCCATGACAGAATAATAATACATCATCAGCAAAGCTAAGATGATTAAATTTGATCTCTTCACACCTTTCATGAAATTTAAAATCCTCTTTCCTTCCTATTTGCTGCAAAATTCTTGAAAGACATTCCATCCCCAACACAAACAACAAAGGAGACATAGGATCACCCTGCCGCAGTCCCCTCTTAGAATCAAAGAATCCATGCAAAGATCCAAACATAAGAGAGAATTTTGGAGTTCTAACACATTGCATAACGAGATGAGTGAACTTACTTGGAAAATTGAAAGCTTTAAGCATTTCCTCAATAAAATCTCATTCAATCGTATCATAAGCTTTCCGCAAACCAAGCTTAATCATACACTTCGCTTATCTAGATTTCCGCCCATAATGGTTAGCTAGATCTTGACATATCATAATATTATGAGCAATAAATCTCCCCTTGAAAAACCCTCCTTGGCTTTGAGCAACAATCACAGGCAGGATATTCCTCAATCTTGAGCAAATCAGCTTGGTAGCAACCTTATAAAGGACATTACAACAAGCTATAGGTCGATTATCACTCACATGCTTTGGGCATTTACTCTTCGAGATTAGAGTCAAAATTGTAGAATTCAATTCTTTTAAGATTTTCCCATAATGCAAAAAAGAGAGAATAGCATGACAGATTTCATTTCCAACTAAATCTCAATTATCCTGGAAAAAGTAACTACAATAACCATCCGGGCCAGGCGCTTTTGTACCAGGGATCTCCCAAATAGCTTTTTTAACTTCATCTTTACTATAAGGAAGAAGAAGTAAATTAGCTTGAGCACTAATAAGGATTGTACCTTGAGTTACCACCCGTTTAAGAACTTTATTCCTCGAAGACATCTTACTGCCAAGTAAATTCTGATAATAGGCCAAGAATGCTTATGTACCTTGATCTGGTTGATCCAACCATTCCCCTACTTCATTAGTAATATAATAAATTCTATTTTGATTTCGCCTCTCTCTTAGACTCGCATGAAAGAAAGCAGAGTTATCATCTCCCTCTTGAATCCAACTAATTTTAGCTTTTTGCTTTAAGAAAGAACAATAAGACCGATGTATCTCAACATATGTTTGTCGAGCTTCAGATTCTAGCTGGATTAAATTTGAATTTAGGGGGTCCTTCTTCAAATTATCTTGACATTCTGTTAGAACATGAAAGGCCTCCAAATCAGCTACATGTATATCAGAAAAACCATGCTTATTAATCATTCTCAATGTGCCCTTAAGTCTTTTGAGCTTCTAAACTACTCTGTACACCAGCGTGCCTTCAATAGGTCTAATCCAATCTGCGAAGACCAGGTCATGAAAACCAGTATAGGATTACCACATGTGAAAATATTTGAAGGGTTTCCTGCCAGTAACCAAATCTGGACAAATCGTGAAGATAACTGGTGAGTGATCAAAGAGCCCCTCATTCAAAAAATGCACCTCTGCTGCAGAATATTTATCCAGCCACAGTTGATTAGCCAATATTTGATCAATTTTCGAGTAAATTCAGTCTATACCCTACTGTTTATTATTCCAGGTATAAAAATTCCCACTATATTTAATATCTTCCAATTGGCAAACCTCAACACACCTCTGAAAAGTATGTGAATTAGTGTATTTGACTCGGGTACCTATCTGCTCCTCCTTAGAAAAAATATCATTGAACTCCCCCATTACAATCCAAGGAGAATTCATAGACAAGTCCTGCAATTCTTTCCACAATATAGCCCTGCCATCTTCATCATTCAAACCATACACAGATGTAACAAAAAAATTATCCTTAGTCAAATTCGAACCAGCATGCAAATGGATCATTTTACTTGACCATTTTAAGATAACCACAGTGAACATCAATGGATTCCAACCAACTACAATGCACCCACCCTCATGCCATGCATTATTCGAAGTAAAGCACCACCCAGAAAACACTCAAAGATATAAAGCCCCCAAATTGTGAGCTTTTACCCTCGTTTTAAGAAGACCAACCAAACCAATCCTTCTAGAAAAAATTAAATTTTTAACTTCAATTTGCTTGTGTTAGCTATTGATCCCCCTGACATTCCAACTCATTATTCTATCCATTTGGAAGAGGAAGAACTCCCCCTCCTCCTTTGATCTCCACCTCAGATGACACCTGCGAACTTTCCCCTACCACAATAGCTAGTGCTTGAAAAGTATTACTAATTGTAGTAGTCTGTGAACATCTGGGACCTGCTTGGCTTTGTCTTTGGATATCCATCCCTTTGTAACTGGTTGGAACCTCTCACTATCGGTTTTTGTTACCTGTTCAACATCTGGATCATGTGGTTTCACAACCTTCTTCACAACCCATTCTTGTTTCTTTCCTTCTTTCTTCCTACAATCTTGAGTATTATGCCCCATCCCCTTACAATGACCACAAATCAGAGGTTTCCATTCATAAGTAACAGCAACAGACACCTCATTATTCATCTCATTCTCGAAGGAAATAAGCTCAGGAAAGTCTTGGGTTAGTGAAACTCTTGGAAAATTCAGTTTGTCCCTCTCTCTGGGGATGGAATCTACCATTAATGGCTTCCCTAATTGACCAACAATCTTGAAAAAGGACCTTTCTCCCCAATATTTCAGCTCTAGATCATCAAGATGAATCCAAGTGGGCACTCTTCTAACATCTTCTTTCTTGAAGTCGGTAATTGCATCCCACGGTTTCATTACCACTGTTTTTTTTTTATCAAAAAAGACAAAGCCACTCGTAAGAACATCATCTCTATCAGTCATGGATAAAAATGTGATAATGAAAATTCTATGAGATAATAATCCAACTTTGTCTACCCCTTTGATTTCCAAATCCATCTAGCAAATCCATCCAGAACAAAGAGAGGAGGATTTTCCCCCAATACGTAACAAACAATGGAAGTACTCCAAAAGGATACCTCATCCTCAATATCATCCATGGTTATTTTAACCCCCTTACTCTTCGTATTCTGCTTCTCACACCCAAATTCGAAACTAGCAAATTTGGAGCTTAAATTTGCACTATATTTCCAGATCTCAAGATAGGAGGAGAAGGGTGCATACCTTGTTGAACCTCCTTTGATCATTTCTGCGATGCTACTAAGAAATTCAAAAAATCATCTCGAATCTCCTGCTGTCGTTGTAACAATCTCAGAGTCGATTTGGGCGAAATTGGCTCTGGACCAATCCCTGGAAATCTTTCTGCACGAATTACAGCAATCTTAGAGTCACGTCCAACTTCATCCACCTCAATACCAGCGTCTTCATCAGAGAAATTAAGTGGCTCAATTCCAAGATTAGCAGCCATAGATTTCATTTTTTGAAAATCAACTGAAATCGGACCACACTTTTTCCTCTTCTTCTGCGTCGATTTGAGTTTTCCCTGCACCTTAACCCTCGTCTTCGCCATGGCACCAGCCCTCAGGCCAAGAGAAGAGCTAAGTCAAGTCCTATTGATTTTTTAAATTGTAGTATTTTTTTTTAAAATAAAAAATAAAGGTGGCTAGAGGTCTCTATCACCAACATTTTTATTGGTTATACTATGATTACATTATTATTATTATTATTATTATTATTATTATTGTTATTATTATTATTATTAAACTGCCATCGTGGACTTGCTTATCTAAACCAGTACTGTGTAAAAAAATTGGATATTTCAAAATTTCGACTTTTACGCTAATGTATACAAAAGTAATCGCTTTCATTAATTATTAGCAACTCAATTTTAAATTCATTGTTCATGGATTTAAAGGTTATTTACTAATTAAAGAAAGAAAGGCTAAAAAGTATATATCGGTTGACTGCATATGTTATTAGAAGAGTTTGATCAATAAACATTTTAATATACCTTAATTAGCTAGTATATTATCTTACAAGTTTCTAATTTACACTAGTATCTTCATTACTTTGATTAATCAGTTAAATCCCAGTTAAAAAAAAAACTTAATATAGATTTGAAAATTGAGTACAAATTAATACCAAGCAAGGGATCAACTTTAACGTGTACACAAACAGCCTAATTTTCGAGTCTAGAGAGTAACTTGTGGGTTCCACCAATAACAAAAAGTAAAACGGTCCTATCTTTTTTTTTTTGATGGGGAATAGATGTTTCTTTTTTTTTTTTTTTTGTAACTAAATTACAATTTATATAAATATATTTGACCATTGATATGAGAATCTCTTTTTAGTGGAAGGAAAACTCGCAACCAAAAATTTTGTCTCTTCTGTATGTTCAATATATTATTTGAGGGATTCTGTTTAGGATTTATACTTTTTTTTAATAATGTGTATTGTCCAATTATTTATTTGGATATTTTGTTTTAACAAATTATTTTTTTGATTTTATATTTTATAAAATGGTTAAAATAGAACCTTAAACTCAATTTTGATAAAAAAAAAAATGAATATAACAACACAATTTTTAAGTAGAATGATTTTATTTTTATTCTGAATTGTTAGTTTGGGAAATTATTTGTGATTTTAGTTGAGAAAACATTAACTAAAATCGGGTTTAGGGTTCTATTTTAACCATTTTACAAAATATAGATCCAAAAAATAATTTGTCAAAACACAGGATTCAAACAAGTAATGAGACAAAACACAGAGGTGGATAAACACTTCTTTTTATACAATTTGTAGATATTCTTAACACTAATTTGTTATTAATATATGAGGTTATTATTAAATTAAAATAGATGAAATTGGATATTAGATTGCAGGGATAATAGTATAGTATGAACCACGTAGAAAGTCATAATAAGTAGACTTATCATTTCTTTTTTTATTTTAGTTTTTTTTAATAATTTTTTCTTTTATTGTTTTGAGTAGTAATTCCATGCTATCCTCTAGAAAGTCAACCAATAAAGTTCCATGTTTATACCGAAACTACCTGAGACGCGTAATTTGCTTTTACAATTTCCAGGAAGCCACTTATCTCTCTGTCTTTCTCCATAACACACCCAAACTCTATACATACATACATATAACATAAATATATATATATATATATATACATAACTTATCAAACTCCATCACAACAAACAGCTTCAACTCTTTCTCCAATCACTTCTGAAGCTGAGAAAAATTAAGGAAAAAAAATGGCTGAGAGGAACCAACAAACAAATGGGTACACCAAACCAGACGAAGAATTGGCCACTTCACAATCCAAAGAGCTGAAACGCAAGAAGAGGATAAAATTGGCAATATATATTGCTATCTTTGCAGTGTTTCAGATAATCGTTATCACTGTTTTTGGAGCTGTTATTATGCGCGCTAAGTCTCCTAAGCTAAGGCTAAGCAATAGCAATATCGAGTTTCAGAGTCTCAACACTTCTGGATCACCATCACCTTCTTTCGACATAAACTTCACCACCCAAGTAAGGATCAAGAACCCCAACTTTGGGCCCTACAAGTTCGACAACACCACCGCCGTCGTCACCTACGGCGGCACCACCGTAGGACTGTTTACCATTCCCAAAAGCAAGGCCGGGTTCAAGTCTACTAAGAAGATTG
This sequence comes from Humulus lupulus, assembly GCF_963169125.1. NCBI lineage: Eukaryota > Viridiplantae > Streptophyta > Magnoliopsida > Rosales > Cannabaceae > Humulus > Humulus lupulus. Next base: position 239,521,684 of record NC_084797.1, read on the forward strand.
ATGTGAGTGTGAATTTGAGTTCGTCCCAGTTGCCAAACACTGCAGATCTCGGTAGAGAGTTGACCACTACGGGAACGTTGACTCTCGGAACCACCACGACGATGAACGGAAAAGTTGAACTGATGTGGATCATGAAGAAGAAGAAGTCGGCCAATATGGATTGCACTATGATTATTGATACTAATGAAAAGAAGCTCCGGTCATTAGAATGCAAGTAAATATACACATATATATATATATATGAGTGTGTGTGTGTGATTTCAGCTGTTTTATAAGCTAATTATTACATTTTCTTGTACTATTATTAGTTTTAGGCTTTTTTTCCTTAAGAATTTACAAATATATGGTTTAATTTTTTGGTTGTGTGATGTGTAAAGAGATTATATATGCAGTGTCTCATTATTGTGTCTTGTCCTATAAAGTTAATTATATGATCAGATTCATCATTGTTTCATATTAATTAACTAAATATTATAATAAGGTTTTTAATGAGGAACAAAATGGAATCTTTGTTTTCTGATATTTACAAATTTAATGTATTAGAAATGCTAGCTAGAGACTTAACCGGTAATTGATTTATTCAACCATACAATTTTAAAAAATATTGTGGTCCCACAATAGTTCAAAATTTAATTTGTATGTAATATACTATGCATCTCTAGCAATATTAGTCTTAATATTAATTATGAGTAAATTTGATGCTAATTCAGCTTATAAAAAAAGTTGAAAAAATTGAGCTTAATTAATGGAGCAGAATATATGATTCCGTGCTTTATAATATATCAAAAAAGAATAGTTTAATTAGAGTGAACAGTTTATAATTTCCTATTAATATAAAGCTATAAGTTTATTAGTTATATAACTACCGTTATGTTTAAAATTGCATAGTGTGAAATAGAGACGGCAACATCCAAATAAATTCAACTACACTGAATCAATCCAATTCAATACAGTTACAAAAAATTAAATATACAATTATAATTAAATTGGATTGGATGTGAAGAATTGTATTTTAACTGGATTGGATCGGATGACGGATGATACTGACCTAATTAAAAACCGTTCTAATCCAATTATATTTAATTATTTATATTTCTTTAAATATATATAAAAAATATTTATATTTCTTTTAATACATTATTATTAGCTAACTATTAGTTTTAATTAAAGGAGAAAACGTACTATAAAAATACGCATATATTCTCATTTTCTCTCTCATTTTCAATTTGTAAGGTTGATAACTTTATGTAGTTTGAACTTATATGGTGTTGTGTTAGTGTTTAAGTGATTTTTTTTGTATATTTTTAAGTTAATATTAAAAATCAAGTTTCAACTTAGTTTTAGAAAAAAAAATCAAGCTTCAAGTTGAAATCCAATTAAAAAACCGACTTATTCTAATTACTAATTGGATTTGATTTTGATGCTTAATTAGATTAGATTAGTACAAAAATTTTGGATTGGATCGAAATGCAGTGAAATAATCAAAATGCCAAAGCAACAATATTCTTGACTCTTTATTCTATTTTATTTTTTTCAAAAGGATATTCTTGACTTTGACTCCGTATTCTTATCACACCACTAAGAGCACTCATATTGGGTGAGTTATATTACCAAAATATGTAAAAAAAAATAGCTAAAACTAACAAAAATGGGTATACATTGGATGATGTATTTTACAAATATTTTTAGATAAAGCTACAGTACCAAGCTATATTTAATGTACACTATTCATCATTTAACCCAATATTATAATATTAAAATATATTATAATATTATTGATAGTTATAAAAAATATTTGAAATGAATAAAAAATGTTTGAAAATATAATATTTAAATGATATAGAGAAAAAAATAAAGAATCTGATATAGGATAAAATGTAAAACTTAGAGGTAAAATAGAAAAATGTGTGTTTTGGGGAGGTATTTTAAAAGTTGAAGTAGAGCACCGGATATGAGTGCCCCAAGATAATAGAATTGATTTATTAATTACACTGTAGCGCAGAGTAATTTGTCAAATAAACCTTGTAATTTCTCATTCTACAGTCCAAAATGAAATGAAATAAAGTTGGTACTCAATCTGTCAGTCAAACGCATTCAACTATAACCAACTATCTTTTGTAAATATAAATAGTTGTCATACCCATTTTTTTTAGGAAATTTTATTATCACCTAATTATAGATTATTATTTTTATCAAAATCCTTATTATAAATTTAGTTACGTCTATTTTGACAACCTAAAGACTTAGCTTGCTCCATTTGGTCAATGGTAACATCTTATTAATTTAATATATATTTATATAAATGACAAAAAAAAATATCTGCTTGCCCTCCTACAATTTTTTTTAATATATAATACATATCCTGCCGGCTCAATATTTATATTATTAAGATTGAGTGCTTTGTAAAAATAACTTGAATAAAATATACATTTTTTTTAATTATATATGCAAATTATTTAAATATAATTAGGCTTTTTCTGTGGTCCCTCCTCACAGGACTTAGTCATAGGACTTAGTCCACCTATGGGTCCCACTAATTTTGCAAGTGTCAAATATTATTTTTCACCTATAGTAGTCACTGATGTTAATCGGGTGAAAAATGTGTGAGCAGGTGTTAGTGAAAAATAAGGGCATTAAGGTAATTGAATGTGCATTTTATTGTATATGTGAGGATATTATAGTAATTTTGGTAAGAAGTTGTAGTTATTTACGTGATTGGCTACGTAATGGATTGGACGCTAATAAGTAAATGATAATTCAATTTGTGGAACACTATTATAGTCGAACGTAACAAATATTGATACTTATGAAGTATTATTATATCAATGTGTTTATTAAGTGTTTCAATGGTGGAACACTATTATAGCCTAATTTAGATGAACACTATTATGGCCGCAGTGATTGCCTATGCAAATATTATAAATTCAATTAACATTATATTACAGCTTACTTATTTAATAAGAAAAAATTATGTGCAACCAAATACTTTAACCATGTAAGACAATGCATGAATAGCAGAAAATGGGATACTAATGAAATACATATTATCCAAAACGAAGGTTTAAGGTAATACATGATCACAAAGTAGCAAACCAGACACTTCTCCTTCTCTAAAAAACATAATAAGAAAATTACATAACCATACTATTTGGAGACTGCAGAACACACAAAATAAGTCCAACCCATACATTCCTTCCTTTTTTTTACTTGGGACAGGGGGGAGATGGATAAACTTCTTCCTCAGCTTTACGACAATAGCAACATCCTTTGTTCTTAATTTCTTCCACATCAGTTCGAAGATTGAACAAGATGCTAAGAGCCACATTCTGGAAGGTCTTACGTCTCATGTACATCTCCAATTTGGATATGTCGGAGTCAGACTCGGACTCGAAGTACGATAATGAGATTGGTTCTTCAATATTTTTGTTCTGTCGCGCAGAAGGACCTTCATCATCATTTTTCTTGCCAACCGACCCTTGATCATGGAAAAATTATAATCAAACAATAACTTTTCCTTAAAGTTTAAATGGGTTGTTATTCTACTGTATTATTCAAAGTAATTAGAATAAATTTATCATTAACTTTGATGAGATGTTTAGATCACCTGGTTTCCTCCGTGGTGTACTCTCCGAATGAGATTCTTTCACATGGTGGCCCTCACGACTTTGTCCATCCAGTAGTTGTTTCCCTCGCCTTTGATATTTCTTCACGTTTGAAGTTGGAGCAATTGTTTCTCCAGGCGATGAGTGGTCGTCAGCCTCTTCGGGCGTCATTAGAGATCGGCGGTTAGCGCAAGTTTTGAACCTCATTTTTTGTTATCAAGAAAGGGGAGTTTTCTGGGTATAGTTGAGAGAGAGATTGAAATGATAGTTCACAAGTAATTGTTAACAATGATGACTGTAATTGTACGTGCATATGTGTTCACAAGTTTTTAATGTTTACTTTGTTAAAGGATAAATGGCGGGTTGTCCAAATAATTGAGGGGGGAGAAGAGGGTGTCTCTAGCTTTATCAAGCCATAACAAATTACACAAGTGATGGCAGCAATGTAATAGGGTACATACTTGAATAGTGGTATGCCATATGACATATAAGAATAGTTTTCTTAAATATAATTTTTTTTAGTAATTGGCCATCAAAAAACCAGAGACTTGTCGCATACATGGTTTGCATAATTTGGAACGGAGACATTACATGAGGACTGCTTACATAAACGGACCCTTCAAATTTAACCGTGCGCAATGGTTTCAAAGGTGATAGACAACCCAAAAAAAAAAAGAGTTTCTTGAACTCTTTAACGAAGACCATTATCCAAAATGAGAAACCAAACTCAAAACAACGCACTAGTGAGACACATGTTCAGGGAAGGGCAGCTAACCGTAAAGATTACATAGGACACTAATATGACCATAATAGTATATGTAACAACATTAAACAAACTACTAATTTGGTGGCTTCTGCCTTTAGACATGGAGGGTGTACAAGTTCATATATGCACTGCGCAAATCGTCCATGTCTTTGGTCCACTCCATTTGCATCAGTTTTGTCTTCTTTATGAACTCTTCGTAAGCCATTTTCATGGAAGCCAGCTACGAGGTAAGAAAAGAGATGTCAAAGGTTGAAGCATTGTACATGATCTCTAATGCACTCTGGTCGGTAGCCAACCTCAAGTTCTCTTCTATGAGATAGCTGATGTACTCCATTTGCTCAAGCCGTAGTTCAACAAAGTGTGGCCAGCCAAACACATGCTTCTTTCCAGAGGGTGTGTACTCCATCATAAATAGAAAATGAAGACACGAGTGAAGAAAGTGGTTGATTATATGATGGGGGTGAGGAGAACCATGGAATTTATGTATATATTTATATAAATGACAAATAAGATCATCAAGTAAAACTAAAAAGGTGGTAACTTGTGCGAAGACGTAGTTGGTATTCAAATATTATTAATCAACCACTTAGTACACCATTTTATGCAGAAAGATATGTATTATGTTATTACAGGAAGATCATAATTTATGTTTATGCACTAATTTGTTACGTACGACTTGCGATTTGTTCTTTTTGCAAGCTACTTTTATTACGTGGCATCTCAGACGCTGAAACACGTAACCCCTTATACAAGGTTGTCCATGATGACTTTCCTTTGGCTATTTACATATTAACATGAAAATGGAGTAAATTAATCATTATGAATCTTGTCTGCATACAATGTATGGGCCCACCTACATGTGTTCTAAGAAAATGGTTTATATAACAAAAGTAAAACATTCTACTGTAATCCCAAGTGGGTGAGTGTGCTTTCCATTATTTTGTTTTTTAATTTTCAAGTTTGTCGTGTCAAATAAATTGATCAAGTGACATGACTAGAATAGGGCCTGCGGCATGGTCTCCACATGTTTGTCCACGTAATAAACAAAGAGTGAGCAACAGGTAGCCATTTACAAAGGGGTACGAAGGGGTATACCTGTATTTTAACACATTGTCAATATTAGCCTCAATTTTACAGTTCACCAATAATCCAACAGCTCACATTAGATGAAGGACTAAAACCTTCAAATACAACTGAGGGACTTTAGAAAGGCCCATATAATTATTATATTTATTACTTCAGTAAATTCCTCTATTTTTTCGTATATAGAAGGTAAAATTCATTCCCAAAATTTTACGGAGGCCTTTTATGTGCAATTCCGAATGTGAAGAACATTTTCGTATCCTATTTGTGAGGTTTATTATTTGAAATACAACACACTCATTGTTTTCTTCTTTTTATTTGTGCAAAATAATCGAGATAAATAATTTTTTTACCATAAAATGAAATATTCTCCTCTTCTCTCCCCACCAGCCTCATTTTTATGGCTAGATATTCTTATTGATCAATAATAATAATATTTGTTTTTTTATTTGTCATACACAATAATCTTTATTTTGTTAAAAATTACATCTATTTTAAATTCGATTCGAATAAGTATACAAAAAGATGGTTTCGCACTCTTGGTAAGTATACATAAATAATCATAACTTTTTTCTTCATTTATTTTTTACATCAATAACACTAAAATCAAACCCTAAAACTATAACTTAATTTCATTTATCAATTAAACTCCTCGTGATTTATTCATTTGTAATGTTATATGGTAGATGTTCCCGATCTAAGCAAGTGAATAAGCAACCACAATTGTAATATCTATAAGAAAATATTCTAATGATGACACCAAATTTTAAGGGACTTAATTGTAATTTTATATTTTCCATGATAACTTTCCCATGACTTTCCTTTACAAGATTGAAACATGATATTTTTCAAAAAAAAAAAATTGAAACATAATGTACTTTCTTTTTCATATTAATTTTATATTATAGATAATAAAATTACACCAATAATGTGTTAATTAAATATCATAAATATTTAGCAATTAATAGAGAATATTAATTCCAAGTTTTCTCTCTCTCAGCTCGGAGAGCTGGTGCCATGGCAAAGGGAGGGAAGATGCAGGGGAAGGCTAAAGCATCGGTGAAGAAGAAGAAGAAAAAGGGTCCTACCTCATCTGATGGGGTTCGGAAAACTAGGTCCATGATGAAATTGCTGGGAGTTGAACCAATAGAGTTTTCGGAAGGGGAATTAGAACCAGAAACAGATCTGGAAATTGATCTGCTTACGATGCAGGATTTACTCCAAGCACACAAAGAAGTGATAGAAGTGGTTTCTCCAAGATCTTCGCTGGAGCTGCTGCAGAGGAGAGAGGAGGTGAGGAAGGATTTCTCGACATTCCTGCAAGCTTCTCAGAAGTGTTTTGGGGAAATTGCATCAGGTAAAAATCCTACTCCTCCAATCTTGCGATCTGGCCATTTGGTGCAAAATTTGAATGTAAAATTTCAAAGGGATAAGGAGCAGGAGGGACAGAGGGATATCAAAATTGGATTGGAAGATATTGAAGATGAAATAGAGTTTTGGAGCTCTTCTATTGTCTGTTATGTGCTAGGAGTTAATCCTCCGTTGTCGGTTATGGAGGGATTTGCTTGACGAGTTTGGAAGACTAAGGGTGTGGATAAGGTGGGTATCTTGAATCATGGAGTGTTCATCATTAGATTTGATTCCATAATTTCAAGAGATGAAGTTTTACACGGAGGGTATGTTTTATGTGATAAAAAACCTGTTATTATGAAGCCTTGGGATTCTGTAACAGATTTTAGGAAGGAAGATGTGAGGGTAGTCCCTACTTGGATTCAGTTGACTGGTCTGGAATTGAAATATTGGGGTGAGAGGTCTCTTTTCAAGATTGTGAGCCAAATTGGGAAACCTCTTCAGGTGGATGAGATAACGAAAAACAGGGACAGACTGAACTATCCTCGAATCTTCATAGAAGTCTCTCTTACACAGGACTTTCCTTATGAGGTCTCTTTCACTAATGAATTTTATCAGCAAGTCGTTGTTGATGTTTTCTATGAGTGGAAACCAGTTCTTTGTGGAAATTGCAAAGGATATGGGCACATCACTGGGAATTGTAGGAAAAAAGATGGCTGGAAGAAAGAATGGGTGATTAAAAAGGATAACAATACGGCACAAGAATTGGAGAAGGAAAAAGGTGTAATGGTGGATGAGGAGGGATTTCAGCAAGTAACTAGAAGTGGAAAATTGAAGATGGCAGCCGCTCCTCCTACTATAGTTGCTAATAGTTTTGATGTTCTTAGTTCAGAAGTTGGAGAATGTTCGAAGGTTGGGGAAGCATTGGATATCACAGGGGGAGGGGGGGAGCCTCCGCCTCCTAATGGATAGGATTCTTTGTTGGAATGTCAGGGGGATCAACAATCCTAAAAAGCAAAATGAGGTTAAGAAATTAATCTCTACTAAAAAGGTAGGATTGGTTGGTCTCCTTGAGACAAGGGTCAAGGCTTCGAACTTAGGGGCCTTGTACCTTAGAATGTTTGCGGGTTGTTGTTTTACGACAAATAATGCGTGGTATAGTGGAGGGAGAATTATTGTAAGTTGGAATCCAAGGATGTTTGATGTGAATATTTTGTTTTGTTCGAGTCAGATGATTCATTTGCTTGTTAAACCGATGAATGGTAGTGGTTTTTTAGTAACCTTTGTTTATGGTTTTAATATGGAGGAGGAGCGTAGGGTGTTATGGACGGACTTAAAAGCTGTTAATACCACAGAACCGTGGGTAATATTAGGTGATTTTAACGAGATTTTGAATTCTAAAGAGCGTATTGGGGCTCGGGTGAAGTTTCGAAAACCTGTTGACTTTAAAGATTATGTGGAGCATTGTCATTTAGAAGATGTTAAGTACAGGGGCAATTATTATACTTGGAGTAATAAGCAGCAAGGGGATAATCGTATTTACTCCAAAATTGACCGAGTGCTTGCTAATCAAAAGTGGCTTGATTGTTATACAGAAGCGGAAGTGTGTTTTCTGAATGAATAATTATTTGATCACTCTCCTGCTTTGCTTTCGATCTTTCAGGAAAAGAATTATGGGAAGAAGCCGTTCAAGTTTTTTAGAATGTGGAATCAAGCTCCGGATTTTAAAAAGAAGCTGGCAAGTGTTTGGAGTAGAGAAATTCAGGGGACAGCTATGTTTCAGCTGGTTTCCAAGTTAAAGCAAGTGAAAATGATGCTTAAAGAATTGAATAATAAAGACTTCCATGACATTCCTAGTGCTGAATTGCGTTTGAGGTTGAACTTTCAGGACTCTCAAGTAGCTTTGCAGCGAGGTCCTTTGAATAAGGATTTAATTCAGAGAGAGAAGGAGGCTAGAGATCAGTATGTGGCTGCAAAAAAAGCTTACCAATCGTTTTTACAGCAAAAGGAAAAAGTTCATTGGCTTAAGGAGGGTGATGAAAACTCTGCTTTCTTTCATGCAAGCATCCGAGAAAGAAGAGCTCAAAACAGAATTTATTCAATAACTGATGCTTATGGGAGGTGGCTAGATCAACCTGAACAGGTTCAAGAAGCATTTCTTAATTTTTATGAAGGGCTGCTGGCAACTAAAATGAGTAACAGAAGCAGGGTCATCAAGGAAATAGTGGTGCAAGGGGCTATTGTTAAGGAAAGGCAGGCTCAAATGCTTGAAGCTAATTATACAGAGGATGACGTGAAGCAAGCTATATTCTCCATTCTAGCTAGCAAAGCCCCTGGGACAGATGGCTATAGTAGCTCGTTTCTTCAAGATAATTGGGAAATTGTTGGCAAAGAGGTAAGTGAAGCTATCCTTTCCTTTTTGCATTCTGGGAAGATTTTGAAGGAAGTAAATAGTACTGTCTTGACTCTTGTTCCTAAGAGTAATTGTCCGAATTTGGTGAGCGATTACAGGCCCATAGCTTGCTGTAATGTTATTTACAAAGCAGCCACGAAGATGATTTGCAATCGGCTGAGACTTATCCTTCCTGATATTGTAGCTCAAAATCAGGGGGGGTTCGTTCATCGGAGATTTATAGCCCATAATATCATGGTTTGTCAGGACCTTGTAAGGCATTATGGGAGGAAGCATACAAAGGCCAATTGCATGATCAAGCTTGATTTACAAAAGGCCTATGATACTATAGAATGGGAATTCCTGGAAGAAATGCTTGCTGCTTTTCAGTTTCCTACAAAATTCACAAACTTGATTATGCAATGCGTGACTACACCAAAATTTTCCTAGATGTTTAATGGATCATTACATGGCTTCTTCTCAGCAAAACGAGGATTACGACAAGGGGATCCAATGTCTCCCCTTCTATTTGTGTTGGGAATGGAGTATCTCTCTCGCATCATGAGGAAATAAGGCAGAAAGCAGATTTTAAGTTTCATGAACGATGTGAAGGTTTGCAGTTAAACCATCTGAGTTTTGCAGACGATGTGCTTCTATTTTGTCATGGGGACTTTAAATCCATATACTATATGTTAAGGTCTGAAGCTGTTTTCAAGAACATCTGGTCTTAACCCGAATGAGGCTAAATCTGTTGTATTCTGCTGTGGTATGGCAGGGCAGGAGGTGCAAAGAGTCTTAGAAGCTTCTGGTTTCAGTAGAAGTGAGCTGCCTTTCAAATACTTGGGGATCCCTATATGTGCCAAGAGAATTTCAACCAAGGATTGTGAAAGTATCTTGGAGAAAATGGTTGTTCGAATCCGAATATGGAGTACTCGTAATTTGTCTTATGCTGGAAGAATAACATTGATTAATTCAGTGCTAGTTTCAATTCATACATACTGGTCTCAAATCATGATAATTCCTAAGAAGATTTTGAAGAGCATCAACTCTATTTGTAGAGCATTTCTTTTGAAGGGTGCTTGGGATTATATGGGCTCGGGAAATGTGGCTTGGGACACTCTTTGTAAACCAAAAAGTGAAGGAGGAATGGGATTTAGGAACATTATGAATTGGAATATTGCTGCCATTGGGAAATACATTTGGGCCGTGGCTAGTAAGAAAGACAACCTTTGGATAAAATGGGTGCACAATGTGTACATTAAAGATGAGGATTGGTGGGCATACACTGCCCCGATGCAAAGCAGTTGGTATTGGAAGAAGAATGTGGCTGTCAAAGAGCAATTTAAAAGTTTTATTATTGCTGGCCAATTTACTCAACTTGATTACAGTATAAAAAAGGGGTACTTGCTGCTGTGTCCTCCTCAAACTCGGATTTCATGGAGCAATGAGATTTGGGGGAGACTTAATGTTCCAAAGCACAGTGTCATACTGTGGTTGACCAGGCTGGATAGATTGAAAACAATGCAAAGACTTCATAAAATTCGAGTGATTCCTGATAGCAGCTGTTTATTATGTAGGCAAAGTGAAGAGAATATTGAGCACTTATTTTTTAAGTGCCCTTTCAGTAACAGGTGTATAAAAAGTCTCAAAGAGAAGCTGGGATGGAGAGTTAAAACATAGGCCATTTATCTCTTGCTGAGATGGATTTCGAAGGCTAAAATAAGCAGGTTCAAGAAGCAAGTCCTTGCTACCTTTGTTGCTGCTGGTGTGTACCAAGTTTGGAAAACCCGAAATGAAGTCCTCTGGTTTCAACAAGTCAAGAGAGTAGATTTAGTAATGCTGACTATTATACATGATGTTAAGAGTAGAATATACAGCATTAAACCAGGAAAAGTCAAATGTATAGAATGGGAATGGTTTGAAGCTTTGTAAATATAAAGACTTATATTGTAAAAGTTGTCTTGGGCCTGTTTTGGGTGCCTTTAAATTGTAAGGTTCTGTTGGTATTAATGAATTGCTGATTTACCAAAAAAAAAAAATGTGTTAATTAGTTATAGTATGAATTACGGATCCAAAGTCTTGCTAAAGGACAATAAATGTGAAAATGTTTTAATTTGTCAAAGGCCAAATCTAATAATGTTATAATTCATTTTAAGGTGTTACAAGATTACATAAAATAATATTTTATATTTAATTTAAAATGCTCAACACCATTTATAAAATTATAATAAGGAGAATTGCTATGGGTGTCCAACACTATAAGGAAGTAACATACTGTTATTGGTGCAATCCAATATCGAGTCCTGCACATTTGAATTTAATAAAGGGAAATTTACATAAAAAAAACTATAATATACTAAAAAATATATCATTTATACGATTACACGGTAAAATTAACATTTATACAGTTTTATGTTTTTTTTTCATTTTTGAAGCACAACATAAAACTTGGGAGGATGCAGAAAAGGAAGACCAAAGAAGAAGAATGTCTCAATGCATTGTCGACGAATTGAGAGTTGTTGAAGAAGACAATTAATGGGTTTGTGTGGGAGGAAGGATGACTTTTTTTATTAAAGTGCAAGGGGGTTGACTCCATTTATGGAGCTCAAATTTTTGTACAAGAGTTTTGTTCGAATTCTGTTCTGCCAGTGTTGCAGTACCTATACGAATTAAAATTTTGTTTTCTCTTCTCCCTAACTATACATGAGTTGTATATGTATAAATATATATGTCTTTCATTAACTGCAAGAAAAAATCACAAATATAAATTTATATATCTATGATGACCAAGCAAAATATAATAAAAGGTGTTAACTAATAAGCTAACCACGTGGTGTCAGCCTTTTGTAGGTATGTTTTGGAAGTGTATTGTGTGCTAAGCTAACATTACTATATCCCTCAAATTAATCTTAACTTCAGCTATGAATTTTAAATTATATTTTACATTGATTTGTAATATTTAGTACATGACATAAATGGAGATAGATAAAAAAAAATGTTAGACTATTGTTGCTAAGTTTAAATAATTACATATTTGTGATTTATATGTTTCTTACTATGAATATTTTGAGTACATTTGTATTTTATTTTTTTTGGTTTTTATTATTTGTATTTATATATGTTTTTTGGTAATCATTTTTTTAGTTAATTTTTAATGACTATTTAGTTTATTTTGAGTGTATATATATAATGTAATTATGTTCAACGTGGGTGTATGTATATATATGGACCGAAATAGTAAAAAAGACAAAGATGAGACTGAGATTAATGGAAAATAATAATTTAGTATATTTTTAGTTTATTTTTTGTTTATTTTTTTTTAATTTTAAGTATACTTTGGTTTTAATGGTAATATTTTTTTCAAGTTGTTTTTTTAGTTTATTTTGGTATATGTTTAGTTGTTTTGATATATATATATATATATATATTAAGTTTGTTATTGATACATTTCGAATGCAACAATAAGTTTTTTGAGGTTGTTTTTTTAGTTATTTTTTGGGTTGATGAAATTAGTGTCTCTAATATTAATATTGTTAATAAAGGAGGCAGAACTTGTGTTATGTTAGCTTATTTTCATGTTTAGTTATTTTTTTTAAAATATAGTGTTAATTTTTTCAATTTTAATTTTGTGTCGTTTTTGGGTAGTTGTGGATTGTACTATACTGTTGTGAGGTTGTTGTCGTGTTGCATTTGAGTTACTTTTCTGATATTGTATTGCAATGTGTTGCTTTTTTAAAATGTAAGAATGAGTTTTTTTATGTTATTTTTGTATAATTTTTTGGTTTTTTTTTTTTTTGTAGTTGGGATGTGTTCCACTATGTTGTAATGTGGTTGTTGTTGTGTTGCCTTCTTGTTGTTTTTTAAAGGTTATGTTTTGTGGATTGATGTTTAGTGTAAATTGTATTTTTGTAATTTTGAAACATTAAAATCGTATTTTTGAAAACTTGAGTTAGTAAAAATGTAAAAAAAAAATGAAGGACCATCAAAATGTAAAAAAAATCATACAAAAAATAGGTATTTATGAAAGAACTCATTTAATAAATTTTATGAGATATCACTAACAAATCATAGAGTGTCGCCTCATTTAATGTTGGGCACCTTAGCCCATCTCTAATTGGAGATGTAAATAGTGTGCAATATATGGCATAAAAAGTTAATATACTATATATTTAGCCTGTGACGAACCCACTCTTGGCTTAGAGTAGGCTCAAGCCTACACTGATTTTTTTTTTTTTTTAAAAACAAAGTATATATAATAGATCTTCTACTAAAATGAGACATATAAGGTGTGTTGAACATATAACAAGTCTGATTTCTCTACTACAATGAATACATGTATACAATAGTATCATGTGAACTAGGCCCAAATACTAAAGCTTTTGAAAGGTCAACGAAGAGCACTAATTCTGCAATTTTTCTTTCCTACAAAAGTATTATTATTAATATTAAATCATCAGTAGTAGTAGACTTCAGAGCAATGAAGCATACAAAATAATTCAAACTTATTCGTGTTATATATAACTTATTGAATTAGTGTAGCGATTTGTTGAATTTTTATTAAAGTAAAATTTTCAAAAAAATAATAGAAAGAATAGGTTCCAACTTGTGTCTCCCACTCTCTGATGGGAGCTAATATTCTCATATCTTAGCTATTAGTTAAAATATTTATTATTCCGAATAAAAAATAAAAAATAATTACTTAAAATTAATCAAATTTTATATCTTAAAAGTTATCGCCAACTTCACCTAACCTTGCCCTCTTTGAGTAAAATTTATGGCTTCGTCACTGTATTTAGCATAATTTTTAGCATTATGCTCCAATGCACAATTATAAAAATTATTATTGTAAGATTTAATATTTCAGTAATGCTAATTTGATATTTATTGAAAATATATATAAAAAAAAGTAATCATTTTTCTTTATATGTTATTGTTGATAGTATAAGATAATAATAAAATAAAAAAGTAAAAAGTATATCATTTAAAAATAATATTAAAATAATAAAAATGACATAAAAGTAAATAAAATTGTGTAGCATTTATGGTGACGCCAAATATGCACAATATTATATTGTGTGCCAAATTTGTCTCAAATTTGGCATAATTTTTAGCATTAGAGTAAAAAAAAAATTTTAAAATGAGCTATATTTTAATAATACATCATTAATTTATCACTTAAATGTTGTGTCAAATAACAACACTCTATAAATAAGTTAGTGTTGGGTAGATTAAAGTCGATCTTGTATAATATATTAATCGGTAAATAATTCCGCAATTGTCGTTTCCTTTTTGTCCTCGCAATTGTTCTAAAATTGTTTTGAAAAAAAATGAACAGAAGGATATGTCCAAGTAACGTAGTCTTATAGTTAATAGAATTTGATTTAATTTTTCTAGATGAGGTGTTAAACTTTTATTGGATGGATATGGTTTAGGATTAGGACAGCATTTTTTGACAGTTCATTCATATATGAGAATATTGACACATCATCAAATTGAATAAATTAAGATATGATGATTAATTAACAGAGTACGGTTATGGCAACTGACATCTATTGGTTTTGGAAGCATCCTCAACCAAGATATGTGCAAGTTATATACCTAATATCATATAATACAGCAAACCAATATTACAATAATACGTTAAATGCTGTTCTTATTTTGAATATATGTTTATCAAAGATTAAGAAAAAAGCTATTATAATATGTAACACCATGTGAATATATATATATCATCATAAAGAAGCTTCTATATAAATCAAATATGATATTATATAGTTCAATTCCACTTAATTATTTAAAAACTATATACTAATGTCGTACATTAAAATAAATAAACAAATTCTTTGTGTAAGCAATTGACTATCTAGAAGTCATGACGAAAAAACTAATAATTACTTAATATTTTCAAACTAAACGCGCTGAGTAGTTCAATCACAGCACAGTACCTGATCAGAAAACTACCAGTCCTCTCACACAACTCAACTATAAATATAACATTAACGATTACTTATGATAACACTCAACACTAAACGATAAACTATTATTACCAACTCTCATCCTCATCGATATCTGAGAAAGATAGAAAAAGATTTATTTTTCTTGCTGCAAAATCAAACAATATTGACAATGGCAGAAAAGAACCAAGAGTACCCTTTTGCACCAGCTAATGGTTACACCAGAAGCGATCAAGAATCAGGTGGTTTATCAGCCGAGGAACTCAAACGCAAGAAGAAGATCAAAATAGCTATATATGTGGTTGCTTTTGTAATTTTTCAGGTCATTGTTATCACGGCTTTTTCACTAACTGTCATGAAAGTTAAGACTCCTAAGCTGAGACTAGAGAACACTCAGCTCCAAACATTGACCACAAATGCTTCTAATTCTCCTTCTTTTGATGGGAGCTTCTCGACCCAAGTTAGGGTCAAGAACACCAACTTCGGGCCATACAAGTTTGAAGCCACCACTCTCAACTTCAACTACGGCGGAGCCACCGTAGGACAGGTTGTGATTCCTAAGGGCAAGGCTGGAATGAAGTCCACCAAGAAGATTAACGATGTGACTGTTGTGTTTAGCTCAACCCAATTGCCAAACAGTGCTGAGCTTGGTAGTGAGTTGACCGCCGGAACGTTGACTCTCAGCAGCTCGGCCAGGATGAACGGGAAGGTGGAGCTGATGCTGATCATGAAGAAGAAGAAGTCGACCAACATGAACTGCACTATTACTATTGATGTGGCTCAAAAGACCGTAAAGAGTTTGCAATGTAAATAAAAGACTGTTTAAAAAGTTGTTTGATTACATTTCAATTTTCATTTGTATAATATCAGTACCATTCATGATAATGTAATTGTTTTCTTAATTAATAATTTATTATGATTTATTTGTCACAAATATATAAATTTTTAGGTCTAATAAATATTATTTTTTAATCACAATTTTATTTCTTACTAAAAATTTTATGATTTTATTAGCACCTAAATACCTAAATATTATTAGTATTGTCTTAGATATCGAGGCGTTGTAGCACTCCCTCGCTTCTCGTTGGTTTCCCAATACGCATCTGTAACTCCCACTTCTTTTTATAAATGCATTATAACAATTATGAAAAATAAGAGAGATGTTTTTATTCATACTTTTGAGTGCATTACAATGTTAATCGAATGCTAGAGCTATTAAGTAAAGTGGAAGAATAACTAATGAATATGCAACTATAATATTCATGGGCATTTCATTAGTATAATACACATAGAATGATGCTAAATACAACCAAACAATCACTAAAGTTAAGAACAATAAAGAGAAATTCATGTTTTGATGATGAATTTTATCTAGAAGGTTAAGAGATGAAGAAGTTGTGCAAGTAAATGGTTGAAGGAACAAGTATTTATAGGACGAAAAAAAACTAGCCGTTATGACCGTTGGTGAATAGTGATCCGACCGTTGGAAACCGTAACCTGACCGTTGGAGATATAGTTGTATTCTATTGTGGGATTTTAACAATTCTAAGTTGTTGAAGTAACTAACATATGAGAATAATTAATTTATGGATGTTAGAGGAACTTTTTCAGAAAAGTTTGTGAGTCAAAAATATTGGACTAAGTAATATAAGAAGATTGGGAAGTTTTCATTTTTTTGGTTACTATTCACCATGTACTATTCATAGTGGGTCCCACAGCGGGATCCACTCCATGGTTCCCACATGATGATGCAGTAGTGATACAATGATGACTTTAGCAAACCACCATGCTTAATATTTTGAATATTTTATTATTCCACTATGCTTGATATTTTAAATTTCTTATTAGCATAGTAACTCAAAGTTTTCCTATAAATAACTATTCCAAAACTCATTTTGAATCACAAAACCTCATTTTCTTTCTCTCACTCTACCCAAAAATCTTCTTAACACCCTTTTAAAGTTCTAAACCTTGAAGACCTAGGCGAAGTTCTGTCCGTAACGCTAGCCTACGAAAACCTTTTAGGTAAGCTCTTTCCCGAGCCTTTCATTTCAGTTATTTAGTTATTATATATATACAGATTATTTTACTATGTTGTTATAATGCCAAAATTTATATATAGATTATTTTACAATGTCGTTATTGTTATCCCCATTTCCTGCCTTGGGCCCGGGGCGTTGGTCTAGGCCCACTAACTGGGCAATTGGGGTTGGGCCCAGTCCAGACCCGTTTGGCAGGAAGTGACTAACGTCGACGGCCCAAGTGTGGGTCTAGACCCGGACGGTGTCCAGGAAGGGTGATCCGGGACGATCATCCGGGGAGACGTACAACAATTTGGGGGTTATATGATCGAGATGTATGCAAACGGTCCCGGAGCCTGGTAAACGGTCCGGGCTCCATGTAGATGATCCGGGCCTACGGTAAACGAAGAGGGACAGAGGAAAACGAACCCGGGTCAAGTCCTCAGGGTTGGCAGGATAAAGCATCCGAGACCCTGGCGTCGCCCTGTGACGCTTGGGAGTTATCCCCACTTTTCACCTGCGGAAAAGGCCGCCTCGGAATTGCACGCCGCTGGTTCAGACATGTGCCGCCACTACACTGACTGATCTTGTCCCCTGAATCTGCCTCGTAACTCGGAATGCCCAAACCAAAAGCCCCATTTTTTCGAGTGATAGATAGGCCTTGGGCTGCCCCAGTGGGTTCTAACCATTCTGTCTCTTATATTTTTATCTTTTGTATTGGGCTTCCGAGAGAGAAGCCAAGGATATTTATATCCTTGTTGGGCCCGGGTCAGCCCGGCCCAAGCCCAGTGCTCCTGTGAGCCTATAAATACAGGTGACAGAGCACTGGAGAAGGGACCTCGTTTTGGCTGATATACAGTTACTCTGCCAAAACATAGAGAGAAAACTCCATTGTTATAGACTTTCCAAGCTCTAATACAAGTGTCTCGTGGACTAAGGCTCATTAACGTCCCAACCACGTAAAAATCTTGTTTATATCTTCTAAATCCCACATCATTAATCTCGCTTAATTTTTATTAATATAGTTTCCGAAAATCTCGGTAAACAGTTATAATTCCAAAATTTATATATTGATTAATTTACTATGCCGTTATAATGCCAAAATTTATATATAGATTATTTTACTATGCCATTATAATGCCAAAAGTTATATATAGATTATTTTACTATGCCGTTAGAATGCCAAAATTTATATATATAGATTATGTTACCATGCTGTTAAAATGCCAAAATTTATATATAAATTATTTTACCATGTCGTCATAACTTACAATGCCAAAAAATTGAAATATAAACTATTTTTTTATGTATCTTTATAATACTAAACTTTTATAGGTTATGGTCACACTTCGGACTATTATGGACTTTTATTATATGACCTTATTCCCTATTATTATGGACTGATACTATGACCTGGACATTTCCGTATGACCATGACCATGACTACGACTTTTAGATTGGGATCTTGCCATGGACAATTATAGTATGACCATACGCCTAGACATAAAATAAACAATAAAATAAGAAAAATAGAATAACAACAATTATAAACTAAAATTACATCATGTAGATTTTATGTAAGTTAATAGTTTGTGTTTTTATCAGGAAGCTAACAGTTTCGGTTGTTTTATCAAGACGCAAGGTAAGTAGAATCCTCATCTACAATACAAGTCTTTTATGTGTCTTATGTGCATTTATATGTTTTATATGCTATTCTTCCATGTTCTTATGCATAAGTTATTTTTAAGAATGTTCTATTTCTTATGCACAAGCACGCTTAATGTTCACAAACAAGTTATTGAAAGCGTTAAAGTAGAGGTGCTGCTTGGGAGACCTACGTCCCAAAAATGTAAGGAGGCAGATGTACTTCCCTATATAATGAATGTTTATGAGGGAGAAATTCCCTATTATCATGTTTATGTTCAGGTGGGAATGTGATTCCCTATGTAATGCCAGCAGCAGCATCCTCTAGGGCCCGAAAGAAAAGAAAGTGAAAGAAAGAAAATACAAAACATGTTGCACGTTTATTTTAATGCATATGAGGTAGCTATTCTGCTTACTGAGCCTTAGCTCATCAGATAATGTTTGTGCTGTAGGTAAGATGCCCCAAATATAAATTATTGATGAGTATACGTGGAGCCCACATGACTGTACATATGGGACTGACCTGAAGGGAGTGGAGTTCTGCTATGCTATTTAATAAATAAACGATAAACTTGATTTTATATTCATATTTCATAAAAAGTATTTTGTGAACTTCATAATTTACATAAAGCTTTAAAAGTATTTCATGAACGTTGTAATTTACATAAAGCTTTTAAATTTATCGGTTGGATACATCTCTAATTCTACATGTAAGATAAAGTTTTGATTTAGTTTGTGGGTATTGTATGGTTTCAAGTTATGAAAATTAGTTTATGTATTGTTTAATAAAGTTTTTTTGTAAATTCAGAATTTCAGTATTGTCGTATTCAGGTTAAACTTTGTTTTTACACTATATATGTATGTTAAGAAAGGAGGTCGTTACAGCAACCTACCCCTGCGTCAGTTGGGAATTTCATGGCAAGGTGCCAAATCGAGGTAACAGATCGCAGGTCGACCAAAATAGGCATCTAAATTACAACATTATTCGCAGAAGGACAATCAACTACTATGAAAGTAGTGCGTAATGTCCTGTTCGCAGGCGCAGTTCTTGCTGTAATTGGGAGCCTAATCGACCCTATCGGCGCGAGCCCTTCGCCAGAAAAACCATATATGGTTTGGTTGCACGGCTCCAGGTCCTTGACGGACAACTTCATCCTTTCCAATGAAGACTTATACAAGATGTTGACTGAGCTCCCTATGTCAACCAACACCCTCTTAACCATCATGTTGGCGATCTAGACGTCAACAACCAGCGGATCGGAGTGTGGGAATCGGACGTGCTGAACATCGTCTTCAGAGAAGGTTATCAACTCCTCCTCTGTTCGAGCTTTTTTAGGTGCTCAATCCTCCACACTCATCATCTCGATGTCCTGGTCGTGGCGTAAGGTCCGAGCGTACCGCTCCCTTTCCTTCCCACTATCTCCTGCAAGGTGTGGGCCGCCACAGATGGTGAGTAACGTACCTGCCACAAGAGCTTGCTGTAAAGGTGGCGAGCGTTGGCGTGCAGGCGCCTGCTTGTTGCCACCTTCAGCCTCTCGTTGAGACCCTCCAGCGGCTCGTACGTATCTCCTTAGGTGTCCCTGTCTGATCAGGAACTCAATCTCGTCCTTCAACTGGTTACACTCATTGGTGTCATGTCCGTAGTCGTTGTGAAAACGACATAATTTTGTTGTATCTCTCTTGGAGATATCATTCCTTATAGGTGTGGGTCGCTTATATGGGACATTAGAGTAGGTCGCCTGGTAGACATCTGCTCTACTCTCAACAAGGGTCGTATAGTTGGTGAATCTCGCCTCATATCTATTGCCTTTGGGGCATTTATTTTCAGACATTGACGGCTCATTGCTCGCCCTTTTTCCATTATTTTTGCCATTTCCGTTCCCGTTGCATTTGGTTTTGCCATTGGGTTTATCCGACCCTTTGGCAGCTTTGGCGGGATCTTCCTTTGGTCCCTTGTCTTTCGAAGGCAACTTTCCCTCATTGGTGATTGCATCCTTGAGCTTGATGTATCGATTAGCTCGATCCAAAAACTTCTGGGTACTCTTTACCCCATTCTTTCTTAGGTTGTTCCAGAGGGGAGAATGGCGCCTAACCCCAGATCCATCATATTTCCCTCGTCGCCCACTATTTTGGCTCCAGCCGTTGCTCGCATGAAACGCTGGACATACTCCTTTAAGGGATCTTCCTTCTTTTGGCGTATCTCGACCAGCTGGTTGGCCTTAGTGGGGTCTACGCGACCCGCGTAGAATTGTCCGTAAAATTCATTTACGAACATTTCCCACGATACTATACTAGCAGGAGGGAACTTAAAGAACCTTTCATGAGCAGTGTTAATTAAGGTGGCAGGGAAGATCCTGCAGTGGGCATCGTCCGACACCTTCTGAATATCCATTTGTATCTCAAACTTGTTTACATGAGATACTGAGTCCCCGTACCCATCAAAGTTTGGCAGTACTAACATCTTGAACTTGTTGGGGGTTTCCGCCACAGCAATCCTCTGCACAAACAGAGTGCCTCTCCTCCGATCGTACTCAATGTGGGATGTTCGGCTTCCCACCAGTTGTTGTACCGCCTAATTCAAAACATCAATTTGAGCCTGAACAGCGTCTGGGATCGCCGGGGCTGCAGGTGCCGACAGAGCATACTCATCGTGCCTATCACGCCTGTCGTTGATCATGTCCCTCAGATCATCATCCCTGCGCCTTTATTCGCTAGCGTCCAGCCGATCAAAGACGTTATGCTGTTTGGGCTGCCCCCCAACGTTCTAGCTCGCAGGCCTATTGTCTCTTGGAGGGGGGTTCCTGTCTCCACCTCTTTCCTCATGTCCACGACCAGCATTCCTCCTATCGGAATCGGCCTCATTGTAGTCATGGTCGTCCCTAAACTGCGACCGACTATGGTGTGACTTGCTGGTCACGTTGTTTCCTCCTCTAGCTGGCATCTCCTGAGCGTCAGGGAGAGGCCTGCGTTGGTAGGTGGGTCCCCGTGCATTATTATGTCATGGGGGGACCCTGACCGCAGAGCCTGATTGGTTGTGCCTTTTGTTAGCAGAAGAATGCTGCCCCCTGCTCTGAGGATTTGGCTCATCACCCCCTGGACGTCTAGGGCTTCGGGGAGGCTGCATGGCCCTATTCTGCCTCTAGCGCTGGGGATTGCAGCGACCAACTTGAGAGGGTGGTTGTTGCTTAGGATCCCGAATTGGGACATTATCCTGAGCAACAAGCGGCTGCTCCGGCCTTTGAGGGCCTGCTGGCTGGAGCGGAGGACTCAAATTAGGGGCCCGTTGCGGTGGTGCATTTGGTGGCTGATCCAGTTGAGAGGCAGGTGCAGCTTGTCCTCGAGCCAACTGAATGACTGCTTCAAGAGCAGCCGTGGCATCTCTCTGCCGACGGTCCATGTCCGCCTGCCGCTCATTCAGCTCTTGAAACTGACGCTCAATCTCCCTCTGCTGCAGCGCTAAGGTCTCCACCGCATTCTCTTGATTGGCTCTCAGATTGGCCAGCTCTTCCTGCAACACAATCAGTGTTGTCCTCAGCGTCTCGAAGTCCATTTCTTCTTCCTCAAAATCCAAGTGTGGCTCATTTTCAGCCACATTTGGAGGAGACTGAGAGGATGCAGCGCCAACAGCCTGTCTAGCTCTCTTAGATGTTTTCGTCATATGATCTTCTTAGAAATTTTTTGTTTACACCAATATTACAATAATACATTAAATGTTGTTCTTATTTTGAATATATGTTTATCAAAGATTAAAAAAAAGTAATTATAATATGTAACATCATGTGTACATATATATCATCATCATAAAGAAGCTTCTATATAAATCAAATATGATATTATATAGTTCGATTCCACTTAATTATTTAAAATAAATAAACAAATTCTTTGTGTAAGCAATTGACTATCCAGAAGTCATGACGAAAAAACTAATAATTTCTTAATATTTTCAAACTAAACGCGCTGAGTAGTTCAATCACAGCACAGTACCTGATCTGAAAACTACTAGTCCTCTCACACAACTCAACTATAAATATAACACTAACGATTACTTATGATAACACTCAACTCTAAACGATAAACCATTATTACCAACTCTCATCCTCATCGATATCTATAGAGTGAGAAAGATAGAAAAAGATTTGATTTTCTTGCTGCAAAATCAAACAATATTGACAATGGCAGAAAAGAACCAAGAGTACCCTTTTGCACCAGCTAATGGCTACACCAGAAGCGATCAAGAATCAGGTGGTTTATTAGCCGAGGAGCTCAAACGCAAGAAGAAGATCAAAATAGCTATATATGTGGTTGCTTTTGTAATTTTTCAGGTCATTGTTATCACGGCTTTTTCACTAACTGTCATGAAAGTTAAGACCCCTAAGCTGAGACTAGAGAACATTCAGCTCCAAACATTGACCACAAATGCTTCTAATTCTCCTTCTTTCGATGGGAGCTTCTCGACCCAAGTTAGGGTCAAGAACACCAACTTCGGGCCATACAAGTTTGAAGCCACCACCCTCAACTTCAACTACGGCGGAGCCACCGTAGGACAGGTTGTGATTCCTAAGGGCAAGGCTGGAATGAAGTCCACCAAGAAGATTGACGATGTGACTGTTGTGTTTAGCTCAACCCAATTGCCAAACAGTGCTGAGCTTGGTAGTGAGTTGACCGCCGGAACGTTGACTCTCAGCAGCTCGGCCAGGATGAACGGGAAGGTGGAGCTGATGCTGATCATGAAGAAGAAGAAGTCGATCAACATGAGCTGCACTATTACTATTGATGTGGCTCAAAAGACCGTAAAGAGTTTGCAATGTCAATAAAAGAGTGTTTAAAAAGTTGTTTGATTACATTTCAATTTTCATTTGTATAATATCATAGTACCATTCATGATAATGTAATTGTTTTCTTAATTAATAATTTATTATGATTTATTTGTCACAAATATATAAATTTCTAGGTCTAATAAATATTATTTTTTAATCACAATTTGATTTCCTTCTAAAAAATTTATGATTTTATTATCACCTAAATTCTTAATTTTAATATCTATAATCACAGTTATGTTTAATATTTTTAACGTGATAATTAATAATCCCGTGAATTACAGTAAGTTTAGTATTTTATTATGGTCGTTTGCAACTCTTTCCTAGCGGTTTCCCTAGACCCACATTTCTTTGCCTTGGATATTGAGGCGTTGTAGCACTCCATCGCTTCTCGTTGCTTTCCCAATACGCATCCTACCCCTGCGTCAGTTAGGAATTTCATGGCAAGGTGCCAAACCGAGGTAATAATAGATCGCAGGTCGACCAAAATAGGCCTCCCAATTACAGCATTATACGCAGAAGGACAATCAACTACTATGAAAGTAGTGTGTAATGTCATGTTCGCAGGCGCAGTTCCTGCTGTAACTGGGAGCCTAATCGACTCTGTCGACGCGAGCCCTTCGCCAGAAAAACCATATATGGTTTGTGTACGCCCTAAATATCAACGGGCTATTAGCGAGCTAAGAAATAGCATAATTATATCAGCCACGTGAAATCCACCTACCCGGAGCTGCTGTTGAAAGGTTCTACCTCTTTAGCTCGAGGTAACCAAAGGTTTGTTGCGATTATTGGCATCGGGTCAACAGTGTGGATATCACGGGCTGATACTAGATCAAGCTCGGGGTACGAGCTTGAGTTGGCACCTCTGACCTTTTATAAAGTCAACCATGCAATGTAAACGTGCATATATCAGACATCACGTGTCTGATCCATCCCTGAATTCTCGGACACGCAGCATAAACATGCGTGTTCAGGCACCCACAATTGGGTTGGGCTGTGCGGCCCATTATCCCCCTTACCTATTGATTAGACCACACTTCATTGTCAGGTTTTAGGAATTAATCATGAATGTCACAGAAGTGACATGATGGGTAAGAAGGTCACGGGATGACCTCCCTTGCCAACACCCAAGTGCCCTCTCCCTATAAATATGGAGACCCTGGGAGTTGCAAGAGGTTGGATTCTAATTTGTAAAGAAATACCCTCTAAGGAATATCAGAGATATATCAATAATATTGGTTGGTGGACTAGAAGGATTTTAACCTTTACACCACCTAAAAAAATATTCGTGTTATCATTTTACTTTGAGATAATTCATCTATTACGGTTCATTATTTAGCACTAATCCCTCTCCTTATTCTTATAATTATCTGTTGTCGAAGAATCGCGTCAACAGTTTGGTGCTTTCATTGAGAGCCTGTTAGATTGGTGCTATCGCAAATACCCAACCATGGTAGTCACTCGCTCAAGACATGGTAACGAGGCGGACCAACGTGATGGGCAGGAGGCCCACCATGCCGCCATGTCCGATGATCAGAACCCTGAGGTTCAGCAGCGGCCAGGCAAGCAGCCAATAGGCCAAGACAACACTGGAAGTTCGGCTCCCTAGCCGCCCAATCTGAACCCAGATTTTTACACGACGGTGGAAATGGAAAATGCACAGTTGAGGAGTCAGCTGGCGAAAGCAAACCAGCAGATTCAGGAGGTTCTGGCCCGACTACCCCCTCTTACAACCGACGCCAACGTCAGAAAGATGCAAGGCGAGACTCATAAGTCCCACCGGGGTAATCGGTCTAGGCCCAATCGGTCGGTCAGACCCCAAACATCAAATTCCACCCCCACATCCCACCACCGGGAAACCACATTTGAGGAACCTCCTAGGGCCGAGCAGCAGTACAGCCGATTGGTTCGGACCTCAACTCCCAGCTCACTCCCGCTCTCGAGTGCACCCAGGAGGGCTTGAGGAAGCTCACGAAGGAGATCCGGGGAGGGCTCGCAACGACAGCCCGCCCCAGCCAGCCGTCCTGCATCCTGCTCAGATCGTCGAGCACAGGACGCGGAAGATGGTGGAGCGGAGCGGCCGCGACCTAACTTGATCTGCCCTGACGGGACTAGGATCGCATCCCCGGTCAGGCATCCTCCTTCACCGATAAGATACCCGTCTCCTCCCCATCCAATCTGAGACATTCCGGCTCACGGGAGCAGCAGGAGAAATCCTCCTTCCGCCGGACCTTCCCATCGTAGCCGGGCGCCCAGAGAAGTCCTGAATCCTCATCCCCAGAGGCGGGCTCCGAGCTTCTCAAATGGAAGCTACAGGACCGGAAGCTGTCGAAGTGACCTCTCCGGCAGAGACCTGCGCCAACGCTTGAGCTCGGCACAAAGTCCCCAGGCCGCCCCGAGGGGCGACCTCCGAGATCGCCTAAACTCTCAGAGAGGAAACCCAGTTGGAAACGGCAGCCGTGCTCGCCAAAGGGAAGACTTGTCCGAAGTACGGGATAGTGGGAACGTCCCATATAACCTATCTCAAGACAGGAGGGACAATAACCTGCCAAACGCATACAATGGATCCGGAGCTATTGAACATCCCCGGAACAACCAAGGAAGTCAGGACAAAACCCTTGAGCGTCTGCCTCAGATGGAGGAGCTGATGAGGAAGCTCTTATTAGAAAAAGAAATAGATGAGTATGATTCAAGGGACGAACTTGTGCTCTTCACCCCCAGCATAGCAGCAACGGCGTATCCACCTGGTTTCCGTATGCCTCACTTGTCCAAGTTCAATGGAGACAGGGACCCGTCAGATCATCTAGGTATGTTCAACACCTTGATGATGGCCCACAACATTGGTCCCGAGCTGAGATGTTTAATATTTCCGTCCACCTTGACCGGGCCGGCCAGGCAATGGTTCAAGTAGAGTAAGAGGCAGTCAACCAGCTCGTGGAAAACCTTCTCTGCTGACTTCAAGAGAGCATTCCGAGTTTCTCAGGCTGCCCGCGTCAAGGCCGATACCCTGGCGAACGTAAGGCAGCAACCCGACGAGCCTCTGAAGGTCTACCTGAGCAGATTCGCAAACGTCACTACTCGGGCCAAAGACGCAGATGACAGCTCCAAGCTCATGGCTTTGAGGACTGGAATCCTCGTCGGAGGAGGACTTTGGGAAGAAATACAGAGGAAGGGAGTCAGCACTGTAAATGAATTTCTAAATAGGGCCCAGGGATGGATCAACCTGGAGGAGGCGCGGGCATCAGCCGCGGGAACCAGCCAGGCCCCTGAGCAGCCCGCTGGAGTGGGAATGGACGTCGTGATAGTGACGCAAACCGTTACACAGAATAACCAGTTTGGTGGATTCAAGAGAAAAGGGAGCAGCGAGGGCAGCCAACACGGCCCAAAGAAGAACAAGTCCGTAGAAAAATTCAAGCTGGTCTACGCGACTTATACTGAGCTCACCCACTCTAGGGAGAACATCTTCCTAGCAAATTCTGCTCGCCTCCCCTGGAAGAAGCCGGAACCGTTGAAGCACCAGAAGGGTAAGCGAGACCCCTCTAAGTTTTTTCGGTTCCACAACGACATTAGCCACAACACCGATGATTGTAGGCACCTAAAGGATGAGATCAAGACTCTCATCAGAGCCGGACCCTTGGCTCAGTATGCGCGGAATAGATTTCCCACCGGCCATCCAGCTCCGGAAGTCCCGATAATTTAGCCCGGTTCTCGGGTAGATCAGGACGTCCCTCTTCCCGTGATAGGATGAGAGATCTCCACGATCTCCGGAGGTCCCCATCTGGCTGGCACGAGTAGGGGTGCCCAGAAGAGATACGCCAATGAACTTAAGGCTCATAATGGAGTGGAGTTCGTCCCTAAGAAACATCTGCCGAAGCAGCAACGATTGGAGAGGCAACCGATCATATTTACTGAAGAAGATGCCAGCCACGTCCAGTTCCCTCATAACGACCCTCTGGTCATAGCCGTTCAGCTCGCTAACCGGAGGGTTAGGAGAGTATTGGTCGATAATGGGAGCTCGGTAAACCTACTATTCCGGTCCACGCTGGAAAAGATGGGTTTGTCTGTCACCAAGCTGAAAGCCACCTCCATGATGCTATACGGATTCTCTGGAGAAGGATCGGCGACAATAGGAACGATCGAGCTGGTGATCACCTTGGGAGAGGGACCTCGGACAGTCTCAAAACTCCTCGAGTTTGTGGTCATCGATTGTCCCGCCGCGTACAATGCCATTTTGGTTCGACCTACACTAATAGCGTTTGAAGCCATTACCTCCATCTGCCACCTCGCGCTAAAATTCCCCTCTTCCTCGAGGATATGCACTGTCCGTGGCGATCAACTTGCTGTCAGGGAATGCTACAGCATTTCTATGAAGGGAAAATTAAAACCCAGACAGTTAATGATGACCGTCTAGGGCGGAAATGAGGAATCACAGGAGCTTGTGCTTGGCCCTGAGATTGAAAAACCTCAGAATGCTGAAGGGGAAAATATCATCTTAAGCGATGATATCGACCCCAGAATTGGCGAGGATAAATCCAAGCTCCAAGCTACCGAAGAGCTCGAGGAGGTAAATATCGATCCACAAAATCCCTCGCGGATGGTAAAACTCGGGAAAAATCTATGCGGCGAAAGGAGGGCGGAGCTGATTAAGTTTCTGCAGGAGAACCTGGACGTGTTCGCATGGTCTCATGAAGACATGGTGGGGATCAGTCCTAGCGTCATCATGCACACCCTCCACTTGGATAAAAGTGTGCCGGCGAAGTCCCAGAAACAGAGGCGCCTAGGAACAAACTGAGCTAAGGCCCTAGAAGAGGAGGTAGCCCAGCTATTTTGTGAGGCCAAGTTCCCAATCTAGGTCGCCAATCCTGTGTTGGTCCCGAAGCCCAACAGGGAATGGCGGACCTGCATCGACTTCTCCGATCTGAACAAAGCCTGCCACAAAGACTGCTTCCCCTTGTCGAGGATCGGCCAACTAGTAGACGCCACGGCGGGGCACGAGCTCATGTCTTTTATGGATGCATATTCGGGCTATAATCAGATCGCCATGAATCCAGCGGACCAGGAGCACACTAGCTTCATGACCCCGACCAACGTTTATTGTTACAAGGTCATGCCCTTCGGGCTGAAGAACGCCGTAGCTACTTACCAGAGGTTGGTAAATAGGATGTTTGCCAACCATATCAGGAAGAACATGGAAATGTATGTTGACGACATGCTGGTCAAGTCGAAAACTGCCTATAACCATGTTTTCGATCTAGAGGAATGCTTTAGGATATTGAGAGAGTATGGCATGAGGCTTAACCCACAAAAATGCACATTCGGGGTCGCGTCAAGGAAATTCCTGGGTTTCATTGTCAATACCAGAGGAATCGAAGCAAACCCCGATAAGATTAGGTCGCTGCTCGAGCTGTCCTCACCTCAGTCGCAAAAGGACGTCCAAGGCCTGACAGGAAAGGTGGCGACCCTTAATCGGTTTATTTCTAAATCTACCGACAAGTGTCTGCCGTTCCATAACCTGCTCCGGGGGAATAAGAAGTTCGAGTGGACCGAGGAGTGCGAGCATGCCTTCCTCGACCTGAAAGCACACTTAGCCGAGCCGCCCGTATTATCCAAACCAACGGCAAAAGAGCCTCTTTTCCTTTACCTAGCTGTCACGGAAGATGCAGTTAGCGCCGTATTAGTCCGAGAAGAAGACCGGTCTCAGAAGCCAATCTATTACATCAGCAAGAGGCTTCTCGGAGCTGAGTCCCAGTATCCGTTGATGGAGAAGATGGCCTTCTGTCTTATCACGGCATCCCGGAAGCTCAGGCCGTATTTTCAGTCCCACTCAATACATGTCATAACCGATCAGCCTTTAAGGTAGGTTTTGTAAAATCCTGAAGCATCAGGACGTCTGTTGAAGTGGGCTATTGAGCCCAGCCAGTTCGAGATTTTGTACATACCACGGTCTGCAATAAAAAGCCAAGCCCTGGCTGATTTCGCGGCAGAGTGCATAGGATTCCGAGAAGATTCTGTAGAAGAGTCAGCCCAGGCCTCCTTAGCCCAGGCCTCATGGAAGGTCTTCGTATATGGCTCGTCTAACGAGAACGGCTCCGGGGCTGGAATCATATTGATATCTCCAGAAGGACATCGATTCCACTCGATGTTGCGATTCGGATTCAAAGCGTCCAATAACGAGGTCGAATACGAAGCTTTACTTGCCGGGCCAAGGGTGGCCCAAGAGCTGAAGGCCAGCTCCGTCCAATGTTACAGCGATTCCCAACTTGTGGTAAACCAAGTGTTGGGGGAATACCAAGCACGGGGAACCAAGATGGCTGCTTACCTGGCCAAGGTAAATAGCGAGCTATCTGTATTCGAGCGTGGCTCAATCGAGTAGATACCTCGGGAGCAGAACGCCAATGCGGACGCCTGGCAAAACTCTCCACCTCTCCTACGGTGTGTTCTGCCAGGCGAAGCGAAGACCATTTTGCAGGAAGTGCACGAGGGTTTTTGCGAAGATCACACTGGGGGGCAAAGCTTGGCCCTAAAGATCTTAAGGCAAGGATATTACTGGCCCACTCTGTCAAAGGACTCGATCTCCTACGTCAAAAAATGTGACAAGTGCCAGCGATTCTCCACAGTTGCCCGAGCTCCCCCGGTCGAGCTGAAGATGATCTCGTCCCCGTGGCCATTCGCGGTCTGGGGGATTGACTTGGTTGGTGCCCTCCCTACTGGAAAGGGAGGAGTTCTTTATGCGGTGGGGGCTATCGACTACTTCACCAAGTGGGTAGAAGCAGAGCCCCTGGCAACGATCACTTCAAAAAGAGTCCTCGACTTCGTGGTCAAGAGCATTATCTGCCGATTCAGGCTGCCAAAGAAGATCGTATCAGATAATGGAACGTAGTTTGACAGCGACCTCTTCACCGAATTCTGTGAGAGGCACGGCATTGTAAAAAGCTTCTCCTCCGTGGCCTATCCCCAGGAAAATGGGCAGGTCGAGGCTGTCAACAAGACGCTGAAGGCGAGACTTAAGAAAAGACTGGACGAAGCCAAGGGAGTCTGGCCAGAACAGCTCCCCCAGGTACTGTGTGTTATATTATTTTATAATATAATGTTTTAAATTAAATAAATGTGACAAAGTGTGTCACATATTGTAACATATAATAGAGAGTTACAATATTTAGATATATGAGATATATCCAAATAATGTAACATATTTGGTGTTACAAATTTGTAACCTCCAAATATTACCTTTTATTGTGTAAATTGTTGTTACACAATATTGAGATGAATTTCATAAAAGACATATGTGATATGGCTGTTAGAGATATGATTTTAACCCCAATAATGTGTTTTGGGAGTTACAAAATCATTTGGGAGGGTTTGGAACCGTTTGGAAAAATAGCACAATTTTTGTGCTGAATTTGGTCAGTGGCCGCGGCCTGTGGGTCAGAGACCAGTGGCCGCGGCCACTAATGTCTCTGGCCGCGGCCACAGGCCAAAAACTGACCAAATTTTCAGTTTTTTCAATATTTTTTTAACAGCTCAAAAAACCCATATAACTCCCAAATCTCCTTTTTAATTCCATATTAATCCAATTAAACATTGGTAACAGCCATGGGGGTTGGTGGAATTTGAAATTCAAAGGGTGTCTCTAAACTCTATAAATAGGAGCCTATAGCTCACTTGTAAGACACAACTTTTCTATCCACTAGAGCACTTGGCTAGAAACACCTTGAGGCTTGATAATTCCATAAAGCTTTTCCAATATCTGAGAGAGATCCCTTAGTGCTTGAGTTAGGGGGAAATAAGCTTTTGGACAAAGGTTTTATACCTTGTTCAAGTTGGCGATCCCCAATCCTCTTCACTTAGGTTGTGTAAGTGAGAGTTTGCTTTTGTTTCTGTTCTTCTTTCTATTGCATTGTTTTCTACTTATTCTCTTGTTCCTATTACTTGTATTTCTTGTTCAAAGGTTGTAATCTTCTTTTCTTTATTTCAAACATTTTAGTTTACTTGTAATATTTTGCTTTGAGTTGTATTTCCACCATTCTCTTCTTCATCATCATCTTCTCCCTTTCTTTGGTTTATTTGTATTTTCAATTATAGAGTTGTAACCTTATTTAATCAATCTATATTTACTTGTAATATTATTGCATAGAGTTGTAATATTATAATCATTTCCATTGAGGCAAAACAATATTTTCCTAACACTGTGGGCATACCGGACCTCGCATCGAATGCCGACGGGGCATACTCCTTTCTCCCTGGCTTTCGGGAGTGAGGCAGTCCTTCCCGTCGAAGTAAAGGTAGCCTCGCATAGAGTCCAGGCATTTGACCAAGACCGCAATCACGAATTGCTCTACGCGTCCCTCGATCTGATTGACGAAAGACGAGAAGATTTGTAGCTACAGCTCGTGCATTATCAGCAAAAGATCACTCGTTATTTTAACTCAAAGGTCAGAAAACGCGTCTTTAGCGTTGGCGACCTGGTCCTCAGAAGAGTCTTCTTAGCCAGCAAGGATCCCAAAGACGGAGTATTGGGACCGAACTAGGAAGGACCCTACCAAATAACCGAGGTCATTAAAGAAGGAACCTACAAGTTAGCTAGGCTTAATGGAGAAGCGGTCCCACAAACTTGGAACGCTATCCATTTGAAGAAATATTATCAATGATACATTTGTAAGGCTTAATCAGAAAAGCCATCTTTTGTTCATTAAGTAATGAGAATCAAATCTTCTTACATTAGTGTGTACATTTGTGCATGTAAAGTCAAGTAACCACGAAAGACCCTTTCCTAATTACTTGGGGGGCATATGTCCTGGATATAACCAGGTCGTCCAAAAACTTAGAAGTTAATTCAAATTGATTGATAGATGTTTTTCTTAAAAAGCGCGAGATATCGATAAAGGATTAACGGGAACTAAGTTGTATCCTGGATATAACCAGGTCGTTCCAAAAACTTAGAAGTTGGTTCAAATTGATTGATCGATGTTTTTCTTAAAAAGCACGAGATATCGATAAAGAATTAACACGAACTAAGTTTTCAAATTAATGTCCTGGATTCAATCAGGTCCTAAAACTTAGAAGTTAGTTCAAATTGATTGATCGATGTTTTTCTTAAAAACCACAAGATATCGATAAAGAATTAACGCGAACTAAGTTTTCAAATTAATTTCCTGGATTCAACCATGTCCTAAAACTTAGAAGTTAGTTCAAATTGGTTGATCGATGTTTTTCTTAAAAAGCACGAGATATCGATGAATAATTAACGCGAACTAAGTTTTCAAATTAATGTCCTGAATTCAACCAAGTCCTAAAACTTAGAAGTTAGTTCAAATTGGTTGATCGATGTTTTTCTTAAAAAGCACGAGATATCGATAAAGAATTAACGCGAACTAAGTTTTCAAATTAATGTCCTGGATTCAACCAGGTCCTAAAACTTAGAAGTTAGTTCAAATTGGTTGATCGATGTTTTTCTTAAAAAACACGTGATATCGATAAAGGATTAACACGAACTAATTTTTAAATAAAAATATGTAAATCAATTGAAATAAAGTTGAGGAAATCAATTGTCTCGAGGTTAAAAAACCTCATAATATAAAGTTACAAAAAAACGTAAATGATTAAAGAAAAGGAGAAAAGTCCTATGCCCCGCCAGGCTGCTCTGATGAGGTCACCCCCTCGCCATCCTGCTCGGTGGCAGTGGAAGTCTCCCCGGTCTCGGAGGGCGCCTCTTGTTGAAGGCGAGCTTTGAACTTCCCCAAGAAGAACTCCCATACGTCCAGCTGCAGAAAGGAGAAGTCGTCATCCGGGTTGAAGACCCAACAGTGGTACAACATAGCTTCCATGGAGGAGCTGGAAGCTGCCCTCTCCGCCGCCAGAGCAGCCTGGGCCTCCTCGGCCTCAACCTTTGCAGCGTCTAGTACGGCCCGGGCAGCCTTGGCTTCCTCGAGCTCGATCTTCGCAGTGGCTAGGGTGGCCACACCAAGGCCTCGGCCTCCTGCAGCTTAGTCCGGGATGCCTCCAGCTCAATTTGTGTAGCGACCGAAGCGGCCTGCGCGACCCTCTCGTTTTCCCGGGCAGTTGCCAGGGCCGCCTTGGCATCCCTTTCCTGTTGTTGAGCAGTCGCGAGGGTGAACTGAGCAGCTTGGATCTCGCCCTTGATCTCCTCGATCTTGGCCTGGGACCTAGATATGCTCCAGTGGAGGGCCAAGGCCGCCTCCAAAACCAAAAGATAATAAGGCAAGTGCCTTAGGAAAAAAAAATGATACAAACAAACAGGGAGTACCAGTGGCAAAGACAACTTATTGTGAGGGTCATCCCCAACGAAGACTCCATCACGTTCTCAGGGTTCCTTATCTCGATCTCTCGCAGATCCCTCGAGGTGGCATTGTAGCAATGATCCACCATGTAGGTTGCGGTCTCGTAGACTGTCCCCCTGAAGACCTCGGGGACTTTCTCCAGGGCCTGGGGGTTGACCGGGACGCGAACACCGGGGGTCGGAGCAGCCAAGGTCCCAGTGGATGCCTCCGGTTCCCGAATAGAGACAGGAGGTCGAGGGGGAGGTGGAGCCATCATCTTCTCCGTTGCAGGAGGGGGTGGAGGCACCTTCTCCAGAGCAGCAGGAGCTTGGTTTTTCCCCATTGCAGGAGATTTGGAGGTGGTCCCGATGGCTTTCTTCGCCATCCGAAGCCTCTTCACCATGGGCCCGGAAGACCCGGAGGAAGGGTTTCCTCCAGGGAACATAGCTCGCAGATCATTGCTCCCGGGCCGCGACATCTCCTCCATTGAAACAAAGACAGCAAAGCATTAATATACATGTAAAAATATTTGTGCAAAACAAAACTAAACAAAAAAAGAAAGAGAGAAGAGCTGAAGTATGTATTGAAAAGAGTCCTACCCTCTAAGCTAGAGGAGGAATCTATGGTCACGACCTCCGGCCCCGGAGCTTCAACGGGGGAGTCTAAGATAACGACTTCACGAGCTAGAGGAGGCTCTGGGTCCGGATCTGCCTCGGGACTAGACTCTTCTACGTACTGCCTAAGACCCGAAGCTACTACACCCTCCAGGAGGGAGGGCCACGACCTAAGATTGGTCCCATACTCCTCGAAAAAAAGCCGACCTATAGGCCAAGGTATTATCTACAACTATAGTACCCGTAGGGCGGCTCATGTCATAACGCAGCACGAGCTGGTTGACACATTGGAGTAGGGTGGTGTCGCGGTCTGGGTCGTTTTGGTGGCAATGAACGGGTTAGCTGGGGTTAAACCTAGCAAGTCGTAGGTTGGCAGTGGCCCTATCTAAGTCCCTAAATAAATAAGGGTTACCTTGGCCGGAAGGGCTGGCTGCTGCCCCGAACTGGGCCCTCTCTGCATGGACTTCTTGGGCGACCTCCAGAGCCCATTTCTGCCGCACGAGGGGCACCTCGTCCTCCTCGTCCTCATCCTCATCCACGGCCACCTCCTTGGGGATGGGCACCATCTCATGAGCAGCGGGGATGGTCCGCGGTCTCCTCAAGGCCAGAGTCTGGCCCAGAGAGATCAACTTACACGCTAGCATCGTCTCGTCAGACACGGGCTGGCGATAATCCTTTTCACTTGGGGGGAGCCCCGCCAAGGTTTCATATTGACCCCCAAGGGTCACTTATTTGGCTGTCCTCGCGAAAATAGCTGCATGATAGTTTCTAAGTCACGAACGAATAAAAAGAGGCTAATCAGCAATCAACTTACGAGCTGAAGAAAGAAGGACTTACGAGGACGGTTGAAGTAGTGATGTTCGCAGTTGCGAAACCCCTTTGACATGAAGAACTTGTCCTTAAAGTCATTGGGGTGGCTGGGCAGCTCAATGACCGCAGCCGAATTTTGAAAACAGGTCAGGTAGTAGAACCCGTCACCTCGCCCTCGTTGCCGGACTGGCTTTGAGGCAAAAGAAGTACAGGATGTCCGTCGATGTGGGGACCTCCCATTCCTGCTTCAAGAATAGATACTTCAACCCCGCTAACAGACGGTAGGAGTTAGGGGGGAGCTGGAAGGGGGCCAACTTCACGTAATTTAAAAAATCCACAAAGTACTGGTCCAGTGGGAGGAAGGCCCCAACCTTGAGATGCTCGTCGCTCCAGGCGGCGTACTCCTCATCGAGCGGCGCGCAGCTCTGCTTACCTTCAAGGGGAGGTCGGGTGTCCAGGGCGCCCCTCCCCATCTCAATGTTATGGGAAAGTAAAATTTTGTTGACTTTCCCTTGGGTGGTGACCTTCGAGGCGATCCTCTCGTCCTCGAAAAAGGCGTCGGGTCCCACCTCGACCTCCTTCTCCACGGTTGGACCGAAGTTGGGGATCGGGGAGTCCGTAGCCACCTCCTTTCCTTTGTTGGTTTGCTGGGAAGACGAGCTGCCAACACTCTTCTTGGGTGCGCTCTTCTTAGGTCCCATCTGGTCGCCTAACGAACAAAGAAGAAAGTTTAGAAAGGGCGACCTAAGCATAAGAAAGAATCTAGCGCGAAGTGTTTCCTTTACACGGGCTGAGGTAATCTCAGCCCGCGGCGAGTAAGACCACGCGGTTCTATGAACACGCGCCTGTACTCCCAACGGGTCCCCAATTACTCGAAATCCGTGTGTCAGGAGGGTCAGAGCAAAAGTTTGCCTTGGAAGGAAAATTTCAGTAGGCAAAACCGCCTGTGAAGCGTGTCCCCTAAGCTACCCGGTTTTTGCACCCTAAAAACTTCTTGTTCCAAATAGGCATAAAAAAATTTTACCGAGAAAATCACCCCATAATTTGTATCCTATGTGTTGTACCCAGTTTTCGAGCCATGTTAAATGTGACCTCGAAAGTTGGATTCACAAACAATTGGACTCGTAAGGTTTAGAGTATGCTCCAGGAATAAATTTCGAGCCTGCAAGACATAGACGACCTCGAACATGGTGACCTCGAAGTGTTCATGATCTCGAAAGGTAGCTCCGGAGATGCAACCATCCTCAGGGATGACCTCGGATCAGGGGTCCCGAGCTCGACGCACATACGATCTCGAAAGCCATGTGCCCTCGGGAGATGTCTCTAGCTCGAAAGTTGACGAGAAACCTGGGAAGCTAAGGCCTTGGAGATATATGATAAAAACTTTGAATATCTATAAGTGTTGTCCATACGAGATGTAATCCTCATTTATTACTGTAAATCCCCTAGAATCGTGGGATATTGTTTGGTCAGTTATACGTCCCCTAGTCTTCAGGGGACGTTTCCTTTTATATCTGATTATAGGCATTTAAAGCCATTTATTTTATTTACGCAAAAAGAGTAACTACCCAAAATATGTGGGATAGTATTCTGCAGCCTTCTCTATAAATAGAGAGGTCATGCACCATTGTAAATGGACCGAAATTCTGAACCTTGAGAGAAAACTCTGAAGAATTCATGTTGAAGAATTTTCAGAGATAATCTTGAGTTTAATAACAGAGACTCGTGGACTAGGCAGATTTAACTGCTGAACCACGTAAAAATCGTGTGTTTGTGTTGTCATATTTAAATTGGCCATTATCAGTTATTGTTTACGTGCTCTTCTTTCACTGCTGACGAAAAACGGCGTCAACAGTTTGGTGCTTTCATTGAGAGCCTTAAGCATTCATCCCTGAGAAAATCATGGCCACAAACAATCAAAACACACCTGAAGAAAATTACCCAAGACGTCCTGGAAAACAACCAATGGAAAACCCGGATGTTGAAGAGAGAAGTGGGTCCTCTGATTCCCGGGGACCACCCCCTCCACCAAGGGATGAGGATATGTACTACAATCCGGAGCGGTACGTTCCTATTGTGGAACTTGAAAACCGGCAACTGAAGCAGCTGTTGGCAGAGGCCAACAAACGGAATGAGGAGTTGACAAGGATAGCCGCAGAGGCGCAGGTGGCTCAGCCCCCGCCTCCGCGCGAAAACCAAGTCCCTCCTCCAAGGGACGTGCATGTTCCTCCCCGGAGGCCCCGCGGGCGTCCACAAAAGGATGCTGCCACAAGGAGGCCGACTCAACCTCCGGCACCAGCAGAGCCATCCGCTTCACCTAGGCCCCAGAGGAGTACTCGAGCTCGGGCCCCGGTTAACCCGCCTGTGGAAGTGCCTGCAGGAGCTGAGAATAACCGAACCCCTGCAGAGGCTCGGACTCAGGTACCTGGGAGCACACCAAATGCGACCGACCCATCTCGGGCAAATTCCGGACACTCTAAGCCGCAACAACGGTGGCAGCCACCGTCGCCTATACGGTTTCCTCCGTCACCCATAAGATATCCTTCGCCCCCCCGCAGGAACGCTCAACCTGTTCGAGATCAGAATGAAGGGCGTGCGGGGGAAAGACAAGGAAACAGGGAGAATTTCCAGGAGAGGAGAGGCGCTCCATCTGAGAAAAGTCAAACGTCTCGGTCTCGCACGGCGGAGACGAGGCGACATAGAAAGAATCCATCACGGAATAACCGAGCAATGAGCTTCACCAGTGATGAGTCCGGATAGACCAGGTCCGTTAGTAAACATGACCGAGGTCGTAATAACACTGGAAGCCGCAAGAATCGTCCCGACCTGCGAAATCACCTGAACCAGAGTCGGGGTAATGGAGAGCAAACAAATTCGGACCTCAGGGATCGCTTGAATAGGCGTAGAGATCCCTTGCGAGACGCGAGCCTAGAATCACGATCGATGACAATCAATACCAGACAGCACCTCCTACTGACCCAGTCCAAGAAAGAATCGATCAGCTCGAAAGAGCCTTTAGGCTTTTAAAGAATGAACGAGGAAATGGTCGATATGAGGACTCTGATGAGGAGCTCGAGCCGTTTGCTCCCCATATTTCTGACACTCAATTTCCTCAAGGGTTTCGGATTCCTCACGTCCCTACGTTTGAACGAAAGACCGATCCGTGTAGTCACCTGAGCACGTTCAACACTATCATGAGAGCCAGTAACGTGGGTTACGAGCTCAGGTGCATGTTGTTTCCAACATCATTGGCAGGACCTGCCAAAAGTTGGTTCGAAAAGTATAAGAGACACTCAATAACCTCATGGGAGCAGTTGTCTAAAGACTTTAAGAAGCAGCTCAGAGCAAAGGTGGGGGTCAGACCAGAAGCATCCACCTTAACTAACGTCCGGCAGCAACCGGGCGAAACATTGAAAAGTTACCTAACGAGATTTAATCTGGAAGTAGCCCGAGCTCGGGACGTGGATGACAGTGGGCACCTAATGGCTATCCAAGCTAGTGTATTACCGGGAAGTGCCCTTTGGGACGACATGCAAGGAAAACCGGTAAGGTCAATA
Organism: Humulus lupulus; assembly: GCF_963169125.1. Taxonomy (NCBI): domain Eukaryota; kingdom Viridiplantae; phylum Streptophyta; class Magnoliopsida; order Rosales; family Cannabaceae; genus Humulus; species Humulus lupulus. The sequence goes on from NC_084797.1 coordinate 239,560,571, forward strand.
ACCGAGTTTAACAGACGAGCGCAGAGGTTTGTCAATGTAGAGGAAGCGAGGTCGACGCTCAAAGCGACCTCCCAGTCCGAAACTACAACGATAAACATCACTCTGCCTCAACCTCGGCGGACCCAGCAGCTCTAAAGCTTGCCACGGAGAACCGCTCCAAGAGGAAAAAGAACGAAGGAAGTAACCCCGAAGCTGAGGGAGGAAAGAAAAAGAAAGGGGAGAGGTATTTCTCCGTGTATAGAGTATACACTGAGCTCAATGAGTCTCGGGAGAACATATACCTGGCTAATGAGAACCAAGTCCCCTTTAGGCGCCCAGACCCGATGAGAAATCAAAAATCCAAGAGGGATTCCAGTAAATATTGTCGGTTCCACAGAGACACCGGACATACAACCGATGAATGTCGACAACTGAAGGACGAGATCGAAGGGTTGATCTCGAGAGGTTACTTCCGGCATTATGTCAAAAACCAGAGTACTGGTCAGGTGGCTGCGAGCCAGAGAGTAGCCGCGCCTCCGATGAGACAAAACAATCAGTGTTGTCCCCAATGTCTCAGAGTCCATTTCTTCTTCCTCAAAATCCAAGTGTGGCTCATTTTCTGCCACATTTGGAGGAAGAGGCTGAGAGGATGCAGCGCCAGCAGCCTGTCCAGCTCTCTGTGATGTTTTTGTCATATGATCTTCTTAAAGTTTATTGTTTACACCAATATTACAATAATACATTAAATGATGTTTTTATTTTTAATATATGTTTATCAAAGATTAAAAAAAAGTTATTATAATATGTAACATCATGTGTACATATATATCATCATCATAAAGAAGCTTCTATATAAATCAAATATGATATTATATAGTTCAATTCCACTTAATTATTTAAAACAAAATAAACAAATTCTTGTGTAAGCAATTGACTATCTAGAAGTCATGACGAAATAACTAACAAGTACTTAAGGGCATGATTAGTATAAGATTCAAATATGATTTTATCTTTTCAAATATTAAAAATTGTGGGACCTACAAATAAAACTTGATTGGTTAAACATTTTTAGAAACTAATTCCAAAAACAACTTCAATTCTAATGAAGGATTTTGAAAACGAAAATTTCATGTTTTCAGTATAATCTTACTTTTTAAAAAAATATTTTTTTTTCTTGCTAATTTTTTTTTTATTTTTCTTACAGTCTTGATTTTTTTTCTTTTGTCATTTTTACAAATCAATCTACTTTTTAAAATTTTTATCTATATAAATTTAGTAAAATAATTAATTATAAAATCATATAACAGAATATAATTTAATTCTAATTTACAATATATTTGCTAAAAAAATTCATTGATCAAATAAAAATTACAACAAATAAATAAAAAAATATATTTTCACTTCAATTATTATTACACCAAAAATAAAAAATATATATTACATATTCAATTTTTAGATTTTCTACCAAAAAATTATTCAATTTTATAAAACTCAAAAATAGTTAACGCACAATACATTCAATCATATTTTCATAAACATATTTTCAGACACTAAATCTAGATTCTTTTTTCAGAATCATACTTTTCCAAAATGCAATTTTTAAATCACTAATCAATCATGTCCTAAAAAAATATAACTTTAATTTATAAAAAAAATCAAAATTAATGGCAATGCAATATTGTTATGAATTTAATTAATGCACTATTATTAAATTTTAATTTATCAATATAATTAAATTTTACCTTCAGCTAAATCAATCACGTATTTAGTTTCTGTTATATTTTCAAATTTAATCCCAATCACAGATTCAGCTTTTTAAAACTCAAAAACAGTTTATTGACATTGAACCAATCACATATTCAGATATATGTTTTCAGTCACTAAATTCAGATTTTCATTTCAGAATCCTACTTTTCAAAAATACAGTTTTCTAATCGCGAATCAATCAGACCCTAATATTTCCAAACTAAACACGCTGAGTAGTCCAATCACACCACAGTACCTGATCTGAAAACTACTAGTCCTCTCACACAACTCAACTATAATTAAATATAACATTAACGATTACTTATCATAACACTCAACACTAAACGATAAACCATTATTACCAACTCTCATCCTAGCTCATCGATATCTATAGAGTGAGAAAGGTAGAAAAAGATTTGTTTTTCTTGCTGCAAAATCAAACAATATTGACAATGGCAAAAAAGAACCAAGAGTACCCTTTTGCACCAGCTAATGGTTACACCAGAAGCGATCAAGAATCAGGTGGTTTATCAGCCGAGGAGCTCAAACGCAAGAAGAAGATCAAAATAGCCATATATGTGGTTGCTTTTGTAATTTTTCAGGTCATTGTTATCACGGCTTTTTCACTAACTGTCATGAAAGTTAAGACTCCTAAGCTGAGACTAGAGAACACTCAGCTCCAAACATTGACCACAAATGCTTCTAATTCTCCTTCTTTCGATGGGAGCTTCTCGACCCAAGTTAGGGTCAAGAACACCAACTTCGGGCCCTACAAGTTTGAAGCCACCACCCTCAACTTCGACTACGGCGGAGCCACCGTAGGACAGGTTGTGATTCCTAAGGGCAAGGCTGGAATGAAGTCCACCAAGAAGATTAACGATATGACTGTTGTGTTTAGCTCAACCCAATTGCCAAACAGTGATGAGCTCGGTAGTGAGTTGACCGCCGGAACGTTGACTCTCAGCATCTCGGCCAGTATGAACGGGAAGGTGGAGCTGATGCTGATCATGAAGAAGAAGAAGTCGACCAACATGAACTGCACTATTACCATGATGTGGCTCACAAGACCCTAAAGAGTTTGCAATGCAAATAAAAGAGTGTTTAAAAAGTTGTTTGATTACATTTCAATTTTTCATTTGTATAATATCAGTACCATTCATGATAATGTAATTGTTTTCTTAATTAATAATTTATTATGATTTATTTGTCACAAATATATAAATTTTTAGGTCTAATAAATATTATTTTTTAATCACAATTTGATTTCCTACTAAAAAATTTATGATTTTATTATCACCTAAATACTTAATTTTAATATCTATAATCACATTTATGTTTAGTATTTTTAACGTGATAATTAATAATCCTGTGAATTACAGTAAGTTTAGTATTTTATTATGGTCGTTTGCAACTCTTTCCCGGCGGTTTCCCTCGATCTGCATTTCTTTGCCTTAGATATCGAGGCATTGTAGCACTCCCTCGCTTCTCGTTGGTTTCCCAATACGCATCCTACCCCTGTGTCAGTTAGGAATTTCATGGCAAGATGGAAAACCGAGGTAACATATCACAGATCGACCAAACTAGGCCTCCCAATTACAGCATTATACGCAGAAGGATAATCAACTACTATGAAAGTAGTGTGTAATGTCATGTTCGCAAGCGCAGTTCCTGCTGTAACTGGGAGCCTAATCGACCCTGTCGACGCGAGCCCTTCGCCAGAAAAAACATATATGGTTTGGTTGCACGGCTCCAGGTCCATGACGGACAACTTCATCATTTCTAGTGAAGACTTATACAAGATGTTGACTGAGCTCCCTGTGTCAACCAACACCCTCTTAACCATCATGTTGGCGATCTGGACGTCAACGACCAGCAGATCGGAGTATGGGAATCGAACGTGCTGAGCATTGTCTTAAGAGAAGGTTATCAACTCCTCCTCTGTTCGAGCTTTTTTAGGTGCTCGATCCTCCACACTCATCAACTCGATGTCCTGGTCGTGGCGTAAGGTCCAAGCGTACCGCTCCCTTTCCTTCCCACTATCTCCTGCAAGGTGTGGGCCGCCACAGATGGTGATTAACGTACCTGCCATAGGAGCTGGCTGTAAAGGTGGAGAGCGTTGGCGTGCAGGTGCCTGCTCGTTGCCACCTTGAGCCTCTCGTTGAGACCCTCCAGCGGCTCGCATCTCCTTAGGTGTCCATGTCTAATCAGGAACTCAGTGTCGTCCTTCAGCTGGTTACACTCATTGGTGTCATGTCCGTAGTCGTTGTGAAAACGACATAATTTTGTTGTATCTCTCTTGGAGATATCCTTCCTTATAGGTGTGGGTCGCTTATATGGGACATTAGAGTTGGTCGCCTGGTAGACCTCTGCTCTACTCTCAACAAGGGTCGTATAGTTGGTGAATTTCGACTCATATCTATTTCCTTTGGGCGTTTATTTTCAGATGTTGACGGCTCTTTGCTCGCCCTTTTTCCACCAATTTTGCCATTTCTGTTCCCGTTGCCTTTGTCGTTGCCATTGGGTTTATCCAACCCATTGGCGGCTTTGGCGGGATCTTCCTTTGATCCCTTGTCTTTCGAAGGAGACTTCCCCTCGTTGGCGATTGCATCCTTGAGCTTGATGTATCGATTAGCTTAATCCAGAAACTCCTGGGTACTCCTTACCCCATTCCTTCTTAGGTTGTTCCAGAGGGGAGAATGATGCCTAACCCCAGAGCCATCATTTTTCCCTCGTCGCCCACTGTTTTTACTCCTTTAAGGGATCTTCCTTCTTTCGGCAGATCTCGACCAGCTGGTTGGCCTTAATGGGGTGTACGCGACCCGCGTAAAATTGTTCGTAAAATTCATTTACGAACATTTCCCACGATAATCTAATAGCAGGAGGGAACTTAAAGAACCACTCCTGAGCAGTGTCAAATAAGGTGGCGGGGAAGATCCTGCAGCGGGCATCATCCGACACCTTCTGAATATCCATTTGTATCTCAAACTTGTTTACATGAGATATTGGGTCCCCGTACCCATCAAAGTTCGGTAGTACTAGCATCTTGAACTTGATGGGGGTTTCCGTCACAGCGATCCTCTGCACAAACAGAGTGTCTCTCCTCCGATCGTACTCAATGTGGGATGTTCGGTTTCCCACCAGTTGTTGTACCGCCTGATTCAGAACATCAATTTGAGCCTGAACAGCGTCTGGGATCTCCGGGGCTGCAGTTGTCGGCGGAGCATACTCATCGTGCCCCTCACGCCTGTCGTTGAGCACGTCCCTCAGATCATCATCCCTGCGCCTTTGTTCGCTAGCGCCCATTCGGTCAAAGACGTTATGCTGTTTAGGCTGCCCCCCAGCGTTCTGGCTCGCAGGCCTATTGTCTCTTGGAGGGGGGTTCCTGTCTCCACTTCTTTCCTCATGTCCACGACCAACTTTCCTCCTGCTGAAATCGGCCTCATTATAGTCATGGTCGTCCCTAAACTGCGACCGACTATGGCGTGACCGGCTAGTCACGCTGTTTCCTCCTCTAGCTGGCATCTCCCGAGCGTCAGGGGGAGGCTTGCGTTGCTCGGTGGGTCCCCATGCATTATTATTTCGTGGGGTGGCCCTAACCACAGAGCCTGATTCGTTGTGCCTTCTGTTAGCATAAGGATGCTGCCCCCTGCTCGGAGGATTTGGCTCATCGCCCCCTGGGCGTCTAGGGCTTCGGGGAGGCTGCCCGGCCCTATTCTGCCTCTAGCTGGGGATTGTAACAACCAGCTTGAGAGGGTGGCTGTTGCTCAGGATCCCTGATAACTCTACAAAATAGAGTTATTTTACCACTTTTTATGTGCTAATTGTTGCTTAATTCTTGAGTTTTTAATTGATTTATTAAGTTTTTAAGTAATTTTGAATTTATTAGGTTTATTTTAATTTTATAGATTTTTGTGTGTTTTTATTGTTATATTATTGTAAAATGTTATGGTTTAATTATTTAAAATTAATATTGTTAAGTTAGGAGTAAAAAGATGAAATTTTAAGCTTAAATGTTTAAGTAAATTAAATTTTAACTAATATTTTCATTGAACTTTTGTTGTATATTTCATTATTGAAAATATTTAGTTTTAATTTAATTTATGTTTGTTTTATAGGGAATTTTTTGCATGCTATTTCTCTTGAAAAGCAAGAAGAATGGTGAAAAAAAAATGACATTTTTGTAAAAGAAAAGCAAGGAAGTGGCATTTTTTCAGGCCCATTCCAAGACTTTCTTGTCCGCCTGCTACAGTACCACGAAGACTCCACCAGCGCCACCTGTCCCTGCCTTCTCCTCAGCATTGCACTTCATGTCATCAACAAAGCAGCCACTTCTCTCCACATATAGCATCCTGAAGCCTCCACGCCAGTTCTTCATCAACCAGCCTTCCATATGCACATCACGTATCACATAATATAGGCCCAAGCCCAGCCGCCTGGTTCTTCAACAAAGCAGCCCATGGCCAAGCTTCTCTCCCAGGCCCACCAGGCCCAATTCAGCTCCATGGCCCAAACCGAACCCACTCTGCCACAGCCACAAAAAGACCCAAAAAATCACATTTTCATTCCCAATATTTTTCACTCAAATATCAATTCACTCTTCCCTATTTTTCTCACCTAAATAAACATTCCTAATTCATTTTTTTACCCTAGCTTTTCACTAATCTTTTACCCAACCAAACATTTCATCTTTCCAATACTCTTACATTTACTCTATTTATCCTGCCACTTTCCAACACAATTAAATTAATCAATTTATTTATTTTAATTTGATTAATTTAATCTCCATATTTTGCCTATAAATAGAGTCTTGTAAGACCATTTGGGGAGCTCTTCTTCTTCATCTTTTCAACATCTTCTACACATATTTTTCTCTCGTCTTTTCACTATTTTCTATCTACCATTTTCATCTTTTGAAGAGCATGTCAAGTATGTTATTTTGTAATTTTTATCTAGTTATGAGCTTCTAATCTTTTTCAAAGGTTATTAAGATGATGATGAAGCAAAATGTAACTAGATAGTATTTTTTTTATTGTATGTTGATTTCCTATTTGTGTAATATTGTTTATGGATTTTTCTATCAAAGATATGCATTTTTCATCTATTATTGAGTGTTAGAGCATATTACACTTAGTTCTTCATTATGCAAAAATATGATATTCTTTGATTAAATGTTTTTCATTAAATTGTTCACATCTAATTCTTAGAGCATAAGTATCATATTTTGCCTAAACATAATCCCTTTGATTTTTTGTAGTTTCATTAGGTTGTAACACAACTAATGCTTAGAAATTATATCTTATATAAGTGAAGAAAAATCCTACATTTTTGAAAGAGTAAATTGTGCTTGAATAAGAAAATATATTTTGAAAAAAAGTATAGTGTGATTTATTTCAACTATATCTAAACTTGGGAATCAATATACTTATAAATACTATTGAACTTGCATTTTGTGGATTCTAACATCTTAATAATCTTATTTTACTTATCTCATTTGAAAACCATTTTTCTATTTAATCATTAATCTTTTTATTACTTGTCTTTTATTTTTTTTAAAACAAAATCTCATCAAATATTTGGAACTAGGTTAGAATATTATTGCTTTGTTTGAAATAGTTTCTTTTGATGTTAGTCAACTCCCATGGGTTCGACCTCGTACTTACATGAACATTATATTTCGAAACGATTCGTGCACTTGCGAGTTTAATTATTAAAACACCCTCTTTTGGGATCAACAATCCCGAATTGGGACATCATCCTGAGCAACAGGCGGCTGCTCTGGCCTTTTAGGGCTTGCTAACTGGAGCGGAGGACTCGGATTAGGGGCCTGTTGCGGTGGTGCATTTGGTGACTGATCTGGTTGAGAGGCCGGTGCAGCTTGTCCTCGAGCCAACTGAATGGCTGCTTCAAAAGCAGCCGTGGTATCTCTCTTCCGACGGTCCATGTTCGTCTGCTGCTCATTCAGCTCCTGACGTTGACGCTCAATCTCCCTCTGCTGCAGCGCCAAGGTCTCCGCCGTATTCTCTTGATTAGCTCTCATATTGGCCAACTCTTCCTGCAACACAATCAGTATTGTCCTCAGCGTCTCGGAGTCCATTTCTTCTTCCTCAAAATCCAAGTGTAGCTCATTTTCAGCCACATCTGGATGAGGAGGCTGAGAGGATGCAGAGCTCTCTTGGATGTTTTCGTCATATGATCTTCTTGAAGTTTTTTTGTTTACACCAATATTACAATAATACATTAAATGTTGTTCTTATTTTGAATATATGTTTATCAAAGATTAAAAAAAAGTTATTATAATATGTAACATCATGTGTACATATATATCATCATCATAAAGAAGTTTCTATAAAAATCAAATATGATATTATATAGTTCAATTCCACTTAATTATTTAAAATAAATAAACAAATTCTTTGTGTAAGCAATTGACTATCTAGAAGTCATGACGAAAAAACTAATAATTACTTAATATTTTCAAACTAAACGCGTAGTTCAATCACAGCACAGTACCTGATCAGAAAACTACCAGTCCTCTCACACAACTCAACTATAAATATAACATTAACGATTACTTATGATAACACTCAACACTAAACGATAAACTATTCTTACCAACTCTCATCCTCGTCGATATCTGAGAAAGATAGAAAAAGATTTATTTTTCTTGCTGCAAAATCAAACAATATTGACAATGGCAGAAAAGAACCAAGAGTACCCTTTTGCACCAGCTAATGGTTACACCAGAAGCGATCAAGAATCAGGTGGTTTATCAGCCGAGGAGCTCAAACGCAAGAAGAAGATCAAAATTGCTATATATGTGGTTGCTTTTGTAATTTTTCAGGTCATTGTTATCACGGCTTTTTCACTAACTGTCATGAAAGTTAAGACTCCTAAGCTGAGGCTAGAGAACACTCAGCTCCAAACATTGACCACAAATGCTTCTTCTTTTGATGGGAGCTTCTCGACCCAAGTTAGGGTCAAGAACACCAACTTCGGGCCGTACAAGTTTGAAGCCACCACCCTCAACTTCAACTACGGCGGAGCCACCGTAGGACAGGTTGTGATTCCTAAGGGCAAGGCTGGAATGAAGTCCACCAAGAAGATTAACGATGTGACTGTTGTGTTTAGCTCAACCCAATTGCCAAACAGTGCTGAGCTTGGTAGTGAGTTGACCGCCGGAACGTTGACTCTCAGCAGCTCGGCCAGGATGAACGGGAAGGTGGAGCTGATGCTGATCATGAAGAAGAAGAAGTCGATCAACATGAACTGCACTATTACTATTGATGTGGCTCAAAAGACCGTAAAGAGTTTGCAATGTAAATAAAAGAGTGTTTAAAAAGTTGTTTGATTACATTTCAATTTTTCATTTGTATAATATCAGTACCATTCATGATAATGTAATTGTTTTCTTAATTAATAATTTTTTATGATTTATTTGCCACAAATATATAAATTTTTAGGTCTAATAAATATTAGTTTTTAGTCACAATTTATTTTCCTACTAAAATTTTTATGATTTTATTATCACCTAAATACTTAATTTTAATATCTATAATCACACTTACTTTTAGTATTTTTAACCTGATAATTAATAATCCCGTGAATTACAGTAAGTTCAGCAAATTCTTGAATTATATTCTTGCTAAAGTGTAACAATGCGATTCATTAGTCCATACATGAAAATTTGAGTACCATTTCAAAGGATTTTTAGCTTGATAAGTTAATAAGCCAGAGTCTCTCTCTGTACCATTCCAAGGGTGCAAAATTACATGTAGCTTGTGCAAACGCAGGCCCATAAAGCCCAATTTGTATTATGCTTCTTTTGCAGTCCAAAAATTAAGACGTGTCCACCTGGCTCTGAAGAGTATGTTTAAGCTAAAAAAAGCTAGACGATATACACACTACAATAAAGCGTGAGAATAATTATTTCGATCAGATTTAAAAATATCGTGCTTAAGAACAAAGAAAGCTCGAAGAATGATAATGTCAAATACACTGGTTTCCTCAACAGCTGTTTCACGTCACTTGTAAGCTTCATCTGCTAAATTTACCACTTATACATATATTCATAAAAGTTAATAGTGAAATCATTTGTTTATTATCATCATAATTATTGATAGTTTTTTTCTTCTTTGCCATGCAGAGAGATATTTATGCTAAACATTGTGGACATTTTTCAATTCATGGATCCGGACATGAGAATATTATGCAGCTGTGTGATGCAAGAGTAACAGAATCTGAATTGACTCAGGCTTTGATTGAAGTTTGTTCTACTTAGTTATATTTTTTGTTCACTTAATTAGTTATATTTTTGTTACTTTCTTATATTTTAGAAGAAAAGAAAATAATATAATATGGATTCTTGTGGTTATGAGAATTAATGAACAAGTAGATGCAAGATTTTGACAATTCCTACTTTTTAGTAGGAATAAGCCTATGTGTTTTATAATGATACTTGTTTTAATAAATGTGATTAGTCAAGTTAAACTGTCATTACAGGGTATAATAGCCATATCATTACTGATATTTATCTATCTAATCTATTAGAAAATATGTATGCTCCAAATTAGAAAATATAGCAAGTATGGCTTGACTCATTATAGTATAGACAAAGGATTTCAGGCACAGTTAGACACATAATATGACTTATGCTGTGGTTAAGCACCACCACACCATGGCTTGAAGAAATGTCCCTGTGACTATGCAATGCAAGTGATCATATATATATATATATATATATATAAAGCTATTTGTGACAAATTGAGTAGTAAAAGTTAAAAGATTGAAACTATATATATTAGAACTTTTTTTTTCATTGAGGTAATGATAAAGTATCGACTTTTATTTTAGTGGGAATCATCGTATCTCGAACAAATACTTCTCTCATTGACCAAGAAAAATTAGATGAAACGATATCCCAAATGGGATTGTGCCAACTTTTTATTTTATTTTGTGTAAAGATTGATGAAAGTATAACTAAATATTATAAGAGGATTTGAGTGAAAACGAGATACTCATTCCTCACACTCATTGGTAGGAGTCTACTTTTATTGACTCCAATATATCAGACTTGTTTTCTAGCTAAGAGCATCTCAAAGAGAATAATTATTAAATTATATACATGTATCCCTTTTTACACTTGGAAAAAAAATGCTTATTTTATATTTTTGATCGCTTTAATTAATAGGCTGGTTATAATTTATATTTAGTTATTTTAACATTTGTTTAGCTCTCCAGATGTAGAGAATTGACTAAATCGTGTTTTTTTATTTTATTAAAAAATAAAATTGATTAGTAGTTTGAAATAAATATAATTATTTATATCTTAATTTTTTTTTAAAATAAAGAGTGTAATTAAAGAGAATCATACAAAATTTACTAATTATTCGAACTTTTTAATTTTTTATAGAGACCACTTTGGAGATGTTTAGTCAGCTCTTCTATTTGTCTTTTTTTTCTCCAAAATCATTTCAGCTCTTTTTTCTTAACAAGCTGTGTTATATCAACTTCAAAATAATAATAATAATAATAATAATAATAATAATAGTTTATATATTTTTTGACCTTGTATTTTTTCTCATTATTTGTTTGGATCCTGTGTTTTGACAAATTACTTTTTAGACTCTATATTTTGTAAAATTATTAAAATAGAACCCTAAACTCAATTGATGAAGAAAAAATTAAATATAACAACACAGTTTTTAAGTTGAATAATTTTATTTTTGTTCTGAATTGTTAGTATGGTAAATTATTTGTGATTTTAGTTGAGAAAATATTGACCAAAATCGGGTTTAGAGTTCTATTTTAACCATTTTACAAAACATATAGTCTAAAAAGTAATTTGTCAAAACACAGGATCCAAACAGATAATGGGAAAAAACACAGGGTCCAAAAAAATATAAAACCTAATAATAATAATAACTTAAAATTCTTCAAATACGACAATTCGTGGGATACCTTCTAGATATGCAAATAATATGTTAATTGAAGTAATGACTTAAACAAAGTTATAAAATTAAAAATTTGTTAAAGCTTAGTTGTCCAAATCAAGCCAACTTAGAAAAAAATTGCTTATTCATAGAGGTTTAACTACAGATAACTATAGTACTTTCTTTGACTTTGAACTGCCGTAGTGACTGGGGCGATTAGAATAGAACCCACTTTTGGACCAACTTTGCAGGCGACCTTTTATTCTAATATAAAATTTTCAATAAACATTTGAAACTTAGAACTCAAAACATGAAAGTCTTTTATTAGCTTCATTTCCGTTACATGGGTTTTATTTAAAATAAATAACAACACCAATAAAACTCTCACATGTTGGATTTCAATGAATTTTTTCATTGAATAATATGGTATCATTATACATATCATATCATATCAGATTATGACCTGAAACCGGGGGATTTGGTGATTGGTCAATGTAACGGGAAAGAATCGAAGCTTCTTTTATCACATGAATTAATATAAAAAAAAATAGTTCATTTCTTTAATATCCAATTTTTTAAAAAAAAATTTAAGCTTTACTCAAAGAGAAAGACTAAAAAAGTCTAGTAGACCATCTAGAAGTGAGAAATTCCAAGCTTTACCGCGTTACGATATGAATTCTTATCATCTCAACATTTTCCACAAAGTCCATCTCAACACTCATTTTTTTATACCTTTATTCACCTAATTTGCTCAAAGCTCTCGAGACTATATATATATGGATATAACTTACAACTCTTTCATCATCATAACAAATAACAGAGTCTCTTCTCATCAAAAACAGAGTGAAAAAAAAGGTCTTTTATTTTCACAAAAAAGAGTTCTTTTTTGTTTGTTTGTTTGTTTTTATATAATCAAATGGCAGAGAAGCATCAGCAAGTTTTTCCCTTGGCCCCAGCAAATGGGCACTCGAGAAGTGATACAGAGTCAGGAAGTTCAGACGCCAAGGAGCTAAAACGCAAGAAGAGGATCAAATTGGCAATCTACATAGCCATTTTTGTAGTGTTTCAATGCATTGTTTTGGGAGTTTTTGGAGGTGTTATAATGAGAGCAAAAACTCCCAAGCTTAGGATAAACAATATCGATATCGTAACTTTGAACAAAGCTAATAATGTTGGGTCATCATCACCACCTTCATTTGACATGAAATTTAGTGCCCAAATGAAAGTTAAGAACTCCAACTTCGGCCCTTACAAGTTCGACGACACAACCGTCTTCTTCACCTACGCCGGCACCGCCGTGGGACAGGTCACCATTCCCAAGGGCAAGGCTGGTTTTAAGTCCAACAAAAAGATCAACTTGGATGTGGATTTGAGCTCAGCCAAGTTGTCGAACACTGCTGAGCTCAGCAGGGACTTGGCCGCCGGGACTTTGACTCTTCAGGGTAAGGCGACGATGACCGGGAAAATTGAGCTCATGTTCATCATGAAGAAGAAGAAGTCAACCAATATGGACTGCACCATTGTTATTGATGTCAATCAAAACAAGCTCCAATCTTTGAATTGCAAGTGAAGAAACTATATGATGTTTTTAATTTTTTTTTTTAAATGTTTTTTTTTTATAATGATTTTGTGAAATCTGGTTGTGATACTTTTTATGGTTTTTTTTTTCTTTTGTGTTTTTCAAATTTTTTATTTTTATATTTATAGATATAGGTATTGAGATTGTTTCAAGTTTCAACTATGAAAACTCTTGATAATATACATAGTTTTTGTCAATTATTAACTTGTATCTATATATATATATATATTTTTGTTAAAATAAATACTTTTATCACGATTGATATTTGTATTTATACATTTATTATTACCATTAACAACCTCACATTGAGTAGAAGATAATAATTTGATGAAATATTAAAATAATAAATATTTAGCTTATTTAAAAAAAATTAGCAAATTTAATACTTTTGTGTAGTTAAGTTCTTTAGCTAATGACTACTTGATTAAAAAAACCCCCTCAATTAATATATTAATGAAATTGAAGGCATGGTTTTAAGTAGCTAGATGGACAACTTTCAATAAACAGACTTTATGATCATTTACGTTTTCAATTTAAATTTTATAACAGCATATACCCAATTTTTAATGCATATAAGATTGATTTTATAATAATTTATATCAACAACTGATTTAATAAAAATAATTTAATGCTATTAATTTATTAAAATGTGGCATTTAAAATTTTTTTTTAACTAAATACTCAACAAGAATTAAAAAATTAATTAATACCAAATTTATGTGCATATAAATATCTATATATATTTATGGAGACAAAAAAGACGGCATCCATTATGGTGTGCCATATTAAAATGCAATTATTTAGTGTTTAAGGTCTTGGCCGCCTCAAATTGACCTAATTTTATAACAAGTGTTAAATAATTATATTTAAAAACAATAAGAATAAATAAATAACATACCTACTAGACACTACTAAGATGTTTTAAAAGTAGCTTATTAATATAAGGAATAGAAAATAAATATTCTCAAGAACAAAGTTCTCTGCAATTTGTCATTAAATTGAAATTGATTCATAATTTGACATATACATATAGTGTTTTGACAAAAAAAACTTTAAATTATAGCTTTACTTTTGTTAGATTTCTATATAAGTTACATAATTGAGCATGATGTTTTCAGTAATTATTCATGTTATTAGGTGTGAACTATTTTGTATAAATTGAATGGGTCCCAAATTTAAGTCTATTTAATCTGACCATAAACAGTATGTTATAATCAAGAATCGCAATAAAGTGGCCATTAATAGAGTATATTGCTGTGTATTTTGCATTCACAAGTAAATAAAACATTAGGGTGTGTGTCTTCACCTTTCAAAATCCATGAGAAAAGTGCTAGTTCTCTAATTCAAAAACCATTTTATTGTTCAAAATTCTAAAACTTTATACATTTTTTTTGTTAAGAATATATGAAGATCACATGTTGATGAGTGACATTCTCACAAGTTTATTAATAGTCTTATTTATGGCGGAAGAAAATCATGGTTAACATGTAAACATTTTAACCATTATATTTAATCAATCTCAACACTTAAGATTAGTCAAACAAGAGACAATCAAATTAGAGTCGCTCTCAATAATAATTTGGTTAAAGCTCAAATCTTTACACAACACAATTTTGTCTAACAAAGCCCTTAATCCAGCTTCATTGTTTGTTCCATGACCATAAGAGGAAGAGAAAGCACCTCGAACATTACCTCTTTCACCACGAATGACCTCTCCTCCACCATAGCTACCAGGATTACCACAGGAGCAACCATCAACATTCAATTTAATTTAATCCACCTTATTGAAGGTTTCCTCCAATAGACCGATTTCATAATAGTTTTTGGACGATCAACAAACAACACCTTGAGAGCCCGAAGAATGGCATCATCTCTTGAAGAAATAGGCCAATGTTTCACCATTAGAGAAGAAATCTTATGAATCCAAACTCTAAATGCCAATCAAACACTAGAAGTTGATTTAGAAACCCCTTTCTTACGACTGTTACAATGACACAACTAGAGACTCTAAGTAATAATAGACGGGATTATGTCGATAAGAATCCCCCTGTGACTTGATTTCTTCGAGAGGTTGAACCATTGCATCACAGTCTCCCACCAAGTTCTACCAGAATCATGATAATATCCCAACGCTCTTGCTGCCATTTTCTAAACTTCCTCAGCGATATTACCATTACAAAGGACATGATTTAAGGTTTCTAGGTTTCCTAGAAGGCAGTAGTTGCATCAAGAAACCAAAGAAATACCAAGCAATTGCACTCAAAAATACAACGATAGCCCATTAAATCTAGCTTTCCACATGCATACAGAGATCTTCTTTGGGGGGAGGTGATGCCAAATCCAATGTAACGACCCAAATTCACTAATAAGGCTTAAGGGCCTTGATTAGCGTGCCTGGAGGGCATAATGGGAAGTATGCGTGAATTCAATGATTAAGATGCATGACTATGTGTATTATGATATGTGATAATTTTAGCCTGTTAAGGGCATAAGTGTGATAATTATGTGATGTAATTTGTACCACGTGGGTGTGGTGATATCAATGCGATGCACGTGCCGAGACGGTCCTAGAGAGCTAGATAACTCAAAAGTCACAACGAGATTTTATACCCGGCTCGGGAGGAGCCTAGAGGTATTTTAGGGATTTTGTAATTTAGTTCTTGTGAGATATTGGTAACTGGAGGTTTGGTAACTTGTGTAACTGTTAGTAACCATAGAGGGTAACAAGTTTGGTTAAAAGAGGTGGTAGAATTGTAAGGAAGTAGGAATGACAAAAAGGGCCTTGAGGTTTAGTTGGAATGGGAAATAGATGGAAGGGTAAAGTGGTCATTAGGCAAGGATTTGGATTACTTCAGCTGAAGGAAAGGGGGGTCACGTATAACACTTGGTTGGGAGTTGATTTATGCTGAAATGTGAGGAAAATCTAGAAGAAAAGAGAAGAAGAGGAAAGCTGAAGTTGGGAGACCTAGGAGGGGAGCTTTGATGGTTCAAGGCAACTAAATTGAGCATAAGTGAAGATTACTCAGAGGTAAGGGTTTGTCTATGATTTATGTAAGTTTTAAGTCTGGATTTTAGAAAATAAGCATGAATTGAAAGAAGATAGTGGCTGGTTTTGGCATGAATTCAGAATTGGGATAATCAAGAGGAAGGTGACTTGAAGCTAGAGTTGAGGAGAATTCAAGCTGGGTTCTTGACTGAGGTAAGAGTTGATTATGTTTAATTTTCGTAATTGGTGTGGTTTAAGATTCTAGAGGCTTGATTTATAGTTTTGGAATCCATGGTTTGAGTTTTAGGAATTTGAAACTCAAGAAAGGATCTTGGGTGTGTTTGTGTGATTGGAGTTGTTTGTGGTGTTTATAGGTTGTTAGAGGGTTCATTTGGGGTTTTGAATTGATTTATGGGCTTAAGTACTTGTTTGGGATGATTTGGAATGGTTTAGGCTCGGGAAAAACGCAAGGAAAAGCCCAGATTTCTGGGTTCGCGAAGGAGCAGCGCGGCGCTGTTCTAGCGGGCCGCGGCGCAAGGCTGTTTCAGGGCAAGGGCGAGCTCTCTGACTTGCTGGGCGCCGCGGCGCTAGGCCATTTTCAGAACATGATATTTTGCAATTTTGAGCCTTTGCTCCGGGGATTTGAGGGATGTCTTCGGTGCATTGTTTTAGGGATTTGGGGCATTCCGAGAGTGTGGGATTGGTTCCGGGAAGTAGTTTTGGATTGGTTAGTGATAAAGGATGTTTCGTTTGTGTTGTGACTAGGTCTTCGGTGAGGCTCGGGTTAGAAGACCGTGCTCGCGGCTTTGGGGCATCGGAAGCTCGGGATACAGGTAAGAAAGTTGCACCTGAGTATGTGGTTAGGTTGGGACTAAGTGCTCCCTATGTATGTATGCACTGTTATGTGAATATGAATAGTCATGTGGACACGATGGGACTAAGAGCTCCCTATATTTGTATATCATGTCGTGTGATGGTATTATTATGCCATAGGACATGCAATTACCGGCCTAAGGGTGTCGGAATCAATATTTGCGCACTGAGGCGCGGCTCGGCCACTGGGAGCTAAGGCAGCTTATTTATCACTTAGCTCGGTTAAGCTGGCCGGAGTCAGTGAGTATTACACTAGGGGCAGCCCTAATGAGCCGAAGACAGTGTGTTAAATAGAGGGTGCGACTAAGGACGCCAACCCTGAATGTTATTTGATGGATATGACAATCTATTGGTTATGAACGTGAATATTGTGTTATGAATATAGTTGAATGACTGTCTGGATGACAAACTGTTATTACTGATTGGATAAATGTTATGAAATGTTGAATTCTTGGTTGAGCATTGTGAAGTATTTGATAAGTGTTGCTGATCTTGCTATGTTATTATGCTTTCTTGCTGGGCCTCGGTTCACGGGTGCTACGTGGTGCAGGTAAAGGCAAGGGCAGGTTGAATCGACCATGAGTTCGAGAGCTCTGGGGGCGAGGTGTACATTGTCAGCTGCTCGGCCGCCACGGTCAAGAAATTGTACAGGGACAGAAACCTAAAATGTATATTTTGCCATTAGAGTGGCTTGAAATATTTGTAACTCTTGGAATTTGTTGTAACTAAGACATCTAAATCCTGTTTTGAGTTTCTATGTATCAAACCGTCATTTTTAATGAAAATAGCCTCTTTGTGACCAAAATCTTTTATTCCTACTCTGATGGTGGTATAGAGTTCACACTTTGTCGGAATGACTTGATTAGCAAGTCTTGCACTATTTTAAACACACAGTGTAACGGTCTTGGTTATCCAGGGTGTTACATCCAACCTATACGAAGATGTTCAATTCCTTTTATATGAATAACGTTCCAAGCTGCGACTATAGAAAAAACTCCTTTAACGTCAGCTCTCTAGATGGTATTATCATTACCCACCTTACCAGTAACGATATTGTGCACTTTATCCTCAGCCTTGTCTAGTCCAACCAAGTTTGCAAGGTAATTCTCACCCCAAGAGCCATCAGTCCATACATCTTTTATTTTTATATCGAGTTGTCCACAGCCTCTGTTAGAACATAACGAGCCATTCACCAACCACTTGTTAGAACATACTCATTTTGTATGTTAGAGCATAACAAGCAATTAACTCTATTTGAACATCACGGGCAATGCATGTATGGACAATGTTACATTTCTCAATGACAAGTTCAAAACAATTATACATATAGATATTTGGCATATCGCTCTAAGTTTTTGTCTTTTTGGTAAATCAGCTAAAACTTGTATTATGCACAAAACGAATTACAAACACTAATCAATTAATTAATGTAATGCCCCAAATTTCCTAATAAGGTTTAAGACCTTGATTAGGAGGTCGGGAGGGCCATAATTGATTTATTGTGTTATTAAATAATAATATGCATGTTTAGGTGTATTAAACATGCATGTGAACCCATTTCTGAGTAATTGGGTGATTTTATATTTTGGCAATTTCTGACATATTTGGCATATACGTGGTATGTGTGTGGTGCTTTATTATTCTTTGGTTATGCCAGGGTTACCCAGCACGCGACGATCCTAGGAGATAAGCTAGTGGGAAAGTCACAACGGGATTTATTCTTGACTCGGAGTGAGTCAATGGGTATTCAGAGCATTACCAGGTTATTGGGTAATGGGAATAAATATTTGGTGATAAATTGAGAGTTAGTATGATCGGGGGAAATTATGGAGGTTTTGACTATTTTGCCCCTGGGAGTGTTTTCGGGACCCCGAGCGTTAGGATTTATTTGAGGCTACTTAAGCTTGAAGTAACCTTTTAAGAAATAAAATGAAGGTTTTGTACGTTCTCTCTCCCTCTAAGTTCCATTTTCGTCTCCCGATCGTATTTTCGAAGGTAACTTGAGTTCTAGGACTCGGATTCAAGTAAGGATCAAGGCATAGCGATCCTAAGAAAGATTAGAAGCTTATTAGCAGAAGGATTTAGTTGGAAACAACTCAATTTAAGTTAATTCAAGTTTTAAGTTTTAAGTTTTTAAAGTTTTTAAGCTTGAATTGGACTTTGTGTTTTGATGAGTTTTTGTTAGATTTGAAGCTTGGGTTTTATGGGTTTTGGATCATGGGGATGTTTGGGAACTTTGATTTTTGAGTTTGGAGATGTTTGGATAGGTTTTTGGGAGGTTTTAAAAAGTTAAAGTTGGGGAAAAATGGCTGGCCCGAAGTTGGGCCGCGGCCCAAGCTCGATGAAGCAGGTGGTAGGGTTTTGTGAGCTCTGGGGGCCGCGGCACTAAGTGTAGGGCACCGCGGCGCTTGGCCTTGATGCCCCTGTTTTGGCTTGGGGCTGCGGCTCAGTGAGTTGGGGTCGCGGTGCTTGAGTGTATTTAGGGCCGAAATTATGTTTTAAGCTTGGGAATTCAAACCTTAGACCTCAGGATCATTCCTACTACTCAAATTGGTGGGGTTTGATGTCTTAGAGGCTAGGTTTTGGTTCCGGGATTGGTTTTTGAACTTGAACTCATTGGATCACCGTTTATGGTTGTGACTAGGTTATCACTAGAGGCTTGGAATCGGGATCGTGCTTGTGGCTCGTTTATTGGTAACCTATGCTTGGACCAAAGGTAAGAAAACTACACGCTATGTGTATGACATGCATGGTTATTCTTGATGCATGTTGGATGTCTAAATGTGACATGCATGGTTATTGTTAAGAAATGTCAAGTGATTGAATGTGATAGATGGGATGGACGAGAAACATGTGATTAGGGCATGCTATGAATATTGAGTATGAGATTGTTCAGAGCTTGAGTCTCTGTGTTTATGCATGGTCCTAATTATGCTAGCAATTGTTAAGTAAGCATGTTGAATGCCCTGTATTCAAATATTTGACATATGATATATGTTTGGTAGCATTGCTTACTTGTGTGTGGCACCGAGTATTCAGTGTAACGCCCTGGTTACCCCAGAACAGTTACGGTGAACCGGAAATTTGGCCCGCTACCCGAGTCCTTTGGTTAAAAACGTGCTGTAAATGTGATTAATAGGTTAAGGTGGAAAACCAATAAAAGGAAAGGATACTTTGCATTATAAACTGCTCTGCAGAGCTAATCAAAACACTATACAAGTTGTTCTCAGTACAAAATGGTCATTACTGTTTCAAATTTACAATCCCGCCGACCTAAGCGGAAAAATAGGGTAAGCCCCCTAGTTCCTCTGAGAACTCATTGGCCACAGTGGTCAAGCGACTGCATATGTACACATCACCACCTAAGCTCTCCACTCAAGGCTGGGTGAGCTTTTCTTTCCCTTTACCTGCACCATATAGCACCTATGAGCCAAGGCTCAGCAAGAAAACACAATATAGCATGATATAATATCAACAATGATCATAATAATCATTCAGGACTATCAGTCAAAAACAGATAGGTGACAGTCGCAAAAGTCACTAAAGTGGGTACAACCCCCTCTAGCTATGTGACGATAGCGTCACCAGGGCTTAACAGATAAGTGAACCTTTAATAGCTTAAACAGGATAGGTGCATGGTGATTAGTCACCAACATAACTTTCCTCATGACTCTAGAGTCATAACTATGGAACATCGTTCCCTAGCCATGTGACAATAGTCACCGGGGCCTCATGCCCTGGCTCTAAGTAACTAGTCTTAGACTAGCCAAGCGCTTATAAGTTTCATCGACCTTAGGGTTGGTCCAACATTAATGCCATAGAGCCATTCAATGCTGATATCAATTAGATCTAATCTTCATTTGGCCTTGCGTTCATGGCGCTATGCCATTTCTGACTCTTAGGTCAGTATCCCTGACTAGTCAATACATATACAAGTATACAACATTTGCTAGCATATAATATGCAATCCATGTCCACATTTATCAACCAACATGCCTCAATAACAATCACGCATGTCATATACATATACAGGATGTAGTTGTATCCATACACTATTTTCTTACCTCAGATTTGAGCTATAACGATAAAAAGAACGACCCTTGAGAACGATCAACATTTAGCCTTTTAGCGATCACCTAATCATAACCAAACACGGGACATCATTAATAATAATGATCAACACAGGTTTCCAAACCAATATCTAGCCTCCGGGAGATCAATCCAAACTAATCCAAGTAGTAGGAACACTCCCGAGGCCTATAACTAAGTTCCCGGGGTCAAAACGAGCAAACGGGGTGAGAACTGGGCAAGGGTTGTGGCCCTAGCACCTTGGTCCGCAGCCCCCAGAGTTTCCTGAAGTAAGGGCCTCGGTGCCATTCATCAATGGCCACGGCGCCCAACAGGTACAGAGAGACCCACCTGCTTCTTCAAAGCAGGGTCGTGGCACCCCAAGAACAGGGTCGCGGCCCCCAACTCTGGGCCATTCCCAAACGCATTTTTAACACTCCAAAGCCTCCAAAATCATACCTAAACATTACCCAATCATCAAATCAAAGTTTCCAAGCTTCCCAATACTCCAAAACCCTCAAAACCCAAGGCTCAATTGAACCAAAAACTCAACGATTTACAAAATCTAATTCAAAGCTTAGAAACTCGGAAAACTCAAAACTTAAATTTTGATTACCTTTGATTGGGTTTTTTTCTATCATACCCTTCGGTTAAGAAGCTTCTAATATTTCCTAGGATCGCTATGCCTCGATCCTCGCTTGATTCTGACTCCTAGAACTCGAGATTTCTTCGAAAAGGCTCGAACGGTAAAACGAACTAACGAAAGGGAGAACGAGAGGTTTTCTAACGTACGTTCGATCTGATAAGCTACTTCAAGCTTAAGTAACCTCAAATAAAACCTAGTGCTCGGGGTCCCGAAAACACCCCCGGGGACATTATAGTCAAAACCTCCAAAATTTCCTCCTGATCTCAAATATTCCCAATTTACCATCAAATAAACATTCCTATTACCCCAAAATTGACCTCGTTATGACAAAACCGCTAATCCATTATGTATGACCGTCTCATGCCGAATAGCTCAAATATATCTCCATAATAATGGAATCTCATTCACAAATCACATTACGCACCCAAATATACAATTATGCCCTAAACGAGCCAAATTACCAAAATATCACAATATTCAAATGTGGACCCACATGCATGCATATTACATCATATCATAATATAATTCACATATACATGCATATTATCATTTAATGGCTTAATTAAACAAGTATGGCCCTCCCGACCTACTAATCTCGCCATTAAACCATATCGGAGAATTCGGGGCATTACATTCAGGATCGGCACTGGTCGCGTATTACTGACCTGAGAGTCAGAAATGGCATAAGCGTCATGAACGCAGAGCCGATAAGAGATTAGATCTAATCGATATCAGCATTGAATGACTCTAGGAGCATTAATGCTGGACCGACCCGAAGGTCGATGAAAATTCTAAGCACTTGACTAGTCTAGGACAAGTTACTCAGAGCCAGGGCCAAAGGCCTAGGTGACTGTTTGTCACGTGGCTAAGGAGCGGAATCCCATGTTAGTGACTTGATAATTAGTCACTCATTTAAAGGTACTAACCCCCTGATAATGACTTGATGATTAGTCACTCGTTTAAAGGTACAAACCCCCTGTTAGTGACTTGTTGATCAGTCACTCGATCATTGTTTGAACTTATTTGCCTACTTTAATAGGGTTGTATTTGCTAGGCATGTGCCTTATGATTTGATGACATGTTATTACTGTTCATGAGCATATTAAGTTTTCTTGCTGGGCTTCAGCTCACGGGTGCTATGTGGTGCAGGTAAAGGCAAAATAAAGCTGGACCATCCTTGAGTTGGAGAGCTTAGGTGACGATGTGTACATATGCAGCTGCTCGACCGCCATGGCCGAGGTTGGAAGGAAAGGAACTAGGGTTAAACCCATTTTTGCCGCATAGATCGGCTGGTTGTAAATATTTTCTTATAATAAACCTTTAAATTATATTTCTGGGATCCCAATGTATATAATAAACGTTCTAATGAAACGTTATATCTTAACCAAAATTTTTAATCCCTAAACCGCTAATCATACTTCGTTACACGATTTTGGCCAAATGATTCAATTAGTGAGTTTAGCACTGTTTACAATGTACACCGTAACGGTCCCTGGAGTTTAGGGCATTATAATTACATTGTAACTTTCCCACCCAATCTAAATGCTCCTTACCTAACCTTCCTTCCTTCAGACAAAAAATCCTAGTACACACATCAGATTTAATTTTCCTAACAACAGTACAAACCATTGGCACCAAAAGATTCCAATAAGCTTCATACCAAGTTCTCCAGATGTGGTACACACTAGCACTAAGAGCACGACAGTACAATTTTCTTCTACAACAAGACTGCCCACTTCGTCTAACCCAGTTCAATATTCCACTCAGCTCATATCTATTAGATCCAATACTTAACCAACTCAGAATATGAAACATACACTGCTTACTAAACTGACATTCAAAGAATAAATGTCTATGAGACTCTTCCAATTGACCACAGATAACACAACAGGGGTCTTGTGCAATACCATATCTTGTGAGTCTATAACTAGACAGCACCATTTTCTTTAACACCAACCAGGTCACAAACTTGTGTTTAGAGATACCTAGCCTATCCCAAATGTGAGAGAACTTCCATCTTGTATATGTTTTATCCTTCAACAGCTTGTACACTTTAGCAATATTGTAGCTTGGCCAGCTTATTGCATTTTACATATAAACTTCCATTAACTCATTCTTAGTCTTGACCACTATTTTCCAGTACCAACTACTTGTGATTGGAGCTTTATAACTCCACCAATCATCCTCTTTTATGTACACAGTATGAACCCGTTTCACACATAAGTTGTCTTCCTTCTTAGCTATTGCCCAAATATATTTCCCTATAGCACAGGTATTCCAAAGACCAATATCTTTAAACCCAAGCCATCCCTGCTGCTTAGACTTACTAATCTTAGCCCAAGAAACTGTCCCAGAACCAGCCATAAAATATGTACCTTTCCATAAAAAGGCTATACAAATTTGATTGATTCTTGTAATCACACATCTTGGCAGAATAACCATTTAAGACCATAAAATATTGATTGAGAGCAAAATTGAGTTAATAAGCATACATCTCCTTGTAAACGAAAGGTTCATCGAGCTCCAACTCCTAATCCTTTTTACCATTTTATCAACCAAACACTCGCAATCAGCTTTAGTAATTCTTTTATTGCTAATTGTCATTCCTAAATATTTAAAGGGGAGGCTACTTCGAATAAAACATGTCATGTCAGTAATCTGAGCCCAATCCTCTCCCTGCAACCCCACACCATATATGGCAGACTTCTTTTTATTTGCTTGCAGTCCTGAACTCTCAGTAAACAGCTGAAAGCCTCTTAATAATACATATATAGCCTTGAAGTCTCCTCTACTAAACAGAAGCAAATCATCTGCGAAACAAAGATGAGTGAGTTTCAGACTTTCACACCTTGGATGATACTTGAAATCTTGTTGTTGAGCTACTTTAATTATTATTCTTGAAAGATACTCCATTCCAATTACAAACAACAATGGTGATGTTATCCAAAAAGCAGGCATGGGTGACGTGGCAGATGATTTTAACACGTGGCGGACACCTGGCAGAAGTTCTGTTCGACCATCGACCAGTGAGATTCCCCTGGCATAACATTTGGATTTTATATATGACTAGCATGGTCGTATACTCCATATATTTTGAGATAATCTTGTACAATTGTAATCATATCCGAGATTATCTCCCATGATCCATGATGATCCGATTATTTAGGAAAGAATATCTGTAACTAATTCGTTTAATCCTCCTTGAGCCTATAAATAGAGAGAAATAGCTCAAGGAAGGGACCTTTTGCTGATTTAAGTTCATACTTTACAAGAGAATTAGAGTTATTATCTTACGATTGTATTATTCATCTCTCCAAGGTCTGTGAAACTCGAAGAACCTTAGTTCTTTGATCACTCCTTTGCGATTCAATATCAATAATAACTTAAGTGGATGTAGGTCATTACCGATTCTTGGGGTCGAACCACTATAATATCTTTGTGTCGTTTACTGTTATTTCCATTAGGTCTGTTTCAATACCTTCTGTCACATCAAGTATTTGACTTCGCGTCAGTTGACCAAAATGAGGGTCAACATTCTGGTGCTTTCATTGAGAGTTGAACTCAAGGTTGTTGAAGCACTAATGGCAAAAACAACAAAGAAGACTGGGCAGGCAGCTGGCGCTGCACCATCTCAACCTCCTCCTCCGAACATGGCTGAAAATGAGCCACACTTGGAGTTTAATGAGGAGGAACTGGACTCCGAAACGCTAAGAAATTCCCTAGGGGTATTGCAAGATGAATTGGCCAACCTGAGGGCCAGTCAAGAAAGTGTTGCGGAGATTATGGCGCGACAGCAGCAAGAAATAGAGCGCCAGCACCAAGAGCTGAGTGAAAGACAGGCAGAGATAGACCGTCGTCAGAGGGAGGCCATGGCAGTCCTCGAAGCAGCCCTGCAATTGGCTAGGAATCAGGCTGCACCTACCTCACAGCCTGATCAACCATCGAATGGGCCACCTCAAAGGGGTCCTAATCCTAGCCCTCTGATCGAGCCAACGAGCCCTCAAAGGCTGTAGTAGCCACCAATGCCTCAGGATGATGTCCTACCAAGGGATCCTGAGATGCAACCTCCATCCCAGGCTGGTCGAGGCAATCCCCCACAGCCAAGGCAGAATAGGGCCAGGCAGCAACCCCGCAGTCCTAGACGCCAAGGAGGTGAAGAGCCGAACCCACCGAGCAGGGGACAGCGTCCTTCTAGCAACAGAAGGAACTTAGAGATAAGTTCTGCGGTCAGGGGGCCCCCACGACATGATAATGCACAGGGACCTACCGACCAGCGCAGGCCTCCCCCTAATGCTCGGGAAGCTCTAGCCCGAGGAAGAAACTGAGGGAACAGTTGGTCCCACCATAGCCAATCGAGGTTTAGAGATGGCTATGGCTACAATGAGGCCGACTCAGGCAGAAAGAATGCTGGTCGGAGAAATGAAGAGAGAGGTGGAGGCAGAAGCCCACCACCTAGAGAGGACCAACAAGCAAGATGTAATGCTGGGGGGCAGCCCAGGCAAAACAATGTCTTTAGCTGGCTCAGAGCCAGCGAGCAGCGGCGGAGAGACGACGACTTAAGGGATGTACTCAATGACCGACGAGAGCGGCACGACGAGTACATCCCCCCAGCGCCAAAGGCCCCGGCAATTCTTGAAGTCGTTCAGGCCCAAATAGATGCCCTGAACCAGGCAGTGCAATAGCTGGTCGGGGGAAGAACGTCCCACATCGAACACGACAGGAGAAGGGGCACTCCTTTCGTTCAAAGAATCGTCGTGGCAGAGACTCCCAGCAAGTTTAAAATGCCCACTCTGCCAAATTTTGATGGGTATGGTGACCCGGTATCTCATGTCAACAAATTTGATATACAAATGGACATTCAGAAGGTGTCCGAAGACGCTCGGTGCAGGGTCTTTCCTGCAACACTTGATGCTACACATGAGTGGTTCTTTAAGTTTCCTCCTGCAAGTATTGTATCTTGGGAGATGTTCGTAAAGGAATTTTATGGACAATTCTATGCGGGTCGTGTGCACCCAACTGAGGCAAACCAACTGGTCGAGATACGCCAGAATGAGGGGGAGCCTTTGAAGGAGTATATTCAGCGCCTCATGCGTGCTGCACAGGAGCTAAGACTATGGGCGATGAAGGCAAAATGATGGCCCTAACTACAGGAGTTAGGCGACATACGCCTCTCTGGAATAGCCTCAAGAAGCATGGGGTTAAAACTATCCAAGAGTTTTTAGATCAAGCTAAACGGTACATCAAGCTCGAGGACGTGATTGCCAACGAAGGCAAGTCGCTAGCAAAGTACAAGGGGCCCAAAAAAGATCCCGCCAAGGCCGCCAATGGGACAAAAACCAATTACAACGGCAAGGGCAACGGCAACAACAATGGCAAGAATGGGGGGAAGAGGCCCCATAATGAACCCTCTACTTCTGAGAGTAAGCGCGCTAAAGGCAACCGTTATGAACCAAGGTTAACCAACTACACCACCCTCATCGAGTCTCGAGCAGAGGTGTATCAGGCCACAAGTTCCAGTGTGCCTTATAAAAGACCCACTCCCATCCGAAAGGATATGTCAAAAAGAGATACGACCAAGTTCTGTCGTTTTCACAATGACTACGGACACGATACAAACGAGTGTAACCAGCTGAAGGATGAAATCGAGTTCCTTATTAGACAAGGACACTTGAAGAGATACGTATGGGTCTCGGGAGCTTCCCAAGGAGAGGCTCCAGGTGGCAACGAGCAGGCGCCTGCACGCCAACGCTCGCCACCGTTACAGCCTGACCTCGTGGCTGGCACCTTACTCACCATCTGCAGAGGCCCGTATCTCGCGGGAAACAGCGGAAAGGCAAGGGAACAATACGCTCGGACCCTACGCCACGACCAGGACATCGAGATGATGACTGTGGAGGATCGGTCATCAAAGAAGGCTCGGATAGAGGAAGGTGTAATAACCTTCTCTGATAGCAACGCCCAGCATGTCCAGTCCCCACATTCCGATCCGCTGGTCGTGGATGTTCAAATTGCCAACATGATGGTGACGAGAGTGTTGGTCGATACAGGAAGTTCAGTTAACATCTTGATAAATCTTCGCTGGAACGAATGAAGTTGTTCATTAAGGACTTGGAGCCCTGCAACCAAACAATTTATGGTTTCTCTGGTGAGGGACTCACCCCAACAGGGTCAATCAGTGTAATGACCCAACTACTCTAGACTTTGGATCATTAACGAAAACTATCCATAGACACTAATCCTTAATAAAACTTATAAGTGAAATGATCATAACTTTATTAAAAACTTGTAAAAATAAAGGTTAAACTTACATAAATTTTAAGTTAGGATATGGGATCCCATTGTTTTAAAATCAAAACATAACATAATTGTATTTAAAAGAGATTACATAAATAAGTGCGGAAAATACACATAAAACCATAAGTAAAGACTTCATCCTCGAATCGAAACTCTCGGCTCTTTGAATCCATTCCGCCTCAATACACATTCCCCAAGCTTACAAGAACATTTCCCGCCACTAAAGCTATTTTCCTACACATATAAACAAAAAGGAGTGAGCCTAATGCCCAGCAAGGAAAATCTAACATATAACCATATACATAAAATTCATAATGTAACATAAAACATATCATAACACTTATGTCACATACATACTATAATGACCATTATTACTTGGGGTCCCATAAACTAAACAAGTCATATGCCCATTAGATTAGTGGGGCTTGCTAGCTAAGCAAGTCATATGCCCATAATCTATTTGGGGCTTGTTAGTTGTATGGGTCATATGCCCAAGTCTACAAACATACTTAACATAGCATATTACATAACATAAAATCATAAGATAACATATAAAATCATATAACACATAAATCCTATCCTATTTTCCTTACCAAAATTACCGGGATATGAAAACTGATTTTGGGACTTTGGAACACTCCTAAAAACCATTTCTAATAGGGTGAGTATATTGAAGAAAAGGGATGAAAGTGATGAAGGAACTATACTATCAAAATATACTTACCAAAAACCTTGTGCTCAAGAACTTAGATTTCCTAACCAAGAATAAGAATAAGGTTAGAATACTGAGTAGAAGACTATGAGAATTTTTAAAGAAAATAATACAGAAATGGACTAGAGTTTGGGATACCTTGAGTTCTTCTATGATCAATCTAAACCTTGAACCGAAATGTGAATAGAACCTTACTTCCCAAGTGTTTGGTAAGCTTATAGTGATCAAGCTTATAATTCCCAACCCAAGTGTTTACACTCTCACACTAACCTAGCATCTTGCAGCCTCTGAACTTAGCTTAATAGATGAATAAATGGCTGGGTACTAGGTCCTATTTATAGAGTTTAGGAATGAAAAGATCTTCATTTAACTTGAATAAAAATAATGGCTTTTTAAGTGAAAATCATTTGAATTATCGTTCAGCAGAGGCTGAAGACTCGTTTAGAAAGATGATGGACTTATCAAGAGGTTAAGGATTTGAATGAGAACGTTTTTAAAAACTTTCAAAAATTCACTGCAGGAGGCGATATATCGCCCCTTGTAGGCGATATATCGCCTGGGCCAGTATGCCCGAGGCAATCGTGCGACGTTTCGTGTTTTTCGTATCCCCGTACTGCGATATATCGCCCCCTATAGCTGCGATATATCGGCATACGCTGAATATTTAAACACGAAATTACACATTTTTAGCTTAATTTGAATTGAATAAATAGCCTTGACTAAGCCCTCTAACGTTTTCAAAGCTGCTGACTGACCCTAGGATATTCAAATTTTAACCTTAATAAATTTATTCCTCAAAATACTTAATCATTATTAAACCTATACATGACATGTGCTATTATCTTATTGGGTCTTATCTAAACCATATAATATAATAAATATTACTCTCAATATCAGTCATATTAATCAAACCTTAGGTTAAAATTAATATTCCTAAACTATAGGTTAAACTTAGAAAATCTACAAGTGTTACTATGAGTGTCCAAAAAAATCCCGGTCTGAACCAAAAATCCAAAGTCATAAAGATAATACTATTATTACTATTATACTACTATCTAACTAGCTAAGTAAAGTTCTTTGGACTCTACAATCAGGCTTTCAGTAAAAGCAAGTACTGCGCCTGTTACCAGGACATTACTCACTACTTTCATAGTAGTTGATTGTCCTTCGGCCTACAATGATGTAATTGGAAGGCCCATACTAGTTGACCTTCGGGCGGGCACCTCTATATGGCACCTGGCCATGAAATTCCCAACAGACGCAGGGGTAAGACGCGTATTGGGAAACTAGAGAGAAGCACGGGAGTGCTACAATGCCTCAATCACCAAGGCCAAGAAAGGTCTGTCGAGGAGTGCTCCCCCAGAAAAGTTGCAGATGGCCATTGATTTACTAGCCCAATCAGGTGATGAAGTCACCAAATAGGGTGTTGCCCAAGGTGAGGATAGAGACTTAGATCCTCGCTTTGGGGATTTTGAAGAAGATGTAGGACCTGTCGAGGACATTGAGGAGGTCCAACTTGACAAAGAGTTTCCGACCAGGACTGTAAAGGTCGGCAAAAATTTAGAACCAGGAAGAACCACTGGTGGAGTTTTTTAGAAAGAACCAGGAAGTTTTCGCCTGGTCACATAAATACATGGCTGGGATAGACCCTGCAGTAATCAGCCATTTCCTGAACATCGACAAAAGCTTTCCACCCGTGCAACAGAAAAGAAGGTTTCTCAATAAAGACAGATCAAAAGCCTTAAAAGAAGAAGTTGAAAAACTAAAGGAGAATGGGTTCATCAGGGTGGCATTTTATCCATCGTGGGTCTCTAATCCAGTACTAGTTCCCAAGCCTAATGGTAAATGGCGAACCTGTGTGGATTTCACAGACCTTAATAAAGCCTGCCCTAAAGATTGCTTCCCACTCCCAAGGATCGACCAGCTGGTCGATGCAACTGCAGGACATGAGATCCTCTCTTTCATGGATGCATACTCAGGATACAATCAGATCAGTATGCACCCCCCTGACGAGGATCACACTAGCTTTCGGACCAATACAGGGCTATACTGTTACAAAGTAATGCCCTTCGGATTGAAAAACGCGGGTGCGACTTACCAGCGGCTAGTTAACCACATGTTTAAGGAGTTGATCGGAATAAACATGGAGGTATACGTTGATGACATGCTAGTTAAGTCAAAGAAGGCAGAAGGACATGTGAAGGATTTACAAGAGTGTTTCAATGATTTGAATAAATATCAAATGAAACTAAATCCTCTCAAGTGTTCTTTCGGAGTAGGATCAGGGAAGTTCTTGGGATTCATTGTCAATTCAAGGGGAATCAAAGCCAATCCCGAAAAGATCAAAGCCCTGATCGATATGAAATCGACAGTAAATATCAAAAATATACAAAGTTTGACTGGAAGAATCGCCGCGCTAAGTAGATTTATTTCAAAATCGACGGATAAATGCGTCCCTTTCTTTAATCTACTTAGGGGCAACAAGAAGTTCGAGTGGACGGAAGACTGCGAACAGGCTTTTCAAGCCTTAAAATCCCACATGGCGCAGCGTCCTATCTTATCAAAGCCTATAGATGGGGAAACTTTGTTCATTTACCTGGCGATCACAGAGTATGCTGCTAGTGCGGTGCTGGTGAGAGAAGAAGACGGCGTACAAAAAGTAGTGTATTATGTGAGCAAGAGGTTAGTCGGGGACGAATTAAGATATCCTCCCATTGAAAGACTAGCCTATTGCCTAATTTTGGCCTCACGGAAGTTATGTCCTTATTTCCAAGCCCATCCAATCGCAGTCTTGACTGATCAGCCCCTTCGACAAGTTTTGCAAAAGCCAGTAGCTGCTGGACGTTTATTGAAATGGGCAGTCGAACTCGGGCAGTTCGATATAACATACTCACCGTGAGCAGCAATAAAATTGTAATCATAGCCTGGTCGTATACTCCATATATTTTGAGATAATCTTGTACAATTGTAATCATATCTGAGATTATCTCCCATGATCCATGATGATCCGATTATTTAGGAAAGAATATCTGTAACTAATTCGTGTAATCCTCCTTGAACCTATAAATAGAGAGAAATAGCTCAAGGAAGGGACCTTTGGCTGATTTAAGTTCATACTTTACAAGAGAATTAGAGCTATTATCTTACGATTGTATTATTCATCTCTCTAAGGTCTGTGAAACTCGAAGAACCCTAGTTCTTTGATCACTCCTTTGAGATTCAATATCAATAATAGCTTAGGTGGGCGTAGGTCATTACCAATTCTTGGGGCCGAACCACTATAATATCTTTGTGTCATTTACTGTTCTTTCCATTAGGTCTGTTTCAA
Source organism: Humulus lupulus (assembly GCF_963169125.1). Taxonomy (NCBI): domain Eukaryota; kingdom Viridiplantae; phylum Streptophyta; class Magnoliopsida; order Rosales; family Cannabaceae; genus Humulus; species Humulus lupulus. The sequence goes on from NC_084797.1 coordinate 239,592,711, forward strand.
TACCTTCTGTCACATCAAGTATTTGACTCCGCGTTAGTTGACCAAAACGAGGGTCAACAGGTGACATTGGATCTCCTTGTCTTAAACCTCTCTTTGAGTGAATATAACCTATATGAGCCCCATTAATCATGAATGAAAATCATGAAGTAGTAACACAACTCATCACCAACTTTATAAACTTTAGAGGAAACTTAATAGCTATCATCATTTCTTGTCAAAAATTCCAATCCAAAGTGTCATAAGCTTTCTGAAGATCAATTTTTATCATACAAGCCGATCTAGCACTTTTCCTTCCATAACCTCTCACCAAATCTTGACAAATCATTATATTATGAGCTATATTTCTGCCTTGAACAAAGCCACTCTGATTTTCAAAGATAATTGAAGGAAGAATCTCTCTAAGCCTTGAACATATAAGCTTTGCAGCAATTTTGTAAACCACATTGCAACAAGCAATTGTTCTATATTCATTGACATTCTTTGGGCAGTTGGATTTGGGAATAAGAGTTAAAGTTGTTGTATTAATCTCCTTAAGAATCCTACCCGAATGAAGAAAAGATAGAATTTCCTAAACTAAATCCTTACCAGTAATATCCCATGTATGCTTGAAAAAAGCACTACTATACCCATATGGCCCCGACACCTTCTCATCTAGTATCGAAAAAAGGGCTGCTTTAACATCATCCTTAGTGTAAGCCTTCTGCAAAAACTCTGCCTGCTGCTCTGTAACCAACTTCCCTGTTTGCACCACTTTGGCCAGAACCGATCTCCTTCCTACTGAAATAGATCCCAATAATTCTTCATAAAACTCCTAAAAAGCCTGATTAACACCCTCTTGAGTGTCAATCCAATTACCTTTCATATCCCATATAGAGTAAATAGAATTCTACCTTCTAATACTACTATGGTAAACTTTTGTGTTTTTGTCCCCATTTTTCAACCACTCCATTTTCACCTTCTGTTTCAAGAAATGAATCAAATCCTGATGCGCTTACTGATAATCTTTCCTACAAATTATTTCATCATTCATCAACTGAACATTACCAGGGTCTTCTTTTATTTTTTCCTGAATCTCTATCATCTTCTTATACTTCTCAGTATCCTAAACAAACACACCCCCTTTACCCTCTTTATTCATCTTTGTTAATACTCCGCTTAGCCTTTTAATTTGCTAATCAAACAAAACATTGGAGTCCCTTTTACATCAACAATCCAGCTCTCTACCACCTTCCTATGAAAATCTTTATAGCTACTCCAGAAGTTGAAATATCTGAACGGTTTCCGAGTCTCCTTGACTGAAGAAAAATTCACCGAACATGGGCTATGATCAAAATCTCCTTCTTGGAAAAGAATAACCTCAGCATTAGCATAATTATCTAACAATTGCTCATTAGCCATAACACTGTCAATTTTGGCATATACACGGGCTCGGCCTTCTTGCTTATTATTCCAAGTAAAAAAAAGACCTTGAATACTTCACATCTACTAACTCGCAATGCTCCACACAATTTTGAAACAGAATCATTTCAGATCCATCTCCACGGTAAGTCAATCTCTCAGAAGGTGACAAAACTGAGTTGAAGTCCCCCTTGAGTTGAGTCAAGGGGTATTTAGAGCATTACCGGGTTATTGGGTAATGGGAATAAATATTTGGTGATAAATTGGGAGTTAGTATGATCAGGAGGAAATTATGGAGGTTTTGACTATTTTTCCCCCAGGAGTGTTTTCGGGACCCCGAGCGTTAGGTTTTGTTTGAGTCTACTTTAGCTTGAAGTAACCTTTTAAGAAATAAAAAGAACATTATGTACGTTCTCTCTCCCTCAAAGTTCCATTTTTGTCTCCCGATCGCATTTTTGAAGGTAACTTGAGTTCTAGGACTCGGATTCAAGCGAGGATCGAGGCATAGCGATCCTAGGAAAGATTAGAAGCTTATTAGTTGGAGGATTTAGTTGGAAACAACTCAATTGGAGGTAATTCAAGTTTTAAGTATTTAAAGTTTTTAAGCTTGAATTGGACTTTGTGTTTTGATGAGTTTTTGTTAGATTTGAAGCTTGGGTTCTATGGGTTTTGGATCATTGGAATGTTTGGGAACTTTGATTTTTGGATTTGGAAGTGTTTAGGTATGTTTTTAGAAGGTTTAGAATGGGAGAAAACGAGTTTATGGTTGGTTTCTGGGTGGGGGTCGCGGCCTGTTCTTGGGCGTCGCAGCCCAAGCTCGAAGAAGCTGGTGGAGGCATTTGGGTGTGCTGGGCACCGCGGCATTGGGTAGTGGGCACCGCGACACTGGGTAGTTGGCACCGTGGCCCTTGCTCCTGGTGTGGCTGGGGGCTGCGACTCAAGGTGCTAGGGTCGCAGCTCAGGCAGTGTTTTGGGGTCATTTGAGTGTTTTGAACTTGGGAACTCAAACCTCAGGCCTCGGGATCATTCCTACTACCCGGATTAGTTGGGTTTGATGTCTTGGAGACTAGGTCTTGGTTCCGGGATTGGTTTTAGAACCTGAACTCATTGGATCACCGTTTGTGGTTGTGACTAGGTTATCACTAGAGGCTTGGAATCGGGATCGTGCTTGTGGCTCGTTTATTGGTAACCTGTGCTTGGACCAAAGATAAGAAAACTGCACCCTATGTATATGACATGCATGGCTAATCTTGATGCATGTGGGATGTTTAAATATGACATGCATGCTTATTCTTGATGCATGTTGGATGATTAAAGGTGACATGCATGGTTATTGTTGAGGCATGTCAAGTGATTAAATGTGATGCATGTGTTGCACGAGAAATGTGTGATTAGGGCATGCTATGAATATTGAATATGAGATTGTTCAGAGCTTGAGTCTCTGTGTTCATATATGATCCTAATTATGCTAGCAATTGTTAAGTAAGCATGCTGAATGCCCTGTATTCAGATATATGACATATGATATATGTTTGGTAGCATTGTTTACTTGTGCATGGCCCTGATCATTCAGATTTGGCATTGGTCGTGTGTTACCGACCTGGGAGCCAGAAACGGCATAAGCGTCATGAACGCAGGGCCGATAAATGATTAGATCTAATCGATATCAGTGTTGAATGACTCTAGGAGCATTAATGCTGGACCGACCCTAAGGTCAATGAAAATTATAAGCGCTTGACTAGTCTAGGACTAGTTACTCAGAGCCAGGGCCAAAGGCCTAGGTGACTGTATGTCATGTGGCTATGGGGTGGAATCCCATGGTTGTGACTCTATAGTCATGCGGTAGGTTATATTGGTGACTAGTTCATCGAACACCTATCTTGTTTAAGCTAGTGAAATGATCACTTATCAATAAAGCCCCGTTGACCCTATCGTCACATGGCTAATGGGAACGAAACCCACCTTAGTGACTATTATAACTGTCACTCTTCTATTTGGGCTTAAAAGCCCTGGATGATTATTATGATCATCGGTTGATGTTGAATATTCATTATTATGTGAACTAATTTGCCTATTTGAATAGGGCTGTTTTTGCTAGGCATGTGCCTTATGATTTGATGACATGTTATTACTGTTCATGAGCATATTGAGTTTTCTTGCTGGGCTTCTCCTTGAGTTGGAGAGCTTAGGTGACGATATGTACATATGCAGCTGCTCGACCGCCACGGTCGAGGTTGGAAGGAGAGGAACTAGGGTTAAACCCAGTTTTGCCGCTTAGATCAACTGGTTGTAAATATCTTGTTGTAATAAACCTTTAAATTATATATTTTAGATCCCAATGTATACAGTAAACGTTCTAATGAAATGTTATATCTTAACCAAAAATTTTAATCCCTAAACCGCTAATCATAATTAGTTACACGTTTATGGCCAAATGACTCGATTATCGAGTTTAGCACTGTTAGCAATGTGCACCGTAACGGTCCCTGGAGTTTAGGGCGATACAGTCTTCTACCTCTATCTTGACACAATCAGACTCTATGTTCAAAATAGGTACAGTATTAGAATTACCTGAATTCCCCTTAGAGCCCGAGATGTCGCCTTTCATTTCTCCCAACTAGACAATGAGTGTCTGCTTGACCACCGATCTACGATCCAAATCTTCATTAACATGCTTTGTTCCTCTCCTTGAATCCATGGTAACCTTCAGCAAAGTTTCCTCCTCTTCTACTTCCGAACGATTAGCACCATATTCAACCTACTCCTCAAAATCAGTGGCCTCCACCCCAAGGACTTCAGCCATGATTTTACTTTCTTAACTGGATCTGTGGAGGAAGGGCCTCGTTTCTTCTTCCCAGGCGATTTCTTCTTCATTTTCGATCTCCCCGCCATAGCACCAGCTCAAGCTGAAGAGAGATTTTTTCAGATTTTGGATCTCTAAGTTTTTATATATATATAGAATATACTCATTTAATATTCCTATGGTTTAACGAAATACAGTTTTGATACACTATATTATCGATAATGATTATTCAGTACCCTATAATATGAAATATCGTACATACTTTAGTATTCTATGTTATTGATAATGGTCATTAAGAATCTTGCGATCTGAAAAATCAGTGTAAAATGATACTCTATTATTCATGAGAATATACCTATTTAATTTGTGACTAGATTTGAGCCTAAAATATCAAAGCATGAATAATTTCAAATTACAGAATACTCAATAATCATTATAAAAATATAATTTAATTATCAACTTTGTACTTAAGTTAAAACACAATACAACAAACTAGTATATTCTTTTTTTAAATAAAAATTATCAACATGCTCGTACATATAAACTATAGGAAAACTCCTCTTACAAATATGAAAGTAGGTTTCATATGACGTATTTTGTCAATATAAAACATATGAATGTATAAATAGAAATTAAAATATTTATATATATACACACGTCAACAAAGTTGGTTTGTGTCCATTTAATTTCGTAAGAGAAGCTTCTTTGATTTGACAGAAAAATGTATTTGTAGGGCCATTTTTGCAAGTTGAGCAACTAAATTTGTATAAGTTGGACTAATCATTGCTCTTTTTTGTCATTTTTCTAGATGAGAACTTGAAGAATTGCATCATACATACTATTGTCCATAACCAATGCTCAGAGCCACCACTCTTAATCCAGCTAAAGGGACCCTGGAATTGATAATGACATGTTTATAAAAGTTAATACATTAAAACAAATAATAATATGGCATTTTTCTAAATCAATTTTGTTATTGCTTTTTTCCTTTAAAAAGCCATTCCTTGGTGTTTGTTCTTATAAAAAACATGGATAATCCTTTGCAATCGATAGGAATCATTGTTTTGAAGCATATCACATTTATCCACATATTTCAAAAATGCCAAATTGCAAATTTGTATTTATTTTGAAATGTAGTTTGTTTTTGCATAAATATATAAGAAAATATCTGATGATCTTATCTCTTTTGAGTTGAAACATCAAACCAGCTAATATGAGCAGATGTGTTAGTTTGACCTAAAAGTGGGTTTTCATGTTTCATATATTATGAGAAAATTCTGTTTCGCTGCATGATATAGATATTTTTTTTTTAATGGATACTATTTATAAACAAGTACTAATAATTATGATAACGTAGCAATATAGTAACTTAGTATAGTAAGTCACTTACAGCTAAATATTTTTTTCTACATTAATTTTAAAATTTTTTTTGTCATAATTAATATTGTTTCCAATTAATGACAGACATTATCTATATTTAGAAATTGACATGCATTTAGAAAATAAAAAATTTACATTATTATATTTTCATAATAAATACATATTTTTAATTATTAACTCTTCCAAAAATTTGAAAAAATCAAAATTTATTTTTAGAAATATTAATTAACAACTATAAATATAAATCTTAATCCAATAATTAATATTAAAAAAATTATCCATAAACAGTGACGTATACACCCCATATATATATATATATATATCTTTATATATAAAAAGTTGATCATAATCACAACCATTAATGAGATAAAGGGACAGTGAAATATACTTTAAGATGTGTGTTCTTATCTTCTTGGAGTTGAAACATCAAACTAGGTAGCTAGTTGTGCACTTGTGACTCTAATTATAAAAATATTTAGACTACACATTAATTTCACCTTTTAATCTTTTATCATTGAAAATGACAAGATATATATCTTGGCCTGGGGTTTGACTTTTATAGATAAATCTACTTTATATTAGAATTAGATGATCTATAGATCTTACTTAATGATCAAAATTGAAAATACTAAAGTTCTTCAAAAGCTTAGAAAGGTTATCACTCCAAAAACAAAAAGTGTCATCAGTTTTCACAGAAGAACTCATTAATTAATTCTTCTTCTTCAATATTGCCCAAGATTCATAGCTCAGTTAAGACCACACCATATATGAAACAAAATTAATGGTTGAACAGTATATCACACTATTTATTAAGTGCAGGTTTTAAATATAAAATTGATGTATTTTTAATGTTATAATAATTATTTGTAGTGTATTAAATATTAATTTTATACAAAATAAAATAAAATTAACAAATTTAAATTATGATCAATTTAAAAGGGATAAGAGAATAATAAATGAGTAAAAGTGATTTAAAAAATCTTAGAAAAGAAAAGATGTTGAGATCTATTAAAGTTGAATTGCCACTTCGACCACAAAGAGGAAACCTTTCTTCATAAAAGATTGGTTTGTGTCAAGGCTTAAGGACTAAGGAAGCCCTCAAATGACATATCATAAGATATCTTTTTCTTATAAATTATATTTTTTTTAGAAATAAATATCTGGCAATGTGATGAGCACGAGAGAAGAGCTTATGAAAAGGAACCTTCTTTGAGGAAAGGACATTGAGAAAAAAGAGATTTATAGTCAAATTCACATCTCTAAATCAAGAATTTTATTTTGAGATAATTAACTTGTTCTTCAATATCTTAAATAGTAACTTAATCCAGTAACTGACTCAAATAAACTTAATTGTTGGATTTAGACCCAACACTACACACGACCTGTTTCTTTAGTATTATATAATATTATAATTGTATTGTATAAAAATTAGATATTGTATTATGGAATAGAGTACAAGGAAACGAAAGATGTATAAATACTTATATTTTTTATTTCTTTTTATGTTTTTTTATTATTTTAGTATTATTTTTAATAATTACCATTAAATGAGTGACTTTTTTACTTTATTATTTTATTAAAATTTTTAATTATCAACAATAAAATATAAACAAAAAATATTATTTTTTGTATATTTTCAATAAATATCAAATAAGTAGTAATGAAAAATTAATTTTTGTATCAACTTTTACAATTGTGCGTAGGAGCATAGTACTAAAAATTATGCAGGACGTGTGTATCGATTTGTTACTAGTTCAAAACAAGTTGTTACATGAATGACTAATTTTTTATGTACATAGAATGTAACATGTTTGAACCTTATTTTCAGCACGGTAAATTATTCAGAATTTTCTAAAAATTTGTAAGATACTCTGAATAATTACAATGTACACAATTATAAAAAAAAAATCACCAAAAATCCAAGCTAAAAATACTACGGGTGCAACAGTGTGCTCTTTTTAAGGGGTGCACCAAACTCTAAAGATTGACACTTTCTTTTCTTTGTCTATGGGAAATCGAGTTGGAATGGCGTGGATTTATATCAAAAGCTAATAATGCTCTGGAAAGTGGAAAGCTCTATGAGAAGTTGGAATTGTAACAAATATTGTTATGGAGTCCACCTTTGGAGAATCCACCAATATCAATATATATATATATATATATATATTGCTTTCCTACAAAAAAAGTGATAGATCCTTATTATCTTAATAATGACAGTAAATGTATACATATATGTATGAACTCCTCTCCTACTTTGTATATTCTATATTCCCTTTTTTCTTTATCTAAAATACTAATTATCATAATTATATAATAATTTCATGTTGACCTCTATTTTAGAAGAATCTCATCTCTCTTTCATGATTTAATGTATAGTTGATATTGGTGCCGTAGGTGATAAGATAATAAGAAAGAAGAGTTGTATGGAAAGGGGCACCGTACATGGAATTGTATTATTAGATTTATTGGAATTTATTCATTTAGTAACTTGTATTTTTGCATAGTATCATTTTGATACTCTTTTTTTTCAATAATACTGATATATTACCCTATATTTTTAAATCATGCATATTTGGTACCATATACTTAGATCTAATAGATAAAATTTTATCATTATGACAAAACTGTCATGAATTATATGTAATTAAGTAATTAAATTTGAATTTGGAACTCGTATAATTAAGAGTAATTTGATTAAATTGATAAAATTTTATTAATTAAATTTGATTCTATAGTACCAAATATATACAATTTCAAAATATACTGTACCAAATGAGCATTATTGTAAATACAAAATATCAAAATGATACTTTATAAAAACACAAGGTGTCAAATGGTTACGTACCCTACATTTATTGAAAACTCATACAAATTTTCCATCAATGCCCTAATTAAAAGGGTATGATTAACTTTTGACGTTAACACAATAATTCGGTTTATTATAATAAACTTAGTATTATTTTTCTAATAATAAAGTTTTATTGTCTACTTTTTTATACATATAATGTTCAAAATTTTCATATTTTTGCTCATACTCTAAGGCTACACAATATAAAATTTGTTGAATGAAATAAAAATTTTCCAAAAAAAAATTGGATGGTTGACTTTAAAGCATTGTTGTAAGACCATCACCAATGGGAAATATAAATATTGTGCTAAGTGTGCCACAAAAAAAAATATATGTGATATATTTGGCATAATTTTTAGCATTATATTCCAATGCACAATAGTAAAATCTAATGCAAAAATCAATCTTTCATTAATGTTCATTTAATATTTTATTGAAAATATACAAAAAAATAATAATTTTCATTTATATTTTATTGTAGTAAAGAAAGTAATAAAATAATATGGTAAAAATTCTATCATTTAATATTGATAGATAAGGATAATACTAAAATAATAAAAATGACAAAAAAGTAAATAAAAAATGTAATATTTATTATGATGCAAAATATCATTATGTTATATTCTATGCTAAATTTAGTACAAGTTTTAGCATATGCTAAATTTGTCACAACTTTTGGCACACTAATGGAGCAACTTTTATTTTTGTAAATATGAATATTTTAGCACTGTATCATTCGGTTATCCATTGGAGATGCTCTAAGGCCAACTACAACCATTAAATTCATTTTGGTGTTATTAGTGGGATTTTAACACGGTAGTTTTTTTTCAATTTCATGTTAGAATATTTATTTAAATGGTATATAAAATCAACTAATTGATTTAATATATCAAAGTCAATATTTTATATATTGACAAAATATTCTAATTAATGGTCAACATTATTTGTTATCTAATTTTGTTGTTACCCGATTTTTCATATTCCAACTGATTGAGAAAATATCACAATCTGTGGCAGAGACTTTGATGGTAGGTCTCACTCTATAAATATAGAGTGCCGGTCCCCAAGCTAACTGCTCATTCTGATTTTTCAGTAACTCCATCTAAAAGAGTTAGTGAGAGCTTGGAAGCCCGTGTACTCGTTCTAATTATTTTTCTTTTCTTTTGTAGATCTAAAGCTAGATCGAGGTTATCAATTGTAATGGTTGGAGGTATACAATATTCGATCCTCTTTTATATATGTTCATTCTATATATTAATTCCGCCTACATGTATATATGATTGTTTATATGCCTACATTCATTTTAATCTAACATTTGGTATCAGTCGCCTAATCTATATCTCTGTCTTGCTAATTTTATATGCATATATATATTTATTTGCTTTATATATGCCTTTATATTCATATTCATCTTCATATTTATATATATATATTGTTTTAGGGCCATATTCATAACTTTTTTTTTATTTTAATCGAGAGTTTTTAATGCCTCATATTTTTTGAATTTTTGTTTCGAAACTAATTTTCCACAGGAGTACCATTAGAAATCCTTCAGATTAATTTTTCTAATGATCTATGTTTCCAAATCAAATTTTGAGAATCCAAAATCAGTTTTGAAACCTTCATGTACCCGATAATGGCCAAAAGTTTTCTTTGATATTAAAGTCTGGTTTCTATTTGTTTTTTCAGCAATAAAACGCCATGAATCTCTTTAGACATTGTTTTAGATTCATTATGGGCGAAAATATATGAATTTGGATGTAAAAAACGTTGTTTTCCATTCGGGTTTTCATTCGGACCCGTTTATGGCCATATTTTTTTTTTGTATTTAAAGCTCCGATTTTAGTTGTTGTTTAATCAATATAATGCCATGGATCTCTTTATTTATTCATTTCCATGTGATCTGGGCTTTGAAACAAGTTTTTTGGTCGTCACAATGCATTTTTCCGACCGGGTTTCATTTCGGGTCACGTGACCTGTTTACAGAAGAACCGGGTCAAAACGACCCGGCTAAAGGATGAAGATGCATGCAACGACGTGTCGTTTGCCTCCTGCAGCCCGCTAAAAAATGACTCGTCGTTTTGACGAGTTATAGAGCATAAATCAGGGGAAACGACAAGGCATATTATATTTTTTTTTAATTAATGAAAAAATTCATAAAAATTCATAAAATCATTTTTTTTTTTTTTTGGATTTCATTATTTTCTTAATTTTAATGTTTATTTAGACAATAAATTTCTTTTTTAATACTTTTGCCAATTTAATTAAAACATATAATTTTGGTATATTATATATTTGGAAATCAATTAAAATGTGCAATTACTTGATTTTGGTGCATTTATTGAATGATATATTTTCATTATTCATCCAATATTAAGTAATTGTCTTTTAAGAATGTAATTACTTTTTACAATTAAGTTTGTGCAATTATTTTATTAATTCACCAAATCAGTAAATGATTTATTGTCTTATTTAGCATGATTTTTTGCCAGTAAGTATATATATATGTGGAATTATTGTATTTTCGTACATATAATTAATTATACTAATTTGTATGATTATTTTGTTCTTATTCATGCAAAATTTATTTTTAGTATAATTATCTTTAATTTTGTATGTATGCCTTTATAATTTTAAATACGTTGTATATTCCATAATTTTTCTAGATATATTTAGATTATATTCAAACATTAAGATATGTTGAATAATATTTAGCATATTAATATTCATAATTTATTCATAAAACATTCATAAAACATTTAGGGTGAATAAAATTATGAATAATTCATAAACAATTTTGTGGTTGACATAAGAACGCATGAAACTGAGACAAATGCTCAATCTAGAACGGTTTTTAATGATCTTCGGCCGACCACACTAGGAGCACTACTCTCTGTGATTGCCTATTATATTATAACGAAATTGTTCTTAGGTCTTCCTAGAGCCTAAAACATAATGTCTAGTGAACCATATAATTTTACATAATTAGGGAGTAGCCACACCATCTTTAATTATATAAAATTATATATTAATTTGAAAGGATCACATAATGGACATAAATTGTGATTAATTAAATAGATATAATAATTTTACCCCACAGGAATTTTATTATATTTATATAATTAATTAGGATAATATATTAAATTAATTTTCTTAATTTACCCACAGAAGTTATGATAATTAATTTAATAGTTTTGTCATAAATTTTAATAAAGATAGAAGTATCAAACCTTACTTTATCCCAAATAATTCGTTTGAATAATCTATCATCATTTACATCCAATTTTATTAAATTAAAAATTTAGCCCACATGCAATTTTTGTTTAATAAAATTTCATCATTCAGCATGTTATACATTGGTAAAACATGACTTCTTTAAGCCTCAATCTTCAACATCTAAGTTTGTAATCCTATTCATGGAGCTTCTTCACCATCCTCTAGTTTCGCTGAAATCCTTACCGAAATTCCTGAGCTTAGGGGTGATAATTTCAAAATTTGGAAGGAACGAGTTCTTCTTCATTTAGGCTGCGCCGACATGGACTACGCAATAAGGAAGGACGAACCTGCTGCAATCACTGCGACTAGCACTGCTGCTCAGATCGCACTAAATGAAAAATGGGAGTGGTCCAATCGCCTCAGCATCATGTTCATCATGTCCAAGATCCCTCTGGGAATGCGTGGATCGGTGGAGCAACCTGAGAAAGTCAAAGAATTGATCAAACTGATCGATGAGCAGTTCGACACTTCGGACAAACCACTTTACAACAACCTCATCCACCAGTTCTCATCCACAAAACTCACTGGTGTCAAAGGAGTTAGAGAACATATTTCAAAGATGAGGGACATTTCTGCTCAACTGAAGAAACTCGATGTAGTTATTCTTGAAACCTTCCTGGTCCACTATATCCTTAACCATCTTCCACCTCAATACGGGCCTTTCAAAATTTCCTACAACACACATAAGGACAAATGGAGTATCAATGAACTGATAACCATGTGTGCTCAAGAAAAAGCAAGGCTCCTGCAGGAACAAGGTGAAAGTGCTCACATGGCCACCCAAGGCAAGAAACGCAAACCATTCAAGAAGGACAAGGGGAAAAATAAAGCGCCTTCCCAAGGCGATATAAAGAATGATTCCATCAAGTGTTTCTTCTGCAACAAGAAGGGACATGCGAAAAAGGAATGCGCCAAGTTCAAGAAATGGATGGACGACAAAGGTAATCCAATTTCCTTCGTATGTTATGAATGTAATATGGCTAACGTTAATATTAACACATGGTGGATTGATTCTGGATCAACAATTCACATTTCAAATTCCTTGCAGTGTTTACAAAACCTAAGGATGCCAGTGGGAAGTGAGCAAAGCATCTTATCCGGAAACAAGATGGGCTCACATGTGGAGGCTATTGGAACGTGCCATTTAGTTTTAAGTAGCAGTTTTGTTTTAAAGTTAGAAAAGACATTTTATGTACCAAGTTTCTCTAGAAACTTGATTTCCGTTTCAAGACTTGTTCCTTTTGGTTTTTCCTTTACATTTTCAAAAAAATATTTTAATTTATATAATAAATCTGAATGAGTTGGAAATGGTATTTTGTCTAATGGTCTTTACTACCTTAATTTACAAAACAATACCGCTTATAATACTGTGCACGTTCACGCTGGCATTAAAAGATGTGTTATGAATGATAATTCCTCTACATTATGGCACCGGAGATTGAGACATATCTCCATTGATAGAATTAGAAGGTTAGTAAAAGATGGGGTACTCAATACCTTAGATTTTACTGATTTTAATACTTGTGTGGATTGCATTAAGGGAAAGCATACCTCCAAGTCTAAGAAAAGTGGTGTCCATAGGAGTTCCGACCTATTAGAAATCATATATACTGATATATGTAGTCCAGACATGGACTCATATGGTCAGAAATACTTCATCTTTTTCATCGATGATTACTCACGCTACATGTATATCTACTTACTTCATAACAAAAGCGAAGCGTTAGATGTCTTTAAGATATTTAAAGCTGAAGTAGAGAAACAATGCAACAAGCAAATTAAGATAGTGAGATCAGATAGAGGTGGAGAATATTATGGTAGATACACTGAAGATGGACAAGCACCTGGTCCTTTTGCAAAGTTTCTTCAAGAAAATGGGATTGTTGCCCAATATACCATGCCCGGTACACCCGAGTAAAATGGTGTTGCAGAAAGGAGAAACTGAACATTGATGGACATGGTGCGAAGTATGCTTAGCATCAACCCTAAACTTCCTAAATCCTTGTGGACTGAAGCTCTAAAGACATCTGTATACATATTAAATCGAGTTCCAACCAAGGCAGTCTCAAAAACTCCTTTTGAATTATGGAAAGGTTGGAAACCGAGTTTGCAACATGTACGCATTTGGGGATGCCCATCTGAAGTTAGGGTATACAATCCACAAGAAAAGAAACTGGACCCAAGGACCATAAGTGGATACTTTATTGGTTATGCTGAAAGGTCTAAATGTTATAAGTTTTATTGTCCATCTCGTAGCACTAGGATTGTGGAATCAAGGAATGCAAAATTTCTTGAAAATGCATTGATCAGTGGGAGTGATCAATCCAAGGACTTAGGTTCTGAGAAAGATCCTTCAGAACCCTCAACCTCAAGAGCAAGATTGATTATGGTTGATAACACCCCTGCAGTCCAAATGGATGTTGAACCACCACAGCCAATTGTTGAAGATCCACAAGTCAATGATGAAGTTCAAATGGATCAAGTTGTTCAAGAGTTGCCTATAATTGTTGAACAACAAGTTGAACCACCCACTCCTCAAGAGCCTGCTGGTGTAGCCTTAAGAAGATCCACTAGGACAACAAAATCGGTGATACCTAGTGACTACATTGTGTATTTGCAAGAATCTGACTACAATATTGGAGCCGAAGATGATCTAGAAACGTTTTCACAAGCTATGAATAGCAAAGAATCAGAACTGTGGTACAATGCCATGAACGAAGAAATGAATTCTATGAAGAGCAATGGATTCTGGGATCTTGTTGAGTTGCCTAATGGGGCGAGGGCTATTAGGTGTAAATGGGTCTTCAAAACAAAGAAAGACTCATTAGGCAACATTGAGAGACACAAAGCGAGACTCGTTGCTAAGGGGTTCACTCAAAAAGAAGGAATTGACTACACGGAAACCTTTTCTCCGGTATCTAAGAAAGATTCCCTCAGAGTTATCCTAGCATTAGTTGCTCATTTCGATTTAGAGCTGCAGCAGATGGAAGTGAAAACTGCCTTCCTAAATGGTGACCTAGAGGAGGAGGTATACATGAAACAACTAGAAGGATTTTCCTCTAGTGATGGTGAGCATTTGGTGTGCAAGCTTAAGATGTAACGACCCAAATTAGCTATTAAGGCTTAAGGGCCTTGATTAGTGTGCCAGGAGGGCAGGTTGGGATTTATGTGTGATTTTATGAGTTAAATGCAAGGCTATGATTTAAAGCATGTTATTTGGCTATTTGTTTAACTGAGATGCATGGCTATGTTTACTAGTATGCATGTAGGCCCGGATCGTGTTAGAAGGGCGTAATTGTAATTTTGGCCATGTTGGACATAACTGTGTTGGTATGTGATAATTGTATTCTGTGAATTGTACCACGTGGGTGTGGTTTTATTATTGTGATGCACATGCCGAGACGGTCCTAGAGAGCTAGTTAACTTAAGAGTCACAGCGGGATTTCTATACCCGGCTTGAGAGGAGCCTAGGGGTACTTTGGGAATTTTATGGTTAAGTTGAGATTTAGCGGGTAATGGTTATTGGAGATTTAGTAACCTGGGTAACCATTAGTTACTGCTGTGAGTAACAAGTTTTAAGGTAAAAAGTGATAGAATTGGAATGAAGTGTAATGACTTAAGTGCCCTTTGAGGTTTAGCCAAGGAGGATTAGTAGGAAAGGGTAAAATGGTCTTTTGGCAAGGGTTATAGACAAAATTCAGCTGGGATTTAGGGGGGTTCGGTTTGGGCATTTATGTCACTTGAGGCTTGATAGAAATTGAAGAGAAGAAAGAGAAGGAGAAAGAAGGTTAGGGCAAGAAGAAGAAGAGAAGGAGAAGTGGGAGTCTAGGAGGAGATCAAGGACTTTGTGTGGGTTCTCCACTTTTGGTAAGGATCTTGTGCATATTTTATGTTGATTTCTGTTTTAACTTGTGAATCTAAAGCTTGAGTTAGTGTGTTTGAGTTTTTGGTTTGAGTTGCTGAAAATAGGAATCAAGGGGTGGATTCTTGAGTGTGTTGATGTTTTGGTCTTGTATCTAGTGCCTATAGGTTGTTAAGTTGTTCATATGAAGCTTGGAATTGAGTTTTGGGGTTTGGGTATTGGTTTGGTATGATTTAGGAAGGTTTTAGCTCGGAGAAAACGCAAGAGAAAACCCAGATTTTCTGGGTTCGCGTATGAGCGCCGCGGCGCGAGGTTGCATCAGGAGGAGGCCAAGTCGCTGGGCACCGCGGCCCTTGAAGGGAGTGCCGCGGCCCTAAGCCAATTTTGACACCCAAAATTCTGGTTTTTAGGGCTTATTCCCGGGGACTCGGGGGTTGGTTCCGATGTATCGTTTTAGGGAAATAGAGGTTCTGAGAGTGCAGGATTGGTCCCGGGAAGTGGTTTTGGGTTGGTTAGTATTAAAAGTGTTGTATGTGTGTTGTGACTAGGATTTCGAGGAGGCTCGTGCTAGAGGACCGTGCTTGTGGCCTTGGTGCATCGGAAAGCTCGGGAAGCAGGTAAGAAAACTATATCACCCGTAGGATGGGGCGTGGGCCCATAGTGTGATTGCGGGGCACGGCCCTATATTGCATGATGAGATGATTGCGGGGCATGGCCCTATATTGCATTACATGTTAGGGTGTAGACTTAATGAATTAATATTTATTGGAATGTTGTTGTGTTATGCTATATGTGTGATTATAGTAAATTGAACGGCAAGGGCCGAGAATGGCATAGGCCGGGTACGGCAACGGGGCCGAAAGTAACACCTAGCACATGGGATGCTATAGTCAGGGTGGGACCCAAGGGATACATGAGTTATCCTCGCGGTGAGAACCGATACCCCAGGGCTTTGGTAAGGTTTCTGGGGCGACATGGCCGTGTTTGCTTAGTCTAATGATTGACTTGTTTATTTGTGGATTATCTGTTATGATAAACTGTATACATTGCATATGTTATGTTCTGCATGAGTTTTCTTGCTGGGCTTCGGCTCACGGGTGCTCTGTGTTGCAGGTAAGGGCAATGACTGAGTCAACCAACCATGAGTACGGAGAGCGTGAAGCGACGTGTACATGTTTGGCCTGCCCGACTGCTTTGGTTGGGGGTTTATTTGAAAATGGCTGTAATAATCTATGATTTTGTAACCGATCAACTGTAAACTTATTTCAAGATGTAAATAGTTTTCAAACCTTATTTTGGGATCCCAATTGTCTAATACTAGAAGTTTTTATTGAGTCAACGCATTTTCAAAGATTACAGCCTTAACTTTTATTAGTCACACTTTTGCTTCAAAACCTCGGTTAGCGAGTTCATTGCACTGTTTTGTCTTAAAACTCACTTAGTAACGGCTCTAAGGAAGTAGGGCGTTACATAAGAAGTCCATCTATGGTTTAAAACAAGCGTCTCCCCAATGGTATTTAAAATTCCATGATGTCATCTCTTCTTTTTGGATTTGAAGAGAATGTCATGGATCAATGTATATACCAGAAGGTCAGTGGGAGTAAGATTTGTTTTCTTGTTTTATATGTGGACGATATTCTTCTTGCAACCAATGATAAGGGCATGCTACATGAGGTGAAGCAATTTCTCTCAAAGAACTTTGAGATGAAGGATATGGGTGATGCATCTTATGTCATTGGCATTAAGATCCATCGAGATAGATTCAAAGGTATCTTAGGTCTATCTCAAGAAACCTACATTAACAAAGTTTTAGAGAGATTTCGGATGAAGGATTGTCCACCAAGTGTTGCTCCTATCGTTAAGGGTGATAAATTATATTTGAGCCAGTGTCCAAAGAATGATTTTGAAAAGGAAGAAATGAAGAACATCCCATATGCTTCTGCTGTTGGAAGTTTGATGTATGCTCAGGTGTGCACACGACCCGACATTGCCTTTGCTGTCGGAATGCTAGGAAGATTTCAGAGTAACCCGGGATTAGACCACTGGAAAGCTGCAAAGAAAGTTATGAGGTATCTTCAGGGTACTAAGGATTACAAACTCATGTTCAGAAGAACCGACAACCTAGAAGTAGTTGGCTACTCAGATTCAGACTTTGCTGGTTGTACTGATTCACGTAAATCAACTTCTGGTTACGTGTTTATGTTTGCCGGTGGAGCTATATCATGGAGGAGTAACAAACAGACATTGACTGCTACTTCTACTATGGAAGCCGAGTTCGTTTCGTGTTTTGAGGCTACATCACATGGTGTATGGCTAAAGAGTTTCATTTCAGGCCTTAGAGTTGTAGATTCTATATCTAGGCCATTGAGAATGTTCTGCGACAATTCAGTTGCTGTATTCATGGCTAAGAACAACAAGAGTGGTAGTCGAAGCAAGCACATCGACATCAAGTACTTTGCCGTGAGAGAACGTGTTAAAGAAAATAAAGTGGTCATTCAACATATTAGCACTGAATTGATGATTTCTGATCCTATGACGAAAGGCTTGCCACCTCATAAATTCAAGGATCATGTAGTGAACATGGGACTTGGTTCCCTTATGTAAATTTATTGTACAAACTGAAGTTATTATCAATGAAACTCTTATTTTGATGTTTTCTCATATTTATGCGCATCTTAATTTTATTTGAGAAAATTTTATCTTCATAGGACCTGAATAAACATAAGGTTTGTTCGTTTAAGTACATAGCCACATAAATTACATTGTTATGTAATAAATATATTGTAATACATGGAAGATAATACTCGTCATAAAAAGAGGACCTATCGCCATGATTCATGTGTTTATTATCTAACAGGGATGATCGTCGGGCTTAAGTAATACATTAATTTAAATGCTGACCAAGTGGGAGAATGTTATAATATTTATTTAAATGGTATGTAAAATCAACTAATTGATTTAATATATCAAAGTCAATATTTTATTTATTGACAAAATATTCTAATTAATGGTCAACATTATTTGTTATCTGATTTTGTTGTTACCCGATTTTTCATATTCCAACTGATTGAGAAAATATCTTAATCTGTGGCAGAGACTTTGATGGTAGGTTTCACTCTATAAATATAGAGTACCGGTCCCCAAGCTCACTGCTCATTCTGACTTTCAGTAACTCCATCTAAAAGAGTTAGTGAGAACTTGGAAGCCCGTGTACTCGTTGTAATTATTTTTCTTTTCTTTGGTAGATCTAAAGCTAGATCGAGGTTATCAATTGCAATGGTTGGAGGTATACAATATTCGATCCTCTTTTATATATGTTAATTCTATATATTAATTCCACCTACATGTATATATGATTTTTTATATGCCTACATTCATTTTAATCTTACATTATTATATCATAATCATTATTATATATATTTAGCAAATATTACTGTAATATTCCACCAAAACGTTGATAAGTCTATCATGCCATTGGAATAGAATTGTTGTAAATTTCACATCAAAATGCATATGTGTTGTGCTGTTGGATATGCTCTAATGCACTATTCTTGTCCAATACTCTAAAATGACATATTACTATTGGTGTCATTTAATATTAAATCTCACATATTTTAATTTTAAATTAATATAATTAAAATATGTGAGATTACCTTACATAAAGTGTTAGACACCTAAGGTGTTCTTTGAGGTTTCTCTTTAACTTTAGGGTAGAATATTTAACCAAAACAAGACTTCAATAAGTAACTAGCTATACATATAGATGGATTTCATCAACCAAGGGAAAATTACTGTAACAATCTCTATATCTATGTGAGCTTAGATTGATGATAATTAAATTGTTTGACACATTAATTAATGTGCCACCAAATACATGCTCACAAATGTTTCCTTCCTGGATATTATTATTGATCTGAAAAGTTTTGGGATGTTTATTTTATACTATAATTAAATAAATATACCTACCCACTTATACTTTTTTTATTTTAAAAATTCGGGGTGCCTCTAAATATATAATTTTTATTTTGAAGGAAATATTTATATATATATGATAAATTAAGCATGAAGAGTTCGAATTGGAAACCATAATCGCTTAATTTTTTAATCTTATTATGATTAATTTTGCCAATGATACCTACTTATATGAATTTTTCCAGAATCGCTTAATTTTTTAATCTTATTATGTTAAAAATAAATTAATTATCAATTTTCATTAATTTTTAATAGTGTATACTGTTTTAAATAATACGAAATACATGATTATCGATTTTCCACTTAAAATATATATAGATGATGAGTATTGGATGTTCATCATCATGATTAGTGACGTAGTCAGGACTAAAACTAAATATAGATGGACCAAAAGAAAAATTTAATAAAATATATAAATAATTTTTTTTTCAATTTTTGAGGGAGTAATATATATTTTTACATATATTTATATATTTTTTTCAAAATGACAATACATATGGAGAAAAAAAAAGTTAGGGGAGCTATGCCCACTCGAGTCCCCTAGCTCCATCATCGATCGTGATTGTATGTTTATTTTATAATAATTTGGTTTGATCACGTAATACCGTAAAAATTATTTAGGTATTTCAATTTATTTATGTATTATATATTCTAAAAAATTTGGATGAATAGCAAATTTATTTTATTTATTTTTTACTAAAATATGATTTTATATATAAATGAGAATTAATTATATGGTGAAATAATTTTTTAAAGGATCGTAGGTAAATTATTAAATGTTAATGGTATACAAAGATAGGACATTTTTATGTTGCTGTTTCGTGAATATTTTTTAGTACGAGTTTTTTTATTATTGTATTTATTGGAGTTATTTAGAATTTTTGTAAAATTTCTTAAAATTTTGAATCAATTACCATGGTGAAAAATAAATTTGAACAGCATATGAATAATTGATTCCATTCTTGTAAGATGAATGATGAATTATTGTATTTCACCATTAATTCCAAGCAATATTATAATTGTTACATAGTACACTATCGTTCTCATATATATACGTATAAATATACGTATTATAAATTTATGATGGATCGATGTGTTTATATATATTATTGTACATTTTTTTTTCCTCAGAATTGGTGTACTTTTCGTTAATAAAATTCATCGTCAACAAAAAAGAAAAGCTAATCAAATAAATAAATGCCATTGAAATGAGTTTGATCAATATAAAGATTGAGAAGAAAATCGATACTCTTTGAAAATTCAGGTGATTAGCTGGTTAGTTGGTTCTTAATGGTTGACCACCGTTTTGCGTTGACTATTGACAGTAAACAGTTTACAGTTTTAAACTATTTTAGTCTATTAGCGCCGCCTTCAAAGCTTATTAATTTCCTTCTTAAGAAAAATAACTACTCCAACAACATATATTATATATTGCTAAATTACTTTAATAATATTATAAATTAAAAGGAAATCGGTACCAAAAAGACACTATATATAGGTGTTGTTTGGATTTTGAATTTTAAAAAGGAAAAAAATAAAATTCAAAAATTCCATTTTCTCATATTTTAAATGAATTAATAAATTAAGAGTTTTTTTTCTAAAAAAATTGAAACTGAAATATAGTATAATTTTTTAAAATATACAACAAATATAAATATCTAAAAAATATATTAAAAAAAGTCTCTAATAATCTAGAAAGAAATACAAAATAAAATATTATTGGTATATATTTTAATGTATGTGTAAAGCTTGTTATGAAAAGGAAGACATATAGTGCTTCTCTTATTTGGAACTCAATGAAGGCCAAGTCTTAAAGCAAAAGACATTTCCAATAAGAAAACTAGTCGTGGGGATTGTTAAAACGGCGACCCTTTTCAACTTTTGTGAAAAAAAAATAAAAAAATTCTAGTCTTTGCCCTTGTGCTAAAATGACATTTATGAATATTCAAAATTAATTTATGATTAGTAACAAAATCTCAATATTTAATATTACAAGTCAAACTTTATAATTCCCAAAATATTTTTAGTCTCAAAATGAATCTTATTAACACCATGCAAGACCTAGTACATGGTAACGTAAACAAATTTAAACTCACACCGATAAATATGGTAACTTTAAACTCAAAAATAGCAACTAAATTTGAAGGAATATAATTACTCATTTATTATTACTTACCCTAATGTAATTCTTAAAGTAACCAAAAAAATGATGATGAAACATTATAATATATATAGCTAATTGTTATTTCCCATTTTATTACTTCTAGATATTTAGCATAGATTTTTTTTTAGATAAAGACATATATAATCAAGAAAAATCAACTGTTACAAATAAACATCATATTCGACAAGGACAAGACTGAGTCTGAAGACATTCAAATTACAAAAATAATAAATGCATTGGCCAAACTATTATTATTATTATTATGAGATGATATTATTATTATTATTATTACCCTTTAGAGAAATACTAAGGGGTAATACGGTTGCTCAACAATATAAGGAGGTGACATATTTTTATTGGTACAATTTAATATTAGATCCCACATATTTGAATTTAATAAGCATATTTGAATTTAATAAGTATTATAAAGTACTGCTAACTAACTATAAAGTATCAACTCATGTAGTAAAGTATCAACTCATGTAGTGTAGTTCAATTTAAAGTAGCAAATATCAACATTCTTATAATTATTTGATGATATTTTCCTATTGATGATATTTTCCTATTTTTGTCTTTTTATTTTATTTGCTTCTGTTTATTAAGAAATAAATAGCCACGTGGCTGCCAAAAGTACAAAACCAGAAATCCGACACGCCCACATGGCAAGACCAATCCCAGTTGTACTTTTTTTCACCCTAACGAGTCCCATTTTCGAATCAAATATTTCAACGCGGTTGTTTTTAGACACAAGCACTCACTCACAACGTTACCCCCAAAACCCCACTATATATATAAACCCCTTTATTACACTTTTATTCAATCAGATCAGATCAGATCACATTAACGCAGCCGTTAAAGCCAAACACTTTCCCAAATTTTCCCATCGGATTTTCCATTTTCTTTCTCGCTTCCCAAACAAACAGCAATGGCGGAAGAAAGCCAGTCGTGGCCGTTGGCACCCAACCGAATCCACCACCGGAGCGACGAAGAGAACCCGGCTTTCAAAGCCATACGAAAAGAGCGGAGCAACAAGTGCTTCATCTACGTCTTCGCCACCATCGTCGCTCTGGGTTTAGTTTTACTCGTTTTCTCCCTAATCGTTCTCCGACCAAAATCTCCCGACGTTAAAATCAGATCCGTCACCGTTAAAAGCCTCCACTACGCAACCTCGCCGTGGCCTTCTGTTAACGCGACTCTGGTGGCGGAGCTCTCGATCAAGAATCCTAACTTCGGACCTTACAGTTTCGACGCAAGCTCGGCGAGGATCCTCTACGGCGGTCAGAAAATCGGCGAGCGGCGGTTCACGAAGGGCCGGACGGCAACCAAAGGGACGAGTAGGTTCAGTGTGACGATGGATGTTCGGTCGAGTAGGCTTCCTGAAGGAGCTAATAATATGACGAGTGATTTGAACAATGGAGTTTTCAAGATCAGTAGCTATGCGAGAATCTCTGGTAAAGTTCAGTTGATTAAGATTATCAATAACAGGAAGACGCGTGAGATGAAGTGTTCTATGACTCTGGTTTTGAAAACCAAGAGAATCAAGGATTTAAGATGTTAATTAAGATTGAGATTATGATTAAGATTACGAGGTTTCTTTTTTTGTATATTTAAAATTTTTGTTTTGGGTTTATTTTGATTATTAATTTGATGTTAATACGAGTCGTTTTTCTTTTTCTTTTTTTTTTTGTATTAATATTTTATTTGTTTGAGAATGTAGTGTGTACATAAATATTTGTTTATTTATTT
Source organism: Humulus lupulus (assembly GCF_963169125.1). Lineage (NCBI taxonomy): Eukaryota > Viridiplantae > Streptophyta > Magnoliopsida > Rosales > Cannabaceae > Humulus > Humulus lupulus. The sequence continues at coordinate 239,616,160 of NC_084797.1, forward strand.
TGAGAAAACCAAAAAGACACTTTTGTTATATTTTGTATTATTTGCTTGGCTTCATACTAATTAACAGCTTGGCTTAATGATGAATTAATGTACTTTTTTGACATTCCAGCTCTATGATATGTAGAAAATGAATTATTTCAAATTAACAGCTTGCATTTGGAAAATAAATTATAATTATAAATACACCTAGGTTGTCCTAGGTATATGGAAAAAAGTATTATGTGTTTGAATTTTGAAATGAGTACTTTAGAGACATTTCTTTTTTGTTGATTATTTTTTTATTATGAAATCTGGGCCGGTGGATTAATTTAGTAATAGTTGTAAACCAGTACAGCATTGAAGTGTGAATTTTAAATTAAAATAAAATTACTTTTGTTGCTAATGATGATGAGAGTCACTACTCACAACCAATTAATTAAGTGTTCGTAGTTGAATGTTGGTCATGGGTCATAAATAGAATATTAAACAATATAATACCAATAATAATAATATTAAATATGTGTATGGATTTATACTTTTTAGATAATGTATTTTGACTCATTATCTGTTTGGACTCTGTGTTTTGATAAATTATTTTTTGGACTCTGTGTTTTGTAAAATTGTTCAAATAGACCCCTGTACCTGATTTTGATGAACAAAAAATTGAATATAACAACACAGTTTTTAGGCCGAATGACTGTATTTTTATTTTGAGTTGTTAGTTTGATTAATTATTTGTAATTTTAGTTCTAAAAACTTTTATCAAAATCGGATTTAGAGGTCTATTTGAACTAGTTTAGAAAATACAGGGTCCAAAAAATAATTTATCAAAACACATATTTAATTAAGTAATGAGACAAAACATACGATACTCATTTAAATATTTGTATTCAGTTAATAAATCATATAGTTTTTTATTTAATTAAGTAGAAATTTGAAAATTAAACATAAAATGTGTTTGATAACTCAATTTTTATTTATTATTATTTTAAATTTTAAAATTGATTAAATTTTGAAAATAAAAAAATTTCACTTTCAAATTTTTTTTAAACAGTTTTCATTTTTTCCTTACATTTATTTTCTTATCTTCTTCAAATCAACACCTTTAAACAAAAAATAAAAATAAAAGTTATCAAACACCTTTATTATTATTTTTTTAAAAAACAAAAAACAAAAATAGTTACCAAACATATTTTTATTTTTTAAAAATAAAAAAACATAAATTAAATAATATTTCTATTTTCGTGTTTAAAAAATTAAAAAACAAAATTGTACCAAACGGGGCATAACAGACCTTCCTTTTGTTTCTTCTTTTACTTGGTCGCTTTGGACTTGTTGGGCCTACCAAGAGATCGGCCCAGCCCAAAAATTTTAAAAAGCCCAAATTCTAGCGAAGGAACATACCTGACCCTGCATCCAACATGGGGACATAAGAGGAGTCATTTTGTGGATAATACCGAAAACATTATCATTTAAATCTTTATATTTTCTTTTACTAATAATCCCACTTAGTTTTGAAAAAAAAATGATAACAAGAATCGATTAGATACAATAATCGTCAGTTTTTTGGGGATTAAGAAAAAGTTATAATTATCAGTTTAAAAAAATATATTTATAATGATGAATTACGATTGGCTTGCATCACTTTTTTTAAAAAAAATATATTGTATATCTTAAAGTTTGATTACAACGTTAACTATAATAACTAATAGGGTTACTTTATTTTTGTAGCCTAATGATTATATTTTTTTACACGAGTTAAACCTAATTGATTACAAGTGGTTACTATGATTAATTAAGCTACAATAATCATAAATAATTTAATGATAGTGTTTGGAAATAATAGTGTTTATACCCCCATTAATTATTGTATTAGATATTTTTAACCAAAATAAAATATTAGTGTTTTGTAATCAAATAGTTATTGTAACTAAAACCTGAGAAAAATTATGTCCATCCCCATTGAATTTTCTTTTTGTCAAGTAAAGAAAAAGACTATTATTGAATTATAACTGACATTGCAAGATCAAGCCCTAACATTGCAAGATCTAGGGATGAAAACAAAATGACAAGATTCAAAAAAGCTTGGTCAAGTCTAAAACAGTAACAAGTGAGCTAGAAAGTCTCTAATTCTGAAGGGATTTCAAGGCATTCAAGTACTCCACCAGAGCTACATCATCACAACAAATGCATATCCTAAGCCAACCATGTTAGATTTAAAATATGATGATGAGCACAATAACCTTTACAACAATACTCACCAATAACTCAACACAAAGATTCACCTGTCATAAAATATTAAGGCATATTAATTGAGTGTTGGATTATGTAAGAGATGATGATCTTGGAACTCTCAATAACATGCAAAAGAAAAACAAGAGGGAGCATGGTGCTTACTCATGCATACACACTATTCACCTCTTCTCAATATTATAACACATGATAGCCACACTCTTGTACATTTGCCTCCCAATAATGCACTCACATTGCTCTTTCATTAATGAGCTCGGAAAAATTATTTTGGTTTGAGTGTGGATTTTTCATCCATGTGTTTCAAATAGAGGTAGTTAACTTGATCATCTTATTGTAATTTCAATTAAATAATGTACACCATATCATGCATACAAGTATACAATTATTCTTACATATTAATAGCGATACTTGCGTGAGCTATATTTAATTATGTCACTCCTGATCAAAATTCTAATACATTCCAGCTCAATCTCCTCAAAAGAGCTAACCAAGCTCTCCACCTGCCGAAACAGAAAATTTGAAGCAAATTGAGGAGCGGCACAACTCATTCCTTGCTCCTGTTGATACTCAAGCGCGCTAAGCATAGGTCCGACACTAAGCATAGGCGCGCAAGACCTATGTTTAGAACCCCAGGTTCTAAATTTCGTACAAGTAGTGCTTTTTGTTTTTTCTACAAAGACCCCAATTACTTGAACTTTTCAATGTTCAGGGTCAGCCCTGCTGAGACTAAAGTTTAGTGGTGTTGGAAAATTCAGCAAACCTTAAGTTGGTCTTGTGTATGAAGGAGGGCAGGTCCAGGACCTCCTCTTTAAAAAGGAATTTGTTCCTAATCAACCATACATTTTTAGCACCAAAAAATGGGTAACAGATGAAATTATAGTAAATGACCCAAAATATTGGCATCAATAAGTTAATGTCTTTCTTTTAAAAATTGTAGATAAATGACTTTTTTACATTGTTGAATATCTAAATTGTTATTTTCTATCTTTTATTTATTTATTCAGGAGCGTATGACTTTAATATAGTGGTATATGTATATTAGTTTTGTTTAATTAGTTTTTATTTTGAAGTTATGTTGTTTTTTTAAGTTTTATGAGTTTTTGATATATTATTTTCCAACTAGTGATATGTCTTTTGTGGTATGGTATATTTTTTTTTATGTTTCTATTTTATTATACACAATGCTAGTAGTATATAATGTTGTATCATGATATATACATTTTAATTGTAGTATATAATTTCGTTAGCATAATATATACATTTTTTAGTAATAATTTTATAAGTTTTGTTGGTATATTATTTTTGAACTCATTATATATATTTTATGGTAAGTGTATCATTCAACAACTTATAAAAAACGAAAAAAAATCAAAATAAATTTAAAATAAAAACTAATTAAACAAAATTAATATACATATACCATAATATTAAAATATGTCGAATAAAATAGTAATTTGCTAAATGACATATTTGCTAATATGTAATATTGAAAATATAATTAAGTTATTTTACTAAAAAAAAATTTAAAACATAGATATTTATTTAATTTCACACTCATTTTGCACCAAGCCCCTTTCAAATTTGCATCAACATTAAAGAAATAAGAAACCAATTCAACAGATTATTAACTAAATTATTCATTTCTTTAATATGTTTTAAAAAAACTTGTAAAATTTTAAGATCTTATTTATGAATCCATAGAAAGTGATGCATAGCAAAGCTCAACACCTAATGTCTTCGATATTGAATAAAAATGATAAAATGCCAATACTAATCAAACTGGGCATTCTTCTCCTTGATGTGATGTGAACCTTTGAAAACAGAGTAAACTCACATGAAAATTTCCACATTCAAACTTTAATCGGCTTTAAGATGTAAAGTTCTGGGAATCACTCTGGAAGATTATTTCATTTACCTAAATTGGAAAAAACGTACATTACAATTTATTATTACGAATATCAAATTCTTAGTAAACTATAAACACACGAGGCCCAAAAACTTTGACCCTATTAGAATCGGAAAACATGTTATCCCACCACTTCATATAATAATAATAATAATAATAACAACAATAGAAGCTTCTATTTAATTATTTTCAACTACAAGAATAATTTGGTTGAAATTCTTTATCCAGAATAAGTCCGACCATGTAAAAAATTTGTTAATCTTGTCTCTTTATTTTTTCATTAAGTTTTATTTTAACAACAATAACAAATAAGTTGATCTATTAGTAACAATGAATTTGTTATACAATGTTCAAAAAAATAAGATATAAAAACATAACTTGAGATCTTACAAAATGATTATGAATTGGAATAAATTACTACTGTCTTAATCGAAAATTTAACTAGAAATAATTCTTGATGATCAAAATTTTATGCACATGATCATAATTATAAATAATAATAGTCAAGGATGTGAAATTTAAACCAACGAACGCGTTTGGGCCAAATTCACAGTGTAGACTAGACTAGACTTGCTTCTTTTTCAAAAATACTCTGCCAACCTTTCTTTTTCACATTTTGTCGAACACTTTGCTATCAAACAAACAAGAACGAAGATTATTTAAATATGTATATACATATGCCTGCTTAAGCTTATATATATTACCGAAAATCACTTCACCTTTTTCCAAAATTCTCGTCAATGGCGGAAAAAGACCAAGTCAGGCCCTTAGCTCCAGTAGCCACCAATCGATTTCGCAGCGATGAAGATGACAATCTCTCGATTCAGCTCAAGGTTCCTCGGAGAAGAACGTACGTCAAGTGCTGCGGCTGCGTAACGGCGATACTCGTGTTGATCGCCGTCACGTTTATAATTCTCGCCTTCACCGTATTCCACGTCAGAGGTCCGATCGTCAAGATGATCACCGTCACCGGCGATCCGCGTCAGTTGGCGAACATAACCGCCCTCGTAGCGGCATCGTCGAATCTGACGCTAATCGCCGATATGTCGGTGAAAAATCCAAACGTGGCGTCGTATCGGTTCGGGAACACAACGACGGCCGTCTACTGCGGCGGCGCCGAGGTCGGCGAGGGGAGGAATCTGGGGGGAATCGCCAGGGCGAGGCGGACGATGAGGATGAATCTGACGGTCGATGTTTCTCCGGCGAAGCTTTTAACGGCGCCAGGATTTTTGGCCGAGTATCAAGCTAACAAATCGTTGACTATGAATAGTTTCACGAGAATCGTTGGAAGAGTTAAGATTCTGAACATCGTTAAGAAAGAAGTTGTCGTTAGATTGAATTGTACCGTGACATACAACCTCTCAAGCAACGCAATTCAACGACAACATTGTATACGACGTGTTATCCTCTAAACGACAACGTTTTAGTGTGGCTTATTCTCACTCTAATTAAAAGTGAAAAAAGAAAATCTTCTTTTTTTTATACATATATTGTAACATAGAATGGTAAAGGGAAGTGTTGTGTTTAAGAGTTTGAAATATAGACCAAGAGAAATTGTCATATTTTGTTATTATATTGTAAATTGTTTGCTTTTTTTAGTAGAGTAATACTATTTTTTTTTTTTTGGCTTAAACAATCACAAAACAAAATACTTTTTAAATTATATACGACAATATTAAAATCGCAATCAACATAAAAATAAATACTTTTATAAAATTAGATTATAGAACTTTATTTTAATAAAAATAACACATGGTTTATTGTACACAGTATTATTATTTGTTAATTTTGATCTATAATTTTTGTGTATTATATATATATTTTTAAATGGTACATCTGGGTTTGGATTATATAACAAGCTAGAAAAGTACTGTTGTATAATTTATGAAAAGATGCTGACATTAATAGACTTTGACTTGATTAAGTGTTATAAATACTTAAAATGATGTTATGATATGTATGAATTCAAAACACTAATTAATCTATGTGGATTTTCAACAAGTACAAAATTCTTCACGAAAGTTCAATCAAAGAAGATATGACGAAATGTTGGCCATAACTTTGGGAGATGACTAAGTCTAAGATTGCCACCAAATTTAAATGTGATTTTTTTTTAATTTTTTTAATTTTAATTTAAATGGGTATTATTTGTGCTATAGGAAGTACCATAAAGGAAAAAAGAAACTCTGGTAAGGTGGCTTGATCTCAGTTGATTGTACTAAAAAGGTTCAAACAGACTGATATGGATTGCCCAAAAGAGAATAATAACTTTTTTTTTTATCACCAGAAATTATGGGATATTGTTGGTGATAAATATTGACTACTTTAATTACATTTTTGAAATGGGTATGATTATTCATTATCACGCTCTAATTGAGTTTAGGAATTTGGTACTGTGAGACTCATTGCAATGGAGGAGGATTGTGATTGCTCAATCATGCATGTAAATAACAGTCCCCACCTCACTATAGAAAGTAAATTTTTCTAATATGAACACTATGACTTTTTCAGAAAAAATTTCTTAGCGACAAAACATGGTTTCCTAGTAAAGTGCAACTCACATTTATACTATACACTATTACTTTAGTGCTGCAGCTGCAATGTAAAAGAATTTAAAGATCTGCCTTTCATTTTGTTTATTTTTATTATTTTAGAATAAATAAAAATATGTATTGTTTCTACTTGTTTGTATATAATTTGGCTTTCACAATCAACGAGTGGGTTGGATGTGTGATATTCTTATGAATCCATGTTCACTGTTAGTCTAATTAGGTTCTTATGGTCTCAAGTTGAGCCCTGGTCTAACCAAATCGATCAGCCCTGTCCTTGTTCCTATTTGTTCTATGGGACTTTGGCCTCGGCTGCCATCTTTGGTGCCCGAGGATTCTGCGGATTGTGCGTTACCTCATGGTGGTCTCTTCAGCATGGTGATGCGTCATGTCACCTTCGTCCTAATACATCAAAGTATGATGGGCTATATATATGATCGGCTCTTATCTTGGTAAGGCATGTAACTTTAATTTAGTCTACAGTCCTTGCTGATCTGCAGACGAGATAACTTACTCTCAACTTGATCAACATCCTGAATTTGACCTCAAAATGTCTAAACGATCTAACACTTGAGAGCAAATTTAGGCTTGTCTTATAAAATTGAGCTCAACCACCTCATTTACTCTAAATTGATGCTCGAGGTTTAGACTCTCGCTAAAAATATTATCGTAAATCCTAAGAGCATTTATCGGTCACGATTTGGTAGGTTTCTCACTAGTACTAAACCCCCAAAATATTACACAATTTGGCAAACAAATCCATAAAGAGAGACGCACAAACTTCTTAGAATATGGAAAGTGGTTTAGAAGTAGAATGGGATGCATGGTAAGAAGTATGAGATTCCATCTCAAAACCAATTAGTGACGAGTGGAGTAACTCATGCTCTTATAAATTATTGAATATACCCACATATTTTTTCTAACAAAACTCGACCTCTAGTTTGAACCTACCGGAAAGAAGAAATCTAACCCTCAAGCTCATTAAAGACCAATGTCCTAAATTCTATCTCTTGCTCTTGTGTAATATTGAGACAAAATCTTGCGCCAACAATGCATACATACATAAACTTCTAAAACTTCTAGCATGTAAATGTAACTAGTGTTCATTATTTCACAAAATCTTGCCCCAACAATACTTATATGAAATTCTAAAACTACAAGCATATAAACGTGACTAATTTTCAAATTCTATTCAACATTAATTATTTCAGTGTTCAATTTTTTTTTCTCAAAAATGTCCAAGTTACACTGCTAGCACATTCTTGTTAGAAAAAAAAAAGCTGGGCAACTAACTTAAATTAATAAATATTGAAGAAAAAAACTCTTCAAACATTTACAGTTTTTTCAATTAAAGGAAGAAAAAGAAAAGGAATATTTGAAAAAAAAATGACAAAAAGAAAAAATTAAAAGAAAGGGTACAAACAGAAGAATAGGCACAAATAAATTCATATCATATAGTGAGGCCTGCAAAAGCTCAGACTGTAGTCAGCTCTTCACTATTTTAATGGGCCTTCCTTCCTCAACAAAACTCAATGACCCGTGACTTAAATTTTCTTTTGAAATTTCTCTTTTAAGAGACAACTTTAATTTTCTTTTTCTTTTTTTTCTTCCTTTTTACACTTAATAATGGTATTAAGGAGGAAACACAGAACAAAAACAGCATCACTTTAGTGTAGACAGAAAGTCCAATTCAGTCTGCATCGTAATTCATATAATTCCATTAAAGTAATCACTAATAACATTGCCTTAATTAACCTTGATATAGGTCAAATTTATAGCTTCTTGTTTCAATCTACACACCCTTTTCAAGAAAATTCTTAATTTAGTTTTATGTAATTAATACATAGTTACATACTACATGTATATAGAGAGTCATATACACCAATTATATATGGGGACTTTTATGGTAATAACCCTGAAAAAGTTATTATCTATGATTTTTTTTTTTATGTTTTCGGTACATGGATTAGTTGTAATCTCAATTTTTTTAAATGATATTGTACATTGTAGTTATAAGGGATCTCCTATAAATTTTTTTGAAATTCTGAATAATTTACAATGCCGAAATCAGGATTCAAATGATTTGTTACACAAACGGTTTAAATTTTGATTTCGATTTTAACAACAACAAAAAAATCAGCACCCTAAATTAATAAAAATAAAATAAAAAAACACGTGGAGGTTCCCTATAGTTATAATGTACACCGTCACATACAAAATTAGGATTTACAACTTATAATTCATACCATTATATACAATGTGAATATCAACATTTTTTCAATATATATTTATACTAAGGTCAGGTTGCATCATATGACTCATATATCATTAATTGTTTTTGAAAAATTAACCTTGGGCTTTAGTTTTCTACCTGTTGAATTTTTTTTTATTAGCTTGGGATTTCATTTGGCAATAATTATTAACTTTATTGACTTGATCATTATATTCATATAAGCTACTAAAAAAGAGAAATATGCTATAAATATATTAATCATTTTTAGTCAAAAGAAATTGGATCATTGGGACCACTTGTAACATCTAGGATTATCCGGATTATACACTTCAACATATGCATGATTGTTATAGTAATAGTCTCTATAATTTAATAATTTCACTTTTTTTCACAGGATTAGACTGGACTCGAAATAATTTCATTAATTTTCATTCCAAGCTTTTATTCACATACATATACACAACATTTCAAGTCAGCCTTGATTATTAAGACTTTGTTTGGATATATTAGATTTTACCAAGAAATAATTAATTTTATAAGAAAAAATGAAGGAAAATATGTTCCCAAAATCTTATAAGAATTTTTTTAATTTTTTTTTTTTAATATTCTAAATTTTATAAAATAATATTACATTTAAGTTTTATTTTTCTTAGAAAAAGAATTCTCAATTTTCATGTTTGAATCAAACATGATAAGATAAAATCTTTTAGAATTTATTTTGTTTTCTTTTATAAAAAGATCCAAACAAAGGATAAGGAACTAATGATATTAATTATTAGGTCAGTCCAAATTGCATCATAATAATTAATACCTGATAATCTTAAATCTTAAGGTACATGAACAATGCCCACTTTCTCTTATAGAAAACTATATCTTTAATTTCTCCAAACATACAGGCTTTTTGATAGGTATTCTGTCCCTAAATGAAATCAGAGAAGCCATCATTGGTTCATTTCAATAAATTATTATAAACCAAATCCAAAACATGAATACCTTTCTTTTACAAAGATAGCTCCATCAAAATGATCAAATTTTATAAAAAAAATATGTAGATATACATTCAACTTTGTAAGGATATATATATATATATATATATGTTTGACTCAGTAAGATTGACCTCAAATTTATGGTATAAGATACCCAAAAGTAGTGAATACATTTATCATTCTTAACACTTCCCATTACATTTTTCTCAAAGAGATCTCACATTTTGGATTTTATTAAAATATGTCCAAATTTTTGGTGTATACATGGGTGGTTTATAGAATCTTTTTCCTACTAATAAATTTAATCTATTCAATAAGTGACCTTTCACTCACACGTTGTCTAGTTTTTTCTTTTAATTTATTAGGGTTTTTGTATTATATATCTTCAATGGTGTATATAGACAGTTAGACAGAACAATATCACATGCCTTTCTGACCCGAATGAGTACAAATATAATAGGTCAAATTCGTTCACACCAAAACATATAATATATATATATACGTGTATATATATATATAGAAAGAGAAAGAGAGAGAGAGAGTATTTCAGGTCAAACAAAGAGTACTTCAAAATATAATATCAATGGACCAAAAACAGAGTCCTAATCGTAACTCACTGCCATGTGCTATAACAGTAGTAATGATAATAATAAATAGTAAAGAAAATAAAGACGTGAGAGGCATGCATGGCAAGAGGGTGGACAGGTGGTAGTTGACATTATAAGAGTTATAAAGAGTGTTATTACAAACTACAAACTCTACTGATTCACATGCAAATAAGAGAAGAAGAATATCTCTACTCTAGTTAGTCACTGCTCCCATTAATGACGTCATTTTTATCTTTATTTTTATATATAACATTATTGCTAAAATTTAACTTATTAGGTATATATATATATATATATAGGCAATTTCTTAGGCTGAGACGGTAAAAACGTCTCCACCGGTGGAGACTGTTTTTTTTGCACTCTTTGATCAAATGAAGGACTGTGATCTTTCCAAATATTTGGTCAATCTTTCAAAACTATTCTCTCTCTCTCTTTCCCTCACAAGTCCGAACCCATTCACACACATTCAAAACTATTCTTTCTCTCTCTCTCTTCCGAATATATATACGGGAATTTTTCTATAGGGGCTCAATTTTAAGCCCTATCGGTAGGGCTCTCAGTATTCTCAACCCGTGAATAGTTTTCGGCGCAATTTTTTTTATGACCGTGTATATTGTAGCTATTTGGAGCATCCTACAGAATTTTAGAAAATTCGGAATAGTTTACAGTACTGAAAACTAGGTTCAAACATGTTGCACGCGTGACTAATTTTTTTTATGCGCGTGGAAAACAACATGTTTGGACCTAGTTTTCGGTACTGTAAACTATTCGGAATTTTCTGAAAATTTGTAGGATGCTCTAAATAGCTACAATATACACGGTCATAAAAAAAAATTCGCGCCGAAAACTATTCGCGGGTCGAGAAACACTAAAAGTCCTACCGGTAGAGTTTAAAGTGAAGCCCCTATAGAATAATTGTCTTATATATATAGGAGGATTTTATGTAGGGGCTTCAAATTATATTTCCGCTCCGTGAATAATTTTTGTCGAGATTTCTTTTATGATCGTGTATATTGTAGTTATTTAGAGTATTCTGCAAATTTTCAGAAAATTCTGAATAATTTACAGTGCCGAAAACTATATTCAAATATATTATTTTTCACGCGCATACAAAAATTAATCACGCATTTAATAATCTATTTTTAAACTAATTTTCGGTAGTGTAAATTATTTAGAATTTTCTGAAAATTTGCAGGATGCTCTAAATAACTACAATATACTCGGTCATAAAAAAACCGCGCCAAAAACTATTTACGGGATGAAAACACAAAAGAACTCAACCAATAATGCGGTTTTTGAAACCCCTACCATAAAATTTTCATATATATATATATATATAGGACAATTCTTCTATAGGGGCTTCACTTTAAGCCCTACCGGTAGGGCTTTCAGTGTTTCTCAACCCGTGAATAGTTTTCGGCGCGACTTTTTTTTATGACCATGTATATTGTAGCTATTTAGAGCATCCTACAAATTTTCAGAAAATTCCAAATAGTTTACAATACCGAAAACTAGGTTCAAACATGTTGTTTTCCACGCACATAAAAAAAATTAGTCACGCGTGCAACAACATGTTTGAACCTAGTTTTCGGTACAGTAAACTATTCGGAATTTTCTGAAAATTTGCAGGATGCTCTAAATAGCTACAATATACACGGTCATAAAAAAAATCGCGTCGAAAACTGTTCACAAGTTGTAAATACTGAGAGTCATATCTGTAAGACTTAAAGTGAAGCCCTGTAAAAAAAAATTATCATATATATATATATAAATATATATTTCACACCCAACCTAATAATAAAAACTGAATTTAACGAAAATGTATATATATATATAACAGATGTAAAAATAATATAGATTGCCCTAAAAAAAACCCCTTTATATAATCATAATAATCTAAAGCGAGAAACATGTTTTGAAAATTTAAAAAAAAATACTTGAATTCATTTTCCATTTGTTATTTGGATAAAAATAATTATTATGAGATAAGTTTAAGAATTGCTGCATTTCTAGACAGGTGTGGATGGAAAAATTTAATTAGGGGGTCAAAATACAAAAATAAATAAATGAACCATCGCTATAGCTAGACTTCACGTCAGGGTATCTCTTGTCGCTATTTTTGGTGAGAGATAGAGAGTATGATGGAAGGAAATATGTTTGGTAAGAGAATTATGGGGGGAAATGACAATAGCTGTCTTTTATATTGTTTGGTATTAGAGAAGAAGTTAGAAAGATGGAGAAAAGAATAATTGTTAAAATTGCTATGCTATCATTTTTAACAAAAATAAGTATTAATTTTTTAAAACATAAAAATGACACTTCTACTTTTTTTTTTTAGATTCCTCTATTTTTGGAAGGATTGAATTTTATTAGCTTGGAAGGAGGGAGACCTTCTCCCTCCATGTCTTCTCTCTCTCACCAAACAAATGATTCCGGGGCTGGTTGGCTGGGCTTTTGGAAGCCACTTTTGAGCTTTTGAAGCTCTAAAAGCACTTCTGCAGTTGATTGGGTTTCTAATATGATTTGACTTTTAGCTCTAAAAAGTACTTTTGAGAGGCTTATCAAGGAATAACTTCAAGAGAAGCTAAAAGCTAAAATAAAAGTCCAGCCAAACACACCCTCTGTAACACCCTGGCTACTCCAAGACCGTTACTGTGGACTTTAAACACTGCTTAACTCGTTAAACGAGTTATTTGGTTATAAACGTGCATCTAGGTATTATTAATAGACCAGGGTGAAAATTTTGATTAAAAAAATGGATATATTTTATTTAAAATATTAAACTGTACATGGGCCCATAAAAGTGTTTACAAAGTTATTTACAATCCAAAATGGTCATTACAGTGTAAAAATTACAACCCGCCGATCTAAGCGGCAAAAATAAGGCTAACCCCTAGTTCCTCTGAGAAACACCTTGGCCGTGGTGGTCAAGCGGCTGTATATGTACACATCGCAACCTATGCTCTCTACTCAAGGCTGGGTGAGCTTTTATTTCCCTTTACCTGCACCACATAACACCTGTGAGCCAAGGCTCAGCAAGAAAACTTATTACTGCATGTATGTAATATCAATAAATGATTCTGGTAATCATTATGGGGCTTGCAGCCCTAATCAGATAGTGAGTCACACTTTGGGGCTCCGCACCCTAATCAGATAGATGACTTATTATAAGTCTATCTCTGGGGATCTGCTCCCTGAATGGATGAATATTAAGTCATTCTCTGGGGATCCGCTCCCTGAATAGATGACTATTAAGTCTATCTCTGGGGCTCTGCACCCTAAGCCATGTGACATTTCAGTCACCTGAGCCTTTTGGCCCTGACTTTAAGTAACTAGCCTTTAGACTAGACAAGCGATTTTAGTTTTCTTTGGCCTTGGGGTCGGTCAAGCATTTCATGCTCATGTTGATTAGATCTAATCATTTCAGCCTGTGTTAAACACATTAATGTCGTTCTTGACTCTTAAGCCAATATCATACGACCAGTGCTCAGTATCACTGCTGAACTTGACTGATAAATCACAGCTTCATGATCAATACTAAACACCATTGTCGTTCCCTGACTAATAAGTCATTGTCATACACAGATAAGCAAAGTATTTATGCATTTACTATGCAAACAATGTCCATATATAGAGCACTCAACATGCCTCATCAATAACCATGCATGTCACATACTGGGTGTAGTTTTCTTACTTCTAGTTCGAGCGTGAAATAATAAAAGAACGACATTTGAGAACGATCGGTCCTTAAGTCCCTTAGCGGTCACCTATTCGTAACCAAATATGAAATCCCATCAATAGAAATAAGTAATAAAAGGTTAATGGTCTAAACACCGCTCCCGGGGGTTCGAATCGTACTAAAACGGTTAGTAGATTCTATCCCGAGCCTTAGGAAATGAAAACCCACACTTAAACCCTATGAAAAACCGCTCCTGGCACAGAAGGAAGGGGCGGGCCGCGACTTAACCTAGTGGGTCGTGACATGCCCCCAAGACAGAGAGCATCCGTCTGGGGTACCAAGGGCGGGCCGCGACTTGGCCTAGTGGGTCGCGGCGCGCCTGCTTAACAGAGCACAAGGGAGGCTCTGGCTTGGGTCCAAGTCGCGACTTACATGAACTCGGTCGCGACTTGACCGAGCGAACCTAGCTCCCTTGCCCATTTCTCAATTCAAACCAGCCCAAACCTTCATCGACTCAATCTCAAAATCAATACCAATCATCACCACAACATAACTAACATTTAAACAGCAAAACTCAAGCTTTAAACCACCCAAAACAACAACACATATCCACATCCATGACCAAAACCTCAAGATAAAGAACTAACCTTAAAATTGAGAAAAACCAAAAACTATGGCTGGAATCTTACCTTAAACACAGGTTTGAATCCCCTTCAATGGTTGATCACTAGCCTAAACCCTCAAGCTTTAATTTCCTAGCTTGAATCCTCAATCTTGCTTCAAAATTCTAACCAAGAAGAAGAAGAAGAAATGATCGTGGAAGAGGAAGAGAGCTACTCTGTTTTGGCTGCCTAAACCGTCTACAACCAGCCATCTAAGTCTATCCCATGGTCAAAAGACCAAAATGTCCCTAGGGTCTATTAATTCTTTTACAACCACCCAAAGGCAAAACATTCATTTCCCACTTATCTCGCTAATCATAATTAACGTCCTCCTATTCCTGTTATCCCCCAATATTCTCAAATAATAATTAAATCATAACCCATTACCCGTTCATTCTCGGTAATGTACTAAGCATCAAATTACCCCCAACTTACCCCGAGCTTGGAAATTAAACTCCGTTATGACCAAACCGCTAACTTGCGTTCTAGGATATTCTCATGCCGAATAGCTCGAACATATCCACATAATAATGTGGTCTCATCCATAAATCACAACACATGCACATAAATATACAGATATGCTCTTAACATATCAAAATTACGAAAATACCCTTCTAATGAGGATTGGACCCACATGCATGCTATTATCATCATACATTCCACATAATCATGCATTTAATCACGTAATTGCATAATAAATCAATTATGGCCCTCCTACCCCCCTAATCCAAGCATTAAACTGCACTAAGGAATTTGAGATATTACACCCTCCATTTCTCCCTCCACCCTTCTCTATCCACATTCCTCTCCTCTCTACTAAACATAACGTTAGTGTTAGTGCTCTTCCATTTCTTCCCAATTTATAATTTTATTCTTTGTCCCTATTTATTTCCCATGGGGGAGGGGATTGGGCGAAAAATTCCTACATGAACCTATTTCTTTAAAATAAAAATAATGAATAATATAAATTTTAAAATATTACATGATAGTTATGATTTAAAATATTAAATATTATCTTAAATAAAATTTAAAATACATAAAAGTTACTAATATACTGCAATAAAACAAAAAGAAAGATATAAAATTCATAAAATAAATAAATAATAATTTAAACGAGACCTTATTGGGGTCGGGGGTATCATCTCTGCTCCCACCCCATTTATGATTCGAGTACAAAAAATTATTCTTGTTCTCCATTTAGATGGGGATTCTTCACCCTATTAGGAGCGAATCCTATCGGCTCCGTCTCCCTGGGAAAATGGAATCAAGATCCTCTGTCAAATTAGTGTGTCTCATATTGTGTCTAACCAATGTAATTGTGACACTTCATATTAAAACCTAACTTGTTGTGAAACATCAGTAGCAATTTTTTTATAAATGAAATATTAAATATGAAGCGTCACAATTACATTGATTAGACACAATATAAGACATACTAATTTGACAAGAGATCTTGATTCAGGAAAATGTGCACCCCTAGCCACTTCCCTTTTTCTCGCTCTAACAATTAGCCCAAGATTGTCCAGACCTCGAGAATCAAACCATAGATCGATAGTTGTTGAACTTGCATTACTAGATATAGGGTCTTCAATGTTGGTTAAAAACCAATCCGAAAAAATCATTGCATTGGTTATCCATCGGATGTAATTACCCCTGGCATTATAAGTCAGAATTGTTAAGTTGGCCTAAAAGTGACTGAGTCTCGTATTTTTTACTAAGTTGGTTACATGAGAGTGACAAATGTAGTATATGGCATAATATAGTCAATTTTTAGTGATATTCTCATTTTTTTTCCAATCGATGCGACTAATGACACAATCATCTAGTTTACGATCATCATTAGTAAGGTGTTTTTTACTAACCATTTTTAATTTTTTTATTTGCGAATGCAACAAGATATGACTGGATCTAATAGTCCTAAATCACCCTCAATTCTCAAACAAATCCAATAATCGTTAAGGATACTCCCCATTTTCCCATATAAGGAAGGAACACAACCACTATATTTATTGTCCAAGTTAAAACTTGAAATTTAAATTCTTACTTTTACTAAACCCAATACTCTTTATCTAGAAACGCAATTACCAAACACTGTATTTATCTTCTGTGTTTCTCCTGAAAATCTTACGAGACCAAAAGACCAAGAAAACAATAAGTATTTCAAGATTTAACCTATTATCATAGTACTAAGATGAAATCTTTCACCAAAAGATAATTAGAGAACTCCATGATAATTGTATCAAGTCCTTTGAATAATCCCAACACGTGATTCATATTTTTCTATCACATTTATTATACATATCTATCTATCACATTTATATGCATCCTTCTGCCTTAATAATCTTCCCTCATTAAATTCGTGACAAATCTACAATTGCAAGTTAATTTGATATACCAATAAAGTATTTAATTGACCACGAGTGAGTGTTAGAATGCGTTGAATCATTGAAGAAGGGTATATCAAACATAAGAGTTCTCATAAATAAGTATCCAAACACAATAAATGAAGAAGCATTAAACATATTAGGGTTGGGTACGTGAAAGGATTTATATAACT
The DNA here is from genome assembly GCF_963169125.1 of Humulus lupulus. NCBI lineage: Eukaryota > Viridiplantae > Streptophyta > Magnoliopsida > Rosales > Cannabaceae > Humulus > Humulus lupulus. Next base: position 239,633,572 of record NC_084797.1, read on the forward strand.
CAATACGTTGAGGCATTAAAACAAAGTAACAACCACCATATACATATATATATATATATATATATTCGAGACAAAATTATTTGAGATATTGGTTGTAAATATATTTAAGTTGCACTTAAGTAACTGAGTTTATCTTTTGATAGCAAAAATACCTAAGATTAATTTTTAGTTACACCATATGTACTTGTCGTTAGACGTGTTAACATGACAGATTAATTTAAAGAAATATTTGCAGCGAAAACACCTAAACTGTGTTAAAAGTTGCATGTTTAAAGCTTGGGTACTTACATGCAACTTTTAACATAGCTTATGTATTTTGACGCTAATATCTCTTTAAACTAATTTGTTACGTTAGGATCTAACAACAAAGCTAACCGCAGATACTTATTGTAACGCCCCACATCACTATGTCTTACAAACCAACACAAGTCTTTCCAGTGTGTTTTGTCCTCACTCGCACGTTTCCTGAGAAAACTTCTCAGGAGGTCACCCATCTTGAGGTCAAGCACGCTTAACTTTGGAGTTCCCAAGTGATGGGCTGTCGAAAAGAAGATGCATCTTGTTGATATAGGTAACACTCATCAATCCATTTAAGCCATCTTCAACGGTGTAGTTCCATAATTGCACACTCTTAGAATCATCACACTTGACCTTCCCCAGGCGATGTGGAATTGCATAGCTTTACCCGGTCTTTCCCCTTACGGATCACAGAATTCTGACTGTCACACTTACAGTACAACTAAAAATTGATCTTAGAATTTTTTTTTGTTAAAAAATAAACTTAGATAATTAAGTATTAGAGTGTTGTTATTTAGCACCTTAAGTTGCCCAACAACACATGAGATAACACATCATGATTGGTTAGCGATATTTTATAATACTTATTAAATTAAAATAAGTAGAATCTAATATTGTATTGCATCATCTGTGATGTTGGTCACCTTTGGTGCTCTTAGCAATTTTCTAAGTATAATAACAACTTAATGAATAAATAGTTTGAAGAGAAGAGAAGAGTTGGAAAAACTTTGTGATAATTGACCAAAAAACGACAAGAAGGGAGGGCATTAGGGCAGGCAGCAGTGGAAGAATAGAGCATCGGCTTTGTAGGACCAATCAGTAGCACAAGGAGACAAACTAAATCTCCTCTCTTCTCTTCTCTTCACTTCTCTTCTCTTCTCAACCCAAATTTTTGTACACTTAAAAAATTGTACATCAACATCAACCCAAACCCTAAACTTTCACGACTTTCAATCCTTCCCACTGATTCTGATTTAGACCCATAAATAAATAAATAAAAAACCCCTGAATCAGAAGAGAGAGAGAGAGAGAGATTATTAAAAAAAAAAGATAGTAAATTTGGCACTGTTTACTATCTTTTTTATGTGTTTTCTTTGGTTTTTAGGCGTGCAAATATTCCACTCTTCTCTAATCAGTCCATTCTTTTGGTCTTTAACATTGTCTTCTCTCTTTCTCTCTCTCCTTTAACAAAAAGAAAAAACCTTTTTTCACTATTTAGGTCTCTTAACTTTTCCCACTATCTCTGACCAAAATAAAGACAAGATTTATTATAATTAAAGCCCTGTCCGACTCGGAGATCCATGAACAATTAATTCAACTAATCCAATCAATAAATTAATTAATTTTAATCCCACTTGACAAGGGTGATTAACTTAAGAAAAACTCGACTTTTAATGTTTAATGAAGAGGAAATCTCTAATGTGACATTTGTGAACGTTACAAATAAACAATGTGACACTTGAACTGTTCCATGCAAAAATTACAATATATAATGGTAAAAGATAGAAAATTTAATAAACGTTACACTGGTATTTTGGTAATTTCAATTGAAAGGGGGTTCTCTTCTCTACTAATACTAAACTCTGATTACAAAGGAATAGATAGGTACAAAGATCTGATTTTTTTTTTCTCTCACTTTCAGGGAAAGTCGAGCTTTACAATGGCAGAGAGTGAAGGTTCATTCCTACTCATGACTTATCATCACAAACCCCCCCTTTTAAAAGATTTATCTCTGCATTTTCATAAAACATTTACAGAAGAAGAAGATACCAACATACGAGAACTGATATATATATATATATATGAACTCATTGAAGATTGAACTCATTTTCCTCTGTACTTTTTCACTTTTGAGGATGAGTTTTCACTGAGAAAAAAAAAAACTAAGCTTGACCAACAAGAACATTGAGCTTTGTTATTATCTAGTCCAAAACTCCCGCCACTTTCCCAAAAGATTGGCTATTAAGATTGATACTGATGATGATGATGAATCACGACCGTTGATCACCACTACTTTTGGCTAAATCAGATGGCTTTCTTGACAAGTCCAAAGATTTTTCATTCGAGGGATCGCTCGCACACCGTGATAGAAGATTTGACTCTGAATCTACATAATTGAAAGGAAAAAATTTCGCTAAAAAACAAATCCCGGATTTCCAAATTCTGATTTTTAGCTAACAGTTGTAAAATAATTGTACAATAATATTATTAAACAGTGATTATTATTACCTCTAGCAGCATTGAATGATCTCTTGCAATGGAGTATAGCGCTTTGGATACCATCTTGCTGTTGAAGAAGCGAATCATCTCGTCGTTTGGACGCCGCCGTACCCGTCGGAGCAACGGCGGCCGTCGATGAAGCCGAACGGCTTTTACCCAAATGCTTACAGACCACCCTAAGCCCGGCTGGCAAGTTTACCTGTTTCAGAGACTTGTTAGCGTTGTTAGCCGGAGCTTCTGGAGCTTCCGGCTCCACCGTTTGACTCTTCTCAACAGCAGAGTTGTTAGACGCCGCATGAACCGGAGCTGAAGCCTGAGTCGAAGCCTGAGCCTCCGTCGGGTTCGGCTTTTGAGCCACCGTCGACGCAGGCGGCGAAGTGGCTGCTTTGGCCACCGAACCATTCAGGCTAAGCTGGCCAGAAAACTTTAACTTCTCACCATACCTTCTCGAAACTCGAACGTAAAGAGGCTTCACCATTTTAAGATACTTCTGCACAACTTCTTTAGCGAAACGTTTCTCCTCCGAGGATACCGCAGCAGCAGCAGCAGCCGTAGCTGCAGTTGCTTCGTTTTCGGAGCTCTGTTTCTGAGACTTGTTCGAAACTCTGGAGCTGTTGTCTCTGGTGAACAGAGAGACAATAGGAACTTCTTCGACCTTTAGCTTAACAGTGAAGAACTTCCCCTGTTGTTGATTCTTTTGGGATTGATGTTTTTCGGCTGGGTCCTTCTGTTGAGTTTCTTGTTTTTTGGGCTGTTGTTTGGGACCAGAAGAAACAGATCCATTGACAGGCTCTGTCTTCTCTCCGCCATTGTTATTAGTATTATTATTAGTAGTAGTAGTAGTAGCAGCATTTGATCTCGATTTTTTGAGCCCCAACATGAAGACTCGAAACTTGGTGGCGGATTTAAGCAACGAAACAGGGAACTGGGCTGGTTTCGAGTTAGCCTCGGAGGGACTGAAAACGATGGAAGAAGACTCGATGGGGACCAGCTTACCTTTAAAGAACAAATCATCAGAAGGAGAGAGAGCCAGATTGGTGTCCGTACGATCATTGCTTGAGCCAGAAGAGAGTGTGAAGTTAAACTCTCTCTCGTCAACCTCTTCACCATTACACTCCTCGTCTTCGTCTTCGTCTTCGACAACGACTTCGGCTTCCTCTTCTTCTTCTTCGTCTAGATCACTGTCGTCTAAGCTGTTACCGCTTTCTCCCGAACTGGGTTCTTCTCCGTTTGGGGTATTCTCTTCATCTTCGTCTCCAACTTCAGCTTCGTCGTCGTCGTTGACCGCGAACTCCAAGTCAAAGAAGGGTCCATCGTCGTCATCATCGTCGTCGTCAGTTTCAGCCGCGTTTTTACTGACGGCCGTTACAATCGTAGCGACAGCAGAAGTGGGTCGGATGTTCCCAGCAACATCTCCGCCGCTACCACCCCCAGTGCCACCGCCACCTCTCCAGTATTTAAGCAAACTGAAAGCTTCCATTGTTGGGAGAGCCAGTATACAAAATGGGGAGAAATTTAAACCCTTAAAAAGCCTTTTTAAAAAACAAAATTGAATAAGAAAAAAGAAAGTACAGAAACAGAAAAGATTAAATTATAGAGAACGGTGTTCAACTATGGTAGTAGTAGTAGGTACCACGAGAGAGAGAGAGAGAGGTGGGTAAAAAGTAAAAAGAAAAAAAAGCAGAGCTTTAGGACGTTAATGGGGTTTCTGGCAGGACTGAATATGGAGTGACAGAGTTGCAGAAGGGGTAAAGAGAGAGAAAGAGAGAAGGGTTTGCTTTTATTTTGTCTGTAATGGCTACGTGGGTTGCAGAGAGTCATGTGAGACCAGTCGTATTGCGTCAGATATTGGAAGACGATGACAGATTAATAGGGAAGGAGTTAGAGAGAGAAAGTGAAGAGAAATTTATATGTAGCGACTAGAGAGAGAAAGTGAGAGAAAAATAATACGAATAATACTTACTGAGTTTGCAGTACGTACGACCGCCGTGCACTTGGAAAATGTTGGCCGGTGGGTTTCTATGTTACCCTGTTGCCAAGTTTATTTTTCTTATCGTGTTCCCTACTCTGCCATTCCTCCACGTCAACTTTTCTCTTTTTGGTCGTCTTACTATAAGTTTTTATTGCCTGTGGTGCAAATTACAATATGTGACCATGTTTATAGTATAATTTCAATTTTGGGTTGAAAGATAACCTTAAATCATAAATTATTTCTAGTTTGAAAAATGTGATTTGTTTTTTTTATAGAAAATTTTACAATTTCATTTTGATTCGTCAATTTTTTCTATTTTTGTTAATATAATAATTGTGGTAGTTAGTGAAATAATCATTTTTATAAATTATATAAGGTAAAACAGGTAAGTAGATGACACGTATGTACAAGAAGAGTTTGAGTTTATATTTTTATGGTAACTATTGGTACCATGTGTTTTTGCAAAGTATCATTTTGGTACTTTCTGTTTTCAATAATACTTATATGGTATTCTGTATTTTAAAATCGTATATGTTTGGTACCCTAAACTCAAATTTAATTATTAAAATTTTACTAATATAATCAAACTGCTGTCAAATTATGTAAGTTCTAAATTTAAATTTAATTACTTAATTACATATAACTGATGACAGTTTGATCATATTGACAAAATTTTATCTATCAAATCTGAGTCTAGGGTATCAAATATGTATAATTTTAAAATACAAAGTACCATATGAGCATTATTAAAAACAGATGGTACCAAAATGATACTTTGCAAAAATATAGGGTATCAAATGAGTAAATTCCTTATTTTTATTTTAATAAGTTATTAAAAAAATATGAAATTATATAGTTTTACTAAGTCTTTACAAACTAATATTTAAAAAAAAATGTATTTGCGGCACCCAATGTTTTACCTTGTTACATTTAAATACTTAATTTTTTTAATTTTAAAGTAAAAATACACAATGTTCAAAATATGTTAAAGATAAATGTCTAATTTTTTTTTCTTTGCGGCAAAAATACTTAAAGTTACTCAAATATTACTTTTGTCAGTACCTCTTGTATTAAAACTGTTAAGTATATTGACTAAGTAGGCATTTGTCACTCTGTAATCGGTCAATTTCATATTTTTTTTAAAAATATTTTAAATTAGAAAAATGAATTGAAAAGACATTTTAAATTAATATAAATTTAAATAATACATATTTTGATAACATAAATACATAAATTACATAGTAATTATATATTATATTTGGTGAGTCAACACTTAACAGCTCCAATAGATGAGATATTAAAAAAAGTAATGTTTTAAAAAATTTAGGCATTTTTGTCGCAGAGAAAAATTAATAGGTATTTATCTTTAATATATATTGAACATTGATAATTTTTGCGGTAAAAATAAAAGATTAGGTATTTAACTGTAACAAGTGTAAAATATTCGGTATTTATGCCACAAATATCTTTTTAAAAAATATGTAATTTTTCCAATTTGATTTTTTTTTAATTTCATTATATGGTATAAATGATATAGTACATTGTATAACATAACATTATATGAAAAAAATACTAAGAAAAAGTTTAATAAGATACGACTTGAAACCTAAACTAAATTAGCAGGTTAAAATTTAGTACTAATATGTATATAGAAGTTAAATTTAATTAAACACAAATTAAATATTAAATTTAAACATTATTTTAAAATTTAGAATAATTTTCTACTTAAAATTTACATTATTTAACATTTTGATAGGTCAATTTTAACGTATTCTAATATATGTTAATAGATTAAAAATGTTAACAAAAAAAAAAAGAAAATTTTGTTAGTTAAATGATAAATGTGTATAAGTCTTGATAGATTAAATATAATTTCAATATGAGATGTTAAAATTAAATATGTCGATCGAGTTAGGATTTCATGCTTATTAAATATAATATATTTGTGTTTTAATACACAGTAATATAAAACTTAAATATTTTCTATTTGAATTTATTATATACATATTTGTATATTAGTAAATTAAAATAAGGATTAAAACAAAAAAAACAAAATGTCTTAGCGCATGCAGACATCATATTGGCTTAAGCTGATATGACTTATAATACAAATTTAAAATTTCATAATTACAAAAATTAAAATTCATAATGTCAAAACCCATGACAGGTAAAGTTTGAAAATGCAATGAGTAAATGTTTTGGAAGGACAACATCTTTTCATTCCATGATCATTTTAGTACTATTCTTGTTAATATAAACTAGTTCTAAAAATAGTATGCAAGCATCTACATCCACATAAATACACATTTTACCCCATATATAAGCAGAGATATTTTCTACATTTTTATACCCATAACTCTTTAGTGATAGGGTAACAAAATTCATTGGCGACTAGGAATAGAATTCGAAGTCGAAAAAAAGAGTACTCGGGTAATATCGCAAGGATAGATAATGCATGGGATACATTTTGATAAATGTTGAGAAAGCGTTCGAATGTAAATTGAAATTGCTTGTAAAAGAGAATTTCAAGGAAGGGAGATAGCTAGCTCTCGTAGAATTCTCGAGGAATAGTCAAAGGAGGCTCGAGCAAGAGGAGCTCGATCAGTAAGAAATAGTATGCATTCCGCATTTATTGGCATTTAAAATCTTCTTTAATAGTGATTAGTGAAGTTGTTAAATAAGAAGTAGTTATTTAGCACATTCAATTGTACTGTATCCGAATTTGAATGTTTATAAATCGAGAAATTATCTTCTTTTATCAGAGAAATTTAGTAGACCAACTACTTTTTAAATAAGACGGCCACTATGAAGAATGTAAGTCAAATTTGAGTTTGTTAAAAATGCAGCCAAAATTATACTTGGATAATGCATGGGATACATTTTGATAAATGTTGAGAAGGCGTTCGAACGTAAATTGAACTTGTTTATAAAAGAGAATTTCAAAGAAGGGAGATAGCCAGGGGTAGACCCAGCTAAGAACTAGCTGGGGGCTAGGCACCAGGTGAAAAGAAAAATTACATATATAAGTGTTTGAATTTTTTTTTTAAATAGTAAACAAACAATTGTGACCTAGCTGATTCAAACCTGTATCCGTTAAAAAGAGTGAGAGTCACATTTGTCATGCCACCAATTGCTTTCTTTGAAATAAATAATTATAGCTAATATTTAACTACATATAAACATGTTCCTAGCATTAAAATAAAAAGAATTACAAAGTCCCACATTGTTTTTTAAGTTAAAATTTCTCTAATTTTCATGTATATAATCACCAAATTTGGTTTTAGCTTATCAAAAACACTTCTTTGAAACTTTTATAATTTTTAAGAAGTGTAGTGTTTTATTTTCTTTTGTTAATTTTAAATTATTATGATGATCTAAAAAATTATAGTAGACGAATTATTGAGATTCACTCATCTCCGCTACTGTAGAAGTCAAAAGTAGGGTCAAACAGGATGAGGAGAATCTAGTATACCAACTACACGTTAAATATGACGGTTACTATGAAGAATGTAAGTCAATTTTGAGGGTCGAGCAACTCTAAACCAATTGTCCATACTCCAATAGTTTCATCCATTAATTCTTTATAAATCATAAATTACATCTTTCATAATTTTTAGTAGACAAAAAATTGTGTCATATAGATACAATAGTAAAATTGGCTCTTCAATAGATTTTTGAATTTTTGTGGTTTGGTCTGTTGATTGTCAATTTACTATATTGCTATATCTAACAAAGACAGTTCACCATTTTTTATTTATGTTAAAGAATTCCAACTAAGTTAACTAGTTCTGTAACTGTGTATTGTTGTAACCAGTTAATGAAATATTTATTTCCCTTAAAAAAAAGCTCTTGAATATTTTTTTCTTACTATTTTACCTAATAAGAATTAACTTTATTTTATAATTTTATTATAGTAGATTTTGGTCAAATTTTTGTTAAAGAATAAGAATTGGTTTGTATGCCTATAATTCCAACCTTAGCTACTTGTTAAATTTTTTAATATTATTATTTAAATATTACTTAAAACACTTTTAAAATTTTAAAGTAAAAAAAGTTATTAAATTCAAAAATTGGCTTCGTCCCAGCTATTAATCATATCTAAACTCCCAACATTGAAATGCTATATGATTCTCAACAGTCAACAATCATCATGATCATGCTAAAATGTTCTTAAATTGAATCAATAACAAATCTATAAATGTTGAAGCAAAACACAAATTTATGAAAGTAGCTAGCTTGGCTAGTGAAAATTAAAAGTAGTTGAGTCTAGTCTCTATCTAGTGACTAGTGAGGATAAAAAAGTTAAAGATAACACTAAAAATGGTAAAGTAAATAAGCAATGTCTTGTCCTTTAATTTTTTACCTTTGAGGCAACCTCTAAAATTTACCTCATTTTCTTTCACTTTGTATTTTTGTACAAAAATACAAGTTTTTTCTTTTCTAAAGTTTATATCTTCTGATTTTATGTCACGTGGCGCTCATGCAACATGGTTTTGGGTTGGATTCTATTGGAGATGACACTTCTAATATACTACTAGTCCACCCCTTTTCTTTTCATTAAAAGAAAAAAGCTTTGAATCCAAAAGATCAAAAATCAGTGATGAGAAATCTTAGCCGTTGATCTTGAACTTTGGTCCTCCACACATAGAGGGTTAAGATTGAATTCATGCTTCTTTTTCCCTTTTGGGACCGATTGGGAACTTAACATTTTAACTCCTTCAATGGTTAACTATGGAAAAAAGAAAGAAAGAAAGAAAAAGCTTTGTTTCATTAAAACCCAAATGATTAGGTTTGATAGCAACCGTCTGATTTGTGGACCATTGAAAATGGTAGGTAATCATAAACTTTCTTTTGGGACCATTTGTTGTAAAAAAATTGAGTGAATGAGAAATTGATGGGTATAATGGTAATGATTCAGGAAATCATTTTGATCAAATATGACATTATCATAATATTGTTTGATTAATTCTGATTGATTTTTAGCAATTTACTTTGGTGAAAGCTGAGATTATCATAATATTGTGTGATTAATTCTGATTGATTTTTCAGAAAATCAATTTAGGTTATTGCTAATATTACCATAATAAGTGTGATTAATTCTGATTGATTTTCAAAGATTAAGATTCTAGATTTGTGGGATATTTGGGCATTAATGCACTTGATTCACACACATTTTCAACTATCCATGAAGCCTATCAAATGAGGTTTCTCTTCTCATTTTAGAACACATAGATACAAAGTATCACACTCAATAGTCTTGGTCTCATTCTCTCTTCTGTCTTTGTAGTATTTTCTAGTGATAGAAGGCAATGTTTGTTTCGAGTTTGCTTAAGTAGACGTAGTGGTGCTTTCGTCCTGCTTGATAACTGCTGTATCATGGGAAGTGGTTGCTCACGAATCTTCTAGCACCATTCAGGTAAAGGGGGCAAATCTGCTTTAAAGAAAATGTGTTTTGCGTTGATTTATGCTTTGTATTGTATTTTTTGTTTTTTTTCTTCAATTAAATATATATTAATATATATATAATTGCCCTAATGGGTAGAGATACACATTTTTCCTATAGGAACGGGGACCCGCCCCTAATGGAGCGGGGAATCCCTGTCTAAATGGGGAACGGGGCGGGGACGATGATAACTTTCAATCCCCGAATGTTATACTTTTCTTTATGTGTTTTTGTAGTATATTAGTAACTTTTTTAATATTTTAAATTTTATTTAGGATAGTGTTTAATATTTTAAATATTAAATATTATGAAATATTTTAATTTACATATAATTTATGATTTTTATTTTAAAATTTTAATTTAAAACTTATTTTTTAAATAAATGGATTCCCCACTCCAATAGAGGATTTCCCACCGGTCCCCGACAGAGAATAAGCAGGGATAGAGTGAGGACGGATATTAGAAATATAAATGAGGACAAAGACGAGAGGAGCACTCTCTGCCAATTCCTCGTCCCGTGTGTATCACTACTAATGGGGCCACAAAACTATCCTTACAACTTCTATATACATATTAAATGGGCTTAGTTGCAAGTACGACCCTATATAATACTGTTTGAAATGTCAATGTGTATTATTTGCAAAAATATAAAAATATCAATGTGTATTGAAAACTAAAGAATCTGAGTGAGAAAGAATAAAATGCATTTTCTAAATTAATATTAGATTAGGCCACGTAGGGTATCCAATGGACAATTATGTTTGCAGGCCTGACATTTTTCTAAACAGGCTCCATGTTCCTCTAATTAATTAATTGATTTCAATTCATTTTTATTTTAGACAAAAAGGAGGGAACAAAAAAATAAGGGTTTTCTTTTAATTAAATAAAGCATTGGTTAAAGATGGGGAGAAATGTTAGATTTTAAAGTATTATGGTTTAAGTGTCTCACAAATAAATATTGATGTAATTTAGTATACAGTATCCAATACTGAATTACATTAATCAATATAAGATGGTATTGAAATCCTATTTATCTTGTAACAATGTTCGTTTTTAAATATACCATTCTAGTCCCACTCATTAATATTTATCAAATATATAAAATTAATATATGCATGCAATCAATCATGCATGACCACCCCTATTTTTTTTATATCTTTGTATAATGTATATTTTTAAAAAATTATTATAAATATATATAAATAAATATTGGACAATTTTTGTATAAGAGTTTCACTGTAAGCCCTATCGATGGAACTCTCAGTGTTTTCGACCTTTAAACAATTTTCGGCGCGATTTTTTTTATGACCGTGTATATTATAGTTATTTAGAGCATCGGCGCGATTTTCAGAAAATTTTGAATAATTTACAGTACTGAAAATTAGGTTTAAACATGTTGTTGTACGCGTGACTAATTTTTTTTATGCATGTGAAAAACAACATGTTTGAACCTAATTTTTGGTACTGTAAATTATTTGAAATTTTCTAAAAATTTGCAGGATGCTCTAAATAACTACAATATACACGATCATAAAAAAAAATCATGCCGAAAACTGTTCACGGGTCAAGAACATTGAAGAGTCCCACCGGTAGGACTTAAAGTGAAACCCTATAAGAGAAATCCCAAAAAAAATATATATTGGCCCACTCTAAAAATTGAGGAAAAATTATACATTTATATATTTTGTATATATAATAATACAATCTTTATTAAAAAAAATCATTTTGGTCTCCTTCATATTTTAGTTCTGACATTGTCATTGTATACAATAATTATAATGTATAAAGTATGTATTAATTATAATACATAAATGGTTGGAGTTTGGTATGATGCAAGCAATATTTACCACTATCATCTTGCCCAAGGAACATCCCAACCACATTCCACAATGTGAAGTGAAGAATGATGACACTGCAGTACTGAAGAAGAGTCCAATGTTGTTGAAAATTTTGAGCCTTTGAGTGTGAGAAACCAATAAATCCAAACTATGATTGTTGTCCTTTCCAATCTTTGATGGGTTTAGGTGTAAGGTGATCCTCATATTTTTTATTATTGTTTTTTTTTAGTTATGTCCATTTTTACTTCTTTTTTTTTGTGAGATTTTATATAAACTTATTATTTTGAGATATACTTTAAAACCTCAGTAAATTCTACTACTTTTTATGCTAGAATAACTACCAATAGCTATAAAAAGTTTTAGTCCTAATTTAAAAATAATTATAAATAAAAAATATCTTCCTATTATAATAAGTTATAATATTTATTGATTCCATTTTTAGAAAATATGCATTTATACATACTAAAAATAAGTTAGTAATAATTGTTTTAATGTTAAATATATTTATATATATGCTTTTTTATACGTACTAAAAATTAATGATAAAATTAATTATTAATTTAGATTTTTAAAATAATTTTCTGTATTTTTAACATTATATAAATATATATATTGTAGATATACATTTTCGTTTATCAATAATTATACATTAAATTTGACATGTTTTATCAACTATTATTCAATTTATATTTAAATTTATATATTTACAATATTTTATAAACATAATTCTATTAAGCTATAACATTTTCGTAACAATAAAATATGTTGGTACTATTCCTATAGAGAAGTTTTATTGTATCTCTATTCATGTGTTACACTAGTATATTTTAATTTGATATTTTTGCTTAGTTCATTTTCCACTTCAAAAATAATATATATATATTTATATGAAAATGTAGATTTGACTTCCTTTCTACCTAAAAAAAATAAAATAAAATAGTTTTCTTCTTCACGGGCAACCAAAAATTCCATGAACAAAATATAATGGACAGAATATGCACAACCAACTTTAGCAATAAATTTAGATTATTTTTTATTTCTATTTGAGAACTTTGTATTTTGAAATTAAAAAAGTAATTAAAGGATTTATTGGGAAACACATACATAAAGTTGAGACTTCATAGGTCTCAATGCATGCATGCTCACCTTTACGATTGTACTACTACTAATCTTTCTCATCATGCATATGTATAAATTTATAAAATAATTATTTTAATTTGACTATGAGAGAAAATGCAGTTTAATTGCTTAAACTCTTAGCAATAATTATTAGGAATCATTTAATGATGTTATTCTTGTTATTTATTGGATTTATAATTTTTTCTACCATGTATTTTGTCTTATTTTTTGTTTGGACTATGTATTTTAACAAATTATTTTTTTAACTCTATATTTTATAAAATTGTTGAAATAGGCTCCTAAACCTGATTTAGTCAAAAAAATTAGACTAAAATCACAAATAATTCCTCAAACTAACATTTCAAAACAGAAATACATTCATTCTGCCTAACAACTATGTTGTTATATTCAAATTTTTTTCTTCATCAAAATTGATTTAGGTGTCTACTTGAACCATTTTACAAAAAATTATTTATCAAAATACGGGATTTTTGCCGGCGCGTTTTTGCACTGGAAAAAATCACGTTTTGCGCTGGCAATTGCCCTTCGGGCATTCCCGACGCGTCGGCAAAATGTGACGGTGAACATTCGACGGTAATGACACTTTTGCCAATGCGAAAATCTTTTATCAACGCAAAACTGCGTCGGGAAAAATACGGATGCGCCGACGAAAAAATTTGCCACGAAATTGTGAAAAATACTTTTAGAAAGTTGTTGCTTTTGGTGGCGCAACATTGCGCCGGCAAAGGTGGATATCTTTAGCAACACTTTTTTGCGTCGTTAATAGTAGGTTTTTTAGTGGCGTGTTTTTGCACCAGTAAAGGTAGAGTCTTTTGCCGAAGTAATTTTGCGCCAGTAAAAATATTTTTTTATAATATTACTAATTTTATTTTCAATATATTAATATTAGTTAATACATTTTGATTTTAATATATTAATAATTATTTAATTTTTTAGTAATATTATTTAATTAGAAATAAAATAAAAATTAAGATTTTATAAATAGATAAAAAATATTTTATAACTATTAATGTTAATTATCTGTACTAAACATGAAAATATAATAGTTAGTAAATAAAAGAAACTCTTTCTCTAATTAATTAAAATTTAAATAAATAAAAAAATTCTACAAATGTGTACTGTGCTCCTCATCATCCCTGCCCCCGTGAGCATCATCATCACTTGGACCATCGTCCTCATCCAGATCCTCTTCTGGTAAGTTGACAGTAAAACCAGGAGCTAATACACTAACATGCTTCAATAAAGCACTAAGCAGTACATCTTGATGACGTTGACGACTCTCAAGTTTAGTTGTATACTTCTTTAGGTTCTTGTGACGCCCTGGTTACTTCAAGACCGTTACTGTGAGTTTTGAACCGTGCTTAACTCGCTAATCGAGTCATTTGGTTATAAACGTGCATCTAGGTGTTGATCAAAAGGAAATGATATATTTTATTTAAAACATAAAATTGTACATGGGTCCATAAAAACGTTTGCAATCCAAAATGGTCATTATAGTGTAAAAATTATAACCCGCCGACCTAAGCGGAAAAATATAGGGTTAACCCCTAGTTCCTCTGAGAAACACCTTGGTCGTGGTGGTCAAGCGGCTACATATGTACACATCGCCGCCTAAGCTCTCCTCTCAAGGCTGGGTGGGCTTTTCTTTCCTTTTACCTGCACCGCATAGAACCCGTGAGCCAAGGCTCAACAAGGAAACTCATTACTACATGTATATAATATCAAATGATGATCATGATAATCATATAGCGCTTATAGCCCTAAACAGATGAGTGAATATCACTTCAAGGTTCTGGTAACCATGTTGGGACGTGTAGCCCTAATCAAATGAGTGAGTTAACACGTGAGATTCTGATAATCATACTAGGAAGTGTAGCCCTAATCAGATTAGTGAATTAACACTTGATATTCTGATAATCATATTGGGGATTGTAGCCCTAATCAGATTAATGACTGATGAGTAAGTCACTAACATGGACTCTGCACCCTTAGCCATGTGACGATGCAGCTACCTGGGCATTCTGGCCCTGGCTCTAAATGACTTGCCATTAGGCTAGACAAGCACTTTTAGTTTTCATCGAACTTGAGGTCGGTCAGGCATTAATGCTTATGATGAGTAATTCAATGCTTATGTCGATTAGATCTAATCTTTTGGGCTTGTGTTGAACACATCAATGTCGTTCTTGACTCTTAAGCCAATACCATATGGCTCGTGCCGATTTCTGACTCATGGGTCAGTGCCACACACAAGTAAGAAAGATTTGCAAAGCATTTGATATGCAATCAATGTCCACATATACAGCACTCAACATGCCTCATGAACGACCCTTGAGAACGATCGATCATTTGACTCCTTAGCGGTCACCTAGTCATAACCAAATATATCTTCCATCAATGAAAATAAGCAATGAAAGGTTCTTGACCTAAACCTCACTGCCGAGACCTCGAATCGTACCCAAACAGTTAGTAGATTTGATCCCGAGCCTTAGGAATCGAAACCCTGAGCCAAAAACACTCAAAAGTGCCCAAAATAGGAATCTGGAAAAGCAGGATAGCGCTACAGTGCTGCCCCCCTAGCGCCCCAGCGCTACAAGCAGGATTGAATGCCCCTGGTTAGCGCTGTAGCGCAAATACCTGGGCGTTGTAGCGCTGCAATCGGGGTTTTCAGCCCTAGTTTTTCTCTCCTTCGACTTCTCCATTTCCAACCTTCATGAATTGATTCTAAACTTCACCCAAACTCACAAAATAACCCCAAAACCATATACACAAGTCCTAGGCATCATAACCCAAGCAATCATAGTCAAAACTCCCATCAATCCTTAATTATCCAACTCAAAAACCAAGCTGAAAACCAATTGAAAACAGAGTATAAAACCTGAGTTTTAATGGCTAGAAACTTACCTCAAGCTCAGTATGGGACCCTCTTCAATGGTGGAACACAACCCTAATCCCTCAAGACTCACTTTCCTAGTTTGATTCCTCAGAAGAAGCTCAAAAATCCAAAGAGAAAAAATGAATGGGAGAGAAGAAAACAATGCTCTGTTTTGCAAGTTCTACAACCTTCAATTGGTTCAAATATATCTTTAGGTGAAAAGACTATATTGCCCTTAGGCTTAAATAAAACCTTAAACAACCTCCAAGGGCAAAACAGTCATTTCCCACCTATCTCGTTAATCTTAATTAACGTTCTCCAATTCCCGTTATTTCCAATATTCTCAAATACCAATAAGTCATATCCCATTACTGTAACGCCCTAGTTACCCCAGAACAGTTACGGTGAACTAGAAATTTGACTCGCTACCCGAGTCCTTTGGTTATAAACGTGCATCTAAGTGTTATTAACAGGCTAAGGTGGAAAACCAATCAAAAGGAAATGATATATTTTATTTAATACATAAAACTGTTCATGGGCCCATCAAAACATTTACAAGTTATTTACAACTCAAAATGGTCATCACTGTTTCAAATTTACAAACCCGCCGACCTAAGTAGCAAAAATAGGGTAAACCCCCTAGTTCCTGTGAGAACTCTTTGGCTGTGGTGGTCAAGCGGCCGCATATGTACACATCACCACCTCAGCTCTCCACTCAAGGCTGGGTGAGCTTTTCTTTCCCTGTACCTGCACCACATAGCACCCACGATCCAAGGCCCAGCAAGAATACACAATATAGCATGATATAATATCAACAATGATCATAATAATCATTCAGGACTTTCAGTCCAAAATAGAGGAGTGACAATTGAAAAGTCACTAAGGTGGGTACAACTCCCTTTAGCCATGTAACAATAGGGTCACTGGTGTTTAACAAATAAGTGAACCTTTCACTAGCTTAAACAGGATAGGTGCATGATGACTAGTCACCAACATAACCTTCCTCGTGACCATAAAGTCATAACCATGGAACAATGTTCCCTAGCCATGTGACAAGCAGTCACCTAGGCCTTAGGCCCTGGCTCTGAGTAACTAGTCCTAGATTAGCCAAGCGCTTATAAGTTTCATCGGCCTTAGGGTCGGTCCAACATTAATGCCTTAGGGTCATTCAACGCTGATATCGATTAGATCTAATCTTCATTCGGCCCTGCGTTCAGGACGCTTATGCCGTTTCTGACTCTTAGGTCAGTGATACGCGACCAATGTCGTCCCTGACTAATCAGTGCCATGCACAAGTAAACAATATCCGTTAGCATTTAATATGCAATCAATGTCCACATTTATCAACCAACATGCCTCAACAACAATCATGCATGTCATATACACAGGGTGCAGTTTTCTTACCACGGGTTCGAGCGAGAAATATAATATGAACGACTCCTGAGAACGATCAACCTTTTGATTCCTTAGCGGTTACCTAATCACAACCAATTATAATCTCCATTAATGAAATTCAACAATGAAAGGGTCTTAACCAAAACCCCACTCTCGGGACCTCGAAACATGTCCACACGGTAAGTAGATTCGATCTCGGGCCTTAAGGATTGAAACCCCGAGCCAAAAACCCCTAAAAACACTCAAAACGGGATTCTGGAGGAACATAACAGCACTACAGCGCTGCTCCCTAGCGCCCCAGCGCTATACTCATAACCCCCAACTGCCCAGCAAACATCTTGTGGAGCGCTATAACGCCCTATGATGGGCGATGTAGCGCTACCTCCAGACTGATGCTCCCCTGAAACCTCATTCTTCGACTCCTTCAATTCTAACCCGATTCCAATGCTTCCAAACCTCATTTTTGGTGCCAAATGAACCCAAAACCATCCTCACATACCCCAAGCATCACAACCACAAGAACCCTAGCCAAAACTTCCAACAAAACTAATCATCCAAACTAGGAATCCCAACTGAAAACCAGAACTAAAACAGAGCAAACCAGAGATTTTAATGGCTAGAAACTTACCTCAAACTCAGATTATGATGCTCTTCAATGGTGGAACACACTCCCAAACTCCCAAGACTTACTTCCCAAGCTTGAATCCCCACGTTAGGCTAAAAAATCTCAAAGAAAAAAGGAAGAAAATAGGTACGGGAGAGACTTTAGAAGATGCTCTATTTTCACTACCTTTCTACAACCTTCAATGGCTTATATCTATCCTAGGGGGAAAAGACCAAAATACCCCTAGGTCAATTAAGGGTTTCTAAAGGCTCCCAAGGGCAAAATTGGTATTTTCCCACTTATCTTGTTAATCATAATTAACGCTCTCCAATTCCCGCTATTCTCAAACACCAATAATTCATAACCCGTTACCCTTTAATTCCCAGCAACGATCTAATCATTAAAATCACCCCGAGACTCATCCCGAGCCCCGAACTTAAACTTGTTATGAATAGACCGCTAATTAATATTCCAAGATCGTCTCATGCTTAATAGCTCGAACAAACCCACGTTATAATGTGGTCTCAACAATATATCACCGACATGCATACAAATATACAATTATGTCCTCAACGGGCCAAATTACCAAAACACTCATATAATGAAATGTGGACCCACATGCATGCATTTAACATTATATAATAATATAATTCACATAACACATGCATATTATCAATTAATGTCATAATTAAACAGTTATGGCCCTCCCGCCCTACTAATCCAGCCATTAAACTGCATTAGGGATTTCGGGGCATTACAACTACCCTTTAATTCTTGGTAATGTTCTAATCCTCAAATTACCACGAGACTCACCCCGAGCCCCGAAATCAACCTCGTTATGACCAAACCGCTAACTTGCACTCAAAGATCGTCTCATGCCGAATGGCTCAAACAAATCCACATTATAATGTGGCCTCATCAATAGTTCACCAACATGCATGAAAATCACAATTACACCATCAACAGGCTAAATTACCAAAATGCCCTTATCATGAAATGTGGACCCACATGCATGCATTTAACATCATATTATAATATAATTCACATAAACATGCATATAATCATTTAATGGCAAAATTAATCAATTATGGCTCTCCCGGCCTACTAATCCAACCATTAAACCTCATTAGGGATTTTGGGGAATTACAACTATCCCCTACTTACATAAATTTTTTCCTCAAATTTACCTGAACAACTCGGGATACTGATTCTGTAATGCCTCAAATTTCCTAATAAGGTTTAGGACCTTGATTAGGAGGCCGGGAGGACCATAATTGATTTATTATGTTATTAAATGATTATATGCATGTGTTAGGTGTATTAAATATGCATGTGAACCAATTTCTGATTAATTGGGTGATTTTCATATTTTGGCCATTTCGGGCATATTTGGCATATATATGGCATGTGTGTGGTGCTTCATTATTATTTGGTTATGCTAGAGTTACTCAGCACGAGACGATCCTAGGAGGTAAGTTAGTGGAAAAGTCACAACATGATTTATACTTGATTTGGAGTGAGTCAAGGGGTATTTAGCACATTACCGGGTTATTGGGTGTTTACCGAGATTTTCGGAAACTATATTAATGAATATTATTTAAGAGTAATGATAAGAAAAGTAGAAGGTTAACACGGGATTTTTATGTGGTTGGGGCGTTAATGAGCCTTAGTCCACGAATTAGTAGTGTTATCCCCATTTCCTGCATGGGCTCGGGGCCTTCGTCTAGGCCCATTGTCAGGGGCCATGTAAGCATGCGGACCCGGCCCAAGGCCTCTTGGTACGGAAAATGTCCGAGGGGAGGGGTATGGACGGGGGGTGCATGTCTAGGCCCATTTGAGGGGTCTGGCATGGCCCTCCGGGTTCCGTCCTCCGGGCCGGTCGTCCTGGTGATGTACAGATCATTTGGATCCCCCACGACCTACGCGTCCAGATCCTGGACCCTGGTACGGTCCGGGCCTGTGGTAAATGAAGAGGGACAAAGGTAAAAGGACCCGGATCACCTCATCCCCGGTTGGAGGGGTCAGGCGTCCTGGACCCTGAAGCAGCCCCACTCTGCGTGGGCGTTGTCCCCACTTTTCACCTGCAGAAAAGGCCACCTCGGGATTGCACACCGATGTTTCAGGTCTGTGCTGCCAAGTACTCTGACTGGTCTTGTCTCCTGAATCTGCCTTGTAACTCGAAATGTCCAGACCAAAAGCACCGTTTTGTCAGGCGAGATATAGCTCTTGAGTCAACTTCTTGGGCCTTAGCTGGTCTGGAATTCATGTATTTTATATCTTTTGTATTGGGCTTCCACCAGAAAGGCCAAGAATATCCATATCTCCGATGGGCCCGGGTCGTATCCCGGCCCAGACCCAGTGTTCCCATAAGCCTATAAATATAAGCTACAGAACACTGTAAAATGGATCTCTCTTCATCTGAGATACAGTAACCCTATAAAAATACAGAGAGAAACTCCATTGTAAAGGGTTTTTTAAGCTCTAATACTACAGACTCGTGGACTAAGGCTAGTTAACGCCCCAACCACGTAAAAACCTTGTGTTAATCTTCAGCTTTCATTACAATTATCCTTAAGTAACATTTATTAATATAGTTACCGAAAATCTCGGTTAACAAGTAGTATTAGAGCTTGGAAAGCCTTTTACAATGGAGTTTCTCTCTATATTTTGACAGAGTAACTGTATACTAGTTGAAGAGAGATCCCTTTTTCCACTGTTCTATAGCCTGTATTTATAGGCTTATGGGATTACTAGTTCTGGGCCGGGTATGACCCGGGCCCATCAGAGATATGGATCCTCTTGGCCTTTCAAGTGGGAGCCCAATATAAAAGATAAAACATACATGAACTCAAGACCAGTTAAGACCCAATAAGTTGGCCCAAGAGCTATATTTCGCCCGACAAAACGGTGCTTTTGGTCTGGATACTTCGAGTTACGAGGCGGATTCAGGGGACAAGACCAGTCAGAGTACTTGGCAGCGCAGATCTGAAACAACGACGTGCAATCCCGAGGTGGCATTTTCCGCAGGTGAAAAGTAGGGACAACGCCCATGCGGAGTGGGGCGGCTTCAGGGTCCTGGACGCTTGGTCCCACCAACCGGGGACGATGCGATCTGGGTTCGTTTACCTTTGTCCCTCTTCATTTACCACAGGCCCGGACCGTTACCAGGGTCCGGGACCAGGACGCGTATGTCGTGGGGGGTTCGAACTGTCTGCACGTCTCCCGGATGACCATACCGGACCTCCTTGTGGGCCCAGAAGTGCACCCAGGCTCGTTCCCCTCTTGGACATTCCCGTACCAAGAGGCCTTGGGCCGGGCCCACATGTTGAACAGCCCCTGACCACGGGTCTGGACGAATGTCACGGGTCCACGCAGGAAATGGGGATAACATTGGGTAATGGGAAAAATTATTAAAACATTGTTACCTTTATAATATTTTCGTAACCGTAAAGATATAGGTTATTATATCTTCAACAGACATATTACATTATGACTTTGTGAAATTCAATCTTAACTGTGTAATTCTCAATCTACATATTATTGGGTAATATTTGAAAGTTACAAATTTGAAACTGAGTTGTAACTCTAAAATATGTTACACTTGGACACACACTTATGTCCAATCTTATAACCCTCAATTTTATGTTATAAGGTATAACAAATCATATTTTGTCACATTATTTAATCTAATAATATAACAAATATTACAAAAAAAAAACTCAAAATAACATGAGAGCAAGCCTAAGAAACCAGCCAAGACAGGACACTAGATTGAAAGGGGCTCATTGGAAAAAGGAAACTTAGACCTTCATACATAATAAGATAAATCCTTAATTTTTTTTTCGTTTTCTTTATTTATTAATTTATTTTTACACGGTAGAGTAGCAAAAATTGGAGGTAAAACCCCAGGATTTTGACATTTTTATAGGTTTTTCTTAGAGAAAAAAAATGGGGGTAAACTCATATTAAAACTAAAATAAATGATAGAAGAAAAACTATTTGCTCTTCAGGTGACAGAAAAATAAAAAAAAAGTACATTGACAAATTGGCCAATTATTAATTTATTATAAACAACACAACATGAAAAATCTTTTCCCTTTTCTTTTATAAAAATCATACAAAAATAAAATAAAAGGAAGCATTCTCAAGATTTGGAAATCAGACATATCACAGAACAAGACAAAACTAGGTACTCTCCCTCCAAAAGAGAAAATCCCAAACTAAAGGTGTGAATAAATATAATAAGCATGCTAAAGGAACACCACCACATCTCACACTTTTTTTTTTTTTTTTAATTTTTAAATATATATATAAATAAAATATAGTCTACTAAGTTTAGTTTATTTTCCCATGTGATGTGGTTAATTAATACTTGCTTATTCGATTTGTCCTTTTATTATTTCCCACAAAATTACAATAAATGTCTTTATTTTTATGCATATATAAAAAATCAATGAAAATCACAGCTTTGGCATTATTTTTTGACCCAATTTCTTATTATAAAGTTTTGGTGACCAATCATTATTTTTGCTAGTCCTCTTTTTCTTAGCTTTGTTTATTTTAGATAACATAATATATAAGAGTCCCCATCTCCATACATACAAGTACTGATTGTGATCCAAAGTGTTTCACTAGATGTTAATTTGAACCCAAAAAGAAAAGTTGGTTATATAGTTTTAGATATACACACACATATATATATATATAATAATAATAATAATTACACAATAGGCATGATAATACTCATGGCATTTGTTTTGGAACATTTATATAATATAATGTTGAGTATAGAGCAGAGGGCCTACTATCTAAAAAAGTGGGTAAAGAGGAAGAACAGCCTTAGGCAATCCCATCCCAAGTTCATGATTTGAGATTATTGTTTTTGTGTAGCCAAACTATAAATTAGGGGTCCCAATGAGTGACATGAAAAAGTTTTGTTTTTAGATAATTGGGCTAACAATATCCAAGACAAACTTTTTTTTTCTTCCTTTTTTACGCAATGAATTCGTCATGTGCATAGGATTGGATTATAGCATATTGAGATTGAGATAAATTTAACAATATTCTATATTTGGTATAGTATTAAATTAAAAAAAGTATTATGTGAATTTTAAGAGTGTTGCTTATGTTAATGTATGGTACTCAATACCTTGAAGCCACATAAAGATGTATATTAAAATATAAAATTATTGTTAAATTATCCCACAAGCAAAACTATTTAATTCGCTGGAGGTTAGCCAATTGTTTTTTTAAAACAGAGTGAGAAAAAGAGTGTCAAAATGATATCATTGATAATAGGGTTTATATATTTTTAGACTCTGTGTATTGCATCATTATCTGTTTGGACTCTGTGTTTTGATAAATTATTTTTCGGATCCCGTATTTTGTAAAATAGTTCAAATAGGCCCCTAAACCTGATTTTAATGAACAAAATATAATATAACAACACAGTTATAGGCAGAATGACTGTATTTTTGTTATGAGTTGTTAGTTTGATGAATTATTTGTGATTTTAGTTCAAAAAACTTTGATCAAAATTGGGTCTAAGGGTCTATTTGAACTATTTTAGAAAACACAGGATCCAAAAAGTAATTTATCAAAACACAGGATCCAAACAGGTAATGAGTCAAAACACAAAGTCTAAAAAAGCATAAACCCTTGATAATATGCATAAATTCGAATACACGAGTTAATACAATGGGGATGGTTAGGCCACCAAATCACGTGATCCCTTTCAAGAGAGCTAGTTTTGCAATTTTTTTTTTGAAATCTTTTTTGCCATGTAATTAGTTTTTCTAATTTTTTTTCCAATCCTTTTTTTTTTGACTTTTTTTTCACCTCTTGGCCACTAGAGGACTTTTGTTTTGTTTTGTTTTTTTTAATTATTATTACTTTAGCTAAAAATCTAAGAGGTCTTACATAACAATAAATTATTTTTATTTTGAAGAGCTATAGAATTTTGGAGAAGATTTATTCCCTAAATCTACATTTTATATTAAGTTTAATAAAATGCAAAACTCAAATGATAAAAAAAAAACATAATAATGAAAATAAGTCACCGCTATATTTTTGTTCTTTTGTTTTGTTAGGGAGATAATGGGAATATCAAAGGCACCAAAAATCAGGTGACAATCATGGCTCATGGTTACTAAAATTAGAATATTTGAACTAAAGATAACAACATAGTTAACTTTTGTAATGATGAACGAATCCTCCACTAGCTAGGTTATGTGTTTATTTTTTATGGTCAAATCCATACATATAGTCGAATATACTAAACGACAAATCCAATTAATCACAATTATTCAAGACGAGATTCATTATTTTAAAAAGTAGTATTACTTTACCACATGTAATATTTAAATATATATAAAATTTTTGTAATGAGAACAACGAACACATATCATATTAAAAAACTAACGCGTAAGCTCGAGATGAAAATTCTATCGAGTTATGTAGGATTTTTTATTAAACCACATTTTCATTTGGGATAAATAATCATA
This sequence comes from Humulus lupulus, assembly GCF_963169125.1. Lineage (NCBI taxonomy): Eukaryota > Viridiplantae > Streptophyta > Magnoliopsida > Rosales > Cannabaceae > Humulus > Humulus lupulus. The sequence continues at coordinate 239,657,856 of NC_084797.1, forward strand.
CCCAAATTGGATTATTTTGGGAAAAAACATGTCATGAGGATTAGTCATGCTAGTTCTTCTATTCCCATGTACGGAAGGGTCCAATAATAAATGATAGGACAAGAGAACTACCTTCTCAAATAACTTTGAGGGGCAACAATGACCTGTGAATGGTAACATATTTGATGCACTAGAACAATGTATGCACTCCAACAACCATGGTGAGATGACTCTTTTATTGATACGTATCTTAACAAGGACTTGTGTGATTGACTACCACTTTCTCTTAGGTCATTTCAAAGCTCTACTGTCATCTTAACATATTCAACTTACTTTTCTTTTTTTTTTTTGCATATTTAAAAAAAAAAAAAAAAAAACTTACCTTTTGTAAAGAAATATCACTTTGGGGCCTTGGTAATTTCTTAGTTCAAATTCTTGATGTGGATTTGGAATCTAAAGTGTTGGGCCAGAAAAAAAGAGGTTCTATTTGGGCTGTGGAAATTGGACCCAAATGCCTCTTATTTTTCAGCTTTCTAGTGGAAGGATACCCATGTCTAAAAATATTACAAAAATACTCATTTTTAACTTCACATTCTTGTTATGACCTGTTTTTGATTAATAGTAACTTATTTTCATTGTTTTTAATTCATTTAGAAGATGCAAATTCATGAGAATTTTTTTTATAAAAAACAAAATTTAGTGTTAAGATAGAAATGTTTTTCCTACTATGGACCATTTTTTATCATAAGGAATTTTTTTTATATGGATGGTATGTGCAAAAGTTCCAAGAATGTTTTTATGAAAACAAAAACAAAAAAGTTCCAAGAATGTAGAAAGCATTTGTGATACATGTATTATGGTATTTTTGCAATGAATGTCCAAATGTTAAGCTTGGGCCTTTTGAGCTGGTCTGTTTTCATTCTAGCCCAAAATACAGTATGGACCAAGACCTTCCTAAGCCCAACTTCTTGCTAGTCCAGAATAGTGTCTGATCACATGCTTTGGCATATTCTTGTTATGTTCTCTTTTCCAAAACAAGCATCAAGTGTCCAAACGAATCTAATATTCCATTCCAAATGCCCAAATTACAATGACGAAATTGCCCATCTAACATTACAACACACAACACAGCACCATGGCCCAGAAAGTGTTCCTGGTTGAAACCTCAGACTAAAGTAATAGAAGCCCTTTAATGGATTCTTCTTCAGCTATTTTTGAGCTTCACGGACACAGAATCTTATTGCTTCTGTATGAAATGAGGTAAACAATCATTACATTAGTCATTATTTCCTTATTACAATTTTCTTTTCAAGTGTCATATTCATGTTTGGTTAATGAGAAACCATCGGAAAATTTGTATTAAGAGTTTGGATTAAGATGACCAAATAGTACCATAACATACAGAAGCCTAAAACTAAAAGGCAAAAAAATGAATTAGGTAGAGAGATTAATGTAATGGATCAAACAAACCCATTTAGTATTCTATTCCAGGCATATGGATTATAACCTGATGCCTCTTGTTATTATTTTTTTAAATTTCTAAAAAAAAATGTTACAATTCTTCCAACACTGAAATTTTCAATTTTTTCTACTTTGTGGGTATGTATCAGAATACAGAAGAGCTTTTTCTCATTCCAAAAATCTCCCTACACCTATAATATGGAGTATATATATATATATATATATATATAGTAACTAAATACTTGAGCCTCTTGACTCTTGCCAGAGTTTCATTAAAGGACTTCTCTATGTATAGATTTTGGTACTCAGATTCCTGTGTCGTGGATTCTAGGAGAGGAGTTTCGCCTGAAGACGATGGACAGGGCTATGCAAAACGCATGTTCGATTGCAATGAATCTGACAAGGTTATTTGCTAATTAAAGTAAAATAATTCTTTGATTGTTTCTAGCAATTACTAAATAGTTGTCAGATATTTTCTAGTTGGTATTTTTCGAAACAACAGTACCCATGGTAGTTCAAATTTCTCATCTTTTCTGAGTTATTAAAACAAAACAATCATAATATTCAAATATACATTGCAGAACTCCTCAATGAAAAATGGCTCGGCTGTTCGTTGTACATGGAGTTTGACATACATAGTTGGAACTAGTTTTTTATTTGAATTTTCCAAAGTTCCAAAGTCGTAGGTTTCAGTTCAGATTCAATAATATGTTGAAAGGCCGGTGTTGTATACAATCATTGAAAAGGCCACCTTACCCTCATAGCTTCTTTAATCTTTTTCTTTCTACCATCTTGGCATGAAATTGATGGTCACACTTGGTTCACTGCAGAAATATACAAAGTACAGTCTTTGCTTCTCTCTCTCTCTCTATGTTTTTTTCTATAAAATAGAAGATCTGCAGCCATTTCATGTTCACAACATAAACATATAAAATCACGGTTAATAAGTTTAGTACATTAGACTTCTTCAAACTAATCTTCATCATTACAAAAAAATGTTAAGCCTTACACTGTAATAATATTAATGTGACAGTTGCAAATATAACTGCCATATATATATATATATATAGTTAGGGGTGTTAATTTGTGTTCATAGGCCGTGTCGATGCCCCCTGTATTATAAGAAAATGTTGAACCCAAACTCGACCTATTTATTAATCGTGTTGAAAACTAAAACCCAAACTTGATCTGTTTATAAACAGCTTGACTCAACAAAACCTGTGTAACCAATTTATTAAACGTGTTTATATAAATATCGTGTTAAATTTGAGTCAATTTATCTACCAATTAACCTATTTATGACACACTTAACACATTTAACATGTTTAATATAAACAAATTAGCATATTTCCAAATTATGCGCCTATTTTAAATACAAAAATATGGTAAATAAAAATGTGTAATTTTAAATAGGTCATTAACAAGTCAGTTTCGTGTTAAACATGTTAACCAAAACCTGACATATTTATTAAACAGGTTAGACGGGTGAACCCAAAAATGAGCCAAACCTATTTAAAGTAAACCCAAACCCATCAACTTCGTGCGGGTTTCGAGTCGTGTTATCGTGTCTGATCCATTTTGCCGCTCTTATAACTAGCAATTCCTTAAGATTGTTTTCACAAATTTATAATTTTATTTGGTATATGAGATCAAATAAGAGAGTGTGTGGACTTGTTTCTTCTGAGAGCTTATTTCATCTGGTTGTTTTGAGGAACTGCAGTGTCTGCTTCACAATCCTTGTTCCGTGAGTTGTGTTTGGTGAGAGCATGTTTTGTCCAGCGTTTGATATCATAAGCTTTTTTGAAGGGTTTCTTGTCCTTGTTAATTCTTTTGTTTGTTATTGCAATTGCCAAGTCATTTGGGAACAATGTGCGCCAAACGAAGGCGTGAAGAAGAGTGGAAACAAGTAACACCGAAACCATTGCTGATGACATGAAAGAAAGGGTTATGGCGAGGCCCTTGCTTGGAATCGAAGGTACCTCTTCTGCATACTTGATGGAAACCACTGAGGCAGTTGTCATCGGAAAGGTGTAAGACCACCATGCCACTGAAAACCTGCAAATGTGAAGCAACAATTATCTCTTTGTTCCCATCAAAACAACTATGCTCGTATAGGCCAAGTAGACAAATAACTTAGAACTAACTCCAGGACAAAGTGAGTGTTTAGTCACTTTTTGAGCAAATGGTGCTTAATAAGTAAAAGCTACATAGTTTGAGTTGGGCTAATTCTCAGGTTATGCAATTTTTCTGTTGAGTTAGAGATGAATTAGATAGTGCTAAAACTAACAGTAACTGATACATAAATCATTGATTAGTGAGAGTTTCATATGAGAAGTAAGGCTTAATTATTACCTAAACCCTGTGAAGAAGTTGATTCGTACAACTAGTGAAAAGTAGAGAAACAGAGCTATGAAAAGACAGGTCCTGGAACACCCATCGAACTCTCCATAGATGGTTCGCCAAGCAAGACTGGCAGCCGAGGGAGCGGCTATAAACATAGAATAAACTGGGTGTAGCTCCTTGGGCAAAGCCTCACTTGTTGGCAACCTCTGATATAAAGTGACAAACACCACAAGATAATGAGCAAAACCAACTGCCCACAAGAACTTGGCAGGCTCATTCCACCCCACCTTGGAAGCTAGTACAGCTCCAACGAAGTTTCCCACTACAGATAAATGAGTTGAGGGGTTCACAACCTTGCATAGCCTTCTCTTGCCCCCTGAAAGCCACTGGCCATAGATTTTTATCTCAAGAAAGAAGTAAGGCCCCATGAAAGCGCACCAAACGGCAGGGTGAAGTGTTTTAGGGGATAACATTGGTGGGACACTGATGGCTAAGAACATGCATACCACCCATGGAGCAAAAAAGAAGTTTACTCGAACCGGGTGGAAGTATTCTCTTTTGACAGCTTCGAAGTAGAATATGCATTTGAGAATGTAAGTGAAAGAGACTGAGACCAGAACAGCTAGAGCTAAGAGCCAAATGGCAAGGTTTATGAAAGGGCTTATGTGGAGAAATTTGATTGCAGGGCTTGCTGCCAAGGCTTTCCATAAAACAGCTTGGCTACTTAGGCCTAAACATATACCATAACACCCAATTGGAAATCGAAGTAGAAATGGCCATTTTTCGTCTTTGGGCAGAAGAATGTCCTCATGATCCTGACAAACACAAATACAAGCATTGAATTGTTAATTTATTGACTTTTCTTGTGTTTTCTCATGCTTATAACTACCAACTACTTCTTTTCTTTTCTTTCAGTGAGTTTTTTTTTTTTTGCCCAACTAAAAAAGGATTCAGGTGGTGCTAATTTCGTCACCATACCCTTCCACTTTTTAGGCAATTTCAAATACCATCAACTTATTTTAGGGGTTTCAAGTGGATCTTATCATGGATTCCCATCCAGGAAGGATGGACCACACATGAAAGACTCAGATACATTAACAATAAATGCTGGGGACTCAAACTTCTAATCCAACAAAAAAGAGTATCTACAAAACAAGTCCCTACCACTCACTACACCACATGGTTGATAATTTTCTCTTAATAAGTTGCTAAATACAATTACAATAACTCAATTTTCAACTAGTCATTGACAAGTAAAACATTTTGATCACCACGTATCACTTAACATGGTCCTAATATACAAACTATAATTAACTACTTTATAATATGATATGTCTATTTTTGGTGTATACTAATATTATTAATATTACCTTGACTTGGTCGAGCTCAGGTCCTCTAAGCGCAGCAAAGTATCTCCCAACAGGAACACTTTCATTAACAGACTCATCATTCTCTTCAACTGAGCCTTCTATCTTATGAGACTGATCAACCTCTCTCTGGTCTTTCCTCAATGGCAACAAAGAGTTCTGCTTATGAAGAGTGGATTTAGTTTTGAACATGCTAAAGTCTCCCTTTCTTCCTTCGAGTCCAATCCTAGTCATTGAATCAAAACCTCCAAAGCTCCTTCCACTTCTGGGAAGTGATGACCTCATCTTCTCATCTTTAGCCTTAGATAATTCTTTGTTAAGCACAGCAAAACCAGTCTCAAGTGAAACTTGTCTACTAAAACTAATCCTAGGATTTCTCTTCATATCTCTAACTCGAATTGGCCTATTTACACGCCTATTATTCTCAGCTGCTCTCTCAACCGTACTAGAAGTTATCTCCTCTTCTTTTACTTCAGGCAAAACTTCATGAACATCAACATAGTGAGTTTGATGAGAACTCGAAGCTGGGGTTGGCCTTTTGTCCATTGTTTTTTCTTCTTCACTAAGGCCTCATGTAAAATGAAACAATATATTGATGAGTTTTTACATATACAAAGATTTATGTATGATATTTGATTGGATTGCATGTTTGTTCGTCCGTGTCTTAGGCATCACAAAAAGTGTGAAAACTACGTACTAAATCACAAAAAGTTCTTAATTGATTAGGTTGTTGGTTGGTTGGTTTAATGATATTGTGGCAAGTGACACGCCAGTACTTTCTTCTTGAGAAAAAAGATGACTCCAACTACCATGCATTAGAACAATGAATGCACTCCAACTACCATGGTGAGATGACTCTTTTATTGATACGTATCTTAACAAGGACTTGTGATTCACTACCACTTTCTCTAGCTCATTTCAAAGCTCTACTGTCATCTTAACATATTCAACTTACTTTTTTTTGCAAATTTTCTAAAAAAAAACTTACTTTTTACAAAGAAATGTAATGAACAAGTTTTGAAATTGTTTTATATAAAAATATCACTTTGGGGCCTTGGTAATTTCTTATTTCAAATTTTTGATGTGGGTTTGTAATCTAAAGTGTTGGGCCAGAAAAAAAGAGGTTCTATTTGGGCTGTGGAAATTGGACCCAAATGCCTCTTGTTTTTCAGCTTTCTAGTGGAAGGATACCCATGTCTAAAAATATTACAAAAATACTCATTTTTTAACTTAACATTTTTGTTATAACCTGTATTTGATTGATAGTAACTTATTTGTTTTTTTTTTTAATTCATTTAGAAGATGAAAATTCATGAGAAATTTTTTTATAAAAAACAAAATTTAGTGTTAAGATAGAAAGAAATATGTTTCCTACTATGGACCATTTTTTATCATAAGGAGTTTTGTTTTATATGGATGGTATGTGTAAAAGTTCCAAGAGTGTTTTTATAGAAACAAAAACAAAAAATTTCCAAGAATGTAGAAAGCATTTGTGATACATATATTAAGGCATTTTTGCAATGAAAGCCCAAATGTTTAAGCTTGGGCCTTTTGAGCTGGTCTGTTTTCATTCTAGCCCAAAATACAGTATGGACCAAGACCTTCCTAAGCCCAAATTCCTTCTAGTCCAGAATAGTATCTGATCACATGCTTTGGCATATTCTTGTTATGTTCTCTTTTCCAAAACAAGCATCAAGTGTCCAAACGAATCTAATATTCCAAATGCCCAAATTACAATGACGAAATTGCCCATCAAACATTACAACACACAACACAGCACCATGACCCAGAAAGTGTTCCTGGTTGAAACCTCAGACTAAAGTAATAGAAGCCCTTTAATGGATTCTTCTTCAGCTATTTTTGAGCTTCACAAACACATAATCTTATTGCTTCTGTATGAAATGAGGTAAACAATCATTTCATTAGTCATTATATCCTTGTTACATTTTTCTTTTCAAGTGTTATATTCATGTTTGGTTGATGAGAAACCATCGGAAAATTTGTATTAAGAGTTTGGATTAAGATGACCAAATAGTACTAAAAGGCAAAAAAAAAAAAAGAATTAGGTAGAGAGATTAATGTAATGGATCAATCAAACAGGCATTTTGTAAATGTTATAGATAAACCCAGTTATTATTCTATTCCAGGCATATTGATTATAACCTGACCTTTTTTATTTATTTTTATAATTTCTAAAAAAAAATGTTATAATTCTTATTCTACTTTCTGGGTATGTATCAGAATACAGAAGAGCTTTTTCTAATTCCAAAAATCTCCTCACACCTATAATATGGAGTATAGTAACTAAATACTTGATCCTCTTTACTCTTGAATGATTTAATATGTATTAAAGTAAATCTCAAGGAAAGTTATAGAACTTTACTACATTTCTTGTACTTTAATCTCAAGCCAAAATGGTCCAATCCCATCAGTACATTAAGGCCATATTTCTAAGCAATACCACACTAAATTTTTCATCATGATCAACACCAAAAAAAAAAAACTGATGTGATCAACCAAACTTTGATGGGATTTGATCTTCAAATCACAATTCCTTTCTCTTAAATCAGTGAAAATGAACCCATCTTTTCCAAACCAAAATTCTCCTTCATTTCTCAACACCCCTTATTATTAGAGTACTCTCTTTCTTCCATTGAAGCAAAAGAAGTACTTCTAAGATGAAAGAAAGATCAGAGTGAGGGACCTGATAGCACGTGCCTTTCCTCAAATCCCACCTGCATATTCTTCTTGTCTTCTACTTTTTATATTCACCATAATTTTTACTCTGCATCATCTTCTTCTTCTTGTTCTTCTCATCTTCATCATAATGATATATTATGGTACTGATATGATATATGTTTATAGGGAGTGATGTTTGTAAAAATCAGAATGTATGTTGTTATGTATTGTATGATATGGTTTAGTTTGACGCATCTAAACTTTCAATAATTAATAACTGTCCGATCAATACAACCATCGAAACAAAATCCCTACCTTTATATGCACTTTCTTTTTGACTGTTTTTCTTCAAACTAACTGGCAGCATGTTATAGACTCAGCATTTTAACTTCAAAAATATTGTGTGTCATATAAAAATGATCTTTCTCCAATTCCAATGTATATAATTCATGTCTTTACAGTTAAAGACAACAAGGTTCTTATGGGGCAGTGTTGCCCTATTGGTCCCTTCTTCTTTGGGGCTTTTCTCTTTGTTAACTACACTTTTTTCAATAGTGCTTCTCTGTTAAAGAAAAGCAGTACATATGTAGGGTCCTTTGTCTGTAACTACTACTGTTCTTGGAATGAGCATTAAACACACTAATTAATCAAGCCATTATTGCTCTTGATGCCTTTTAACCTCAAGTTTTTGTCTTGACAAATCAAGTTTGTAGCTTTCTTTTTAGAAGAACTTTAGGTAAATTGTTCTCTTATAACAATATATATATATATATTTATGAGAATTTTCTTAGTGGGGTTTCACTTTAAGTACTACCGGTGGGGTTCTCAATGTTCTCGACCTGTGAACAGTTTTCAGCGCGATTTGTTTTTATGATCGTGTATATTGTAGCTATTTAGAGCGCGTGGAAAACAACACGTTTGAACCTAGTTTTCGGTACTGTAAACTATTCGGAATTTTCTGAAAATTTGCAAAATGCTTTAAATAGCTTAATATACACGGTCATAAAAAAAAATCGCACTTAAAACTATTCACGGGTCGAGAACACTGAGAGCCCTACCAGTAGGACTTAAAGTGAAATAGTTATAAAAGAATTGTCCTACATATATATATATATGTATGTATATATATTGCTCAAAAGTAAACAGTAGTGGGGTTCACATAATTGGTGTCTTCCATATTCTTGAAAAGCTTTCATTATTGTTATTATTATTATTATTACTTCTAGAGGATTCAGAATTTGTTTATGGAGGATTTTTTTTTTCTTAGAAATATATCAAGTTAGAAGGTGAAATAATATTTAATTGTGTGGAGAAACCTTACTACTCTCCTATTTGCTTAAATACCAACTTATTTCATTCTAGTTTTATAAATATCTAAGTATTTCTATGTATTTGATAAATCAATGTAAAAACATGTTGATTATTGTGGTTTATAAAATTATTTTTATTTTTTAATGTATTAAATATCTTATATAATAAAAATAAAAATATTTTGTTAATATAAGATTGATTTAATTGTATATTTTTGTACTAATTTATTAAATACAAAGTAATATTTTGATATTTATTAAATGTAACTAGTGCGAGTGCGAGGGAAACAAACAAAAAAAATGTTTTTAAAAAAAGTTTAGATCTAATTTTTAGGAGTAATGATATGTGCACCCAAAATATGCACTCAAACATTACACAAAGTGACGTGTCACTACTTTTTAAAACAATGAGTCCCAGTTTTAATAAATGTGATTGGCTAGAATAAACTGCCACATCACCGTGTGTAATGTTTGAGTGTATATTTTGGGTGCATATATCATTGCTCAATTTTTAGTTCATACAATTGCTTCTTTTAATATTAGTTAGGTTTAGGAGTTACGATGTTAAAAAAACAACACACACTGCACTATGTGGTTTTAAGAAAATTGCTAAGGGGTACTACTGGTGCCCAACACTACAAGTAAGTGACATATCGCTATTGGTGCAATCCAATATCGAGTTCCACGTATTTGAATTTAATAAGTATTATAGGATATCGCTAACCAATTATGGAGTGTCACCTCATGTAGTATTGGACATCTTAAAATGTCAAATAGTAACACTCTAGTTTTAAGCTCTTTGTAGTGCAGTGTAAGTTATATTTTTCTTAAATTGTGCGGTAATTGTGGTTTAAAATGCACCACACCACATCGCATTATTAGAAGAACATTAACTTTTTATATGTTTTTCCTTTTCTCGAAGGTTAGAGCTTTTAGTGTTAAAGCTTGTTTAACTTTTTGTTTAATGCTATTAATATTATGTGTTTCTTGTTTAGTAAGTTATAATTGTAAGAAATAGTAATTAGCCTATAAAGGTACTCTTTCAACTTTCATTTTTGTTTTAATTTTTAGTTTGACTCACTTTCATTAGTTTATTCTCTGTATTGTATCCACTAAACAAGATAGCGAATAAACCAATGAAACTAAAAAAATAAATTAAAAAAAACAAAAAAAAACTCTGATTTTTTTTTTTTATCTTTCAAAAATTGATTCTCTTGTCTGTAACAAATGTCTACATATTACCATTCTAGAAATAGAAAACTTGTAGTTTTTTGCTGTATTGTCTCTATAGTCAATGTTGGTGACTTGGTACAAATGTTTTCTTCTTATGTCACCTTGTCTTTGAAAGCTTTATTTTCTGCTTATATATATACATTTTAGTATTATGTTATTTGGAGCAAAGTTTAAAAACATGAATATGTATATTTTGTTTAATTGTTTTCCTGAATGTTCTACTTGAATTTTGTTGAATTATACATATGGTTAGTTGTTGAATTATATATATATAAAAATTGTATTCAAGGGGCTTAAAATAGCCTATTGGTGGGACTCTTATGTATTTACGACGTGTGAATAGTTTTCAATATGATTTTTTTTTATGATGGTGTATTTTGTACTTATTTAGAGTATTCTGTAAATTTTTAGAAAATTCCAAATAGTTTACAGTGCCAAAAAACTAGGTTTAAACATATTTTTTACGCACATAAAAATTAGTCATGAGTGCAATAACTTGTTTTAAACTTAGTTTTTGACGCCGTAAATTATTTGGAATTTTCTGTAAATTTACAGATGCTCTAAATAATTACAAAATACACGATCATATAAAATTACACCGAAAACTATTACGGATCAAGAATACACAATAAGTCCATCAGTGGGACTCTTTTTGAACCCGCTATAGTAGAATCTCCTGCTCATATACTGGATAAATATAATTTGAAAAATATCTCAAATTATATATGCAATCTAGTCAAAATAAAATAACATAAAAAATTGAATTAAAAACACCTAAAATTAGGTTAATGGTTTTTAGTACATGACCATTAGTTTAAGAGATTGGGTATCTGTACATAATAGTATTTTATATTATAGGTAATGCTAAATATAGTGATAAACTTTTGTCTTTATTGATAATAATAATTCTTTAGATTCCATTAATTTTAGATTATCATCTTGTAAAATCTTTTAATTGAATCACATCATTATTTTAAAATAATTCAATTCTATTCTATTCAGCCCATCGTTTTCATAATTTTCTTAAGAGCTAAGATTTTTTTTTTTCCTCCTTAATTTAATATGCCAATGCCACGTCACCAATGATCGGTTGGTCGTTTACCAGCCACTGAAAGATCGTTCCCTATGTCCACGTGTCATTAAACGACACACCCAATTATGTCACTCGTTCTCATTTTGCATGTTTTGGACTGCGACTTCTCTTCCCTCACCCGCCCAGGCATTTAAGAAAAATCACCGCCGCTCCTCTTCGTCGCGACACGTGGATAACGTTAACGGTACGTAACGGAATCAAATGGTCAACGTCGAAAAAGGTCGACAATCTAACGGCCGTTCATCCTCAAAGTTATTACTAAGAAGAATGATACTGTGTACTGGCTATCATTTCATACCCAATCCCCGACAGTTCTACCTGCTCACTCTTTTCGGGTTTCGCGTTTTGGGTTTTGCTCCAAACCCATTGGTTCGGATCCGAAGCACCAACGAAGTTCAACGGCTCAGATTAAATCTAATGTCCTCACCATTTCTTCAACTATATATAAACTCTTGAGAGACCTGCTTTCGAAAATAGAAGAAAAAGGAGAGTGAGTTCGAGATACTTCGATTTGTTTTTGTTCGATTCGAATTTGGATTTGCGGGTTTCGAATAGGGTTCGGGAATTTCTGTTGCGATGGGGGAAGGTGAGCACCAGAAGGAGGAGCATCATCACGAGGAATCGTTGATGGAGAAGATTGCTGATAAGATCCACGGCCACGATTCGTCTTCATCGTCAGATTCGGATAACGAGAAGAGCAATGATTCGTCATCTTCCTTGAAATCCAAGGTTTACAGGCTCTTTGGGAGAGAAAGGCCTGTCTACCATGTCTTCGGCGGTGGAAAACGTATGGGATCTATCCTTCACTTTTGCTTTATTTTTCAAAATTTTCAAATTTTTACAATTTTTTATTTGCTCCGTTTTATCGTGCTCCATGAATATTGGGTTGTTTTTTTCTTCTTTCGATTAGGGTGATAATTATTATTTTCTTGGGTTAAATTGCATTTGATTTTGGTTATTATTTGAAATTGTAGATTTAGAATCAGTAATATTAAATCTTATATATTGATAATTCTCTGCATTATGATCGTTTTGGTAAATTCGGATCTGGATCTAGATCTGACTATTTTTTCTAAATTTTTTTTGTTACTAATTGATTTGGATTAGAGGTGATTTTTTGTAAATAAGATAACCCATGAGTAGATAGCTTAAGCGATTGCAATTGTGCGTTGTCAAATAAATAGTTACATTTAAACGAGTACCGACACTTTTTATGTAAGGGAAAAATTAGTCCTTTATGCGATTTAATTAGTGAAGCTGCAGTTTTGTTTGGTCTTCACTGTAATACATGTATTTATTTAAATTAATTATTCTTCTTTTTGGGTTTCCAGCGGCTGATGTTTTCTTGTGGAGGAACAAAAAGGTATCTGCAGGAGTGCTTGGAGTTGCGACGGTCATGTGGGTTTTGTTTGAATTGATCGAATACCACCTACTCACTCTTATTTGTCATGTGTTGATACTCGCTTTGGCCTTGTTGTTCTTGTGGTCCAACGCCTCCACCTTCATCCACAAGTAATAAAATTTGCTTTAGTTTTTATTACTTTCAGCTACGTTCCCCAGTTCCTTTGACACCAATTTTGTTCTGTGTAGGACTTCACCCCACATTCCAAAGCTCAGCATCCCAGAGGAGCATGTTCTTCAGGTTGCCGACGCTCTTAGAATCGAGATCAATGGAGTTCTTTCTGTTCTTCACAGTATCGCATCCGGGCGTGATCCCAAGAAGTTTCTTTCAGTATGTTGATTGTTCTTTTAGTTTGTTTTACTGTCGATAATGGCTCAACTCTGATGATGGTTTTGATTTGAGACATACCTTATTGTTTATTTGTGATCCATTAGGTGATTGCTGGCTTGTGGGTTCTGTCTATGGTGGGAAATTGTTGCAACTTCTTGACCTTGTTTTACATAGGTAATGAAATTTAAATCCAAAATAAATAGTCTTTTGCTTCCAAATTTGAGCATTATCTAGTCCATGTAGTAATGTGGCATGATTTTTTTTTTTTTTGTGTGTGTAACACAGCTTTTGTCTTGCTTCATACTGTGCCCGTACTCTATGAGAAATTTGATGACAAAGTTGATGCATTTGCTGAGAAGGCTATTATCGAGTTCAAGAAGCAGTATGCAGTGTTTGATGCAAAGGTGTTGAGTAAAATTCCTAGGGGACCATTGAAGAGAGATTGAAGAGGTGGTGGGGGTGAGTGGACTTGATTGATGACACATCTTCTCTTTTCTGACATATATATTTACTGCGTAGCTTTTATAATACCTAGTGCTGTGAAGAATTTTATCCTTGCTTGGCTAGAATCCTCATTCTTCTCTTTCTCCTCTTATCTTTTTCTTTTATTTTTTTCCATTTAGAGTCGTTGGGTTCTCAATGTGAATGGATGTTTCTATGGGATTTTGTTTAAGATGTTCTTCCTTCGTATATGACAAGTTGGATGGTATTTGTGCTACGACTTGGTATAAAAATGGATGATAATTATAGCATTTTGTGGTTCAGATGCACAAGGACAGAAAAATCTTTCAACCAATTTGTATGTTCTTTTGTGGAGATGATATTACATTAATTATTTTTTTATGGCAAAGAAGTCCGGTTCCTATGGGAGCTACACCTATAACTAATGCCTATTTTGATTTATTGTGTTGTACCTAAACTGATGGCTACAGGTCCATGAGCTGGGTGTCTTTGTAGTATCTAATATGTCTTATTATTTGGGGAAGCCCACAGCGTTGTCTTGTCATCCACGTGTCACACCAAACAATGAAGAATCAGAAGATTTACAGAATCATAAATGCAAATTATTAATGATTTTATAAATTAAGCACCACACACACACATATATATATATATATATTTATATAGTTGTGCCTACCTTACCCACACACACTTGTTTTACTTGGGTCCTACTTCACTCTTAGCATTTATGCATTTATTTCAGTGATTATACCTAGCACTTTAATAAGTGTTACAATACGACTCAATAAGAAAAGCTTCTTTTAAACATAATTTTAGTCAAAGTAATTTTTAATATTATCTCAATATCTTTATCTATGTAATGAATATATTTTAAAAAAATCAAAATTAAATATTAATATTTAAAAGTTGAAACCCAAATTTAAAAATAAAGAATACTTGAATAATTATCATCCAAAATTCAAACAAAAAAGTTATTTTGGATTGTAATTTTTGTAAGTGTTAGAAAAATAGAGATATCCTTACCCATAAGTGATGTTCCTACTTAATAAACTCCAAAATAAAAAACTTGTAACTTTGATAATTTTTGTTTGGTTGCTTAGGTTGGACATCATGTTTGCTTCTTTTCGTCGAGTGGAGAAATTATAATCTATTTTTTTTTATGACTATACATTATTGTTATAATAGGTATCTTATTAATTTTCTAAAAATTTCGAATGGGTTCAAATAATTTATTTTATATATTTTTGACATAATAAATTATTTAAAATTTTTCAAAAAGTAATCTACCATAACTACAATGTATACCATCGTATATAAAAATTGATATCCCTACTTAAAAAAATTCATATATATTTATAAAGAGGCTGGAAGGATATGGTGGATGGCTGCTTCGATGAGAGGGAGGTAGAGGCTGGAAGGATATGGTGGATGGCTGCTTCGATGAGAGGGAGGTATCGACACTAATGGTAGTGATGATATTGCGATGGTGTTTGCCGTTGTGGATAAACAGAGAGGAGAAGAATCATAGGAGGGGCATTTTGGTCCATATCAAACTTTGGTGCATATTTTTCCAATAACTGTTAAACCAACCTTATATTTTAAATATAGGATATGTGGAAGCATATATCTTCCTTGAAAAGTCCTCTTCTATGTCATTCTATTAAAAAACAAATATCCTAATAAACCCAATAACATTTCTAATTTTTATTTCCTTTTTATTATTCCCAACCAAACACACTATTAAAAAATTCATAAAAAAATGATCGTCTAAGCAAGTCTCTCATTTAAGCTAGACAAACTTTTGCAATGTCTTGTTTAAAAATCTCGTCTTCTTTGTGTCATGAGATCAAACAATAAAAGGAAGAAAAAACATTTGAAGGCTTCTGACTTTCTCTATAACCCATATTTGTTGGGGGTTTGTATTTTCTCAATAAGACGGTAATGGCTAAGGGCTTGGTTGACCAAGCTTTCCACTTTGGGCTTATAGCTTCTCCAAAGCGTTTTTCCAAAAGCTACAACTTCTTTAAAATTGGTTTATTAGAGCAACTCCAATGGTGGCTACTCTAATATTGGCTTAACATGTCCAAATCATCCCAAGATATAATTTTTTATTTTTTCTCTCATCCACATCACTTTTGACAATTTTTTTCATAAAAATGCTCAAATGATAAGCAACCCCAAAAGTTGTCAACTATGACCCCACGTATTATTATTTAATATATTATTTTGTAATTATAAATATTGTCACACTAAATTTTGTAAATCCATATATTAATATAAATAAATATTACATCAAATTTAAATTAGACAAAATTTAAAGGAGCTTATAAAATGACATAATCATATTTAATCAATCTAACATAATTAAAAAAATGTTAATTAAAATGATTTCCAAATTTTGACCATATGTGCTGTAATGCCCCAAATTTCCTAATAAGGTTTAGGACCTTGATTAGGAGGCTGGGAGGGCCATAATTGATTTATTATAGTATTTAATGATTATATGCATGTTTACGTGAATTATATTATTATATGATGGTGAATGCATGCATATGGGCTCATATGTTAATTATGAGGGTAATTTGGTAATTTGGCCACTGTGGGCGTAATTGTATATTTTGGGGTGCATGGTTGTGATTAATTAATATAGCCACACTATAAGGTGGATTGGTTCGAGCTTTTCGACATGAGACGATCATGAGATGTAAGTGTTCGGTCTAGTCATAACGGGTTTAAGCTTGGGGCTCGGGGTGAGTCTCGGGGTGATATTTATGGTTATGGCGTTACCGGGGATTTTAGGGTAACGGGATATGAATTATTGGTGTTTGGGGATATTGAAATTAGCGGGAATTGGGAAGCGTTAATTATGATTAACAGATTAAGCTAAAAGTTCCAACTTTACCCCTAGAGTAACTTGGAAGACTTTAGATGACACAAAGGCAAATTGGTCATTTTGGGGGTGGATATACATGAGATTTAAGAGGCTGTAGAAGGTGGTGGAATAAACAGAGCAAAACAGGGGTTTGCTTCCTCTTCTCCCGTACATCATCTCCTTCACCTCCCCTTTGAGGGTTTTTGAGTTCTTGGTGGAGTTTCACACTAGGGAAACTTAAGGGCTGGATTGGAGACTTGATTTGGCTTGTGAGGGAGGTCCAAAACCAGTTCCAAGGTGAACTTTAGCCACTGGTTCTTATGCATGCTCTGTTTTGATCATTAGTTTCAGCCTTAGAGTTTTGATGTGGGGAGTGTGAATCAAAGGGGGTTTTAGTGTTGGTTTGATTGGGGTTTGATGTGAGTGAGTTAAGGGAGTTATGTGGGGGTTTAATTACATGTTTGAGGGAGGTTTTGTGAAGGTTTGAGGGGTTGGTTTGAGAGGAAATCGCACAGGGAAAACTGGTTCGTGCGTGGGCGTTCTTGCTGTTCTGGGCTGGGCGCCGCGGCGCAGCAGGGGTGCGTCGCGGCCCTTGGCGTCTGGCAGAGGGAGAGCCCTCTCTGTTTGAGGGCGCGCCGCGGCGCAGCAGGGGAGGGCCGCGGCCCTTAAGGTCAATTTTGCTAAAAATGTGTTTTTAAGCTTGGGGATTCAAGCCATAGGCCTCGGGGTTGTACCTAGTACCCGGTTAAGTAGGGGTTGATGTCCCGGAGGCTAGATATTGATTTGGAAACTTATGTTGATCATTTTTATTGATGATACCTTATATTTTGTTATGACTAGGTGACCGCTAAAGGACTAAAGGTTGATCATTCTCAAGGGTCGTTCTTTTACTAGTTCTAGCTCGACTTTGAGGTAAGAAAACTGCACCCTGTGTATATGAGACATGCATGGTTATTATGATGTATGTTGGTTGATTAATGAGTACGTCACGCGTGGCTATTATTGATGAATGTCTGTTGATTATTATGTATGACATGCATGGCTATTCTTGATGCATGTTGGTTGGTTATTAAACGTGACATGCATGGCTGTTATTGATGCATGTTAGTTTTCTGGATCTATTGCATATGATGCATGAGAAACATGTGTTTGGGACATGCTTTATATACTGAGTATGATACTGTTCAGAGCTTGAGCCTCTGTGTTTATGCATGGCCCTAATAGCACTACTACCTGTTTGGTAAGCATGCTAAATACCTCGTTTATGGATGTGGAACATGTGATATGTGATTGGTGGCATGTCTTACTAGTGAAAGACACTGACTAGTCAGGGACCGACTCTAGAGTCGAGAATTATGCATTGAATGGCTCTATGGCATTAATGCCAGACCGACCCTAAGGTCGAAGAACTTATAAGCGCTTGCCTGGTCTACGACCAGATGACTATAGCCAAGGTATATGACCCCGGTGACCGTTTGTCACATGGCCAAGGGACGCTGTCCATAGCACGACTCTAGAGTCGGGAGGAAGGTTATGTTGGTGACCATTCACCTTGCACCTGTCCTAATCAAACTTATGAAAGGATCACTTATCAGTTGAGCCCTGGTGACCCTATCGTCACATGGCTAGAAGGAGCGATGCTCATTATTGTGACTTTTGGCTATTGTCACCTATTTGCTTGGACTGATAGTCCTGAATGGTTATTATGATCGTTGTTGATATTATATCATGCTTTATTGTGTTTTCTTGCTGGGCTTCGACTCACGGGTGCTACGTGGTGCAGGTAAAGGCAAGAGGAAGCTGGACCATCCTTGAGTTGGAGATCTTAGGTGATGACGTGTACATATGCAGCTGCTCGTCCGCCACGACCGAGGTTTAAAGTGGAACTAGGGTTGAACCCTGTTTTGCCGCTTAGAACGGCTTATTGTAAATATTTTCTGTAATAAACTCTGAAACTTATTTTCGGGATCCCAATATATAAATTAAACGTTCTAGTGAAACGTTACATCCTAACCAAAGTTTTTAATCCCTAAACCGCTAATCATACTTAGTTCACGATTTTGCCCAAATGACTCGATTAGCAAGTTTAGCACTGTTTACAAGGCACACCGTAACGGTCCCTGGAGTTTGGGGCGTTACATGTGCTCTACCAAGTCCGCCTGAAGATTGCGATGAATGTTTCTATCATGAATTTCAACATTTCTTTGAAGCATTGTCGGGAAGTAAGAAATAGGTCCATGCAATACTTCAACCATTAGGGTGTTGGCGGGGCCGTCATCATAATTAAAATCAAACAAACTCTCATATGCATCTCTTTCATCCTCGACAATAATGTTGTGCAATATGATGCATGCATACATAATATCTTTGAGAACATCTCTTTGCCAAAAACGTGGTGGTCCTTGTACAATAGCAAAACGAGATTGAAGTATTCCGAATGCTCGCTCAACATCTTTGCGTACCGCTTCTTGGCATCGGGTAAATAATTTTATTTTCTCTCCTTGAGGCAATGGGATAGTTTTAACAAATGTACCCCACTCTGGATAGATACCATCTGCTAGATAATACCCCTTGTTGTCTTGTGTGCCATTTATCGTAAACTCAACTCTCGGAGCTTGCCCTTGTAAGATATCAGTGAATATTGGGGATTGATTTAACATGTTGAGATCATTATTGGATCCTGGAACACCAAAAAATTCATGCCATATCCAAATATCTTGTGACGCAACTGCTTCGAGCATGATTGTTGGTCTGCCGTGATCACCTCGCGTGAATTGACCTTTCCATGCAACTGGGCAATTTTTCTATTCCCAGTGCATACAATCAATGCTTCCCAACATGCCTGGAAAACCACGCACCTCCCCCATTTGAAGTAAGCGACGAATGTCCCCAGCATTGGGCCGTCTTAAATATTCGGTCCCAAAAATATCATTCACTCCTCGAACGATATTCTGATCATGCTGC
Organism: Humulus lupulus; assembly: GCF_963169125.1. Lineage (NCBI taxonomy): Eukaryota > Viridiplantae > Streptophyta > Magnoliopsida > Rosales > Cannabaceae > Humulus > Humulus lupulus. The sequence continues at coordinate 239,677,351 of NC_084797.1, forward strand.
ATTAAAATATCTCTTATCGAAAAAAGATGCTAAGTCTCGTTTGATCAGTTGGATCCTTCTTTTACAAGAATTCGACTTAGAAATACGTGATAAAAAAGGATCTGAAAATGTTGTTGCTGATCATTTATCTAGACTAGTTGTTGAAACTATACATGATTCCACTCCTATCACTGAAACTTTTCCTGATGAACAATTGATGCATGTTTCTTCATTGCCTTGGTATGCTGATATTGTTAATTATTTGGTCACTAAAGAAATACCATCTCATTGGTCTAAGCATGATAAATCTAAATTTTATTCTGAGGTGAAAAACTTTATTTGGGATGATCCTTACTTGTTTAAATATTGCCCTGATCAAATAATTAGAAGATGCATTCCAAACTGTGATCAATCTAAAATCATATCTTTTTGTCATGATCATGCATGTGGAGGACATTTTAGTGGTAAGAAAACAGCTGATAAAGTTTTACAATGTGGTTTTTATTGGCCTACTATCTTTCATGATACATATGTTTATTGTAAAGCTTGTGAACGTTGCCAAAAGTTAGGAAGTTTAACTAAAAGAAACATGATGCATTTAAATCATATTCTTATTATTGACATATTTGATGTTTGGGGCATTGATTTTATGGGACCATTTCCTAACTCTTTTGGTAATCTTTATATTCTTGTTGGAGTTGATTATGTGTCTAAATGGGTTGAAGCTATTGCATGCCACACTAATGACCACAAAGTTGTGCTTCGTTTTTTGAAAGAAAATATATTTTCCCGTTTTGGTTCACCACATGCTATAATTAGTGATAACGGTACACACTTTTGTAATAGGCCATTTGAACATTTGATGAAACAATATGGCATTACGCATAAAGTCTCAACACCATATCACCCACAAACTAGTGGTCAAGTTGAAGTGTCTAATAGGGAAGTTAAGCACATTTTAGAAAAAACTGTGAATCCAACTAGGAAAGATTGGTCCTTAAGACTCACTGATGCATTATGGGCGTATCGTACCGCGTACAAAACGCCCATTGGCATGTCACCCTATAGACTTGTGTATGGGAAGGCATGCCATTTACCTGTTGAGTTAGAACATAGAGTCTTTTGGGCAATTAAGCAGTTAAACTTTTCTTTAGACAAAGCAGGTGAGAAACGAAAGCTTCAACTCAATGAACTAGACGAAATTAGGAATGATGCATATGACTATTCAAAAAAGTATAAGGATCGCATGAAATTTTACCATGACAAAAATATTTTGAGAAAAGATTTTTTCCCAGGTCAGAAAGTCCTTTTATACAATTCTCGTTTGCATTTATTCCCGGGAAAGTTACGCTCTAGGTGGTCCGGTCCTTACATTGTCCGTATTGTTTTTTCACATGGAGCTATTGAAATTGAAAATCCTAAAAATGGTGATATATTTAAAGTTAATGGACAAAAATTAAAACCATTTTTAGAATTAAAAACTGATGAAGTGGATGAGATACTCCTTGAGGACCCTGTTTACCATGCTCTTTGATTCCTGTGTGATCTTGATAACTTGTGTTTTATTTGTATTGTTGTTTTATGTGTGATTTAATTTTTGTTAGTTGTATCTTGTTCTCTCTTCGCAATGCACAATATCGAGGTACGACCATTCTAAACTTTACACTCTTCTCAATTTTAATTTATATTTCTATTTTGACACATTGAGGACAATGCTTAAATTAAGTTTGGGGGTATCGAGTTTTGTGTTTGTTTTGTGTTTTATTTATGTTATGTATGTTTGTTTGTAAAACAAAAAAAAAAACAAGAAAATTTATTTATTTATATGTTGTTGTTTTGTTAATTTTTTTTTTTAATTTTTATTTGTTCATTTTCATAAAAATTCAAAAAAAAAATTATATTTAAAAACAAAATTTGGTGATATTTTTCATTTTCAATGATAAAAATTCTGATTGAGTTTGAAATTAATTCTCTTAAAAATATGAATAATTTTTAAGCTTTGTTTTTAATTATAGGGTCAATTTTGCTTGTAACAAAAATTTCATTTTTCATAAACACTCTTATTTCCTATAAGTTTAAGTGAAAAATAATTTTAATGAAAATCTATTTTCTAAAAGCAAAATTGACAATTTAATTAATTACATAAGCTTAACTTTTATTCATAATAATTTCTGAGATTTATTTTCATTGTGCAATTTTTGAGAAAATCATTTTTATATCACCAATAATAATAAAAAAAAAATGTTTGTTTTAATTTTTCTTTTGCTTGAGGACTAGCAAATCTTTAAGTTTGGGGGTGTGATAACTCTACGAAATAGAGTTATTTTACCATATTTTATATGCTAATTGTTGCTTAGTTCTTGAATTTTTAATTAACTTATTAAGTTTTTATGTAATTTTTAATTTATTAGTCTTACTGTAGTTTTCTAGATTTTTATATGTTTTTATAGATTTTTTTATTATAATATGTTGAAATTTAATTATATGAAATTTGTATTGTTAAGATAGAAGTTAAAAATGTAATTCTTTTGAACTTAAATGCTTTATTAAATTAAGTTATAATCAATATTTTCAAATAATTAATCTGATTTATTTATAATTGAAAATATTTGATTGTTATTTAATTTATTTTTATCTTGTAGGAATTATATTGTTGCATTTTTATTGCTCTTGAAAAGAGAAGAAAAAATGTTAGAGTAGAAAGAAAAATGAAGAAAATGTGGTATTTTTAAAGTAAAGAAAGAAAGAAAGAAGTGGCATTCTTGAAATGCCATAACCAGCCCAAGTCAGGCCCAATTCTCTGCCCCAGCTCCTTCCCAGCATTACACTCCTTCAGCATATATGCACCTTCGGCAGCCTCCTTCTCCACCAACGCCAGCTGTCAACCATTTCTCAGCATCACCACTTGAAGCCACCAAATCCCAAGCATCTCCCAGCGTGACTTCTCCCAGCCACAAGCACAAACCGCCTGCCCCTTCCCAGGCCCAGCTCCATGGGCCTCCTGCCTCAACTTAGCATCACTCCATCATCAACCTTCCATTTCCCAGTGCCAGCCCAAACCGTGGGCTTACTCCCTCAGGCCCAATAGCAGTCCAAAGCCTCCCAGCCGCCTGTCACTGCCGTCCAAACACCCCTTGAGCCCATAAATTTGCTCATTGTCCCCTTGTCTAAAATGCCACCTTTTTACCCATTTTCTACACACTTTTTACCCCAAAATCATCATCACTCCTACAAATTACCCCTATTTACCATATTATTATTAATTTAATCAATTTACTTAATTTAAATTGATTATTTTAATAATCTCATTTTGGCTATAAATAAGGGTTTTGAAGACCATTTTGGGGTGTTTAATTTTTTGTTACCATCTTTTTTTTTCTCTCATTTTCTCTCTACCATTTGGGTTTTTCAAGAGCATTTTGCAAGTATGTATGTCTTTTATTTTGTAATTTCTACTCTAGTTATGTGCTTCTAATCTTTTTCATAAGATTATTAAGATCATGATGAAGCAACTTGTAACTAGGTAATATTTATGTTGTATGTTGATTTCCCTTGTAATGCAACAAAGTTTATGGATTTTTCTTCTTCATATATTTCTTTCATCTTAAATATCTTGTATTTTAGATTGTTAGAACATATTTACACTTTGTTCTTCATTAGTGCATAAACATAATATTCTTTGTGTAAGATGTGTTATTAAATTGTACACATCCATGCTTAGAACAAAAATATTATGTTTTGCCTTATAAATAATGTTCATTGATTTATTTGTTATTTCATTAGATTGATTTACACTAAATGCTTTGAAATTATAATTTTGAAAGGTGAAGAAAAATCCTATCTTTTTATAAGAAATTTGTGCTTAAAATTATAAATCTTTTTGGAAAATGATAGTTTAAATTATTTTAACTATCACTAAAACTTGGGAATCAATATACTAATAAATATTATTAAACTTACATTTTGTGGATTCTAGTATCTTAATAATCTTTTCTTTTAACACTTATTTTCAACTCATTATTGGTTTATTTTCATTATCTTAAATAGCTTTATTTTTCAATCTTTTATTTTATGTTCATAATATTTGTTGATCCCAAAAGAGGGTGTTTTAATATTTAAGCTCGCAAGTGCACGAATCGTTTCGGAATATAATGTTCATGTAAGTACGAGGTCGAACCCATGAGAGTTGACTAACATCAAAAGAAACTATTTCAAACAAAGCAAGAATATTCTAACCTAGTTCCAAATATTTGATGAGATTTTGTTTTAGAAAAATAAAACACAAGTAATAAAAAAGATTTAAGATTAAATAGAAAAATTGTTTTCAAATGAGATATATAAAATAAGATTATTAAGATTTTAGAATCCACAAAATGCAAGTTCAATAGTATTTATAAGTATATTGATTCCCAAGTTTTAATATAGTTGAAATAAATCACACTATATATTTTTTCAAAATATATTTTCTATTCAAGCACAAGTTACTCTTTCAAAAAGGTAGGATTTTTCTTCACTTTTATAAGATATAATTTCTAAGCATTAGTTGTGTTACAACCTAATGAAACTACAAAAAATCAAAGAGATTATGTTTAGGCAAAATATGATACTTATGCTCTAAGAATTAGATGTGAACAATTTAATGAAAAACATTTAATCAAAGAATATCATATTTTTGCATAATGAAGAACTAAGTGTAATATGCTTTAACACTCAATAATAGATGAAAAATGCATATCATTGATAGAAAAAATCCATAAACAATGTTACACAAGTGGGAAATCAACATACAATAAAAAATACTATCTAGTTACATTTTGCTTCATCATCATCTTAATAACCTTTGAAAAAGATTAGAAGCTCATAACTAGATAAAAATTACAAAATAACATACTTGACATGCTCTTCAAAAGATGAAAATGGTAGATAGAAAATATTGAAAAGAAGAGAGAAATATGGAGTGTAGAAGAGGTTGAAAAAAGATGAAGAAGAAGAGCTCCCCAAATGGTCTTACAATACTCTATTTATAGGCAAAATATGGAGATTAAATTAATCAAATTAAAATAAATAAATTGATTAATTTAATTGTGTTGGGAAGTGGTAGGATAAATAGAGTAAGTGTGAGAGTATTGGAAAGAAGAAATGTTTGGTTGGGTAAAATGTTAGTGAAAAGCTAGGGTAAAAAAATGTATTAGGAATGTTTATTTAGGTAAGAAAAATAGGGAAGAGTGAATTGATATTTGAGTGAAAAAATATTGGGAATGAAAATGTGATTTTTTTTTTTTGGTCTTTTTGTGGCTGTGGCAGAGTGGGTTCGGTTTGGGCCATGGAGCTGAATTGGGCCTGGTGGGCCTGGGCTGGCCCACGTTGGGGCTGGATGGCTGAAATGGGCAGCCTTGGGCGTGGATTGCTTGCTGAAATGGCTGAAGGATGCTGAAGGCTGGAACTTGGGCCTGACCGTGGGCTACGGCTGGGAGTTGGGCCTTGGCTTCATTCGGATTGATGGAGAGGCCCGAGTGGCTGGCGTTGGAGACTTTGGAGGCTGGTGCATATGCTGATTGATGAAGTGGTGGCAGGGACGTGGAGGGGGAAATGCTGAAGGAAAGGAGGACAGCTTCGGATTGGGCCAGGCAGCAGGTGGGAGCTGGGCTCGGGCATGGGCCTGGAGACAAAAGTGCCACTTCTTTGCTTTTCCTTTACAAAAATATCATTTTTTTTCCACCAATCTTCTTGCTTTTCAAGAGCAAATAGCATACAAAAAAAATTCCATATAAAACAAATATAAATTAAATTAAAACTAAATATTTTCAATAATGCAATATACAACAAAAGTTCAATGAAAATATTAATTAAAATTTAATTTACTTAAACATTTAAGCTCAAAATTGCATCTTTTTACTCCTAACTTAACAATATTAATTTTAAATAATTAAGCCATAACATTTTACAATAATATAACAATAAAAATACACAAAAATCTATAAAATTAAAATAAACCTAATAAATTCAAAATTACTTAAAAACTTAATAAATCAATTAAAAACTCAAGGATTAGGTAACAATTAGCACATAAAAAGTGGTAAAATAACTCTATTTTGTAGAGTTATCAATATTAAAACTTATCAATCTTTGGAACTAGGTTAGAATTTATTACTTTTGATTTAAAATAGTTTCATTTTCGATTTTAGACAACTCCTTTGGGTTCGACATCCTTGCTTGCACGATCACTATTCTATATGGACGATTCGTGCGCTTGCGATATATAAATTTTTAAACATACCCGTTTTGGGTCCATCATCCCTCTGAGAACTCCTTGACTGTGGTGGTCAAGCGGCCAAATATGTACACAACACCGCCCAAGCTCTCCACTCAAGGTTAGGTGAGCTTCTCTTTCCCTTTACCTGCACCACATAGCACCTATGAGCCAAGGCCCAGCAAGAAAACACAATAAAGCATGATATGATATCAACAATGATCATAATAATCATCTAGGACTAACAGTCCAAAATAGATAGGTGACAGTAACAAAAGTCACAAAAGTGGGTACAGCTCCCTTTAGCCATGTGACGATAGGGTCACCATGGCTTAACTGATAAGTTATCCTTTCACAAGTTTGATCAGGACAGGTGTATGGTGAATGGTCACCAACATAACCTTCCTCATGACCATAGAGTCATAACCTTGGAACATCGTTCCCTAGCCATGTGACAACAGTCATCGGGGCCCTATGCCCTAGCTCTGAGTACTAGTCTTAGACTAGCCAAGCGCTTATAAGTTCACCGACCTTAGGGTCGGTCCAGCATTAATGCCATGGAGGCATTCAATGATGATATCGATCAGATCTAATCTTCATTTGGCCCGGCGTTTATAACGCTCTGCCATTTCTGACTCTTGGGTCAGTGTCCCTGACTAGTCAGTGCCATAAACAAGTAATCAACAATCACTAGCATTTAATATGCAATCCATGTCCACATATATCAACCAACATGCTTCAATAACAAACCATGCATGTCAAATACCTATACAGGGTGCAACTGTATTCATACACTGTTTTCTTACCTCTTGTTCGAGTGAAAGTTATTATAAGAACGACCCCTGAGAACGATCAATCTTTTAAATTCCTTGACGGTCACTTGGTCATAACCAACATATAGGATTCATCAATGAAAACGATAACAAAGGGTTCCCAAACCAAAACCTAGCCTCCGAGACATCAAACACTACTCAACCGGGTAATAGGTTCGACCACGAGGCCTAAGGCTTGAATCCCCAAGCTAAAAACATAATTCTGGCCAAAATTGCCCTAAGGGCCGCGACCCTCCCTAGCTGCGCCGCGGCGCGCCCCTCAAACAGAGGCAGCCCTCTCTGTCAAACACCATGGGCCGCGGCGCACCACAGCCATGCCGCGGCTCAATACCCAAACCAGCCAAAAATCCAACACGCACCAGCTCGACCTCCCCTGTGTTTTCCCTTGGAACCAAGCCTTCAAACCAACTCCAAACCTCCTCCAAACACTCAATTCAACCTCTAAACATCACCTATAACTCACCCTCATCAAAACCCAAGCTAAGCATCAATAAAAACCTCCATAAATCCAAACTATCATCAAGAAATCACAAACTGAAATCTTAAACTAAAACAGAGTAAAAACTAGAAACTTATGGTTGAACTCACCTCAAATCAGAGTTTGAACCTCCTTCAATGGCTGAACCAAGTCTACAAACCCAGCCCCTTGATTCCCTAGCCTGAAACCTCACTTTGAGCTCAAAAACTCCCAAGGAGAAATGGTGGAGAATGATGTACGGGAAGGAGAAGTAAAACCCTGTTTTGCTCTGTTTTCTCTACAGCCATCTAAAGTCATATAAATCCAAACCCAAATGACTAAAATGCCCCTAAGTCATTAAAAGTTTCTAAAGTCTTCCCCAAGGGCAAAATTGGTACTTTCCACTTATCTCGTTAATCATAATTAACGCTCTCCAATTCCCGCTAATCTCAATGTTCTCAAACACCAATAATTCATATCTCGTTACCCTATAATTCCTGGTAACGCTCTAATCATTAAAAACACCCCGAGACTCACCCCGAGCCCCGAGCTTAAGCTTGTTATGACCAAACCGATAAATTATAATTAAAGATCGTCTCATGCCGAAATAATCAAACTAATCCACATTATAATGTGGCCTCACAATATATCATTGACATGCAAACAAATATACAATTATGCCCTCAACGGGCCAAATCACCAAAACACTCCTGTAAACAAATGTGGACCTACATGCATGCATTTAACATCATATTATAATATAATTCTCATAAACATGCATAAATTCATTCAATGGCATAATTAAACAGTTATGGCCCTCCCGGCCTACTAATCCAGCCATTAAACCATATTAGGGAATTCGGGGCATTACACTATGCGTAGGAATACATGTCTACGCATTCTAAATCTTCTTCGAAATTGATATTCTGTATACACCGGTTCATCAGAAAAGTAGTCATTGAACAAACGTTGGTGTCCTTCTACATGACCTCTATCAATGTGGGCTCTCTTTCTTCCTTGTCTTGTTGAGCTACCCCCATCCATGAGCGCTTTGAAATATTGATCATCATGATCGTCGGTACACTCTACAATTATGATATCCTCTAGACTCGTATTGTCGTATGGATTCAGAGAATTTGGAGAATCCATTGTTGAACTTAGAGTATATGATATTTGGGAATGAAAGATGAATGAAAGAGTAAAATGAAGGATTGAATGGAGAGTTAAGTAAAAGGAATATTGAAATTTGGTATTTATAGACATGGTGGCTGTTAAAATGTAGCCGTTAACATAAAGGATAATTTATTTAAATAAAATAAAATACATAATAATGCGGTTGATAAAAATACATAGCAATTACAACTTCAGGATATTATTCTTAATATAAGTACACAAGTTTTCATGATCTTTCTTTTGTTCAGGAGTCATATGCGACGTGTCCATGATGAGATAATCCATGTATTTTGTCATCCTATTATCTTCTGCCTCTTTCTCCTTTATCGTCGCCTCTTTCTCCTTTATTGCCACCAATTTCTCCAATGCAGATGCTTTCCGTTCACTAATCTCTATAAATCTAGCATGTGTGTCTTTTTTTTCCTTCCCTTTTCTCTTTGCTGCCTTTTGGCCAGTAGGGCGCACTTCACGTACTTCATCATCACTGATGTCTGCATTGGAAGAAGAAGTAAATGCCCCTGTATCTGACACCTTTGTTCTCTTACCACCTTTTGGTTGGTACATTGTATTCCATTTCGGCTCATCCTTTAGCAATCTCCAATAGTCCACAAGCAGAAAATTTGAGTTGTTATTTTCAGATTTGTACAATTGATGTGCATTCTCAAGAATTTTCTCATCAGACCAACCACTGTGATGTGCTTGTTGTACTCGTTTATAACACCCATTGAAATGCGCCACCTTTTGATTCATCTTGTTCCAATGATCTTTGCATTGCCTTCCAGTTCTTTCTTGCTCGCCTTTTTGGTTGGTGTTGTAGTATTCTACAATCCGAGCCCAGAAATGTGTAGAAGTTTGGTCATTCCCCACAATGGCATCCTTAGATGTATTAAGCTATCCACTTATCAGAACTATAGTGGCTTCCTTGCTCCATTTGACTTTACATTTATGCCTTGATTCATCTTCATTGTGTAGAACTACATTTTCCAACCCTTCAACACTATGTTCAGGTTGGGTTTCAGAGACAGATGTCGATGATGTTTCACGATTCAAATCAATATTAGACTTTTCCATACTTGGCCTATAATTTCTTGAAACTATTTCGGGTTGGTGTATGAAAGGCATATGAAATGCATATGGTAGTGAATTTGTTGGTGTGAAGAATGGAGCTTGTTAGGGTGTCTCAATAGAGCCAAAATTTTGGTAAGGGTAAGAGGACATGGGATAATTTTGAGAATTTGGAAAACTTTGGTTAAATTGACAATATTGAAAATTTGGATTTTGAGGATTAGTAGAGGGAGTATTTTGAAATTTTTGATTGAAATGAAAATATTGAAAATTTGGATTTTGGGGATTGGTATGTGGAGAAAATGATGAATTTTGAAAATTTAGATTTTGGGAGTTGGTATTTGGAGAATTTGGAAAATTTTGAGAATTTTGGGAATCTATTGGTAAGAAAAGAAATTTTGTGATATTGATAATTTGGAAGAAGATGTATGTAATGGTGTGAAAATTGAATGAAATAAATGAGTATTTATATAAAAAATAAAAAATAAAAAAATCATGTGATAAACGATAAAAAAAAAACGGTAACAAATATATATATATCTGTAAAATGTTTTATATATATATAATTAAAAAAAAAAAAAGGGAGAAAGCACCGTTGCCTCACAGTGGCAACGGTGCCTTAATTTTGTTCAAATCTTCAACTCCTCCAACGCATAAAGTAATGAGTTGTTAGAAAATTGTCAACAAGCCACTTTGAAGGCAACGGCAGTGAAGATGCTCTTAAAGTCAAAAGCTCAAATATATGTAAGTTCAAACAAAGCATTAAAAAATCTTTTGGTTTTTAGAAGACCAAAAGTACTCTTAGAAGCAATACCAACCAAGTCCTAATCAACTTTGGAGAATATTTAGGAATCCTCATTAGTTAGTTGCTAACATTTTGAAAGCTAGGTATTTTAAACATGTTGATATTATGGAAGCTGGGTTGGGAACTAATAAACCTTCTTTTGTGTGGGGATCTCCTCTGTGGTAAGGATCTATTGCAAAATGGATAGTTGGTAATAGTCAAAATATAATAGTAAATTGGAGAGGGATGCTAAAGTGGCCATTCTATTACTCCAGCTAGTATCTGGAATGAAAGGCTAATCAGATATCACTTTGTGGATGAAATTCTCTTCATTCCTTTGGTGAAATTTAAGGACCAAGATAGTAGATATTGGAGGTACAATAGTTGGAGATGGATACAAGGTAGCTATAGGGGTTAATAATTATCATCCTAATCAATCTGAGACTCCTATTGTTACTTGGTGGAAGTTTATGTAGTGTTAAACTGTACCTTCAAAGGTTAAATTTTTTCTGTAAAAAGCATGTCATGAAAGCTTTCCTGCAGAGTTGGATATGGTAAATCAGCATGTTCTTGTTGATGGTTTATGCCTTGATTAATTGTAATGTTATGAAGGCTCAATAATCTTTCTTCTTTTGCTTTTCCTCCCCAGACCCAGTTGTTTTACTTTGGCAAGACGGTGTGTGTATTCTTTTGTGGTTAAGAAAGGTTGTATTGGATGATTAGATTAAATACAATCTTTCCTTGCTTTCAAAAAACAACTATCATATCAATTTCATATTGAATTTCTGTAATCATTTTTGTTTTTATAAATTTTATACAACAACTTGTTACAAAGTGAAAATTGCAAAATGAATATTTTAACTCTTAACGCTTGTCTAGAGTAATTATTCAAAAGAAGATATTAGGGTAAATAACTATTTAGTACTCCGTGTTTTATCAAAATACAGACTTAGTACCCTATGTTTTCAATTATGCTAATCTCATATTTTGTAATTTGAAATTGTACATATTTAGTACCTTGTACTCAAATTTGATCAATAAAATTGCAGTTTGGTCATATTGATAAAATATCATTAATTACATTTGAGTTAGGGTATGAAATATGTATAATTTTAAATTACAGAGTACCACATAAACATTATTGAAAACATAAAGTACTAAGTCTGTATTTCGATAAAATACACGATACCAAATGAGTATTTGCCCTAATTATAATGGTTGTAAATAGTTCATAAAAACAAATCTAACAAGCCCTTTAATCCATAAACTACAATAAATATTACATTTCATTACCATATCTGAAAATATTATACATAACCTAAAGTATTTCCCATGAAAACTATTTTTGCTGAACAGATTACCATCATTCCTTTCCTGGTGTGAATGTTAAACTTTTAAGCCCAATTGATGTCATATTTGTTTCTTATTTTTTAAGCTCTCTCAATGAACAAGTTTATTTCACAGACAAAAAGACAACATTCCCATTAACTTATAATGTGATATCTGGTTAATAAATAAACAAAATGGTCAGAGCTACACGGCAGAGTAGTTGACCTAAAACACTTGGTCGAAAAGAGAAATCAGTGCTCGATCGTAAGTTCTGCTCTAAGATGTAGGACACCATTTATAAAGAAAGGACTATCATCAGCAATGAAACTGGTCCATGGCAAAGCAAGTAGATTTCGATAACCAACAGCTTTGCCCCCAGAAAATGTGTAGCTGCCCTTGTATGTACTTACAAAGTCCTCAGTTTGCTGGTTTGGCGGGTGTGGCTGCACCAGCTTCGTTCTTGCGGAAAAATCATAGTCTACGGCCAAAGTCACTGACCCCTTTTCATGCATTTTCAGAAATAGACCAAAACAATGGAAAGAACACTGCTGGTCCATGTTGCAATGTGCTGCAAGAAAGAAGCTTTGTTCTCCCAAGTTGAATGCCTGAGAATAAACCTGCCCCGAAGGATACAAATTTGCACACTCCTCTCGCTTGAGGTCCCAATACACAACACACTGCTGCCTAGGAAGTTCGATTTCAACCACCTTAATGGGACAGTAATTGTAAGATTGCTCCACATAGCGACTGTTCAAGGTAGAAGAGTCCTCTGAAGCCATTGCTCACCTTAACGGGACAGTATTTTCTCTCTATGGTTTTTCTCTGATACATTTTGCATCTATTGGAATGATCTGCTTATAGTTGTAAAGACCCTAGTTTTCTTAGTCAATTCAGAATGTTATTCTTTTTCAACAAAGACTGCACCTACCAACCAACATTTGGATTCCATATTCCACAATAATATTCTTGGTGTACCTATTTTTCACAGCTTGAGGGCTGCTCATGCCCACATTTTTGACTAACATCTCCACATAGTGAGAATATTGACTGTTATATGATAATGCCAAACCAGAGCCACTGAAATTCATTTATATTATAGCTTTTCTAAATTTGTAATTATTGAGAATTATGTACTACTTTTTATGTTTTTATGTTTTAAATAAAATGGTTGTAAAAAGTTGATTAAAAAAAAATCTAGCAAGCCCTCCAATCCAGAAACTACAATAACCATTTCATTTCATTTTCTTTCTCAAACACAATCCAGCCAGGCTGGTTTGCTTCTCACTCTTATTTCCATATCTGAAAATATTATACATACCTAAAGTCTCTCCTATGAAACTATTATTACAGAACAGTTTACTATCATTCCTTTCCTGGTGAGAAAGTTGAACTTTTAAGCCCAAATAATATCATATTTGTTTCTTATATTTTAAGCTCTCTCCATGAACAAGTTGAGCCATCCATAAACCAATTTCATTTTATGAAAACGGCAGTCTCATAGGAAATAAGTCAACTGTTCCTTCTTTCTTGATCCTCCTTCCCCATATTGCTCATTCCACTGCCTCAACTCGTTCATTATAGAGCCTTCGGCTGCAAAACTTGCAGCCACCTGCAACCCGATTTCGATTAGTTAATAAGCTCAGACTTTGTTCAACCAAAGATGTGTATGAGAAACTATTCCATTACTATCTTTGTATATAAACATGAGAGAGAGAGAGAGTCAAGCATACCTGATTCTTTGCTTGCCTGAAATCTTCCATGTTTAAGGGCCTGAGAATAATACCTGTTTCCTCTTTACCATTTCCACTTTCTTTTGTTTTTTCTGAACTTACAGTTTCTGCTGATGACACTTTTGTATTAGGTGCCTCTGCCAAAGCTTTCTGCTTTTTCTCCTACAAAAGAAAATAATTCTCATCATCAAAACTGTAATACATTCCAATATGTATGCCCTTATTAAGATAAAAACTTGAAATGGAATCGCTTACCAAATCCTTCAATCTTTCTTGTTGTATTAACTCCCTTACAGGCCTATACGCTGCTGTTGTGCACAGATTCTGTTAAAGAGTGATGCCATTGTAAACAGTCAACACCACCTAAATCTTTCATTAATCAAATCAAAACAAAAAGGCATGAAAAAAACCATGTAGTCAAACCTTAAGATCACTTCCACTATATCCTTCAGTCATGGTTGCAAGCTCCTTGTAGTTTAATCTCTCTTCTGTTTTCTCTTTTGCCAGTAGAGTTTTTAAGATCATTTCTCTGTTATCCACAGATGGAAGTCCCACCAAAATTCTGTCCATTCAAACATACAAGTCACCTAGGATCATAGATTCATAGTTCAAAAGATAACAAGAAAGTAATGTCTTATAAACTAACTATTACCTTCGTTCGAAACGCCTGATAATGGCTTCATCAAGATCAAATGGCCTGTTAGTAGCAGCAAGAACAAGAATCCTTTCACCTGGTTTTGTCAAGAGCCCGTCCCAATGAGTCATGAACTCGTTCTTTATCTTTCGCATTGCTTCGTGTTCCCCAGCTCTTGACCGCTGCCCGAGCATGCTATCAACCTCATCTACAAAGATAATAGTAGGGGAAACCTTGGCTGCCAATGTGAAAAGAGCTCGGACATTCTTTTCATCCTCACCAAACCATTTTGAGGTGATGGTAGACATGGATACATTGATGAAGCTTGCTCCTGCCTCCTTAGCTATGGCCTTTGCCATCATTGTCTTACCTGTTCCAGGTGGCCCAAATAGTAATATTCCTCTGCAAGGCTTTAAGAGTCCTCCATTGAATAGGTCTGGTCTTCGTAGAGGAAGCATTACTAATTCCTGAAGTGATTCTTTGATCTCATCTAAAGCACCAATATCAGCAAATGTCACCCCAATTTCACTAGCTGGTATTACCTCTGGCCTTATGCGCTTCTCAAATTCATTGTCAGGTGCTACTTCCTGTTAAACAGTCATAAAAGAAATTCCCATTATTAATATCAGATGTTACTACTTTTTCATTGTGAGTTAATATTTTTCCTAAACATACTAAGCAAAAATCTCAACATGCTCATAGCTTTTGACAGAGAACTAAAAAATGGATATTTACAGGAGCTTTTGCTGCTGATGTCGCTTCTGGCTTCCCCTTAACAGCCTCTTTGCTTTCTCCTTCCTACAAATGGAAGCAAATTTAAGAACAATAGTACTTTGATTTGCAGACTCCAATCTTAAGTGAAACAAAAATGAGTATTAACAAACAAACCTTAGATGGTTCAGCCTTAACTTCCAATTTTAATGAATCTTTACCATCAAATTTTCCTTCTTGGAATATACTCAATCCATGTGACAAACTGTTTGACAAAAGACACCCTAAGCAACACAGAAAGTTTGTTAAATGAGAAAACAAAAAGATTTAGCCATACCTTTTGGAAGAAATAATGAGTTTTCCATTTCTGTACTCAGGATTCTTGTTGTTCATCAAGTGATAAGAAATTGCAGACACCACAATCTCTTCTATATAATTACTTAAAACCATTGTGTCTTCAATGCAGATTGATTCCAGATCATCGCAATCGAGATCGTTAGCTGATAGTACTTCCATGATATGATTTCTGTTATCCTTAACTTGAATCATTCTCATATCTTCCTCCAGTTTAGATTTCCAGCTAACATGCTGGGATTCATCCTCAGGTGGTCTGATCTCAATTGTGTAAGTGAAAAGAGCAGAAATCTTCTCATCCAATTCTCTGTAGTCATCTTTAGGATCAACAACTTGAGAGCCCAGGATCAACACTGATCCAGTAAGTTTATTCAACATTTTCTGAAATAAGTTATATATCCTCTGTGATCTGCACAAGAACTTCTCCACATCTCTAAGGTACAGCACAATGGGACTGGTTTTTGAAACAGAAGCCAAGACCTACAAAAGGAAGAGAATATTTGTTTTTGTTTAAGTAACACTTGGGTACAAAACCATTAAAGGAAACATGAACATGACATTACTCTGTAGAGAGACTGAATAAGAAGCTTCTCATCAAAGCACCAGCTGCTTTCCCGCTTAAGAGGGCCTAAAGGGAGAAAAAATAAACAAGTAACCAAGTAAGCAACTCAGGTTTAGATGGGAAGAAATGTCTGTATTCACTTTGTTCAAGTTAAGAGAAATAACAAATGGGAAAGAACCTTGATTTGCATTGGACTGAGAACCAAGGTTACTGATGTTAGCAGCGGCAGAGGCATTTCTCCTAAGCTTGGGCGCAGTACTATTACCTTCTACTCCTCTGCAATTACAAGAGCAAAGATATCACTCGAACATAAATAGATTATAAAACAAACCAAGAAAACACTATACTAATCATTGATTCTTTGATTGCATTATACTGTGTATGTCACACCCCCAACCAATGATGGCATCATCAACGATCATAAGTAATAATTCTCAAAGATCTCCAAATACCTGGATCTGATATCAACGCCACTGCTCTGTCTACGCAGGGTACCACCTGCAATAGAGTTTCTCAGTCAGAACTATGTTGAAGTTGCCAGAGAAACTTATTTATATATATAAATATATCTATAAATGTGCCATATATAACGTACCTTGGGGTTCCTCCCTTTGTTGAAGTCCAGAAAATGATCCGAATAAGCCTGACAATCGCTCTAGGGTTGACTCAGAAATAGACCTTTTAAAACACTATAGAAAACAATATAGCGAGTTTTAGTAAGTAAATCGTTGTATAGAGAAGAAAATTCAAGTCATAGACAGTGAATATATAAGGCTTACTGATCCATTGTTGGAACTACCATATTTGCTCTGAATCTGTATAAACGCAATCACTTTGAACATTAAATACCAAGAAAAGAGGTAGAAATTATAGTCAACAGAAAACAAAAGCTTTAGAAAGAACACAAATTAACCTTTAGTGAAAAATCCGTTACATCCAACAGCAACAACTTGGCTTCAAAGTAATGAGCCAAAGCCCTGGCGAGCATTTGCTGGTAA
The DNA here is from genome assembly GCF_963169125.1 of Humulus lupulus. NCBI lineage: Eukaryota > Viridiplantae > Streptophyta > Magnoliopsida > Rosales > Cannabaceae > Humulus > Humulus lupulus. Next base: position 239,694,210 of record NC_084797.1, read on the forward strand.
AGTTCTTCAAAAGAAAGAAAATAAATACTAAGAGCATCATTCCAGATTAACAGTCTCACAATACGAATCAACGGTCAAGATTAGATCTTTATTTGAGTTCATTAAGGGAAAATGTTGGAATTACCAGCAGGGCCTGAAAGCAAAATAGCACGACTAGCAGGAGAAAGGTTTCGAGTGTACTTAGAAACCTCTGCGTGTTTGAGATGTACATAGGCTGCACTTGTTAGTAGTACTCTTGTCTGTTCACTGTAATCATATATTAGACCAGAATTAGAGGACATGCCAATTAGTCTAAACCACTTGATCCAATCAGATAACTAATATATATACAACAGAACCATGCATGCAAAAACCCACGTACGTACGTGCATGCATGGGAATTAATTAAACTCTACCATTTTCGTAAGCAATTTGTTTTTAGTTACTAATAAATATTTAAGTGTCACAAAAATCTGGAGCAACAAATTATTGTACAAGGGATATCCAATATGCAATAGATATAAGTAACAAAATTAATCTTTACAAAAAATATAAACTGGTCATGCAGTTTCAAATTATAAGAGAATTTGATTAAATTACATAAGAAAAGAAAAAAAGCTACTTGAACCAAAAGGTCATAATTTATGCATAGTTGATTAAATTCATTAGTAGGTGGAAGAAAACTAGTTGGTGATCTTTCTAGAAATTGGTATATATACAAAAAAAAAAAAAATGGAAAATGTGGGAATTTTTATCCAAAATCTCAGCAATACCAATAACACACTGGAGTAGAAAAAAAAATTAAAATTTATGCTATAAATTATTAAAATATGAAGCCAGAGTATGGGTCACCACCACCATAATGCCATAACAAAAAAAAAAAATGATGACACGTACCATTACTCGTTTAAAGTTTATAACTTTCGCATAATGCAATTATGCAACATTGAGAACATAAAACAAACACAACATATGCAGTAACCCACGTGACAGTAATGGCTATATTCTTATCCACAGTACAACGTTGCTTTAAATTTAATACCAACAAATATAATAATCTAACAAAATACAGTATAATAAGATTTTGTTCTCTGTGTAATTCATGGATAATTGAATGGAGAAAGAAAGTGAGTGTTGTGACCTGAGATAATATGGAAAATCAGCAAAGGTGACTTGTTCTTTGGTTTCTCTGCCATGATCGATCATCCGCAACATCTCCTGTTCCATCTTTTCGACAGTGATGGTGTTGGGCGGCACATTCCCTCCCCATTTTCCGACGGTCTGTCCCGACGCCAGCCCAAGCCCAACTCCCACTCCGACGCCTACACTCAGCGCCGATAACAGATAACCTTTCTGTTCCATCGCTCTCTCTAACCAAATCCCAAAACCAGTTTGCCTTTCTCTTATTTCTCGCAATAGATTACTAACTGCAAAAAAAGAAAGAAAAAAAACTATGGAACAGAGCAAGAGAAACAGAACAAAGCTTCTTCTTCTTATCTGGAAATTAAGATTTGAAAAGAAAAAAAGGGAATTAATGTGAAGAGAGAAGAGATGAAAAGGAAAAATCTTATGCCTGATTCAGACAAGTAACCGAGAAAAATCTCCCGATCTACGCGGATTCTCTCTGATTATTTTCGGTCACTAGTGTTGTATTAAAAATATATATATGAGAAAAGAAGGGATCTTTGTAGGGTGAGGCAAGAGAACCGGATACGAAGAAGCCGTAAATACTCGACGGAGGAGAAGATACAAGCGGAGGCGGCAGCGGCGGAGAGCGGTGGTGGTGATGGTGGCGGATCGTGAGGTGTGGAAATGGTTCCCGCTTTTTCAGAGCTTTCTCTCTTTCGTTTTGCTTTTTAAAGACAAAAATATATTAAAAGAAATACCAACTTTTTTTACTTTTACGTGTCAATATTTTGACGGTTATTTTTTCGTTTGAATTGAAAATGTTGTAAGAAATAATTAGTAACTAAATAGGAAAGAAGCAAAATAAAGTTGTGTTTTTGGGAAGATAGTGTAAATTATAGAGACATGAAGGGTTATTCAGCAAAAAATAAAAAAAGGGTCTGTACTCTGTAGTGTGTAGCGCCGACATGCGAATTGGATAAGTTTGAGTTTGAGAGAGTAATGTGAGTCGTTTAAGGTTTAGGAGCCACGTGTGATGACGTCAACGGTTGAGATTTATCCAGACTCTTGTGCATGTGGGATTGTGTTGTATATATCAATATACAACATTTTTTGGATTTTTTTTTTCTTTTTACAAACAATATTTTTGGATTACAAATTGGGGTTATGGGACAAATGGTGAAAATGAAAAAAAAAAAAATTATTGTAAGATAGATTCTAAGTTCTCACTCTTATTCACAGGTCTAGTCGGTGAGCATTGGGCTCAAGAAACATTTTAGTGTTTTTATAATATTTATATATTAAATTATATTTTTTGTAAAATTATGGAAACTTTTTGTAAATAAAAAAGTAACATTTTTAAAAACGAAGCTTTTTTATTTGGGATCCTAAGCATATCCGCTTATGTCCATCTATGCCTACGGCTGTCTCTGCTAATTCATATGCATTTATTTTTGGGTTTATATTTTTTTATATTTTGCGTTTTGACTCATTATTTATTTGGATTGTGTGTTTTGATAAATTATTTTTTGGACCTTATATTTTGTAAAATGGTTAAAATAGAACCCTAAACGCGATTTTAGTCAATGTTTTCTCAACTAAAATCACAAATAATTTATCAAACTAACAATTCAGAACAAAATTAAGATCATTCTGCTTAAAAACTGTGTTGTTATATTCAATTTTTTCTTCATCAAAATTAAGTTGGGTTCTATTTTAACTATTTTACAAAATATAGAGTCCAAAAAATAATTTTTCAAAATACAGGGTCCAAACAAGTAATAGAACAAAACATATGGTCCAAAAAAAAGTATAAACTTTTTTTTTTTTTTTTGAAAGATCATTAACCCCATACCGATCATATTATAATCATGTGATGGTATAGATTATTTAATTGTATGCACTTTCATAATATTTTTCAATTATTTTTCCTACGGATAAGATTGATACCAAATGTAAGCTAAATACATAATCTTTACGAAAGCGAAATAAATAAAATTGTATTATAAAATAATAAATAGGTCAAGAAATATATACCTCTCACCAATGATGTAATGCACTCACGATCTTTTTATATGTAAAATACAAAAGAAAATCGAATAGTGTAGTATTTGATATTCCAAACTTTCACTAGTTGTTTGTGTATTTGTATATAGTTAATGATTTTCTATGAAAATGTTTTTCCCACGGTTGATATTAGAATATTTTTATATAATGGTGTACACTATTGTTACAGGGAATCTCCCACATATTTTTTCATAAAATTATGAATAATTTTGCATATCAAAATTTAGGTTTAAATAGCCAGTTGTATGATATTTTTTTTTTATGCGTGTAAAATAAGTTGCTTGATATATCTTTTTTCGATATCTTAAGTTATTCAGAATTTATTAAAAATTTGTGAGAAATCTCCTATAATTATAATATATACTGACTTATAAAAAAAATTAGGATTGCAACTTATTTATATGTTTCAAAAATAAATAAAATAATGTACCGATATTAAAAATAAAAAAAAGCATATCATAACCGTTCTCTAAATATATTTTGTGTTTTGCTGTATAGTGTTAGATTAAAATAAAATATGGCTATATGAACAATTCTATACATGTAGGCATAATTGATATATAGATTGAACATATACGAAGAGAGGATCGAATATATGTACCTCCAGCCATTGTTATTGATAATCTCGATCTACAACTCTAGATCTACAAAATAAAAGAAATTAGATTGAGTACACTGGCTTCCAAGCTCACACTAACTCTTTTAGATGGAGTTAGTGAAAGTTAGAATGAACAGTGAGCTTGAGGACCAGTACTCTATATTTATAGAGTGAGACCTACTATCAGAGTCTTTGCCAAAAATTAAGAACAGATTGAGATATGCAAAATTAGGTAACAAACAAAATCAGGTAACAAAATAATATTGACCATTAATTAGAATATTTTGTCAATAAATAAAATATTGATTTTGATATATTAAATTAATTAGTTGTAATAAATTGATTTTACGTATATAGATGTGGGTAAATTCTAAATAATCAGATAACAAAATTTTCTTTCATTATTATTATTATTGATGGATATTTTAGTCAACAGATATAATAATGTTGGTTTAATTAAAAAAAAATAAGAAAAAAAATATTATATATGCAGGTACCTGCACAAGTTTTTTTTATTATGGTTTAGTCTAAAATTAGTCAAATACGGTTAACGTATTTAGAAGAGAGATATTTCTATATTGGGGTTATATTCTTATAGAAAAATTAATTGTCCTCTATAAAATTAAATTATAGGACTTTTCAAGTAAGTGGCATAGGGGATATATTTTCCTATAATAATTATATTTCTTTAAAATTGACAAATTACATTATTAGAATTAACAAGTCAGTAGTATATGGGGACAACATTGTCAATAATGATTTGACAAATACAATGAATATAATACCAGTAATTATCACAACCATTTTCTAACTAATAATATATATTCACGTGTCAATTTTTTAATAAAAAACCAATTAATAATCTTCAACAAAGTTCCAAATACAAAAGAGAGGGAAAGACTCCTCCCCAATCCAAACATGATCGCTGTCTAAGCCTAAAACAAATTTAGCAATGTTATAGACTAATGAGTTTGCCTCTCTATGGTCGAAACTAACTTGAGATTGAGGAAAGAAATACAAATATGACAAATCAATTCAACCAATCATATTATTTAAGATGAGTCTTACTAAGTAAAAATAATTTATCACATAAGTATGTATAGTATGAGTGTAATTTGTGTGTGTACATATCATTACTCTTGTTTAATTACACTAACAAACTCTTTCAAATTTAGAAAAGTGAAGGTAATTCCATGGAGATTATCTACTAGTAATTTAGAATCAAATACAATACAGGTAACTTGGAAGAATTCTGAAGCACACCATCGAAACGCATGAAGGAGTCCTCGAGCTTCCACGAGTAAAGATGGGAATTTGCCAGGTGAAGGGAAGGATATGGCAGCCACTACTCCACTATTTCGAATGACAACACGAAAGCCCATTTTGTGGAGTGTGGTGGAATGGGCAGCCTCAACGTTAAGCTTTAGCTGCCCATGGGGAGGGGGCTTCAATTTTGGTTCTCAGACAAATGGACCGTACACTTTCACATAAACAAATTTTGAGATTGATATTCATTAATTAATCACAACTTCACAAGTGGTATTTTTCTTGAATATTAGTACGGCTCTAATAAATATGAATAAAAACATGCACTTACCACTACAAAATTTGTGACTAAAAAATATTCACTTATTTATGTCATTACTAAAAAATTTGTGGCTAAAAGTATTAGTCACAAAAATTATAATTTATTGTCACTAAATGTATTTTTAGCCACAACAAATTTTATCACTAAAAATAATAGATTGTAACTAAAATTATATTAGTAACAACTTGTAATTAAGTATAATTTTTTAGTTACAAGTAACTTTTTGTTATGTCACGACTAAAAGTTTCATTTAGTTAAGCAAAAACATATTTGGGACTAAAAATTTGTCGGTGTCTTTATTTGTAGTGCATGACTAGTGTAGCTAAATTATATATCACTGTCAAAAGTGGCAGGCAGAGTTTTTGGCTTAATTCAACTCCACTAGAGAGCTCTGTGTGTATGGAAACAATAGCTGTGTATATATATGTTAAATAAATAAATATTAGTTGCATGTGGCATATGTGGGTAGGAAAACCCAAATTGATAAAATTTTCAGTGCAACTTGTGTACTAATAGTAATAGTAGCTTGGGGATAATAACTCATCATACTCTACATTGAAACACAAATATCTTTATAGGGATTCTCTGCACAAATGCAACTTGGGCAAGCTGTCCATTCTCAACCAAGAAAAACCCTAGCTAACTCATTATAATGCCATTATTATTATTATTATCATCATTGCCCTTTTTTCAATCCAAATGTGCAGTAGACTACAATAAAGCAAAACTTTTGTTGTATTATAATCCAATCCAAACCCTATCATTGGCACTATTGTGATACTGTATATATTGATATAAACTAGGGTACGTAACAATTTGATATCTTGTCTTGTTACAAAGGATTATCTTCGTATTCTGTATTTACAAATAATACTCATTTGATATTCTGTATTTTGAAATCGTACATATTTAGTATCCTGTATTTTAAAATCGTACATATTTGATACCCTATTTTTAAAATTATACATATTTGGTACCCTAAACTTAAATTTAATTAATAAAATTTTACTAATTTAATCAAATTACTCTCAATCATACGAGTTACAAATTATATATAACTGCTGACAGTTTGATCATATTGATAAAATTTTATCAATTAGGATACAAAATATCTATATTTTCAAAATATAGGGTACCATATGAGCATTATTGAAAACAGAGAGTACCAGAATGATACTTTGTAAAAACAAATAGTACCAAAAGAGTAAATTCCCTGGAAACTAATATAATGCACAGAGAGTTAAAAAGACTTACTGTGTGGTGTCGACCATAGAAGACGATGGTTGTCCGATTGTAAGGACGGTAGAACCTTGTTCTTGAAATGGTGCAGCCGACGTAGTAGTTCGTCGGCAGGGCAGACTCGAGAAACGTCTTCTAGTAGAAGAGCGGGAACTGGGGTTCTGGGGAACAGGTGGCGGCGCAGAGTTAGCAGGTGGCGATGTATGTCGTTGGCGATGTCGGACATGCAAGGCCCAAGAAGTGCTTATCGGTTCATACGCTGGTTCGAAGAGGTAAAAGTGCCAAATGTGGCTTTCTTGGGGTATTTATACTAGCCCCAATTTTTGGCCCACGATCCAACGGACAGGTGTCTCTTCATCAGACGGTCAGGAGTCGCGCAGGGGCATTTATGGGTCCTTTCAGGTAGGATCCTCGCCATCTCAGATTCGACGGCCCAGGAGTGGCGGATGCCAAAGGTCGCCCCATCCTACGGTCCACCTCGTTCCAGGGACATTAATGATGGCCCCCCCGTGCGGATGGGACACCTCGAGACGTGCACTGACACCCTAGTCTAGGCCTAGCGACCCTTGGGAGGTCTAGGCGACCCTTCAAGACCCGTGCAGCAATCACCCGCCGACACGTGTATCCTTGCCATAAAGCGGGCCAGAGGTAAACGTCCCCGGATTATGGTAAACGGTACGGGCTAAGCGTCCAGCCCATGCACAGCTTTCTGCCCGGACCACGAACTCTGGCAAGAACTGGGGAGGCAACCTAGCGAATGCCGTGGGGACGATGCAACCCTCCTCCCGGCGAACCCGGGTGAAGGCTTGGGGGGTAAATGTTATCCCCATTTCCTGCGTGGGCCCGTGGCTTTCGTCCTGACCCACTTTCAGGGGGCCAGATCAGCACGCGGGCCCGGCCCGAGGTCTCTTGGTATGGAGAGTGCCCAAGGGGAAGGATATGGACCGGGGACTCAAGACTGGGCCCATTGGAGGGGTCCAGGATGTCCCTCCGGGTCCGTCCTCAGCGATGGTAGTCCGGGCGGCATGCAGAGCTTTCCAGCCCCCGCGGCCTACGCGTCCTTGTCCCAGACCACTGACGCGGTCCGGGCCGATGGTAAACGAAGCGGGACAAAGGTAAATGGACCCGGATCATCTCGCCCTTGGTTGGAGAGGCCAGCGTCCAGTGTAACGCCCCGGATTCCCTAATGTGGTTTAATGGCCGGATTAGTAGGCCGGGAGGGCCATAATTGTTTAATTATGCCATTAAATGTGTTTATGCATGTTTATGAGAATTATATTATAATACAATGTTAATTGTATGCATGTCGATGATATGTGTTGAGACCACATCATGATGTGGGTTTGTTCGGGCTTTACGACATGAGACGATCGTGGATTATTGATTAGCAGTTTAGTCACAACAGGTTTAAGTGTCGGGACTTGGGTTGAGTCTCGGGGTGATTTTAATGATTGGAGCGTTACCGGGAGATAAAGGGTAACGGGTTGTGAATTATTGGTGTTTGAGATTATTGAGAATAGCGGGAATTTGAGAGCGTTAATTATGATTAACGAGTTAGAAGGAAAGTACCAAAATGCCCTTGGGAGCCTTTAGAAAGTATTAATTGACCTAGGGGTAAAATGGAAATTTCACCCCTAGGATAGATATAACCTTTGTTAGCTGAAGAAGGTGGTGGAAAAACAGAGTATACTTTAGAGTTCTCCCGTACCTTGTTCTCTTCACTTTTTCTTTGTGGTTTTTGAGCCAACATTGAGGATTCTAGCTTGGGAAGCAAGCCTTGGAAGTTTGGGAGTGTGTTCCACCATTGAAGAGCTTCATAAGCCAAGCTTTGGGTAAGTTTTTGACCATGGTTTTCTCTGGTTTGCTCTGTTTTGGTTTTACTTTACAGCTGAGATTTCTAGGGTGAATTTGTGGTTTTGTTGGGAGTTTTGGCTAGGGCTCCCATTCTTGTGATGTTTGGGGTGTGTTAGAATGGTTTTTGGGTTCATTTGGCATCAAGAATAGGCTTTGGAAGCTTGGAGATCGAGTTAGAAACGAAGGAGATGAAGAAGGTCGGTTCAGGGATGTTTTGGGCTGGAGGTAGCGCTACAGCGCCCACCCTAGGGCGCTATAGCGCTCCTCAGGAGGGTTTTTGGCTTTTGGGAGGTTCTGAGTAGAGCGCTGTGGCGCTAGGGGTTGAGCGCTGTAGCGCTACCCTGTTCCTTCCAAACCCCGTTTTGAGTGTTTTTAAGGGTTTTTGACTTGGGGTTTCAATCCTTAAGGCCCGGGATCGAATCTACTCACCGTGTGGGCATGTTTCGAGGTCCCGAGGGTGGTGCTTAGGTTAAGACCCTATTATTGTGGATTCTCATTAATGGAGGTTATAATTGGTTGTGATTAGGTAACCGCTAAGGAACTGAAAGGTCGATCGTTCTCAGGGGTCGTCTTTATCATACTTCTCGCTCGAACTTGAGGTAAGAAAACAGTGTATGGATACAGTTGCACCCTGTACAGGTATATGACATGCATGGTTTGATATTGGGGCATGTTGGTTGATATATGTGAACGTGGATTGCATATTAAATGCTAATGAATGCTGATTACCTGTTTATGACACTGACTAGTCAGGGATCGACTCTAAAGTCGATAATCACACATTGAATAGCTCTATGGCATTAATGCGGGGCCGACCCTAAGGTCGAAGAACTTATAAGCGCTGGCCTGGTCTACGACCAGATGACTATAGCCAAGGTATATGGCCCCGGTTGTAGCACCCACATTATTTTGATATATATAGCCAATAATCACATGATTGCATTGCATTACATATCATACAATATGTATAATTTGAGCATATGCATATTCTTATAAGTGTTTTCATGTATAAGTATAAAAGTTGTGTATGTGATGTCTATATGTATGCTCAATATTATTAACCTTGTGGCATTTGAGTTGTCTTTTATGGGTGTTTGATGTGCTCAAGATATAAGAAAGTATGAAAAATATGGACAAGGCATGGAATTAAGTGTTGAAAGTGAGATATAGAAGGCAAAATAGGTTAAGTAGTGGAAAATAGTACAATGTCGATTACTAGTATTTCGGTGTAAAATTGAGTATTTATGGATTTACCAAATGTAATCGAGGTAGGATTAAGGTCTCATTGATGATGTAAAAATGGTTTTAGAACCATTAGATCAATTCTTGATGGGAGGTATACATAATCAGTGGTATGGATGCAAAGTCAAAACGAGCTTAGCATAAGTGCGCTACGCTCGATCGGGTAAGCATAACTATTGGGTATGAAGTCATATGGACCTAAGGTTTGGTGTGAGTGTTTTACACATAAGGATAATAGGCCTAGCAGATGATTAAGTCGAAATTATTGAAGTGATAAGGTTTTCATAAGTCAAAAGGTGAAATGATGAGATGAAAGGTGTCAACTTTTGACAACAAGGCTAAATCATTGAAAATAAGGAATTTTCATCAAACCTTATCACTTTGCACGACCATTATTCTGAAAAACAGAGAGAAAAGAAAACCAAAAACCATTTCTTGGCTGGTTTGAAGAAATTCTAAGGAGATCCAAGTGAAAGCAAAGCCAAAGAAGTAGATTAAGCTTAGTTCTAGCCTTTTTATGGTAAGTTCTTGTACTTGGAAGTTAAACTATGTTTTTGAATTTTTCTGAGAACTTATATATGGTGTTTTATCCTTTTTAAGATATTTCTTGGGGTTTCCAAGTGGTTTGAGGTTTAGAAAAGCTTGAAGAGATTGTTTTCGCCGAAAAGTTGCTCGGTAAGTGAAATTTTGTGTTTTATGAGGTTTTTGGGGTTCTTGGAGTACAAGAAGATTTTTGGTTATTTGATTGAGTTTATAAGAGAGTATATATGTTTATAAATGTTTGAATATATGTGGAGACTCATTTAATTTGGGTGATGATCTAGGAGATAAGAATTTTATCAAAATCGGTATATGATAACTTTATGATGAATCATGTTGGTATTTGGGATATATGGTTATGGCAGGTTAATTGATGTTGATTATTGGTGTATTTTGATATTTGAGGATAGCTAAAATTAAGGGGAAACTCTGTCAAAATTTCCCCAAATGTCTAAGATAAATCTAATGCTCGATCTAGGTGGTTTAAGGCATTTTAGGCATGTTTTGGGTATGAAATTTGATATGAAGTCTTATGGGTATTTTTTTAAATGAGAGTTCAATGTATTACTGCCATCATTATGATGAGAAATCCATGCTATTGTCAGGATAAGCACATCAATACCTAAGACATCACTTGTTACACGGTGAAATATATTGTGGACAAAAGGTAAGTAAAGTACTCAACTGCAACACAAGAATTATGTGTTATGTGAAAGTATGCATTATATGAATATTTTGTGAGTAAGTGGTATTAACATACAGTGACACTTCATCATAAATTTGTATGCATGGCATAATAGTGATATGGTAAATTATTATATGATATAAGACCATGCATGATATTATGATGATTAATTATATGATGCCTTTGCAAGTTTTGTGCAACATAAAAGAAAGTTGTAATAAGAAGTTTAAGTTCAGTGCCACTGTTTTGAAAAGGCAAATGAAAGTGTTAATAAGTGTAAACGGAGGCCTATAGTAGGCTTATAGTGGCTGCCCAATAATTTGGGCTAGGTTTAGTGAACCAATTATATTGTTTGCCATATTTCCGTTTTTATTTCTCCTCCATATGAGTTATTGTTATATGTATTGACACCACAGTGTGTGGCCGCCTTAACTCTTGAGCCTGACGGGGCAACGATGGAATAAGGTTTTTAATGTGCCCTACTGTGGTGAAGGCTAGCCGGAGGAGAACCCATGGGATTTTGTATTATATGTGTAACAAGCCCTGCAGGCATTGACCAATTCAAACAGTGTGCACAATATTAAGGGGCCCAAAATTTAAAAAGAAGTTGTATATGTCCATTGATATTGGGTAATCATTAGCATTGCATGCATTACTTTGCTTACTGAGCTTTAGGCTCACAGTTGTCTTGTGTTGCAGGTAGAGAAAGAAATATGTGAATGATATGAGGAGAACTGAAGCATGGTCCTGACCCTGATTTGTACATATGAACACATCGACCTTTTTGTGGGTTATTTCAGTTATCAGTGAGATGTTTGTAATAAAGTGTGAAGTTATGTTTTGAAAATAAATTGGGTTATTTAATACTTATGTATAATATGTTTGAGACACACTTTATGTTTAATGTAAATAATGTGAAATAAGTTTTCAAGTTTTAAAAAAAAATAAATAAAAAAAAAAAATGTCCAGACTTCCGCAGAAATAAATTATGATATAGTTTTAAAACGTAACACCTCAAATATGATTTTTAACTAAAATAAGTGAGGGTGTTACAAGTTGGTATCAGAGCGCCATGGTTAAAATGTTCTTGTAGACCGTTCATATGTACACATTGAGGAAAGGATAATGCTCAGTTCATCTGTAAGTTTTATGTGTGCATTTATTATGTGCTGGTTGCATGCATCATGTGCTTTATTGGCTAAATGACATAAGTTATGGACATTTTGTCTTAAAAGATATATAATAACACAGATGGATCATGAACATGGAATTGGGGCTACTGAAGGCTCTTGCAGCAATAAATATGAACAAGAAATGGCTCAACTTCGAGCGGTAGTGAATAGACAGGCTGAACAAATTGAGAAGTTGTTAGCAGAACAACGACAAAGGCAAGCACCAACACCACCTACTGAAACTCCAACACCTCCACAAGCTCCACCTGCAGTGCACCCCATGGAACCATTATATGAACGGTTCCGAAAACAACGCCCACCAGTATTTGAAGGTAGCACTGACCCACTTGACGCACAAGACTGGAAGAGTTCTTTAGAAGACATCTTTGAGTTCATGCAACTAAGTGACAGGGAAAAAGTTTCTTGTGCTGCACATACACTTAAAAAGGATGCTAAGATCTGGTGGGAAGTGGTTAAGCAGACTAGAGAAGTGAATCAGATGACTTGGGCAGAATTTGAACTGGTCTTCAATGAGAAGTTTTATAATGAAGCTGTGTTGACTGCCAAAGTAAGTGAGTTCACTAGATTGCAACAGGGGAATCTATCAGTGGCTGAGTACGCCAGGACATTTGACCGGTTAGCCAAGTTTGCACCAGACTTGGTTAACACTGAAACTAGTAGAGTGAATCGCTTCCTGGAGGGTCTACAACCAGAATTGGCTAGAGATGTAGATATGGGACGTACAGGGCCTCTTTCTTATGCTCAGGCTGTGGAGAAAGCTTTGAGAGCTGAACATAGAGAAGAAAAAATAACAAAAGCTAAAGCTGCTACTAGCACGCCTCGTAGAGACACTCCATTCAACAAAGAACAAAGCCGCTTTCACAATGACAACAAAAGAGGGGCCCAGAATTTCCAATTTAGACAAGGACAGAATAAGAAATTTAAAGGAGGTCAGCAAAACAGGCAACCTGGATTCCAACAAATGCCACGATGTCAAACTTGTGGAAAGAATCATTTCGGGGAGTGCAGGCTTCTAACTAAGAGCTGCTTCAAATGTGGCAAGGGGGATCATTTTATCAAAGATTGTCCATTGATGAAGAACCAACAAATGAAGGATGAACCTCAGAGGACAAATGCTAGGGTGTTCACGATTACTCAGGCTGATGCTGATACCAACAACTCTGTTGTGTCAGGTGATATTTTTGCATCTGGTATTCTCACTCATGCATTAATAGATTCAGGTGCCACGCATTCATTTGCATCATTGACATATGTAAAAAGGTTGGGTGGATCGTGTGAAAAATTGTCAGAAGTTTTTAGTACAATGTTACCATCTGGAGAGATTCTGTATTCTACTCATTGGTTGAGGGGGGTTCCTATTTGCATTGATGGTAGGGAATTATATGCTGATCTAATAATGTTAGAGATGGCCGATTATGAGGTGATTTTGGGTATGGATTGGCTTTCAAAGTATAATGCCACTATTGATTGTAGAAGGAAAACAGTGATATTTAAGCCTTCGGAGGAAGATGAGTTTATGTTTACTGGAGCGACATCGAAAGGTTGCATTCCATTAATTTCTGCTATGAAGGCCAGGCGACTGTTGGAAAGTGGATGTGTGGGTTATCTCGCCAGTGTGGTTGACACGTATAAGGAGCAAAAGTTAAAACCGGAAGATGTACCGGTAGTTAGAGATTTCTTAGAAGTATTTCCAGAAGACTTACCGGGATTGCCTCCAGACAGAGAAATTGAATTTGTGATTGAGCTACTTCCTGGTACAGCCCCTGTGTCCAAGGCACCTTATAGAATGGCACCAGCAGAACTAAAGGAATTAAAGATACAATTGCAAGAACTCCTGGATAAAAAGTTTATCAGGCCTAGTTTTTCACCATGGGGAGCTCCGGTGCTATTTGTGAAGAAAAAGGATGGGACGATGCGAATGTGTATTGATTATAGAGAATTGAACAAGTTGACAATCAAGAATAAGTATCCACTTCCTAGAATTGATGATCTTTTTGATCAATTACAAGGAAGAGGAGTGTTTTCAAAGATTGATTTGAGATCTGGGTATCATCAATTAAAGATTAGAGAAGAGGATGTACCAAAGACCGCATTTCGAACTCGGTATGGCCATTATGAGTTCCTTGTGATGCCATTTGGATTAACTAATGCTCCAGCTGCATTCATGGACTTGATGAACAGGGTGTTTAAGGACTACCTTGATAAGTTTGTAATAGTGTTTATTGATGATATCTTGGTGTATTCTCGATCCCAAGAAGAACATGAGGAACATTTGAGGTTGACGTTGGAGAAATTAAAAGAAAAACAACTCTATGCCAAATTTAAGAAATGTGAATTTTGGCTAGAGAAGGTGGCATTTTTGGGCCATATAGTCTCAAAAGATGGTATTGCGGTGGATCCATCAAAGATTGAAGCTGTTAGTAAGTGGAATAGACCAACAAATGTTTCAGAAGTAAGGAGTTTTCTGGGATTAGCAGGCTATTACCGAAGATTTGTTGAAGGATTTTCCAAGATAGCAATGCCATTGACACAACTCACGAGGAAGAATCATAAGTTTGAATGGACTGAAGCTTGTGAGAAAAGTTTTCAAGATTTGAAGCAAAGATTGGTTTCTGCTCCAGTACTTACTATTCCATCTGGATCAGGAGGACTTGTGATTTATAGTGACGCTTCAAAGCAAGGTTTAGGGTGTGTGTTGATGCAGAATGGCAAAGTCATAGCTTATGCTTCTAGACAATTGAAGGACTATGAACAGAAGTATCCAACACATGATCTGGAGTTGGCAGCAGTTGTTTTTGCACTAAAGATTTGGAGACATTATCTGTATGGTGAGAAGTGCGAAATATATACCGATCATAAAAGTCTCAAGTATTTCTTCACTCAGAAGGAATTAAATATGAGACAAAGGAGATGGTTGGAGCTAGTGAAGGATTATGACTGTCAAATACTTTATCATCCTGGAAAAGCAAATGTAGTTGCAGACGCACTGAGTAGAAAGTCTCATGGTAATGTGTCATTTTTGAGGAAACTGACAAGACCACTTCAGGAGGACATGTGCAGAGCGGAGATTGAGGTGATCACAGGAAGATTATCAGTGATGACTATTCAGTCTACCTTGTTAGAGAGAATCAAACAAGGTCAATGTGAGGATCCTTACTTGGTGGAACAAAAAGGTGAATTGGAAAGTGGGAAGGTCAATGAGTTTAGTGTGTCATGTAATGGGATGCTAAAGTTCAAGGAAAGAGTTTGTGTCCCTAATAATGAGGAGTTGAAGAGAGAAATCCTTACCGAAGCTCACAATACCTTGTATTCAGTACATCCGGGGACGACCAAGATGTTTAATGACTTGAAAAGACACTACTGGTGGCCCAACATGAGAAAGGATGTGGTCGAGTTTGTAGCCAAGTGTTTAACCTGTCAACAAGTGAAAGCTGAACATCAGAAACCTGCTGGTTTACTACAACCAATACGGATACCAGAGTGGAAATGGGAAGAGATTACTATGGATTTTGTAGTTGGATTGCCAAAGACTTCTAAACAACATGATGCTATCTGGGTTATAGTAGACCGATATACCAAATCAGCACACTTTCTTCCGGTACGCATGACTTATACTATGGATCAGTGGGCTGAATTATATGTTCAAGAGGTTGTTAGACTTCATGGAGTGCCAGTATCTATAATTTCAGACCGGGATGCTCGATTTACTTCATTGTTTTGGGAAAGTTTGCAGAGAGCATTGGGCACAAAATTGAAGTTTACTACGGCATATCACCCCCAATCTGATGGACAATCTGAAAGGACCATTCAAACTCTTGAAGATATGCTTCGAGCTTGTGTCCTAGATTTTCAAGGATCATGGGAGAAGTATTTGTGTCTGATAGAGTTTTCTTATAACAATAGCTTTCATGCAACGATTGGTGTAGCACCGTATGAAATGTTATATGGCAGAAAATGCAGATCACCAATTCATTGGGATGAAATGGGAGAAAGAAAGTATCTTGGTCCAGATCTGGTCAGAAGGACAACTGAAGCAGTGGAGAAGATAAGAAAAAGAATGTTAACTGCTCAGAGTAGGCAAAAGAGTTACGCTGATCGAAAGCGAAGAGATGTGGAGTTCAACATTGGGGACAAGGTATTTCTGAAAATTGCCCCTATGAAAGGAGCAATGAGGTTTGGAAAGAAAGGGAAGTTAAGCCCAAGATTTATTGGACCTTTTGAAGTATTGGAAAATGTGGGAAAGGTAGCCTATAGACTGGCATTACCGCCATCACTGTCAAATGTCCACGATGTTTTTCATGTCTCATTATTGAGAAAATACGTGCCAGATCCTTCACATGTGCTAAACTACGAGCCAATAGAAGTTGAACAAGACCTAACATATGAAGAAAAACCAGTGAAAATTCTTGACAGAAAAGAGAAAGAGTTGAGAAATAAGAAGATTTCACTGGTTAAGGTCTTGTGGAGAAGTTCAAACATTGAGGAAATGACATGGGAACGGGAAGATGAAATGAGATCTAAATACCCAGAGCTATTTGGGTAAGAGAAATTTCGAGGACGAAATTTTTATAAGGTGTAGAGGATTGTAGCACCCACATTATTTTGATATATATAGCCAATAATCACATGATTGCATTGCATTACATATCATACAATATGTATAATTTGAGCATATGCATATTCTTATAAGTGTTTTCATGTATAAGTATAAAAGTTGTGTATGTGATGTCTATATGTATGCTCAATATTATTAACCTTGTGGCATTTGAGTTGTCTTTTATGGGTGTTTGATGTGCTCAAGATATAAGAAAGTATGAAAAATATGGACAAGGCATGGAATTAAGTGTTGAAAGTGAGATATAGAAGGCAAAATAGGTTAAGTAGTGGAAAATAGTACAATGTCGATTACTAGTATTTCGGTGTAAAATTGAGTATTTATGGATTTACCAAATGTAATCGAGGTAGGATTAAGGTCTCATTGATGATGTAAAAATGGTTTTAGAACCATTAGATCAATTCTTGATGGGAGGTATACATAATCAGTGGTATGGATGCAAAGTCAAAACGAGCTTAGCATAAGTGCGCTACGCTCGATCGGGTAAGCATAACTATTGGGTATGAAGTCATATGGACCTAAGGTTTGGTGTGAGTGTTTTACACATAAGGATAATAGGCCTAGCAGATGATTAAGTCGAAATTATTGAAGTGATAAGGTTTTCATAAGTCAAAAGGTGAAATGATGAGATGAAAGGTGTCAACTTTTGACAACAAGGCTAAATCATTGAAAATAAGGAATTTTCATCAAACCTTATCACTTTGCACGACCATTATTCTGAAAAACAGAGAGAAAAGAAAACCAAAAACCATTTCTTGGCTGGTTTGAAGAAATTCTAAGGAGATCCAAGTGAAAGCAAAGCCAAAGAAGTAGATTAAGCTTAGTTCTAGCCTTTTTATGGTAAGTTCTTGTACTTGGAAGTTAAACTATGTTTTTGAATTTTTCTGAGAACTTATATATGGTGTTTTATCCTTTTTAAGATATTTCTTGGGGTTTCCAAGTGGTTTGAGGTTTAGAAAAGCTTGAAGAGATTGTTTTCGCCGAAAAGTTGCTCGGTAAGTGAAATTTTGTGTTTTATGAGGTTTTTGGGGTTCTTGGAGTACAAGAAGATTTTTGGTTATTTGATTGAGTTTATAAGAGAGTATATATGTTTATAAATGTTTGAATATATGTGGAGACTCATTTAATTTGGGTGATGATCTAGGAGATAAGAATTTTATCAAAATCGGTATATGATAACTTTATGATGAATCATGTTGGTATTTGGGATATATGGTTATGGCAGGTTAATTGATGTTGATTATTGGTGTATTTTGATATTTGAGGATAGCTAAAATTAAGGGGAAACTCTGTCAAAATTTCCCCAAATGTCTAAGATAAATCTAATGCTCGATCTAGGTGGTTTAAGGCATTTTAGGCATGTTTTGGGTATGAAATTTGATATGAAGTCTTATGGGTATTTTTTTAAATGAGAGTTCAATGTATTACTGCCATCATTATGATGAGAAATCCATGCTATTGTCAGGATAAGCACATCAATACCTAAGACATCACTTGTTACACGGTGAAATATATTGTGGACAAAAGGTAAGTAAAGTACTCAACTGCAACACAAGAATTATGTGTTATGTGAAAGTATGCATTATATGAATATTTTGTGAGTAAGTGGTATTAACATACAGTGACACTTCATCATAAATTTGTATGCATGGCATAATAGTGATATGGTAAATTATTATATGATATAAGACCATGCATGATATTATGATGATTAATTATATGATGCCTTTGCAAGTTTTGTGCAACATAAAAGAAAGTTGTAATAAGAAGTTTAAGTTCAGTGCCACTGTTTTGAAAAGGCAAATGAAAGTGTTAATAAGTGTAAACGGAGGCCTATAGTAGGCTTATAGTGGCTGCCCAATAATTTGGGCTAGGTTTAGTGAACCAATTATATTGTTTGCCATATTTCCGTTTTTATTTCTCCTCCATATGAGTTATTGTTATATGTATTGACACCACAGTGTGTGGCCGCCTTAACTCTTGAGCCTGACGGGGCAACGATGGAATAAGGTTTTTAATGTGCCCTACTGTGGTGAAGGCTAGCCGGAGGAGAACCCATGGGATTTTGTATTATATGTGTAACAAGCCCTGCAGGCATTGACCAATTCAAACAGTGTGCACAATATTAAGGGGCCCAAAATTTAAAAAGAAGTTGTATATGTCCATTGATATTGGGTAATCATTAGCATTGCATGCATTACTTTGCTTACTGAGCTTTAGGCTCACAGTTGTCTTGTGTTGCAGGTAGAGAAAGAAATATGTGAATGATATGAGGAGAACTGAAGCATGGTCCTGACCCTGATTTGTACATATGAACACATCGACCTTTTTGTGGGTTATTTCAGTTATCAGTGAGATGTTTGTAATAAAGTGTGAAGTTATGTTTTGAAAATAAATTGGGTTATTTAATACTTATGTATAATATGTTTGAGACACACTTTATGTTTAATGTAAATAATGTGAAATAAGTTTTCAAGTTTTAAAAAAAAAAAAATAAAAAAAAAAAATGTCCAGACTTCCGCAGAAATAAATTATGATATAGTTTTAAAACGTAACACCTCAAATATGATTTTTAACTAAAATAAGTGAGGGTGTTACACCGGTGACCGTTTGTCACGTGGCTAGGGGACGTTGTCCATAGTTCCGACTCTAGAGTCGTGAGGAAGGTTATGTTGGCGACTAATCACCATACACCTGTCCTGATCAAGCTTATGAAAGAATCACTTATCAGTTAAGCCCTGGTGACCCTATCGTCACATGGCTAGAGGGAGCGATGCTCATTATTGTGACTTTTAGCTATTGTCACCTATTTGCTGGACTGATAGTCCTGAAGGGTTATTATGATTATTGTTGATATTATATCATGTTATATTGTGTTTTCTTGCTGGGCCTTGGCTCATGGGTGCTACGTGGTGCAGGTAAAGGAAAGGAAAAGCTGGGTCAACCCTGAGTGGAGAGCTTTGGCGGTGTGATGTACATACAGGGCCGCTTGACCGCCACGGTCAAGGAGTTCTCAGAGGAACTAAGGGTTTACCCTATTTTTGCCGCTTAGGCGGGCGGAGTCTGTAAATTTGGAACTGTAGCGACTCTTTTGTATTACAAACTACTTGTAAACATTTTAAAAGGCTCATGAGCAGTTTATTTACTTAATGAAAAGTACCCTTTCCTTTTTGCTGGTTTTTCACCTTAACCTGATATTAACACTTAGATCACGTTTTTAACCAAAGGACTCGGGTAGCGGGTCAAATTTCCGGTTCACCGTAACTGTTCTGGGGTAACCAGGGCGTTACATCCAGGACCCTGACGCCGCCTCGCTCCACGTGGGCGCTGTCCCCCACTTTTCACCTGCAGAAAATGCCATCTCGGGATTGCACGCCGATGTGTCAGGTCTGCGCAGCCAAGTACTCTGACTGGTCTTATCTCCTGAATTTGCCTCGTGACTCGAAGTGGCCAGGCCAAAAAGCGCCGTTTTGTCGGGCGAGATATAGCTCTAAGGTCAACTTGTTGGGCCTTAGCTGGTTTATGGATTGATGTATTTTGTACCTTTTGTATTGGGCCTCCACTAGAAAGGCCGTTTATACCCATCTCGCCGAATGGGCCTGGGTCGGACCTGGTCCATACCCGATATTCCCATCAGCTTATAAATATAAGCTACATAACACTGTAAAAGGGGGCTCCTTTCAGAAAAAAAGAAAGGAACTCTGTCTAAACATAGAGAGAAAACTCCATTGTAAAAAGCTTCTTCAAGCTCTAATAACAGAGACTCGTGGACTAAGGCTAGTTAACGCCCCAACCACGTAAAAACCCCGTCTTGATCTTCTGCTTTCATTATCAATATCAGTAGATATTATTTATTAAGAGAGTTGCCGAAAATCTAGGTTAACAGGTACCCTAAACTTAAATTTAATTAATAAATTTTTACTAATTTAATCAAATTACTCTCAATCATACGAGTTACAAATTATATATAACTACTGACAGTTTGATCATATTGATAAAATTTTATCAATTAGGATACAAAATATCTATATTTTCAAAATATAAGGTACTATATGAGCATTATTGAAAACAGAGAGTACCATAATGATACTTTGTAAAAATAAATAGTACCAAAAGAATAAATTCCCTGGTTGAGTTATGTATTGTATTATAGTAGTATTATAGATGTATTGTATGTTATGGTTGAGTTAAGCAGAATTTATGTGGAAAGAAGAATATGTTCATGAGAGCCATACCATGTTAATAGTTGTATAGCATTTGTTTTTAGTTAGAGTACTTTCAATCCATGTTTAATTTTAACTTAATGAATAATTATCTTTATATATGTGGAGTAATATTATTCGTTACGATAAAAAATATGTAAAATAATTCAAATTTATCTCACCTATTCAAAGTTTATTTTCACTATTTTTTTCTATATTTTTAAAAATTAACTAGTTTTGCTCATTCAATTCAATGCACTGCTCTTATTAAAGTCTTCTAGTTGAGCTAAATAATATTTCTCTTAAAAAGAAAGAACGGTAGTTGAAATTTGTCAAATTATCAGTTACTTAGACCATGTTCAATGGATTTGCCAAATATAATATTAAATTTTGTATAAATTGGTATATATATTTGACACAATACTTTTAATGGATAATGTTATTTAGAATAAAGGAATAAATTACTTGCAATTTAATATTTTTTGAAGTCATTAATTTTTAAATAAAGTAAGGAGTTCTAAAATTAATACTAAAATTTTTAAAATAAAAATATAATAATTTTTTTTTGTATAATGATTGCAAAATTAAGAATGAATCTGACAATATCTTATTATTTTCTAAAAAAAATAATAAAAGATATCTTAAAAAACTAAGACATACTATGATCTAATAAAAGCTTATCAAACATAACAACATCAAGTCAGGATGGCCGAGTGGTCTAAGGCGCCAGACTCAAGTTCTGGTCTTCGAAAGAGGGCGTGGGTTCAAATCCCACTTCTGACATTTTCTCTTCATTTTTATTTATAACCTTTTTTTTTTTTAAACTTTCATTAGTTACACAAGCTTCTCATCTGTTATTTCATTTACATATCTATAGTAATATATAGAAGTGTAGATAATTATAGTTTAAAAATGTTCTTTATTTATAGAAAGATTTCTTATCTTATTTTGTCCTTTTGTCTTTTTTAGTTTCTATTTTTTTAAATAGTGATTTTGCATTTCTATTTAATGTGTTTTTTTCTTTCACTTTTAAGTGTTTACTATTTTATTTTTAAATAGAGATTTACATGTTTATATTTTTTAAATTCTAATTTTTTATTTATTATACATATGCCACATGTTTGTCATACTTTATTTTTATTATCTCCATTATATAAAATAATAATACATTTATATAAATATTATTATATGAATTTAAAAATTATAAATTATTATATAAAGAATATACACAATTCATTATACTTTTTAGGATTGTGTATGCATTTAATATTAACTTTCTTAAATAAATATTTAAATTATTTTTTAATTAATGATATTTCTCAACGATTTGTGTTGTATTTTTTCCTTCTTTCTATTCAATTATATATTTTGTTAATAAGGTTCTTCTTTGTTTATCTTTTTCCTTTTTTTCTTTTATCAACTTTTTCACATGTTAATTTACTATATAATAAACACTTATTATTTTCTTAATAAACTAGAAGGAAATCATACTTTACGATCAGATACTACTTATCACCTTTTTCATTATCAAATTTTTAATCTACAACCTCAATTATTAACAATATATATTATTAAACAAACCACACTTATTATCCAGTATATTCTAGGTTTAAATTTGTTTATTATAATTTTTATATATACGTATGAATTTTAAATTACAATAAACTAATAAAATAAATTACTAATCTATTATACAATGCTTGCATTTTATTTCTTTATACACTGAGGTATATACATTTTGTAAAATATATTTCTTAATTAGCATAAGCAATGCAGTAATAGTAATAGTAATAGTAATAGTAATAATAACAATAAATGGATAAATAAATAAAATCAACAATAATAATACATGTAAAAAAGTGTACAAATTGAATTATTTATTTTGACAATTACTTATTTTATTTGTTATAATTTCATTTTCAAAAATTGAATTAAAATAGTTTAAACAAATAAAAATAAAATAATCTTTCACAAAAATGTTAAAATATAATAACTGACAAAAATTAATAAAAAAATAATTTTTTAAGTAACGGGTACGTGCCTAGTACCCAGGGACTAGTATTTTTTATATATATATATATATATATGTACATTTATTTTAGGATTTCTCTGCTGGCAATGGTCATAATCAAAATGCAATTCCTATCATGTACCTTATTTTTGGGGGCAATGTTTTATCTGATATTATCTCTGTTTGTTTAGTTTTTTTCAGTGGCAAACACAAATCATGCATCACTAATTTTATTGCTCATTTTAAGTTATTTCTATGCTCTTGTGTACTGGTAATCTGAGTTGAAAAGAAAAATAAATAAATTATTAACCAGGCTTGTGGAACTACAAGAACTTTGTAATGCTGGAATCAAAGATAAGATCAATAGGAAAATAATCATTTACAAACTATTCTATCCTTCTCTCTGTCTCTCTCACATGCTTTGCTATAATTCATCAAAGAGATGAACACTGCCAACTGATTCTTCTGATGAAATGCTGCTTTTCTTCAGCTTTTAGAGCATTCAGCAAGTGGAGTTATGTACTGCTTCCTTCGGACATTTATGGTTCAACATTATTGAGACAGCTCGCAGCTGGCCTTGAGAGGGGCTCATAACACTTGGGCCAGAGTGCAGTTTGTGCCACAGAATTGACCTGAATACATGCTCTCTTTTTTCTTTCGAAAATGGGCTTGTTGATCACCAAATTATTAGGCAAGTAATATGTTCAGCAGCTTACTTCATTAAGTCTAGAAAGACGAAGCTATTCCAAAGGCTGTGCAAGAGCATTGACGGCAATAGATTTCTTGACCGTGCAAAGACAGCACCCATCACAACCCCAAGAAAAATAAGCGGAAGCATCTTCTGTACGTTGAAATGTGCCATGGCAAAGACAACTGAACTAACCAGAATTGCACACCACACTGGCATGTACTTGGTCAAAGAAGGAAGAAGAAAGCCCCTAAAGACAATCTCTTCCCACACAGGAGCACAAACTGAGACTACTATTGCATACAGTGCCATTGCTACTCGATCGCATGCCATTACTGACTGCTCAACACTTGACAGAGTGACGGGTGTGGATGGCAAAAGAGGTAAGAGTTTGAGATTGAAATGTGAGAGTCCGTTGACAAGGGGAAACATAAGACATCCCAAAGCAACATCGATGTACCAGTTTCCTTTGAAGCTAAATCTAAACCAATCTGGTGGGAGGGGACGAAACCGAGACAGGCAGCGATGAAGAATCATTATTCCAGCAAGTCCTTCAGTTACATCTGTTAACAGGCTGAAAAAGGCTTGTCCTCGAAGCGTTAGCGATTCCCTAC
This sequence comes from Humulus lupulus, assembly GCF_963169125.1. Classification (NCBI taxonomy): domain Eukaryota; kingdom Viridiplantae; phylum Streptophyta; class Magnoliopsida; order Rosales; family Cannabaceae; genus Humulus; species Humulus lupulus. Next base: position 239,718,450 of record NC_084797.1, read on the forward strand.
TCAAACCAGCCATATGGGTTGCTATTGGAGCCACCGAAGAACCTATAAAACAGAATGCAGCAACCCAAAGAAGCATAACCTGCACCAACAGTCAAATGGTTTCATAATGGGCATTATCTTCAAATAAAAAGGCTTTACTATATACTTGAGTTTTTTCTGGGAGGTTTTAATCCAGGATTTTTAGCTATATGATATGAACGGTAGCTACTGAAACAGATCAATATCCAAGTTCTAGGTTATCTGTTCTCATTTATTCTAAAAGCTTTGAAGTCTTTAAATCGAAAGCAGCAAGAGCTTGTTCTGTTGAAGGTTCTAAGGCTTACGGCACTTTATTACAAAAATCTAAGTTACTAGTTTCCTTAGACCAAAAAGATTTGTCAAACATAGTTAACGTGGAAAGTACTTGCCTGCATTATGGTCTCTGCTGTCCATGGTACAGTCCATCGATTCTCTATTGATTTGAAAACTGCATTTGCAAGCTAAAATGCAATACAGCAAGTAAGTGAAAGCAATTTCACATCATCAAAGTCTTTTATTATTACTATAATACTTGCATAATCAAATCAATTTTCTTGTCTGAACTAGTAACTTTGCTAACATTACCAGAAATAGAAAAAGAGCACCATTATATCTTGTCTTTACAGCATGATAATACCTATTGCCAAATGACCAGTGCAAACCTAGTTTACAACTTACAACAATAAATTATTAAGATATGAAGCTCAGTCACTGTTTTGAATTCGATACTCTAATTTAGGTTGATGCTATTAGCATTCGAAATTCCTATCAGATGTTAAAATAAGTGATCTGAACTGTCTTTAACTAAAATAGTTGCAGAGAGGCTTTCAATTATACAATTTTTAACACAAACAACAGCAACACTTGCAATGTGAAGCACTAAAAGGCATGCTTTGAGAGTGTAAAACTAACAACGTAAATCACATCTACATTCTTATAACAAAGAATCTCATTACATACATATAAAAGGTTAAAGACACCAAAAGAATTAATCAAATATTTAAACTTGTAACATAAACTGCATTATTACCTCCCAAAGACTTAATGGCAAATCTCTTTTGACTGCATTTGAATTACTGCAGTCAGAATTCACGAGTTCCAAAGGTGCACAAGAGTGTTCAATGTATTCAGACGTCTTCTGGGTTTCAGATTTAATGACTTCCTCTGGCGAAGAGTGGTCAATGTATGCAGATTTCTGGGTTTCTGATGAAGAATCCTCTTGTCTAAAACATGAAATTCTTTTCCACTCCTGCAAAGCAGGCCAATATATACGTAAAGATTCATTTTTAGGGGCAGAGCATATGTATAAATAAAATAAGCAGCAGAAATTTTTCTCACTTTCTTCTTTTTATGGAATAACCCATAGTCCACTTACATAAGAACTAACGATATTCACTGCTAAGGGTTTCTTTGTTTCTTTCTTTGGTAAATGAGAATCAAGTCCTACAATTTGTATAATTAACACTCTTACCATAGAATTTTACACAAACCCCTTAGTTATATGAATAAAAAACAACATGAAGTATTGGTTTTCTATTTCTCTTTCTTTACAAGAATTTTCGCTGAACCAAATTGAGCTTGACAATAATAAGACCTTAAAGTTATCTCAGAAAACACATCATAGAGAAGAAAAACTAAAACTGAAAAACATTAGTTCCGTAGTAATATTACCTTCTTTAAGGGACTGAAATGGGGTTCAGAGATCCGAAAGCTCCGGGTAATTGGAAATCTCTCTCTGGGTCGATTAGAAACCCTAGTAATTGGGGTTGAGGGAGGAAGAAAAGGGCGGCGGAGAAGGGCCTGAGAGCAAGACGAGCTCAACATACTGGGCTCGATTAGGAGCGCGTCAGAGACTCCTCAGGGTCCGATTCTTGAAGCTTCCGAGTATGCTTCGCATCAAATGGGCCGTTACTAAGAATATGGCAGCTGAGAGAGAGCGTTCCCCCTTGGTTTGACGGCCTAGTCAAGCAACTTCCTCCATACATACAGCGAGAGAGAGAAAGAAAGCTGTTTGGGAAGAGAGAAAATAATGGATATTCTGGGAGAGTTGGTGTGGTGGCTGGCGGAATTATATTTTTCTGGCTGAAAAAATGAGGTCTTTGGATTCTAGGATATATCGTTTCCCACTTGTTCTGCAATTGGGTAATTTGGGTTTAGAATTTTTTTCTTTCCAATATATTATATATAGACACACACATAAATATATAAACTTTAGGTTTTATTAATTTTTTCATTATTGAAACAAGCAATGATTGAAACTTAAAAATTGAATCTTTTCTTTTTTTAACTCCTTTCGTGTTTGGAGCCTCTTTTTCACGGGATTTTTTCTTCTTTCCTTGACTTAATTTTAGCGCTTGATTTAGGGCAGATAACTACTCAAATGAAATAAAAAGAAATTCAATTTTTTTTTTTGGGTAATATTACTACTTGGGTGTATTCCTTCAGAATTGTCATTTCAGTTTGCCAAGTTGTAAAGATTCTACAATAATATTCTATCTTATTATGTCTAAATTTTGATGTTGATTACATATTTTGTTTTTAAATTAGGTATCTTGTTTAACTCAATAATATTTGAAATAAAGACTATAATAATTGTTATACATGTGTGGGAACAAATTACTTGTTTGACTATTTGAGCTACATGTTTCAACGTTTTTAAATCTTAGTAACACATAGGCAGAAAATAAGGTATTGCAACTTAATTGGCACTTTTATTAACTTTTATTTTTCTACAAACAAAACCCAAAGAGAGAAGAAAGGGTCAAAACTTCATTTCCAAGCGAGAGAATCACACCTAAATTTGAGAGTTATACGACAAACAAAGATTCCTGGCACAAAATAAACAAGTGTCCTTGAAGCCAGGGGGTGATTGGTGAGCTCGAGCACAGAGGATCTCTACCTGAAACTGGTCATTCTAGCATTGCTGCTGCTATAAAATTGCGAAGAAACTAGTAACCATTTGCAATTGAGTCTAGACACAGTAGTTCATACCCACCTCAATTAAACAAATATGAGGAATATTTAAGGCCACAGCAGGGGATCGGCAGTTCTTTCTCAGGAAAGAGTAGGCTATATTTATAGCAAACTTGTGTAGAAATGATGAATTTGACCGCGCCTTTACATGCGAGTGGCCTATAACGTATGTTACCCCAGCGCACTTAGCTTCAACGAGTTCCAAAAGCTCTTCCTTGACACGAGGATCTTTGTACTTAGTGTTCAGCAACTCGAATCGCCGCCCCCTCCTATAGGTGAGCTGAGGTGAATATTCTTGCTCATAACTAGCCTGTAATTTCTGTAATGTGGGAGACTTGTAGCCACTCAAAATCACCGATGTTTGATTAGAGATGCTGCTTCCTCCAGGACCCAACGGCGTTGATATCACTAATCTTGTACCGAACTTTTCAGATGTACGCACAACTGCCATCCGACCATCCACGGAGCCATCCACTGCCCCACAGCCCTCTGCCTCCATTTGGATGAACTCTGCTATGCTCATCACTAATTCACTTTCGAACTCTTCTTCATTTTTACATATGTCTTTATAACCATTTCGAATAATGCAGCGGTACAACCTGTAGGATTTGGGACCAATCCGACCAATGAGATACCTTTCTTTATGGGATACATGAGATACAGGAACAGTTTTAATACACACGAATACAACCACTTGGTAAAAAGCTGGTAAGGTGGTTAAGAAGTGAGTAAATGTTTCTGGGACTCCAGTGGCTAGTTCTGTGTAGATGAGACCGATTCCAGGAACTTTAATGATCCCAAGACTAGGACCTAGTGTGAGGATCCACCTCATGGAAAGCTTGTTATGAAGGTCTTGTGAATATTTCTTCCACGACCCATAATACCACACATACATAATGACCAAGAAGATTACAGAGAACAGTAGAGGTGTCCATCCACCTTTAGGGATTCTCATACAAGAAGACGAGAAGTAAATGATCTCAACTGATCCGAATAGCACACTGAATAAAAGGGCAACCACAGCAGACTTCTGCCATGCGAGGTTAATGACAAGTGATGTCAAACACGTTGTCACCATTGTCATTGTCATGTATGCTATGCCTGAAATTAAGATGGCAACACTCTAATTTAAGAAAAGATAAAAATAACAGAAAATGTCAGAAAAAATCACCATATGTATACAAGTTTTGTTAACATTTTGGATGGGAAGAAGGTACAAAATGTTTCAATAATTTGCATATGGGTTAATATCCCTTGTGTATACTCATGCTACCATTATTTAGTGATAGCCCCCACTTCAAGCATGTGCATCTCTATGTAACTTAGCAGACAACATGACACAAGATATAGGCAAATAACTCGGTCCAGGAACAAAATATGTGCAAAAGAGATTAACAAGGCTATTAAATCTGCACACCACCTCAGAGTAATCAATTTAGTTGTAGAGAAAAAGAAAAAAAAAACTTACCATAAGCATTTCCTATATGATTTGTGTTTCGAAAACCGAGAGTGACTGATAGACTGAGAACCATGAGGATCCAGTTTATCTCTGGAATGTATACTTGACCAGGAAGCCATCTCCTTGTGTGTACAATCTTGACACGGGGGAAACATCCAAAAGCATTGCACTCTTTGATAATCATTAATGTGGTGGAGATAACTGCCTGACTAGCAACAATCCCAGCCAGAGTTGCCACGGCAAAAACTGGCCAAAAGAAGGGATCTACAAACATGGCAAGAACATTCTGTAAACAAAATAATTATGCTTTTAGGGGAAATATCTTAATGCACAAAAGACAAATATAGAATAAGTTTTTGTTCCATGATCACAAGGACAGAAAACTGAAGGGCAAGACAGTGCTAATCTCTCCCTCAATCTTACTTATATTTACATTGAAATAAAAGAAAAGAGAACGATCAATAAGGAATCACTAACAAAAGATAATCATGTAAAAAACGAGGTATGTGACATCATCTATCAAGTACTTACTATCCATCCAAGTTGCACAAGTCTATCTAATTATCATCTACGGTCTTTCAATTAGAGCTGTTACTCAGAAAGTTTGGCCAGGTTGTATGCTTACCAGGAATAGAAGCATAAAAGCTCAGAGGTGCTGAGGATAAGTTCTTGGAAAGAAATGCAGCTTGCCCCATGTATTGAAGTACCAGACATGGATATATAACACATGAAAATGCAACCTGTAAAATACCAACATGGCCTTAGTCACAGCAATATATGACTCACAAAACAGACCTGGAAAAGAAAAGCAATGAAAAACCAGTCCCAACTTCTAATTTAAGAGAATGGTCCAGATCTTAAAAAAGTATTGAGGCTAAAGCGGATACAATATTCAAGCTTGGGATTAAGAGGGAGTTATCTAAGTGGGAACTGGCCAAGTGCAGATCCAGTCGAAGATCACACTTCTAGGCTCCAGCAGTGTAATTTCCAAGTAAGATACCCAACTTTCCTTTTACCCCATCAAAAGTAAGAAAAAGGGAAAATGAAAGCATAGCTCATTAATCGGTTTGCTGCTAAGCTTAAGGCTTGAGCCATAGTCCTAGAATGAGATGTAAAATACCTAGAGAAGCAAATTATAAGATTCTCTTTGGTGTGATGGTGAAAGTCTTTGATGTCAAAGCAAAACTGCATGACCGAATAAATTCTGGACAGCAAACTCATATAAATGATCAGAATCAGCCTTCAAGACCTCACAAATAAAAGGGCACAAAAATGGAACTTAAAAAGACATGATTGCAAATTAATGTTAGCCCTGATTTAGATGAACATACACATTTTTTTTAATCAACAGAATACATCATCTAGAGGTCAAATTAAAATTAATCTGCCAACTAATTCAGGTTGACTTTCTAATTCCCACATTTTCAACTGTGATTGAAACAAAACCCCAATAGTTATAAGTTCAAAAAGTGATAATATTAAAAAAAAAATAGAAATCCCAACTGGTTTAAGCCTTTCTTCACAGGTTCATCAAATTTTGTCCATATGATTAGAAAATAATGGAATTTCACTTTTGCAGCCATTGGTTATGCATACCCTGATTGATGTTGCAGAGAAATGGCCAAGGTCTGTAAACATAGCCTCACTTCCTGCAGAGGACCAATAAAGGTGACGCGAACGAATTGGCTTAAAAAAAAGGGCCACATGGAAACAGGAAAACTATTCCAGATTTCATATTTACCAGAAATACATAACATTATTCCTCCAAGTGAGATCCAACCATCTTTTCCTGTAACCCTAAAAAAATTGTAAACGTAATATGGAGATAGAGCCTGGTATACTCTTGGATTCCATCTAAAAGTATTGTAGATTCCAACAGCAGTGATGGACAGCAGCCACAGGATTATAATGGGAGTAAACAAGAATGCCACCTTGTGAAAGCCTCGGTGTTGCAAGAAAAAAAGGAATACTAACAGAACACAGGCAATAAGGACCACAGTATCTGCATAATTGACAAAAATTCAGTAGCTTAAAATCATTCGGGATACAGAATAATGCTTGTACAATTAAGGCAGTGGGTAGACCATTCTACAGACTTCACCCATCTATTCACTTTTCTACCTTGATTCTGTGAAAGACTAGATTGATCTTAACTCAGATCTACCTCTGCCCCTGGCCACTGTCCACTTAGTCTTAGTCCTAACCTCACGAAAAGCAATACAGTTCCAAATTAAGCACACGGGACTTGTGTTTGTCAATATTATGGTTCTCACTAACGTCACTTGGACATCACAATAAATTTAGAAGATAACCTTAGTACCAACAATGAAAGGCAATAAAATACCAACTATATATTCTTATTAATCAGTATTGAAAGTGAAATAAGGAAAACACAAAATTTACACACATATACGATTATGAAGGGAAACTCACTATTATGTACATCCTTTGCTTGAAATTTCAGTCCTTCAATAGAGGAAAGAACTGCAACAAATCAAATGCACAAAATCACTCAATGCTAATCCCTCTAAAAAAAATATTATTTTCATAGATTGAGAGATAAAGAAAGTGCACTTACCAGAAATTGCAGGTGCAAAGATACCAATACTGATCACCATACAAGCTCCCAACAATACTAAAAGAAGTAAACACTTCTTTATTTCTTTATGCTTTTCAATAATTCTTCTTAACAAAGAAGGAGATACATTTCTGTTTGAGTAGCCTGGGTTAGAAAGCTCTTCATCAGATGCTTGAAGATTAGGGAGCAAACAGAATTTTGCTTTTTGGCAAAGAAGCGAGTACAATGCTATGATCCCTCCTGCAACAAAGCAATTTAATCACAAAAAAATTACCAATAAGAATAGAGAAGAAAAAAAAGTCTATAGCATCATAACCAAAAAGTGTCAGATCTTACCTTCACCATTATCATCTGCACTCAGTACAAAAACAACATACTTGAACAATGAAAGAAAGGTAAGAGTCCAAAATATCATAGAAAATGCACCAAACACTACATCTTCAGATTGGTAATGGCGCAACTTTCCAGCAAATGTACTTTTATAAACATAAAGTGGGGAAATGGTCAAGTCGCCAAAAACCAAACCCAAACTCTGATATACCAAGACAAGAAATTTACGCCGGTCTCTTGTTTCAACCTGTTTGATCAAAATGAATAAAATATACATGAATATGAATGTAAATATCACTAATTATATCACAAAGGTAAAAGGGCAAATTACATGCCATAAGAGTACTTAATTCGATCAGCACAGCCATAAAGAAGAAAATCAAGCTAAGATCTCTTGAGGGTAGTTTAGGAACTGCGTATGTGCAAGTGCAATATAAATGAGCATTATATATGTAACTCACTTATACATGAAATTTGCAGTGTATATCAACCGGTGCCCGTGACTGAGTTTAAAAGAAATGACAAAAATAAAAGGGGGGAAGGATCTTGTTCAAAATCACAAAAAGGCAACCAGATTAAACCATCAGTTAATCATTAGAAAACTAACTACTCTTGCAATAATATATGCTATAAAGCTCCGATCGATACCTTATTTTCACAACCAAATCTTCAATATTCTAATCACAGACCACTATGAACCCCACAAAATCAACCCAATGCTTCCCTATTTCTTCATCACATTTCATGATATCAAACACTCTACTTGAATATCACCAAACAGCTAACGAACTATTACAACATTCAATTACCATTACCATCACCATTGACAAGAACAAAACCAAACAAGCAATAATTGGTAGAAATAAGATCAATTTACAAACGCGATCATGCAGTGACCAAAATTAAAAACAAAACAAAAGCATTGGTTTCATTAAATGCATTCTCCGGTAATTTTTTCAAGAACCAAACGGAAAAAGAGTTGAAAGGGTTTACCATAACTGGTTGTGATTAAGCTCCAGCCTTCGATTTACTGTCCAATCTATCGAAGAGAAATTTTTTGATTATACCAGAAAGAAACAAGGAGAGAATGCGTGATCTGGTGCGAAGAGTCGTACTGTAATAAGGTAGAATTTTGATTTTGTATTTTTTTTTTTTTGGGTAAATAAGAAAAAATAAGTGGAAGGAGGTGGAAATGAATCCGTGAAACGTTGTCGAAAACTCGAAATTAGTACAACAAAAAAACCTTGTAAAACGAACAGATCCGAAATGTCTCGCGGGTCCTTCTACTACGGTCCAATTCAACTCTGCATTTATTTGCATTTACCTCCCTTAAAGTTTATGAAATCACCATTTTCCCTCTTTTTCAATAGAATTTGATCGAATTTTCCTCAATTTTAGGGACACGTTTGTCTTGGCCATTTTTTCACATCTTTATTATTTATAAACATAAGTCACGGGCATGTGCAACCAAACATGACCATTTTCACTTTGAATTTTTAACTTCGATTTTTTAAAAAAGCGAAGTAGTATGTAATTTTTTTAAAGTGTCAGTTTCAAAAGCGAAGTAAGAGAGTTTGAAAAAGTTTTTACTTTAGTTTTTTTATATGCTCAGTATAAAAACCGAAGAAAAAACCTATATTTCTAGTAGTGTTCTCAGAAACAATTAAAGAATGAATACTTTGACTAAGTCTTTAGTTGTTTAAGACTATTTAATTTGTTTCGTTTAATATTTTAATATCGACTTGCTCGTGTTATCCTTTCTAGAGAACAATATTATTGTCAACTTGTTATTTTTTTTCTTCATCCAAGAAAGTTATGGACATATTTCTAGCATGCATGACTTCAAAAATTAAATTTGACTTTGCTTAGTTACTTGTTATTGTCAACTTGTTATTTTTTTTCTTCCTCATCTATTTATTATGTAGTGTTTGTCAGCTAATTTTCTTCCTAGAAAGTGTGCTCGGAGAATTGGTACAATAAATGAATAGAAAATGCGGCTTTTGAGGGGCAAATTTTTTAAATAATTATATTAAATATACAATATAAAAAAATTATTATGACTGTAATACTATAAATATAAAAAATAAATATTATGTAACAAAAAAAAAGTTAGATGAAAAAACCTAGGCATAAATGTAAAACATTATATCAAAGATTACATTAATTTTTTATATATATAAAATGAATACTGAGATATTTTTCCCGTAGTCCTATGCTGGCCCTTAATTAATTTCAACAACTTGCAAATTATATTAATTATTCTTTAAATGATGGAAAGTCAACTAAATAAATGTAAATGTATTAGTGGGAAAATATGTTTATTACGAGTTGGTATGCCTTGGCTTGAGGGTTACGTAGTAAAATTGTTTTTCAAAATGTTAGCTAGTTGTGATTTATTTAAGAATAATGATATCTGTATTTAAAACATACACTCAAATATTATATATAGTAATATTTTTAGTAACTAATTTTGGTTAATTAATCCTAACAATGACTATTTATCAAATTGTTCTATCAAATTTTGGAGGATACTCGTTATTTAAATTTTAATCCATAATTAAATTATTATGGTTTATTAAGGCTTAGATTGGTATAAACTAAGGTGACAACCATCCAGACGAAAGAATAACTTGGTTTTCTTTGGAACTTGAAATTTGCTAAGACAGAGGAAAGGGAGGAATTTTTTTTTTTTGTATAAATCCTCTTCCAAAAATTGGGACTTATACTTTCAAATTTTCATAAATATCAAAATAATACCTTTTGTTCTATTGTATATACCAAAATAGTACCTTAAAATTTTTTTTAGTCAAATTTATATTTTTCACAAACCCTTTTACCCTCACCTATATATTTTTTTGTCAATAATTAAAAGTATTTTTTATTCTTTTAATAAATTAATAATAATATTTAAATTCTTCAATTTACAAAAAACTATCATCTATTATTTTATTAAAGTGTGGATAAAATTCATTACTTATAGACCTTTTTGTGAAATGATAAGATGTGTAGCATATGGACGCTTATTTTTTGTCTTTTAAAAAAAAGTATCTTATCTTCAAATCAAATTCCAAATAGTAGTGTTTCACATAGTAGGGTCCTCAAGTCCAAGCCGATCGATGGAGTCCTCTGCATCATAGGTCCCATCAAATTTACTATTATACTAAACCATTTTTTCTTCAACAACTTATATTAATAAAAAGATGGATGTGTTTGGTAGACATAGTTACTTGATTGACTATAGGTGGAATGTTACGTGGCTGAAGAAGCAACCCCTTGAAGCTTAAGGCTGGTAATTTGGTCCCAGTAGACTTTATTTTCTTCTCTTAATTTTTTGTTTAATATTTTTTTTTCTATTATTGTTTTATTATAGTAAATACATCAGAGAAATTTAATTCAGTTACTTTTTCTTTCCCTATCTCTTTTGTCTTTGTCATAATAATTGAATCTCTTATTCAATATAAGATCTATTATCTTATAAGAATATTAAAAAGAAAATTTATAAAGATTAATAAAATAATTGAACCTAATCTTAAAAATCAAGAGTTTCAAAATAAAATATTAGATAATATAAACTATATCAAAAAATAAATAACTAATACAAATAATAAGTTTTATTGAAATATCAGCTTTCTCATAAATCTTCAATCAGATAATTAAATTATTTCAAAATGATATAAGCATTGGTTGTTGCATATAATAGGATCTATGCATTATTTCTTTAAACTTGTTTTTGTCATTATAGGCTTGCTAAAGATGTGTTGAAATCCATCTTAGATATGGATATGCATAGATAAATCACCTTATATACGAGAAAATAATTAATTTACGAAGATTTTTAAAAAGTCATTTAAATTATTATACTAAATATACAATATAAAAAAAATTACTATGACTGTAATACTATAATTATAAATCTATAAGATGTAAAATATAAATATTATGTAAAAAAAAAAGTTAGATGAAAAAACCTAGCATAAATGTAAAAGATTACATTAATTTTTTTTAATGTATATATATATATAAAAGAATACTGAGATACTTGTCCCCTTGTCCTATGCTAGCCCTTAATTAATTTCAACAACTTGCAAATTATATTAATTATTCTTTAATTGAATAATGTAAATGTATTAGTGGGAATAGATGTAAATGTATTCCCACTTGAAAGTCAACTAAATAAATGTAAATGTATTAGTGGGAATAGATGTTTATTAGGAGTTGGTATGCCTTGACTTGAGGGTTATGTACGTAAGATCATTATTCAAAGTGTTAGCTGATTGTGATTTCTTTAGGAGTAAGAATACGTGCATTCAAAATACACACTTAAATATTACATCCAGTGAAGAGAGATTATATTTTAATGTAATAAGTTTTAACTTTGATAAATATGATTAATTATGCTAAATTGTCACGTTATTGTGTGAAATGTTTATATGTGCATAATTTGAGTGCATATATCATTACTCCTTATTTAAATAATTACATTTCACTAAATTAGGACACTATTTTTAATTTTACAAATTGTATTAGAGTGTAATACTTCAATTAGGAGCTCCTTAAAATGAGTTAAAAATCTTTTTACATGTTACTTTCAACTGACTCACCTTAAGCTTGCACTGACTGTAAAATTTTCAAATTAATTTATAACGTTATATAACTTTTGTTCTCCATTTTGCTTGCTAAATTTTTCAAAACAATATGCACCACTCTAATCTAACAAAAGCACTAGATGATCAAGTTTTAATGAAAAATATCATATATTTATTTATTGATTTCTCTTTCCTTTTAACTATCAGTATAAATATATTTCAATGTATATAAGTCTTTGGGCTTTCACTACAAGAAAACAAACTTTTAGCTACCAAGATTTTTGCTACCAAATATTTTTAGTAGCAATTAACTATATTTTGCTACTAAATTTTGTTAGCACAATAGTCTAGTTGCAAAATCTAATCAAATAACACCAAAAAGTATTACTAAGTATTTTGGTAGCAATTTATATTATAAGCTACCAATATTTTTTGTAGCTAAAATTATTTATTTTGTGGTGTCATATAAATTTATTTAGCTACCAAGCTTTCGGTGACAAATTTAAATTACTTATTGCTACTAAGCTATGTGAGATTTTGCTACCTAATATTCTGTCGCAAATAAAATATTTTAGCTACAAATTCTTTTGCTATCAATATTGGTGGTAGCTAAAAATACATATAAAACAAAATTAAATTAATTAGTACATAAAAACATTTCAACCATATAAAAGGAAAAAGCTAATAAAATCTCTTTTTTTTTATTAATTAAGTTCTCAGCCAATATCTATATTTACAATTATACTAATATATTTTTATTCGTAAGATAAACTTGTTTTGAAATATAAGAGCACATTTCGGTTATATTTTGTTATATCATTTTATTTAATGATGCCATGTGTTACACCACTTCTCAAAGCAGTATGATATAACTTCCACTACAACAATCAGGGGTATTAGCGACAATTTTTTTCGTCGCTAGAAGTACTGTTTTCATCGCTAGATCCTCTAGCAACGATATTATTGTTGCTAGATGTAGCTGCTAGAGCCTGGTCGCTAAATGTTTGTTATTAGCGACGACTCAGGAAATGTCGCCACTAGAGGTTCTAGCAGCAACAAATATTGTCGTTGGAGCCCCTCAGATTTCATCACCAGAGGACTTTATTTTACAGTATTCTCAATGCCTGTAACGACGATTTTTCCTTGATTTTTTTATTTAATTTGCATTTTTTTGTTATAATTATTATATATTTATTTGATCTTTTTTTATTGAAAGATAAATATATCACTAATTAAATTTAATAATCATAAAAGTTTATATATATAATGTTCTAGTAGAGTAAAGTCAAGCCTAAATAAATAAAGTAGAAAGTCATAAATAATATTTTCCTAAAGTCACATTACATAAAGTATAATGTCATAAATAATGTTCTGCAACTCTCAAAATACATAAAGTAATCCTATTGACTAGGAGTTGTCGAATCCTGACCATGACCTGGCTAAGAAGATCCAGAACCTGAGGTTCCACCAAGCCTAGTCATGTACTTCTCAACGATTCGGAGACGCTGGACCACATCCCGCATCTAGCGGTGGCGGTGGTTGAAGTGTGTCAGTCACTTCACGTTCTACCCTCGAGCGAATCCTGCGACCAAGTCCTGTCTGATGGCCTTGACAACATCCAAAGACTGACTCAACAAGGGCAATGTTGTCCTCCCCTATTGTGGCATTACTCACACTGGAGGTGGTCATAGAAGATTGTGTCTGTTAAGTGTGATGTACCTCCACCAACTTTTTCTGTATTATTGAATTTTTAATATAACTATTACAAATTGTAGCGTCTTGGAATTTTACTTAGCTAGATAGTAGTAGTAATAACTTAGTATATTAGTTTTCGTGGATATTGGTCAAAGCCGAGATTTAGTTGGAAACTCGTAAACATAGTTATGAATTTTATAAATTTAACTTATAGTTTAGAAATATTAATTTTACTATAAGGTTTGGTTAATATAGCTGGTCATAGAAATATTATTTATTATAAGCTAATGTTTAGATAGAATAATTAAGAACATTACACTTGTCACATGTATGATTATTAAGGATTTAAGCATTTCGGATGAATAAATTAATAAATGATAGATCTAGAAGGTCTAGAACCTTCCCTCATCTGTTGGAATTATATTTTACTCAGTCAAAGTGGTTAAAAAAAATTCAAGTGTGCTAAAAGTGTGCAAAAACGTGTTTAAAATATCAGCGTATGCCGATATATCGCAGCCATAGAAGCCGATATATCGCCTATGTTGACACGGAAAACACGTCGACTTCGCACGAACGAAACCAAGGACCCTCGGTATTATGGTGTAGGCGATATATCGGCTCCAGTAAGCCATTTTTGAATTTTCCTATAATTCTGAACTAGAAACAACCCTCAACAACTTTGACTCGTTCCTGAACGTTTTTTACCAAGTTTTGGACATCTGTTGAGCGAAAAATTTATTTTAATCATTTATTTATTCAATGAAATGAGAGTTAGTTTCACTCCTTGAACTCTATAAATAGGACCCTTCTCTCAGCCATTCTTTTCATCATTCAAGCATAGTTTTGAGCCTCCAAGCTGCTAAGTTCGTTCTAAAGAGAAACACTAGGGTTTTGGGATTAAAGCTTTCAAATCTAAAGTTTTTCTAAACACTTGGGAAGTAATTTTTTGTCTGATTTCGGTATTTGAGGTATAGATCGAAGCTCTGAGCTATCTAAGGTACCATTAATCTTCAGGTTTAGTCCATTTTTATTCTTCTTATTCTTTCATTTTTCTTCAAATACTAATTCGTTATAATGACTTTTGGTTAGGTGTTTGAGTTTCTTGAAACTTAAGGTCTACGACAAGTTACTATCTTGATGGTTTAGATCTTCTCTTCATCTTATTTTCTTTAGGAAACTTAAGGTTTCTTTATGTTTGGTTTTAGGAGTTTCAATCCCGCTCGTGTCTCCAATATTCCAGTTTTTAGTAAGGAAAATTAGGTAGTCTATTATTATGACTTAGTTTATGTAGTTCATGATCTAGTTTATGTTTGTATGATCTAACATTTCAGGTACAATAAATGGGTAAGTGTGTCTGGACCTAAGGTGTTCAATGATGTATGACAGACTTATGTCTGGTAGGCTTAGTTGCCAAAACTTTATGACGGACCTAAGTGATGTCTGGTGTATGACAGACTTATGTCAGTGGCTTAATTGCCACCCCTGAATAAACACTTATCTTTTATTATATCTGACTTATTATTATATGATCTATAGTTATGATTATGACTTATGACCTAAGATTTATGATCTATGACTTATGATTTATAGCTATGATTAGATTATGATTTATGATATGATTTAGGTTATAAAATGACCTAGGGTTTATTGTTGTATGATTAGTATAAATAAGTTTTGGTATGACTTTTGTGAAATTTATGATATGTTTGATTAAGTGATTGTATGACTAACTTTTGTTTGTATTTTCCTTACTGGGCTTAGAAGCTCACTCCTTATGATGTTTGTAACGCTTTACTGTCTTAGAGTCGTTACTAAGTGAGTTTAAAGTGTACAATTAGCTCGCTAATCAAGGTTTTAGGACAAAAGTGTAATTAAACAATAATCAGAGTCATAAACTTGAGAATAAACCTTTCATTGAAAATTATAAGACGTTTAGCACTTGGGATCCCAAAAACATTGTTTAGAAATATTTACAACTCAAAATATAACCAGAGTCGACTAAACGACAAAATTCAAGTTTAGCACAAACATCTCCCAAAAACACCCCTGGCCATGGCAGCAGGGCAAACCAGACATGTACAAGCCGCTCAAACCAGAGACACCATAATAAATAGTGTGTTCAGAATGCGTGCAACACTATTATGGACTATGAATGATTTTTTGTCTCATAGTAGTTTGTATGGTTCGAGTGGCCAAGCATATATGACATATCCTACATGCAACGAAGACACTCCTTCATGTCATGTAATTGGGAAGACGTCTTATGGTTGTTATAGAAGATTTTTATCTTCAACTCATAAGTGGAGGAAGAGTGTCTTGTTTGATGGGAAATATGAAAAAAGACGTCCTCCAAGAAAATTCAGTGGTCAAGATATACTCCAACAATTAGCGCATGTTCCAATTTGTTTGTCAGGTAAACATGTCAGTTTACGAGGTGTGAAAAGAAAGTGATATCCAAAAGAGCTAAATTGGAGTAAGAAAAGTATTTTCTTTGAACTTGATTATTTGTCCGAACTTGAACTGAAGCACAATTTAGAAGTTATGCATGTGGAGAAAAATGTTTGCGACAATTTACTCAATACTTTTCTTGTGTGAGAGATCTAAAGACACCACCAACGAACAAGTAGATTTAAAGAACTAAGGTATCTGGAAGAGTTGTACCTCAAGGAAGATGGTACCAGGTTGATCAAATAATATCCTATATACTCTTTCACACCAAATGATAGACGGTTTTTTTGTCAGTTCATAAAAGGAGTTAGACTTTCTGATTGTTTCGGTTCAAATTTCTCTAAAAAAGTGACTGACAATGATGGCAACATTACTGGGTAGAAATCCCATGATTGTCATATTCTTATACAACGTCTGTTGCAAGTAGTAGTTTGAGGCTACTTGGATAAGTCTATTTCCATGACAATCATTGAGCTTTGCAATTTCTTTAAGAAAATTTTGTGTAAGTTGGAGTCAATTTTTCCTCCAACCTTTTTTTACATAATGATTCAATTGATTCTTCATTTACCGCAAGAAGCTGTCGTCCGAGAACCAGATTACATGAGGTGGGTGTATCCGTTTAAAACATATATGAAGAAGTTGAAAAATTATGTGAGGAATAAGACGTGTCCTGAAGGTTCTATACCGGAGAGTTATATTGTTGATGAAGCTTTGACTTTTTGTTAATAGTAGCTTCAGGGCTTAGATACTAAATTCATTCGTGTAGAAAGAAATGAGGATATTATTAGTCCTAAGAGACAGATGTTTGTTTTTGAATCACAATATCATTCAAGTAGCAAAAAGAAAATCATATCCCTTGACTATCTTCGTCGAAAAGAAGATCTTCGTTGAAAAGAAGCTAAGTGGTTTATAGTCAATAATTGCCCTGAAATCCAACCATATATAGAGTAAGTAGCTCAACACATATATGAATTTTTTTTTTAAAAAATTGTATACAACTGTTATCTTACCTTCATTCTTGTGATGTACAGTGAATGCCTTCGAGAAAATCCAAACATAAATCTTCAAAAAAAATTCCCTACCTGATTTAAAATGAAGGTAAATGATCCAAACTAGACATCTTATGAAATTCCAACCAATTAATACTCATCTGATTGTGCATTTATTATTCGTGTTCAACTGTATAGATGTGTTGTTCTCATTGTGGTGATGGGGCGGGTGATCCTCCTCTAGATCCTTCGCGGGTACCTACTTCCGGTGAATCAGGTAATATAATATAATTAGCCTATGTTTTATTAAAAAAATGAGAAATTGCTATTATTTTATTCAATCTAATTTTATTGTTGACTTAAAATATGAATCGTCTCCCCCGAGAAGAAGAGGTTCGTCTCGATCCAAAAATTTAGAGTAGCTTGTGCAAGAAGATGTAAGCTCGTTGACTCTAGAATTTGATCTGAAGGAGGAACCCTACGAAGCAGTTGATAATCATGGGTCATTGTTCATGAGGCTTATTGGTAACTTTATTGGTCATCATGTGTCGTTATATTATAACTCGTGGCAAGGTGTTTAGGAGGAGCACAAGATCAGATTAATGTCTAAAATTGAGATAAATTTATAAAGATATTCACATGTGATGTTTTTTATAATTTCAAAATTCTAGCAATTTTTTTCGAAGGAGTTTTTCATTCTCCCCAAAAATGTCCCCAAGTGGAAATTGATAGAGACCGACATTGAGTGAGAGTTTAAGGATTTCTACAAAGATAGAAAAGGTCAAAAGAAAAAATATTTCGATGAACATGGTGCATATGATGATATCGAGATAACCAGGAAGAATCCACCGAAGGACATGAAAATTGAGGATTGTTAAAAGTGTGTTGACCTTTTCATCTCTGAATAGTACAAGACACGCTCAAAGGTAAATGCTTCCAATGGAGCAAAATAGAAGTATCCAAGTCTCCATGGATCGACCTCTTATGTTTCTACTCGATTTAAGAAGGTAAATAATAATATGTATATAGTTTTAAGTATTTTCATTTATCTTAATAATAATTTCAGTATTTAACTCATATTTTGTCACATTTTGTTTTCTAAAAATGAATCTTCAAACTAAGGAACTGCCCAGCATTATTGATACGTTCCATGACATACACAATCATCCAACACGTGGATTGGTGAACACAAATGTTGAGGATGAATATGTAAGTAACTTTCTAAGTTTTGTATATATGTTTATTAATTAGTTATATTATGTATTAATTGTATTGTTTCTACATTGCAGGAGGCCTTGCAGTAAGAAGTTCAGACGCAAACACAATCTCAATCCTTAGCTTCAGCTGGAAGTGTCTTTATCGATGAGATGCAAGTCGTCTTGAAGGTACTTGGTCAACGGTGTGGCCACAACCGAGGAGTTGGACACAAGTTGAAGGGCACTAGTTCTCTTGCCACCAGGGCCACCAGAGCCTCCTCGCAGTCAGAGGCATCACCATATACGTGTTGGGTTTTATGCCCTTATAAAATCATGATGGACATGTAACGCGATTTTATATTGTTAATAAAAGAAGTATAAATTATTTAGTTTGGAAACCATGTTGCTTGCTTGTTTTGTTACATGATTATTGGAATAATACAAACATTTATAAAATCCTGAACATATAAATAATTACAAAAATAGTGACTGGGTCACAATGGATTATAATTGTAATTATTTGCTTAAAAGAACAAGTCCGAAGAATAAGTTAGTGCATTGGACTTTCACTGATATGGTAATCTAAGATATGATCTACTTATACTTTCGGGGTGTGATGTCTTATCCAAGACATTGACCAAGTAGATAAGATATCGGATGTATATGGGTACATTGGACTATGACCGATATTGATTATTGATAGATAAATAAGTATCGTTGTTATCAAATATAATCAATGTCACGACGTTGACCATAGGTCATGTTGATCTTAATTCCGAGTGGTAATATTCTGCTAATTATATTATTTAAATATTTTGACTTGTTAGTTACCAGCTTACCCTACAGTCTAGCCTATACTTATATCTTGGAGATTTAGTAATGTAATTAATTGGGAGTATTAATTATAAATATGAAATCTATAGCTTCTGTATGAGATGTGAAAAGATGACTTCCTTAATAGCTTAGTCTAAAATGATAAATGATTAAGCGCTCATATCTGTGATTAAGTTCACAGATTTATCATTTACAATGGAATTAGTGAGAGTTAAGGATAAAATCAAATGAATGATATAATGGTAATTTGCACCCGGTTCATTAGTAAGTCATCGATAGAGGATTGACTGACTGTAACGATTATAACAATGGATAACGTATTTGTGGTTTGGTAAACTAAGTTTTGTGAACTTAAGAGTCTAATTCTGAATTTATGAGTCATGAGGAATTAATAAATTGTTAGATAATTTATTTAATAAATAAATTCACGAGAATTTATTGTAGCTTGTATTCATGGATCCATGGTCTCCATGTCATCTCTTATCAAATCAAGTTTAATAGTCTCAAACATTTGATTTAATTATCAATTAGAAATATCAAATTGACTAGGTCAATTTAGTGATATTTACATGTAATAAGAATTTGGGAATAAAATAGAATATTTGGGAAAATTTATTAATATTGATGAATTGATGTCAATATAAATAAATAATATTGAATCAAGTTTTAAATTATAATTAGTTCATTTGAATAAGGATTTAATTAATTAATTGAAAGATAAATAAATAAAAAGATTTTGACTTTAGGCTCAATTGAGATTTAAATTCAAAACAAAAAGATTGGGCCCAATTCCATTTGTGAGAGCCCAAGACTTTGGTTTTTTATTTATTATTTTAATTAATTTAAATTTAAATAAAGGTCATTAAGTTGCCTATATAAGGAATGTGATGTCTAGTGTTTTCAGTAGTAAGTAAGTGAGTCTCAGTTTATTCATTGGGTAAGTGAAAACCTAGAGAGTCTAATTCCTTTCTTGGCCGCTCATTCTCTTGTTCTTCCCTCTCTAATTCTATCTCATGTATTGAGAATTTTCCCACTCTTTGTTAGACTTGATTTAGAGATAGTCTTGGAAGATTTTGCCATAATTTAAGCGGTTTCAATTCTTGGCAATACCTTGCTACCACCAGGAATCAAAGGTTAGAGAATCTAAAGGAATAAGTCATTATTTCGCTGCATGTTTGTAAGTTTCTAAATCTTCGTGCTTGTTTAAAATTTACAAATCTGATGTTCATATGTATGTCATGTTATTCTATGTTTCTATTATGTTTTTGGAAAAATAATTTGGAGCATGCATATAGATTTAAATTCCATGATCCTACATTACGTCGACCACAGTCTACCCTCCAATGTACCAGCTAAGGCTTTCCAGTAAATGGTTCAACACTTCATTCAAGTCATCATGACCCAGAATAGCAACTTTCTCCAAATGCAACAATTTATGCAAGCTTCCAACCCGAACACTCCAATTCTGCAATTTCAACCTGTGAACTTTGAGACGAATATGATACAATCCATGATAACGAAAATTTCTAGTCTTGGGCCAATTTCCACCACAGCAACCACCACAACATCCAGCATAGAAGCCCAAAGATGATGATGACTTTAGGATTGATTTAGGTAACATTTCGTTTGATTATGTTATTTTTTTAACTTATTAATATTTTGTTTGGTTTTTTACATTTTCAATACTATTTATTTTTGTACTAAGTTATTTTTATTTTAATTTCATATTAATACAATTTCTATTAAATATATATAATTTTTTCACTACTACAAAAATGTCATTTGTGACATATCCTAACTGCCACAATTGATTTTTTGCGTTAGTTTTGAAATTGACAGGGAATCCCATAACGCAAACTAGCCTGACATTTGCGTCAGTGCCCAACTGTCACACATGTAGCATTTTGCGTCAGTTGGGCAGTGTCACAAATGCCACGTTTGTGACAGTTGGACACTAACGCAAATGCTATATTAAAAAAACGCTATGAACCCTCACCTCGTGCACCCAGCCCCCAGCCACCCCCCACGACCCCTGCGACCCCATCCACCTACAAGACCCCTACGAACCCAGTCAGAGGAAAAAATCAAGAGAAGGGTTTTTAGGTTTTGGTTTTTCAAACAATAATCTTCAAAATGAAAAATTTATACAACACATTAAAAAAACTATATATAAGGTTCATAAACATATTGTATTCATCAATTTAACCTTAAAATTAAAAAAACTCACCAAAATGGGTCAAGAAAGTCGGAGGTGCCGATGGTTGTTGGGAGAAAACTTAAGTTTTCGAATTTGGAAGAATGAGGGGCTCGGGGACAATGGGTGGGATTTAATACTAGGTTCGCCGTTTGCGTCAGTGCCCCACTGACCCAAACAAGACGTTAGCGTCAGTTGCTCACTAACGCAAATAGTGCGTTAATGGCGTCAAATGGCCACTGATGCAAACTTCGCCAATTAACAGCGTCAGTGTTATCATTGACACAAATGTCCCTGCATTTGTGGCAGTGCTCAACTATCACAAATGCTGATTCTCGATCAACGGCGTCAGTCAACTGCGTTGAGTGACGCGTTTGACTGACACAAAATGAGTATTTTAGTGTAGTTTTTATTAATATTTAATTAGATTTTCAATAAACAAATTGTTTTTAAAATAAGTAAGAAAACATCTACAACGACTACTTGTCGTCTATGTAAAGTAAATGCAGAACACGGAATATTTTGGTTGTGTGCATCTACTGCGACCACAAGTCGCCACAGTAGGTCAGAGAACCCACTCCTCTACCACAACAACTTGTGGCCGCAGCAGGGTTTTTTCAAATTTTAACTGTCCTATAACGACGACATGTCATTGCAATTGATAATTTTGACTAAAAAATGAGATTGTCAACGTGTCGTTGCTGAAGCACAACTCTACAGCGACGACAATACGCCAGATAGCATCCTCGTTGCCCGCCCGATCCAGCCCCTAACCTACTTGAATCTTCTATGGCCGTTAATATTGTTTTTATCCTCCCAGCATAGTTATAAGAAAATAAATTGCTCATAAAACGATTAAGAGGCATCACCGACTGTAACCCGACTAGGAGTTATCTAGATCCTGCACATCACGTATGTCAGAGTTTGTCAAGGCACTCCTCGAGGAAGACTCATGTGCAACAACAACCACAATAGTTCCATGTAGTTGGACGTATATTGTTGTCTTAGCAAGTATTAGACACCTACGTTGCAAAGCATGGGCTGAGAGGTGTTAACCTTAAGCTTCCAAAGGATGAAACGAGCAAATACTCTCAAAAAAGCATATAATGCTCAGTCGACCTATCACTGCAAAGTTGAGGCCATCCTGCCTTTACACCCATAAATACTCTAAAGATTTTGCAATTATTTTGAAATCACTCCCTTTCAGGAAAGATTTTTGCTATACATTCTTTATCACAAGACGGGGTTGATTCACTCCAAGCCAATTAGTCGAAATCCACTACATGTTCAACTTGAAAGCCAGCCCTGTGCTTGGGGGTAGAGGCTTCTTGTTGTCAAAGAGCCTTCTTTGAGACAAGGCCAATTTCCTAACAAGTCAATTGCAAATTCATTCAACAAAAAACCACTATGTTACAAAGGGTCCTTATATACCCAGCAATTTAGGAAATACAAAAATAGTAATAACAGATAACATAAAATATTCTCCCAGCCGTTCCCCTCAACATTGCTCCAGCCTAACGAACTCCTTGAGCCATCGGGGTCTCACACGCACTCGTGCTCCACGCGCCCGCACTCTCTCGCCATCTCTGGTCGATTGGTTCTCTTCATTCACGTTGCAGCTTCCTTTCTCTGGAACCTGGGTCGGCTCTCCCACTCGGATAGCTCTTTCTATCCAGCCTCTAATCTTCCCTTGCATATCCTTCAGGTCTAAAACTATTGGGCCTTCCATTTGGGCTGGGCTAACACTACTCCCCTGCTTGAAAACAACCTTGTCTGCAAGGTTGGTAAGATCGTAAATTCGGCAGAATTCTGGAAAATCTTCCCAAGTTGCGTCTTCCAGCGCGCTCAAGGACCACTGGACCAACACTTGTGGTGTGCCTTGAATGAATCGCGTAGCTAAGATGGCTTGGGGAACCATGACCGGTTTGTTATTGACGGTGAGCTCGGGCAATGGGTAGCAAGTCGGTGGAGAGCTACCATAAAATGGTTTGAGCAGGGAAACATGGAAGGTCGGATGAATGAAACTTCCTGCTGGTAATTCGAGGGTGTAAGCCACGGCCCCAACCCGAGCTTTGATTGGAAACGGACCAAAGTACCTTCTACATAGTTTATAGTTAAGGCGCTTAGCCACGATTGCTTGTCTATATGGCTGTAACTTAACTAACACCAACTCACCAACCTTGAACTCAATGTCTCTGCGTTTTTTATTAGCTTGCTGTCTCATACGGTGTTGAGCTTGGAGCAGATTTTTCTTTAGTTGCTGCAGAATGACATCACGAGTAAGCAAGTCATCTTCTACAGCTTGAATGGTGGTGGTACCTCGAGTGTACGCAGGGATAGTTGGGGGAGCTCTTCCATAAACTGCCTGAAAAAGGGTCATACCAATAGCGGAGTGTTGGCTGGTATTGTAGTGGTATTCCGCCCACGAAAGAAACTTACTCCACTGTTTAGGATTGTCTGCTGTAAAGACCCTGAGATATTGTTCCAGATAGCGGTTAGTGACTTCTGTTTGGCCATTTGTTTGGGGATGGTACGAAGAGCTCATCTTCAACTTAGTACCCATTAACTTGAATAATTTTTTCTAGAATGCACTAGTGAAGATCGGGTCTCGATCCGAAACGATAGACCTTGGCATACCATGTACGTATCACCATATGAGAGAAGAGTTCCGCGACCTTGGTAGCTGAATAGTGATTCGGTAAGGCCCCAAAATGAGCATATTTGGTGAAGCGATCTACTACTACCAAGATGTTAGTGACTCCACAAGAGTTCGGTAACCCCACGATAAAATCCATGGGTAGGTCCTCCCAAACACGTTCCGGAAGCTCCAATGGTTGTAGGAATCCGTAGGGGGCAGCGGGTGAGTATTTCACTGTTTGACAGATGACACATGACTGCACAAACTTTTGAACTTTTAGATTTCATACCTGGCCAAAAAAAATTCGCACTCAACCGTAGGAACGTGCATTCCGACCCCACGTGTCCACCCATAGGAGTCTCATGGAACTCCTTAATAAGTCGCTACTTGAAGTTCAAATGAGTACTTACTCGAATACGCTGCCTGTAATACAATAAACCGTCCCGCACCGAATAATCCGACCCTTCTAATGTTCTCTCGGCCAACTGAGTATGGATGCGCCTCAATTCTGGGCAGTTTGTATTTTCCCTTCGTAACTCTTCCAAAAAATCAAAACATGCAGAAGAAATATCAGCAGTAAAAAAAGATAACGACCCCTCATGTTGCCGAGATAGTGCATCTGCCGCTGAATTAGCTTTTCCAGCCTTATGTTCTATTGAAAAACGGAAACCAATTAGTTTTCTCAGAAAATGCTGCTATTCCGATGTTTGAATTACTTGAGTAAGTAACTCTTTCAAACTCCGGTGGTCAGTGCGAATAAAAAAGTGGCGTCCCAACAGATATTGTCGCCATTTGGTAACTGCCTCCACAATCGCCCTTAACTCTCTTAGATATGCTGAAGTACCCACAAACTTGGGTCCAAGTTTCTTGCTGAAAAAAGCAATAGGATGACCCTCTTG
The DNA here is from genome assembly GCF_963169125.1 of Humulus lupulus. Classification (NCBI taxonomy): domain Eukaryota; kingdom Viridiplantae; phylum Streptophyta; class Magnoliopsida; order Rosales; family Cannabaceae; genus Humulus; species Humulus lupulus. Next base: position 239,743,287 of record NC_084797.1, read on the forward strand.
CATGAGAACTGCCCCGAGGCCCACATTTGACGCATTCGATTCAATTACAAACAGCTTAGAGAAATCTGGTAGAAGGAGAACTGGGGTCTCGGTCATAGCATGTTTGAGCTGAAGGAAAGCTGCCTTGGCTTGTTCGGTCCAAATAAAGTTGTCTTTCTTCAATAGTTCCGTAAGAGGGGTTGCTATGGTGGCATAGTGAGCCACGAATCTCCGATAGTATCCAGTCAAACCCAAGAATCCCCGTAGATGCTTAATAGTACAAGGCTGAGGCCATTCGACCATTGCAGCGACCTTGGAAGGGTCTGCCCGAACCCCTTGTGCCGAGACTAAATGCCCCAAGTAATCTATGGTTGTCTGAAAGAATTTGCACTTGCTGCCTTTCGCATAAAAACAGTGATCCTGAAGCCACTATAACACAAGTCGCAAGTGGCGGCTATGGTCCTCCCCGGTTTTACTATAAATCAAAATATCTTCAAAGAAAACAATGACACAGTTGCGCAGTAGTGGCTTGAATACTTGATTCATAGTGGCTTGAAATGTCGAAGGAGCATTAGTAAGACCGAATGGCATTACGCAAAATTCGTAGTGGCCTTCGTGAATGTGAAACGCTGTTTTGTGAATGTCTCGGGAATCCATTCGGATTTGATGATACCCCGCCCGAAGATCCAACTTAGAAAATACTGTCGCTCTACCCAACTCGTCCAACAACTCATCTATGGTCAGTATGGGAAATCGGTCCTTGATGGTAATGTCATTCAATGCGCGATAATCAATACAAAAACGCCACGACCTGTCCTTTTTCTTTACTAACAGAACCGGAGAAGAATAAGGACTATTACTTGGTTGAACAAACCCATAATGCTCCATCTCTCGAACTAACTGTTCAATAATATCCTTCTGAAAATAAGGATAATGATATGGTCGTACGTTGACTGGTTTCGAACCCGGTTGCAAGAAAATGCGGTGATCGGTCTGACGATGCAGTGGTAGTTGTGTTGGTTCAGCGAACACATCCTGAAACTCTAACAGAATGCCTTGTCCCTCCAATGGTAATTGTTTTTCCAATTTAGCGACCTCTGCAATAACCCCTAACTCTGTCTGTGAAACCGTGGCCAACATAAAGACATCTTTTATATCACCCTCTCTACACATAGTCTGTAACTGAGCCGAGGACAATTGATGATTTTCTGCATTTGAGGACCTGGCGAGTTTGACCACATTACCCTACCATTTAAATTCCATCATCAATGCCTTATGATCATGGATGCAAGGTCCCAAAGTCTGAAGCCACTGCATCCCCAAGACCACGTCAAGACCCCATATCTGCAAGACATACAAATCAACCAAAAACTGATGCCCCTGCAGTATTAATTCCACCCTTTACACAGTTGGGAACACCAAAGAGAGTTGCCATTCCCCATGTAAACTTTGAACCGTTTAGTCTCTGCACAAGCCAACCCCAAACGAGCTGCTAAGGCCTCTTGAATAAAGTTGTTATTGCTGCCAGTGTCAATTAAAACTTCCAGAGTCTCGAATCCACGTTGAGCAGCGATTCTAAATATCCTCGGATTGGTCGAATTAGACAAGGAATTCAAACTCACCTCCTCTGTCAGCCCATCCTCTAAGTCGTGGATTTCCCCTTGTTCAGTGAGTGTCATCTCGTCATCTTCCTCCTCATCTCCTTGGGCACAAAGAATGAGAACATGATTCTTACATTTATGCCCAAAACTATATTTCTCATCGCAAGTGAAACACAGTCCTTTATCCCTTTTTTCCTTGAGCTCGGTAGGTGACAAACGTTTCACTGGTAAAGCCGAGGGACTTGCTTTTTGAAATTTGGCAGCTACTGTTACATTGGTATTGGATGCACTAGAAGTCGAAGACCATCCTGAGCGAGCCCCCTCACCCTGCACACGACCCAGCAGATCATCGTGCCTATCTTCAAACAGTTGAGCCTTGGCCATGGCATCAGCTAAATCCATTGGTTTGGCCAGCAACATCTCTCTTTTGATCTCATTTTTCAAGCCTCAAACAAAAAAATTCAAGAAAAATTGCTCCGACACACCTGAGATACGAGTCATTAGTTCTTCAAATTCAGCTCGGAAAGCCGACACACGCCCGATCTGAGTCAGTTTAGCGATCCTCCCCAGCGAATCCTCATAAATGGAGACTCCAAAACGCAGACGTAAGGCCCGAAGAAAGGACTCCCAGTCCGAGAACCCACCCCCTTTTTCCATCTATTGAAACCAGGTGGATGGAGGTCCATCAAGGTGAAAAGCTATCATGGATAATCGAATGTCTGGAGAAACCCCGTGCAGATAAAAAAACTTGTTAATTTTGTAAACCCAGTTTTCCACATTTGTTCCTTCGAACCGAGGAACCTGCACTCTCATAATCTTGAGGATGTTATTCACTTCCCGGTTTTCCGACAACACCTCGGAATTCTGCCCAACAGGAGAATGCAGATCGTGCATCATGCTCCCTTTCCCTCCTTGCGGTGTCACCAATGGCGATTGCTGCTGATTGACTCGGTCATCGAGTCGAGTGACCTGTTCATCCAGTTTAGCATTGAATCGGGCAAATTGTTCCTCCGAATGTTTCTAGAAATTGAGCTCCGGAGCGTGAATCACGGCAGCGAGTTCTTCGTTCTTCGTTCTTCATGCTTGAGATGAAGAATCAATGGAAAGCACCAGCGTTGGCAAAGAGCCTTCTTCGAGACAAGGCCAATCTCCCAGTAAGTCAATTGCAAATTCATTCAACAAAAAACCACTCTGTTACAAAGGGTCCTTATATACCCAACAGTTTAGGAAATACAAAAATAGTAATAACAGATAACATAAAATATTCTCCCAGTCATTCCCCTCAGCATTGCTCCAGCCAGCGTACTCCTTGAGCCATCGGGGTCGCACACGTACTCATGCTCCACGCGCCCGCACTCTCTCGCCATCGCTGGTCGGTTGGTTCTCTTCATTCACGTTGCAGCTTCCTTTTTCTGGAACCTGGGTCGGCTCTCCCACTCGGCTAGCTCTTTCTATCCAGCCTCTAATCTTCCCTTGCATATCCTTCGGGTCTAAAACTATTGGGCCTTCCATTTGGGTTGGGCTAACACTTCTTCCACTTATACTACTAGGATAAAAATAAATACTCGATCTAAATTACCAAGTCTAACAGTAATTAATATCAGCATCGATACTTCCTAACGACCCCAAACTTTGTATTCTCGCATAATTTAAAATATAAAGTGTCGGCCATTTAAAAAAAAAAATTGATATTTCTATCCTTAAAATAGATTGATTTAAATATATTGGACCAACATGCATTTTAAATATAAAACGGCAAATTGATCAAAATGTGAAGTCAAAATATTATTGTCAAAAGTAAGTCTTTTTAAATCAAACTACCAATTCAAATCCCTACCAACTCCCAAAAAAATATATACTCGTGTATTTCACTTGACTCGGTGCACATTTCAATGGCCGTGACTCTATCACGTGCCATCATCAGTTTCATTTGTTATTATTATTATTATTTTAAAAAAATTGATAAAATATACTCTTATCAACTTCAGTCACAGTCACAGTATCAGCATAAATATTCAGTAAAATAGAGTATTTCAATGCAGCGACGATAAATATTGAAATCTTAGTAAACGAGAGTGAAAACTTACTTCAAAGGAAAAGAACAACGCGACGATCTACATGGCTATCGGAGAAGACAACGACCAGCCTGCACCTTCGGCCGGTGTGGCCTTCAGGCTCCGGTGGGACGTGTTTCTGAGCTTTAGGGGTGAAGATACACGCTACAACGTCACTAAAAGCCTCTACGAGTCGCTCGAGAAGAAAGGCGTTCGAACCTTCCGAGACGACGATGGCCTCAATCGTGGAGAAGAGATCAACCCCTCCTTGCACGAGGCCATCGACGACTCGGCCGCCGCCATTGTTATATTCTCGAAGAGGTACGCCGACTCTCGGTGGTGTTTGGAAGAGTTGGCCAAGATTTGCGACTGCCCCAATAAGTTGATTCTGCCAGTTTTCTGCGAGGTCCCTCCTGGAGACGTCCGAAAACAGAAAGGAGAATATGAAAGAGATTTTCAGCTTCACGATGAGAATCGATCACCCGAATTGGTAGAGCGGTGGAGGAACGCCCTGAACAAGATTGGAAATATTTCTGGTTGGGTTATCGACAATAGGTAAAACATAACTTTTGTGTGTATGCATATTAATTTATATCTCTTTTGCCTTCAATCAAAATCCGAAAAATTAAAATTAGAACAATATATTTATAAAGATCTATCCTAATGAAGTATAAAGAGAAGAGAAAATGTGTATATAAAGAAAATTATTTTTTTTTTTTATAAATAATAGATAGAAGCATATAAGCTTGTTTAATTTTATTTACAGAATTTATTAATTATATTTATTAAATTTATATTATTGTCATATAAATTTTAAATAAATAAACAATAATATATATATAAAAGAATGACATATTAAATCAAAATTTATGATTATTATATATATATAATATGATAATTTTTTAAACATAATCATTTTATAATAAAAATTAATATTATGTATCATATATTATTATTATATTAAATATTATTATAATAATATTTTATAATATTTGAATACATATTAATATAATTAGTAAAAATTAAGAATTATATATTATTATCATAATAATATTTTATAACATTTAAATTTATATTAATATAATTATTAAATATCTAGTCTTGTATTATATATTACTATAATAATGATATTTTATAACATTTGAATTTAAATTTAAATTTATATTAATATAGTTATTATATATGCAGTCTTATATTAATATTTAAGACAATAATGATATTTTGCAATATTTGAATTTATATTAATATGATTAATACTAAAAAAATTAATTCTATTAAATTTTAAAATATTCCGTTAAAGTTAACCAAACAAATTGTTAAAACTAAGAATTTTCATTATCTATACAATATTTTTTATATAGAAGAGATGTCTATCATATTATGGCTAATTTTATTGTAATTTTTTTTGATATTCTATATAGAAAGAAGATTTTTCTAATTATATGAAATTTATTTTGGAGCTTTTTCATTGCAAGTTACATTCTCATTCTTATTAATAACTTGATTATATTCATTTTTAACAAAAATACTTTATTAATATAAAAAAAACTTATTAAGAAAACTAACATGAGTATTTTGTAAAATTTAACTTTTTTGTACTTTTTCAGCTTGAGAGATTTGTACTTTCTTATAAAAGGCATTATTATGTATAAAATTTAAAAATAAAACAAAAGAATTTAAAATTAAATGGTCCAATATAAAATTAAATATTTTAAATATTAAAAAACTAACTCCTCATCTTTTTCTTTTTTAGTCTGTTTCTAATTTTCTCCATCCTTCTCCTTTTCCTTTCATTTGATCAATACATGAAAAGAATTTATAGAAGTAAATTCAAAAGCCTTTATTTTATCGCTATTCATGTTTCCTTTATTTTTATATATATTTATATATATATTTATCATTACTTCGTATTAGTTAACTTGTAGATAATATCTTGTAATAATACTTGCAATAAATATATAAAATATAAAATTTACTATATAATTTAACATTATTGAGTAATTAGAATATATATTTTTTTAAATGGAGGTAATTAGAATATTTGGGACTTTCACTTTTCGAAGTTAATATATTAAAAGAATAACAAATTTAATTTATACAGCTTGAACTTATAGGTTGGACCTGCAGGGTAATTAATATATAGAATAAAAGATAGCAAAGACTAATATACTTACCATTTACACTATTATCCCCATCCCCGCCTCATTCCTCATACTTACAATTTCATCTAAATGAGGAATGGAGCGGGGACGAGGATAATGATCTATCCTCGAATGTTAAATAGGGTGGGAGTGGGGATGACACTTTCCCTTCTGGCGGGATCCGTTTAAATTTTTATAATATTTTATAAGTATTTATATATTTCTTTATGTGTTATTGTAGTATAGTAGTATTTTTTTTAATATTTTAAATTTTATTTAAGATAATGTTTAGTATTTTAAATAATAAATATTGTATAATATTTTAATTTACATATAATTTGTTATTTTTATTTTAAAATTTATTTTTTAAATAAATGAATTCCCCATGAGAATTCCCGCCCCATTAAGAGAATCCCCACCCCACTCCGATAGGGAATAAGTAGGGATGGGGCGTGGACGAGGACGAGGATTAATATTATAAATGGGGATGAGGACGGGGAAGAACTCCCCACCGATTCCCCAGCTCATGTGTATCACTAGATCTAACCGTTCTTATTAGTCAAAGATCAATACTATCTATCAATATATGTATTATTATTTTTTTCTCTTCCCTAGAAATTAAACTTCACATCATTTTAAAAATTTATTTCATACAAACTAAGGGTGCACACGGGTCGGGTTTTTGGGTTTCGGGTGCATCGAGTTCGAGTTTTGTGGGTTTCAGGTGAAGGAAAGTGGTACCGAATCCAGTTTGAAATTTTCGGGTTTTGGGGTGATTTCGAGTTTCGGGTGGGATTAGTCCAAAAATGGGCTTTGGGCCGAAAATGGGCCTTGGTAAAAAAAATTCAAAAATACCATTTTTTTTACACTTTTTTTTTTTTTTTACTTTTCTCATGTTTTTTTTAACTTTGTTGTTAGTTTGGTAATGTTGATTTTTTACAAATTGGGTCTTGGTAATTTTTTTTAATTATGTTCGAGTCCGGGTCACCCGAACCCATGTGCTCTTAATTTCAAAATCTGAACCCGATTCGAACTATATCGGGTTCGGATCGAATTTCATGCGAATTTGACGAGTTTTGCAAAAATCTAGGTTTTCGGGTTGCAGGTCGGGCGTGTTTGTAAATTTTTCGGGTCAAATGTTCAACCCTAATACATAAGGTCTAAATTGTTCTTAATAAAAAGAATTAATTATTAGTAAAACTATAATATATTGTCGAAAAAAATTAAAACATCTTGATCACTCCGGCCCATTTATTTTAAGTACAAATAGAAAATTTTAATCACATATTTTAATTTTATTTTTTTAACTCAAAATAAAAAAATATAAATACTTTGAAATTGAATTTTATAATCACACGAGAAAAAAAAAAGAGAATGTTAGTGAAGTTTTTCTCTTTTATAAAAATCAATATATGTAAAAAAAATTAAATAATAAACGAAACTATGTATAAGAGATATACTAGATCTTTTGATGGTGCGTTAGTCTACCAAAACATTGAGAATACTAAAAAAAATTATAAATTATAGAAAAGCCATCAGATATGTATTTGAAATTGTTTTAACTAAATTCTAATAAAAGTGAAACTAAAATTAGGGTTTTGAGGGAATTTTCACTTACATATTTAATGATGAAGATATTTATATTAAATTTTTTATAAAATATATATAAATTCAAATAAAATCATATTATTTGTTTGTTTTTAATAATATTTTTTTATTCCTCGGGTTATATAATTTGTTATTAAGTCTTTGTTAACTTTTACTATATATTCCTTTCTTAAACAACAATTAAAGAAAACTTTTCTCGTTACTTTTTCTTTATAATTAAATATTAAACATATAATTACTTTTATTTGGATGAAAATGCTATTAATTACTTATGATAAGGAAACAAAAAAACAAGAGATTTGTAGATTATAAAATTGAGTTAACAAATTACTTTTTAGAATGTTTTGTAAAATTGTTTAAATAGACTCCTAAATCCGATTTTGATGAATTTTTTTAATATAACAACATAATTAGGCAGCATAGTTATGCTTTTGTTTGAGTTGTTATTTTATTAAATTATTTGTGAATTAGATTAAAAATAAAGTTGTGATTAAAATCAGGTTTAATAGTCTATTTGGATAATTAAAAAAATATATAAAATCTAAAAAATAGTTTGTCAAAAAACAAAATTTAAATAAGTAATAAAACAAAACATATCATCTACAAAAATATATCTCCTCAAGTAAATTAAAATATATACATAAAAAAAAGTTATTCTACGAGTAAATACTATCTTAAAATAAATAATATAATATTTCATGTAATAAGTTTATTTATAAATTATTTTTTAGAATTTATTTTCAATTACTTTTATATAAATAAACATTGAGATATTTTTTTAAATAAAGAAACCAGTGACATATTTAAATGAACATTGAATTAGCTTGCTTATATTTGGATGAATATAAAATAAAATAATATCATATATATATAATTAGAAATAAAAAATTTAACTACAATAATTATTTCCAAATTGTTAATTATTCATTCAATTTCTCCCTTTGAAAGAATATATATTTTTAATTTTTCAACCTTTCTTCTTTTTTAAAAAAAGTCAAAATAATAATAACGAAAAGATCATCCTTGAGTGTTAAGATAATAAAATATAATATAGAAAAGATGATTTATTTTCATTATTTTGTTAAACGCGATTAATTACTTAGCATGAGGAAACCAAAATAGAGGCGAATTGTAGATTAGAAAATTGAGTTGAAATTGGATTTAAGTAACTTAATATATATATTTATATATATATATGTATATATCCCTTTTATATAAAAAAAAATGTAGATATCATAATTTATTAGTTTTAACGGGTTGTTTTATTAGAATATTTTAAATATTTAACAAAATTTACTTTTAAAACTAACTAAAAATAAATATTTATTAATTATATTTATATAAATTCAAATATTATAAAATATAATTTTTATATTAATATTTAATATCAGACGATATATACAATAATTATATTAATATAAATAAAAAATGTTATAAATATAATTATTATAATAATATATAATACAAGACTAGATATTTAATAATTCTATTAATATAAATTTAAATGTTATAAAATATTAATATGATAATAATATATAGGGTTTATACTTTTTTAGACCCTGTGTTTTTCCCCATTACCTGTTTGGGCTCCGTATTTTGATAAATTACTTTTTGGACCCTATGTTTTGTAAAATTGTTAAAATAGAACCCTAAACTCAATTTTATGAAGAAAAAATTGAATATAACAATACAGTTTTTAAGCAGAATGATTTTATTTTTGTTCTGAATTGTTAGTTTGGTAAATTATTTGTCATTTTAGTTGAGAAAACATTGACCAACATCGAGTTTAGAGTTCTATTTTAACCATTTTACAAAACATAAGGTCCAAAAAGTAATTTGTCAAAACACAGGGTCCAAACAAGTAATGGTAAAAAACACAGGATCCAAAAATATATAAAAATAATCTTAATTTTTTACTAATTATATTAATATGAATTCAAATATTATAAATTATTATTATAATAATATTTAATACAAAACTAGATATTTAATACTTATATTAATATAAATTTAAATATTATCAAAAATAATTATAATAATATATAATACACAATCTTAATTTTTATTTAAAAAATTATTATTTATGTTGAAAAATGTCATTATATTATATTATATATATATAAATCATAAGCAATGTTATGGTTTAATTTTTCATTTAATATATTTATGCGATTATTTTATATATAATATACTTTTTTGAATCCTGTATTATTTCTCATTACCTGTTTGGACTTTGTGTTTTGACAAATTATTTTTTAGACCCTATTTATTGTAAAATGATTCAAATAGAACCCTAAAATCGATTTTGGTTGAATTTTTCTCAACTGAAATCACAAATAATTCACCAAGCTATCAATTCATAACAAAAATAAAATCATTTTGCTTAAAAATTGTGTTGTTATATTTAATTTTTTTCTTCATCAAAATTGAGTTTAGGGATCTATTTGAACTATTTTACAAAATATAGGGTTCAAAAATGAATTTTTTAAAACACATGGTCCAAGTAGGTAATCGGAAAAAACACATGGTCCAAAATTGTATAAACTCATTTTTTTATTTATTTGAAATTTATATGACAATGATACAAATTTAATAAATATAATTAATAAATTTTATAAATAAAATTAAACAAACGAACATTGTACATTATTTATATCTAATATCTATATAAGGTCCTTTTATAGTAATGATTATATGTAGTTACATTAGTTTTGAACAATGAATTTGGATTCATTGGCTAGTTTACTTATATTTAAATGAACAAACAAAAATATATCGGATATAGTTAGAAATCTTTTTATTTTCTATTTGAACAAAATAGTTAGAAATAACCTTTTTTTTTTTTACTAAAATAGTTATTTCATTCATTTTCTCTCTTAAATATGAAAATATATTTATATATGTATACTATGTTAAAGCAACGTGCAACGCACGTTTGTTTAGTTTTAAAATTGTAAACATTGTTTATAATTTTAATAAAAATTGATTCTCTGTTTTTTCTTTTAAAATATACCTATAATGGAATGAATTATAGTTTTATAATATATATATAAATATTTATATCAATAATCTCTACATATATGATATCTAAACACAACGTAGATATGATATATATATTTATATGACTACATGACATATATATATATATAAAATACAATAATGTTTAAAAAGAAATTAATAATAGAAATAAAATAAGAATAGAAAAAGTCATAGTGTAGACAGTAAGATATATGCATAAACTATTTTTGGTTTCTAATGTATCTCACAATGCCCTTTGATGAATTTGATGAAGAAAAAGAGTTCCAATCACTTGATAAAATATAAACTATCACACAAATTTATAAGATAAAAAAATGATGCATGGCTTTATTATTTTTAAATAAATATGATTTAATTATTTAAATTATCATAAAATATCTTAAAAATATTATATTTTAATTAATTAATTTATTTATTTTTGTTTAAGTTTATGTTTGTTCTAGTTTTTGAATTTGGCAGTGACAACAAAAGATTATATATATATATATATATTATATTTTAATATAATATTAAGTTTAAGTTTAATTAAATTTTATTTAAGTTATAAAATATATGGTTTTATTATTTTTAAATAATTATCATTATAAAATATCTCAAAAATATCTTATTTTAATTTGTTTAATTATTTATTTAAGTTTAAGTCATGTTTACAATTTACTGTTAAATATAAGAATATTCTGTAAAAATTAACATAAAAAAATAAAAAATCATAAAAACAAAAAAAATTCCGTTATCCATACACTTTTTATATTGAAGAGATATTATTTCTTAATCTTTCTTTTTTTTTTTTTTTAAAAAATGTCAAAATTAAAAAAAAATAACTATCCTTTAGTTTTCGGATGATAAAATATAATATAGAGAAGCATACATGCTTTATTTTTATTATTTTGATAATTTTTTTAAAATACATATTTTATAATTTTATATTCATATGAAACATTATTATTGAAAATAAAATTAATTAATAAATAAGTACATAATACTAAATACTATCTATATTTTTTTGACAAAATAATACAATTTGTTTTACTTTCCATAAAATGTAGTATTTTTATTTAACCATACCATAAATATTATAATTAATTATAATAGGTAGTGCTTACAAAAAAAATCAGTATTGAATAATTTTCCATAAATAAATATATAAAGATTTTGGGTTTTGCAGGTGTTGAGTACTTTGCTGTTCCCATAAAGAATGAATTGAATTAATAATACTCTGGCTAATTCTTCTTAGTTGTGTTATAATGCTATTTAAATGGTTTAAGTTCAGTATTTTAATATTATGAAACGAGGGTAAGTCTTTTCTTCTTGTAACCACAACAAAAATCACTTTTAGGGCGGGACATGTCATTTAAATGCTAATGGTGTACATTAGGGACGACTAATAGGTAGCTCCTAATATTTGCACCTGTGGCATAACTTTAGTGAATGTGTCGTCACTGATATGTCACTAGTCGCCTTTGATGGGGCGACAATGTCGCTCCTAATACCATTTTATTTATAAAAAATAATAAAATAAAATAATCAATTAAAATTTAAATTATTGATTAACATTTAAATTATTAATTAAATTTTAAATCATTAAAAACAAATATATTAAAAATAAAAATATTATATTAAATATTCAAATTAGTTCATTAAGATAACAATTATCCATATTGTTAATGCATTAAGATAACAAATATCCATATTGTTAATATAATGTAACAATAAAATAAACCTAGCCTCCTGAATTAGTTGTCTCGTCCTCCATATAGTCTTCTTATTGTGGTTGTGGTGGCTGCGACAACGGCATCGACCAGGGATATTGAAGAGGTGATGTGGACGATCCTGCTCCATACATGTAGGGATACGACGGTTGTGACGATGGTGGAACTGGGCACGAATAAGGTGATGGTGTTTCTCTGTACATGTATGGAGTTGCCACGGTTGAGACGGTGCTACCCCGTACATGTAATATTGTCGCTATCAGAAATAGGCTGGGGCTGGGGCTGGAGCTGGAGGTTGAGAAGAAGAAGCTCCATAAATATTGTCGCTATCAGGCATAGTCGGCATCTGAATGTTTGGTGGATGAAATGAAGGTGAAAAAAATGAGACAAGAAATTGACTTGGTCAGTCAAATTCTTTAGCTTATTCTCCAAATTTTCTATCTTTTTTGATGAACATTAAGGAGAGGCTTGAGACTCGCTGAAGTGAGAGCGCTGGGTAGATGATGACCCCGACCCCTTCAATTTGCTGCCCAACTCTTCGCTCGTGTCCACGCCTTTGTCCCAATACTTTTTGTAGCACCTCCACTTGACCAACTATTGTCGAACCATCATCATTGGAAGTGGCACCAGATGCTTGTTGAGTTTGTAACTCAAAATCAACCTTCAATGTTTCCTATTTTTCAAAAAACATTAGAGACACTAAAAATAAAATATAACTCTATGAATATTAAAAAGCATAATTCAAACTTACATAATCTTGGCGAACATCGTCTTTCACAAAATCATTTGTTGTGTTTCTTCTAGTGGTATTCCTTCCATGACTCAATAAGGTTCGAGTTTGCCTAAAAAATATAACTCAAATGTTAGAGAACATATAATTTAAAAGAAAATAAGTTTGATAACATTTTAACTTTCACTTACTCTTTCGTGACGGGTGGCCGCCAACGATTTTGTACTCTGCGTTGTAGAATACTTTTGTTTCTTCCGATTTTCCTTGTTCTTTAGGGAGCGCGCAATAAATTTCAAACTTGTAAATAACTGACAGATATGCTTGCACTCCTCCTTGTTAACATCCTTGGTTAGGTTGTCTAGAATCTTGTACCAATCCTTTGGTTGTTTGTAGTATTTCTCAAAGTGCTCATGTCTTATTGTTTTCCTATCATGGTATCAGTCTTTCATCTCTCAATCGATACCATCTATACACTTTAAGAAATCCTCGCGACCCTCTATTTGATAATACCACTAAATTAAAAAAAATACACATATTAATAATATAGATATATATATATACTATATTAAAGACACATTTAAAAAAATTATTTAATATTTTTTTTACCTAGATCATGCCAAGGACTTGGTCCTTGTATTGTTCAGGCACTGATTCCCATGAATCGAAATATCCGGGAACTTTTGTTTTAATTTGGGTGCCCATGAGGCAGACAAAAGCAGCGTGCTCGCCCCCAACAACCTTGTACGTTCACGGGCAAAATCTTACTTTCAGTGGTTTTCCAGTTTTACGTCGCACCTCATCTAAATCTTTTCCAATAGCTACGCCACGACCCTTTCTCTTAGTTGGGATTCCTGTATTCTTTTTATTAACAATACAAATAATATTAGTATATACTAGATAAACATATTTGAGTGAATAAAAGAAAAAAAATTATCTGACTCCCATGAAGTCGGGAAGTGGGATTCGGTGGAGGTTCACAGCCAGCGTCTGCACCGTGAGCTTTAGTCACATCTACTGACATCGGCTAACACGACAGTAATTTAACCTATCTATTTTAATATTTAATTCTTATTTATAATTAATTTTAGTGAGTATTATTTTAATTCATTAGGTACTTTGAAACACGCTATTAAAAATGAATTTTTTATTTCTCAATATGTAAAAATTTCGGCAGCACCTCTCTATGGTTCTCATAAGTGTGCAGACTAAAATAAGTCTGCCCACTTGCGAGAACAAATAATGAGACATATACTGAAATCTCTACTAACGAAACAATAAAATGAGTAATAGATCAAATTATAGGTACACAACAAATCCAAACTATCCATGCAGACACATACCGTCCTGGATAATTTGGAGAAACATATTTAAGAATCTTTATTGACTTAGCCTCTCCAAACCGGTCTAAGGATTTTTGTGATTAAAAATAATTAAGAAAAAAAAATTACTAGATGATAATATATAAAACTTCTATCCTATCTTTGGTGATCAAATTTTATTACCAAAGAAAAGCAACAACAATGAAATATGTTTTAACACTAGCTGTTTTATGATGTCTTATAAAATCTTATGATACCATAAAAAAATTATGATGTTTTATAAGCTCTTATTTTAATTAATTTAACCAATAGTAATTTGTTTTGTTGTTCATTTATTATTTTCTTAATTAGTTTTTTTAATTATCAAACTTTTTAATATATTTTGCAATTACTAAATTTGTTAATATTAAATTAAATTATAAAATTTTAATTTATTTTTAAATTATTTATCTAATTTTTTGATTTATTTTTAAATTACTAAATTTGTTGATATTAAATTAAATTAAATTATATATTTTTAATTTATTTTAAAATTATTAAATTTGTTAATATTAAATTCAATTATTTATCTAATGTTTTAATTTATTCTTTAATTAATTTTTTTTAATTCTAATTGTTCAAAGTTTTATTTATTATATTATTATTTATTTAGTCCTCTATCTCTACCAAAATTTCGGAAGCATAATATTTATATTTTAACATATTCAAAAAATTTAAAACCCCACAAATAACACTCAGAAAATTCCCAAAATTTCACAATATACATATTATTAACCAAATTCAAATCCTATTCATTTTTAATAACAAATTTTTCTAAACTACACCAAAATCAGTAAATACAAACAAATTTTTTTTGCTGTAAACAACACCTAGAATGAAACTATTTAGCCAAATGAAAAATCATAAATCATGACAAAGCCAATGACAAAGGAAGAACCTTCACATCTCTAAAACTTATTTCATACACAAAGAATCACTTAAAACCATTACAAATAACAAATGAGATGCCTGAGATCAACACTACATTCCCATTTCAGATCCTAAAAAAGAACATAATCAGCATCATATGCCCAAAATAAAGAGAGAGAATTCCCACCTCTCTCATCAACAACATATTGACCCCAACTGTACAACCATAGCCCCTTGGGTCATCGTCCCTTGGTCAAACGCCTACAACCAAAAAAAAATAGAGAGCGATTAATACTGAGAAAAAAGAAAGAGATGTGAGACACCAGAGGCCAACCTAGGGGAAAAAGAAAAAGAAAACTTACCCATAGCCCTTTCGGTCTGTGCTCTTCGAGATAATGGATAGAGCATCATCACCGTGCTCGTCAAGACAGGGTGCGACGGAGAGATTTTTGAGGGTGAAGGGGAGAGTGAGGCAAAGGGGAGAGTGTAATATGTTATCTTTTCTAAGGAACCTTTAGGAGGAGATATAAAACCCACAACAAAAATTGATGCATGTCAAGGGATTATATATGGACCGTGCTATAAATTATGTTGTGATATCGCCCTAGTTCTCTTGTACAATAATTAATCTACTTGTATTAATTAATTGACATTATTGACAGGAATGATTCAGAAGAAGTGGGACCGAAAATTCAACAAATAGTCGAAGTTGTATTGCGAGCAATCAGCAAGACACCAATGGGTTTGGCTCCATACATTGTTGGACATGATTCCCGCATTGAAGAACTCATGAAGCTGTTAGAAGTTAAATCCAATGGCGTCCGAGTTTTGGGAATGCATGGTATGGGTGGGGTTGGCAAGACAACTCTTGCCAAAGCTCTTTTTAATAAACTGGTTGGCCACTTTGAGTTACATAGTTTCATATCAAATGTGAGAGAGGTTCCAGATACTCTCCAAGGACAAATATCTCTTCAAAGCAAGCTCATTGATGATCTTTCTGGCCGCAAAACCCCTCATGTAAGTGACCTTAGGGAAGGTCACACTGCAATCAAAATGGTAGTAAATGAAAAGCGGGTTCTTGTAGTTCTTGACGATGTTGATAATGTTAGCCACCTACACGCTCTAATGTCCAAAAAAGATGTGTTTTATGATGGGAGTCGGATTATAATTACAACAAGAGATATAACAGTGTTAGAAGGTCTTGTGGATTTGGAGTATGAGGTCAAAGTCTTGGATCAACTTTCGGCATTGGAACTCTTCAGTTATCACGCACAAGGAAGAAAGAAGCCACGAAATAATTTTGAGAATCTGTCCAATCAAATCGTGTCTTTAACTGGGCATTTACCATTGGCCTTGGAAGTAATTGGTTCTCTGTTGTTTGATAAGAGGACAATTAAGGAGTGGGATGATGCTACTAGGAAATTGAAGGAGATTCGTCCTGATAATCTTCAGGGTGTATTGGAGGTAAGTTACAATGCGCTAGACGAGGAAGAGAAGTGTATATTCCTAGATATTTCATGCCTATTTGTGAATATGGTTATGGATAGAGATTATGCAATTGATGTATTGAAGGGGTGTGGTTTTGACGCTGAGATAGCAATCTCCAAACTCACAGCAAAATCACTCATTAAAATTACGCAAGACAACACTTTGTGGGTGCATGACCAGCTTAGGGATATGGGACGACACATTGTTAAGCATGAAAATCTCACTGATCCTTGCACGCGTAGTAGACTCTGGGATCGTGATGCGATCATGACTGTTTTACTTGATGATAAGGTACGATTATGATTAATATTATTTCAAACACATACGTATATGAAATGGTTTTATTGGCGTGCAATATTTGGTTGCTTCTTTTGCATTATTTGTTTCACTTCCAGAGGTGCTAATGCATATTTTTGCATGTTTAATTAACAACAGCGAACAAAAAATACACAAGGAATTGTCTTAGACTTCAAGAGGAAAAGCTTAGTGAAGGATGTTCCTGGTGGAAGAATATCGTGGTACAACTTCAGAAGTAACCCCTCTTTTACTAATGCAATTACTTATATAAAAGAAAAATTCAAAGACTACGAGCAAGATCAAGCTGAGAAGAAGAGAGAGGTCACACTTTTAACTAAACCCTTTGAAACAATGGTTAATCTTAGACTACTCCAAACAAATTACGTAAATCTTGAGGGAGAGCTTAAGTTCCCTGTGAGCCTAAAATGGCTACAGTGGAAAGGGTGTCCTTTGGAATATCTCCCATGTGGATTTTGTGCACGGGGACTTTCCGTTCTTGACCTTTCGGATGGCAAAATCAAAAGAGTCTGGGCATGGTACTCCAAAAACGTATGTGACTCCCTTCTTGCCATCATGCCTTACATTATATGCTATTACTGTAGTTATCTAACCTTTATTTTCTCCCTTTTTTCTTTCTTTTGGTTCTAATTTTCTGAATCTATATCATCTAATATATTATTTTTTAATATGTTTTTCTCAGATGGCCGACAATGTAAAGGTATTGAACCTTCGTGGATGCTTTAACTTGGTTGCTATTCCCAATTTATCGAAGAATAAGAAGTTGGAAAAACTTGTTCTTAGCAATTGTGTTAGCTTGACTAAGATTGATGAATATATAGGGAATATGAGCACATTGATTCACTTGAACCTAAGAGATTGTACAAATCTTATTAAACTTCCAACCGATGTCTCGGGCTTAAAGCAGCTTCAAAATCTTATCCTCTCTGGTTGCTCAAAATTGAAAGAGTTGCCTAAAAACTTAAATAGCCTGAAATCTTTGAAGGAACTTCTAGTGGATGGCACTGCAATAGACAAACTTCCTGAATCTATCTTTGGCTTAACACAACTTGAAAAGCTCAGCTTAAATCGTTGTAGAAATTTAAAGAGATTACCCCAATGCATAGGATGTTTGCGTTCTTTGAAAGATTTATCCCTTAATGAAACTGGGTTGGATGAATTGCCTGATTGCATTGGATCTTTAGAAAACCTTGAGATTCTAAGTGTCATGTGGTGTGTATCGCTATCTGTACTTCCTGATTCTATTGGTGAACTCAAATTGTTAAATAAACTTCGAATTTTGGGAAGTCCAATCAAAGAACTGCCCATTTGTGTTGGTACATTACCAAATCTGAAGCAGTTATCATTGGGGAAGGGTCAATTCTTAAGTACGTTGCCTTATTCAATTGGAAGACTAAATTCTCTTGTTGAGCTTGATATAGATGAGACATCAATCACACATTTACCTGATGAGATTGGAACAATGCAAGCACTAAAGAAGCTAAGCTTGATGAAATGTAGATCTCTCAGATCAGTACCAGAGTCCATTGGCAGCATTTTGTCTCTAACTACTTTGACTATAACTGAAGCTGAAATCACAGAGCTACCGGAGTCAATAGGTATGTTGGATAACCTCACAATGATACGACTTACTAATTGTAGGAAGCTCCTCAAGCTTCCAGCTTTAATTGGGAATTTGAAGTTCTTGTATCGTTTACTAATGGAGGATACTGCAGTGACTGAATTGCCTGATAGCTTTGGGATGCTCTCAAGCTTAATAGTATTACGCATTGCAAAGAAGCCTCAAGTTGTTGGAGTATGTGAGAATAATGAACCAGACACATCAATGATTTGCAGTTCACAAGAGGCACGTTTCTTTCCGCCTTCATTCTCAAATCTATCCTCACTATGTGAATTGGATGCTCGTGCTAGGAATATTTCAGGTAAAATTCCTGATGATTTTGAGAAGTTGACATCATTAGAAAGTCTAAATCTTGGGCACAATAATTTCTCCAGCCTTCCTTCTAGCTTAAAACGCCTTTCATATCTCAAGGAACTTCTTTTGCCTCATTGCAATAAACTAAGGTCCCTCCCTCCACTACCTTCAAGTTTGCGTTTGGTGAATTGTGCACAGTGCATTTCCTTGGAATATATTTCTGATATCTCAAATTTGGAAAGTTTAGAGGAACTGAATCTTACAAATTGTGACAAAGTAGAGGATATTCCTGGCCTTGAATGCCTGAAGTCCTTGAGGAGGTTGTACATGAATTGCTGTAACAATTGTTCGTCAGTAGCAAAGAAAAGACTTGCTAAGGTTCTCTTTCCCTCTCTCTTGTTTCATATATAGTATCCTATATTTAAAACTTTTATAAGAATAGCAATATAAAAAATATATATGAAACCATTATTCATGGTTTGATGCATGGTTATTTATGAAAATATTATTCATGGTTCGATGCAGGGTTGGTTGAGGAATATAAGGAATCTTAGCATGCCTGGAAGCAAAATTCCAAATTGGTTTTCTCAAGATGTGGTTACATTCTCAGAATGCAAAAACCGTCCCATCAAAGGTATAACTATAGGCGTTGTTGTTTCTCTCAACCTTGAAATTCAAGATGACACGATACACCTTCATCCAACAATAGCTGACATAGAAGCAAGGATCCTCAAACAAGACTATCCTATATTCACCACAGTTTTGCACTTGGGAGGAGTACCAAAAAGGAGTGAAGATCAACTTCACTTATGTCGTTTTTCAGATAATCATCCATTAGTTACTCTCATGAAAACTGGCTATAAGTTACTTGTTACAATGAGAGATCAACCCATCATGAAAGGAGTTGAGCTAAAAAAGTGGGGGATTTGTTTTGTTTATGAAGATGAAGATGATTATGAGGGAAATGAAGAATATTTAAGCAGAATTGGCCAAGAATCCATTTCTGAAAAGCTAGCCAAGTTCTTCAACACCTATGATGAAGATGACAATGTTTTTGAATTGGGCATAAGTTCAAGAGACTTACACAGCACCACAAACAACGACTTCGTCTAATGCAAAGCATCTTTTTCCCAGCTCTTTCTTTTCTACTTGTTGGGTTCAGTAGGTTTTACTTGCACATAGAATGAACCTACAATTATTATTAGTTTGTCAATTTTTCATATGAATTAAAAGCCTTTGTTAACTATTGCTCCTAATCATCACTAAAACTATTATCATTTATTGTAATTATTTCATTAGTATAATTTTATGAGAAAATACCATTTTGGCCCCTATATTTTTTCTAAATATACAATTGGTCCCATTTTGTAAAATGACAATTTCGGACCTGTGTTTTACAAGATGAATCAAAATAGTATCATACACCCAATTTGTTTTTAAAATATATTCAATTATAAGATCAATTCTTAAGTCGTTGGACATGAGATGAGTTTACTGTAGCGGAGAAGGTAGTCAAGAAACTGAGAATGAAATATTATATTTGAAAATATTTTGACCAATCTAGGGTATATGGTATTATTTTGATGCATTTTGTAAAACATAAGGTTTGAATTGTCCACTACTACAAAAATGTTTTTTTCTGTGGTTTTTTCCTTAATACACTGCGACTTTTGGGAGTACTAAAAACCGTAGTGTTTACGACCGCAAAGAAAAGTAATAAAAAAACTGCAGAGAAAATGGTTATTTTTCTCTGCGGATATGTTAACTAGACCGCAGAGAAATAATATATTTCTCTATGGTTTTGTTAACATAACCGTAGAGAAATATATTTAGTTAACAAAACTGCAAAGAAATACCATCTTTCTCTGCGATTTTGTTAACTAAACTGCAGAAATTTTTTTTTTTTTTTTTTAATTTATGGACGTCCTTCTTTATATTTTCAATTCCGATTATAATACCTAATTTTATTAATTATTATTATATACCTAAATTTTATATAATAATATAAAATATCTAATTTGATAAATTATTATCTAATTAAAAGATAACATATTATTATATACATTCACATATCATACAAGTAGTTTGTATATCCATAATAAGAACATACAAATAGCATTTAACATATAAGTTAAGTTAGCAAGTTACACATATAAAAAATTAGACTTCATAAATAAATGGTATTAATCTTGCTAACTAATCGCTTTGTAGTGGGAGTAGATCGTCTTTGACATTGTATTCTTTTTTGTCAAACCACTACAAAATTGAAAAGTTAATATAGAGTTAGATGATTAAATATTATATCCAGTTTTTCTTAAAAAAAAAAGAGTATAAAATATAACATACTTTCTTCTTGATAACTTCTGTTGGATTCGGTTCATTTACAAGATCATAAATGTATCTTAGTACATAACCGTATTCATGACTTTGAGGCTGTTTTGGACAAGAACCTCTCAGAAATTTTGTAAATATGCTAATGTATTCATTTCCCGAACATTGTGCGTATGCTCTACAAAAATTAAAATTAATTAAATACATATTATACTCTCAACTCTTAAAAATTAACAATGCATACATTAAAATTGAAAAAACTTACTTTTCCATAACCTCCTTCATTATTGGTGGAGATTTATGATTTTTTAAATGGTCCAAAATTATTGTCATCCCTCGCATCATCACGAGCACCAACATCCAATGTCGACTAAAACAATAATAAATTATAATTATTATAAGATTAAAATCCAAACATAGTAGTGATAATATTTAAGTAGTATGTTCTTACTAAACAATCGAGGGAATGAAATATATTTGGCTTTGTCTATCCATAGTCATCATCCATTTGGCTATAAAATCTACTGTATTATTTTTACTTTCATCATTGCCAATAGAAAGATGTTCGGTGTCAAAAAATTTGCATAGTTGTCCTGAATTTGGATGCATGCTTTCCCAAATGCATTTGTAGAATAAATTATGCATATTGCATATTCAATTAATAAATTAATATCATAAAAAAAATTGGGCAGAGTTTCATCTGTAGCATATAAAATTTTTTTAGTTCCTATAAATTCAATTCAAACAAAACATACAACAAACAACATGCATGTTCTCAACCATAAGCCACCGCAACACACATAATTCGCCGAACCTAATTCACTAAGACACACATGTTCTCAACCTTCTGTTATCTCCGCATCACACAATTTTATCTCAGCTAATTCACTATGGATGCATATCTAATATATTTAAACTCCTCTAACAATTTGTTATGACATAAAAAATTGAGTTCAATTTGAATTGATACATACCTCATACCAAACAGCATAGCTGATGATCCAATAATATCCATGGAGACTGCTTGATAAACGTCTTCCGAATGGATGAAGATAGCCTCGCAATCTCCTATAAACTTCGGGTCAACGGGAATTTGTACAACCCCATATATTCCTTTAATGGAACATTACTCCTTCACTATAAATTTTAGACTAACATCAATTTTGTCCCATTGGTCACCAGTTAACCAATTTGAAAGTTCTGATTGAGCTCTTTCAGAGGGGACAACTACGTGAGATCCAGCTGATGATAAATGTGGGCTTGGTGATAGGGATTTGCGTTTAGATGTCGATGAGCCCTACATAATATCATTTAACATATTAATACAGTGTACCAATGTAAAAATAAAATTTAAACATTTGAGCAAAGAATTTTATACCTGACAAGTCACGATTAAATTTTTTGGCCAAGGTAGGAATGTGTCTCGTGCATCCCCAACATATCGTATGTTACGAAAGGGAAGAGGGATCTCAACATCTTCTTGTAAGAAATCTATAAGTCAAGCCCTCGCAACTGAATAATCAAGTATAACTCCATGGATGGTAATTTGACTACCCATGTTTGGTACAATGATAACACCCTTAGCCACTACATTGTCAATATTGTCGGAACACAATTGCACTTCATAGCTCGACGGTGGTGGGGACTCATAAATTCATTGATCATCTTCATCAAAAGGATTAATTATGGTTTGGTGGACAGATTGATAGAATTCACCAATAGGATAGTCTTCGGTTTGTGGGACATGTAAATATACTTGATTAAAATGATCATCTGCGTAGGAGGCAAGTCGATAGACTTCATCATTTGGATTCTCATAGCATTGCACTTCGTTAATGTTTGGATTCTCATAATATTTTCCTTTGTCATTTGGATTCTCGTAGTATTGTCCTTCATCATAGTATTCCCACTCATCGTTTTCCTCATTGTATTTCTCATTTTGAGCTAATTCCTCTTCTATGGTAGATTTATATCTTTTTAGCTCTTCAGTCCTAACTTTTAGCTGAGCAATCTCCTCTTTTGCAGTCATTTTCTTTGGTTTTTTTCCAAACATTTTGGACACGGTGGCAATGAACCTACAAAATAATCAACTAAGTCAATCAACAAATCGAGCTAAATAATTCTTAAAAGAAAACAACTATTATAAAGTATCATACCCGCCAGCTTGAACACGACCTGGGTGTTCCGGTGTCTTTAATGCTTGAGTCAAGATGTCATCTCGACCCTGAGCTGTAATTTCACGACGACTCAATTTTTCTTTGACCTCCTCCTACTCAATATATTGTTTGGTCAAATTAGTTTATACAAATAAAACCAATATGTTAATTATAGAACCGTAGAAAACTTACTATCTTATTGGCAATCTGTCGGTCCAACTCTGTCACGAGAACTTTATTTTTTTCACGCGATCTAAGTCAAACTCGATACCTCTCTGGATTTTGAATATTTTGTTCTTTTTTCTACAACGTACAAGATAATTATAGTTATATGACGTGATAATATCAACCATTATTTAAACTTTAATATCAATTATACTTGTCAATTTTTCTCTTATATTATTCATTCCTCTACGAGATGTTCGATGTCTTTACTTTATTTGTAATGCACGTGCCTTTTGTTCTTGATGCATTTTTTGAAACTCTGGACTTAGACGGCTATCTACAAATTTTAAGCATTCTCTTTCGTCAAGTATATCGCTATACTTCTTCGAGGGAAATTTGAGCTCTTCCATCATACCCATTTCAACCAAAGATTTAATGTACTCGGTAGTGAGTTCACTTTTAAAATCCCTCATTATATGACCAGCTTTTTTCAAAATGTCACGTTTGAAGGTTTGAGGAATGTTGTGACCACCCTGAGAATATAACACAAGAAAAGTAATTATTAAATTTGGATATCACATAGAAATAAATAAATATCATAATGATAATTTCTTACAATGATATCCTCCCATAGACTGTCTTTCAGATCTTGTGGGACCTTCCTCCAATCACCTGAGTTGATAGAAATCGTGGTTCGTACTCTAAATCCAAGACATGATATCATATTTGTATACACATCACCTATTGGTTGTCCAAAATCATTTGATTCAAGATCTTTCTTGATTCCTTTGGATTTTTCTTGGGTCATGTAACTCATTCTTGTTTTACCACGACTCTGTTGTTGCTCATTTTCATCTCTTTTATCTGTCATATGCAACATATAAATCAATTAGTATTATTTTAAATTAAAGCATTACACAAATAAATAATCACAAGTATTAATGAATTACACAAATAAATAAACACTAGTATTATATAACTTACTAAACATGTTTTTTTTTTCTTTTTTGTCGATTCACAATCGACCATTCCATCTTCGATGTCGTTTCTAAGATAATCATGATCATTAGTATCACTATCATTATCATTATCCCGAATATTCTCAACTAGTTATGTATCGCTTGTCCAACAATGAAAAATTCATAATATAAATCATCATTTTCATCATCATCTTCTTTTTTTGAGAACTTCCTCTCGGGAACTGATAAAACGATTGACCATTTATCATTAACTGGATCAGTTATATTAAACACTTGTTTTGTTTGGGCAGCCATGATAAAAGGATCGTTCTTGCTTCCCTTCTTACTTAAATCAACCAAAGTGAATCCAAGTTTGTCAGTTTTAACTCCAGTATTGTTGTCTACCCAATAACATTTAAGAAGAGGAATACGAAATAAGGAATAATCTAGCTCCCATATTTCTTCAACAATCTCGTAATATGTCATTGTGCCTGAAATTAGGTTATTATCTTTTGCACTGGAAAAATGTATAGCTTTTGCAACTATACTTACTCCACTACTTTGAACCAGTCGAGCATCATCTCTTGACTTAATATGAAATCATTTCCCCCTGACAATGCACTTCAACTCAGTCGACACTCCATGATTTTGTTCTCCTAACTTCGTCAAAATTATATTCTTCAGCCACCGACAAAACATTTTATTATGCTCATCTATAACTCATTTTTTATTTTATTTTTAACCTTGTTTGGAATCATCGACTGTAATAACTCCATGTGATCACTAAAACATAAAAAAGAGTACAAACAAGTTTAAACAAAAAAAAAATCACTACTCTAATATATATGATTGAAATATACTCTACTTACATTATATATGATTGAATCTCGGGATTATTTTGCATCACAACTAATTGAGCTTGATCTAATTCTTCCCTAGATACGGTGATCATTGTTCTGTTCCCTCGTAGTCCTTTATCAACCCCATCTGAGTTATTCTGTGGTTTGCGGATTTCGATTACCTCAACCCCATTCATGTATTCTAAGAA
This sequence comes from Humulus lupulus, assembly GCF_963169125.1. Taxonomy (NCBI): domain Eukaryota; kingdom Viridiplantae; phylum Streptophyta; class Magnoliopsida; order Rosales; family Cannabaceae; genus Humulus; species Humulus lupulus. The sequence goes on from NC_084797.1 coordinate 239,768,753, forward strand.
AAATTCTACTGCTTCTTCCGATATATAACATTCAACCATACTAGCTTCAGAACGATAATGATTACACACATAACTTTTCAATACCTTTATACTCCTTTCAAATGGATACATCCATCTCACACAAACTAGTCCACACAACTTGGCTTCCCTTACTAGATGAACCATTAAATGTATCATAATGTCAAAGAAGGATGGCAAAAAAAATATTTCAAGGTTGCATAGAGTTTCCACTATCTTACAATGCAATGCATCCAATTTTTTTCATTTTTAATTCTTTTCTGCATAAATGATTGAAGAATATGCAAACATTTGTCAAACAATCTCGTACTTTTTTTGGTAAGATTGACCGGATAGCAATCGTAAGTAATTGTTGCATTAACATATGACAATCATGTGATTTCATACACATCAGCTTCAAATCCCCCATGGATACCAAGTTTCGAATGTTGGATGAATAGCCATCATGCACTTTCATCTCTACAAATGATTTACATACAACTTTTTTCTCTTCTCTGGACAACGTGAAAGAAGAAGGAGGTAAATATGTGCGTTTACCTTTCTCTTCAGGTGCCAAATCAGTTCGTATACCTATTTCAACAAGATCTAAACGACTAGTTAAACCATCCTTAGTTTTACCAGGTATATCAAGTAATGTACCTATAATACTTTCGCACATATTTTTTTTCTATATGCATGACATCCAAACAATGTCGACACAAGTAAATCTTTCCAATAAGGAAGACGAAAAAAAATTTATTTCCTTTGAAAACATCCATTAATTTTCATATTTTTCTTCATTTTTCCATACTTGAAATCAACTTTCTCTACTTCTTTAAGAATTCGTTGCCCCGAAAGTGGCAAAGGAGCAACACCTTGTTCTTCGTCATCATCAAATGCTTTTTTTTTCCTACAACGATGATTCAGGGGCAAGTATCATTTATGACCCATATAACACATTTTGTGCCCATTTGACAGACGAAGAACCTTTGTGATAGTGCAACATATTGGACATCCTTGGTAACCTTTTGTGCTTAACCCTGATAGATTACCATAAGCTGAGAAATCATTAACAATTCACAAAAAAACAATTTTTAAGTTAAGATTTCTTTCTTAAAACCGTCATATGTCTTAACATCATTTTCATACAAATCTTTCAAATCATCAATTAATGGTGCCAAATAAACATCTATATCGTGTCCCGATTATTTTGGGCTTGAAATCATTAATGTGAGCATAAATTTTTTTTTTCTTATCACTAACCACGGAGGAAGATTGTACATAACAAGGAAGATAGGCCACGAACTATGCCTACTACTTAGAGATTTATGTGGATTTACACCATCGACAGCTAGACCTAGACGAAGATGTCTTGCTTTAGTTTTAAATTCTGGATTTAAGTTATTAACTTTTTTCCAGACCTGGGAATCTGCAGGATGTCGGAGTTTACCATTTTTCAGTCGCCTAGTCTCAAGCCATATTAAGTTTTTAGAGTATTCTGCACTTCGAGATAACCGCTTAAGCTGTGGAATCAAAGGCACTTACCACATCACTTTTTGAGGAATAAGTTTCCTAATCTCTTTACTCTTGTTAGGTTTGTAGTGGGGTAAATCACATTCTGGGAAAGTGTCCATGTCTGCATACTCTTTACGATATAACATAAAAATTTTCAGACATGCATGAATCTTCTCATACTTCAACCCTATGCAATTTAAAGTTTTCTTCACTTCATACGCAGACTCAGGGAAGGAATTATCTGACGGCAAAATCTCCTTAAAAGCAGCTAAAAATTGACTAAAACATGTATCACTAACTCCAATTTTTTCTTTTATGCTGTAAAATTTTACCATCGTTGGTAATCTTTGTTTCAGACAACCATTGAATAATGGTTTATCTGCATCTCTAAGCAATTTATCAAATTTTGAAGGATCATCAACGTACTCATCTTGTGCTTCATCGAGCAATTCCATAGGATGATCATCAAAATCATTATAACCCAAATCATCAACCCCTCGCCTCCTGAATGGATATGGATTATAATTTTTCAATATTCCCCATGCCAATACCATGTACGATAACTTGTATCAAATCCCCGACAAAATACATGTGTAATGCCCTGGATAGCCAAGACCGTTACACTATGTATTTGAAATAGCGCAAGACTTGCTAATCAAGTCATTTGAATAAAAATGTGATCCTAAGGTTAGTCACTAGGTTAGGGTTAAAATATTTTGAGATTAAATGGTTAATTTTCATTATAATGGATGTTTACTACATGGGATCCCAAAAATAGGGTTTAAGTGTCAAATTACAATCTCTCAAAAGTTATATACAACTGGTAGCCACTCTAATGGAAAAATACAAACTTTAGGTCTTCTGTCCCTGTACTCCCCATCGGCCGTAATGGTTGAGCAGCTGACTATGTATACCTCGCCCCCAGATGTAGAGTCCAAGAACTTTACTTAGCTAAGTTAGATAGTAGTATTATAGTAGTAATAGTATTATCTTTGTAACTGTGGATTTTTGGTTCAGACCGGGAATTAGTTGGACACTCATAGTAGTACTTATAGATTTTCTAAGTTTAACCTATAGTTTAAGAATATTAAGTTTAACCTAAGGTTTGATTATATGACTGATATTAAGGATAATATTTATTATACTATAAGGTTTAGATAAGAACCAATAGGATTTTAAGCACATGTTATGAATGGGTGATTAAGAATTAAGTATTTTGAGGATTAAATTTAATAAGGAGTAAAGTTTGAATGCTATAAGGTCAGTCAGCAGCTTTGAATACGTTGAGGGCTTAGTCAAGGCTGTTTACTCCATTCAAACTTAGCTAAAAATGTGTAATTTCGTGTTTAATTAATCAGCGTGTGCCGATATATCGCAGCTATAGGGGGCGATATATCGCAGCACGTAGATACGGAAAACACGAGACGATGCACGACTGCCTCGGGCATACTGGCCCAGGCGATATATCGCCTCCTTCAGTGTATTTTGAAATGTTTTGAATTCATTTTCCATTCAGCCATTCAACCTCTTGATAAGTCCAGCATCTTTTTGAACGAGTCTTCAGCCTCTGCTGAACGATTATTCAAATATTTTTCACCTAAAAAGCTATTATTTTTATTCAAGTAAAATCAAGACCCTTTCATTCCTAAACTCTATAAATAGGACCTAGTACCCAGCCATTATTCATCTTTTGCTCTAAGTTCAGAGGCTGCAAGTGCTAAGTGAGTGTGAGAGTATAAACACCTGGGTTTGGGAATCATAAGCTTGATCATCATAAGCTTATCAAACACTTTGGGAAGTAAGGTTTTAGAGTATTTCGGTTTGAGGTGTAGATTGGTCTTACAAGTCTTCAAGGTAACCCAAAACTCTAGTTCATTTCTGTACTTGTTCTTTTAAGTTCTCATAGTCTTCTACTCAGCCTCTAACCTTAATCTTTATTTTGGTTAGGAAATCTAAGTTCTTAAGCAAAAAGGTTTTGGTAAGTATGTTTCTCAAAGGTTTAGTCATTCCATTCCTTCCATTCTTTTCATCACTTTTTCTTCAATCTACTCACCCTGTTATATATGGTTTTAGGAGTGTTCCAAAGTCCCAACGCTGTCCACATATCCCGGTAACTTTGGTAAGGAAAATAGGATAGAAATGCATATGTTATATGTCTTATATGTTATCTTATGTTTCTTATGTTATGATAAGTGTTATGATATGTATGTTTGTAGGCTTGGGCATATGACCCATATGACTAACAAGACCCCAAATAGATTATGGGCATATGACCATTGGTGTTGCACCTTATGAGATGCTATATGGTAGGAAGTGTAGATCTCCCATTCATTGGGATGAGACAGGTGAAAGGAGATACTTAGGTCCTGAGGCGGTTCAGAGGACCAGTGAGGCTATTGACAAGATTAGAGCTCGAATGCTTACTTCTCAGAGTAGACAGAAGAGCTATGCAGATCCCAAACACAGGAACTTGGAGTTCCAGGTAGGAGACTATGTCTTCCTCAGAGTCTCGCCATGGAAAGGGGTGAGAAGGTTTGGGAAGAAAGGCAAGCTGAGTCCCAGGTATGTAGGTCCATTTGAGATCCTGGAGAGGATTGGTCAAGTGGCTTACAGGCTAGCTTTGCCTCCGACATTGTCGGCTGTGCATAATGTATTTCATGTTTCCGCTCTTCGGAGGTATGTATCTGATGAGAGTCATGTTTTGAGTTATGAGGATCTGGAACTTGAGCCAGATCTCTCTTTTGAGGAGCAGCCTGTTCAGATACTTGACAAGAAAGATAAAGTTCTCAGGAATAAGACAATACCTTTGGTTAAGGTGTTGTGGAGGAACAGCAAGGTCGAGGAGGCGACCTGGGAGCTGGAGTCAGATATGCGGAGTCAGTATCCCAAGCTGTTCAAGTAAATTTCGAGGACGAAATTTCTGTAAGGAGGGGATAGTTGTAATGCCTCGGATTCCCTATTATGGTTTAATGGCTGGATTAGTAGGCCGGGAGGGCCATAATTGTTTAATTATGCCATTAAATGTGTTTATGCATGCTTATGAGAATTATATTATAATATAATGTAAATTGTATGCATGTCGATGATATGTGTTGAGACCACATTATGATGTGGGTTTGTTCGAGCTATTCGACATGAGACGATCTTAGAATATTGATTAGTGGTTTAGTCACAACAGGTTTAAGTGTCGGGACTTGGGTTGAGTCTCGGGGTGATTTTGATGATTAGAGCGTTACCGGGAGATAAAGGGTAACGGGTTGTGAATTATTGGTGTTTGAGATTATTGAGGATATCGAGAAGTGGAGAGCGTTAATTATGATTAACGAGATAGGAGGAAAGTACCAAATATGCCCTTGGGAGTCTTTAGAAACTATTAATTGACCTAGGGGTAAAATGGACATTTCACCCCTAGGATAGATATAGCCTTTGACAGCTGAAGAAGAAAGTGGAAAAAGAGAGTATGCAAAAGAGTTCTCCCATACCTTCTTCTCTTCACCTTTCTTTATGGTTTTTGAACCAATTTTGAGGATTCAAGCTTGGGAAGCAAGCCTTGGGAGTTTGGGAGTGTGTTCCACCATTGAAGACCATCATAAGCCGAGCTTTGGGTAAGTTTCTAACCGTGGTTTTCTCTGGTTTGCCCTGTTCTGGTTTTATTTTGCAGCTGAGATTTCTAGGGTGAATTCATGGTTTTGTTGGGAGTTTTGGCTAGGGTTCCCATGCTTGTGATGTTTGGGGTGTGTTAGAATGGTTTTTGGGTTCATTTGGCATCAAGAATAGGATTTGGAAGCTTGGAAATCGAGTTAGAATCGAAGGAGTTGAAGAAGGTCGGTTCAGGGGAGATTGGGTCTGGAGGTAGCGCTATAGCGCCCACCTTAGGGCGCTACAACGCTCCTCAGGAGGCTTTCTGGCACTTGGGTGGTTCTGAGTGTAGCGCTGGGGCGCTAGGGGTTGAGCGCTGTAGCGCTACCCTGTTCCTTCTAAGTCACGTTTTGAGTGTTTTTAAGGGTTTTTGACTTGGGGTTTCAATCCTTAAGGCCCGGGATCGAATCTACTCATCGTGTGGGCATGTTTCGAGGTCCCGAGGGTGGTGCTTAGGTTAAGACCCTATAATTGTGGATTCTCATTAATGGAGGTTATAATTGGTTGTGATTAGGTAATCGCTAAGGAACTAAAAGATCGATCGTTCTCAGGGGTCGTCCTTATTATACTTCTCGCTCGAACCTGAGGTAAGAAAACAGTGTATGAATACAGTTGCACCCTGTATAGGTGTATGACATGCATGGTTTGATATTGAGGCATGCTGGTTGTTATATATGGACGTGGATTGCATATTAAATGCTAATGAATGCTGATTACCTGTTTATGACACTGACTAGTCAGGGACCGACTCTAAAGTCGATGATCACGCGTTGAATAGCTCTATGGCATTAATGCGAGACCGACCCTAAGGTCGAAGAACTTATAAGCGCTTGCCTTGTCTACGACCAGATGACTATAGCCAAGGTATATGACCCCGGTGACCGTTTGTCACATGGCTAGGGGACGTTGTCCATAGCTTCGACTCTAGGGTCGAGAGGAAGGTTATGTTGGTGACTAATCACCATGCACCTGTCCTGATCAAACTTACGAAAGAACTTCTTCTCAGTTAAGCCCTGGTGACCCTATCATCACATGGCTAGAGGGAGCGATGCTCATTATTGTGACTTTTGGCTATTGTCATCTACTCGCTTGGACTGATAGTCCTGAATGGTTTTTATGATCGTTGTTGATATTATATCATGCTTTATTGTGTTTTCTTGCTGGGCCTTGGCTCATGGGTGCTTTGTGGTGCAGGTAAAGGGAAAGAGAAGCTCACCCAACCCTGAGTGGAGAGCTTGGGCGATGTTGTGTACATACAGGGCCGCTTGATCGCCACGGTCAAGGAGTTCTCAGAGGGACTAGGGGTTTACCCTATTTTTGCCGCTTAGGCCGGCGGGGACTGTAAATTTGAAACAGTAGCGACTCTTTTGTGTTATAAACTACTTGTAAATATTTTGAAAGGCTCATGAGCAGTTTATTTACTTAACGAAATGTATCCTTTCCTTTTTACTGGTTTTCACCTTAACCTGATAATAACGCTTAGATCACGTTTTTAACCAAAGGACTCGGGTAGCGAGTCAAATTTCCAGTTCACTGTTCACCGTAACTGCTCTGGGGTAACCAGGGCGTTACAATCTGACCTCCTTATATCGACCTCCTTTTCATATAATGTTTTAAGGATCATTTGAAAAGGTAATTGGTTATTTTTGTTGGTTTTATTGCTTCATAGTGTGCAATGTGTAGAAATTGGATAGTTGGATTCAAATGTTTTTGACAGTTGACTAGTTGAATGACACTAAGGATACAGTAAGTTGTACTGGAATAGTCTCAGTACTCTTACTAACCTTAATTTGCAGAAAAGTTGTGGTACTTTGACTGTTTTTTGACAGATGATTTTGATGATTGCCTTTTTTACTATCTTTGGAAAACTGCTGTTGGTCCTAATCATAATGTGAATTTATTTGGGTGCCTGAGCCTCTAAATCTGTTACGATAGTGTTGTTCTCTGCAATCTTTAACGGTTGCAGCATATTACATAAAGATATATAAAATGAAGAAGGGTCAATACAAAAATATTAATAGGGCTTTGCATGATGGTGTGTAGTAGTCAGTGAGTAGGTAGGATTTTTGTGCCTTTCACTAGTGCCTGCAATTAGCTTTTTTGCCTTTTGAAATTTTTGGTATTTAAAAGAAAGTGGAGACTCAACTTCATTTGTATCCTAGTCCTTGTCCTTTTTAATTCCATCTCAAACAAGTGTTTAGTTGAAAATAATACTGTACTGATATGATGATATTTTATACATGCTAGAAATATCTTTTATCCAAATATAAAAGGGAGAGACCTTTTGTACAAATGAATTATCCTCTTGTTTTATTAACAAATGAAGAAAATATAGGTCTTAGATTTTCAATAAAGAAAGTATGTATTGTATTATTTAGCTTTCTTTGAAGTCCTGAACTTGAGTTACAGTTTGTTGAATGGAGATAGTATATCATGGGTTATCCTTTCAACCTGCAATCCTTATCTTATTACGAGACTTGTGTTTTATACGAGTGATTGAGGCATAAATTAAGCTAGTTGTTTTGAGGAAGTGAGATCTTTGCATTTCTCTTAAAGTTCTATGGTTGAAAAGTATATGAGAATATTTAAAGACTGGTCTGACTCTTAATAATAGTTTTGTATGCTAGAGTTTAGTTTTGGGCTTCTCTTTGGGTTTATACATGAAATTTGTTTTAACAGTATTGCCTTCATCAGCCACGAGTTACTGGGACTTTTATGCATTTGGAGAATTCCTAGTACTCTTTATCCATTTATTTATTTTTAATGGTTTTTTTAGTTTTACTGTAATTTTCTTTTTCTTATAAATGATATTATTCAAATCCGGCTGGAAATGGTGCTGTTGTTAGTTTTTGAGGATAAGAATGTCAAGTGTTTATGTTATGTTTCTTCACGTAAAACTTTGTTTGTGCTACTGCGAGCAAAGGGAACTGCCTCTTCTCAGGACAAATGGCTCTTGGTAAACTTGCAGTCTACTAAGGAGTTCAGCTCACATATGGTAGGTAGCGTGTTTCATTGGACTTCTCTAAATTGACTGAAATTGGTGTTCATTTCTTACTTTTATTCTATTTTGAAGCTTAATCGAGATACATGGGCTAATGAAGCTGTCTCTCAAACGATCAGTACAAACTTTGTCTTTTGGCAGGTAAGTATTCCATTTTTGGGGGGTTTCACACTAAAATATAATAATATTCAAGGCGGTTTGGCAAAATAACATTTTTTTAATGTCACTTTGCAAAATGACCTTCTATTAGTAATTTTCATTTTTTATTCTGCTATAAGGATTCCTTATATCTAGTAGCAAATGCCTATTTTCATATTGTTTCAAGGCCTTGTATGTACATCTGTAGATACATGGTCATTATTGGACTAGAATTTTAAGATAATATGTTATACTTATATAAAGTTTGGGGCAGGGATCTTTATATATTTGGATTCTAAGAAAAAAAAAATTATAGTATGTGTTTTATTTCAACAATTTGACATTGGTCGGTGAACTTAGGCTTATGATGATACTGTTGGGGTTTTATGCCCTAATTAAAACCCAAATTCTTTGTAATCTCATTTTATTATCAATAAAAGAATAGAAATCATTTTTTGACTTGGTCAATCACTTTGCTCACATGTTTTATTTTCATGATTATTTGTTTAATATAAACTTCTATTAAATCCCGAGCATATAGCTAATCTTATTTATAGTGACGTAATCACAGTAGAATATAAATATGATTATATGTTCAAAATAAGTTAGTCCTAAGATTATTCAGTGCATCGGATTTACACTGACTTGTCAATCTACGATATGATCTACTTACACATTACAGTGTTATGTTCTTTCCAGAACATTAGCAAAGTAGATAAGATCGGATGTATATGTTACATTGGACAAGACCGATATTGACAATTGATAAGATAAGTAAACATACCGTTATTATCTATTCTAGTCATATCATATAGTTGACCATAGGTCAATTCAATCTCAATTCTGAGTGGTTAGTATTCTAACTGATTGTATTATTTGAGTTCTTTGACTTGTTCGTTACCAGCTTACCCTACGGACTAGCCCATACTTACATCTTGGGAACTCAGTAATATAATTGAGTGGGAGTGTTAATCATAGATATGAACATCTATAGCTTCTGATGAAGAAGTGAAATGATGGTTTCCTTTTAGTTTGGTTTAAGGTGTTTAATGATAGAGATCTCATTTCAGTAATTAAATTAGTTTACTGAAATATCATTTACAAGGAACTAAGTGTTTTAAGGATAAAATACAATGAAGGGTAAAATGGTATTTTAGTCCTATCTCATTGTAGACCGTCTATAGAGGATTGAGTGACAATTATGATTGTAACAATGGTAATTAATAGCGTATCTATATTTGTTATAGAGCGTTCTATGAATTCAAGAATGCAATTCTAAGTCTATAGTGGAGTCACGAGGAATTAATAAGTAAGTAAATTAATTTGTTAGATTTATGATAACTTATTGGAGCTTGATTTCATAGGCCCATGGTCCCCATTGTACCTTGGATAAAATCATCTATATAGTCTCAATTAATTGATTTAATCATCAATTAGAATTATCAAAGTTGACTAGGTCAATTTTGGATAGTTTCACAGAGTTGTGTAATTTTGAGAAGAAAAGAGAAATTATGGCAGATTTATTAATTAAGATAAATTGGTATCTAAATTAATAAATAAATTTAAATCAAGGTTCAAATTATAAATAATTAATTTGATAAATGATTTAAATAATTATTTAATTAATTAAATCAATAGAAAATAATACAGGCCTTGATTTTAAGTCCAATGGGCTTATAATCAAATGAGAAATTTCACGGGCCTATAGCCCATAATAATTTTGACCTAGGGCTTCAAAATGGCTATTATTTTATTGATTTTTTAATTAAATTAAATGACCTAATTGAGTCTATAAAAGGAGTGCTTAGAGAGAAGTCAAAAAATATAAGTTTGATAAGTCACAAGTCAGATTTTCTGATAGTTTTAGATTCTCTTTAAACACAAGTCCTTTTCTAAACCTCTTTGTTATTTTCTCTTCTTCTCTCTATATCTATCTCATGTGTTGAGAATTTCCCACACTAGTCTAGGTGGTTCTAAGGATACATTGGAAGATTGTGAAGAAAATAGAAGATCGTTCAGTTTCTTGATAATACTCTGCGACAGAAAGGATACAAGAGTTAGAGAAACTGAAGGAAGGACTCTTAATTCCGCTGCGTATACTGTAAGTATTATATTATTTGTTTCTCTTTGAATTCAATTTTAGAAACATGTTTTAGGCTATCTCGTATTAATTTGTTTAATATTAGATATAATTGAAAATAAATAATGATCCTGTATAAGCTAATCCAACAGATACAACTGAAGGTCATTGTTGGACTAGAATTTTAAGTTAATATGCTATACTTATATATAAGTTTGGGGCAGAGATCTTTATATATTTGGATTCTAAGAAAAAAAAATTACAGTATGTGTTTTATTTCAACAATTTGACATCGGTCAGTGAACTTAGGTTTATGATGATACAACTGAAGGTCAGAAAGTTTACACATATTACAAGCTGGATTCCATTCCTGTAGTACTCGTTATTGATCCCATCACTGGGCAGAAAATGCGCTCATGGGTTGGAATGGTCCAACCTGAACGATTGTTGGAGGTAAATGGAGTTTTTGTTTTAGTTGTTCAAAAATTAATTTTTTTGAAAGCGCTGGATTTATTCTCCATTGTAAAACATTTTAAGATTTCCTAGAAGATGATGTAATCCCTTACTGACTTGAGAAAATTTCGTTCAACTTTAGGATCTATTGACGTTCATGGATAGTGGTCCAAAGGATCATCACGTGACTTTATCACACAAACAACCCAGAGAAAGTTCCATTCCTGTAGTACTCGTAATTGATCCCATTAGGAATGATTTAATTTGAAACCATGGAGTTGGAAAATTACATAGGATCCATTTTTTGTTAGGACCATGTACACTACAACAACACTTCATTGAAGCACTACTATTTCTTTTATCTTGCAGCTTTTGGGGATACTTCTTCCCTAACTGTCTCTGTCCATTTTTGGGGAAAGTATAATTAGGATGTCATCTTTTAGGGCATTGATCGTGAAAGAGTGGAAAGAATGGAAGCTCGACTGAAAGAAGATATCCTGAGAGAAGCTGAACGTTATGGAGGTGCCATAATGGTTATTCATGAAACAAATGATGGGCAAATATTTGACCAGGTAAAATTCTGAAATGGATATTTTTTGCTTGCTGTTATATGAATGTTTCTCTTCTTATTCTGGCTTGCTTATTCACGAGGTAGCCAATATACTTAGCAGTTATTTTCTGTTTTATTTTCTTTATTTCTTGCTTTTTATTTGAATGCACTTGCAGTTGCCTGTCTTTCAATGCCTTTGTTGTTGTGGCTAATTTTGATCCTCCACGTAATTTTGTTGTTGTTCTTCACAAACTGAATTATAAGAGACAACAAAAACATTAGAGCAACCAAACTCAGAAGTAAGAAGTTTAATAGTCATAATAAGTATAAATTATATATCTTAAACTTGTTCTTAGTGTTACATAAAGACACTGCTATATTACATTCAAAAGAATAAAATAAATATGTAACAACCAAACATATATGTTATAAGAAAACCCTGCAAACACTTTCCTGAAGAAGCTTTTGCCTCCATTATAGATCCAACAAGCAATCGATATATCTTTCAAAAATCATGCATTAAAGACTAAAGGAAATGTGCATGGTTCTTAATTAAATACAAAGCTAGTAGTTGTTATAACTGTTACTTGTAAATTGCATGATACAAAAATAACTTTTAAGTAATTTCGACAAAACATCTTAAACATAAAAGGAAGAAAAAGATGGGCAAACGTGTTAGAATATCAGTTTCTACAACATTGGACCTGTAGAGTCTAAGAACTTTACTTAGCTAAGATAGATAATAGTATGATAGTATTTATAGCATTATCTTTGTTACTGTGGATTTTTGGTTCAGATCGGGAATTATTTGGACACTCATAGTAGTACTTATAGATTTTCTAAGTTTAATCTATAGTTTAAGAATATTAAGTATAACCTAAGGTTTGATTAAAGTGACTGATATTAAGGATTATATTTATTATATTATAAGGTTTAGACATCAACCAATAGGATTTTAAACACATGTTATGAATGGTGATTAAGGATTAAGTATTTTTGGGGATTAAATCTAATAAGGAGTAAAGTTTGAATGTTATAGGGTCAGTCAGCAGCTTTGAGTACGTTGAGGGCTTAGTCAAGGCTGTTTACTCCATTCAAACTTAGCTAAAAATGTGTAATTTCGTGTTTAAATATTCAGCGAGTGCCGATATATCGCAGCTATAGGGGGCGATATGTCGCAGCACGTAGATACGGAAAACACGAAACGATGCACGGTCGCCTCGGGCATACTGGCCCAGGCTATATATCGCCTACAGGGGGCGATATATCGCCTCCTTCAGCATATGTTCAATTGTTTTTGAATTCTTTTCCTTTCAGCCATTCAAACTCCTCCATAAGTCCAGCATCTTCTGAACGAGTCTTCAGCCTCTGCTGAACGATTATTCAAATGATTTTCACCTAAAAAGCCATTATTTTTATTCAAGTAAAATCAAGATACTTTCATTCCCAAACTCTATAAATAGGACCTAGTACCCAGCCATTTCTTCACCTTTTACTCTAAGTTCAGAAGCTGCTAGTGCTAAGTAAGTGTGAGAGTGTAAACACCTGGTTTGGGGAAAAATCATAAGCTTAAACATTATAAGCTTATCAAACACTTTGGGAAGTGAGATTCGTTAGTATTTCAGTTGTGGTTAGATTGATCTTGCAAATCTTTTAGGTAACCAAAACTCTAGTTCCTTTCTGTATTATGTTTCCTTTCTCTTAGTCTTCTACTCAATTTCCTAACCTCATTCTTATTTTGGTTGGGAAATCCAAGTTCTTAAGCACTTAAGTTGTGGTAAGCATATTTTCTTTTAATGGTTTAGTCTTCCTATTCTCTTTCATTTCATCTCCTTTCTTTAGACTCACTCTTGTTCATTATGGTTTTAGGAGTGTTCCAAAAAGTCCCAACTCAGTCCATTTTATCCCGGTAACTTTGGTAAGGAAAATAGGCTAGAATCTATATGTTTATGTTTATGTTATCTTATGTGTTATGTTGTGATATGATATGAGTATGTTATGAATATGTTGTGCATGTGTTTGTTGTAGGCTTGGGCTTATGCCCTATTTGACTAACAAGACCCCAAAAAGATTGTGGGCATATGCCTATTTAGCTGGTAGGACCCCACTAATCTCATGGGCATAAGCTTGTTTAGTCTATGGGACCCCAAGTAATAATGGCCATTATAATAAGTGTATTATGTGTTATGATATGTCTTTACGTTATTATGAAATTATGTTTATGTATATGGCTTTGTGTTAGATTTTCCTTGCTGGGCATTAGGCTCACTCCTTTCTGTTTATGTGCAGGAAAATAAGCTTAGAGGCGGTAAGATTCGTGACGCTTAGAGGATGTGTATCGATGGTGAATGGAGTCAAGGGGCCGAGCGTTATTCGATTCGAGGATGTAGTCTTGTTTATGTTTTTATGGTTTTAAATGTATTTTCCGCATTTTCTATGTAACTCTTTTTAGTTTTTAAGTTATTTTTGTTTTAAAGACAATGGGTACCCATATCCTACTTATTTTTATGAAAGTAACCTTTGTATTCACAAGTTTCAATAAAATTATGGTATTTCCGCAAAAATGCAAGTTTTATGTATAGATTCGTTAATGGTCCAAATAGTCTAGAGTAGTGGGTCATTACTGGACCCCACACAAATGATGGTGGTTACATAGTCTATTTTATATTCAAGAAATGTTTATATAAATGTCTGCTAAGTAGAGAGGTGGCCTTAATTATATGTAATATATAACATATCGATTGAATATATAAAACATTCTTAAAGGTGTCTCAAACCTTTAGATTTTGGAGCCTAATATTAAGATTATAGGATAAAACTTGGGACTTTAATCAAACATGTGCTATGCAAGAAAATTGTAGAACATGCATAAATTGCTATAATGATATAATCACACAACATAATCTGATTGAGCAAAGTACAACATCAATTAATAGAAATATACTACAAGAAAATTTAACAAAAAAAATAGGTTACAAAAAAAAACATATTACATGAAAATTAAAACATAGTAAAGTACACATCTTGCACTGAAAATAGAAAAAAAAAAAAAAGAGAAAAGCCTAACATAGTAAAATACACATCTTGCACTAAAAATAGAAGAAAAAGAGAAAAGCCAACATGTCACCATCTATTGAAAATCAGACAGCATATCCCCTAATTTACTAGCCTAGCCATCTGTCACATTCAACACCAACATGTCAAACAAATCAAACAACACACAGGTTTTCATCCATATAGTAACACCCTTTCATTTTTTCATTAATCAATAACACCCTTTCATAGTAAACATACACACAAGGTTGAAATAAACTTAGTGCATTAGAAATATACACCCTTTCATAAGATTTGAACAATAGATACATACATATGTTTAAATACCAAATCAGAACACTTCATGTTTAACCTAAAAAATTATTTGTATATAATCAATTATTTCTAGCTAAATTTTATGATTTGACTTCGTCAAAGCAAGGGAACGAAATATATTGACTAAGAAAACCAGTAATACACCAAACCATCCTTCAACACATAGGACAAAGAAACTATCAAAATAAAATGACACCAAAAATGATCTCCAAAATTGGTAATAAGAGCCTATATATCTTCCTTTTTGAAACCTTTCTTCTGTGAGAAGGGACAAGAAGAAAACTAACATATATAAAACAGGAAGTACAAAAGGCTATGCTATATGTGTATGCCAACACGCAATAAGTACATTCATACAAGTATATGTTATAATGAAACCAATCAAACAAACAAATACAATTCAATTATAGGATAATCATAGACAAGTCTACATAAAATCGAACAACATTTTCCATACACTAGCAATCAACCATCTGCCAATATCAATTCAAACAACACACAAGTTTTCTTCCTTATCTCCGCAACACACAAATTTCTTAGATTCTACTTCACTAAAACACACAAGTTCTCAACCTTCTATTATCACCGCATCACACAATAATAATCCCAGAACCTACTACACTATGGATCAATATTTAAGATATTCAAACTCCTCTAACATTTGCATAGTATTAAAATAAAAGTTAGAGGCATACCTCTTGCAAACTGTTGCCAAAAAAGTTTCTTTGAAGTTCGTCTCAGCACATAAACACCTTTACAATGTAATAAGATATAATGAAAGTGAGTTAAATCCGAATTAAATAATTAAATAATAATGAAAAGAGTGAAAAATAAAATATAACTAAGGTATGAATGGTAATATTAAAAGTTTATATACATTTTGTTTTTCCAATTGAAAGTTGATATAAAAGTATGAATAATATTGACTTTACTAATTGAATGTTGTTGAGTGTTTAACTTCTTTTTTCTTCTTTGAGGAAAGTAGAGTATTTAACTTTCACACCTTAAAAAAATATGAGTTACTTAAAATCGACTCAAGTAAATGAAAATATGAAAAACTTATTCAATTAATAAGTGACATATTTATGTATGAATAGTATTTAAAAATACATAAATGGCATTTGAATATATCATGTCACATTTAGGCCCAGTTTGATAGAGTAACTTATTCAATAATTAACTCTAATTAATTATGCTATTGTAAAAAGTATATAGCTGAAACATATATAAAAGTTTTATGTGCTTCCTAAATTATAATTTGAAAACAATGTAATAATATGTCTAGCTAGAGAATATATGAGACTAGCTATATATTAAACTGCACCAATAATAAAAAGTGATGTCAAAGATTACCTTATAACAATAATTCTTGATATAATATAATGATAATCTTGTAGCTTGAATCTACCACAACTATATTTATATATTAACTAATATTTAAAACGACAGTATTCTGTTTTAGTATCTAATTATGTTTTATGACTGAGTACATACTAGTTATATTCCCTTTTCTAATATTGGCTAGCTTTTCTTCTTCTTCTTATTATTAGTAAATTTAAACAATATATTGGATCTCAGCTGATAACTCTACAAAATAGATTTATTTTACCACATTTTGTAAGCTAATTGTTGCTTAGCTCTTAAGTTTTTAATTAATTATATCAAGTTTTTAAGTAATTTTGAATTTATTAGTTTTATTTTGATTTTATGTATTTTTATGTGTTTTTGGTATTTATTTTGTTTAATTATGTTGTTACTAATTTATGTGTGTTTAATTTCTTTATGTAGGTGTGTTGTTGGAAGAAAATGAAATGTTGATAAAATGTTGGTATAAAGAAATGAGAAATCAAGCCTAAAATAAAAAGCTCAATCCAATTCTTGACAATGCATGTCATCAATCCATGTGCTTTTTTCTCCACCATTGGATTTGTAACTATATGAAAATATGACAATTTTGAGCATAAATCCATGAGCTTCTTTTTTAGACCAATGAGAGTGTTCTCCTTTACCCAATAGTTTATCTATAAATAGGAGTCTCATTTCACCATTTCAAGCACACATTCTCTTACACCACTTCTTCCATCTCTCTATTCTCTCAATCTTTTTCTTTTCTTAGATTAGTTTTTATGTATTTTTAGAGGAATAATTTGGAGGCTCCTCCTCCAAATTTTCCTATATATGTTGTAATTTTTATTTTGTTTTTGATAGTTATGAGTTTCTAATCCACTTAAAATTATTAAGGTGGAGGATGAACCAAGATATAATTATATAGTGTTTATTTTATGTTGACCTCCCAAAATGAGCAATAAAGTTTATGATTTTTCTTCTTCTAAATATTTCTTTCATCTATAATATCATGTATTTTAGATTGTTAGAACATATTTTACTTGGTTCTTAATTGTGCAAAAACATAGTATTCTTTGATTAAGATGTGTCATTAAATTGTTCACATCCAATGCTTAGAACAAAAATACTATATTTTGCTTTTGAAATAACATTATTTGATTTTTTTGTAGTTTCATTAAATTGATTCACAACTAATGCTTTGAAGTTATACTATTGAAGTGAAGGAAAATCTATATTTTTTTAATTAAAGAGAGCTTAAAGGAAGTATAATGTTTTAGAAAAGGTAATTAAAATGATTTCAATTATCACTAAAAATTGGGAAGTCAACATATTAATAAATATTATTATTTATATTTTGTGTATTCTAAAATCTTAATAATTTTATAAATAACTATTAAAAACAAATCTTTTTAGTTAATTTATTTTAATTTTTTTAGTATTTTATTTCTTTATTTTAAAACAAAACACATCAATCTTTGGAACTAAGTTAGAAATTTATTTCACTTTGGTAAAAATAGTTTTTTCTTTTGATTTAAGTCAACTCATTTGGGTTTGACCTCGTGCTTACACGAACATTATTCTATAAATATGATTCGTGCACTTGCGAGTATAAATATTTAAAACATACCCGTTTTGGGTCCATCATCAGCCAACAATAATAAGCAAGTCACAATCCATAAAATGGTAGTTGGATGATATGAAGGCCATAAAACAACGGAAGTTGAATGTTGTTGAGTGTTTAACTTCTTTTTTCTTCTTTGAGGAAAGTAGAGTATTTAACTTTCACACCTTAAAAAAAATATGAGTTACTTAAAATCGACTCAAGTAAATGATGTAAGGACCGTCGGACACTATCTATTTTCTCATTGGTATGATATTGTCCGCTTTGGGCCTTAGCCCTCACGGATTTATTTTTGGGCACCTTCCCAAAAGGCCTCATTTCAATGGAGATGGTGTCCATCCTTATATACCCAAGATCCTTCCCATTTCTAGCCAATGTGAGACTTTGGTTGTACACCCAACAAATGAAAATATGAAAAATTAAAAATGAATTCAATGCTATTGGTAACAAGAAAAACCACTCAAGTAAATGATATGAAAGATCTTAAGCAAATCATACACTAACAATTACGTAGGATTTTGGATACAAAAGAAATACCTGGTCACAATGGTTGGAAAGTGTTTTTTAATTAATGGTGTAAGAAAGTATTAGATAAAATCTCATCAATAAAAAAATAAAAGACAAACCTGTGTGCAAAAAGTAGCTTGAATTATTAAAAAAGCATGGTGGCGTGCAATCTCTGATTGTAGTCCAATATAAACCTGAAACAAAGAAGTCATTGCATGAAGATAATTAAATTACTATGTCCAATATAAATATTGATTCATCTATAAGAACGAGATATTAAAAAAATTGATAAACACATGAAAGTGTCTACATACAATTTATTAAACAAATAGTGGGCAAGACTAAACTTAAAAAAAAAAGCATTAAAAATTAAGTAACACCAATGAACATTTCATCGAACAAATTGCAGGCAACACCCATACACACACATATAAATATACACTTATATATTATAAAACACCATATAACTACCTTAGTTCCTATAATCATTTCATATCATTTTTAAAGGGGAGACAAATAAAAGTTAAAATAAATCTCTGACATGGTGACAATTTACGACCATTTATCTACAATTGAGGAGACCAAAATTGAAAAACATTTGATGTTTGGGTGGAGAACTACTTGCCACTCTTGAAGCTGCGTGAATCCTATATAAATATAAAGTAATGGTAAATAGAATACAGCCACGAACTCAGAAATCAGAAATAAGATAACAAATACAAAAATCAGTAAGAGATAATAAGAACACAACAGTAAGAACAATAGTCAGGCATCATATTGCAATTAAGTACAAAAGACATTATTATTTACAGTTGGTGATGATTAATTTGAACAAGATTAACTAAAATTCTGATACTTTAAATGTGTGTATAAACTTTAAATAAAAGCAATGTTAGATTAAATAAAATACCTAAAACTACTATAATAATTACAAAAATAAAAGTAAGTGAAATGTAATATTAGTAAGACAAACAATTAAACAATTTATGAACTACACTCCAAAACGACTCTTAAAAAATTATTCTGACTATCAAATAATGAAAAAAAAAACTCTTCAGCCTATTAAAGCACAAGTAGAAGGTAGACTTTAAAAAAACTCTTCAGCCTATTAAAGCACAAGTAG
This sequence comes from Humulus lupulus, assembly GCF_963169125.1. Lineage (NCBI taxonomy): Eukaryota > Viridiplantae > Streptophyta > Magnoliopsida > Rosales > Cannabaceae > Humulus > Humulus lupulus. The sequence goes on from NC_084797.1 coordinate 239,788,093, forward strand.
AAGGTAGACTTTAACCCTCTCCCATAAATATTCCAAGTCCATTTCCTTTTCCTTTTCTTTCCTTTTTATAAGAAACGATGTTATTATTATATTAAGAAATAATTACAAACAAAAGAGACCAACAAAAGTAAAGCACACCAACAGCTAAACTCACAAAACCCAAAATAACTAAATAACAGTAAAAAGCTTAACACATCAAATTACATCAAGGAATCCCAATTCCTTAACAAGTCCAAAAAAAACAAAAAAAACAAGGAAAAAACCTCTGACACTCTTTAGCCATATTGCTACCCACAGCTTAATTCTTTCCCAAATGTACTCTAACTCAGTCTCCTTATCTTGGAAAATCCTGTTATTTCTCTCCAACCAAATAGTTCACAACAGTCTATTTCCTTTTCTTTCACCAAATTACGTCATTTCTTTCCCCAAATTACCCACAATGTTGCTATTAATTCCCCATAACCACAAACATTTTTCTTTTACTAAAACCAATTGATGTTACAATTAATAGAGATCGACAATGTTCTGGTAACACCTACTCAAATTCAGTTTCGTATTCAAAACTCTCAAAAGGTAGGATTGCTCACTAATACTGATATAAATCTTTCGTATTATTTCAAAATCAACAAACACAACAACAGCAGAACATACACATAATTTTAAAGTATAGTTCACATATTCAGAGATATAAATAATTATAATAAAGTTAAGAAAAGAAAAAAAACTAACCAAGAAATGCCGACACCACAACTAGTGAAAAATAGAAACCTGAAAATTCATATAACATAAACAAGTTATACATCATCAAGAAATAAACCTTCTCTAAATTATATGACTAACATTTTAACAAACTATATAACTTCATCTTTCTCTCAAACCCAACCAAACAATGTTTAATCATTATTAAGTTGCAATGTTTCCACAAATATGTATCGTCTTTTTTGATAATCAACATCCTATTATAGAATATTAACTAAAAATCTTCAGAGCCCACTGTTGTAGTCACTAGGTTTCAATCAATAAACTAAAAATCTAGAGTGTTAAAGTTCTTGAAAAGAAGGAAATAGAGAGAAGCTAGCCCATAGAAAAGAAGGAAATAAAACTTACCCAGCACTCATGGACGCCCCACGCGTTACAGTCGATTGAGCCAATGGTGTCAAGTCTCCCGCTTGCGCCTGCATCCACGACGCCAAGCCCAGCCACATTGTCGTGCCGCTAGCTACACCGCCATCAAGACCCCTGAGCCCCTATCGTTTGCGTTGTTTGCCCATGACCGGCCACCAAGCCCCCACCGTTTGCGCAATGCCCACGATCGTTCGCCGTTTGTGTTGTTCGCCAAGAGTGAGGGAGAGGGAGTTGAGAGGGTGAGTGTTGCAGCTGAGAAGTGAGAAAGAGAGACGGATAGGGTTTAGGGGAAAAGTTAAAAAATGTGGGCTTGGATAGAATTTTTAGTTTTTTTATTTTAATTTTAAATACAAAATTTAATGACATTAAGAAAAAAATACAACAAAATATTTATGATATATTATTAATTTTTATTTTCTAATTATAATTAAAAACTAATTTATCATTTTTTAAAATAAAATTTAAGTATATTATTCTTTAAAATAAAAATTAAGTATATTATTCTTTATATCATAATTAATTTAAATTCTGATATAAAAATTATTATAAATAAAAAGTTAATAATATTAAAAATTTAGAAAAAAAATCTAGAATTTAGGACACGCATCAATTTTTAGGACTCGCTCCGTGAGCGTTGTGAGCCCTAAAAAGTCCAAGAGGTGTATATTAAAAAAAACAAATCAAACTTTTAGGACACGCATTAGTTTTTAGGGCTCGCGGAAATTCTTTAAGGACTCGCGAGTCCAGGAGCTGTTTTTAGGACTTGCATCTAGGTGAGTGTAATAAAAAAATGTCCTAAAAGAGTGTTTTTGTAGTAGTGCCGAGATATTTGAGAACAAGAACGAGATTAGAAAACTCCTATTAACCAACAATAGAAAACTGTGAGAATCTCTAAGAATAGAGATGAATATGAAAGCTAAACTATCAAGAAGAAACTTACCAAGAATGACCTTAAGTTTCAAGAACTTAAATACCTAATTAAGAATCATAAACAAGAGTTAGAATCTGAATAAAAGAAACTAAAGAAAACTATAGGATTATAAAGAACTGAACTTAAGGAATAGGAATACCTTGGTTGATCTTATAGATTGATCTAAACCTCAACACTGAAATCACACTATATCTCACTTCCCAAGTGTTTAGAAAGCTTAGAATGATAAAACTTTTATCCCAACTTAAATGTATCTCTCTATACTAACACTAGCATCTTGGAGGCCTGATCAAGTACTTGAAGAATGAAGAAAATGGCAGAGCACTAGGTCCTATTTATAGAGTTTGAGGAGTGAAACTATCATATTAAAAAAAAATACTTAAATCCTTAAATAAACATGATTATGACAAGTGTCATGCTATTAGTGGTTCTAGAAGGTTCTTGTAATGACCCAACTATTTCTAAGACTTAGACTATTAAAACTACTAGATATAACTACTACTTTGAAGTGAACATACATGAGAAATATTCATAACTTTATTGAAAACATTAAAATAATATTTGTAATACATAAATGAGCTCATTGTTTTTAAAATAAATCATAACTTTGAATGAAATTGTTTATAAAGCTAAATGCAGAAAATACATAAAAGCATAATTTAAAGAGACTAAAGAAAATAACGTCGTCCTCGAATCGACACACATCCCATCCACTCCATTAACCTCAACACACATGCCAAGCTTCCAAGAATCCTTCCGCCTTTGTATCTATTTTCCTGCATCACACTAAAAGTAAAGGAGTGAGCCTAATGCCCAACAAGGAAAAACCACTAACAACCTAAAACATATACATAAAATTATATCATAAACATATACTATAAACATATGGCATATAATACTACAATGGCCATTATACTACTTAGGGCTTGTTAACTAAGCAAGTCATATGCCCAATAGATTTGTGGGGCTTGCTAGCCAAGCAAGTCATATGCCCATAAGTTATTGGGGCTTGCTAACTAGACAAGTCATATGCCCAAGGTTTATAAATATTCTATACATAATGTAACATAAAATAACATAACATAACATAAGACAACATAACATAAGGTAGCATAGCATATCATATAAACATAAAAATTCTATCATATTTTCCTTACTGAAACCGGGATATTTGAGAACAAATGCGGGACTTGGAACACTCCTAAAACCAACAATAAAAATGGTGAGTATTTCTAAAGAGTAAAGAATAATTGTGGAAACTAAACCTTCAAGACGAAACTTACCAAGGAAGATCTTTAAGTTTCAAGAACCTAATAAAAAACCAATATCAAAAGTTAGGATCTGAATAAAAGAAACCAAAGAAAACTAAAGAGTTTTAAAGAACTGGACTTAAAGAATAAGAGTACCTTAGTTGACCTTAAGGATTGGTCTAACCTCAATACCGAAATACACTAACTCTCACTTTCTAAGTATTTTATAAAGCTTAAGAATGGCAAAGCTTTTTCCCAACCCAAGTGTTTATCAATCTATGGAATCACTAGCACCGTGGAGTCTCTTATCACAGCTTGAAGAGTGAGTGGAAGGTTTGGGTACTAGGTCCTATTTATATTGGTAAGGAGTGAAACTAACCCTATTTTGATTTGAATAAAATAATGGATAATAATTGAAAATATTTGAATATTCGTCAATCAGAGGCTGAAGACTCAGTCAAAACTATTCAGGGGCAGGTCTAAGTAGTTAAGGTTTATTTTAAAATAAAAAAAACTAAGTTTCGAAAATCATATCACTCCAGGAGATATATTGCCCACATGTGGCGATATATCGGCTCTGGCCTAGTCCCGAGCCTCCGTTTGTACAATCGTGCAACGTCAACGTGTTTTCCATATTCTTCGTCAAGCAATATGTCGGCTCCAAGCTGCGATATATCAGCATACGTGAATATTTTAAACACGTAATTGCACTTTTTCAGTATAAATTAAGTTGAATAACTGCTTTGACTGAGTCAAAATACGACCCCTAACAGTTTCTGGTGAATACTAAAGCTTATATTTCCTTATTTTATCATGAAAATACTTAATTCCTTAATAATCATGCTTATGACAACTGTCATATTCCCATTTGCTCTATCTAAACCTTAAGTTATAATAAATATCATATTTATGACCAGCACTATTAATCAAGCCTTATGTTATAATTAATATTCTTAAACTATAGGTTAAGCTTATAAAATCCATAACTATTGCTAGGAGTTTCCAACTAAGTCCCGGTTTGAACTAAAATCCACGAAATCTAAAATACTGTAACTACTACTAACTATCTAGCTAACTAAGTAAACATTCTGGGACTCTACAATTCTCCCTTACTACAAAGAATTTCATCCCCAAAATGTACTTACCAAAAAATTCTGGATACCGAGCTTGCATGTCCTCCTCCAACTCCCACGCTGCCTCCCGTTCAGAACTATTTCTCCATAGGACTTTGACTAGCAGAATACTCTTAGACCGTAATTCCTTTATCCCTCTATCTAGGATGCTAACCGGCTGTTCCTCGTAACTCAAGTCTTTCTGGAGTGCTATCGTATCATGCTTAAGGATGTGAGAAGGGTCTGACACATATCTACGCTTCATCGAGATGTGGAACACATTGTGACTATCTGCTAGTACTGGCAGCAAGGCTAATCTATATGCAATTGCTCCCACTTTTTCCAATATCTCAAAAGGACCTATAAACCTGGTACTAAGCTTGCCTTTCTTCCTGAACCGCTTCACACCTTTCATAGGAGATATCCTTAAGAAGACTTGATCTCTGACTTTGAATTCCACATCACGCTGCTTGGAATCCGCATAACTTTTTTGACGACTTTGAGCAGCGAGCATACATTTTCTAATCAGTGCTACTGCTTCCTGAGCTTCTCTAATAGATTCGGGTCCAAGTAGTTGCCTTTCTCCTACCTCGTCCCAATGTAACGGTGATCGACACCTCCTTCCATAAAGTTGCTCGTAAGGTGCCATTCCGATCATTGAGTGGTAGCTATTATTATAGGATAATTTTATTAGCGGCAAGTACTTACTCCATGATCCTCCAAAATCAAGTACACAAGCGCCCAACATATCTTATAAAATCTATATGGTACGCTCGGACTAACCGTCTGTCTAAGGATGAAATACTGTACTAAGACTTAACCTGGTACCCATGGCTTGCTGCAAACTTCCCCAAAATCTCAATGTAAACACCGATTCTCTATCAGATACTATTGTTTTAGGGATTCCATGAAGTTGTAAAATTTCTTGGACATACACGTCTACGTATTGATCAGCTGTGAACATAGTTTTGATCAACAGGAAATGAGCTGACTTGGTTAGTCTATCTACTACTACCCAAGCCGAGTCGTGCTGCTTATTTGTTCGTGGAAGTATCGTCATGAAATCCATGGCTATATCGTCCCATTTCCATTCTGGAATGCTAAGTAGTTGTAATAAGCCTGCAGGCCGCTGATGCTCTGTTTACTTGCTGGCATACTAAGCATTTAGACACATACTCCGCTATATCCTTCTTCATTCTTGGCCACCAATACAGTGCTTTAAGATCGTGAGTCATCTTGGTCGACCCTGGGTGAACAGAGTATGGGGTATTGTGTGCTTCTTCTAAGATCTTCATCTTAGTCCCTTTATCATTTGGCACGCATACCCGATCCTTATATCTCAATAAACCTTGACCTGATATTGAGAAATCTGTGGCCTTCTCTTCTCCAACTGCATCCATATGTGCTACTAACGTGTCATCATGCCCTTGCCCAATCCGTATTTCTTCTAACAGACTTGACTGGATGGACAAGTTAGCCAATCTACCAATGACTACTTCTATTCCAGAGTTGATCAGCTTCTACTGTAGTGGCTTTTCTATTCCAGCTAACGCTGCTAGACTTCCATAATTCTTCCTACTTAGCGCATCAGCAACTACATTTGCCTTTCCCGGGTGGTATAAGATTTCACAGTCATAATCCTTCACTAGCTCTAACCACCTGCACTGCCTCATGCTGAGCTCCTTCTGAGTGAAGAAATACTTTAAGCTTTTGTGGTCCGTATAAATCTCACACCGTTCTCCATAAAGATAGTGGCGCCAGATTTTTAACGCAAAGACCACCACTGCCAACTCCATATCATGTGTTGGATAGCGTTGCTCGTATTCCTTTAGCTGCCTTGAAGCATAGGCTATCACCTTGTCATTCTGCATCAGCACACAACCCAACCCTTTCTTCGATGCATCACAGTAGACTACAAACTTATCATTGGGTGTCGGTACACAAAGTACTGGTGCTGAGCATAGCTTATATTTTAGCAACTGGAAACTCTCTTCACACTTATCATTCCAGTTGAACCTCTACTGCTTCTGAGTCAGGTTGGTGAGCGGAGTGGCTATCTTAGAAAATCCTTTTCCAAAGCTCCGATAATAGCCTGCTAGTCCCAGGAAACTTCTTACTTCATATGCGTTCTTTGGTCTTGGCTAATCCTTCACATCCTCTACTTTAGATGGGTCTACTAAAACTCCCTCCTTGGATACAATATGGCCGAGGAATGCTACTTGTGAAAGCCAAAATTCACACTTCTTGAACTTGGCGTAAAGCTGATGCTCCTTTAGTCGTAACAAGATCAATCTTAAATGTTTCTCGTGCTCGACTTCATCCTTTGAGTACACCAAGATATCGTCAATGAACACTACAACGAAATTATCCAAGTAGTCCTTAAAGACCTTATTCATTAATCCATAAACGTGGCTGGAGCGTTGGTAAGAACAAAAGACATAACTAAAAACTCGTAATGCCCATAACGAGTTCTAAAAGCTGTCTTGGGAACATCCTCTTCCCGTACCTTGAGCTGATGATACCTGGACCATAAATCTATCTTTGAGAACACAGTCGCTCCTCGGAGTTGATCAATCAAGTCGTCAATCCGAGGTAGCAGGTACTTATTCTTTATTGTCACCTTATTCAGCTCGCGGTAATCTATGCACATCTGCATGCTTCCGTCCTTTTTCTTCACAAATGGAACCGGTGCTCCCCATGGAGAATGGCTTGGTCTAATGAAACCCAAGTCTAATAGTTCTTGTAGCTGCATCTATAACTCCTTGAGTTCGGTAGGTGCCATCCGATATTGTGCCTTGGAGATAGGCTTGGTGCCCGGTACTAATTCGATTGTGAAGTCAATTTCCCGAGTCAGCGGCAACCTTGGTAAGTCATCAGGAAATACTTCTGGAAATTCCTTTACAATATGGATGTCTCCAACCTTCAGTAGCATCTCCTTTACCACATCCGTGACGCTGAATAGAAATGCGTGACATCCTTTTTCTATCATCCTCTGATCTTTAAGCGATGAAATAAGCGGTGTGCGAAGTCCTGAAACTTGTCCCATAAAGCATAGTTTCTAACCGTTAGGAGTCTCGAACATCACTTGCTTACGTTTGCAGTCGATGGTTACGCCATGCCTTGCTAGCCAATCCATTCCAAGTATCACGTCGAAGTCTTTAATCTCCAGTTCTATCAGGTCTCCTTCTAGTTCTACGTCCTCTATCTAGATCGGTATGCCTCGTACTATCCGTGCTGATAGGACTACTTCGCCCGAAGGCAACTCGGTTACAAACCTAATTCTAAATTTTTCACAAGGTTTGTCTAATTTCTCTATCATTCCTAACGAGATATACGAATGAGTGGCTCCTGAATCAAATAATACATAACATATATTATGGAGGATAGAAACCTGACCTGTAACTACTTTATTGCTAGCGTCAGCTTCTCCTTGGGTTAAGGCAAATACCCTAGCAGGAACCATTTTGTTGTCTCTTCCAGTGTCCTTCATGACCATAGTTGTAGCATCCCTTGGTGTTTGCACAACATTCACTAGGATGTTTCTTTTGGCACTTAGCACATTGAGGGTATTCAACATAACCCGGCCTATTACTTCCATTGTTCTTTCGTGCCCTTTTATCGTTATCGGATTGCTTGTTGTCAGGATGCCGTCTCTTCTGACCATTACTATTATTGCTGGACTGATTGTTGTTGTTGTTGTTGTTCTGACCATTATGAGGTTGACTCTGATGTTAGGCTTAGGCTTACTGGCCTCTTCTTTATTAACGTTCTCCTGAAGCCTTTCTACTTCTATTGCTGTTTCTAGGACATCGACATAGGTAGTATTTCCCGGATTTGCGAGCTTAACCCCTAGCTCAATCTTTGGTCGAAGTCCTCTAACGAACTTAGTCACCCTCAGAAAATCAGTTTGAACCATTTCCGGTGCAAACTTGGCTAATCGGTCGAACTGCTGAGTTTATTCTGCTACTAATAAACTCCCTTGCTTCAGACCAGCAAACTCCTCGACCCTTGAATCGATGACAGCTGAGTTGTAGTACTTTTTGTGGAACATCTCCACAAATCTGGTCCAAGTCATGGTGGCGACATCATGAGTCTACTGCACTAGGTCCCACCATATTCTAGCATCCTTCTTGAGCAGAGACGAAACACATGATATGCGGTCTGCGTTGCCGAGATTCATGTGTACAAGGATCGACTCTACATTTCTGAGTTCCGCCTTGAAGGGGTCAGTTGTCACTTCAAAGTTTGGAGCGTGTTTCTTACGAAATCGCTCATAGATAGGCTCCACATATTGAGCTGGGTATGGCTCGTAGTTCGCCATTGGTCATCCCCCATAAGGACCAACTTGTTAGGGTGCTGGAGCCATTTGCTGAGGCTATGGTTGCGGCGGAGGCTGAGGTTGAGCCTGTTGTTGCTATTGCTGCAGTAATTCCTCAACTTGTTGTCGTAGTCTGGCAATTTTCGCAGTGTTGTCAATCGGCGGTGGTGGCGGCGGCGCATTTCGGTTGGCAGTAGAATGCACTCCCATTCTGCGAACTGGAGGGGCTTCATTACTCTTAGGAGCGACGTTGGGGACATTGACATTGTTCTGAGCAACATCTTCAGCAAAGTTCTAACAGTCAAGAAAAACATGTTAGAACTTACCTTAATAGGCTCTAAAGCAAAAACTTAATGTAATGACCCAACTAATTCTAGAATTTGGACCATTAAAGCTGCTTAAACATAGACACTATTCTTAAGAAATCATACATATGAAACATTCATAACGTTTTTAAAAACTATAAAGTAAAAGTTAAAATACACAAACGTTGTGTATGGGATCCCATTGTTTTAAAAATAAAACATAACTTAAATCTTAAATAAATTTGTTACAAAACCAAGTGCGGAAAATACATATGAACATAATAAAAAGATTGAAATCAACGTCGTCCTTGAATTGTTCACGCAGTCCACTGAATCCATTCTTCCTCAATACACAATCCCAAGCTGAAAGAATCTTTCTGCCGCCATAACTAATTTCCCGCACATATAAAAATAAAGGAATGAGCCTAATGCCCAACAAGGAAAATCTACTAAAATCATACAACATAAATCATATTCATAAGACTATATCATAAACATATATTATAAAACATATAATCACAATTCTAACCCATGTACATGGTCAACACTAGGATTTACAAGCTAAGCAACTATGAGCCTCAAAATATATTGAGGTTTGCTAGCTAAGCAACTATGAGCCCTAGATAACATAAAAAAACATTGGGGTTTACTAGCTAAGCAACTATGAGCCTCAACACATTGAGGTTTGCTAGCTAAGTAACTATGAGCCCCTAAAAACATAATCATAACATATCATAGCATAAACATATCATAACATATTATACATAACAAATAAGCATATAGAAACTATCTTATTTTCCTTACCAATACCGGATGTGAGAACAAGGATAAGATTTTGGAACACTCCTAAAACCAACAATGAGAAGGTGAGTATTTCTAAAAGAAAAGAGATGAAAAGAAATGAACTAAACCATCGAGAAGATACTTACCGACAAGAAATCTTAAGTTCAAAGAACTTAAATACCTAACCAAGAATGGAAGACAGCGAGTTAGGATTTGAGTAGAGAAAACTACAAGAAACTAATGAAACATACTGTAGAGTCCAAGAACTTTACTTAGCTAAGTTAGATAGTAGTATAATAGTAATAATAGTCTTATCATTATGACTGTGGATTTTTGGTTCAGACCGGGAATTATTTGGACACTCATAGTAGTACTTGTAGTCTTTCTAATTTTAACCTATAGTTTAAGAATATTAATTTTAACCTAAGGTTTGATTAATATAACTGATATTGAGGATAATATTTAGTATACTATAAGGTTTAAATAAGAACCAATAGGATTATAGCACATGTTATGTATGGGTTATTAATGAATAAGTATTTTGAGGATTAAATTTATTAATGGTAAAGTTTGAATGCTCTAAGGTCAGTCAGCAGCTTTGAAAACGTTCAAGGGCTTAGTCAAGGCTGTTTAATCAATTCAAATTAAGCTAAAAATGTGTAATTTCGTGTTTAAATAATCAGCGTATGCCGATATATCGCAGCACGAAGATACGGAAAACACGAAACGATGCACGACTGCCTCAGGCATACTGGCCCAGGCGATATATCGCCTACAGGGGGCGATATATCGCCCCTCTCAGCACATTTTGAAAGCTTTCAAAATCATCTCCCATTCAAACCTTCAACCTCTTGATAAGTCCAACATCTTTTTGAACGAGTCTTCAGCCTCTGCTGAACGATAATTCAAATTATTTTCACTTAAAAAGCCATTATTTTTATTCAAGTTAAATGAGATCTTTTCATTCCTAAACTCTATAAATAGGACCTAGTACCCAGCCATTATTCATCTTTTACTCTAAGTTCAGAGGCTGCAAGTTGCTAGGTGAGTGTGAGAGTGTAAACACTTGGGTTGGGAATCATAAGTTTGATCATCATAAGCTTATCAAAACACTTGGGAAGTAAGCATTTCGGTTCAAGGTTTAGATTGATCTTACAAGTCTTCAAGGTATTTCCACACCCTAGTTCATTGGTATTATTTTATTTAAGTTCTCATCGTCTTCTACTCAGCCTTCTAACCTTATTCTTTATTTTGGTTAGGAAATCTAAGAACTTGCACATAAGTTTTTGGGTAAGTATATTCTCAATGGTTTAGTCCTTCCATTCTTTTCATCCCTTTTCTTCAATTTACTCACCCTGTTATAAATGGTTTTTAGGAGTGTTCCAAAGTCCCAACTCTGTCCTCACATCCCGGTATTTTTTGGTAAGGAAAATAGGATAGAATTTATATGTTATATGCTTTTTATATGTTATCTTATGTTTTTATGTTATGAAATATGTTATGTTATGTTATATATGTTTGTAGGCTTGGGCATATGACCCATATGACTAACAAGCCCCAAATGGATTATGGGCATATGACCTGCTTAGCTAGTAGGACCCCACTAATCTAATGGGCATATGACTTGTTTAGTCTATGGGACCCCAAGTAATAATGGCCATTATAGTATGTGGATGATATAAGTGTTATGTTATGTTTTCTTTATGTTTCTTATGAAATTTATGAATATGAACTATGTGTTAGATTTTCCTTGATGGGCATTAGGCTCATTCCTTTTTGTTTATATGTGCAGGAAAATAGTCTTAGTGGCGGGAAAGGTTCTTGGAAGCTTGGAGAATGTGTATTGAGGTGGAATGGATTCAAGAGCCGAGCGTTTCGATTCGAGGATGTAGTTTTGTTTTTATGGTTTTACATGTATTTTCCGCATTTTATTATGTAAATCTCTTTTAAATTATGTCATGTTTTGATTTTAAAACAATGGGATCCCATATCCTACTTGATATTTAATGTAAGGTACATCTTATTTTATTTTTACAAGTTTCTTAATAAAGTTATGGTATTTTCTTTTGTAAGTTTTATTAAGGATTAGTATTTATGTATAGTTTTCGTTAATGGTCCAAAAGTCTAGAGTAGTTGGGTCATTACACATACAGAAATGAACTAGGAATATGAATACCTTTGAATGCACTATAACCGAACTACACCTTGATATCGAAAAACACACTATTAACCTTACTTCCCAAGTGTTTAATAAGCTTAAAATGATAAAGCTTATAACCCCAGCTCAAGTGTTTAACACTCTAAAGTAAACCTAGAAGCTTGAAGGCTCTGAACTCAGCTTGGAGAATGAAAGAAATGGCTGGGTACTAGGTCCTATTTATAGAGTTCAAGAATGAAAAGATCTTCTTTTAGCTTGAATAAAAATAATGAATTTTAATTGGAAATCATTTGAATATTCATTCCGCAGAGGCTTAAGACTCGGTCAAAAGATTCAGAGGCTTGTTAAGAGGTTAAGGATTAAAATGAGCTCGGTTTCAAAACCATTTGAAAAACTTTCCCTAGGGCCGATATATCCCTTGGGCTTATATCCCCGAGGCTCGTCGAAGCATTCATGCGAAGTTACGTGTTTTCGTATTCCCAGTGTGGTGATGTATTGCCCCTAGAGCTGCGATATATCGGCATACGTTGAAATATTATACACGTAATTGCACTTTTTTAGCCTAATTTGAATTGGGTAAATAGCTTTGACTAAGTCATAAAACGATTTTAAAGCTGCTGGCAGATTCTGGGGTTTTCAAATATTTCTCTTATAAAACTATTCCTCAAAAATACTTAATTTCTCAATAAACATGCACTTGACAAGTGTCATGACCTCATTAGTTCTATCTATACCTTATAGTATAATAAATATCATCTTTATGATCATCTATATTAATCAAGCTAAGTAAAATTCTTGGACTCTACACTTAATCTAAGCAAACAAAACTCGGGCCTATTAATTATGATTTCTTATGAAAAGAATTATATAAGCCTTCTTTATAAATAGGGTGTGTTTCTAAACTTAGAAAAATAAGCCATCTCTATTATTTTCTTAGTGTGTTTCTAATTATCCTATATGACTTAATTCTCAGGCTCGAAACTCATCGTTGTTCCAAAGTTAACCATATTGAGGGAGGGCTGGGATCAGTAAAATCGTTCCCACTTCTATGGCCCCCTAACTCTCAATATAGAAACTCAGTCCAATGATCTGTATCCACCCTCACCGAACTTAGTCATTACTTATTAAATTTATTATTTATTATGATTGCAAACAAAAAACCAAACTCATACATGTCATCAAAATAACAATGATATTAATTTCGAAAAACAGTTTTCACTAAGTACAATCATAAAGGCAAAATAATAAATAAAATAAATAAAGAAACTAATCTATTCTAAAAATCGGGATCTTCTACATCAGATCCTTCATCTAACATGTCATCATCTATCTCTTCATAGTCATCATTTTCGTGAGCCTAAAAAATTCCTTGGGGAAGATTCGTAAAGATTCTATTCTTTTGTTCTCCTGTGAATTGAAATTCCATCTTGGAGGTAAACCTAATTATAAGAAAATAATATCTCATCGCCACCGGTATTTCATCTTCAAAATCTATTGTCTCCCATATTTCTTCCAAAGCAGTAATTACAAAAGGAAAATCTTTAAAAAGCATAATTACTAAAATATATTGTTTCGTAGCTCTCATCATTATTTGCTTAGTCGTTTGGAGATGAAATATTCGATTATGGAATATAAGAAATATCTAAGTGATTCTTTCCAATATTCCTACTGTATTTCTTGGTTCTCTAATCCTTTTTAAGGCCTTAATGGCCCGAATATCGTTATATGATAAAGCTCCATCCATTCTTAACTAAAAACATAAGACTAAAATGTTAGCTAAAACACAGAAACATAATAACCAAAACATAAATACTTACATTGGTTGTTAGATTCAGAGCTTGAGCATGTGTATAAAGGAGAATTTCATGTAAATGGACCGCTCTCTGATACCAACTGTAATGACCCAACTATCTCTAAGACTTAGACTATTAAAACTACTAGATATAACTACTACTTTGAAGAGAACATACATGAGAAATATTCATAACTTTTTTGAAAACTTTAAAATAATATTTGTAATACATAAATGAGCTCATTGTTTTTAAAATAAAGCATAACTTTGTATGAAATTGTTTACAAAGCTAAATGCGGAAAATGCATAAAAACGTAATTTAAAGAGACTAAAGAAAATAACGTCGTCCTTGAATCGACACGTAACCCATCCACTCCATTCACCTCAACACACATGCCAAGCTTCCAAGAATCCTTCCGCCTTTGTATCTATTTTCCTGCATCACACTAAAAGTAAAGGAGTGAGCCTAATGCCCAGCAAGGAAAACTACTAACAACATAAAACATATACATAAAATTATATCATAAACATATGGCATATAATACTACAATGGCCATTATACTACTTGGGGCTTGTTAACTAAGCAAGTCATATGCCCAATAGATTTGTGGGGCCTGCTAGCCAAGCAAGTCATATGCCCATAAGTTTTTGGAGCTTGCTAGCTAGACTAGTCATATGCCCAAGGTCTATAAATATTCTATACATAATGTAACATAAGATAAGATAAGATAAGATAAGATAACATAACATAACATAAGATAGCATAACATAAGGTAGCATAACATATCATATAAACTAATAAATTATATCATATTTTCCTTACCGAAACTGGGATACTTGAGAACAAATGCGGGACTTGGAACACTCCTAAAACCAACAATAAAAATGGTGAGTATTTCTAAAGAGTAAAGAATAATTGTGGAAACTAAACCTTCAAGACGAAACTTACCAATGAAGATCTTTAAGTTTCAAGAACCTAATAAAAAACCAACACCAAAAGTTAGGATCTGAATAAAAGGAACTAAAGAAAACTAAAGAGTTTTAAAGAACTAGACTTAAAGAATAAGAGTACCTTAGTTGACCTTAAGGATTGGTCTAACCTCAATACCGAAATACACTAACTCTTACTTCCCAAGTATTTTATAAAGCTTAAGAATGGCAAAGATTTTTCCCAACCCAAGTGTTTATCACTCTATGGAGTCACTAGCACCTTGGAGTCTCTGATCACAACTTGAAGAGTGAGTGGAAGGGCTGGGTACTAGGTCCTATTTATAGAGGTAAGGAATGAAACTAACCCTATTTTGATTTGAATAAAATAATGAATAATAATTGAAAATATTTGAATATTCATCAATCAGAGACTGAAGACTCGGTCAAAACTATTCAGGGGCAAGTCTAAGTAGTTAAGGTTTATTTTAAAATAAAATAAAAAACTAAGTTTCGAAAATCATATCACTCCAAGAGATATATCGCCCCTATATGGCGATATATCAGCTCTAGCCTACTCTCGAGCCTCTGTTCGTACAATTGTGAAACATCAACGTGTTTTTCGTATCCTTCGTCAGGCAATATATCGACTCTAAGCTGCGATATATCAGCATACATGAATATTTTAAACACGTAATTGCATTTTTTCAGCATAAATTAAGTTGAATAACTGCTTTGACTGAGTCAAAATACGACCCTAACAGTTTCTGGTGAATACTAAAGCTTATATTTTCTTATTTTATCTTCAAAATACTTAATTCCTTAATAATCATGCTTATGACAAGTGTCATATTCCTATTGGCTCTATCTAAACCTTAGGTTATAATATATATTATATTTATGACTAGCAATATTAATCAAACCTTATGTTATAATTAATATTCTTAAACTATAGGTTAAACTTATAAAATCTATAACTATTGCTAGGAGTTTCCAACTAAGTCCCGGTTTGAACCAAAATCAACGAAATCTAAAATACTATAACTACTACTAACTATCTAGCTAACTAAGTAAACATTCTGGGACTCTACAGTTCTAGAGTTTCTAGAACTTTCTTTTATTTAAAAAATACTTAATTTCATTCTAACTATAATCCAAATTTAAATTTAAATTTAAATAAAACAGAATCCTAACTTCTAACTTCCTAAATCTCGTAACTCTAAACTCACCTGTAGTAAAATCAACATAACTTGAGCTGTAAGATTCCGATTTAGACCATCTTTATACCGTTAGAAACTAATTCAATTGTCTACAACTTTCTAGAAATACTATTTTTAGACAGTCATAATATAACTGGGTCAAAAATAGGTCGGAAGTTACAATACCCTAAAGTTACGAAAAATCTATTTAATTATCTAAATAATAACCCAATCCACAAATATCTTAACTAACCATAAAGTAACAATCTCTAATTCCCTAAGCTTATTTCGAATTTACTAAGCCCAAAATCATATTGGGCTTTTGGGCATTATGTAGGATCGATCCATAACACTTTTTAATAATACCATAATTAATTTATTCTTATGCAATCACCCACTTTTCCACAAACAAGACTACTAATATTATAAACCTATACTATACTATAATAATCTTAACTACTAAAAAAATTAAACCTTATGTTATAATTAATAATCTTAAACTATAGATTAAACTTATAAAATCCATAACTGTTGCTACGAGTTTCCAACCAAGTCACGACTTGAACCAAAATGCTACAATTAATACTAACAACTACTAGTAGTATTAGTACTACTATCTAGCTAGTTAAGTAAATATTATGGGACTCTACAATAGCACAACATAATCAATAATGTTAATCAAATAATTCACAAGGCAATTAACCAAATATTCAGCAAGCCATAGCGGATACATAATCAATGACGATAATCAATGAATAACCAGTCTATCATCCAGATATTCAACAGAACATAAGCATCAGATTAACAACTGTAAACATATTCATATTTGACAGTTTATCACTCTCATCATACAATACTCAGGGTCGACGCCCTCAGGCCGCATCCTCTGTTTAACTCGCTGACTTCAGCTCGCTTAGGCCGAGTCCAATGTTAATCTAGCTGACCCCGTCTCTCAGTGGAAGAGTGGCGTCCTGTGCGCAAATTATCAGCTCTGACTCTCTTAGGCGTCTTATTTCATGCTCACATGGAATATCATAATCATACAACATTTGTATTCAAATA
This sequence comes from Humulus lupulus, assembly GCF_963169125.1. Lineage (NCBI taxonomy): Eukaryota > Viridiplantae > Streptophyta > Magnoliopsida > Rosales > Cannabaceae > Humulus > Humulus lupulus. The sequence goes on from NC_084797.1 coordinate 239,805,055, forward strand.
TAGGGAATCTCAGTCCCAACACAACCACGCAAGGGTGCATTTTTCTTACCTTTAATTTCGATTGGAGATAATGAAATTGTCCCAAGCATGATCCTCAATCCTTAGCCTTGGCGACAACCCTAATCACTGTGCCAAAAGGTAATCATTAAGTTTCAATCTAAATATAAATACTTAGTAGACAAAAACTAGCCTCGAGACCTTAATTCTTACTAAACCGGGTAGTAGAAATTTTCCTGAGTGCCTAGGTTCAAACCCCCGAGCCTTACCAATTCTAGAAATGATTCTAAGGCTAAAATCCCTAGGTGGGTCGCGACTTGCCCCCAAGTCAGAGAGCAAGCACCCAAGCCAAAAAGGGGAGGTGGGTTGCGGCTTGGCCTAGTGGGTCGCAGCGCGCCCCCAAGTCAGAGGCCCCGCCCAAGCCAAAATGGCCACACGTGGCATGACGCCCAGGGCTGGGTCACGGTGCGCCCCCTTCGAACCCAGAAAATCTGGGTTTTTCCATGCATCTCCCAGCTAGAAACACTAAGATTAAACCCATAATTTTCCCTAACAAATCTCCTCAATTTCAACACCAAACCAGCTACGAATTAAGAGTGAATCACACATTTTTAAACACCAAAACCTTAGCAATTAAACCAAAGTCAAACCCATGCCAACCAGAATTCCTATACAAACCTAACAAAATTCAGAGATGAAAGTTCAGAATCTTACCTCAATTATGACAGACTTTCTCACAAACTTCAACCTCCAAAATCTGAGCTTAAGTCTCAGCTAACCCCTTGATTCTAGATCTTTAATCCACCCAAACTCCTTCAAAGATTCCAGCTCAATTCTCAGGTTCTTTAGCTCCCTAACTCGCTTCAGTAGCTCAACTCAATCCCAAGAGAGAAAAGAGAGAAATCGTGAGAGATGAGAGAGAGGGAGAGAAAGTGTTTTCCTTCAGTTGTTTCTACCTCCTTTTGATTAGTTCTGAGTATATCACTTAGCTTCTAGGAAAAAGACTATTTTACCCTCCTAAGTTTATTAATTCCTCAAGTGTTCCTAGGGGTAAAATGGTCATTCTCCCCCAGTTCCCGCTAATTCCTCGAGTGTTCCTAATATTTACCAATTAATCCAGTCATCCAATTAATTACCAATTATTTATTCAATATCTAATAATTCCCAAATTATCCTCTGTATTCCCGAAAATACCCCCAGGCTCCACCAAGCTGGGTATTAATCCCCGCTGTGACTATTTCGCCAATTCGCTCCCTAGGACTGTCTCGAGCTATATACTACAAATATATCCACATAATAACGTGGTCTCAACAATTTATCACATATAATTGCATTTATGCCCTTAACGGGCCAAAATTACAAATATGCCCTTATAAGCTAAACAAGGCCCACATGCATATTTAATAATCATAAACATGCATTTCACATATCCACATAATCATATAATCATCCATGCCACATAATCATGCATTTAACTATTTAATCACACATAAACCAACTACGCCCTCCCGACACGTTAATCAAGGTCCTTAAGCCTTATTAGTGATTTTGGGTCGTTTCAATTATCCCATCCTACTTAGAATTTCGTCCTCGAAATTTACCTGAATAACTAGGAATATTGATCCTACATCGCTGACTCAAGCTCCCAGGTCGCTTTCTAACCCTTACAATTCCTCCATAACACTTTAACTAGAGGAATCATCTTATTTCGTAGAACCTTGTCTTTTCTATCTAAGACCCGAACCGGTTGTTCCTCATATGAAAAATATGTCTGCAATTCCAAGTCCTCATACTTTAACATATGAGTCATATCTAAGACATACTTTTAAAGCATAGAAATGTGGAATACGTCATGAACTCCTGACAATGACGGTGGTAGAGCTAATCTAAAAGCCACGTGTCCGATCCTCTCCAGGATTTTGAAAGGTCCAATGAATCTAGGGCTCAGCTTTCCCTTCTTCCCAAACCTTCTCACCTCTCGCATAGGTGAGACTCGCAGAAACATGTGGTCCCCAACCTGGAACTATACGTTTCTACGCTTAGGATCAACGTAGCTTTTTATGTCTGCTCTGTGAAGTGAGCATTCAAGCTCGGTTCTTCTCGATAGCCTCATTAGTCTTCTCAACCATGTTCGATCCCAAATACCTCCTCTCACCCATATCATCCCAATGAATGGGAGATCTACATATCCTCTTGTATAACATCTCATATGGAGTTACTCCAATCGTTGATTGATAATTGTTGTTATGTGAAAATTCAATCAGCGGGAGATACTTACTCCAAGACCCCTCAAAGTATATCATGCACGCTCTGAGCATGTCCTCCAATACCTAAATTGTTCTCTCAAACTATCCATCAGTCTGAGGATGAAAGGTCGTGCTGAACATCAATTGAGTCCCCATAGCCTTCTGTAATCCACCCCAAAACTTGGAGGTAAAGATAGGATCTCGGTCTGACACTATAGACTTGGGAACCCAGTGGAGATGTACAATATCCCTCACATACAACTCCGCATACTGATCCACAGTATAAGTCATCTTTACTGGCAAAAAGTGAGTTGACTTGCTGTATCTGTCTACTATCACCCACACCGAGTCATGTAGCCCCACTGTCTTGGGTAAACCTCACGCAAAATCCATCATAATATCGTCCCATTTAAACTCAAGAATACCCAAAGGCTGTAGCAACCCCGCTGGCCGCTGATGCTCAGCCTTCACTTGCTAACAGGTTAAACACCTGGCCACGTACTCCACCACATCTTTCTTCATCCAAGGCCATCAATACAACGTCCGTAGATCCTGATACATCTTCATGGTGCATGGATGGAGCTAGTACGGATAGTATGGGATTCATCCAATATCTCACGTCTAATCCCCATATCAGTTGGAACACAATTCCGTCCCTAATACCGTAGCAAACCAACCTCAAAAATGGAATAATCCTTAGCCACTCCCTCTTAGACATCCCCTCTAACTTCCTCTAGCTGTGTATCAACCGTCTGACCTTCCTTAATCCACTCTAGTAAGGTCGACTGTAAAGTCATATTGGCCAACTAGCCCACAACCAGTTCTATCCTCGGTCTGGACATCTCTTCTGCCAATTCTCTCGATATTTGAGTAGAACTAAAGAACTGTCCCGGACCCCTTCGGCTCAACGCATCTACCACTACGTTGGCTTTCCCTGGGTGGTAAAGAATGTCGAAGTCATAGTCCTTCACCAACTCCAGCCAATGCCTTTGCCTCATGTTCAGGTCCTTCTGGGTGAAGAAGTACTTCAAAATCTTGTGGTTGGTGTTTATCTCGCACTTCTCTCCATATAGGTAATTTCGCCACACCTTCAGTGCGAATACAACCGTTGCTAACTCCAGGTCATGGGTAGGGTACCGCTGCTCATACTCCTTCAGCTGCTGTAATGCATAAGCTATAACCTTCTCATTCTTTATCAACACACAACCCAAACCCAACCTCAATGCGTCACAATATACCACAAACTTTCCTCCCTCCAAAGGAAGACTCAACATAGGTGTTGTAATAAGTCTTCGCTTCAATTCTTGAAAGTTGTTCTCACACTTGTCTGACCAGACGAACTTCAAATTCTTCCTTGTCAACTCTGTCACCGGTGCATCAATCTTCGAGAACCCTTCCACAAACCATCTGTAATAACCCGCTAACCAGAGGAAACTTCTAGCCTCTAAGGCATTCCTTGGCCTCAGCCAATCTCTCACTGCCTTCACCTTGGATGGATCCACCTTAATCCCATCTTCCCCAACAAAATGTCCAAGGAACATCACTTTTGGTAGCCAAAACTCACACTTCTTAAACTTAGCGTACAATCGATGCTCTCTTAACCTCTGCAAGACCTATCATAGATGTTGTTCATGTTCTGCCTCTGAACTGGAGTACACTAGGATGTCGTCGATGAAGACAATCACAAACTGATCCAAGAAGTCCTTGAACACCCTGTTCATCAAGTCCATGAATGCTGCTGGGGCATTGGTCAAACCAAATGACATGACCAGGAACTCATAATGCCTATACCTCATTCAAAAGGTCGTCTTCAGTATATCCTCGTCCTTGATCCTCAGCTAGTGATAACCAAATCGAAGATCAATCTTTGAGAATATTGTCTTTCCCTGCAGCTGATTGAACAAGTCATCGATCCTTGGTAAAGGGTATTTATTCTTGATGGTCAACTTGTTCTATTATATTATTTTATAATATAATGTTTTAGATTAAATAAATGTGATAAAGAGTGTCACATATTGTAACATATAATAGAGAGTTATAATATTTAGATATATGTGAAATATCAAAATGTGTAACATATTTGGTGTTACAAATTCAGTCACAAATTTGTAACTTCCAAAAATTTCCCATTATTGTGTAGATTTGTTGTTACACAATATTGAGATGAATTTCTTAAAGCCATATGTGAAATGACTGTTAGAGAAATGATTTTAACCCCAATAATGTGTTTTGGGGGTTACAAAATCAATTGGGAGGGTATTGGAACCGTTTGGAAAAACAACACATTTTTGTGTGCTGAAATTGGTCAATGGAAGCTGCCACAAGATGTTGGTGGCCGCGGCTCGGGGAACAGAGAGAAGTGGCCGCGACCACTGATGTTTCTGGCCGCGGCCACATGTGAATTTCTGACCAATTTTTTTCTTCAGTTTTTTCCAAACCTGTTGAACGACTCCAAAAATGCAATTACGTGTTTAAAATATTCACGTATGCCGATATATTGCAGTTAGGAACCGTTATATTGCCTGGCGAGGAATACGAAAAATACATTGACCTTGCACGATCGTAAGAACGGAGGCTTGGGATTAGGGCAGAGCCGATATATTGCCGCATAGGGGTGATATATCTCCCTAAATTCTTTATTTATTTTTTATTTTTTGTTTTTAATTTTTAAAAACCAACTTTGACTCCTTAGACCTGCCCTAGATAGTTTTGACCGAGTCTTCAGCCTCTGATTGATGAATATTCAATATTTTCAATTAAATTCATTATTTTTATTCAAAGCCAAAAAGAAGATTTTTATTCCTAGAACTCTATAAATAAGACTTAGAACCCAGCCCTTCCACTTACTCTTCAACTGTGATCAGACTCCAAGGTGCTAGTGAGATCATAAGAGTAATAAACACTTGAGTTGGGAAAAATATTTTCCATTCTTAAGATTTATCAAACACTTGGGAAGTGAGGATTAGAGTATTTTGGTATTGGAGTTAGACCAATCCATAAGGTCAACTAAGGTACCCTTATTCTTAAGTTCAATTATGTTTGATTCCTTACTTTCTTTAGTTTTCATTCAGGTTCTAACTTTTGTAATGGTTTTGTGGTTAGGTTTTTAAGTTCTTTGAACTTAAGGTGTCTTTTCGGTAAGTTTAATCTTGGTGGTTTAGTTCTATTCCTTTAGAAATACTCAACATTTTATTGCTGGTTTTAGGAGTGTTCCAAGTCCCGCATTTGTTCTCAATCATCCCGGTGTTGGTAAGGAAAATAAGATAGATATTTTATGTTTGTATGATATGTTATGCTTATGTTATATGTTATGTTATCTTATGTTGTGTTGTGTTATGATATGTTAACATTATGTATAGTATGATATTAGATCTTGGGCATATGACTTGTTTAGCTAGCAAGCCCCAATAATTTATGGGCATATGACTTACTTGGCTGGCAAGCCCCACAAATCTAATGGGCATATGACTTGCTTAGTTAACAAGCCCCAAGTAGTATAATGGCCATTGTAGTAGTATATGACATATGTTTATAGTATATGCTTATAGTATATGTTTATGATATAACTTTATGTATATGTTTATGTTGTTAGTAGTTTTTCCTTGCTGGGCATTAGGCTCATTCATTTTTCTTTTTAGCGTGATGCAGGAAAATAGATACAAAGGCGGAAAGATTCTTGGAAGCTTGGTGTGTGTGTTGAGGTGAATGGAGTGGATGGGCTCCGTGTCGATTCGAGGACAACGTTATTTGTTTTTAGTCTCTTTAAATTATGTTTTTATGTATTTTTCGTAGTTAGCTTTGTAAACAATTTCATTTAAAGTTTATGTTTTATTTTAAAACAATGAGCTCATTTATGTATTACAAATATTTTTTTTATATAAAGTTATGAATTTTTCTCATGTATGTTCTCTTCAAAGTAGTAGTTATATTTAGTAGGTTTAATTATCAGAGAAACGGTCCTTTTACATGAAATTCTTCTTGATACACACGCTCAAGCTCTAAATCTAACTGCCAATGTAAGTATTTATGTTTTAGTTATTATGTTTATGTGTTTTAGCTAACATTTTAGTCTTATGTTTTTAGTTAAGATATGGATGGAGATTTATCATATAACAATATCCGAGCCATTAAGTCCTTAAAAAGGATAGATGAAGGATCTGATGTAGAAGATCCCGATTTTTAGCATAGATTAGTTTCTTTATTTTATTTATTATTTTGCCTTTATGCTTTTACTTAGTGAAAACTGTTTTTCCAAATTAATAACATTGTTATTTTGATGACATGTATGAGTTTGATTTATTTTGCAATCATAATGAATAATAAATTTAATAAATAATGACTAAGTTCGGTGAGGGTGGATACAAATCAATGAACCATGGTTCTGTATTGAGAGTTAGGGGGCCATAGTAGTGGGAACGATTTTACTGATCCCAGCCCTCCCTCAATATGGTTAACTTTGGAACAACGATGAGTTTCAAGCCTGAGAATTAAGTCATATAGGATAGTTAGAAACACACTTAGAAAATAATAAAGATGGCTTATTTTTCTAAGTTTAGAAACACACCCTAAATATAAAGAAGGCTTATACAATTATTTTCATAAGAAGTCATAATTAATATGTCTGAGTTATGTTTGCTTAGATTAAGTTTTTGATTTAGAGCCCATTAAGGTAAGTTCTAACATGTTTTTCTCAATTGTTAGAACTCTGCTGAAGATGTCGCTCAGAAGGTCTGCTCGCACCAATGGCAATGCCTCCAACGTCTCTCCTGAGACGAATGAAGCCCCTCCAGTTCGAAGAAGGGGAAGGCATGCAGCCAATGCAGCTGTTAATGAAGGTGTGCTGCCGCCGCCAGTCGACAACACTGCAGAAATTGCCAGGCTTCAGTAGCAAGTTGAGGAATTACTGCAGCAGCAGCGACAACAGGCTCAACCTCAGACTCAGCCTCAGCTGCAACCACAGCCTCAACATATGGTTCAAACACCCCATCAAGTAGGTCCTTATGGGGGATGGCCAATGGCGAACTATGCACCATATCCAGCTCAGCACATGGAGCCAATTTATAAGCGGTTTTGAAAGCAACACGCTCCAAACATTGAAGGGAAAACCGACCCCTTCGAGGCAGAAGAATGGCTCAGAAATATAGAGCCGATCCTTGTACACATGAATCTCGGCAATGCGGACCGCATATCCTGCGTTTTGTCTCTCCTCAACAAGGATGCTAGAATATGGTGGGACCTAGTGCAGCAGAATCACGATGTCGCCACCATGAATTGGACCAGATTTGTGGAGCTGTTCCACAAAAAGAACTACAACTCAGCTGTCATCGCTTGAGGGGTTGAGGAGTTCGCTAGTCTAAAGTAGGGCAACTTGATGGTAGCAGAATATGTTCGACAGTTCGACAGATTGGCCAAGTTTGCAGCAGAGCTGGTTCCAACTGATTTTCTGAGGGTGACCAAGTTCGTTAGAGGACTTAGACCAAAGATTGAGCTAGGGGTTAAGTTAACAAACATGGGAAATACTACTTATGTCGATGTTATAGAAACGACAATAGAAGTGGAAAGGCTTCAGGCAAATGTTCGTAAAGAGGAGGCCAGTAAGCTTGAGCCTAAGCAGCAGGGTCAACCCTAGAATGATCGGAACAACAACAACAACAACCAGCAGTCCAACAACAATAACGGTAAAAAAAAAGAAGGCATCCTGACAACAAGCATTCAGACAACGATAAAAGGTCACAAACGAACAATGGCGGAAATAGGCCAGGTTATGTAGAATACTCGCAATGTCCTAAGTGCCAAAAGAAACATCTTGGTGAATGCTGTGAAAACATCAAGGGATGCTACAACTGTGGTTAGGAAGGACACAGGAAGAGAGAATGTCCCCAGCCTAAGCCAGAGGGAAAAAGGGATGACAAGATGGTTACAGCCAGGGTTTTTTCCCTAACTTAAGGAGAAGCTGATGCTAGCAATAAAGTGGTTACAGGTCAGGTTTCTATCCTCCATAATATATGTTTTGTATGATAGAGAAATTAGAAAAACCTTGTGAAATATTTAGAACTAGGTTTGTAACCGAGTTGCCTTCGGGCAAAGTAGTCCTATCATCACGGATAGTACGAGGTGTACCGATCAAGATAGATGACGTAGAACTAGAAGGAGACTTGATAGAACTGGAGATTAAAGACTTCGACGTGATACTTGGAATGGATTGGCTAGCAAGGCATGGCACAACCATCGACTGCAAACGTAACCAAGTGATATTCAAGACTCGTGACGGTCAGAAACTATGCTTTATGGGACAAGTTTCAGGTCTATGCACACCGCTTATTTCATCACTCAAAGCTCAGAAGATGATAGAAAAAGGATGTCATGCATTCTTATCTAGCGTTACGGGTGTGGTCAAGGAAACACCACTAAAGGTGGGAGACGTGCACATTGTAAAGGAATTTCCAGAGGTATTTCCTAACGACTTGCTAGGATTGCCACCAACATGGGAAATTGACTTCACAATCGAACTAGTACCGGGCATCGAGCCTATCTCAAAGGCACCATATCAGATGGCACCTACTGAACTCAAGGAGTTAATGACACAACTACAAGAACTCTTAGACTTGGGATTCATTAGACCGAGCCATTCGCCATGGGGAGCACCGGTTCTATTTGTGAAGAAGAAGGACGGGAGTATGCGGATGTGCATACATTACCGCGAGCTGAATAGGGTGACGATTAAGAACAAGTACTTGCTACCCCGGATTGACGATTTGTTTGATCAATTCCAAGGGGCGACCATGTTCTCAAAGATTGACTTACAGTCCAGGTATCATCAGCTCAAGGTACGGGAAGAAGACATTCCTAAGACAGCTTTTAGAACTCGTTATGGGCATTACGAGTTTCTAGTCATGTCTTTCGGTCTTACCAATGCTCCAGCCGCATTTATGGATTTAATGAATATGGTCTTTAAGGACTACTTGGATAAATTCATTGTAGTGGTCATTGACGATATCTTGGTGTACTCAAAGGACGAAGTCGAGCACGAGAAATATTTAAGGTTAATCTTGTTGCGACTAAAGGAGCATCAACTATACGCAAAGTTCAAGAAGTGCGAATTTTGGCTTCCACAAGTAGCATTTCTCAGCCATATAGTATCCAAGGACAGAATTGCAGTAGACCCATCTAAAGTAGAGGCTATAAAGGATTGGCCAAGACCAAGGAATGCATCTGACGTAAGAAGTTTTCTGGGATTAGCAGGTTATTATCGGAGGTGTGTAGAAGGCTTTTCTAAGATAGCCACTTCGCTCACCAACCTGACTCGGAAGCAGCAAAGGCTTAACTGGAATGATAAGTGTAACGCCCTGGATAGCCAAGACCGCAACACTGTGTACTTATAAAAGTGCAAGACTTGCTAATCAAGTCATTAATTTTAAAAAATGTGTCACTAAACAAGTATATGCTAGGGTTAAGAAGGTTTTGGTCTAAAAATTTTTGTTTTATATAATTAAGCTGTTATATACATGGGATCCCAAAAGAAACAGTGTTAAAAAGTTGGATTACAGACTCCCAAAATAACACAAAGATCTGCTAGCCATACTAAGGCAAAGTGGACAATCTCTGAGTCATGCGTCCCTGCCTAAACCTCAATCGTGGCGGCTGAGCAGCTGGCCATGTACATTCCGCGTGCAGAGCTCTCCCAATCAAGGCTGGTCAAGCTTGCCCTTGCCTTTACCTGCACCACGTAGCACCCGTGAGCCAAGGCCCAGCAAGAAAACATATGCAACTCAGACAGTAATAACATATAGTAAATTCACTAGCATAAACACTCATCAAATAATCCACATTAATCGTTCAGCATATATTCAAAGTCATGGATGCAATCAAACACTTATAGCATTCATATCACATAATAATCAGGGCCGAAAACTTAGGCCGTACCCTCTGTTTATCCCACTGACTCCGGCCAACTTAAACCGAGCTCAGTGAATATTAAGTTGTCCTCGACTACCATTGGCCGAGCCGTACCCTGTGGGCTAGTGTAAGCCTTGGCACCCTTAGGCTGTTGGTACACTACTTAGCTTGTATGGCATAATACCATCTTTTCAAGCATACTCAATAAGGAACCCTTAGTCCCATTTCAAATAATCAATCAGGTGCATTTTTCTTACCTTTAATCTTTACAGTTATTGAATGACGAGCAACGCCCCTCAAGCACAATCCGTTCCTGAGCCTAAGCCTTTATCACCTAGTCATAACCAAAATATAGGGTTCCATTAATATTCAAATATAGGTTTCCGGTTACAAAAATAACTACCAGGGAATCTGAATTCCACCAAGCACGGTGGTGAATTCGATCCCGAGCATTCTAGGCTACATTCCTATGCCTAAAATCCCCAAATGTTCAAGTGTGAACCCAAGGGCTGCGGTCCTTGAAGCTTTGCCGCAGCCCTGCTACAAAATAGAACCAATGCAACCCCTGAAGGAGGACACGCGCCGCGACCCTTCCTTTGGGCGCTGCAACGCTTCCCTTTGGCCGAGCCTCCTTGGCTCCTTGCATGCTAGGGCCACAGTGCTCTAGAACAGAACTGCGGCCCCTCCCTTCGTGCCCAGAAAACCCACCATTTCAAAGCTCAAAACCTCAGCCAAAACCACCCCTAAGCTCCCTAATTCAACACCCAACATTACCACAACTTATTAAACAACTTATGCTACACATTTCAATAGAAATTTAGTCCAAAAACCCATAGAAATCTCACTTTCAATCCTTGAAACTCTAAGAACATAAACATACAATTTAACCAGTCAAAAACTCTAACCCAAATCATTAATTCATGGAGTAAATCTTACCTTATTAACAGAACCTTTCCTCTATCCAAAACCCAGCTGATTCCCAAGTTTTCCCAGCTCAATTCCACCCTAACCATCAATTGAATAATAACCTCAATAATCCAGCTGAAGCTTAAGGTTAAATTTCAGAAAAACACATGGATTAAACCCTTACCTTAGCCTTGATTTAGTTCTTGAATAAGTCTTGAGCTAAGTCTCCAAAATCCAGCTTAATCTCCCAACTCAAAGGTCCCAAATTCTCTCTGTTTTCCTTTGAATTTTCACTTAGCTTCTTCCCTTTGTTTTCCTTGAGAGTAAGAGAGAAAATAGACAGCTGAGAGAAAAGAATGTAAGTCTGTTTATTTTTCTCTTCTAAAGGTTTCCTCAGTTTTGTCATACTCGTTAAGTTAATTCCAAGGCTCAGGGTGCCGGAACCGTCCCCGAGGCCAAAACGGTAAAATCCCCCAATATTCCTGCCTAGACATCCTAACCTCAAATATATCTCCATATATTTATTTTCATGACCTAATAGTCCAAATCATTACCCGATACCTAAAATACCCCTGACTTTTCCAAAGTCACATTTTAAGTTCCGTTGTGACTTTTCCCGCTATCTGACCCTAAGATCGCCTCGAGTCGTGCTCTGCAGACCTACCCACATAATAATGTGGTTCTCACATATATCACATAATATCATCCATTATCATATACACACTATTAATCACATAATTACACATTTAAATCAATAATATTCATTCTAATCCCATTTATGCTCTCCCGGCACACTAATCAAGGCCCTCAAGCCTTATTAGCGAATTTAGGTCGTTACATAAGTGTGAAGAGAGTTTCCAGTTGCTAAAGGATAAGCTATGCTCAACGCCAGTACTTTGTGTATTGACACCCATTGACAAGTTTGTAGTCTACTGTGATGCGCCGAAGCAAGGGTTGAGTTGTGTGCTGATGCAGAATGACAAGGTGATAGCCTACGCCTTAAGACAATTGAAGGAGTACGAGCAACGCTATCAAACACATGATGTGGAATTGGCAGCAATGGTGTTTGCGTTGAAAATTTGGCACCACTATCTTTATGGAGAACGGTGTGAGATTTATACAGACCACAAAAGCTTAAAGTATTTCTTCACTCAGAAGAAGCTCAACATGATGCAACGCAGGTGGTTAGAACTAGTAAAGGATTATGACTGCGAAATTTTATACCACCAGGGAAAGGCAAACATAGTTGCTGATGCGCTAAGTAGGACGAATTGTGGAAGTCTAGCAGCGTTAGCTGGAATAGAAAAGCCGCTACAACAGGAGCTGATCAATGCTGGAATAGAAGTAGTCATTGGTAAACTGGCTAACTTGTCCATTCGGTCAAGTCTGTTAGAAGATATACGGATTGGGCAAGTGCATGATGACACGTTAGTAGCACATATGGATGCAGTTAGGGAAGGGAAGACCACATATTTCTCAATATCATGTCAAGGTTTATTGAGATATAAGGATCAAGTATGCATGCCAAATGATCAGAGGATTAAGATAACGATTTTAGAAGAAGCGCACAGTACCCCATACTCAGTTCACCCAGGGTCGACCAAGATGACTCACAATCTTAAGGTAATGTATTGGTGGCCAGGAATGAAGAAGGATATAGCAGAGTACGTGTCTAAATGTTTGGTATGCCAGCAAGTGAAAGCAGAACATCAGCGCCCTGCAGGTTTATTGCAACCACTTAGCATTCCAGAATGGAAATGGGACGACATAGCCATGGATTTCATGATGGGTTTGCCCCGAACGAATAAGCAGCATACTCGGCTTGGGTAATAATAGATAGATTAACCAAGTCAGCTCATTTTCTGCCTGTCAAGACTTTCTATACAGTCGAACAATATTCAGATATTTATGTTCAAGAGATAGTAAGACTGCATGGAATCCCTAAGAGAATAGTGTTCGATAGAGGATCGGTGTTTACATCGAGATTTTGGAGAATCTTGTAGCAAGCCATGGGTACCAAATTAAGTCTTAGTACGACTTTTCATCCTCAAACAGACGGTCAGTTCGAGTGTATTATACAGATTTAAGAAGACATGTTGCACGTTTGTGTACCTGATTTTGGAGGATCATGGAGTAAGTACTTGTCGCTGATAGAGTTCTCCTACAACAATAGCTACCAGTCAACGATCGGGATGGCACCTTACGAGCTACTTTATGGAAGGAGGTGTCGATTGTTGCTACATTGGGATGAGGTAGGAGAAAGGAAACTACTTGGACCCGAAGCTGTTAGAGAAGCTCAGGATGCAGTAGTGTTGATTAGAAAGTGTATGCTTGCTGCTCAAAGTCGCCGGAAAAGTTATGCGGATGCCAAGCGGGGTAATGTGGAATTCAAAGTCGAAGATCAAGTCTTCTTAAGAATATATCCTATGAAAGGTGTGAAGCGGTTCGGGAAGAAAGGAAAGCTTAGTCCCAGGTTTATAGGTCTTTTTGAGATATTGGACAAAGTGGGAGCAGTTGCATATAGATTAGCCCTCCCGCCAGCTCTAGCAGATAGTCACAATGTGTTCCACATCTCGATGCTGCGTAGGTATGTGTCAGACCTATCTCATGTCCTCAAGTATGATACGATAGCACCCCAGAAAGACTTGAGTTACGAGGAACAGCCGGTTAGCATCCTAGATAGAGGGATGAAAGAATTACGGTCTAAGAGTATTCCGATAGTCAAATTCCTATGGAGAAATAGTTCTGAACGGGAGGCAACGTGGGAGTTGGAGGAGGACATGCAAGCTCGGTATCCATAATTGTTTGGTAAGTAAATTTTGGGGATTAAATTATTTGTAGTAGGGGAGAATTGTAGAGTCCCATAATTTTTACTTAGTTAGCTAGTTAGTAGTAGTTGTAGTATTTTAGATTTCGTGGATTTTGGTTCAAACCGGGACTTAGTTGGAAACTCCTAGCAATAGTTATGGATGTTATAAGTTTAACCTATAGTTTAAGAATATTAATTATAACATAAGGTTTGATTAATATTGTTGGTCCTAAATATATTTCTTATAATAACCTAAGGTTTAGATGGAGCCAATAGGAATATGACACTTGTCATAAGCATGATTATTAAGGAATTATTATTGTAATGATAAAATAAGGAAATATAAGACTTAGTCTTCACCAGAAATTGTTAGGGTCATAGTTTGACTCAGTCAAAGTAGTTATTAAACCTTAATTATGCTGAAAAAATGCAATTACGTGTTTAAAATATTCACGTATGTCGATATATCACAAATAGGAGCCGATATATTGCCTGACGAGGAATATGGAAAACACGTTGACGTTGCATGATCGTACGAACGGAGGCTCAGGATTAGGGTAGAGCCGATATATCACCACATAGGGGCGATATATTGCCCTAAATTCTTTATTTTTTTTATTTTTTGTTTTTAATTTTTAAAAACCAACTTTGACTCCTTAGACCTGCCCTGGATAGTTTTGATCGAGTCTTCAGCCTCTGATTGACAAATATTCAATATTTTCAATTAAATTAATTATTTTTATTCAAAGCCAAAAAGTTTTCATTCCTAGAACTCTATAAATAGGACTTAGAACCCATCCCTTCCACTTACTCTTCAGCTGTGATCAGACTCCAAGGTGCTATTGAGACCATAAGAGTGATAAACACTTGGGTTGGGAAAAAGATTTTCCATTCTTAAGCTTTATCAGACACTCGGGAAGTGAGGATTAGAGTATTTCGGTATTGGAGTTAGACCAATCCATAAGGTCAACTAAGGTACCATTATTCTTAAGTTCAATTCTGTTTGATTCCTTACTTTCTTTAGTTTTCATTCAGGTTCTAACTTTTGTAATGGTTTTGTGGTTAGGTTTTTAAGTTCTTTGAACTTAAGGTGTCTTTTCGGTAAGTTTCCTGTTGATGGTTTAGTTTTATTCCTTTCATCTGTTTCCTTTAGAAATACTCACCATTTTATTGCTGGTTTTAGGAGTGTTCCAAGTCCCGCATTTGTTCTCAATTATCCTGGTGTTGGTAAAGAAAATAGGATCGATCTTATATGTTTGTATGATATGTTATGCTTATGTTATATGTTATGTTATCTTATTTTGTGTTATGATATGTCAACATTATGTATAGTATGATATTAGACCTTGGGCATATGACTTGTCTAGCTAGCAAGCCCCAATAATTTATGGGCATATGACTTGTTTGGCTAGCAAGCCCCACAAATCTAATGGGCATATGACTTGCTTAGTTAACAAGCCCCAAGTAGTATAATAGCCATTGTAGTAGCATATGACATATGTTTATAGTATATGTTTATGATATAACTTTATGTAAATGTTTATGTTGTTAGTAGTTTTTCCTTGCTGGGCGTTAGGTTCATTCCTTTTTCTTTTTATTGTGATGCAGGAAAATAGATACAAAGGCGGAATGATTCTTGGAAGCTTGGTGTGTGTGTTGAGGTGAATGGAGTGGATGGGCTCCGTGTCGATTCGAGGACAACGTTATTTGCTTTTAGTCTCTTTAAATTATGTTTTTATGTATTTTCCGCATTTAGCTTTGTAAACAATTTCATTTAAAGTTTATGTTTTATTTTAAAATAATGAGCTCATTTATGTATTACAAATATTTTTTTTTATAAAGTTATGAATTTTTCTCATGTATTTTCTCTTCAAAGTAGTAGTTATATTTAGTAGGTTTAATGATCTAAGTCTTAGAAATAGTTGGGTCATTACAATTTACTTGTACTTTTGTTTAAGAGTTGTAATCCTCTCATCTCCTTTGTTACAAACCTTTTTACTTTATTTGTATCATTTTTCTTAGACTTGTATTTCACTATTCTCTTCTTCTAATCCCCCTCTTATTTATTTGTATTTTCAGTCATAGAGTTGTAACACTATTTAATCAATAATTATTTATTTGTAATATATTGTCTAGAGTTGTAATTTTCTTACCAATTTCCATTGAGGCAAATTACATTTACCTAACAAATACAAGAGGTAAAACAATTAAATTTCACAAGATTAACATACCTTCTCCTTGTAACCATGCTTTCCTTGAGATCTCCAATAATCAGATATGCTGGGTGATTTTTCTTAACCCTGGTGGGGGGTTCCCTTTGGATGGAATCACTAATGATCTTTGCATGTTTTTCCTTTGTTTGCTCATCTTCAACCTGAAGAGAATCTGATTCTGTTTCTTCATTCTCTGCTACTGTTTCTGCATTTTCAGCTCTTGGTGTCACAACATTAGCGTTTGTAGCAACAAAATATTCCTCCAGAAGGCTCTTGATTTCTTCTTCTATTGAAAATTCTGAAAAATATTTTGTATCATCAATTACAACATTAGCTGACTCTAAAACAAATTGAGTTCTCATGTTGTATACATGATAGACTCTACTATTAGTTGAGTAACCAAGAAACACTCCAACATCACTATTGGCATCGAATTTGCTAATATTTTCACGATCCCTTAATATGTAGCAGATGCAACCAAAAATGTGAAAATAACTTACATTTGGTTTCTTACCTTTCCAAATCTCATAGGAAGTATTGAATGTACCCGGTCTAGGAAAAACACGATTAACGGTATAACAAGCAGTATTGATCGCTTTTGCTCACAAGCATTTTGTCAACTTCTTGCTATTCAACATGACAATAGCGATCTCCTGCAGAGTACGATTCTTCCTTTCCACCACCCCATTTTGTTCTGGGGTTTTAGGAGCAGAAAACTTATGAGTGATACCATAAGATTTACAAAAATCATCATACACAAAATTTTCAAATTCTTTACCATGATCACTATTTTAAGAGCAGAAAACTCATGAGTGATACCATAAGATTTACAAAAATCATCATACACAAAATTTTCAAATTCTTTACCATGATCACTATGAATTCGAACAATCTTACCTATGTTGCCATCTTTTTCAACTCTCAATCTCAAACAAAGAGTCTTAAAAGCATCAAACGTATATGATTTTTCTCTCAAAAAATCAACCCAAGTATAACAAGAAAAATCATCAACACAAACAAAAATGTACCTTTTTCCATTAATACTCTCTACTTCGATAGGACCCATAAGTTCCATGTGTAGCAATCCAAGCATTCTAGTAGTATATTAATATTAGAAATACTTTTATGTTTTGTTTTCAATTGCTTACCATGTTGGCAAGACTCACACTTACCCACTGATTCTTTACCCAATCGAGGTAAACCACGAACAATACCTGCAGAAGACAGTTTTTTCAAGGTTTTGAAATTTATGTGGCACAACTTCTAATGCCACATGTCGGTATTGTTACCTATAGCTGTATAACACATAACATATGCCATAAGCATATAACATAACAGATGCCACATGTCAGTATTGTTACCTATAGCCCCACGTCACTATGACTGCTTCCTGGAATGACGACTGGCCTTACAAACCAACACGAGTTTTTCCAGCGTGCTTTGTCCTCACTCGCACGCTTCCTGGGAAAAATTCCCAGGAGGTCACCCATCTTGAGATTACTCCAGGTCAAGCATGCTTAACTTTAAAGTTCTCAAGTGATGGGCTACCGAAAAGAAGATGCATCTTATCGATATAGGTAGTACCCATCAATCCATTTAAGCCCTCTTCAACTATGTAGTCCCATACCTACAAGGTCTTAGAATCAGCACACTTGACCTTCCCCAGGTGATGTGGGATTGCACAGCTTTACCAGGTCTTTCCCCCTACGTATCATGGGATGCTGACTGTCACATATGACCTTTAATACCACTAAAATGACTGATAGGTATAATTTTTTTTACCCTTTCATTGGCCTGGAAATTTTTACCTGAAGGTCTCATTTCTATTTGTCAAAGAGACCTTTCTGTAGCATCAGCACCTGCAAAACACCATCAGAACAACCAATAGAAAATTGCCCAGCTTTAACAAACCGAGTTTTCTCATTCGTTTGAGATCCAATGTATCCTAAACTTGCATGACTCCTCTGTCCAATGTTTTGAACATCCTCAAAAACCGAAGAACCTGGATTTAGAAATTTTACATTTCTTTTTATGCTTTCAAGTTCTTTTTTTAATCGATTACTTTCTTCTTTTTCAAACACAAGACTAGACTCAAAATTTATGTTACTAATTTCAAGCTCATTATTTTTTTTCAATTAAATTTTTGATAGTCCTGGTCATTGATCGATTTGCAGAACATACATCCAACCACTTACCATAAAATTCCTTGTACGTTTTAGCCAAGGAATCTTCATCCAATTCTGATTCATCATAATCAAACTCTGCTTCAACAGAAGACTCCTTTTTCAGATCAATATTGCTTACTTCCTTACTTCCCTGCAAAAAGATTGGCATATTAGAAACAGTAGAAGTTAAAGCAACATTTGACAATTCATTATCACTACTATCTGATTCATCATCACTCCAAGTCACATTCAAACCCTTTTTTATTTTTTTTAAAAGTATTAGCACATTCAGATTGGATATGTCCAAAACCCGCACATTCCCTACATTGAATACCCTTTTTATTGTTAGAAAAAATTTGTTTTGAAGAAGCATTACCTCTAGGAAATTTTGAAAAATTCTTTTTATTTTTATTGCTCACTTTTTTCATGAATTTTTGAAAATTTCTAGTTAACAAAGCCATTTCATCTTCTTCTTCACAATCAGAATATTCTTTTTCAGAAATCTTGAAAGCAATACCTTTATTTTTATCAGTTGGTGGTTTTGCCTTGTCCTTTTGTTTGATTTGTTGATTTAATTCAAACATTCTCCAAGAACCCATCAATTCTTCAACCTTCATCTTACCAAAGTCTTTTGCTTCTTCCATTTCCAAAAGCTTTGTATCAAACCTATCAGGAAGAACACGCACAATTTTCCTAACCAACACAGATTCATCAAGTTTCTCTCCCAATGCAAAAAATTCATTAGCAATGTCAGACAATTTTTCATAAAATTCAGAGAGATTTTCCATATCTAACATCCTAAGTTCATCAAATTTAGTTTGAAGCATTGTAAACCGAGTTCGCTTGAAATCAGTAGTTTCTTCAAACTTGTTCGAAGAATTAGCCTTTGCTGAATCGCATGAAGAAATTAGTTTGATATAACCTTCACCAACACCATTAAAAATAGCATGTAAGGCCTTATTATTATATCCAGACAACTTCTCATCCTCACTGGACCATTCAAGTGCAGATTTTACCTTGGTATTACCTTCCATATCTTTTTCAACCGGTGGAGTCCAACAAGATACAATAGATCTCCATGCTCTTTCATCTTGAGACTTGATAAAGGCCCTCATCCCCACTTTCCAATAAGTATTGTTAGAGTCATTGAGTAGGGTGGTTGGGTTATGGAGCTTCCTTCTGCGAAAAATGACATATCACACAAAACAAATTAAACAGAAAAATAATCACAAGATCTCACTAAGAGTTTAGTAACCTGACTCTGATACCAATTGAAATTCCATAATTTATGATTACCAAATTTTTATTTAATTAACCAAATTAATTAAATGCGGAACTAACAAGTTGGTAAAGAAAACCAGTATTCTGTAGCTACAGATCAAGTTCCTGTCACTATAGAACATCAAACTAGTGTGATAAAATAGAAATGGCTGAATAATGAAATGACACACAGGGTTGTTTTACGTGGTATCAATATCCTTTCAGATATTACTAGTCCACGGGGCCACGCCAAGAGATAAGATTCATTAGTCAAATTTAACAAGTACAAAGTAATTGACTTAAACAAAACTTAGACTCCCTCTAATGGTTTCGCCGCAAGCTTAACTTACCTCTCTTTGCGGAATGAATCTCCTTAAGACACCAAGGTTTGAACTCCCTTCAAATTGCTTGATGAATGCTTGCTTCCCCTCGATGCAAGACTTTGATGAACCTTCTCCCGAAGTTTGTTCTTCACGTTTTTCTCTTTGAGATTTTGCTTAGCACATAAGCAATTACAAAGACACACAAAATAACCAAGGAATAGCGTAACAACTATCCTTTACAAAAGAAGGACACTCTTATAAAAGTATAAGAAATAAAGGCGAATAAGAGGTACTTAGGGCTGATGATTTGGTTCGTATTTATACACAAAATACTTACCCAAAGTGAGCTTTACACAATTCTAGACGCACAACACACACTAGGAAAGTTTCCAAAATAAACTTTCAATCACAATCAATACAACAAAAATCGTAGGAATAGACAAATATTTTGTAGTTGCAAAATTGTACGAATCTGGACTTGTTCATGGTCAAGTTCATCATTTGAATAACTTTGAGTAGTTACCCATTCTTTGCTGATTGAGAGTTGTCTAGAGATATTGAGAAGTTACCCATTCTTGGCTGTCTAAAGATACAATCGGGTAACAAGAGGATTAGTTAATTTTGGAAAGAAAATAAAGTCTAAAAAGATATGAAAATAATGAGACTTTATTCTTACCAAAAATACAAAATTAATAAAGAAGAAATATCATAAATTAAAGCAATAAAATCAATGATATTTTTCTTTATAAAATCGAAAATAAACACACTAAATAAAAAATATTTGTCAAATCTTAAATTTCCAAATATGGATTTTACAAATACATTCATAAAAATTAATGTTTGGTCAAAAATAATAAACCTATGATAGAATGGAAATTTTATGGTATTTTGTGTTAAATGCTTAATTTTACCGAATTGGGGAATTTTATTCCACAAATGGACCTTAGGTTAAATTGTATTGTGTGATTAATCAAATTAAATGTGAGAGACATTTAATAACATATTTAATTTAATTATTATGTGTTAAGTTTTATTTTCATTTTTTTTTATAAGAGTTAAAAAATTTATAGAAAGTCATATTTTGATTTTTGGAAAAAAAGACAAATTCTTAGGAAATGTTTATTAACCTTTATAAAAATATATATATAAATACAAAAATAGAAAAGAGGTGGTCGGTCATGTGAGGGTTTTAAACTGGTGGTTCAAATTGATTGACGCTTTTAATCATATTTAATAAATGTTAATGACACAAAAGACATAAAGTAAAAAGAAAAAACACTCAAGTGTTTAGATATTTTTGTGTGATTGACCATTCTTTTCCACCTCCCCAACCGACCCTATACTCTTCTCTCACTCTCATCTTCTTCAAAAAAAATTCTCTCTAAGTGTTCTCACCATTTTCAACTACCAAGAACACTAAGAAAACATTGGAAGCTTAAGCTTTGATCTTGGAAGAGTTTCCCATGGTACTTTTATAGAGTTTTTAACCATAGATCCTTCAATAACTAACTATATATGTTGTTAGGAGAGTTGGTTTAAGGTTTTGAAAGATTCTTGAAGGTTCTAAAGTTAGGAGAAACATCAAAACCCAAAACAAGAACAACAAGAGGTAAAAAGTTTGCTTTTTATGGTTGCTTTTGTATATTTTTATTTTCAGCATTATTTTGTGTATTTAATGCTTAAAGTTTCTTATTGGTGATGTAATAAGGTTATGGTAGTTTTTTTATAATTTTTATGATTCTTGTATGTTGATTGTGAAAATAGGGGCCCAAAATCCCTAAGTGTTTTGTTGAAAACCCTAAAACTAAAAAGTTTTGAGCCTTGACTTCTAAGGGATCAAACATCCACTATATAACTGATTTTATAAAAAATAAATTGTACTATGATGTTTTTGAGATAGAGTACATGAATGTGAGCTTTTGAAACACTCATAAACGTTTAGAAATGAGTGGGTTATGCTATTTCAAAGTTTTTGGTAAAAACTAATTTTTTTCGTATTCTTAAATTCGGGACCAAGTTTGGACAGCCACTGTATAGGGAAAATGAACCTATATTTTTCTAAACTTTGGTGGACATGTTCTTAGCATAACCTAGTATTCCACTGTAAAATTTGGTAACAAAATACTGAACAGTTTGAGAGTTATTAAGTGCCAAAGTTTAGAAAAAAATAAGGACTTGAAAATCAGGTCATTTGACCTCAATGTTGGAAAAATGTTTTCACCAATAAAAAATGCTCATTTTGACCTAAGATTTTACAAAGACCTAAATGGCATACCAAAGATTGAATTGGGGAAGTTTGGTAACAATTAAGTAAGTAAATTTGAAGTTATGACCTAACAAATTATGTAGTTACAAATGTGAAAAATGAGGTTTCCACACTTAGTGCAAAAATGAGATTTTGCAACTTAGGAAAAAAATACATTTTTGTGAATATTGCAAGATAAAGACTTGGTAAGTCTTAAAAGCAATTATTGACCGTTTTTCCAAATAAGTTAAAATTAGGCTATTTTCTTAAAACAGTTTTTAGAGATTAAAACCTTAAGAAAAATAAAAGGAAAATTAAGAGATTATTTTCTTAAAAAATAATTGAGGAATTTAATTAGTATTTTTTGGATATAATACTGGCTAAAATCTTTTATATATTTAACTTGTTGAAAGTACGGGTTAATAGTGAAACTTTTAAAGAATAAGATATTTAGCGGATTATGGGAAAATACTATTGTGATACCCGAGCCTAGGTATCGAGACCATAGGATAGGTCTCCTCGAGACTTAGGGTTTCATCTCAAATTTTTGAATGTGAATTTCTTGAATGGGTTTAAAACCAAATAAGGATCTTTAATCCTTACAAATGATTTTGAAAATGACCAAACTGCCCAAAATAATAATAATGAATTGTGAGTGCCATAATTAATCAGAGTATATAGTATGGATAATTGCAGTATTGTCTATGCATAACTGGACTGTACGTTGGAGGGTGAAATCCTGCTGAGAGCTAAGGACTGTAAGTAAGTCAACTTCTATTGTGTGGGTACAACATAAAACGACTAGTGTATTGTATGTTAGTATAGAGACACATGCACATATATAAACTGTTGTAGAAAGTTTGCATAGAGACATTAGTCTTGTAAGTGTTGATTCATAAAATATGAACGACAGATATCCGTCATATCCGAGATGACTTATCCCCGTCACACTGCTTGTTTGATTTTATTATGTCCGATTCACTACCACGACGAGTGGCCAAGAGGTGGGGATTGCTTGTTTAAACCTAGAGGCACCAAAATGAATGGGACCTAGGGGCCCTCATGCTTACTTAATCATTGAACGATTAGAACCCGAGCAAGTGCTTTGTAGAGTCCAAGAACTTTACTTAGCTAATTGTTTAGTAGTATTATAGTATGTTTAGTGTTATCATTGTTACTTTGGATTTTTGGTTCAGACCGGGAGTTATTTGGACACTCATAGTAGTACTTATAGATTTTCTAAGTTTAACCTATAGTTTAAGAATATTAAGTATAACCTAAGGTTTGATTAATGTGTCTGATATTAAGGATTATATTATTATATTATAAGGTTTAGACATCAACCAATAGGATTTTAAGCACATGTTTTGAATGGTAATTAAGGATTAAGTATTTTGAGGATTAAATTAAATAAGGGTAAAAGTTTGAATGTATAGGGTCAGTCAGCAGCTTTGAGCACGTTGAGGGCTTAGTCAAGGCTGTTTAATCCATTCAAACTTAGCTAAAAATGTGTAAATTCGTGTTTAAATATTCTGCGTATGCCGATATATCGCAGCTATAGGGGGCGATATGTCGCAGCACGTAGATACGGAAAACACGAATCGATGCACGGTCGCCTCGGGAACAAAGGTCCAGGCGATATATCGCCTATAGGGGGCGATATATCGCCTCCACCAGCATGTTTTCAAATTCATTTGAATTCTTTTCCCTTCAGCCATTCAAACTCCTTCAACAGTCCAGCATCTTCTGAACGAGTCTTCAGCCTCTGCTGAACGATTATTCAAATGATTTTCACTTAAAAAGCCATTATTTTCATTCCCAAACTCTATAAATAGGACCTAGTACCCAGCCATTATTCACCATTTGCTCTAAGTTCAGAGGCTGCTAGTGTTAAGTGAGTGTGAGAGTGTAAACACTTGGTTTGGGGAAAAACTATAAGCTTAAACATCATAAGCTTATCAAACACTTTGGGAAGTGAGTTCTATAGTATTTTGGTGAAGGTTAGATTGATCTTGCAATCTTTGAGGTAAACCCAAAACTCTAGTTCTTTTCTGTATTTTTATGTTATTTCCTTTCTCAAAACCTTCTACTCAGTCCCCTAACCTTATTCTTATTTTGGTTAGGGAATCCAAGCTTTTAAGCATATAAGTCGGTAAGTGTGTTTTCTATGGTTTAGTCTTTCCATCTCTTTCATTTCATCTCCTTTCTTAGACTCACTCTTTCTTATGGTTTTAGGAGTGTTCCAACAATCCCAACTCAGTCCATAATCTCGGTAACTTTGGTAAGGAAAATAGGCTAGAATTAATATGTTATGTGCTTATGTTATCTATATGTTTATGTTATTAAAAGTGTTATGATATGTATATGTGTATGTTTGTAGGCTTGGGCATATGACCCATATGACTAACAAGACCCCAAATGGGTTATGGGCATATGACCTACTTAGCTAGTAGGACCCCATTAACCCCATGGGCATATGCTTGTTTAGTCTATGGGACCCCAAGTAATAATGGCCATTATAATAAGTGTATGTTATATGTGTTATGTTAAGTCTTTATGTTTTCTTATGAAATTATGTATGTGACTTTGTGTTAGATTTTCCTTACTGGGCATTAGGCTCACTCCTTTCTGTTTATGTGCAGGAAAATAAGTTTAGAGGCGGTAAGATTCGTGACGCTTGGAGGATGTGTATCGATGATGAATGGAGTCAAGGGGCCGAGCGTTATTCGATTCGAGGATGTAGTCTCCTTTTATGTTTTTATGGTTTTTATGTGTATTTTCCGCATTATTATGTAATGTCTTTTATTTTAAATCTTGTTTTGTTTTAAAGACAATGGGATCCCAAAATCCTTCTTAGTATTCTGTTTATTTGAAAATAACTCTTATTTTCAAGTTACTCAATAAATTATGGTATTTTCGTAAAAATGTAAGTTTTATGTATAGTTTCGATAATGGTCCAATTAGTCTAGATTAGTGGGTCGTTACAGTTGGTATCAGAGCAACGGTTCCTTCGCATGAAGTTCTCCTCGATACACATGCTCAAAGCTCCGAATCGGACTGCCAAGTAAGTGTTTAAGTTACAAGTTACAAGTTACTTTGTCTATGTGTATAGCTAACAACTTTAGTGTTTATGTTTCAGTTAAAAATGAATGGAGCTTTAACCTACCAAGATATCCGAGCCATTAAGGCCTTAAAAAGAATAAGGGAGCCAAGAAACACCGTAGGAGCCTTAGAAAGGATTACACGAAGGTTGCTTTTGTTTCACCAAGCAATAGGTGGCCTTCAAGAGGCTAAACAAATAATGCTAAGATCAACGGAACAATATGTATTAGTGATTAGGTTGTTTAAAGATTTCCATCCTGTAATAGCAGCCTTAGAAGAAATATGGGAAGAAATGAATGATGAGGATGAATCACCATTAGCAATGAGATACTATTTCCTCTTAGTTAGGTTCACCGCAAAATTTGAATTTCAATTCACCAAGGAGCAAAAGAATAGGATTCTCACAAACCTTCCTAGAGGGCATTTTGATGCTCATGATAATGATGACTATGAGGCTATAGATGATGATATGTTAGATGACGGATCAGATGTAGAAGATCCCGATTTTTAGATTAGTAGTTTTTTTTTATTTGCTTTATTTATTTTTATGTTATGATTGTAATAAGTGAAATTGTTTTTCCAAATGAATAAACATGCTATTTGAATATCATGTGTGAGTTTGAATTTTTTTTTCACAATCATAATAAATACTAAATAAAATGAATAATGACTGAGTTCGGTGAGGGTGGATACAAATCAATGAACCTGGTTTCCTTATTGAGAGTTAGGGGGCCTTAGTAGTGGGAACGATTTTACTGATCCCAGCCCTCCCTCAATATGGTTAACTTTGGAACAAAGATAAGTTTCGAGCCTGAGAATTAAGTCATATAGGATTATTAGAAACACACTTAGAAAATAAAGATGACTTTTTTTTCTAAGTATAGAAACCCACTCTAATAATAAATAAAGACCTATATAATTTTTCATAAAAAGTCATAATAAATAGGTCCGAGATATGTTTGTTTTAGAATAAGTTTTTGCCTTAGAGCCTATTAGGAAAAGTTCTAACATGTTTCTTTTAACTGTTAGAACTCTGCTACGATGTCTCTCCGAAGATCTGCTCGCACCAACGGGAACGCTTCCAACGATGTTCCAGCGACCAATGCGGTCCCTACCGTTCGCCGAAGGAGAGTGCGTGTTACTGCTCGCCGCAACGCGCCGGCACAGCCAGCTGACAACACTGCAGAGATTGCCAGACTGCGACAACAAGTTGAGGAACTTCTGCAGCAACAACGCCAACAGGCTCAATCTCAGCCTCAGCCTCCGCCACAGCCGCAGCCGCAGCCACAGCCAATGGCCCCAGCACCCCAACAAGTTGGTCCGTATGGGGGATGGCCTATGACGAACTACGCTCCTTATCCTGTACAACATATGGAGCCAGTGTACGAGAGGTTCCGCAAGCAGCACGCTCCGAACTTCGAAGGGACTACGGACCCCTTTGAAGCAGAAGAATGGCTAAGGAATGTGGAGCCGATCCTAGCCCACATGAACCTCAATAATGCTGACCGCATATCCTGCGTCTCATCTTTACTCAAGAAAGATGCCAGGATATGGTGGGATTTGGTCCAGCAATCCCACGATGCTGCCACTATGACGTGGACCCGATTTGTGGAGCTCTTCCACAAGAAGTACTACAATTCAGCAGTGCTTGCTACGAGAGTTGAGGAGTTCACCAATCTGAAGCAAGGGAACTTAACAGTGGCGGAATATGCTCGTCAGTTCGATCGCTTAGCAAAGTTCGCAGCAGAGTTGGTTCCAACCGACTATCTAAGGGTGAACAAGTTTGTTAGAGGACTTCGCCCGAAGATCGAGATGGGGGTTAAACTAGCAAACCTGGGAAACACTTCATATGCCGACATTCTTGAGACGGCAATTGAAGTAGAAAGGTTGCAAGCCAACGTGAGCAAAGAAGAAGCTAGCAAGCCTGAACCCAAACAACAGAGCCAACCTCAGGCCAGTCGGAACAGCAATCAGTCTACCAATAGCGGCAACAGTCAGTCCAACAACAACGGCAACGGACATAAGAGAAGGCATCCTGAAAACAGGCAAGTTGACAACAACAAAAGGGCACGACCAAATAATGGGGGAAACAAATCGGGGTACGTGGAATACCCGCCATGTGCCAAATGTCAGAAGAAGCACCCCGGAGAATGCCGTGCCAACACCAAGGAGTGTTTCAATTGTGGTCAAGAAGGGCATCGTAAAAGAGACTGTCCTCAGCAAAAGCCGGAAGGTAAGAAGGACGAAAAGATGGTTCCTGCTCGGGTTTTTGCTTTAACCCAAGGAGAGGCGGATGCTAGCAACAAGGTGGTCACAGGTCAGGTTTCCATCCTCAATAAACTATGTCATGTATTATTTGATTCGGGAGCCACCCATTCGTATATTTCGTTAGGAATGATAGATAAACTAGACAAACCTAGTGAAAGATTTAGAACTAGGTTTGCAACCGAGTTGCCTTCGGGCAAAGTAGTTCTATCATCACGAATTGTACGAGGCGTACCAATCAAGATTGAGGACAAGGAACTAGAAGGAGACCTGATAGAGCTGGTGATCAAAGACTTCGACGTCATACTAGGCATGGATTGGCTAGCACGGCATGGCGCAACGATCGACTGCAGACGCAAGAAGGTGACATTCGATACTCCTGACGGCCAGAAACTGTGCTTCATGGGACAAGCTTCAGGACTACGCACACCGTTAGTGTCATCTCTCAAAGCTCAGAGAATGATGGAGAAAGGATGCCAAGCATTCTTAGCCAACATCACGAATGTGGAGAAGGAGACATCACTCAAAATTGGAGATGTTCGAGTTATACAAGAATTTCCAGAAGTTTTCCCCGATGACTTGCCAGGATTGCCGCCAACTAGAGAAATAGACTTCACGATAGAATTAGTACCGGGCACCGAGCCTATCTCTAAGGCACCATACCGAATGGCACCTACGGAACTCAAGGAGTTAAAGACGCAGCTACAAGAACTCCTAGACTTGGGTTTCATTAGGCCAAGCCATTCACCATGGGGAGCTCCGGTACTATTCGTGAAGAAGAAGGACGGAAGTATGCGCATGTGCATAGACTACCGAGAGCTGAATAAAGTAACAATTAAGAACAAATACCCGCTACCTCGGATTGATGATTTGTTTGATCAACTCCGAGGCGCGACTGTATTTTCTAAGATCGATCTACGGTCCGGGTATCATCAGCTCAAGGTAAAGGGAGAAGATATCCCCAAGACAGCCTTTAGGACTCGTTATGGACATTACGAGTTCTTGGTTATGTCTTTTGGTCTTACTAACGCGCCAGCCGCGTTTATGGACTTAATGAATAGGGTCTTCAAGGACTACTTGGATAAATTCGTCGTTGTGTTCATCGACGACATTTTAATTTACTCCAAGGATGAAGTGGAGCACGAGGAACACTTGAGGATAATTTTGACGCGATTGAAGGAGCACCAACTCTACGCGAAGTTCAAGAAATGCGAGTTTTGGCTCTCACAAGTGGCGTTCCTCGGGCACATCATATCGAAAGACGGAGTTGCAGTAGATCCATCGAAGGTAGAGGCCGTGAAAGATTGGCCTAGACCAAAGAACGCGTCGGAAGTAAGAAGCTTCTTAGGGCTAGCAGGTTACTATAGAAAGTTTGTAGAGGGCTTTTCTAAAATAGCCACTCCACTCACCAACCTGACCCGGAAGCAACAAAAGTTTAACTGGAATGATAAGTATGAGGAAAGCTTCCAGTTGCTTAAGGATAAGCTTTGCTCAACACCAGTACTTAGTGTCCCAACACCCAACGACAAGTTCGTTGTCTACTGTGATGCATCAAAGTTAGGATTGGGATGCGTACTGATGCAAAATGACAAGGTAATAGCCTACGCGTCACGTCAGTTAAAGGAGTATGAACAACGCTATCCAACTCACGATATGGAGTTGGCAGCGGTGGTCTTTGCGTTAAAAATCTGGCGCCATTATCTTTACGGAGAACGGTGCGAGATTTATACGGACCACAAAAGTTTAAAATACTTCTTTACTCAGAAGGAGCTTAACATGAGGCAGCGCCGGTGGTTGGAATTAGTAAAGGATTACGACTGCGAAATCCTATACCACCCGGGGAAGGCAAACGTAGTTGCCGATGCACTTAGCCGAAAAAGTTATGGGAACTTAGCAGCCTTATCCGGAATAGAAAAGCCACTACAGCAGGAGCTTATCAGTGCCGGAATAGAAGTGGTTGTAGGCAAGTTGGCTAACTTGTCTATCCAATCGAATATGCTAGAAGACATACGGAATGGTCAGAGACATGATGATTCACTAGCAACGCACATGGATGCAGTCAGAGAAGGCAAGACTACAGATTTCTCAATATCCAGTCAAGGTTTATTGAGATATAAGGATCGGGTATGCGTGCCAGACGATCAAAGTATTAAGAAGACGATCCTAGAAGAAGCGCACAACACCCCATACTCGGTTCATCCAGGGTCTACCAAGATGACTCATGACATCAAGGCAGTCTATTGGTGGCCAGGGATGAAGAAGGACATAGCGGAATATGTATCTAAGTGTCTGGTATGCCAGCAAGTGAAGGCGGAGCATCAGCGGCCTGCAGGATTATTGCAACCGCTTAGCATACCGGAGTGGAAGTGGGACGATATAGCCATGGACTTCGTGACGGGTCTGCCAAAGACAAATAAGCAGCATGATTCTGCTTGGATAGTCATAGATAGACTAACCAAGTCGGCTCATTTTCTGCCTGTTAAGACTTCTTATACGGCAGACCAATATGCAGACATCTACATCCAAGAGATTGTACGATTGCATGGAATCCCCAAGACGATAGTATCAGATAGAGGATCAGTGTTTACGTCAAGATTTTGGAGAAGCTTACAGCAAGCCATGGGTACTAAGTTAAGTCTTAGTACAGCTTTCCATCCTCAGACAGATGGGCAGTCAGAGCGTACGATTCAGATTTTAGAGGATATGCTACGCGCATGTGTACTTGACTTCGGAGGATCGTGGAACAAGTACTTACCGCTGATCGAGTTCTCGTACAACAATAGCTACCAGTCGACGATCGAGATGGCACCTTATGAGTTGCTATATGGAAGAAGGTGCCGATCACCGTTGCACTGGGACGAGGTAGGAGAAAGGCAGCTTCTAGGGCCCGAAGCTGTTAGGCAAGCTCAAGAAGCAGTAACGCTTATTAGACAGCGTATGCTTGCTGCTCAAAGCCGACAGAAAAGCTATGCAGATACCAAGAGACGCGATGTGGAGTTCCAAGTTGGAGATCAAGTCTTCCTGAAGATATCTCCTATGAAGGGTGTCAAGCGGTTCGGGAAGAAAGGCAAGCTCAGTCCCCGATTCTTAGGTCCTTTTGAGATATTGGACAAAGTGGGACCAGTTGCGTATAGACTAGCCCTACCGCTAGCACTAGCCGATAGTCACAACGTCTTCCACATCTCGATGTTACGCAAGTATGTGTCAGACCCATCTCACGTCCTCAAGTACGATACCATAGCACTCCAGAAAGACTTAAGTTACGAGGAACGACCGGTTAGCATCCTAGATAGGGGGATGAAGCAGTTACGGTCCAAGAGCTTTCCTATAGTTAAAGTCCTATGGAGCAATAGTTCTGAACGCGAGGCAACGTGGGAGTTGGAAGAGGACATGCAGAGCCGGTATCCGGAATTATTTGGTAAGTAAATTTCGAGGACGAAATTCTTTTTAGTAGGGAAGAATTGTAGAGTCCAAGAACTTTACTTAGCTAATTGTTTAGTAGTATTATAGTATGTTTAGTGTTATCATTGTTACTTTGGATTTTTGGTTCAGACCGGGAGTTATTTGGACACTCATAGTAGTAATTATAGATTTTCTAAGCTTAACCTATAGTTTAAGAATATTAAGTATAACCTAAGGTTTGATTAATGTGTCTGATATTAAGGATTATATTATTATATTATAAGGTTTAGACATCAACCAATAGGATTTTAAGCACATGTTTTGAATGGTAATTAAGGATTAAGTATTTTTGAGGATTAAATTAAATAAGGGTAAAAGTTTGAATGTATAGGGTCAGTCAGCAGCTTTGAGCACGTTGAGGGCTTAGTCAAGGCTGTTTACTCCATTCAAACTCAGCTAAAAATGTGTAAATTCGTGTTTAAATATTCAGCGTATGCCGATATATCGCAGCTATAGGGGGCGATATGTCGCAGCACGTAGATACGGAAAACACGAATCGATGCACGGTCGCCTCGGGAACAAAGGTCCAGGCGATATATCGCCTATAGGGGGCGATATATCGCCTCCACCAGCATGAATTCAAATACATTTGAATTCTTTTCCCTTCAGCCATTCAAACTCCTTCAACAGTCCAGCATCTTCTGAACGAGTCTTCAGCCTCTGCTGAACGATTATTCAAATGATTCTCACCTAAAAAGCCATTATTTTTATTCAAGTAAAATCAAGATATTTTCATTCCCAAACTCTATAAATAGGACCTAGTACCCAGCCATTATTCACCATTTGCTCTAAGTTCAGAGGCTGCTAGTGTTAAGTGAGTGTGAGAGTGTAAACACTTGGTTTGGGGAAAAACTATAAGCTTTAACATCATAAGCTTATCAAACACTTTGGGAAGTGAGTGCTATAGTATTTCGGTGGATGTTAGATTGGTCTTGCAATCTTTGAGGTAAACCCAAGACTCTAGTTCTTTTCTGTATTTTTATGTTATTTCCTTTCTCAAAACCTTCTACTCAGTCCCCTAACCTTATTCTTATTTTGGTTAGGGAATCCAAGCTTTTAAGCATATAAGTCGGTAAGTATGTTTCTATGGTTTAGTCTTTCCATCTCTTTCATTTCATCTCCTTTCTTTAGACTTACTCTTTCTTATGGTTTTAGGAGTGTTCCAAAAGTCCTAACTCAGTCCATTTTATCCCGGTAACTTTGGTAAGGAAAATAGGCTAGAATTAATATGTTATGTGCTTATGTTATCTATATGTTTATGTTATTAAAAGTGTTATGATATGTATATGTGTATGTAGGCTTGGGCATATGACCCATATGACTAACAAGACCCCAAATGGGTTATGGGCATATGACCTACTTAGCTAGTAGGACCCCATTAACCCCATGGGCATATGCTTGTTTAGTCTATGGGACCCCAAGTAATAATGGCCATTATAATAAGTGTATGTTATATGTATTATGTTAAGTCTTTATGTTTTCTTATGAAATTGTGTATATGACTATGTGTTAGGTTTTTCCTTGCTGGGCATTAGGCTCACTCCTTTCTGTTTATGTGCAGGAAAATAAGCTTAGAGGCGGTAAGATTCGTGATGCTTGGGAGGATGTGTATCGATGATGAATGGAGTCAAGGGGCCGAGCGTTATCGATTCGAGGATGTAGTCTCCTTTTATGTTTTTTATGGTTTTACATGTATTTTCCGCATTATTATGTAATGTCTTTTATTTTAAATCTTATTTTGTTTTAAAGACAATGGGATCCCAAAATCCTTCTTAGTATTCTGTTTCTTTGTAAATAACTCTTATTTTCAAGTTACTCAATAAATTATGGTATTTTCGTAAAATGTAAGTTGTTATGTATAGTTTCGATAATGGTCCAATTAGTCTAGATAAGTGGGTCATTACACTACTGATTAGCAAAATTGTTGGAGGGCGTGATATGCCCGAATTGTTGGAAATTGTCGGGCATTGGTCTCGAATTACATTGTGATAAATTATATCTGCTTGCTCTGGGGTTTTCAGAGTGCAGGGATTTATCTGTTTATATGAAATAGTTTTCCATTGGTTATCAGGCATAACCACAAGTTTGCCAGGGCGCTTTTGCGTTCTTGAAATTGATTGCGTAGGGTTCGGATGGATCCGGAACCCTCATTTTGTGAGCTATTGTTATTAGTGGACAGTAACTTGGTCAGTGACCACCTGTCTTCTCTGCATGCTTTTGTTTTAAAGTTGAACTTACTAAGAATTTTTGCTTACCTAGTTGTTTCCTGTTGTAGGTAAGAACAATGACAAAGCAGAGCAGTGAGCACTATAGTCTACTTTATGTGGACCGACCTTTTGGGAAGCTATTTTGTTTTTGGAAATGTTATTTTATATTCATAAACTAGGCTCAGTTTACTCTTCATAAACTATGGTTGTATTAAATTTTAAGTATGGCCATACGAATTTAAAAAGTTTTTTTTTTATATACAGGTTTTTGAGACATTTTGTTACATGAAAACGTTTATATTTCTGCATTATCGAGTCTTGAAAATTTGGGACGTTACACCAGCAACTATTTAATTACTCAAAAATCATAACCTTGGATTAAAAACTATATTTTCTTCATAAAATATATAAAAAAAAAACTGTAGGTATTAATTGAGTAAAAATTCCATTTTAAATGTGAAATAAAATACCCTTTTTTTTAGATAAAATCAACACATCATTTGAGACATCACTTATGCATGCAAATCATTGTTTTACAGAAATTACTCACCAAATATACACAAAATCAGCAAGCGTAACTCTTCATAAAATTTATTTTTAATTCATGCTTCTTCAAAACTCAAATATAATCTTCATGTATCACTAATATATCAATTTATAAAGGATTCAAGATAATCCTTTCATTTAACCAATTAACCTAGCATGTTCTTAATATGCATAAGTGACACAAATACAAAAATAACACATCATGCATCATACCTATGGCCAAAACCTCATCATTCACATTTCATGTTTCTTTTTGCATGTTTACAAAATATTGGGGAAATTAAATTAGCATGAAATAGATGAAGACAACACTTAAGCCCTAGCATGCATCTATTAACATCTTTAAAGGAACCCATTTAAAATCTTACAAACCTGTCATGTTTCTACATTGGCATTAAAACATAAGATGACACTAAGCATGTTTGGGCATCACCCTTAGACCGAAACTCCCCTAGCCAAAAACAACCAAATCCCTTCATGCTTTTACATAGAACTTTTTAAACCAAACAAAACATAGCATCAAACTTATCTCATACAAATAAAAACAAAACCCTTTCATAGTTTATTCATAACAAGATTTTCCATGACCAACAATAGAATGATGCCATAAACCAAAACCACATAAAATTATAAAGCCACATGCCTAGGCCAACATCCTTCATGCATCAAATAATACAATCCTTCATCTCAAAATAAAAATAACAATCAATCCATACAACCCAAGAGATCATAATAATTAATTATAGGGCTAAAGATTTCATTAGCTCTCTTGATTGTAGAATCAAGAACACAAAAGTGACCAACACCCAAAATTATAGCCACCACTTGTTCAAGCCTAGGGTTTCAAAACCCACATGAGGAGAAGAAGAGAACCAACAACAGCAACCAATAACACTTATCAAAACACAAAAATCAAAAGAAGATAGTCTAGAAACCACAAGTACAATGAGACATACCCTAGGATTGAACCATTTTTCTCTTCTTCCCCTCCTCCTTCTTCTCTTTCTCTCTCTAACTCACACTCACTCTCTCTCTCATTCTCTCTCTAGGCCAACTGTGACAAGGAGCGAAATGCTCTTATCTTTTCTTTCATTCCTTTTAACCTAACCTAGCAATAACTAGTCCTAATGGGAAATGGGTGAGTTTCCTCTTTTCTCTTTTCTCTATTTAATTTATTTGATTGCTAATATAAATGGAAAACAAATAACTATAATAAAGATGACAACCATCCTCTTTCCCATTTTAGCTAAAATCACCCAAATTAAAAAGGAAATGCAATCCTTCCTTTCCCACTATCTTGCCGCCCACCACTCTTCCTTTCCTCTTCTTTTTATTTTTTTTCTTCTTTTATTTAAATAAAATAAACCAATAAAAGGAAAAATGATGTGTAGAAAATCTATCGCATGCATACCATGCAACCATGTACATGCACACATCCAATTACTAAGGTGCATCTCTACTTACCATGGGCCTTGGTGCATTCAATCAAAACACATTCTATTTACAAATTAAATTAATAAACAAATAAAAAAATTAATAATTAAACACACACAATTTCTAAAAAACAATTGAAACAACAAATAAAAATAATTCGTAACACTTAACAATTAAAAATAAAACAAACCCCAAAAATTAAAAAAAAAAAATTGGTGCGCTACACTATGTTATACTGGTTACCATAAGATGTGACATGGACAACAGAGGTGCCATGATCACAAAGAGTATGTTTATGATGTATAAATGTGCTGTATGACTATGTTTTAATTTGTGATTATGAAATATGGGTATGATGATGTAATGTTTTGCGCTGAATTACGATACATGTTCTTCTTGTGTTTTTCCTTGATATGGTTGTATTGTTGAACTTCATTATTGGGCTTTTAGCTTACTCCTTACTTACCCCCTTCCAGATACAATAAGGTTTCTCCCTGGCACGCGTTGTGATGTGGGGAATTTCGACGTCTTAGTATGTATGGTATGGGGTGTCATATGAATGTACAACAATCGATATGAGGGCTAAGAATAAAAGAACACTATGATATGAATTTTATTTTTAAATACGTCAGTGGGTCCTTGTAATGACCCACTAATCTAGACTCTTGGACTATTATCGAACTATACATACAAATTTCTTACTAAAACATACATTTGCAAAAATACCATTATTTATTATAAACTTGTAGAAACAAAGGTTACTTTCATAAAAATAAGTAGGATATGGGTACCCATTGTCTTTACAACAAAAAAAATAACTTAAAATGAAAAGAGTTACATAGAAAATGCGGAAAATACATGTAAAACCATAAAAAAGTAAAATGAGACTACATCCTCGAATCGAATAACGCTCGGCCCCTTGACTCCATTCATCATCGATACACATCCTCTAAGCGTCACGAATCTTACCGCCTCTAAAGCTATTTTCCTGCACATAAAAAAAAAATGAGCCTAATGCCCAGCAAGGAAAATCTAACACATAGTCATAAACATAAATTTCATAATAAACGTAAAGACATATCATAACACTTAATACATACACTTATTATAATGGCCATTATTACTTGGGGTCCCATAGACTAAACAAGCTTATGCCCATGAGATTAGTGGGGTCCTACTAGCTAAGTAGGCATATGCCCATAATCTTTTTGGGGTCTTGTTAGTCAAATAGGGCATAAGCCCAAGCCTACAAGCATACACATTTATAGCACATTCATAACAAATCATATTTCATAACATATATACATAAGATAACATAAGCAATACACATATAGATTCTATCCTATTTTCCTTACCAAAGTTACCCGGATATGTGGACTGAGTTGGGACTTTTTGGAACACTCCTAATAACCATTAAAAAGAGTGAGTCTAAAGAAGAAAAGAGATGAAATGAAAGGGATGGAAAGACTAAACCATTGAAAGTTACACTTACCAAAACTTATGTGCTCAAGAGCTTAGATTTCCTAACCAAAATAAAATGGGGTTAGGAGACTGAGTAGAAGATTAAGAGAAGGGAAAATAACTTAAAACAAATGAACTAGAGTTTTGGTTACCTCAAAGACTTGTAAGATCAAATTACACCACAACTGAAATACTATAGAACCTCACTTCCCAAAGTGTTTGATAAGCTTATGATGTTTAAGCTTATGATTTTCCCAAACCAGGTGTTTACACTCTCACACTCACTTAACACTAGCAGCTTCTGAACTTAGAGCAAAAGGTGAATAATGGCTGGGTACTAGGTCCTATTTATAGAGTTTGGGAATGAAAGTATCTTGATTTTACTTGAATAAAAATAATGGCTTTTTAGGTGAAAATCATTTGAATAATCGTTCAGCAGAGGCTGAAGACTCGTTCAAAAGATGCTGGACTTTTGAAGAAGTTTGAATGGCTGAAAGGAAAAGAATTCAAAAATGTTTGAATTTATGCTGGAGGAGGCGATATATCGCCCCCTGTAGGCGATATATTGCCTGGGCCAGTATGCCCGAGGCGACCGTGCATCGTCTCGTGTTTTTCGTATCTACGTGCTGCGATATATCGCCCCCTATAGCTGTGATATATCGCCCCCTATAGCTGCGATATATCGGCATACGCTGAATATTTAAACACGAAATTACACATTTTTAGCTAAGTTTGAATGGAGTAAACAGCCTTGACTAAGCCTTCAACGTATTCAAAGCTGCTGACTGATCCTATAACATTCAAACTTTACCCTTATTTAATTTAATCCTCAAAAATACTTAATCCTTAATCACCATTCATAACATGTGCTTAAAATCCTATTGGTTGATATCTAAACCTTATGGTATAATAAATATAATCCTTAATTATCAGTCATATAATCAAACCTTAGGTTATACTTAATATTCTTAAACTATAGGTTAAACTTAGAAAATCTATAAGTACTACTATGAGTGTCCAAATAATTCCTGGTCTGAACCAAAAATCCACAGTTACAAAGATAATATTAAACATACTATAATACTACTAAACAATTAGCTAAGTAAAGTTCTTGGACTCTACAGTCTTAAACTTTTATTTTTTTTATATTGCATAAAGACACATTATTTTTTTTCAACTATTGGGCCCAATATGCATGTTTTACCAGGCCCCACTGAGTGTTTCCTTAAAGTTTCATTTTCTATTAACTATGAGTTGAGCGAAACTTTTATAAAGTAACAGTAGATTAGGGTGCTTCACAAATGGTATCAGAGATGGTCGTCCAGGTTTTCAAGGACCATCCCCATACATGCTAAAGACGAGAAAATATCACATCACAGTGTCGTAAATACTTGCTTTAATTGTTATCTGATTCCCTTGTTTCAAATTTTTCAGTTTTGTAAATTGCAATTTAGAAAGATTCATCCTATCATTAGGACAACTAAGAAACAATTACTCAAAGAAATATGCGATATACCTAAGGTACAACTCGATAAGGATCACGATGATTGGAGGATCACCATACTGAAAATGACAGCAGTGATTCACAAGCATATTCAAGGGTTGATTAACAAGAGAAGAGCATTTCTTTGGTCTATTGAGCAATATTGGATGCTGAGGGAATCATTGTCTATATATCCCGAGGCTCTCCTTCAATTGACCATAGCATGGCACGACGTCGTCCAGGATAATTTGGACTTCGACATGATCGAATACACTATTTACGAACTCGTGAACCTTTACGATTTTAATTGTTTGGAGGCGGTCATGGTTAAGAATGATGACAGAGTGATGGAGTAATGATTCAAGAAGGTAAATGACATGGAAGGAGAGATGGCGCGTGTAGTGCACCAAATTTTTTTTTTAGATTATTTAAAATTTTTGTGCTTTATTTGATTTAAATGTTAAGTGTGATGAATTGTTTTATTTAAGTGTTGTTATTTTATTTAATTGTTTATTTGTTATATTTGATTGTTTGTTATTTTATTTAATTGTTAGAAATGTTTTGGTTAATTAATTTAATAAGTGAATAATTGTGTAACATGTTATTTTACTATTAGTGTTACATTTTATTTAAGTGTGACAAATGAGGTAATTATGTGAGCTATGGTGGAATGCACTAAGGTGCATGATAGATAGTAATGCACCCTAGTGATTTAGTGTGTGCTAGTGCATGGTAGCATGGTGCACATGTGTATATTTTCTACACATTTTATGTTTACTTATTTTAGATTTATTTGGGTATTTTATTTATAAAAAAAAAAGGGGAAAAGAAGAGGGAAATAGGAAGTGGGCGTGTGACCTAGTGGGAAAGGAATACTTTCCTTAAGATGGTAAAAATAAAAAATTGAAGACCATGATCATTTGGGGATAGGCATGATCACATTTTATTCCTTTGTATCTTTTTGAAATAAAGAGAAATTAAGAAAAATAAAAGAGAAATGGAAACTTACCTTATTGTCTTTGGGGAGACTTTATGGGGGGATTTGTGATAAAGGGGCTATGAAAGGAGAGAAGAGCCATTGCTCTTGTGTGTGTGTGTGGCTCCCGTGACCTAGAGAGAGAGAGAGAGAGAGAGAGGAAGAAAGAAAGAAAGGAAGAAGGAAGGAGAAAGTGAAGAGGAACCCCCTAGAGTATGTCTTCTTGTTTTTCTCTTTGCATAATTTTTTTTTGATAATATGATTTTGATTTGTGTTATTTTCTTGTGTGTGTTTGGGTTCTTCCTCCTCCTCATGGTGGCTTTCCCATAAAAACCCTAGGCTTGAACAAGGGTGTGGAGTTTGGGGTATTGATCTTTTGTGTTCTTGATTTTTACAATCAAGAGAGGTAATGGTCTTTTCCTTAGCCTTATATTGTTTTTGGTGGGTTGTATATGAGGTTTGCTAATGGTACTAATGGTGGATTTTGGTAGGATTGATGTATAGGATTTGGATTTTGTGAGAATATGATTTGTGTTTAAGGGTTGTGATGTTGATTTTGCTATGCATAAAAAAAAAATTGTAATAATCTATGAATACTTGTATGGTGATTTCGGCCTAGGTACACCCAAGGGTGTTCTTGATATGTTGTGTGATTTACAATATAATTGATCCATGTTTTAGGACCTATGATATGTGGGTAAGAGAATAAGTGGTAATCTTGATATTTTGATCATGAAATTTTGTTAGATGCATGTTATATTTTGAATGATTAAATTATAAGATGCATGAAATAATGATAGAAACATGTTAGGTTAATATAAGGCATATGTGAATATGGTACTTATAAATTACTATATGTTATTTTATTGATAGTGTTTTGTTAGTTTTCATGGAATTGCAACAAATGGTTTTTTTAAAAGAATTCATGTGAATATGTTAGTGATATTAGAATCATGCATATTATAAGAGTATAATGAGATTTTAAGCATGTATGATTTTATGTAATTTTTGAGACAAAAGTTGAGTTTTATAAAGAAATAAGCTTGCTGTTTTTTTTTTGTTGTAAATAATTGGGTAAAAGTTGATAAAAAGATGAGTTGCATGCATAAATAATGTTCTTGATGAATATGTTAATTTTTATGAAATTAAAAGAGGATTTTAAGTCTCATGTTATGATATTTTACTCAATTAATTTCCTACAGAATTTTTATTGAATTTTGAGAAAATATGGGTTTATAAAATTGAATATGGTGATTTTTAATGATAATAATAGTTGCTGGAATTTTGTAATAAAATATGAAGTAAGTTTCACTAAAAATGAATTTGAGTAATTTTTTGAATAAATTATTTTTCCTAAGTTATGGTAATATTGAAAAATTATATTTTAATGGTATGAATGCATATTTTGATAAATAATTATTTTTCTTTATTTTGATTGAGAAAAATATTTAGACTCTATTTATTTGTGATTTTTGAATAAAATAAATAGTGGCTGAAAGTTTGTTTTAAAAAGATTAACAATTGTTATTAAATTGTCACATATGAGTTTTTACTACTTAAAAACTAAGTCTTAAATAAATTAAATCAAAATGTATTTTTCCACACTTAAAATATATTTTTCACATCATTTTTGTAACACAATAATAAAATATATTTTTCTAAAGAAACATGTTAAAATAGGTATTTTAATTAAATCCAAGCTTGTTGGTTAATTCTTGGTAAATTAATATTTATTTAATGAAAATGTCACATATTTTATTTTGAGCTAAAATAAAATAAATTTTTGAGAAATTTAATCAACTTAGAAATTTTAAAGAAACATAAAGCATGTAATATGGCTATTGATTTTCAAACAATAAAAGCAAGAAATGTAGAATTATCGTTTTTGAAAACGTCGTTATTACGCAACATTCCCACGTATGCATGTTACATGCAAATAAACTTTTACGTCCGGAATCATGATTATTATTCAACTATGTAATTTTTATAAAGCAATCATGTTAGTAAAATGAGTAGAACGGGCATTATTCTTTTGGCGATAATTGCATGTTTTAGTGAAACTGTTATCATGAGTGCATGGCCCATGCACACATGGGTTGTATGGAAGGGCAAAATAGTAATTTTATGAACCTAAGAAACGTTATTTTGATTATGATATAGGCTCGTTGAAAAGATTGTGAAATTCTTAGCTTGGACCTGAGGTAAGGAAGTTAGATAGATTTTATGATTTTATGCTATGAATGGTAAGGCTATTTTATGAATGAACTGTTATGAAATTTTGAATGCCTTAATGTGATGATCTGTTGAATGTGATATGTGTATGGATGTTAGATACATTAAACAGAATGCGATGTTAGATACATCAAACAGATTTCGATGTCAGATACATCGAACGAGTTACTAAGGACATTGAGACGTGACTCCTAGGGCGGACGCACCGAGGTTATTCAAGGACCAGTGATCTCCTGTTTACCTCATAGGGTGACATGGACAACTAGCGTTCCATGCTCATCATGTATGCTGTATGTTTGTGATATGATGATATGTCACATTTATGTTATGATATGATGATATGTCACATTTATGTTATGATATGATGAAACGTTACGTTTATGTTATGATATACCATGATGTGTTAGATGAACGTTAGTGTTTGGTTGTTTGTTGTTTTCTTACTTGCTTATTTGTTTGTACTTCCTTACTGGGCTTTTAGCTCACCCCCCTTACTTTCCTTCCAGGTAGCAAATAGGTTTTCTCTATGGCACGCGTGGTGACGTGAGGAGTTCTTTCATCATGGAGTGTATGGCGTGGGGCAATCCTATGGACGATAAAACGATCAACGTAGAACGCCATTTAAATTATGTTTTGTTTTAAGGGACTTTTTTTTTCCTAAATTATCAGTGGGACTCTGCTATTTAACTTAATTGGTTTTTCTTGAACCTTGCATAAAAACCTATGTTTTATTTTAAAATTATGGCGCCAACT
Source organism: Humulus lupulus (assembly GCF_963169125.1). Classification (NCBI taxonomy): domain Eukaryota; kingdom Viridiplantae; phylum Streptophyta; class Magnoliopsida; order Rosales; family Cannabaceae; genus Humulus; species Humulus lupulus. The sequence goes on from NC_084797.1 coordinate 239,847,036, forward strand.
TGCATGATTTTAAATAAGTCCCCCTGAGACTTTAATAATATATGGTATTCTTTTATAAATTACGTTATGCGAATGTTTTGTAAGTATTGGTCGAGGGCGTTCTTTACATCGTGTCAAGAAGTAATACACGCCATGCCAAAAGTGAGTGTCAAGATGAGGACATTGGCTAGCTCTCCTGCTACTTCCACATTTTGGAAAACGTCTTCGATTACATCTCAGGGACGAATCCACGATCGAGGACTAGAGTCCATCTCAACTTCCTTCAATAAATGTTACTAAATAAAATGGGACTTCTTTTAAAAAACCCTTAAAAACCTATGGATTCTTTTATGGTTTTATTTAGACACTTTGTTGGATGTTTGAATTTATAGGGTAATTTATAGCAAGCTTTGGATATTATGGTTTAATATTTTTCTCTCTTGCAAACTCTAAATGCTGTGGATATAAGAATGTATGACAACTTTCATGATTCACTATGAGTAACTAAACCATTATGCGATTTATCCTCTCTTATGAATTTCTTTTGGTGCCTTATAATTTCATAATGTCAACAAGAGGAAGAGGAGCAAGAGAAGGCAGGGGAAGGGGGAGAGGCCGAGGAAGGTGCCTCTGCAAGTCCCAATGTTGCAAAAATCCTTGACCTGAGAATGCCACCAGCCCAACCAACAGCCCCACCTGCACCGGCTATGAATTTGATTGCAGATATAGCAAGATTGAGGGAAGAGTTGAGGCAAAGGAACGAGGAGTTGGCTCAAGCCAGATAAGTACCCCAAGCACCTCAGGTACCGGTGGCACAGCCTGAGCCTCCAGTGCCACCACCTGCAGCACTGCCTATGGCTTATGGATTCGAGCTAGTCTATGAGCATTTCAAGAAGCAAGCCCCACCTAGTTTTGAAGGGAAAGCTGACCCTATGGTGGCAGAAGATTGGTTAAAGTCAGTAGAAGCTACATTTGACCACATGGAGCTGAACAATCATCAAAGGGTTTTGTGTGCAGCTCAGCTACTCAATTCGGACACAAGAATATGGTGGGGTGTGGTGAAGCAAACTCATGACTTGAACACTATGACCTGGGCAGACTTTATTCAAGAATTTTGCAAGAGGTACTACAGTGGAGCTGTATAGGCAACCAGGGTGGACGAGTTCGTGACTTTGGTTCAAGGGAACTTTTGCGTTACCGATTACGCTCATAAGTTTGATAGGTTGGCTAGGTTTGAACTTGAAATAGTACCAACCAAAGCTATGCGGGTCCAAAGGTTTATGAGGGGACTTAAGCCTATGATTTCCAGAGATGTCAAGATGACCAGTATTGAGATGGTTAGTTATCTTGAGGTTTTGGACAAGGCACTAGAAACGGAGTACTTGGAGGATCGTATATGGAAAGACAGTGTTGCAAGAAGGGAGGCCAACAGAAAAAAGGGCTTCCATGAGGACAGCAAGAGGAAGGCCCATGAAGGACAGAACAGTGGCAATGACAAGAGGCCTAGACCCCCGAACACGAATGGAAATAATCACAATAGTCATAACCACCACAACAATGGTAATAGTCACAACACTAATCATAACCGCTGAAAACAACCAAGACAACAAAGATGAATGTAACGCCCTGGATAGCCAAGAACGCTACACTGTGTGTTTATAAAGGTGCAAGACTTCATAATCAAGTCATTTAGTTAGAAACATGTTACTGAAACTATAATTAAACTAGGGTTAAAAGATTTTGGTCACAAAAATTGCATTTCATATAATTACACATTTTAGTACATGGGATCACAAAATAAATAGCGTCTAAAAGACGGTTTACAAAATTCCAAGTTATAAGTACAACTACTAGCCACTTTAAAGGCAAAATAGACATTTAGGCTTTTCCCGTCCTGTACTACTCTTCGGCCGCGACGACCGATCAGCCGACTATGTACATTCAACCTTAAAGCTCTCCCACTCAGGACTGGTTCACTTTACCCTTGCCTTTACCTGCACCACGTAGCACCCGTGAGCCAAGGCCCAGCAAGAAAACACAATAACAGAGCATAATCATCAATCAAACAATCAGATAATTCATATAGTGTAATCATATACTCAATAGTCCAAACACATCCATATAACTAGACATTCAGCATTCCAAGCTTATCAATTAACATTAACAACCAATTCACATATAATAACCAGGGTCGACGCCCTTAGGTCGCATCCCCTATTTATCCCACTGACTCCGGCCTCCTTAAACCGAGCTCAGTGACTATCAAGCTGTCCTTAGCTACCAGAGGCCGAGCCGCGCCATGTGCGCAAATATTGATTTTGGCACTCTTAGGCCGTCTTACCACATGTCCCATGGCATAATACCATCTATGAAATCATTCAGATATAGGGAGCTCTTAGCCCCAACATAATTACATAACCAAGTGCAGTTTTCTTACCTTCGTTTTTGCTAGCTTTGATCAATGAAACTGACCCTCAAGCACGATCCCTTCCGAGCCCTAGCGTACACCTAGTCATAGCCATAGATCAGAATCATCACCAAAATTCAATTCCAAAACCTAGCGTTGGGACCAATCCCGAGCCCTTGGGAAGCCCTAATTCCACCAAACGGGGTAGTGGAATCAAACCCCGAGCCCCCAGGCAAAAACCCTAAATATCCCCAAAACCCTATTCTGGAAACAGGGTAACGCTACAACGCCATAAAGAGGGCGCTATAGCGCTACAAACAGTGCCAAAAAGCTCTCAGACCACAAGGCCTAGCGCTGTAGCACCCAAAGGCTAGCGCTACAATGCTAGTCACAGCACAGCTAAACCCCAAAATTCTTCCTTCGATTTTCCTCGAACCAAACCTCTCCAAAACTCATCCAAACCTCAACCATACCCCAAAGCAAGCCTACCAACATCTATAACTCACGCCATATGACCCAACCATACATAACTCAACCACATGCACCGCAAAATAGAGAAACCACCATGATTGATCTTGAAACTCAAAAACTCAACAAAACACTAAAAACTTCAGAATTCAAGTGACCAAGTCCAGAGTTTCTTACCTTCAATGGAGAAATTAGACCTTAGGCTATCCTCCACACTTCGTTAACTTTCCCTCCTCAAAGTCTCAACCTTAATTCCCTAGAATTCCCATCCAAAACTAAATTCAGAAATCTATTTCAACAAAGAACCTGAAACTCAATAAAAACAAGAAGCCTCGAGGCTTACCTCAATTAGGCTTACTTCATGTAGTACCTCCTAGCTTTACCAAGGATCCAGGTGCTAAGCTTTGGCCTAACCCTCCTCTGAACCACAGCTCCAAAACCCCCTCAAGAAAAGGGACAAAAAGACAGAACCCAATGAGAGAGAAAGGGTTAACGTAGGTGTTCTGTTTTTCCTTCCTTCTTTTCTTTTGTCTCTTTTGTTTTCCTTTAGGATTCTCAAATAATCTACACATTCCACTAAGCCAATAAAGCCGAGTAATACTTATCCCTGATTTTAAACGCAATGACCAATTTTCCCTCCCATAAATCCTAAGCCTTTAAATCATTCTAAGGGCATTTTGGTCATTACTCCCAATTCCCGCTAATTCTTCGAATGTCTCTAATATTTACTGCTTGCATCCCGACACCTAACTAATCACAAATTATATTCCTTAATATCAAATAATCTCCAATATACTTCTCAAATTCCCAGAAATACCCCTGGACTCCCACGAGCCGTTTATAAATCCTCGCCGTGACTTTTCCGCTAAACCGCTCACTAGGATCACCTCGAGTCACAAGCTACAAATATATTCCCGAATTATCCTCTATATTCCCGAAAATACCCCCAGGCTCCACCAAACTGGGTATTAATCCCCGCTGTGACTATTTCGCCAATTCGCTCCCTAGGACTGTCTCGAGCTATATACTACAAAAATATCCACATAATAATGTGGTCTCAACAATTTATCACAAATATTTACATTTCCGCCCTCAACGGCCAAAATTACGCATATACCCTTATAACCTAATCAGGGCCTACATGCATACTAATACACATAGTCATGCATCACATATATCCAAATAATCATATAAACATGCATTTAATCATTTAAATCACATATAATCAAGTTATGCCCTCCCAACACACTATTCAAGGCCCTTAAGTCTTATTAGTAAATTTGGGTTGTTATAACTATCCCCTCCTAATGAGAATTTCGTCCTCGAAATTTACTTGAATAACTTGGGATACTGATCCTGCATCGCTGACTCAAGCTCTCAGGTCGCCTCCTCGACCCTACTATTCCTCCACAACACTTTAACTAAAGGAATCGTTTTATTCCGTAGTACTTTATCCTTCTGATCCAAAATCTGAACCGGTCGCTCCTCATAAGCTAAATCTATCTGCAATTCCAAGTATTCATACCTTAGCACATGTGTTATATCTGAGACGTACTTCTAGAGCATGGAAACATGGAATATGTCATGAACTCTCGATAACGAAGGTGGCAAAGCTAACCTGTAAGCCACCTGATCGATCTTTTCCAGGATCTCAAAAGGTCCGATGAACCTGAGGCTTAGCTTGCCCTTCTTTCCAAACCTCCACACCCCTGGCAGTGGTTAAACTCGGAGAAACACGTGGTCCCCAACTTGGAACTCCACGTCCCTACGCTTGGGATTAGTGTAGCTCTTTTGTCTGCTCTGTGAGGTGAGCATCCTAGCTCGGATCTTCTCAATAGCTTCATTTGTCTTCTGAACCATATCCGGCCCAAAATACTTCCTCTCACCCAACTCATCCCAATGAATGGGTGATCTACATCTCTTCCCATAAAACATTTCATAGGGAGCTACACCAATCGTCGATTGGTAACTATTGTTAAATGAAAACTCAATCAACAGAAGATACTTACTCTACGACCCTTCAAAATCGATCACACACGCTCGAAGCATATCCTCCAATACCTGAATCGTCCTCTCAGACTGTTCATCAGTCTGAGGATGAAAGGCTGTTCTGAACTTCAGCTGAGTCCCCATAGCTTTCTGCAAACTACCGCAAAACTTGGAGGTAAAGATAGGATCCCGGTCCAATACTATAGACATAGAAACCTCATGGAGACGTACGATCTCCCTCACATACAACTCTGCATACTGATCCACAGTATATGTCGTCTTCATGAGAAGAAAATAAGTTGACTTGGTGTATCTGTCCACTATCACCCACACCGAGTCATGAAGCCCTACTTGTAGAGTCCAAGAACTTTACTTAGCTAATTATTTAGTAGTATTATAGTATGTATAGTATTATCTTTGTTACTGTGGATTTTTGGTTCAGACCGGGAATTATTTGGACACTCATAGCAGTACTTATAGATTTTCTAAGTTTAACATATAGTTTAAGAATATTAAGTATAACCTAAGGTTTGATTATATGACTGATATTAAGGATAATATTTGTAATATTATAAGGTTTAGATATCAACCAATAGGATTTTAAGCACATGTTATGAATGGGTGATTAAGGATTAAGTATTTTTGAGGATTAAATTAAATAAGGGTAAAGTTTGAATGTTATAGGGTCAGTCAGCAGCTTTGAATACGTTGAGAGCTTAGTCAAGGCTGTTTACCCCATTCAAACTTAGCTAAAAACGTGTAATTTCGTGTTTAATTAATCAGCGTGTGCCGATATATCGCAGCACGTAGATACGGAAAACACGAGAAGAAGCACGGTCGCCTCGGGCATACTGGCCCAGGCGATATATCGCCTACAGGTGGCGATATATCGCCTCCTCCAGCATGTTTTCAAACATTTTTGAATTCTTTTCCTTTCAGCCATTCAAACTCCTTCATAAGTCCAGCATCTTTTGAACGAGTCTTCAGCCTCTGCTGAACGATTATTCAAATTATTTTCACCTAAAAAGCCATTATTTTTATTCACGTAAAATCAAGATACTTTCATTCCCAAACTCTATAAATAGGACCTAGTACCCAGCCATTATTCACCTTTTGCTCTAAGTTCAGAAGCTGCTAGTATTAAGTGAGTGTGAAAGTGTAAATACCTGGTTTGGGAAAATCATAAGCTTAAACATCATAAGCTTATCAAACACTTTGGGAAGTGAGGTTCTATAGTATTTCGGTTGTGGTGTTGATTGGTCTTGCAAGTCTTTGAGGTAAACCAAAACTCTAGTTCATTTATGTATTATGTTATTTTCTTCCTCTTAGTCTTCTACTCAGTCTCCTAACCTCATTCTTATTTTGGTTAGGAAATCTAAATTCTTGAGCACATAAGTTTTGGTAAGTATGACTTTCAATGGTTTAGTCTTTCCATCCCTTTCATTTCATCTCTTTTCTTCAAATCTACTCACCCTTTATATATGGTTTTAGGAGTGTTCCAAAAGTCCCAACTCAGTCCACATATCCCGGTAACTTTGGTAAAGAAAATAGGATAGAATCTATATATTTTATGCTTATGTTATCTTATGTGTTATGTTATGAAATATGTTATAAATATGTTATGGATATGTATGTATATATGTTTGTAGGCTTGGGCATATGACCCATATGACTAACAAGACCCCAAATGGGTTATGGGCATATGACCTACTTAGCTAGTAGGACCCCACTAACCCCATGGGCATATGACTTGTTTAGTCTATGGGACCCCAAGTAATAATGGCCATTATAATAAGTGTATGTTATATGTATTATGTTAAGTCTTTATGTTTCTTATGAAATTATGTTTATGACTATGTGTTAGATTTTCCTTGCTGGGCATTAGGCTCATTCCTTTTTGTTTTATGTGCAGGAAAATAGCTTTAAGAGGCGGTAAGATTCGTGGACGCTTAGAGGATGTGTAACGATGGTGAATGGAGTCAAGGAACCGAGCGTTATTCGATTCGAGGATGTAGTTTCTGTTTTATGTATTTTACATGTATTTTCCGCACTATTTATGTAATGTTTTTTTTTTAATCTTAAATCATGTTTTGTTTTTAAAGAAAATGGGATCCCATATCCTTTTTGGTATTTATGTAAGTAACTTTTATTTCTTCAAGTTACCTAATAAAATTATGGTATTTTCGCAAATGTAAGTTTTAGTAAGAATTTGTATGTATAGTTTCGTTAATGGTCCAAAAGTCTAGATTATTGGGTCATTACAGTTGGTATCAGAGCAGCGGTTCCTTCGCATGAAATTCTCCTCGATACACACGCTCAAAGCTCCGAATCTGACCGCCAAGTAAGTGTTTAAGTTACTAGTTATGTTGCTTATGTGTATAGCTAACAACCTTTAGTGTTTATGTTTTCAGTTAAGAATGAACGGAGCTTTAACCTACCAAGATATCCGAGCCATTAAGGCTTTAAAAAGAATAAGGGAGCCAAGAAACACCGTAGGAGCACTAGAAAGGATCACCCGAAGATTTCTCTTGTTCCATCAAGAGATAGGTGGCCTTCAAGAGGCTAAGCAAATAATGTTAAGATCAACAGAACAATATGTACTAGTGATTAGGCTATTTAAAGATTTCCATCCTGTAATAACAGCCTTAGAAGAAATATGGGAAGAAATGAATGATGAGGATGAATTACCATTAGCGATGAGATATTATTTCCTCTTAGTTAGATTCACCGCAAAATTTGAGTTTTAGTTCACAAATGAGCAAAAACATAGGATTCTTACCAACCTTCCTAGAGGACGTTTCGATGCACATGACAATGATGACTATGAGGCGATAAATGACGATATGTTAGATGATGGATCGGATGTAGAAGATCCCGATTTTTAGATTAGTAGTTTTATTATTTGTTTTATTTACTTTTTATGTTATGATTGTAAATAAGTGAAAATCTTTTTCCAAATGAATAACATGCTATTTTATTTTCATGTATGAGTTTGATTTTATTTTCGCAATCATAATAAATACTAAATAAAATGAATAATGACTAAGTTCGGTGAGGGTGGATACAAATCAATGAACCAAGTTTCCTTATTGAGAGTTAGGGGGCCTTAGTAGTGGGAACGATTTTACTGATCCCAGCCCTCCCTCAATATGGTTAACTTTGGAACAAAGATAAGTTTCGAGCCTGAGAATCAAGTCATATAGGATGATTAGAAACACACTTAGAAAATAAAGATGACTTGTTTTTCTAAGTATAGAAACCCACTCTAATAATAAATAAAGACTTATATAACTTTTCATAAAAAGTCATAATAAATAGGTCCGAGATATGTTTGTTTTAGAATAAGTTTTTTTCCTTAGAGCCTATTAGGTAAAGTTCTAACATGTTTCTTTTAACTGTTAGAACTCTGCTATGATGTCGCTCTGAAGATCTGCACGCACCAACGGAAACGCCTCCAACGATGTTCCAGCGACCAATGCGGTCCCTACAGTTCGCCGAAGGGGAGTGCGTGCTACTGCTCGCCGCAACGCGCTGGCACAACCAGCTGACAACACTGCGGAGATTGCCAGACTGCGACAGCAAGTCGAGGAACTTCTGCAGCAACAACGCCAACAGGCTCAATCTCATCCTCAGCCTCCACCGCAGCCACAGCCAATGGCCCCAGCACCCCAACAAGTTGGTCCATATGGGGGATGGCCTATGACGAACTATGCTCCATATCCAATACAGCACGTGGAACCAGTGTATGAAAGGTTCCGCAAGCATCACGCTCCAAACTTCGAAGGGACTACAGACCCCTTTGAGGCAGAAGAGTGGTTAAGGAATGTGGAGCCGATTTTGGCCCACATGAACCTCAGTAATGCGAACCGTATATCCTGCATCTCATCTTTACTCAAGAAAGATGCCAGGATATGGTGGGACTTGGTCCAGCAATCCCATGATGCTGCCACCATGACGTGGACCCGATTTGTGGAGCTGTTCCACAAAAAGTACTACAATTCGGTTGTACTTGCTACGAGGGTTGAGGAGTTCACCAATCTGAAGTAGGGTACTTTAACAGTGGCGAAATATGCTCGTCAGTTCGACCGTTTAGTAAATTTCGCGGCAGAGATGGTTCCAACCGATTATCTGAGGGTGAACAAGTTTGTCAGAGGACTTCGCACGAAGATCGAGATGGGGGTTAAACTAGAAAACCCGGGAAACACCACATATGCAGACGTACTTGAGACAGAAATCGAAGTAGAAAGGTTGTAGGCCAACGTAAGCAAAGAAGAAGCCAGCAAGCCGGAACCTAGACAGCAAAGCCAACCTCAGGCCAGTCGGAACAACAATCAGTCTAGCAATAGCGGCAACCATCAGTCCAGCAACAACAGTAACGGTCAGAAGAGAAGGCATCCTGACAACAAGCAATCCGACAACAATAAGAGGGCACGTACGAATAATGGAGGAAATAGGACGGGCTACGTGGAGTACCCGCCATGTGCCAAATGTCAGAAGAAGCATCCTGGAGAATGTCGCGCCAACACCAAGGAGTGTTTCAACTATGGTCAAGAAGGGCATCGTAAGAGAGACTGTCCTCAGCAAAAGCCAGAAGGGAAGAAGGATGAAAAGATGGTTCCTGCTAGGGTTTTTGCTTTAACCCAAGGGGAGGCCGATGCTAGCAACAAGGTGGTCACAGGTCAGGTTTTTATCCTCAATAATTTATGTCATGTATTATTTGATTCGGGAGCCACTCACTCGTATATCTCGTTAGGAATGATAGAAAAACTAGACAAACCTAGTGAAAGATTTAGAACTAGGTTTGTAACCAAGTTGCCTTCGGGCAAAGTAGTTCTATCATCATGAATAGTACGAGGCGTACCGATCAAGATTGAGGATATAGAACTAGAAGGAGACCTGATAGAGCTAGTGATCAAGGACTTTGACGTAATATTAGGCATGGATTGGCTAGCACGGCATGGCGCAACGATCGACTGCAGACGCAAGAAGGTGATATTCGAGACTCCTGACGGCCAAAGACGATGCTTCATGGGACAAGCTTCAGGACTACGCACCCCAATAGTATCATCTCTCAAAGCTCAGAGGATGATGGAGAAAGGATGCAAAGCATTCTTAGCCAGCATCACGAATGTGGAGAAGGAGACATCACTTAAAGTTGGAGATGTTCGGATTATACAAGAATTTCCAGAAGTTTTCCCCGATGACTTGCCAGGATTGCCGCCAAATCGAGAAATAGACTTCACGATAGAATTAGTACTGGGCACCGAGCCTATCTCTAAGGCACCATACCGGATGGCACCTACGAAACTCAAGGGGTTAAAGACGCAGCTACAAGAACTCCTAGACTTGGGTTTTATTAGGCCAAGCCATTCACCATGGGGAGCTCCGGTACTATTCGTGAAGAAGAAGGACGGGAGTATGCGGATGTGCATAGACTATCGTGAGCTGAATAAAGTAATAATTAAGAACAAATACCCACTACCTCGGATTGATGATTTGTTTGATCAACTCCGAGGCGCGACTGTATTTTCTAAAATCGATTTACGGTCTGGGTATCATCAGCTCAAGGTAAAAGGAGAAGATATCCCTAAGACAGCCTTTAGGACTCGTTATGGACATTACGAGTTCTTGGTTATGTCTTTTGGTCTTACTAACGCACCAGCCGCGTTTATGGACTTAATGAATAGGGTCTTTAAAGACTACTTGGATAAATTTGTCGTTGTGTTCATTGACGACATTTTAATTTACTCCAAGGATGAAGTAGAGCACGAGGAACACTTAAGGTTGATTTTGACGCGATTGAAGGAGCATCAACTCTACGCCAAGTTCAAGAAATGCGAATTTTGGCTTTCGCAAGTGGCGTTCCTCGGACACATCATATCGAAAGACGGAGTTGCAGTAGATCCATCAAAGGTAGAGGCCGTGAAGGATTGGCCTAGACCAAAGAATGCGTCAGAAGTAAGAAGCTTCTTAGGGCTAGCAGGTTATTATAGGAAGTTTGTAGAGGGATTTTCTAAGATAGCCACTCCGCTCACCAACCTGACCCGGAAGTAACAAAAGTTTAACTGGAATGATAAGTGTGAGGAAAGCTTCTAGATACTTAAGGATAAGCTTTGCTCAACACCAGTACTCCGTGTACCAACACCTAATGATAAATTCGTTGTCTACTGCGATGCATCAAAGCTAGGATTAGGATGTGTGCTGATGCAAAACGACAAGGTGATAGCCTACGCCTCACGACAGCTAAAGGAGTACGAGCAGCGCTATCCAACTCACGATATGGAGTTGACAGCGGTGTTCTTTGCGTTAAAAATCTGGCGCCACTATCTTTACGGAGAACGGTGCGGGATTTATACAGACCACAAAATTTTAAAGTACTTCTTTACTCAGAAGGAGCTTATCATGAGGCAGCGCCAGTGGTTGGAGTTAGTAAAGGATTATGACTGCGAAATCCTACACCACCCAGGAAAGGCGAACGTAGTTGCCAATGCGCTTAGTAGAAAAATCTATGGGAATTTAGCAGCCTTATCCGGAATAGAAAAGCTGCTACAGCATGAGCTTATCAGTGCCGGAATAGAAGTGGTTGTAGGCAAGCTGTCCAATTTGTCTATCCAATCGAATTTGTTAGAGGATATACGAATTGGTCAGGGACATGACGACACACTAGCATCACACATGGAAGCAGTCAGAGAAGGCAAAACTACAGATTTCTCAATATCTTGCCAAGGCTTATTGAGATACGAGGATCGGGTATGCGTGCCGAATGATCGAGATATTAAGAAGACGATTCTAGAAGAAGCGCACAACACCCCGTACTCAGTTCATCCAGGGTCTACCAAGATGACTCATGACATCAAGGCAATCTATTGGTGGCCAGGGATGAAGAAGGACATAGCGGAGTTTGTATCTAAGTGTCTGGTATGCCAGCAAGTAAAAGCGGAGCATCAGCGCCCTGCAGGCTTATTACAACCTCTTAGCGTGCCAGAATGGAAGTGGGACAATATAGCCATGGACTTCGTGACGGGTCTGCCAAAGACAAATAAGCAGCATGATTCCGCTTGGATAGTAATAGATAGACTAACCAAGTCGGCTCATTTCCTGCCTGTTAAGACTTCTTACACGGCAGACCAATATGCAGACATTTACATCCAAGAGATAGTACGGTTGCATGGAATCCCCAAGACGATAGTATCAGATAGAGGATCGATTTTTACGTCCAGATTTTGGAGAAGCTTACAGTAAGCCTTGGGTACTAAGTTAAGTCTTAGTACAGCTTTCCATCCTCAGACAGATGGGCAATCCGAGCGTACGATTCAGATCTTAGAGGATATGCTACGCGCGTGTATACTTGATTTCGGAGGATTGTGGAACAAGTACTTACCGCTGATCGAATTCTCATACAACAACAGCTACCAGTCGACAATCGGTATGGCACCTTCTGAGTTGCTGTATGGGAGAAGGTAGCGATCACCGTTGCACTGGGACGAGGTAGGAGAAAGGCAGCTTCTAGGGCTCGAAGCTGTTAGACAAGCTCAAGAAGCAGTTGCACTTATTAGACAGCGTATGCTTGCTGCTCAAAGCCGACAGAAAAGCTATACAGATACCAAGCGACGCGATGTGGAGTTCCAAGTTGGAGATCAAGTCTTCCTGAAGATATCTCCTATGAAAGGTGTCAAGCGGTTCGGGAAGAAAGGCAAGCTTAGTCCCCGATTCATAGGTCCTTTTGAGATATTGGACAAAGTGGGACCAGTTGCATATAGACTAGCCCTACCACCAGCACTAGCCGATAGTCACAACGTCTTCCACATTTCGATGTTACGCAAATATGTGTCAGACCCATCTCACGTCCTCAAGTACGATACGATAACACTCCAGAAGGACTTGAGTTACGAGGAACGACCGATTAGCATCCTTGATAGAGGGATGAAGCAGTTACGGTCCAAGAGCTTTCCTATAGTCAAAGTCCTATGGAGCAATAGTTCTGAACGCGAGGCAACGTGGGAGTTGGAGGAGGACATGCAAGGCCGGTATCCGGAGTTATTTGGTAAGTAAATTTCGAGGACGAAATTCTTTGTAGTAGGGGAGAATTGTAGAGTCCAAGAACTTTCTTAGCTAATTATTTAGTAGTATTATAGTATGTATAGTATTATCTTTGTTACTATGGAGTTTTGGTTCAGACCGGGAATTATTTGGACACTCATAGTAGTACTTATAGATTTTCTAAGTTTAACATATAGTTTAAGAATATTAAGTATAACCTAAGGTTTGATTATATGATTGATATTAAGGATAATATTTGTTATATTATAAGGTTTAGATATCAACCAATAGGATTTTAAGCACATGTTATGAATGGGTGATTAAGGATTAAGTATTTTTGAGGATTAAATTAAATAAGGGTAAAGTTTGAATGTTATAGGGTCAGTCAGCAGCTTTGAATACGTTGAGAGCTTAGTCAAGGCTGTTTACCCCATTCAAACTTAGCTAAAAACGTGTAATTTCGTGTTTAATTAATCAGCGTGTGCCGATATATCGCAGCTATAGGGGGCGATATATCGCAGCACGTAGATACGGAAAACACGAGACGATGCACGGTCGCCTCAGGCATACTGGCCCAGGCGATATATCGCCTCCTCCAGGATGTTTTCAAACATTTTTGAATTCTTTTCCTTTCAGCCATTCAAACTCCTTCATAAGTCCAGCATCTTTTGAATGAGTCTTCAGCCTCTGCTGAACGATTATTCAAATTATTTTCACCTAAAAAGCCATTATTTTTATTCAAGTAAAATCAAGATACTTTCATTCCCAAACTCTATAAATAGGACCTAGTACCCAGCCATTATTCACCTTTTGCTCTAAGTTCAGAAGCTGCTAGTATTAAGTGAGTGTGAGAGTGTAAACACCTGGTTTGGGAAAATCATAAGCTTAAACATCATAAGCTTATCAAACACTTTGGGAAGTGAGGTTCTATAGTATTTCGGTTGTGGTGTAGATTGGTCTTGCAAGTCTTTGAGGTAAACCAACACTCTAGTTCATTTCTGTATTATGTTATTTTCTTCCTCTTAGTCTTCTACTCAGTCTCCTAACCTCATTCTTATTTTGGTTAGGAAATCTAAATTCTTGAGCACATAAGTTTTGGTAAGTGTAACCCCCCAAACTCCAGGGACCATTATGGTGTGCCTTGTAAACAGTGCTAAACTCGCTAATCGAGTCATTTGGCCAAAATGTGTAACTAAGTATGATTAGCAGTTTAGGGTTTAAGCATTTTGGTTATGATGTAACGTTTCACTAGAACGTTTAATATATACACTGGGATCTCGAAAATAAAGTTTCAGAGTTTATTACAGAAAATATTTACAACAAGCCGTTCTAAGCGGCAAAATAGGGTTCAACCCTAGTTCCACTTTAAACCTCGGCTGTTACGGACGAGCAGCTGCATATGTACACATCATCACCTAAGCTCTTCAACTCAAGGATGATCCAGCTTCCTCTTGCCTTTACCTGCACCACGTAGCACCCGTGAGCCAAAGCCCAGCAAGAAAACCAATAAAGTGTGACATAGTCTCAACAACGATAATAATAACCATTCAGGACTATCAGTCCAAGCGAATAGGTGACAATAGCCAAAAGTCACAATAATGAGCATCGCTCCTTCTAGCCATGTGACGATAGGGTCACCAGGGCTTAACTGACAAGTGATCCTTTTATATGTTTGATTAGGACAGGTGCATGGTGAATGGTCACCAACATAACCTTCCTCCCGACCCTAGAGTTGTGCAATGGACAGCGTCCCCTGACCATGTGACAAACAATCACCGGGGACATGTACCTTGGCCATAAACATCTGGTCATAGACCAGGCAAGCGCTTATAGTTCTCATTGACCTTCCGGTCGGTCCAGCATTAATACCCCATATGAGTCATTCAATGTTGACCTCGATTAGATCTAATCTTTATTTGGCCCGGCGTTCACAACGCACTGCCACCTCTGACCCTTGGGTCGGTAAAACACGACCAGTGCTCAACCCGTGGTGAACTTAACTAATAAGTCACAGCTTCACAGACGGATCTGACACCATTGTCGATTCTAACTAATAAGTCAGCGCCATACACAGGTAAGCCATGCCACCAAACATATATCACATGTCCAATATCCATAAACAAGGCATTCATCATGCTTACTTAACAGGTACTAGTACAATTAGGACCATGCACAACACAGAGGCTCAAGCTCTGAACGAAAACATACTCAGTATACAAAGCATGTCCTAATCACATGTTTCTCATGCATCATATGCATAACAATCAACAATCTAACATGCACCAATAATAGCCATGCATGTCACGTTTAATAATCAACCAACATGCATCAAGAATAGCCATGCATGTCATACTTAACAATTAACCAACATGCATCAAGAATAGCCATGCATGTCACACTTAATAATTAACCAACATGCATCAAGAATAGCCATGCATGTCATACATATACACAGGGTGCAGTTTTCTTACCTTTGGTCCAAGCACGGGTTACCAACAAACGAGCAACAAGTACGATCCTGATTCCAAGCCTCTAGTGATAACCTAGTCACAACCACAAATGGTGATCCAATGAGTTCAAGTTCTAAAACCAATACCGGAACCAAGACCTAGCCTCCGAGACATCAAACGCCACCAATCCGGGTAGTAGGAATGATCCCGAGGCCTAAGGTTTGAGTTCCCATGACTAAAAACCCATTTTGGTCACTTTTCCTCTTTTGAGCCACGGCCCCAACCCTTAGAGACGCAGCCCCACTCAAGTCAGGCCCAAAAATCATCTCTGACATCAATTAGAGCCTCAGCGCTACCCCATAGAGCCGCAGCTCAAATAGCCCATCAGCACCAAATCAGCAACTTCTTCAAGCTTGAGCCGCAGCGCCCAAGAACAGAGCCGCGGCTCAACCTCGAACCCAGCCCAAAAATCCTCCATTTCTTCATCTAAAATCCTTTCATAAACATCTCCAAACTCAAAAATCAAAGTTCCCAAACATCCCCATGATCCAAAACCCATAAAACCCAAGTCTCAAATCACCCAAAAACACATCAAAACACAAAATCCAATTCAAGCTTAAAAACTTTAAAAACTTAGAACTTAAAACTTGAATTACCTCTAATTGAGTTGTTTCCAACTAAATCCTCCGGCTAATAAGCTTCTAATATTTCCTAGGATCGCTATGCCTCGATCCTCGCTTAAATCCGAGTCCTAGAACTCAAGTTTCCTTTGAAAATGCGATCGGGAGACGAAAGTGGAACTTAGAGGGAGAGAGAACGTATAGAACGTTCTTTTTATTCTTTTAAAAGGTTACTTCAAGCTTAAGTTGCCTCAACCCTTATCCTAATGCTCGAGGTCCCGAAAACACCCCCGGGGACAAAATAGTCAAAACCTCCAGAATTTTCCCCTGATCTTACTAACTCCCAATTTATCACCAAATATTAATTCTCATTACACAATAACCCGGTAATGCTCTAAATACCCCTTGACTTACTCCAAGTCAAGCTTAAATCCCGTTGTGACTTTCCCACTAGCTTACCTCCTAGGATCATCTTGTGCTGGGTAACCCTGGCATAACCAAATAATAACAAAGCACCACGCCCATTTCACATATATGCCAAAAATGCCCGAAATGGCCAAAATATGAAAATCACCCAATTCATCACAAATGGGTTCACATGCATATTTAATACACCTAAACATGCATATTATCATTAAATAATACAATAAAGCAATTATGGCCCTCCCGGCCTCCTAATCAAGCTCATAAACCTTATTAGGAAATTTGGGGCATTACAGTAAGTATGACTTTCAATGGTTTAGTCTTTCCATCCCTTTCATTTCATCTCTTTTCTTCAAATCTACTCACCCTTTATACATGGTTTTAGGAGTGTTCCAAAAGTCCCAACTCAGTCCACATATCCCGGTAACTTTGGTAAGGAAAATAGGATAGAATCTATATGTTTTATGCTTATGTTATCTTATGTGTTATGTTATGAAATATGTTATAAATATGTTATGGATATGTATGTATATATGTTTGTAGGCTTGGGCATATGACCCATATGACTAACAAGACCCTAAATGGGTTATGGGCATATGACCTACTTAGCTAGTAGGACCCCACTAACCCCATGGGCATATGACTTGTTTAGTCTATGAGACCCCAAGTAATAATGGCCATTATAATAAGTGTATGTTATATGTATTATGTTAAGTCTTTATGTTTCTTATGAAATTATGTTTATGACTATGTGTTAGATTTTCCTTGCTAGGCATTAGGCTCATGTAATGACCCACTAATCTAGACATTTTGGACCATTAACGAAACTATACATAAACTTACATTTTTACGAAAATACCATAATTTTATTGAGTAACTTGTAAAATAAGAGTTACTTACAAATAAATACTAAGAAGGATATGGGATCCCATTGTCTTAAAAAAACAAAACATGATTTAAATGAAAGGAATTACATAAGAAATGCGGAAAATACATATAAAACCATAAAAGATAAAATGAGACTACATCCTTGAATGGAATAATGCTCGGCCCCTTGACTCCATTCACCATCGATACACATCCTCTAAGCGTCACGAATCTTACCGCCTCTAAAGCTATTTTCCTGCACATAGAACAGAAAGGAATGAGCCTAATGCCCAGCAAGGAAAATCTAACACATAGTCATAAACATAAATTTCATAATAAACGTAAAGACATATCATAACACTTAATACATACACTTATTATAATGGCCATTATTACTTGGGGTCCCATAGACTAAACAAGCTTATGCCCATGAGATTAGTGGGGTCCTACTAGCTAAGTAGGCATATGCCCATAATCTTTTTGGGGTCTTGTTAATCAAATAGGGCATAAGCCCAAGCCTACAAACATACACATTCATAACATATTCATAACATATCATATTTCATAACATAATACATAAGATAACATAAGCAATACACATATAGATTCTATCCTATTTTCCTTACCAAAGTTACCGGGATATGTTGGACTGAGTTGGGACTTTTGGAACACTCCTAAAACCATATGAGAAAGAGTGAGTTTTATGAAGAAGAAGAAATGAAAAGGATGGAAAGACTAAACCATTGAAAAACATACTTACCGAAACTTATGTGCTTAAGAACTTGGATTCCCTAACCAAAATAAGAATGAGGTTAGGGGACTGAGTAGAAGGTTATGAAAGAGGAAATAACATAAAGCAAATGAACTAAAGTTTTGGTTTACCTCAAAGACTTGAAAGACCAATCTATACCACAACCGAAATACTATAGAACCTCACTTCCCAAAGTGTTTGATAAGCTTATGATGTTTAAGCTTATGCTTTTCCCAAACCAGGTGTTTACACTCTCACACTCACTGAACACTAGCAGCTTCTAAACTTAGAGAAAAAGGTGAATAATGGCTGGGTACTAGGTCCTATTTATAGAGTTTGGGAATGAAAGTATCTTGATTTTACTTGAATAAAAACAATGGCTTTTTAGGTGAAAATCATTTGAATAATCGTTCAGCAGAGGCTGAAGACTCGTTCAAAAGATGCTGGACTTATGAAGAAGTTTGAATGGCTGAAAGGAAAAGAATTAAAAAATGTTTGAATTTATGCTGGAGGAGACGATATATCGCCCCCTGTAGGCGATATATCGCCTGGACCACTGTTCCCGAGGCGACCATGCATCGATTCGTGTTTTCCGTATCTACGTGCTGCGACATATCGCCTCCTATAGCTGCGATATATCGGCACACGCTGAATATTTAAACACGAAATTACACATTTTTAGCTAAGTTTGATTGGAGTAAACAGCCTTGACTAAGCCCTCAACGTATTCAAAGCTGTTGACTGACCCTATAACATTCAAACTTTACTCCTTATTAAATTTAATCCTAAAAAATACTTAATCCTTAATCACCATTCATAACATGTGCTTAAAATCCTATTGGTTGATATCTAAACCTTATAGTACAATAAATATAATCCTTAATATCAGTCATATTAATCAACCTTAGGTTAAAATTAATATTCTTAAACTATAGGTTAAACTTAGAAAATCTATAAGTACTACTATGAGTGTCCAAATAATTCCCAGTCTGAACCAAAAATCCACAGTTACAAAGATAATACTAAACATACTATAATACTACTAAACAATTAGCTAAGTAAAGTTCTTGGACTCTACAACTCATTCCTTTTTGTTTTATGTGCAGGAAAATAGCTTTAAGAGGCGGTAAGATTCGTGGACACTTAGAGGATGTGTATCGATGGTGAATGGAGTCAAGGAGCCGAGCGTTATTCGAATCGAGGATGTAGTTTCTGTTTTATGTCTTTTACATGTATTTTCCGCACTATTTATGTAATGTTTTTTTTTTATCTTAAATCATGTTTTTTTTTAAAGACAATGGGATCCCATATCCTTTTTGGTATTTATGTAAGTAACTTTTATTTCTTCAAGTTACCTAATAAAATTATGGTATTTTCGCAAATGTAAGTTTTAGTAAGAATTTGTATGTATAGTTTCGTTAATGGTCCAAAAGTCTAGATTAGTGGGTCATTACACTACTGTCTTGGGTAAACCTCCCACAAAATCCATCATAATATCCTCTCATTTCCACTCGGGAACACCCAAAGGCTGAAGCAACCCTGCCGGTCGTTGATGCTCAGCCTTCACCTGCTGACAAGTTAAAGATTTGGCTATGTGCTCCACCACATCCTTCTTCATCCCGGGCCACCAATATAACGTCGGTAGATCTTGATACATCTTCGTGGTACCCGAATGAAGTAAGTACGGTGTAGTACGTGACTCATCCAATATCTCTCGTCTGATGCCCTCATCAGCTGGAACACAAATCCGTCCCCGATATCGTAGCAAGCCAACCTCAGAAATAGAATAGTCCTTAGCTACTCCCACTAAGACATTCTCCCTAACCTCCTGTAACTGGGCATCTACCAATTGACCTTCTTTAATCCGCTCTAGTAGGGTCAACTGCAGAGTAATATTGGCCAATCGGCCCACCAACAACTCTATCCTTGCCCTGACCATCTCTTCTCCTAACTCTCTCGAGATCTGGGTGGAACTATACAACTGACCCGGGCCCCTCCGGCTCAATGCATCTGCCACTACATTCCCCGGATGGTAAAGAATATCATAGTCATAGTCTTTTACCAACTCTAGCCAATGTCTTTGTCTCATGTTCAGGTCCTTCTGTGTGAAGAAGTACTTTAAACTCTTGTGATCAGTGTATATCTCACACTTTTCTCCGTACAGGTAGTGGTGCCAAACCTTTAGTGCAAATACTACCGCTACTAGCTCTAGATTATGGGTAGGGTACCACTGCTCATACTCCTTCAGTTGTCGTGATGCATAAGCTATGACCTTCTCGTTCTGCATCAACTGTAGAGTCCAAGAACTTTACTTAGCTAATTGTTTAGTAGTATTATAGTATGTTTAGTATTATCTTAGTAACTGTGGATTTTTGGTTCAGACCGGGAATTATTTGGACACTCATAGTAGTACTTATAGATTTTCTAAGTTTAACCTATAGTTTAAGAATATTAAGTATAACCTAAGGTTTGATTATATGACTGATAATTAAGGATTATATTTATTATACCATAAGGTTTAGATATCAACCAATATGATTTTAAGCACATGTTATGAATGGTGATTAAGGATTAAGTATTTTTGAGGATTAAATTAAATAAGGGTAAAGTTTGAATATTATAGGGTCAGTCAGCAGCTTTGAATACGTTGAAGGCTTAGTCAAGGCTGTTTACTCCATTCAAACTTAGCTAAAAATGTGTAATTTCGTGTTTAAATATTCAGCGTATGCCGATATATCGCAGCTATAGGGGCGATATATCGCAGCACGTAGATACGGAAAACACGAGACGATGCACGGTCGCCTCGGGCATACTGGCCCAAGCGATATATCGCCTACAGGGGGCGATATATCGCCTCCTCCAGCATAAATTCAAACATTTTTGAATTCTTTTCCTTTCAGCCATTCAAACTTCTTCAAAAGTCCAGCATCTTTTGAACGAGTCTTCAGCCTCTGCTGAACGATTATTCAAATGATTTTCACCTAAAAAGCCATTATTTTTATTCAAGTAAAATCAAGATACTTTCATTCCCAAACTCTATAAATAGGACCTAGTACCCAGCCATTATTCACCTTTTGCTCTAAGTTCAGAAGCTGCTAGTGTTAAGTGAGTGTGAGAGTGTAAACACCTGGTTTGGGAAAATCATAAGCTTATCAAACACTTTGGGAAGTGAGGTTCTATAGTATTTCGGTTGTGGTGTAATTTGATCTTACAAGTCTTTGAGGTAACCAAAACTCTAGTTCATTTGTTTTAAGTTATTTTCCCTTCTCTTAATCTTCTACTCAGTCTCCTAACCCCATTTTGTTTTGGTTAGGAAATCTAAGCTCTTGAGCACATAAGTTTTGGTAAGTGTAACTTTCAATGGTTTAGTCTTTCCATCCCTTTCATTTCATCTCTTTTCTTCTTTAGACTCACTCTTTTTAATGGTTATTAGGAGTGTTCCAAAAAGTCCCAACTCAGTCCACATATCCAGGTAACTTTGGTAAGGAAAATAGGATAGAATCTATACGTGTATTGCTTATGTTATCCTATGTATATATGTTATGAAATATGATATGTTATGAATGTGCTATAAATGTGTATGTTTGTAGACTTGGGCTTATGCCCTATTTGACTAACAAGACCCCAAAAAGATTATGGGCATATGCCTACTTAGCTAGTAGGACCCCACTAATCTCATGGGCATAAGCTTGTTTAGTCTATGGGACCCCAAGTAATAATGGCCATTATAATAAGTGTATGTATTAAGTGTTATGATATGTCTTTACGTTTATCATGAAATTTATGTTTATGACTATGTGTTAGATTTTCCTTGCTGGGCATTAGGCTCATTCCTTTTTGTTTTATGTGCAGGAAAATAGCTTTGAAGGCGGTAAGATTCGTGACGCTTAGAGGATGTGTATCGATGATGAATGGAGTCAAGGGGCCGAGCGTTATTCGATTCGAGGATGTAGTCTCATTTTACTTTTTTTTTTTATGGTTTTACATGTATTTTCCGCATTTTTTATGTAACTCTTTTCATTTTAAGTTATTTTTGTTTTAAAGACAATGGGTACCCATATCCTACTTATTTTTATGAATGTAACCTTTGTTTCTACAAGTTTATAATAAATTATGGTATTTTCGCAAATGTATGTTTTAGTAAGAAATTTGTATGTATAGTTCGATAATGGTCCAAGAGTCTAGATTAGTGGGTCATTACATCAACACACAGCCTAAACCCAACCTTAACACATCACAATAAATCACAAACTTTCCTTCCTCCAAAGGAAGACTCAACACAGGTGCGGTAATAAGTTGTTGCTTCAATTCTTGGATATTGTTCTCACACTTGTCTATCCAAATAAACTTCAAATTCTTTCGTTTCAATTTTGTCATTGGCGCTGCTATCTTCGAGAAGCCTTCCACAAACCATTTGTAGTAACCCGCTAAAATAAGAAAACTCTGAACCTCCGAGGCGTTCCTTGGCCTCGGCCATTCCCTAACTGCCTCCACCTTAATCCCATCTGCACCAACAATATGTCCAAAGAATGTTACTTCTGGTTGCCAAAATTCACATTTCTTAAACTTGGCATACAACTTATGCTCCCTCAATCTCTGTAGAACCTAACGTAGATGTCGCTCGTACTCTGCCTCTGAAGTAGAGTACACTAAGATGTCGTCAATGAAGACAATGACAAAATGATCCAGAAAATCCTTAAACACCCTGTTCATTAGGTTCATGAAGGCTGCCGGGGCATTGGTAAAACCAAACGACATGACCAAAAACTCATAGTGCCCATACCTCGTTCGGAAGGCCGTCTTCGGTATGTCCTCGTCCTTGATCCTCAGCTGGTGATAACCAGATCGAAGATCAATCTTCGAGAACATCGTCTTACCCTGTAGCTGATCGAACAAGTCATCGATCCTTGATAGGGGATACTTATTCTTGATAGTTAACTTGTTCAATTCTCTGTAATCTATACACATTCTCAGAGTCACGTCCTTCTTCTTCACAAACAAAACTGGAGCACTCCATGGCGAGTAACTGGGCCTGATGAACCCCAAATCCAGAAGCTTCTGTAACTGTATCTTCAATTCCTTCAGTTCTGCCAGTGCCATTCTATATGGTACCCTCGACACTGGCTCCGTCCCTGGCACCAACTCAATAAGAAACTAAATCTCCCTACGCGATGGCAATCTGAGTAAGTCCTCAGGAAACACATCCAAGAACTCGCAAACCAATCTGATCTCCTCCAGTCTTGTTGGCAAAACCCTAGTGGTATCTACCACACTAGCTAGGAAACCTATACATCCTCCTTGTAATAGGTCCCTAGCTCTCAGCGTTGAAATCATGGTTACGCGGGATCCATACATCGCTCCCACAAAGACAAAGGGATCCTCGCCCTCCGGCTCAAAGGTCACCATCTTCTTCCTGCAGTCAATAGTAGTTCCGTATCTAACCATCCAATCCATGCCTAAAATCATGTCAAAGTCCTCCATACCTAACTCAATCAAGTCTACTGACAATTCCCTACCATCAACCATCACTGGCAGTGCTTTAATCCATCTCCTAGAAACTACCAGTTCTCCTGTAGGCAAAATAGTCCCAAATCCTTAAGTATAATAATCATTAGGTCTACACATTCTATCAATTACCTCACTAGAAACAAACGATTGTGTAGCACCAGAGTCAATCACTACAGTAAAAGGAGAGCCAGTGCTAGAAAGCTGACCTGTCACTAGCAAGGGACTAGCCTTGGCCTCCGCCTGCGTCAGGGTAAACACTCGAGCTGGAGTCAAGTTGTCCACCTTCCCTGCATCTCCTTTCTTCACTGTTGGGCAGTCCTTCTTAAGGTGTCCCACTACCCCGCACACATAATAGGCCTTAGCCCGACATTCACCCTGATGGCGTCTTCTGTTCCTCGTGCACTCAGGATAGCTCATCCATGAATAACCGCCTCCCTGACAGCCACCCTGAGAACCCCGACCTCTCCTATCAGGACCAGGAGCGGTCAAAGCATCAGGGGTGTTTCTCTTCAAATCATTGGGGCCTCCGCCCCTACCAGAGCCAAAATATGGAGGCACCGCCCTGCGGCCCTCCCGCCTTGCTGCACTCTCTCTCCATATCTTATTCTCCGCTTCCTTAGCAGTAAGATCCTTCTCAACATCCAGGGCATAAGTTTTCCCCCCAAGAACTATTGTAATCCTCACATCTCGGGCTATCATAGCATTAAGCCCTCTGAAAAACCTATCCTATCTCGCTACATCAGTAGGCACAAGATCCGGTGCGAACTTCGCAAGTCTGTGAAACTTTAGGGTATATTCTGTAATTGTCATGCTGCCCTGAACCAGTCCCACGAACTCATTTACCTTCGCTGCCCTAATGGCAACATTATAGTATTTCAGACTGAATAGATCCTTGAATCCTTCCCAACTCAGAGTGGTAACATCCTTAGTCTGTGATGCCACTTCCCACCAGATAAGGGCATCCTCTCTCAGTATATATGTGGCACAGGCCACTCTGTCATGTCTTTCTACCCTCATGAAATCAAGGAGAGTAGTAATCATGGTCATCCACTGCTCGCCCTTCAGTGGATCAGGTCCTCCCTCAAAGATTGGGGGCTGCTGCTTCCTGAACCGCTCATACAACGGCTCCCATTTTTTCCCAACCTCTACTGGCTATACAACTGGTACCACTACAGGTGGCACAATAGGGGCAGCACTCCCTAATGGAGCCTGCTGTCGCAGAATGCAGATTTGCTCATCCTGGCTCTGTAGCCGTGCTTGCATGCTTGCCATAAGTTGCTGCCAGTTCTCAGGAACTGGCGGAGGGGTCTAGCTCTGCTCATCATCCCTTGCCTCATACCTACTATCGGTAAGTCGTACAAATCTTCTTGGACACATAGCTATCTAAGTTAATCTGCAATCAACGACTCGGCGGTCAGGCTACGATGACAGTGTAATAATCCTTCCATGATCCACCATTGGAAGTCAAACATTCATGAAAAATGAAGATATACCAGTTTATTGAAATATTCATTCACATACACAGCAATGCTAATAAGCACGCCTCAATATCACCACACAGCAGTCAAGGGCCAGGCCCTACCAGTATCTCATGCTCCCTATTAATCAAGCAAATATCAGCATTCATGTTCTATTCTAATCATTTAAGCATATAAATAAGTATGCACAATTACCAAACCCTGAGTCGAGCTTGTCTTTAACAGCAAATGTACATGTCCATCCAAACTTCAGGAACCCTTAAACCTAGGACTCTCTAATACCAAGTTGTAATGCCCTGGATAGCCAAGACCGCTACATTGTGTGTTTATAAAGGTGCAAGACTTGCTAATCAAGACATTTAGTTAGAAATGTGTTACTGAAACTATAATTGAACTAGGGTTAAAAGATTTTGGTCACAAAAGTTGCATTTCATATAATTACACATTTTAGTACAATAAATCCCAAAAGAAATAGCGTTTAAAAGACGGTTTACAAAATTCCAAGTTATAAGTACAACTACTAGCCACTCTAAGGGAAAAGCAGAGATTTAGGCTTTTCCCGTCCTGTACTACTCCTCGGCCGTGGCGATTGATCAGCTGACTATGTACATTCAGCCTTAAAGCTCTCCCACTTAGGACTGGTCCACTTTACCCTTGCCTTTACCTGCACCACGTAGCACCCGTGAGCCAAGGCCCAGCAAGAAAACACAATAACAGAGCATAATCATCAATCAAACAATCAGATAATTCATATAGTGTAATCATATACTCAACAGTAAACATCCATATAATCAGGCATTCAGCATACCAAGCTTATCAATTAACATTAACAACCAAATCACATATAATAACCAAGGTCGACACCCTTAGGTCGCACCCCCTATTTATCCCACTGACTCCGACCCGCTTAAATTGAGCTCAGTGAATATCAAGCTGTCCTCAGCTACCAGTGGCTGAGCCGCACCCTGTGCGCAAATATTAATTCCACCACTCTTAGGTTGTTTAATCACATGTCCCATGGCATAATACCATATATGACATCATATAGATATAGGGATCTCTTAGTCCCAACATAAACACATAGCCGGGTGCAGTTTTCTTACCTTCGTTTCTGCTTGCTTTGATCAATGAAACCAACCCTCAAGCACGATCCCTTCCGAGCCCTAGCGTACACCTAGTCACATCCATATATCAGAATCATCACCAAACTTCAATTCAAAATCCTAGCCTCGGGACCAATCCCGAGCCCTCAGGAAGCCCTAATTCCTCCAAACGGGGTAGTGGAATCAAACCTTGAGCCCCTGAGCAAAAACCCTAAGAAATATCCCAAAAACCCCCTTTTGGAAATAGGGTGGCGCTACATCGCCATAAAGAGGGTGCTATAGCGCTACAAGCAGAGCCAAAAAGCTCTCAGACCATAAGACCTAGTGTTGTAGCACCCAATGGCTAGTGCTACAGCACTAGTCACAGCACAACCAAACCCCAAAATTCTTCCTTCGATTTTCCTCAAACCAAACCTCTCCAAAACTCATCCAAACCTCAACCATACCCCAAAACAAGCCTACCAACATCTATACCTCACCCCATATGACCCAACCATACATAACTCAACCACATGCACCCCAAAATAGAGAAACCACCATGATTGATCTTGAAACTCAAAAACTCAACAGAACACCAAAAACTTCAGAATTCAAGTGACCAAGTCCAGAGTTTCTTACCTTCATTGGAGAAATTTGACCTTAGCCTATCCTCCACACTTCCTTAGCTTTCCCTCCTCAAATTTTCAACCTTAATTCCCTAGAATTCCCATCCAAAACTAAATTCAGAAATCTATTTCAACAAAGAACGAGAAACTCAAAAAAAAGCCTTGAAGCTTACCTCAATTAGACTTACTTCATGTAGTACCTACCAAGGATCTAGGTGCTAAGCTTTGGCCTAACCCTTCTCTGAACCACAGCTCCAAAAGCCCCCCAAGAAAAGGTGCAAAAAGACAGAACCGAATGAGAAAGAAAGGGGTAACTTAGGTGTTCTGTTTTTTCCTTCCTTCTTTTCTTTTGTCTCTTTTGTTCTCCTTTAGGCTTCTCAAATAATCTACACATTTCACTAAGCCAATAAAGCAGAGTAATAATTATCCCTGATTTTAAACGCAATGACCAATTTTCCCTCCCATAAATCCTAAGCCTTTAAATCATTCAAAATGCATTTTGGTCATTACTCCCAATTCCCGCTAATTCCTTGAATGTCTCTAATATTTACCGCTTGCATCCCGACACCTAACTAATCACCAATTATATTCCTTAATATCAAATAATCTCCAATATACTTCTCAAATTCCCAGAAATACCCCCGGACTCCCACGAGCCGGTTATAAATCCCCACCGTGACTTTTCCGCTAAACTGCTCACTAGGATCGCCTCGAGTCACAAGCTACAAATATATCCACATAATAATGTGGTCTTAACAATTTATCACAAATATTTACATTTCTGCCCTCAATAACCAAAATTACGAATATACCCTTGTAACCTAATCAAGGCCTACATGCATACTACTACACATAGTCATCCATCACATATATCCAAATAATCATATAAACATGCATTTAATCATTTAAATCACATATAATCCAGTTATGCCCTCTCGGCACACTATTCAAGGCCCTTAAGCCCTATTAGTAAATTTGGGTCGTTACATTGAACGTCCCAACTACCCTAAATCACTACAAGAAAAAATTCTTTTAATAACACCGAAAATGTGTTATCAAAACATACGATAACACTTTCTGATGTGTTAAGACCGACTATGTTATCGTAGGTCAGGGTACTTTACATAACACTTTATCAGTGTTATACAGATGTGTTATTGTACTGTCAACGATAACACAATTTCTGTGTTATTTTAATATATAGATAAGTGTTGAATTATGTTATTTATAGTCGATTATATAAAACTTTTTTTGTGTTATACTACACTTTAGCATAACCCTTTTTTTGTGTTATACTACACTTTAGCATAACACTTTTTTTGTGTTATACTACACTTTAGTATAATACTTTTTTTGTGTTATACTACACTTTAGTATAACACATTTTTTGTGTTATAATACACTTTAGTATAACACATTTTTCGTATTATACTACACTTTAGTATAACACATGTGTTATATTAACTTAGAGAAACATAATCTTTTTTTACTTACACAAAACTAGGAAAACAAATATGAAAGTTGAAGTCAAATAAGGTAACATAAATAGATTTTTATTAATTACTCAAAATGTAATTACAATATTTAGTCTACTAGTCTAGGCTTAAAAATCATATTACAACATAATTTATGCCCAATTTAGATTCCTTTATCACTAAATACAAAACAAGAAATGTACACAAAAATTAGTGAAATACATTCTTCCATTCTAAAGGCATCAACCACAAATGTTGTCAAGAATTGCTCCAAAGAAATCATCTCAATATACCTGCACATTGTAAAAAAAAAGTCCTTTTATTATTAATATGAAGAAACAATTCATACATTTTGTACTAACTTCTATCCCCCATTTATTTCTTCTCTAAAGACCTAGCATGATTAATTCCTTTATGTAAAGTTCAATACAAACATAGCATTGATGTGTAAATAGCTTTGGCAAAATTCTCTCTGTGATAGGTAACCAACAGGGCATCAAGTATGGCATCCAAATTAACAAGTAGAATATGAATATGGTTGTTAGAGGTCCTTTATGAAGCCCATGCTATTCCTCTTATTCTCCCAAAGTTTCTCTTTCTTTCTAAGTTCGAAGTGGGAAATGTGTTTAGAGTTAGATTATGGGAAACAAGACAAACAAAAACTAGGAAAAAAAAAACAAACGTTATCTTTTTGTATTAATAAACTAAAATCTGTTTCTTGTCAAGAAAGCGAAAAGCACTAGCTTTCCAACTTAGATTTCATGAGAACTTCTAAGATTTCTAGTTGCATAAATTTTTAAGTTTTTTTAGCCTAACTAAATAACCATACACACACACCATACCTGAATCATGTGCCATACACACTGCCAAGCTTTTCGAGAAAAGACAGGAGCCATAATTTCCACAAACCTGAAACATATTCAGAAGGTACTGTTAAACTTTACACCGTTCAAAATATCTTTCCATAAAACAGAAACATATTCATATGAGAATCACTTCCAGGTGGGCTCTATCTCATGCAAGTGGCTCTTGTGACTAAATTCATAAAAGCTCAAACCATCCAAACACGACTTTAATTCATTTTATAAGTAAAAATCAAATGGATTTGTTGCAGAAACATTGGGTAAAGGCCAATTTGATATATTATTATTTAGATAATTACTATGTCTTGTATAAGACAAACTAAAGTATCAAACAAAAACTCTGGAAATTGTCATGTTTTAAGTTCATATATGGGAATATGACATTATAAAAAAAGGAAACCTTATCAAAATTCTGCCAGGAAGAGATGCTTTCATAATACTATGTGGTAATTCATTTCAAGAGGGAAAAGAAACTCTATACCTAATAAACTTACAATAGAAACTTGAACAAAACTAAAAGAACAGCTCCCAACAGCAAAGAAACAGAGCCAAATGACTGTTTATTTAGTTAGCACACTATGGAATTGATTTTTATTTTGTTTTTCTTTCTCATATCAGAAAAATAAAGTTACAATTATGCCTAGCATCTTTGATTTAACAAATAAGTAAAGCAAGAAAGAAGGAAATAAAAAAGAAAAGAATAGCAGAAAAACCACAAGGGTAAAAAAAAAATTGCCCAACATACACTACATCCAACCAATAAGAGAAAAAGAAAAATCTAAAACGCAACTATAATGGAGGCTATCTAATTGCCAGAATAAAGAACTATACAAAAGGAGCACCCAGCAGCATAAATAGAAAGTAATTAGACAAAAGGGTTGCAGATGTGGTAACTTGTCTACAGGCTGTTGTACAAATTTATAAAAAGAAAATTATCATATTCATTTCGTACACCAAGAAACACTACTTGTGCAAGGAAACCTCTAAGAGCCAGACCAATGACTAATGCTATTCCTAGAACAATAGAAGAAAAGCTTCAGACAAGACATAGTATGGAACTAAAGAAGTTCTACATGTTAGCATTCAGAGTGAAGAAAAGAAAAAATCAAAGAGAAACAACAAACTAAGTGGTTCATACCAGTAACTATTGTAGGGCAGCAGGACAATCTGAGAGATATTTCACTGCAAGAGTCAAAAGAACAGGAACTGAATCCTCTCCTGGGATCATCATATCTATACTGTTATCAGCTATTTGATCATCTGTTAATTGACCACTTGTGTCATTTAGAAGAACATCTATTACATCTCTTGGAGCCTCTTTAGTGATCATCCCACTACTACTTTTCCTGGCTTCTAAAATTTTCTATACTTGCTTCACCATTTTTTTCTTTGCCTGAAAAGAGAAGAGGAAAAATATTTTGTACCAACATAATTAGTAATCATGAAATAAGGAAAGATGTGAGTAGTAATAGATTAATAATAACTAACTTACCTGTAATGATCTGTGAAGCCTAGTTCCAGGAATGTTTATTAGTAATGACATGAGGCCTGCAATGAATTCTTGAAATTGTTTTCTTAGAGACTCCATTTCCTCACCAGGATCCAAATTAATCAATGCCTTAACTAGTACTTGAAATGCAATCTGAGAGAGAGACCAAAAGGGAGTTTAGTCTTATATGTGTTATTAACTTTTAAAAAGTACCATTAAACATAATAATTGTGAATCTATTTTGACAGACAATTATTCAAACAAACTTATACACAATAAATTGTTGAAATTTGAGATCATTAGCGATATTTTGATGTTCCACAACTTCCCCCCTAATTATTATTCTGAAACTTGCTGGTAGAAATAGTTAAGAAATGCAAAAAAGAGATGAGTGAGAGATAGAGATAGAGAGAGAGAGGGAGCCGAGAGAGACAAAGAGAGCAGAAATAAAAATGTAGAAAAAAATACGAACTTGAAAAATGGGACAGATCTTGAGCTGAAATGGTCCTGCTCACAACATTGTAAATATTTTCCTTTATGAGTTATTGAAAAAAAAAATACCAAACTGAATTGACAATGTTTTGCACCAAGGGTACAATGTAGAAGAAGAATAAAATTTACCAGTCTTAGAATATCTCCATGTTTCTTATCCTCTGCTTCAACAGCTCTGTCTAGAATACCCCCTGATGTGGCACTAAATGTGGAGAAAAAGAAAAATTTACAAAATTAATTAAGTGAAAATTTGTCAAAAGAACAACTGAATTGAAGAAAAGATGAATTTTGCATAGGAGTTTCATTAAATTGCAGAGTGGGAACTCAAAGGGCTGTCCACAAGGAAATAGAACAAATCCATATAAAGTCAGAACAGATCAAACTCATATGACTTTATTTGATTAGTTATTATAATACTTTTCTAATAGTCTAAACTTCTATTGTGTATAATTTTGATAAACTTCTTCATCAACAGAAGTTTAATGAAATTATAGACCATAGAAGAATTCTACTATCATTACAACTAGTTCCTAAATAATCTGAATTAGAAATTTAGTACTATAGTTCTGAGAGATGGAAATTAAGAGCTAGAGAGACTAAAACCAAAATTCAGGAACAGGTTAAAACTGGGGAATGCAATCTTCAATCTGAGAATCAATCCAATTTAAATTCAGTAGTTATCAAATGTTTTCACTGACATAATCATAGCTGCCACTAAAGCAGAAGATCAAATTGACATAAGTAAGTTCATACAACAGATATTTATGCTGAAAAATCTCCAACTCTCTCAAAGTTCAAGCATTACTTGGACATTGTAATTTTCAGCAGGAAGAATTAAATAAATCTTCTATTAATGGCATGATAAAGTAGCAACTGTGAAGATTGTTTAAAGAGAGTTCAAGAGTTAGTTATGTAAGCTAATTCAGTGAGTGACAAAGAACTAGTGCAATAACAAAGTTTTATCGTGACACACAACTACTTATAACAAGACAGATGATAAGAATATTAGGCCTTCTTTGAGGTTTAATTATTCCATAAAAAATAAAAAGAACTAGTTACTAATTAGGCCTATTATTATTGGCTGAATATATGTCCAATAAGATTATAAGAAATGTACTAGGCATACTAAGTGATTATTATATATATTGCCTAGTGTTCTAAGGGAAGAGATATATAAAAAAAAAGTTGATTATAAACAAGAGATGCAAGAGAGTAACTTTAATAAAAAGAGAAAATTGTATACAAAGTAATAACAGGATATGCAAACTCCAACAAACAGTTATAAGAATTCAATATTTAGGTTTTCTCTAAGTGGATCAAAATTGAAAACAGCAGCTAAAAAATTCATCTTTTTTTTCCAAATAAATTTCATTAAAGTTACAGTTGAGAACTCTAAGTATTGATTTAATCCTGCATAAGACTCCCCATTTCGTATATAACAGTCAACATGACTAGAGTGCAAATATTTAATCAAATATACTTTGTACTTTTCACACTTGTGTTTATTTAGACATCACACGAACAAAGACAGCCAGAAATTTATAGAACATACCAGCAACATGAAAATAATGGGTTTAGCGAGGTTTTCCTGCTTTTCAAGTTTTCACCCATGACCTTTCCGTGAGACCGAGCCATCCATGACCCTCCGCAAGCCCGAGCCCTCTAACCCCGTCCATACCCCTATCCGTGAGCTACATTTGGAGCCTTGATCAAGGTCCTAAAATATGCAAACATAGAAAAACAATATATTCATACATAATTTTCAATAGAAATGAAAGAATGTATATTGTACAATTTTCAATAGAAAGGAAGGTCCAGAAATTTTCAATATATATTGTAAAAGCCTTAGATATGCAAGTCATAGTTGCTAGCTCAGTTTCACAAATTCATTTAATCATCCCTGGAACATGCATGTAACATTTTTTAGCTAAAATAAAATGTTATAATGGCATTTCAAACTTCATAGTTACAAGTCTTGGCCAAGTCGCTCAGAGTATGAACCACCAGAATCAGGCAAGATAACTATTAACAACTGTAGTTGTTTGTTGATAAGTATCTTCTTGCATTGCTCATGAACAGATCTCAAAGCCTTCTCAATTTGGTTAGCTGGCCAAGCGCTGCAGGGAATTACTGGTCTAGTTTGGAAGGCCTTCCAAGTATCCAAAATGATAAAAAATGTCAATTATAAACAGTCAATGCAATGTCACATTAAAAGAGACGAGACAAAAAGATCTGGTAACCATACCATTCCCCTATTGAGCCAAGTACTGACCAATTTTGAACAAAAGCGATCATGAATATCTGAATTGATACGCGAGAAGTTCACACATGTCCAAAACTCAACTTGGCCTCCATTGATCATTTTCTATCATAACCCAAAATAAAAAGAAATAAGTCAATGAATCATACCTCTTCACATACATCATAACAAAATGGAGTTATAAAGATCATTTACTTACTTTATTGGACATATTCCATTGCCCAAATCGAGGATGCTCAGTAGCCTCCCTCCCAGTACCTCTGTATAAAAGCTTCATGAAGAAAAATAATAGAATTAGTTCCAATTGAAAGAGTAGAACTCACTCGTCAAACGCAAAAGCAAGCACATATTAGAAAAACACCACTGGTGGAGGCAAAACTCGAGCATCAACCATTGTCAAATTGTTTGCAACACTAATTCCAAAATCTTGGACAAGTTCCTGATCACTGTATTTGTTCTGCTTAACAATTCGCCAAATGCTTTCTTCCATGTTGTTTGGTCTTTGACAGATTGCCCTTAATAGATTGGTTACTTGCCTTTCATTGAGTTTCTTAGAGTATCTTTGCCCCTCAACAATTGTACAAACCTATAACAGATACAACATTTAGAAATATAATCATGAAAATAGTTGATGTCCAATAGAACTTAGCACGCAAAAAAAAATGTTATTGAAACTATGATGGGGACCTCCATGGGTAAGTAAATAGGCTTTGCTGCACTTCCTGCTTGCAGAGCAGGCCATGTCACATATCTGAGTTTGATTTTGTACTTGTCTTGAAAGTAAGCAGCAACTGAAATCTGTGTCGTCTTATCATCAAGAGTAAACCTAAAATAAAATATAAACATGTTAGTAAAACAATTTGAAAGTACAGGTAGAGAAGTTTAAATACCACCAAGAAAAATCTTCCCAAATTATTAAATCAAATAGCAGCACATAGCACATACCAACATGGAATAGTTAAGGTCATGACATATGCACACTCACATTAATTTGTTCAATGGCTCTGTCGATATCCCAGTAATCTTATAAGTCCTTGTATTATGCAAATGACTGCATGCTACTTTAACCCCTTTCAAATTTTTCTTTAGTTGCAGCAGTAAAAATAGATATAAATTTCTTTTAATAATGTTAATAATAGATAAGAAAATCACCGATATCCAACTTAGTAATATGCAAGAACCTAGAGCCGGACTTGATCATGCAATGGCCTTAGATCGTCTCTCACATTAAAGTTTTTGAAAACGAAATCAGATACCCTTATAGTTTCATAAAAAGCCCTTGCTGAAACATCTACAACAATTGGATAAGGTAGTTCAGAAAAAGAAACGTCAGTCCACTTGGTAAAAACCATCTAGATACCAAAAATTGTTGTAGGGCATCACATAACATCTTCCATATTAGATTTTAGCATCTTACTAGATTATGTGTGAACCGACATTAAATTGCACAAACGACGACCTTACGCCGTCAGGTGGTGCACCATATGGTGCCTTGTAACAATATAAGCATAAAAGAGTAAACTAGCTAAAGGCAATACCAATGTTAAGAGAAAGCCCCAACTGAATTGGCCTCAAACTTTGATAGTATCCTTTCCAATAGATTATACCATCTGCAAGCTCACCAAGACGCCCCAGTGTGAGGTGAAAAAACGACCTCCCAACAACAGTATACCTACAGTTAAAGATATACATACACTCAAGCCATCGACTAAAAAAAACTCAGCACTTTTAACAACATACAGAGTACATTATTATCAAGTTACATAACATATACAAACCAAAATAAACTACTAGGCACTGAATTTTCAGATGAAAAAAAATAATAAAGCAGTAAGAAAATTTTATAAAGAATAGCATTTTGTTCTAAAGCCTGAAGGCAGTATTGAATTACTTATCCGATGGATCTCCTCTGAGAGCAACATCCAATGCTTGAATTGTCTCTTGAGGAGCATCAAGTTGCCTGCTCTGTAAAAACTGTCGCAGATGATGTAAGTCTGGCTTCGAAGCAAACTTGATGGTCACCTTAAATTCACGTTCCCTACGGCTAATTAAGGGAAAAAATATCAAATCAGAACAAAGTACATAAAAATGAAAATAGTATTACTCAAAATGTCAAACTTAATGTAGTATATAATACCTCCTGGTACTAGAGCTTCCAGTTTCTCTATCATTGTCAGGCAACTATATAATAAATTCTTTGGAGGAAAATGGCAACTCCCCAGCAGTGTAGATAGACTTCCCACCATCATAAGCAACTCTCAGATTAGCCAAATGAGAGACACGGTAGAGAGTATCCAGCTGTTTGATAATGTCACAGTTTACCTTCTTTGATGTTACTTCAGGACTTATCGATACCTGTAAATATATTTAGTAAATATAATTAGCTTTAGGGATCTAAAAACAACAATGTAATAAACGACAAGTTGCCTTTTTTGATGTTACTTCAGGACTTATCATTTTACTCATATATCTCACTGAAGCATTCCATCAAACAGTTATTATGCATAGGTTTAGCAAAGCTTAATTTTATATAACAAGACCAATTTAAGCAGTCAAACTAAACAAAATTTACAGATAAATTGACACAAACATCAAATAACACAAATACACTCGATACATACAAGTTTAGCCTACATACAAACATTCATTTATATTCCAAAACACACCATATTTAAACATAGAAACAAAGATCACTATTATCATGGTTGCAATAATAAAATTAACAAAGAGAACATTAATGATGAATCATTGATCAGTCATGAAAAAACAGAAAGAGAAATTGAAAGAAAAATGGTACTTAAAGCGAGGATTAGGGTTATAGTTGTAGAAATAGATGAGCGAAGATGGATAAATAAAGAAGAAGAAGTACATACCCATGCCAATGAGAGCTTGAAATTGAGATAGTGATTGCCAGAAATTGAGGAGCAATGGGAGAAATGTGAGAGAGAGATGGAGATGTCGAGAAATGGGAGAGAGAGATCAAACGTAAGATTCTCAGATCTACCAACGCCATTGTTGACTGTGTACAGAGCTTTCTCTTCATCTTTCTCTTTTCTCTTCTTAATTGAGACTAAGTATGAATAAAGTTGAGCTTTTGTCACATATTTTCTCGGCAACCAAACAAATAGAGAAAGAAAGAGATAATTAACTTGAGAACATCGTACGGTCACGAGCGAAGCTGAGACAGGGGTCTTTCAAAAGGCTCATATTCTTGTATAGACTGTCAGCCTCATCTTCGACAAGGGTTTCGCTGAAGTAACCCTTGGTGGTCAATCGGTCGACGAGGGCTGTCCATTCGGGTCAGGGGTGACGAGAGTCTTCGGCGCTGTCTAAGGCGGTGACAGTATCAACGACAGCGGAGGAACAATAGCAAGCATTGGGATTTGGATTGTGAAGGAATAAAGGGTTTCGTCGAGTTGATAATGGAAGGGTGTAATAGGGATGGAGCTTTGTGTGAAAAAATATTTAGTGTGAAAAAAAAAATAAGTGGCGGGATCCCAAATAAGTTACCGCCCTTTTTTTTTCCCACATATATATATAAATATATCATAACTCTTTTTAAATAGTATTGTACAGTCCAAGAACTTAGCTAATTGTTTAGTAGTATTATAGTATGTTTAGTATTATCTTTGTAACTGTGGATTTTTGGTTCAGACTGGGAATTATTTGGACACTCATAGTAGTACTTGTAGATTTTCTAAGTTTAACCTATAGTTTAAGAATATTAATTTTAACCAAAGGTTTGATTAATATGACTGATATTGATGGTGATATTTATTATATTATAAGGTTTAGATAGATCCAATAAGATAGTAACACTTATCATATGTATGATTATTAAGAAATTATTATTTTAATGATAAAATAAGAGAATTATAAGACTTAGTCTTCACCAAAATCTGATAGGAGCATGACATATATCACAATTTTATTTATTTGTGGATTAGGTTGATATTTAGATAATTAAATAGATTTTTCGTAACTTTAGGATACTGTAACTTCCGACCTGTTTTTGACCCAGTTATATTAGTAATTTCGAAAAATAGTATTTCTTAAAAGTTGTAGATAAGTTAATGAGCTTTCTAACGGTATAAAGATAGTCCAAATCGGAGTTCTAAAACTCCAGATATGTTGATTTTACTGAAGGAGAGTTTAGAGTTACGAGATTTAGGGAGTTAGAAGTTAGGATTCTATTTGTTTTTATTATTTTAAAAATCAAGCTTTGAATCCTTAAATCTCTCTGAAAAATTTGAACAATTCCTAAGCCTTTAGCTGGAGGATATTCAAATATTTTCAATTAAATTTATTATTTTTATTCAAAGCCAAAAAGAAGATTTTTATTCCTAGAACTCTATAAATAGGACCTAGCACCAAGCATTTTTCATTCATTCATCAAGCTAAGTTCAGAGACTGCAAGTTGCTAGGTTATTGTGAGAGTGTAAACACTTGGGTTGGGGATTATAAGCTTGATCACTATAAGCTTACCAAACACTTGGGAAGTAAGGTCTTATAGCATTTCGGTCCAAGGTTTAGATTGGTCTTACAAGTGTTCAAGGTATTTCCACACTCTAGTTCATTGGTATTATTTTATTTTCTTTAAAGTTCTCATAGTCTTGTACTCAGCCTTCTAACCTTATTCCTATTCTTGGTTAGGAAATCCAAGTTCTTAAGCACAAGGTTTTTGGTAAGTATGTTTTAATATGTATAGTTCCTTCATCTCTTTCATCCCTTTTTCTTCAATATCAATAGACTCACCCTTTCACAAATGGTTTTTAGGAGTGTTCCAAAAGTCCCAACTCAGTCCATCATATCCCGGTAACTTCGGTAAGGAAAATAGGATAGAATCTATATGTGTATTGCTTATGTTATCTTATGTGTTATGTTATGAAATATGATATGTTATGAATATGTTATGAATGTGTATGTTTGTAGGCTTGGGCTTATGCCCTATTTGACTAACAAGACCCCAAAAATATTATGGGCATATGCCTACTTAGCTAGTAGGACCCCACTAATCTCATGGGCATAAGCTTGTTTAGTCTATGGGACCCAAGTAATAATGGCCATTATAATAAGTGTATGTATTAAGTGTTATGATATGTCTTTACGGTTATTATGAAATTTATGTTTATGACTATGTGTTAGATTTTCCTTGCTGGGCATTAGGCTCATTCCTTTTTGTTTTATGTGCAGGAAAATAGCTTTAGAGGCGGTAAGATTCGTGATGCTTAGAGGATGTGTATCGATGGTGAATGGAGTCAAGGGGCCGAGCGTTATTCGATTCGAGGATGTAGTCTCATTTTATCTTTTATGGTTTTATATGTATTTTCCGCATTTCTTATATAATTATTTTCATTTAAATCATGTTTTGTTTTTAAAGACAATGGGATCCCATATCATTCTTAGTATTTATTTGTAAGTAACTCTTATTTTACAAGTTACTCAATAAAATTATGGTATTTTCGTAAAAATGTAAGTTTATGTATAGTTTCGTTAATGGTCCAAAAAGTCTAGATTAGTGGGTCATTACAAGTATTATAATGATGTGTTATGATAATGGGTGTTTGGTGTAGTGAATGTTCGTGTCCTCATTTGGGAGAATGTCAGGCCAACACCAACAAGTGTTACAAGTGCGGTCTGACATGCCATCTGAAGAAGGATTGCCCACAGTGGAAAGCATGGCAGGGTAGTAACAACAATCTAGTGCCAACAAAGGTCTTTGCATTAACCTAAATGGAAGCAACCAACAGTAACACCATGGTCGCAGGTTAGCTCCCTAATTTTGGTATGACATGTAGAGTCCCTACTGATTCTGGAGTGACTCACTCTTATATTACTATGAATGTAATTAATATACTGGGTATGCCATGTAAACTGTTTGAGCGTAGTTTTAGTACAATGTTACCATCAAGAGAGATTATGTCGTCAACTAGGTGGTTACAATCGATTTCTATAATAGTTGAGGGCAAAGAATGGTCAACAGACCTCATAGAGTTAGACATACCAGACTATGGCGCTATACTTGGCAAGGGTTGGTTAGCCAAATATGGAGCAACGAGAGATTGTCGACAAAAGACTGTAGAATTAAAATCGGAAGAAGGAGACTATATTTTTTTAAGGGAGAAGCGACGAGAGTTCGTACACCCATTGTATTGGCATTTGAAGCTTGGAACATGATGCAACATGGGTGTTCGACATATTTGGCAAGTGTGGTGGATAAATCTAAGGAGATTGAGTTGAAACCAGAAAATGTCCACATTGTTTGTGAGTTTCTAGAAGTGTAACCTGAAGATTTACCAAGATTACCCCCGGACAAAGAAATCGAATTTATGATTGAACTTACACCAGAGACAACACCAATATCTAAAGCACCCTACCTAATGGCACATGTATAGTTGAAGGAACTCAAGGCCCAGCTACATGAATTGTTGGACAAGGGGTTCATACGACCTAGTCATTCGCCATGGGGGGCACCAGTCCTGTTTGTGAAAAAGAAGGATGGAAATATGAGAATGTCAATAAATTACTGAGAACTCAATAAGGTCACAATTAAGAACAAATATCCTTTGCCTAGGATAGATGACCTTTTTGATTAACTGTAAGGGGAAGCAATGTTCTCAGAGATTGATCTACGATTCAGGTACCATAAGCTAAAGGTGAAGGAAGGAGATATTCCTAAAATATCTTTCAGAACTCGCTACGGACATTATGAGTTTCTAGTGATGTCTTTTGGACTCACTAATGCCTCAGTGGCATTCATGGACATGATGAACATAGTATTTAAGGACTATTTGGATAAAATCGTAGTGGTGCTTATGTTAGGCTTTTATGCCCTAATTAAAACCCAATTTCTTTGTAATCTCATTTTATTATCTATAAAAGAATAGAAATTAATATTTTACTTGGTCAATCACTTTGCTCACATGTTTTATTTTCATGATTATTTGTTTGTTATAAACTTCTATTAAATCCCGAGCATATAACTAATTGTATTTATAGTGATGTAATCACAATAGAATATAAATATCATTATATTTTAAAAATAAGTTAGTCCTAACATTTGTCAATGCACATGATTTACATTGACTTGCCAATCTACGATATGATCTACTTGCACATTGCAGTGTTATGTTCTTTCCAAAACATTAGCAAAGTAGATAAGATCGGATGTATTTGTTACATCGGGCTGGACCGATATTGATAGTAGATAGGATAAGTAAACATACTGTTATTATCTATTCTAGTCATATCATATAGTTGACCATAGGTCAATTCAATCTCAATTCTAAGTGGTTAGTATTCTAACTGAATGTATTATTTGATTACTTTGACTTGTTCCTTACCAGCTTACCCTACGGACTAGCCCATACTTACATCTTGGGAACTTGGTAGTTTAATTGAGTGGCAGTGTTAATCATAGATATGAACATCTATAACTTCTAATGAAGAAGTAAAATGATGGTTTCCTTTTATTTTGGTTCAAGGTGTTAAATGATAGAGATCTCATTTCACTAATTAATATTAGTTTATTGAAATATTATTTACAAGGAACTAAGTGTTTTAAGGATAAAATACAATGAGGGGTAAAACAGTATTTTAGTCCCATCTCATTGTAGACTGTCTATAGAGGATTGAGTGACAATTATGGTTGTAACAATTATGAGTGAATTCAAGAGTGTAATTCTGAGTCTTTAGTGGAGTCACGAGGAATTAATAAGTTAGTAAATTTATGATAACTTATTGGAGCTTGATTTCATAGGCCCATGGTCCCCACTGTACTTTGGATAAAATTATCTAGATAATCTCAATTAATTGATTTAATTATCAAAGTTGACCAGGTCAATTTTGGATAATTTC
This sequence comes from Humulus lupulus, assembly GCF_963169125.1. Lineage (NCBI taxonomy): Eukaryota > Viridiplantae > Streptophyta > Magnoliopsida > Rosales > Cannabaceae > Humulus > Humulus lupulus. The sequence continues at coordinate 239,888,160 of NC_084797.1, forward strand.
ACAGAGTTATGCAATTTAGAGAAGAAATGAGATTTTAGGCCAAATTTATTAATTAAGACAAATTGGTGCCTAAATTAATAAATTAGTTTAAAGAAAGGTTCAAATTACAAATAATTAATTTGATAAAGGATTTTATTAATTATTAAATTAATTAAATCAATAGAAAATAATACAGGCCTTGATTTTAAGTCCAACGAGCTTATAAGAGCACTCACATCCGGTGAGTTAAATCAATAAAAACTGTAAAAAGTAGCTCCAACTAAGAAAAATAAGTGTACATCGGATGAGGTATTTTACAAATTTTTTTTGCTAAATCTACAGTAAAAAGCTATATCTATGGTATACTATTCATCCTTCATTCTAATATATTATTAATTTTTCTCATCTTCCCATTTTCTCAATCTTTTCCCTCGTTTTCTTCCAAGATTGGCGCCAGAAACTGTTTTAGCACTTTTGAGTTGGGTAAGTTTGTCTGGTTCGTGCTCCTCATTCCCCTCCCCTCCTTGCAGTGATCATCTTCTCTCCTCGTTACACCCACACCAGCCACTTAAGCATCTCAGATTTTTAGACACGTCCACTCTCTCTCAATCAGGTAACAAAATGGCACACTGAAGTTCTTATTTTTTTGGTACTGCAAGTCTTGCATATAATATATATATATTGATAATTTGACTATGGAAGCACACGCAAGTTCTTATTTTGGTACTGCAAGTTTTGCATATAATATATATATATCTATATTTTGGTACTGCAAGTTCTTATTTTGGTACTGGTTATATATATATATTGGTACTGCAAGTTCTTGGTAATTTGACTATGGAACTACTTGATTCTACCCTCTTCAAATTTCACATTTATACCTAATTATCTTAGAAATTTCTTTTCATGCATTTCTACAAACACATGGAGACCATTACGTGGGAATATTATCTGAAATGGTATTTCTTTAGTGCTTATCATATATTTCAAATAATCACCAAATGAGAAAATACTCATTTGCTGCATATCTTTGTACATGATCGAACTCTCAATTGGGGTGTCACTAAAAGAGTAACCTCTGCTCATAGAGTTCCAAATGTAGTGATTAGGCTGAGCAATTTGACTAAATACTGACCTTGCATAGTAGAAATCTCCAATTTTGGGAGAAACGCAAAAGTCAATAATCTTACTCAATGGAATCATGTTTTTGATAACTGATGTAGTTATCATCAACCCATGTAGCTGTTTCAGCTTAGCCATGGTTTTGCATTTTTCCAAGAGACAGAGAATTGTGTCATAGGATTTCTTCATTATTTTCTTTTGTGGAGCAAAACTCAAGAGTACAGTATAAATAGACTGCTCTGTAATGGCCTCAAAATGGGGCAAGAATCATCTGTCTAAGCTAATAGAATAAGTTAAAAATCTTATTATAGTGATTTAAGCTAACAAAGTTGGTAGCTTGAAATGAAGCAATGAATCCCTACTAGTATTTGTTGATACCATCTTTTAGAGTCTGATTGTATTGGCCAATACCATGATTCTAGTACTTCAAACTACTCGAATTTGGTTGATATACTCTTGAATTAAAAAATTTATACAATAAGCATTACACAATATGAAGAAAATTATATTAAAAAAGAAGGGAATCATATTTCATTCATGGTAATAGCTTGGGCCCTTAGCTTTCATGGTGTTGGTCTCATTACTTTTTCCTCTGCAATAAAAATCTCTATAAGCTAAATAAGCTGAATGTGGTCAATTTGAGTTAGTACTATTAAATTGGCCATTGATGCAACTAATGGGCCTACTATTTCAATGTACTTAGTTATAAACCCTGTAGTCTTAGTTTTTCCTTGCTTATGTTTATATTTTAAAGTTAGCTCCACAATAGTTCATTTCTCACTAACACAGAAAGAAATATTTAATAAGAATAGAAAAATAGTTTGTTATTAGATCCAGTACAATAGTTTCCTTATTTGCAAAATAAGAATACAAAAAAAACATAGTAAATCTAACAGTGAGAACCAAAATAACATAAATTCATGTTTAATCTATTTCTATTTTGGTAGTTTACCAAAGAAAGATGATGAATTAGTTTCATCTAGATTTATGTCAAAAGTAAAACTTTCGAATGGGGCAGGGCAGTAGACCTTAATTACCTATAACAAAGTTGGTTTAACTTTATCACATATCCTCCTCTCTCTCTCTTTTAAATTATTGAGAATTAGTTGGCATTTAAAGCATTGCAACATACATATTATATATGGAAGAAATTTATGATTATCTTTTGTCAGATTTTGAAAGATGGACTCACAACTCCATGACTCACAACTCCATGGGGTTCATTCCTTCACTACACTGTTACAAGAGGGGGAAGAAAGCTACAATGACTATCTCCCATCTTTGAATGACTTAGAGTCGCAATATACTCCATCCAATCCAGAAGAGGGAAGTAGTAGAAAAACTAAATCTAGAAAAGGAAATTTTAGCACAGAAGAGGACAACTTGCTAGTTTTGGCTTGGCTGAATACTAGTATGGACCCAATCAATGGGGTTGATCAATCAAAATATTCATTTTGGTCTAGAGTTCATGAATATTATGAGAAAAAGAAAAAATCTATATCTTTTGAACGTAGTTCATGCTCTATTAGAAATAGATGGTCTACTATCCAACTTGCTACAAATAAGTTTTGTGGGGCCTTAGCTCAAATTGAAAGAAGGTCTCCAAGTGGGGCTAATGAGCAAGATAAGGTGCATGAATAATATAATATAATTTATATTGTTTATAACACTTTGAATTATATATTTCTCATCTCTTTTACTTGATTTTTCAGATTGAGAAAGCCAAAGAGTTCTACCGAAGTATCCATCCCACTTCATTCAACTTTCTTCATTGTTGGACTATTCTACGACACCATCCAAAGTGGAAAGAATCTGTGGCTGAGGGTAGCAGTATGAAAGCTAAAAGAAGATCAATAATTCGAGATGGTCATGCACCAGAGTTCATAGATGAAGATACTGCAGCACCATCTTTAGATGTGAATTTAGAGAGACCAATTGGAAAGAAAGTTGCAAAGAAGCGAAAGAGGCAAGAGGATAACTCTTCCAATCTTACTGATTTGGTGATTGAAATAAAAGGGGAGAGAATCAAATCTAATGCTGAGAAAGGAGAAATTAGGAAAGAGTATGCCCGCATTGCAAAAGAAAGGCTTGAATTTGATAAACAGAAAGAAGAGAATGAAATCATGAGGAGGGAGTTAGAAATTATGAGAGTAGATGTATCAACTTTATCTCCAACGCAACAAGAGTATTTCCGTACCCTCCAATTGGAAATACTTGAGAAGCAAAAGTCTAGAAAGCCATGATTTAGAGTGTTTGGGCTGGTATTTTTGGTATTCTTGAAAGGTAACAATGCAACCACTTTTGGGAATTCTCTTTTACTGGTTTTTATCATAGTTTTTTTGCATATAAATTTGCGTAAACTAGCAGCCCAATAGCTTCTTTTTTTGTATAGAAAATTACCCATAGCTTTTCTATGTAGAAATTTGCATTGTACAAAACAAAAGCTCAATGATGGTTACTTTTGATAACTTTTTTGTATAGAACACTTGAATGATGAAAATTTTTATTCTTGAAAGAAACTTTTTTGCATAAAATGTTTATTGCAATAGTTTATATTGGCTGTAAAAGCTTCCTAATATAAAAGGCAATATTGTTGACTTGATGATTAATATCTTGAATTTAAGGTTACATATTTTATATCCCAAGGAAATACAATAAAATAAGACAAAAATACAATATTAGGCTTAACATAGGAAAAGAAAGAAACTAAAGTTACATCTTCCTCAAAATAAGAACATAAATATTAGCCTAAACTTGGTAATATATAAAATGCAAATACTTAAGATTTACTATATATTTCCCATAAATGTTCAATAAGATCCGACTGAAGTTGAAAATGAATTCCTCGATCTCGAATGTGATGATGGCGTTGAATGAAGTTTACAAATTCATTTGTATGCTCATGGGACATAGGCTCTTCAGTTATTTCATCGCTTTGTTCATAAAAAAAGTCTTCTACTCGAAGATAAGTATGTCGCTCATCTTCTACGATCATATTATGCAAAATAATGCATGCCATCATAATCTCCTTAAGTGTTTGTCGATCATAAAATCGTGCCGGTCCACGTACAATAGCAAATCGAGCTTGAAGCACTCCAAAAGCTCGTTCTACATCTTTTCTTGCTGATTCTTGAGTTGCTGCAAAATGTTTATTTTTACGGCCATGTGGAGCATGAATTGTTTTGACAAACGTAGACCATGAAGGATATATACCATCGGCAAGATAGTAGCCCATCGAATAGTCATTTCCATTTATTGAGTAGTTGACCTTTGGAGCATGTCCTTCAGCAAGCTCTCTAAAAACAGAAGAGTGTTCTAGAACATTAATATCATTATGGGAGCCTGGCAATCCAAAAAATGCATGCCATATCCAGAGGTCATATGACGCTACAGCTTCTAAAATTATAGTTGGCTCGTGAATATGACCACAATACATTCCTTTCCAAGCACTTGGACAATTTTTCCATTTCCAATGCATGCAATCAATACTTCCTAACATCCCAGGAAACCCGCGACTATCTCCAACTGCGCACAATCTAGCTATATCGTTCTCATTTGGGGATCTTAAGTATTCATGGGAGAATATGCCAATGATAGCCTTAACGAATTTTTTCAAACACTTGGTTGCTGTATTTTCTGCAATCCGCAAGTATTCATCTACAAAATCTCCAGAGACTCCATAAGCTAATATTCTCATTGCAGCAGTTATTTTTTGAAGCGAGGAATGACCCAGTCTTTTAGCAGCATCTCTTCTTTGGACAAAATATGGTTCATATGCTTCAACTTCGGCTTGAATACGCAAGAAAAGATGACGTTGCATTCGAAACCTCCTGCGGAATAAATTCGGTGGATACGTCGGGGACTCAGAAAAATAATCTTGAAAGAGGCGTTGATGGCCTTCAAGCGAATTTCTTCGAATGAATGCACGTCGGGGAATAGACCTACGATGCGATGTTGAGCCTCTTTCATTACCCAAGCGTTCTTCTTCAATAGCAAGAGCTAAAATTATCTCCTCCTCCTCCTCCTCAGATGACGAAGAGTCAAATATCTCAAAGTCAGGATCCATAGGAACTCTATAGAAAGAAGTAAAATAAAAAGTGTGTAAAGAAATAAATGAAAGTGTTTGTAAAATTTTGTAAAATAATGATATTATTTATAGGTGAAGTTTTGAGGAAATCAAAAGGATATTCTTAGTATATACTGAAGAATATGCTAAGAATATTCTTTCACAATAATCAAAGAAGAATATCCATGGAATATACCAAAAAATATCTTCAAAATATTATATATATATATATATATCAAAGAAGAATATCCATAGAATATACCAAAAAATATATTCACAATATTATATTATATTTAAATATTTCCAATGAAAACTCCCAAAATATATTTTGAGAATAATAAAATTTCTTATTTGTAATTTTTTTTAGAATAATTGATATTTTAGTCTATCTTATAAATTTGGATAAATTTAAATTATAATATAATTATGTGATTTTACATATGGGTAGATATTGTAAACATTAAAATATATAAAGATATTATTGATAGTTATAGAAAATATTTTAAATGAATAAAAAATATTTGAAAATATAATATTTAAATGATATAGAGAAAAAAAATAGAGAATCTGATGTATGGTAAAATGTAAAACTTAGAGGTAAAATAGAAAAAGGTGTGTTTTAGAGAGGTATTTTAAAGGATGAAGTAGAGCACCGGATGGGAGTGCTCTAAGTAAATGGGAAATTTCGCGGGCCTAAAGCCCATGAAAATTTCTACCTAATGGCTAATATTATCTATTATTTTATTGATTTTTTAATTAAAATAAATGACCTAATTGGGCCTATAACAGAAATGCTAAGTGAGAATTGAAATTAAATTTTTGAATCACTTGTTTTGAGAAGATTAGAAGATCTATTCTTGATGCTCTAGGTTTTAGATTCTCTCTAAAACATAAGTCCTTTTCTTAGCCTCAATATTCTCTTTTATTTTTCTTCTCTTTGTATCTATCTCATGTGTTGAGAATTTTCCACTATAGTCTAGTTGATTCTAATGATACTTTGGAAGGTTGTGAAGAAAATTGAAGATCGATTCATTTTCTTGGTGATACTCTGCGACATAAAGGATTCAAGGGTTCGAGAAACTGCAGAAATGACTCATTCATTCCGCTGCGCATAATGTAAGTGTTCCTATCATTATTTCTGTTTGAATTCAATTATAGAAACATGTTCTAGGTTGTCTCATATTAATTTGTTTTATATAAGTTTTACACGAAAATAAACAAGATCTTGTATAAGCTTTCCCAACAGTTTATAGATAACACCCTTATCTACTCAAAGATTAAGGAAGAAGATGAGGAGCAACTGAGGTTGACACTAAATAGACTATGAGAGCATCAACTATATGCTAAGTTGTCGAAGTGTGAGTTTTGGTTGGAACAAGTAACTTTCCTACGGCATATAGTGTCCAAGAATGGAATAGAAGTAGATCCAGCAAAGATCAAGGTCATTAGAGACTGGCCTCAACCCAAGAATCCCTCAGAGGTTCAAAGCTTCTTACGGTTAGCTGGTTATTACCGGAAGATAGTTGAGGGTTTTTCTAAGAACGCCACACCTTTCACCAACTTAACTTGAAAACACCAAAAGTTCACACGGACAGAGAAGTGTGAAGAATGCTTTCAGACTATAAAGGATAAGTTGATATCTGCACCTATCCTTTGTGTTCCCACAGAGGGTGGAAAGTTTGTGATTTATTGTGATGCATCTAAGAACAACTTAGGTTGTATGTTGCTGCTGAATGGGAATGTGGTAGCCTAAGCTTCAAGGAAGCTCAAGGACTTTGAGCAACGGTATCCCACCCATGATCTTGAGTTAGCCACAGTGGTGTGCGCACTGAAAAATATGGAGATATCACCTTTATGAGGATAAGTGTGAAATTTGCAATGATAAAAAAAGTCAGAAGTACATCTTCACTCAGAAAGAGCTTAATATGAGACAACAGAGGTGGTTAGAATTAGTAAAGGACTATGATTGTGAAATTTTATACCATCTAGGAAAGGCCAATGTGGTGGCCGATGCATTGAGTAGGCGAGGACATGGGAGTGTCTAAACTTTGAGCATGATAGACACAACTCTGCAGAAAGATATTATAAATGATGGTATTGAGTTCGTAATAGGAGGCCTAGCAAACCTAACACTATAGTCCTCCCTATTGGAACATGTTAGAGAAGGGCAGAAAGTGGATGAAGCCCAAAATAAGTAAGAGGATTTGGTACAGGAAGGTGGTAGTTGTGACTTCACTGTCTAATGGTGGATTGCTGTGATACAAGGATAGGATCTGTGTGCCTAACAATGATGAGATTAAAGAGAGTATTATGAAAGAGGCACATACAACAACCTATTCCTTACATCCAGGGTCAACAAAGATGTACCAAGACCTTAAGGTGTTTTATTGGTGGTCTAGAATGAAGAAAGATGTTGCTGAGTTTGTTGCCAGCTTTTTGACATGTCAACAAGTGAAAGCAGAGCACCGAAGGCCAGCCGGACTACCTAGCTACTTTATGTTCTGGAATGGAAAGGGGAGGACATAGCGATGGATTTTGTGGTAGGATTACTTGGGACCACAAGACAACATGATTCTGCTTGTGTAATAGTGGATAGGCTCACTAAGTCCGCCCATTTTCTACCAGTGAAAGCCATCTACTTGGTGGACCAGTAAGCACAGTTGTATGTGAGCAAAATAGTGAGACTTCATGGGGTTCCAAAGTTGATTGTCTCTGATTGTGGGTCAGTGTTCACATCAAACTTTTGGAAGGGATTACAAAAAGCTATGGGTACAAAGTTAATGTTTAGTACTGCTTTTATCCTGAAACCAATGGGCAGTCTGAGAGGACTATTCAGATTCTAGAATATATGTTGAGATGTTGTGCGTTTGACTTTTCAAAATCTTGGAGTTGATATCTACCCTTGATGGAGTTCTCTCATAACAATAGTTATCAGTCCACTATTGGGATGGCTCCCTATGAGATGCTTTATGGGTGCAAATGTCACTACAACAAAAAAGGCAATTTGCGTCAGTTTATAACTGCCACAATTGATTTTTTGCGTCAGTTTGATATGTGACGCAAACCAGAGTGTCATTTGCGTCAGTGGGGCACTGCCACAAATGTTAAAAATGAGTATTTTTTGCGTCAGTTGGGCACTGTCACATAAAGTATTAACCAGGGAAATTGCAAATGTTTATGCCAATTTCGTTGGCCTATTTTGATAAAAAATAAATCAACACCAGAAACAAAAAAACAGCAGCAGAAACAGAAAAACAACAGTATAATTTTTTTTAAAACATTTATCTAGAGTTAACATTTGTGATCAAAACTATAAAAGTAATTCAGATATCAAAGTTAATATATGTACTCTTGTGTGTTCTAAATTTCTAAGTATTAAACCTACTTAAACTAAAATTTCCTCACCAACTTGCTCATATTACTAAATCTTACAAAAAATTGGGCAGCATTTCTCTTATTTCTATCATATTTCCCAAAATTTAAATAAACCTATATTCATCACATAAATACAAAAAATCAAGTAATCAATCAAACATGCACAATTACAACCTTATATCACCGCAGCACACAGTCCCAGATCCTATCTCCACTATTTTATAATTCGTACATTCTACTAAGTTCAATATCTTAATTATACATTAAGGTTTAAAATATTACCTCTAATATAAAATCCTCCAAAAGCTTGATCTCACCAACAAAGTTGTCAACAAAATACCTACTCAAATATAACAATAAACAAAAAAATAATAAAAAAGTTAACAAAATATAAAGAAAAATATATTAAAGCTATATTGTAATTAAATAAACAATAACGTGCTTAAAGAAAACAAATAATTTGTTATATGTACTCATTTATATACTTAAACCCGCAATAAAGTTTTTTTTTAAAAAAAAAGTTAACAAATCACATAAAGAAAAATTGACTATAAATATCCTAACTAAATCAATAATAAAATATAACTTAAAAAAACAAACAATTTTAATATATACATATTTAACCAATTAAACCCAAAATTTAAAAATAAATTTAAAAAGTTAACAAAATATAAACAAAAATTTACTAATAATAATCAAACTAAACAATTAATAAAATGAAAGTTATACAAAATATATCCGTTAATATATATATGTATACACTCATTTAGATAAGTAAATTCGAAATTAAATTAAATTTAAAAAAAAGTTAATAAAAATAAAATAAATTATAATAAAAAAATTCTTAAAAAATCAAATATTAAAATGCAAAGTTTAAACCTAAAACAATTACATAATCATTAATATAAAACTATCCAAAAATTAAAAAATCCGAAATTATGTCAATTTATAAAAAAAAAAAATCACAAAAATTAAATTTAAATCATAAAAATTAATAAAATTGCACTTACTTGTGGTAATTGAGAAATGTGGGTTCTTGATGTAGAAAACCCCAAAAAACCAAGAAAGTTTATGGGGTTTCAAACTACAATCTTCAAAAATACAAAATCTATACAGAAAATTAAAAAAAAACTATATATAAGTTACATAAACATATATAAATCACTATTTTTACATTAAAATTGAATTTTTTTTTGATAAAAACGTACCTAGGTGAGCAAATGTGGAAGGAGGCACCTCTGGTTTCTCTGGTTTTTCAAGCATTTTCGTTTCTGAACATTAGGTAAATGGGTCTGTACATGGGACGATGAGGGTTTATTTAGGTTATTCGGGCCGTTTGCGTCAGTGCCCCACTGACGGTAATGGCCGTTTGCGTCAGTGGGGCACTGACGCAAACGCTCCATAGTGAAACGCGCGTTTCACTTAGGCGTTTGCGTCAGTGCCCCACTGACGCAAACTGTTCGTTAACAACGTCAGTGGGGCATTGACGCAAACGACCCCTTTAAACAGCGTCAGTGTATGTTATGACGCAATTGCCCCATCATTTGTGGCAGTGCCTAACTGTCACAAATGCTAATTTTTGGTCAACAGCGTCAGTCAACTGCGTTGACTGACGCGTTTGACTGACACAATTGCCCTTTTTTGTAGTAATGTGTAGATCTCCCTTGCACTGGGATGAGGTTGGGGAGAAGCAAATATTAGGCCCCGAGGTGGTTAGGGAAGGCAGTGAGGCGATTGAGAAAATTTTCCAAAGGATGCTTACCGCTCAAAGTAGGCAAAAGAGCTATGTCGACCTTAAGAGAAGGGACATCGAGATTTCAGTGAGCGAGCTTGTGTTCTTGATAGTCTTGCCAATGAAAGGTGTTATGCATTTTGGGAAGAAAGGGAAATTGAGCCTGAGATATATAGGTCCATTTGAGATTTTGGACAGAGTAGGGCAGGTTGCGTACCATTTATCACTACCCCCAGCACTAACTGAGACACATAATGTCTTTCATATCTCGATGTTGCGTAAGTACGTGTTGGATCCCTCTCATGTTCTGAGTTATGAGTTGTTACATCTGAAACATCCCCTGAGCTACAATGAACATCTAGAGCGTATAATCAAAAAGGGAATCAAGGAACTAAGATCCAAAATGATTCCATTAGTTAAGATCATGTGGAAGAATAGCACTAAAATAGAAGTGACATGGGAGCTGGAGGAGCACATGAGAGAAAGATACCCTGAGTTATTTGGTAAGAAAATATTTTGGGATAAAATTCCTTATAAAGAAGGTATATTGTAGCACACCAATTTTTTTTTATTTTAATTAATCTTGTGCTTTATTTTTTTATATTTAATTGTTAAGTGTTAGGAAATTATTTTTTTAATTGTTTGAATTGTTTGGTCAAAATTATGTGAATTTAATTTTTTAATTGTTTTATTTTATTATTATAATTTTTAAGTAAATATGTTTTGGTTGTATGCACCAAGGTGCATGGTTAGTAGAGATGTACTTGAGTAATTGGGTGTGTGCATGATTGAATGGTGAGCATGCAATAGTTTTTCCTACACATAATTTTATTTTTGTTTTATTTATTTAAGAATTAAAAAGAAAAGGGAAATTAGAGAGAGAGAGGGGGCGTGGAAGAGAATGGGAAAGGAAGGGATTTGGTTTCCCTTTTTGTTCTCCATCACTTGATTAGGGGTGAGGGAATTAAGGGATGAAAGGTGAAGCCATTATTGGAGATATATTTTTTCCTTTAGGCTTGAGATAAAAGAAATATAGAGAGTTTTTCCTCAAACATTGGAGTGTGACCGACGGATTGAGAGAGAGAGAGAGAGAGAGATAGATTGAGAGTGAGAGAGAGAGAGAGAGAGAGAGAGAGAGAGTGAGAGAGAGCTAGAGAGAGAAGGAGAAGGAGAAAAGAAGAAGAAGAAGAAGAAGAAGAAGAAGGAGGCTTCGAAACACCCTAGGGTAAAAAGTTCTAGTAATTCTTTATTTTTGTTTTCTTTATTTTCATCTAGAGAGAGAGTGAGAGAGAGCTAGAGAGAGAAGCAGAAGGAGAAAAGAAGAAGAAGGAGGAGGAGGCTTCGAAACACCATAGGGTAAAAAGTTCTAGTAATTCTTTATTTTTGTTGTCTTCATCTATTTCTTTTTCTTGGATCTTAAGAGATGGGTTGTTTTCTTTTGGGTTTGTTCGAAACTAGAACTTGAGGTGCCAAGGGATTGACCACTTTCTTTTGTGTTCTTGAAAACTACAAGGAGGTAGTAATCTCTAGCCTTGCTATGGTTTTTGTTAATTATTTCGTATTTGATTATTGTTAATTTAGAATTCCATATGTGTGTTCATGGTTGCTTCCATGTCTTTATTTTATCAAAACCATAGAAATATGGAAAGGAGATATGCATGTGGGGTTATATATGAGTAGTGTCCTTAAAACGTTTGAGAATGAATATGTTTATGCTTGTAAGAAGCCTAGGTGTGTGATTGGGCGTGTAAGCTATGCATGTGAGGTTTTGTTTATTTTAAACGATTTCTCTATCAACTTGATGTTATTGAAGATAGGAACATGTTAGGATTTTATTGGAAATCTATAAGAGTTTTGATTTTTATTTTTGAAAGAATAGATTTGGTCTATTGTTGTTTTTTAAAATCATGATGGTTTGGAAAATTAAAATGCGAAATTCCAGTAGAAACATTCACTAGGGTTTCGGCTTAGGGGAATTTTTATAGCATGTTGATTCATTTTTTTATATGATATCACTTATAATCATTTGAAACATGTTAGGTTATTTTATTAAGATTGGAAATTGGTATTACGCTCCATACAAATGTTGATTTAGTTTTTTATATGTAATTTTGATCCTATGCTTTGTTTAATGAATGAATGAGATGGTAGAAACATTCTAGTGAATGGTGCAAACCTGATTAAGATGATTTTTTACATGAGTATTATTTGTTGTTTTTATTTTATTTTCATGTTGTGGTAATTGAATTAGGAATTTAAAATAGACAAGTATTGCCTAAATTAAATTTTATAACCAATGTGATGAAAAGATAAATTTCTATCATTTTAATGGGACTTTTAAACTAATTAAAAACATGCAGTTTTTTTTTTGGATTTTATAAAAGAAATATGGTTGATGATTCAAGTGTGTGATTTTAATTAAATAAAATAGTTGCTAGAGAATTTTGGATAATAGGAAGAAAATGTCTTTAAATGAGATAAGTAAAACAAGTGCATCAAATAAATTAAATCTTAAGCTATGTATATGAAAAATGTGATATTTTCACAATTTAAATATGTATCTTCATACTTAATAAATATATGCAGTTTTTTTTAAAAAAAAAATTGTGAAAAGAATATGGTTTAAAATCAATTTTGTGACTTAATTAGCTTGCTGGAATTTTGCTTTATTATGAGAAAATGTCTTTTAAATTAAGATAAGTAAGTCATACACTCCAATAAATTAAGTCTTAGATTTTATATATGAAAATATAATTTTTCCACACTTCATTTATGTATTTTTCACATTTGTAAATATGCAGTTTTTTATTTTGTAAGTAAAATTATTTTTCTAAAAGAAAAACAAGAAATTCATTTAGTCATTATAAGTAACTACAAATTTTGTCCCAATCTTTTAAATGATATTTAAATAATAGATGGAATTATTATTTCATAAGAAATTAAAAGGCTAAAGGAATTATCTTATAAAAGTAAATATTTTGTAATGAAGTTTTGAATGACAAATGTGTGGTTAAAGAAATAATTAAGTGGTAAAGAATTTTGGTTGCTGAATTTTTTAAAGAAAAGGCAATGAGATAAGCAAGTAGAAATTGTCGACTTAAAACGTTAAATTTTAAGAATACTCCCACGTATGCATGTTACATGCAAATGTACTTTTACGTTAAAAAATACGTCTATTATCCAAACATGTTATTTTTATGTTGTAACCATGAAAGATTGATTGGTAAAGTTAGCATTATTATTTTATGATTTTATGTGAAATTATCGCTTACTTGAAATTGTAGTGCAACTTGTGCCACGTGTGCATGACCCATGCACACGTAGGGTATGTATGTTGGACATGAGTATTCTTACATGATTTTCAAGACGAACGTTTGATTATGATTAAAGACTCATTGTGACGTTTCACATTTTACTTTGCTTGGTCCTAAGGTAAGGAAGTTAAATAAAACTTTCTACGTATTATGCTATGAAATGTGTGACTTGTTATATTGCAAGAAATGAAGTGTTATGGAAGTGTAAGTTCTATGTTTCGATATGTCATGATGAGCTAGGTGTTATGGAAAGTGTAAGTTCTATGTTTCGATATGTCATGATGAGTCAAGTGTTATGGAAGGTGTAAGTTCTATGTTTGATATGCCACGGTAAGACAAGTGTCATGAAACATGTAATTTCTATGTTTTGATGTGAACTATATTACATGTGCTTGTCTGATGAATGAAAAGAAGAGGTTGCTAGCATGCTGAACGCAATGCAACAAAGGAGTTACTAAAGATATGACGCAACTCAAAGGGCGGAAGTGCTGAGGTTATACAAGGACCTGAGATCCTGTTTACCTCATAGAGGAGGTTTTACCAGCCTATGTTATACTGGTTACCTCAAGATGTGACATGGACAACAAAGGTGCCATGATCACAAAGAGTATGTTTATGATGTATGAATGTGAATGTGATGTATGTTTATAAAATATGTGTATGATGATGTTATGTATTGCCTTGATTTATGATACATGTTCTTCTTGTGATTTTCTTTGATATTGTTGTATTGTTGTACTTCTTTATTGGACTTTTAGCTCACACCCTTACTTTCCTCCTTTCAAGTAAACAATAGGGTTTCTCCATCGCACACGCTGTGATGTAGGGAGTTTCGACATCTGACTATGTATGGCGTGGGGTGTCCTATGAACGTACAACGATCAATATGAGCACTAAGAATAAAAGAACACTATGTTATGAATTTTATTTTTGAATATGTTAGTGGGACTTAATCTTTTGTTTTTTTTATATTGCATAAAAACACTTTGTTTTTTCAACTATTAGGCCCAATATGCATGTTTTACCAAGGCCCCACTAAGTGTTCCTTAAAGTGGCATTTTCTATTAACTATGGGTTGAGCAACGTTTTTGAATATTCAATTATATGTCTAAAGAAAAATTAAGAATAATTAAAATATAAATAAAGTATTTTAAAGTCAATACGGACAATAAAATTTGAAATACTAAAAGAAACAAACTAAGACATTGTTCAAACAACAATAAAGTTTTCTTTTAATAACTAAAGAATTTTAAAATTAAAAGGACTTTCTTCAACGCATTCTTGAACTAGACAATTTCTCTCTCTTCCTTTTTCCCTTTTCATCTCCATCAGCAAGTTATGCTTGATTGCTCAAGTGTCTGTAAATAAAAATAAAATTATGTTGAGTGGTTTCCAAATCAAAGATTCAGAATGTTATATGTTATAATCCACTATTAAGTCTAAGGTAAAGGTAAATCATATCTACCTTTTTCGCGATTGGGGTCTTGTTTGTATATC
This sequence comes from Humulus lupulus, assembly GCF_963169125.1. Taxonomy (NCBI): domain Eukaryota; kingdom Viridiplantae; phylum Streptophyta; class Magnoliopsida; order Rosales; family Cannabaceae; genus Humulus; species Humulus lupulus. The sequence continues at coordinate 239,903,245 of NC_084797.1, forward strand.
TTCATAGACAACATCCCACATATCACGAGCATATTCAATGCGTTTGAACTTTTTCCTTAGCTTTTCTTCCATGGTACTAAGAATGTAAAATCACGCTATATATGATTTGATCTCATCCATTTAGCATATTTTTCATGTTCTTCTTTCCTTGCATCCCATGATGGTACAAGAGGAGGTTGTTTTTCATTATAGATATGTTTAAGCTTTTTAGCCAGAAAAACAAACAAAGTTAAATTTATCCATCCTCCATCTTCTTCACTTGGTTTCACTTTACTTATATGATAATCAATCATTTTATGCATCACCGGGCACATAATAGGAAAATAATTGGGTGGCAACATTTTATGACTGAAAATAAATAAAATACAATAATATTACTATATGAAAAAAAAATATATCAATTCTTTGAAAAGTAAATATGTTGCATGAATGCAACAATAAAAACACATAAACTTTTACTATTCCACGATAAAAATACCCAAAGCTAAAGTGTCACCTTGGGGTCGATCAAGTTAAATTTAGATAGCTTATAAGACAATCTTATCTTTATTATTTAAAACTTAAAATAACTCTTTATTTTCTCTTTTAAAAATAAAGTACTGCTGGTTTGGTCAAGATCCAATTATCCACTGCAAAAGCATAATTTCATCTTTGTAAGTGTAACCCATTATTTCAGAATTCATGACTTAACTTAGAGAGTGCCGCCTAAGGGTCAGTAAAGCCTAAAATACATCACTCCTTCCTTTCTTCGTAAGAAGCCAACCTTGGTATTAATATGTCTAGAAACCTTCCTTATTGAGATGGAAGCAAAGCCACCTCGAGACCTATTCATATCTCATGGTGATGTACTAATAATATAGACCATATGTCATATTGAGATGTTCATCGTCTCCCACTTACTATTTTCAAAATACTGTGTTTTATTAAACTAAGCAATTAATTCCAAATTAATTACTAGTTTATTAATAACCTATGAATGTAATTGATTGCAAAATATATTTAATTATAAAGGAGTCTGTTTCTACAATTAATGTGATCTAGATAATTACCCATAACATTCATCTAACTTTACTAAAAACACTTTTTAAATAAAGTTGGTTATCTTAATGGCCTAAAATAACTATTGCCTTAATATGGTGTGAGTTACAAAGTTTTAAATAATTTAATACTTAGTAGTTTACATGAAATTGATTTGTCCAAACCAATTAAAAAAACAATTAGGACAATCCTAAATAATCATGTTTCTAAAAAATGCATGATTAATGAAAATTGTCTGGGGTTTCATGAATGACGTGTAATTGACAAATGCACGATCATGTTATCAATTAAACATTAATTAAAATTTATTTAAATAAATAAATAAATCAACAATAAATGATGAACCGAGTACTATTGGGTATTTCCAAATTTACAACATTTGAAAAAATAGAAATAAAATTCCAAAATAGCCTTTAACTTGTTTTCAAGACTCCAAGAATGCTTCTCCTCTCTTTTAGGCTTTCTTGCTAGTCTTTAGGAATTTGTTAGGCCCAACTAATTAATTAGAAACTAACTTTCCAATTAGTTTTTTTTAATTAAAATTAACTTTTAATTAAATAACCATTATTGTCATCTTTTTAATTTAGTTGAATTTAAATAATTAAAGAATCAAATTCAAATAACTATTTAAACTTAAGATAAAATCTTAACCAACAAAAATATTTTTTTATTTTTCTAATAAAAATAAAATAAGATAATTAATTGCATAAAATAGGATCTAGCTTTGGGCACCAAGATTGGTGCACTAGACCATTAGGGTCGGCGTCACAATGGAGCCTCAAGGGCTCGGGTTGGTGGCTGCCGCAAGCAGTGAGCACGACCCTTGGGCTGTGCACGGGCTGCAATGGTGCACGCAGTAGGTGCAAGGGCGTGGACAGCAGGCACAGGGGTGCGGGCATGCAGGTGCACATGCGCAAGGGCGCGAGCTCGCAGGCGTAGGGGCTTGGGTACGCAAGGGCATGGGTGTGGGGAGGCTCGGCGTTCGTGTGGTGCACAGGGAGCTGCGGCTCGGGCTGGTGCGTGCGGATAGGGCTCGGACCATATTCTTGGGTCCTTCTTTCTTCTTTGTCTACAAATTTTTAAAATACATATTTCAAAAATAAAATTTTACAAAAATCCTATGCCCTTATACAAGATCTAGAAATTCAAATTTCTAACCCAATAGCACCATATAATTAATGATCCATCATTCAACCACGCATTCAAAAAACATATCCATCCATTCAATATACATATCACACATACATATAACAAATGCAAGAAACCCACACATCATTTAATATATATATATATATATATATGTAGACTGCTCTGGTACCAATTGTTGGTATTAAAAGAGAAAATCAAAGATACGCAACGCGGAATGGGCCCTTTATAATAATTATTAATACCAGCCAAGATCATGAACATATATATTTATATATTAAATCAAATACAATCAGATTAGAGATTACCTTTTGTAGCCTATCAAGTGTCCTCGAATCTTTTTGTATAAAATCAACGATCTTCCTATCCAATTTTTGAAAGTTCACACCTTGATCTTCCAAACCAATCCTCAAACACATAAGGACGTGTGTGGGCACGTAGGTTTCAAAATGTTGATTTATGACTCTCTAGATGTATTCAACACATGAGATCTAAAAAGGGATAGAGAGAAGAGGAATTGAATAGTTGTCAGATTTAGGAAAACTACTGCTTCTGTTTCAGAGAGAGAGTGTGAGAGTCTATGAAAAACAATAACTTGAAAAGTTTCACTTTTTTTAGGTTTATAAAGATAATAAACTAATTTAATTAATCTTTATTTTATTAAAATAAAACTGATCAGCTATAACCTTATTTAATTATTTAATTTAAATCATTTTTAAAAAGAAATAATTAAATAAAACAAATTATTTGAAATTCAAATCCCAGGGATAGGAAATCCCTGTGTGTGGCGCCACACTCACTGTAGAGTGAGTGTGTCTACCACACCATTAGGGTTATCCATAATTTTCTCATTTGTTTGTTTAATTAATATTTAAGAGAATATATTTATCCCAAAATAAATACCAGTTAATTCAAAATTAACTTTATCTTAAAATATCAATTTTGAATAAATAAATAAATAAATATCTTATTCTAAATAAGATAATTATTAATCTCTCTTTATATATTAATCCAAACAAGATTAATATTTATTTCAACCTATAGTTTTTCAACAAAAAAAAACTATATAGTTAAATGATTAATTAATTCATAATTAATTAATTGCCTATAAGTATCACATTATTATTTCATTGCCCTAGAAAATTAATTCCTTTACTATTAAGTCATTCTCTATACAAATCTTTCTTTTGACATCCATACCATTGACTGTGTAGGACAGAGGTGATATGGGGACCATGGACCTATAATACGAAGCTCCAATCAACCAGATTATTAGTTAAACTCTTTATATTAATTCCATGATTACTCCACTATAAATATGGAATTGCACTCCAAGTTTTTATAGAAGTATATTTACAGAGTTTTCTCTTGTAGTCCATTGATATAATCAATAAATGTAGTTATGTCCTCCATTTATTAGTTCATTAATTAGAGTTGGTCAAGATTACTGTTTTGACCCTTCTAATTACCTCTTGATCCTTAAGTACAATTAATTCACTAGTGAATAATTTATCTATAATCAAATTATAGATTTGAGCTCAATAACTATTATGTTCAAGAATTAACCCTCAAGGGAACCAATATTCGATCCGTTAGGAAAGTATGAATTCCATTATGGTAAATCATGTTCCTAACCATTCATGATATTGAATCTCCAAAACAAAAGCCATTAGCCTCATTATACTAAGAAACCTTAACATCAAAAGATCCAATAAACACAAACAGGAGTTCACAAATATTCAGGATTTAGACTGATCTACAAATCATCATCTTTGATGATAAGAATCAATTCTTTATATCAAACGACAAGTTTACAAAGATAATTAATTATTATCGTTCATGTCATATATAATCTCTATTATATACAACACCTTTACTAAGATGTCTATCCACATCAAGAATCCGAATATAGGTCATTTGCATCCCGTATGCTTAGTAAACTGCATTAGTAACCATTCATTAAAGATTCATCACTTTAATATGTTACTGACTATTTTATTCATTATATATGATCTTTATTCTCTCGTACTAACATAAGATCATATTCTCATGAATGAATAAGGAATGTTCTTGATATTATCATATAATTAATTCAGACAATAATTGTAATATTCAAATATAATATAATTGTTCTTTTTATTTAATTCAATCAAATGTGTTTACATGCTTTTAGGGCATTAATGCTAACAATTGGGCTGGGCAGAAGCTGGGGCCAAGGCTTTGGATGGGGCATGGGCTGATGGTGTGGGTCCAGTTGGGACTGGGGTATTATCATCAACAGGGCCAGTATCAACAAAAATGTTGGTTGCCTTGGCAAACTCAACAACTATCTTGACCACCTTCTCAAAATCAGTGGTCATTTCATACTCTTCATCATGACCCAACCCAGGATACAGTGACGCATGACCCTCAGTCAGACTGCTATAAGAGTTCATCTCCGAAGGTCGGGGCTTCAACATGAGTACCACAACCAACTGAATCCAATACAAAGCATTAAGTTAGTTTGAAACCCCCAAAAAATATTGTATTTTGAGATAATAAAAAAGAACTTACACTCGTCTTCTTCAACATCAATGCAAGGTCGGACTTCAAAATAGGATGTTCCTTATTGCTTGACCAACTGAGCATCCTCGGAAACCAGGTTCCATGGTTAATGACATACTCTCGTGCAAACTGCTAGATGGCCTCATACTCCCAATACTGCATAGTAGGTACATAGCCATATAAACTGTATTTCACTTCTTTCTGTTTCCCCTTAACTTCCTTCTTCTTCTTATAGTTCCTCTTTTGATGATGCAAGTTTGTTTTTACATACATCCATAAGCTATTAAAAGAGAGCTTCCCCCATGGGTAAGTAAATAAATACTCTATGTCTTCAACAAACTTCTACATATCTATCCATACATTTAGCTTGCTGTCTCATGTAAGTAAAACTCCTTCAACAAAGAAACATAAGGCAAACTTGTAGGCATCTTCAACTTCAGTGCATTTTTTTAAAGCAGTCTCCAAATGCATTGTCTTGAAGGTTTATTCATCATTAAAGTATTCCTTTATTAAGTGGTCACTAGTGAGGTGGTTCTTCAAATCAGTCTCTGATGGCCTAGCACTGAAGTTCAACCCTATAACCAGAGTAAACTCATCTCTACCAAATCTACATGGTCTAGATCCCAAATGGAAATACAACTCATCCTCTTTGTTACACTGGATCTTCCACAACATTAACTGATGCAATACAGATGCAGAGAACTACAACTCCTCAGTCAACTCCTCACCCTTTCTATCAAACCAAGCTCCTTAAACTTATCCTTAATTTTTTTAAAGTAACCATTACCCATATAGGTGACTCGGTCAGGAAAGTGATATGTCAAGGTTAATAGGAATTTCGACATCTGGAAGAAAAATCATTTAATTGGAATCACATGTAAAAATCCATCAATAAACAAAATACATGCATGCTTCGAACGACCATCGAGTTTCCATCGAAGAACCATCGGACCATAAAGATGTTTATTTTCCGACAACTGACCTACACCATCGAACCCCATTGAACCAGCATCGAAGCCCATGGAGCATATACGTCAGACCTTATATGACCTAATCCATTGAACCACTATCGAACCAGCATCAAACCAGAACTTCATTCTATTTCGAATAAAATCTTACCTAACCCATCGAGCATACACCTCAACCTTATATGACCTAACCCATCGAATCCATCATAGAGCATGCATCAAGCTCAATTAAACAATACCCTGGAACCCTTTGTCACATAACCCCCATCGAGCAATACGACCCTATCATCATCAAGCAATAATCAAGAATGCATCAAACCCATTGAGCACTCATCGAACCACACATCGAACCATCGAGCAGCATTAAAAGAACCCAGACAACAACCCACTCTGAAATCAACATACCCAGAACAAAACAACAAACAAATTACAATAATATACTCAATCAACAACATTTACCTTAAAAATGATAAAAAAAAACTTCAAAACCCCATCTACCCACACACACATTAAATCCACACAATCAACAACAAACAATGCAAGAACATTCAATAAAAACAAACCCAATAAACATTTAAGCTGGTAGTGTGGAGCCTAACCTTTACTCAAAGAAATCAAGGAAGGAGAGGGATCGTCAGTGTCGAAGGCGGAGCCAAGATGGGGATACTCGCGAGGAGATGGAAATACCAGAAAATGAGAGAGAAAGTGATAGGGAGAAGGCCGACCGAGGGGAGAGGAAAAAATGATTGGCGGAGGGGAGAGGAAACCGGCTAGAGGGAAGGGGTCCGGTGGGGAGAACTTTAACCGAGAGAGAAAGTGATACTCAAAATTTGTGGGAAAAAGTAATGGCAGGGGTATTTTGGGTATTCTCAAATGAATTGGCATTATTTTGAAATGATTAGAATACCTAGTATTTATTTAATTAATACCCCACATTAAGCATAAAACTCAAATTTCCCAATTTAAGTTATTTTAAACGGAGCAAAATTGACTCTCAATGTGCATTTATTGTCTAAATAACTTTTTTAAAAAACAACAATACTTATCAATTAATATATTTTATTTCTACAAATTTAATTTATAACCACGACCAATGAAGTCCCTCCAGTTCGCCGAAGGGGAGTGCATGCTACTGCTCGCCGCAACGCGCCGGAACCGCCAGCTAACAACACTGCGGAGATTTCCAGACTGCGACAGCAAGTCGAGGAACTTCTGCAGCAACAACGCCAACAGGCTCAATCTCAGCCTCAGCCACAGCCACATCCGCAGCCACAGCAAATGGCCCCAGCACCCCAACAAGTTGGTCCATATGGGGGATGGCCAATGACGAATTACGCGCCGTATCCAGTACAGCACCTGGAGCCAGTGTATGAAAGGTTCCGCAAGAAGCACGCTCCAAACTTCGAAGGGACTACAGACCCCTTTGAAGCAGAAGAATGGCTAAGGAATGTGGAGCCGATTCTGGCCCACATGAATCTCAGTAATGCAGAACGCATATCCTGCGTCTCATCTTTGCTCAAGAAAGATGCCAGGATATGGTGGGACTTGGTCCATCAATCCCATGATGCTGCCACCATGACGTGGACCCGATTTGTGGAGCTGTTCCACAAAAAGTACTATAACTTGGCTGTACTCGCTACGAGAGTTGAGGAGTTCGCCAACTTGAAGCAGGGTACTTTATCGGTGGCAGAGTATGCTCGTCAGTTTGACCGATTAGCCAAGTTCGCCTCTGAGATGGTTCCAACCGATTATCTATGGGTGAACAAGTTTGTTAGAGGACTTCGCCCGAAGATCGAGATGGGGGTTAAACTAGCAAACCCGAGAAACACTACATATGCTGATGTACTTGAGATGACAATCGAAGTAGAAAGGTTGCAGGCCAATGTAAGCAAAGAAGAAGCCAACAAGCCTGAACCTAGACAGCAGAGCCAACCTCAGGCTAGTCGGAGCAACAACCATAACGGCAACAATCAATCTAGCAATAGCGGCAACAATCAGTCTAACAACAACGGTAACGGTCAGAAGAGAAGGCATCCTAACAACAAGCAATCTGACAGCAATAAAAGGGCACGAACGAATAATGGAGGAAATAGGCCAGGCTACGTGGAATACCCGCCATGTGCCAAATGTCAGAAGAAGCATCCTGGAGAATGCCGCGCCAACACTAAGGAGTGTTTCAACTGTGGTCAAGAAGGGCATCGTAAAAGAGACTGTCCTCAGCAAAAGCCAAAAGGGAAGAAGGATGAAAAGATGGTTCCTGCTAGGGTTTTTGCTTTAACCCAAGGAGAGGCCGAGGCTAGCAACAAGGTGGTCACAGGTCAGGTTTCTATCCTTAATAACTTATGTCATGTATTATTTGATTCGGGAGCCACTCATTCGTATATCTCGTTAGGAATGATAGAAAAACTAGACAAACCTAGTGAAAGATTTAGAACTAGGTTTGTAACCGAGTTACCTTCTGGCAAAGTAGTTCTATCATCACGGATAGTACGAGGCGTACCGATCAAGATTGAGGATATAGAACTAGAAGGAGACCTGATAGAGCTAGTGATCAAGGACTTTGACGTAATATTAGGCATGGATTGGCTAGCACGGCATGGCAGCGGTGGTCTTTGCGTTAAAAATCTAGCGGCACTATCTTTACGGAGAACGGTGCGAGATTTATACGGACCACAAAAGTTTAAAGTACTTCTTTACTCAGAAGGAGCTTAACATGAGGCAGCGCAGGTGGTTGGGGTTAGTCAAGGATTACGACTGCGAAATCCTATACCACCCAGGAAAGGCGAACGTAGTTGCCGATGCACTTAGTAGGAAAAGCTATGGGCATTTAGCAGCCTTATCCGGAATAGAAAAGCCGCTACAGCATGAGCTTATCAGTGCCGGAATAGAAGTGGTTGTAGGCAAGCTGGCTAATTTGTCTATCCAATCGAATTTGTTAGAGGATATACGAATTGGTCAGGGACATGACGACACACTAGCAACACACATGAATGCAATTAGAGAAGGCAAGACTACAGATTTCTCAATATCTAGCCAAGGCTTATTGAGATACAAGGATCGGGTATGCGTGCCGAATGATCAAAGTATTAAGAAGACGATCCTAGAAGAAGCGCACAGCACCCCGTACTCAGTTCATCCAGGGTCTACCAAGATGACTCACAACATCAAGGCAATCTATTGGTGGCCAAGAATGAAGAAGGACATACCAGAATGGAAGTGGGACGATATAGCCATGGATTTCGTGACGAGTCTGCCAAAGACGAATAAGCAGCATGATTCTGCTTGGATAGTAATAGATAGACTAACCAAGTCGGCTAATTTCCTGCCTATTAAGACTTCTTACACGGCAGACCAATATGCAGACATCTACATCCAAGAGATAGTACGATTGCATGGAATCCCCAAGACGATAGTGTCAGATAGAGGATCGGTGTTTACGTCAAGATTTTGGAGAAGCTTACAAAAAGCCATGGGTACTAAGTTAAGTCTTAGTGAAACTTTCCATCCTCAAACAGATGGGCAGTCCGAGCGTACGATTCAGATTTGAGAGGATATGCTACGCGCGTGTGTACTCGATTTCGGAGGATCATGGAACAAGTACTTGCCGCTGATCAAGTTCTCGTACAACAACAGCTACCAGTCAACAATCGGGATGGCACCTTATGAGTTGCTATATGGAAGAAGGTGTCGATCACTGTTGCACTGGGAAGAGGTAGGAGAAAGGCAGCTTCTAGTGCCCGAAGCTGTTAGACAAGCTCAAGAAGCAGTTGCGCTGCTTAGACAGCGTATGCTTGCTGCTCAAAGCCATCAGAAAAGCTATGCAGATGCCAAGCGACGCGATGTGGAGTTCCTAGTTGGAGATCAAGTCTTTCTGAAGATATCTCCTATGAAAGGTGTCAAGCGGTTCGGGAAGAAAGGCAAGCTTAGTCCCCGATTCATAGGTCCTTTTGAGATATTGGACAAAGTGGGACGAGTTGCGTATAGACTAGCCCTACCGCCTGCACTAGCCGATAGTCACAATGCGTTCCACATCTCGATGCTACGCAAGTATGTGTCAGACCCATCTCACGTCCTTAAGTACGATACGATAGCGCTCCAGAAAGACTTGAGTTACGAGGAACGACCAGTTAGCATCCTAGATAAAGGGATGAAGCATTTACGGTCCAAGAGCTTTCCTATAGTCAAAGTCCTATGGAGTAATAGTTCTGAATGAGAGGCAACGTAGGAGTTGGAGGAGGACATTCAAGGCCGGTATCCGGAATTATTTGGTAAGTAAATTTCGAGGACGAAATTCTTTTTAGTAGGGGAGAATTGTAGAGTCCAAGAACTTTACTTAGCTAATTATTTTAGTAGTATTATAGTATGTATAATATTATCTTTGTAACTGTGGATTTTTGGTTCAGACCGGGAATTATTTGGACACTCATAGTAGTACTTATAGACTTTCTAAGTTTAACCTATAGTTTAAGAATATTAATTTTAACCTAAGGTTTGATTATATAGCTGATATTAAGAATAATATTTATTATACTATAAGGTTTAGATATCAACCAATAGGATTTTAAGCACATGTTATGAATGGGTGATTAAGGATTAAGTATTTAGAGGATTAAATTTAATAAGGAGTAAAGTTTGAATGCTTTAAGGTCAGTCAGCAGCTTTGAATACATTGAGGGCTTAGTCAAGACTGTTTACTCCATTCAAACTTAGCTAAAAATATGTAATTTTGTGTTTAAATATTCAGCATGTGCCGATATATCGTAGCTATAGGGGGCGATATATCGCAGCACGTAGATACGGAAATCACGAAACGATGCACGGTCGCCTCGGGCATACTGGCCCAGGAGATATATCGCCTACAAGGGGCGATATATCGCCTCCTTCAGTATGTTTTTGAAATTTTTTGAATTCTTTTCCATTCAGCCATTCAACCTCTTGATAAGTCCAGCATCTTTTTGAACGAGTCTTCAGCCTCTGCTGAACGATTATTCAAATTATTTTCACCTAAAAAGCTATTATTTTTATTCAAGTAAAATCAAGATCCTTTCATTCCTAAACTCTATAAATAGGACCTAGTACCCAGCCATTATTCATCTTTTGCTCTAAGTTCAGAGGCTGCAAGTGCTAAGTGAGTGTGAGAGTATAAACACCTGGGTTTGGGAATCATAAGCTTGAACATCATAAGCTTATCAAACACTTTGGGAAGTAAGGTTTTAGAGTATTTCGGTTTGAGATGTAGATTGGTCTCACAAGTCTCCAAGGTAACCCAAAAATCTAGTTCAATTATGTTTTGTTCATTTAAGTTCTCATAATCTTCTACTCAGCCTCTAACCATAATCTTCATTTTGGTTAGGAAATCTAAGTTCTTGAGCACATAAGTTTTGGTAAGTATGTGTCTCAATGGTTTAGTCTTCCCATTTCTTTTCATCTCTTTTTCTTCATTAGACTCACTCTTTTTCATAATGATTATTAGGAGTGTTCCAAAGTCCCAGCACTGTCCACATATCCCGGTAACTTTGGTAAGGAAAATAGGATAGAAATGCATATGTTATATGTCTTATATGTTATCTTATGTTTCTTATGTTATGATATATGTTATGATATGTATATTGTAGGGTTGGGCATATGACCCATATGGCTAACAAGACCCCAATAGATTATGGGCATATGACCTACTTAGCTAGTAGGACCCCACTAATCTCATGGGCATATGACTTGTCTAGTCTATGGGACCCCAAGTAATAATGGCCATTATAATAAGTGTATGTAATAAGTGTTATGATATGTCTTTATGATTATTGTGAAATTCATATTTATGACTATGTGTTAGATTTTCCTTGCTGGGCATTAGGCTCATTCCTTTTTGTTTTATGTGCAGGAAAATAGCTTTAGAGGCGGTAAGATTCGTGGACGCTTAGAGAATGTGTATCGATGGTGAATGGATTCAAGGGGTCGGGTGTTCGATTTCGAGGATGTAGTCCTTTCTTTATGGGTTTATATGTAATTTTTCCGCACTTTCTATATAACTCTTTATTTTAAATTATGTTTTGTTTTTAAGACAATGGGATCCCATATCCTTCTTGATATTTTGTAAGTAACTCTTATTTTTACAAATTACTTAATAAAATTATGGTATTTTCGCAAATGTAAGTTCTATTAAGGTTTTGTATGTATAGTTTCATTAATGGTCCAAAAGTCTAGAGTAGTGGGTCATTACACAAAGGTTCAGCAACTAGCCCCTATTTATCTACTTTCATCCTCTTCGTTGGGTCAGTGAAGTCATCAAAATGCTTGGGCCTGCGTTTCTTCCTGACAACTTCAAGGCCAGCTGTACTACTCGTACACTGGGACTGTCGACATCACTAGCAACTACAGATGTTTGGGCCTGTGGAGTGTAGGGTGGATCATCGGGCTCGTAGTCCTCACGCAAGATATCAGACTATATATCTGATTTTACATGGGTGGATCGATCTGAGACCACTAAAAGCAGCTGCGCCAACTGCACCATGATCATAGTATGATTCTGAAGTAAGGTTGCCTGACCCTCCTTAACCCTCTTGAGCCTCTCCATCAATTGCTCATAATCAGGCTGGGAAACTTGACTAGAGGAAGGTGCACAGGCCTGTGAAGTGCTCTCCTCAACCCTCAGGACATCCTCATAAAAAATGGAGGCTTCCTTTCCAACTTCTGCCAGCTTCTCAGGCACTACTTCCTCCATTGCAGTCCCAGCCTCCCCCACAGTTGACTCCAACTCAGGGAATAACCTAGAATCAACTTCTGGGAGGCTATTGCAGTAGACTACCTCATCGGGACGTGGCTTCAGCATGGAAAATACCACTAACTTCATGGTTGAATAACATGTGTCAGAAAAAATTTAATAAAATAAATTGTTAATCAATTAATTTGTGACATATAACAAGATAAAATGGAACTTACTCGACGGTTGGCGAATATAAGAACCAACTGAGCTGTTGAAATAGTGATATCGGTCTTCGTAGCCCAGCTAAGCATCCTCGAAATCTAGTTCCCACTGTTCTCTCCGAACTTACTCCCGAGAGCTGGCTGGCCTCAAAAGCTCAGTAAAGAAGTGCAGGTGCATAGCCATTGAAACTATACTTCGCCTCCTTCTATTTTTTGCTCGAACCCTTTTTCTTCTTCACCTCGTAATGCTTCAATTGCTTTTGCATGTCCTTGTGAACTTCTCTAATAACCTTCTTGAAGGACATCTTCCCCCACAGATATTTGAAAAAGTAGTCAAGATCCTCAACCATCTTCAGGGAATCACCCCATATCGTCATTGTCTTCTCTGGGGCATTCAGTACCCCCTCTATCAAATAGCACAAACCCAACTTAAATGCATCTTCTGGGTTTTTCGAAGCCCTCAAAGTATCTTCCAACTGGCTGAAACTAACCTTCGAATCAACACTAAAGTATTGATCACTTCAAAGATGCTTTCTCAACTCGTCTGAGGATGGGGTGTTCCCAAAATTCAGCCCGGTGACTAGGGAAAACTCTGCAATCCCAAATTTGCAAAGAATGTTGCCCAAGTAGAAGTGGCCATCTTCAGCCTTCTTGCTTTCCACCTTCCGCAACATAAGTTGATGCAGAAGAACCCCATAAAAACTAAACGACTTAGCCTTGAAGAACTGTCCCAACGCACATGCCTATGCCCGTTCAATTAGCCCATGCCTCTTAAATTGCTCTATAAAGGTTTCCAAGTAAGCACTATCCCTATAGGTGACACGACCAGGAAAGTGCTTCTCCAATGGCACAATCAATTCAGACATCTGGAAAAAAAACAAAAAAAAAAGTTAAAAATGTAATACAATATGGTAACTATCGAGTCCTATCGAGACATGTGCTAAAATTAGCCATATGCCTAATATCATCGAGTCCCATCGAGTCCTATCGAGGCATATTGAGATGTGATAAAATCAGCCATATGCCTAACATCATCGACTCCTAAGGAGGCAGAGGCTAAATTAGCCATATGTCAAATATCATCGAGTTCTATCGAGGCAGATGTTAAAATGAGCCATAAGTCTAATATCATCGAGTCCTTTCGAGGTATATGCTAAAACATTTTTGTATGCCTAAAATATCATCGAGTCCTATCGAGTCCCATCGAGGCCTATCGAGGCACAATCAAATCCAGACCCTAACATATACTATTGAGTCCTATCGATTTCTATCGAGGTGCATAAAAAATCTCGAAAAAAACCCAGATTTCTTCATTCCCCAACCCCGATCTATCCTATGAACAAAAAATTAACAAATAAAGCAAACCCAGACAATTTATTGCATAATAAATAAGTAAATCCCTCACATTTTTCTATTTCAGGGTTGTTTCGTTGATCTCTTGGGTTTTCTCGCCTACCCGCCTACTCCGGTCTAGATTTCTTGCCACTGATGTGCGATCGTGGAAGACAATGCCCACAGATTCGACAGTGAATGTGAAAGAAGACTGAGGGTTTTTGGGGATTTTGATTTCGGGACCAAGAAAGTGAGGGAGAGAATAGAGAGCGTCTGGGAGAGTAGAGAGAGAAAGCGGGAAACAAATGACACAGGTATTTTTGGAACTAATGAAAATACTAGGATAAAATGTACATGTATATAGTGGATTACAAGGGAAATCAACATACAAGGGAAATCAACATACAACATAAATATTATCTAGTTACAAGCTGCTTCATCATGATCTTAATAATCTTATGAAAAAGATTGAAAGCACATAACTAGAATAGAAATTACAAAATAAATAGAATACATACTTGAAAATGCTCTTGAAAAACACTAAAATGGAAGAGAGAATGGTAGAAAAGATGATGGTTACCCAAAAATTAAGCACCCTAAAATGGTCTTGAAATTGCATATTTATAGCCAAAATGAGAGTATTAAAATAATCAACTTAAATTAATTAAATTGATTAGATTAATTAAATAAAGTAAATATGACATATAGAGGTAAATTATAGGGTGTAATGATGATTTTTGTGGTGAAATATTGGAAAAATTGGGTAAAAATGTGGCATTTTTGGGCATAAGGATAAGGGGACAAGGTGGGCTCAAGAGGAGAGGTGTTGGTGGCTTGGTGGGTGTGGCAGGCGGCTGGGCCAGGTGGATAGGTGTAGCGTCCCAAATTTACTAATAAGGCTTAGGGCATTGATTAGCGTGCTTGGAGGGCAATAATTGATTTATGTTGTTAATATGTGAATTTGATAAGTATGTGATTATAAATGCATGTTTAGGTAAATTAAATATGCATGTGGGCCCCATTTGGTTGCTAGGGGCGTATTTGTAATTTTAGCCCGCTGAGGGCATAAATGCAATATTTGTATATATTGTGATTGATACCACGTGTGAGTGGTGATATAATTGTGTTGCATGATCTGAGACAGTCCTAGGGAACGGTTTAGCCAGATAGCCACCGGTGGGAATAATTAGTGGTTAGTGGCACTCTCGTAAATTAGGTAACTATAGGCAACTCTTGAGGATAGTTGTTATAAGTGGGAATGTGGCATTCTTGCAATAGGTTAAGGAAAAGTCTAGGCTGCCCTTGAGGATTAGTTAGAAGGGAGGGCAATTGGGTCATTTGGCTTAGGTAGTAGATAGGTTTTGGCTGAGGAAAGGTTTAGTACGTTTCTCTCATTTTGGCTTATACATGGGTTATTTTTGGGAGCTCTAGAAAGAACCAGAAACCAAAAAGGAAGGACCTCTGATTTTTGTGGGATCAAGTGGGGAATCAAACCAAGGAAGCTAGAGGTTTTTCTACATATTTGAGGTAAGGATTTTAAGTGGTTATCTTGTGGAATTCAGCCCATAAATGTTATGATTTGAAAGTTGAATTGTGTTTTATCTTGTGGATCATTGGAATGAAAACTTGGCAAGGTTTAGCTTGGGATTAGTGGATTTGAGTTTGGAATTGGATTGGGAAAGCAGCTTAGGGTCGAACCTCTACTTGAGGTAAGAGTTCCATGCATTTCTGAGGTTTATATTCTGATATGGTTTAAGTTTTCTGGTTTGTGATTTAAGTTTTGTAAAGTGTGGTTTAATGTAGAGTCCAAGAACTTTACTTAGCTAGTTAGATAGTAGTATTATAGTATTTATAGTATTATCTTAATGACTGTGGATTTTTGGTTCAGACCAGGAATTATTTGGACACTCATAGTAGTACTTGTAGATTTTCTAAGTTTAACCTATAGTTTAAGAATATTAATTTTAACCTAAGGTTTGATTAATATGACTGATATTAAGGATAATATTTATTATACTATAAGGTTTAGATATCAACCAATAGGATTTTAAGCACATGTTATGAATGGGTGATTAAGGATTAAGTATTTTGAGGATTAAATTTAATAAGGGAAAAGTTTGAATGCTCTAAGGTCAGTCAGCAGCTTTGAATACGTTTCAGGGCTTAGTCAAGGTTGTTTACTCCATTCAAACTTAGCTAAAAATGTGTAATTTCGTGTTTAAATAATCAGAGTGTGCCGATATATCGCAGCTATAGGGGTGATATATCGCAGCACTTAGATACGGAAAACACGAAACGATGCACGGTCGCCTCGGGCATACTGGCCCAGGCGATATATCGCCTACAAGGGGCGATATATCGCCTCCTTCAGTATGTTTTTGAAATTTTTTGAATTCTTTTTCCATTCAGCCATTCAACCTCTTGATAAGTCCAGCACCTTTTTGAACGACTCTTCAGCCTCTGCTAAACGATTATTCAAATTATTTTCACCTAAAAAGCCATTATTTTTATTCAAGTGAAATTAAGATCCTTTCATTCCTAAAATCTATAAATAGGACCTAGTACCCAGCCATTATTCATCTTTTGCTCTAAAGTTCATATGCTGCAAGTGCTAAGTGAGTGTGAGAGTGTAAACACCTGGGTTGGGGGATCATAAGCTTATCAAACACTTTGGGAAGTAAGGTTTTATAGTATTTCGGTTTGAGGTGTAGATTGGTCTTACAAGTCTTCAAGGTAACCCAAAACTGTAGTTCAATTCTGTACTTTTCTTTCAAGTTCTCATAGTCTTCTACTCAGCCTCTAACCTTAATTTTTATTTTGGTTAGGAAATCTAAGTTCTTGAGCAAAAAGGTTTTGGTAAGTATTTTTCTCAAGGTTTAGTCCTTCCATTCCTTTCATTTCTTTTTCTTCAAATCTACTCACCCTTTATATATGGTTTTAGGAGTGTTCCAAAAGTCCCAACTCTGTCCTCATATTCTGGTAACTTTGGTAAGGAAATAGGATAGAAATTCATATGTTATATGTTTTATATGTTATCTTATGTTTCTTATGTTATGATAATGTGTTATGATATGTATGTATGTAGGCTTGGGCATATGAACCATATGACTAACAAGACCCCAAATAGATTATGGGCATATGACCTACTTAGCTAGTAGGACCCCACTAATCTAATGGGCATATGACTTGTTTGTTCTATGGGACCCCAAGTAATAATGGCCATTATAGTATGTGTATGATATAAGTGTTATGTTATGTTTTTATGTTTCTTATGAAATTTATGTATATGAACTATGTGTTAGATTTTTCCTTGCTGGGCATTAGGCTCATTCCTTTTTGTTTATATGTGCAGGAAAATAGCTATAGTGGCGGTAAGATTCGTGAATGCTTGGGGAATGTGTATCGGTGGTGAATGGAGTCAAGGAGTCGAGAGTTCGATTTTCGAGGATGTAGTCTTGTTTTATGGTTTTACATGTATTTTTCCGCACTTATTATGTAACTCCTTTTATTTTAAATTATGTTTTGTTTTTAAGACAATGGGATCCCATATCCTTCTTGTTATTTTATGTAAGTAACTCTTATTTCTACAAGTTTTTCTAATAAAGTTGTGGTATTTTCGCAAATGTAAGTTTTATTAAGGATTTGTATGTATAGTTTCGTTAATGGTCCAAAAGTCTAGAGTAGTGGGTCATTACATTTAAGTTTGTGGAGTTTTAAACCACTAGGTGATTCTTGGGTTTGATTGTGTGTTTGAGTATGTTTCTAGTGTTTATAGGTTACTATACTGTTTATTTGGGGTTTTAGGCCAAATTGGGGATTGGGTGTACTTTGGTGATGGTTTGGGTGATTTTTGGCTTGGGAGAAATGTTGGGAAAAACCCAGTTTTCTGGGTTCGCGTATGAGCGTCGCGACCCTTTTCTTCCATGTTGTGACGAACAGGATTGATTCCAGGGTACAATTGTGAATTGTTTAGTAACGGGAGTGTTACTTGTGCATTGTGACTAGGTTTTCAGCGAGGCTTGGATTGAGGGACTGTGGTCGGGACATCGGTGCTCAAGAAGCTCGGGACACAGGTAAGAAAACTGTTGTACCCATAGAGCAGGGCAAAGCCCTATAGTTGTATTGCAGGGCACAACCCTACATGATTGTGTTGCAGGGCGTAGCCCCATTGAATATGTTTATACGTGTTTAAATATTTGTTTAATTGTGCTATGTGTGCATATATGTGAATGAATGGCAAATAGTCAGGAACGGTGAAGGCCGAGAACGACAAGGGGCCAGGAGCAGCGTTTAGCACGCAGAGTGCGAGTTGCCAGCGTGAGACCCTAAAGGATACTTGGGATATCCTTACGGTGTAGACCACAAATCCAGGCCCTGGTAAAGCGCCTGGGACGGCATGGCTGTATGTGTTTAGCCTGTTGGCGGATTCGTTACAAGCTGAATGATTGATATGCATATTTTATTTATTTGTGTGGAGTTTTCTTGCTGGGCTTCGGCTCATGGGTGCTCTGCGGTGCAGGTAAGGGCAAGGGGAAAGTCGACCAACCATGAGTACGGAAAGTATGATGTGACGCGTACATGTTTGGCCTGCCTGGCTGCCACGACCAGGGGTATTTTTGGGAGATGTTTTGTACTAAATCTTATTTTGTCGTGTAGTAGACTTTAATCATATTTTGAGTTGTAAATATTTATAAACAGTATTTCGGGATCCCGAATGTTAAATGCTTTATGATTTTCAATGAGTGACTACATTTTCAAATTATGTGATTTTATTACAGTTTAGTTACACTTTTGACCTAAATTACTGATTAACAAGTTTAAAGCACATTTTAAACTCACATAGTAACGACTCTAAGGTAGTAGGGCGTTACAACAGGGGCATGGGCCCGTGTGGCTGGAAGGTTTGGCCTGGAGTGGTGGGCCGAAGCTGTAGGCGGATGAGCCTAAGTGGCTGGGAGGCTTCGGGCCCAGGGGTGCAGTAGGGAGGCAGGTGCCTGGCTGGTGAGCTGAGGGCTAGAGGCATGCGGCTGGGCCGAGTGGGCCAAAGGGGCTGCATGCAACACCCCACGTCACTATGGTTGATTCCTGGAATGACGACTAGCCCTACAAACCAACACAAGTCTTTCCAGTGTGCTTTGTCCTCACTCGAACGCTTCTTGGGAAAACTTCCCAGGAGGTCACCCATCATGAGACTACTCATGGTCAAGCACACTTAACTTTGGAGTTCTCAAGTGATGGGCTACCAAAAAGAAGATGCATCTTGTTGGCATAGGTAGTACCCATCAATCCATTTAAGCCATCTTCAACTGTGTAGTCCCATACCTACACAATCTCAGAATCATCACACTTGAGCTTCCCAAGGCGGTGTGGGATTGTACAGTTCCTTACCCACTCTTTCCCCCTACGAACCACGGGATTCTGACTGTCACAATCACCCCCTCTTAGGGGTCCGACGTCCTTGTCGGCCACACTTCCAGCTGGGTCAAGGCTCTGATACTAATTTGTAACGCCCCATGTCACTATGGTTGCTTTGTAACGCCCACATCACTATGGCTGCTTTCTGGAATGACGACTAGCCCTACAAACCAACATGAGTCTTTCCAGCGTGCTTTGTCCTCACTCGCACGCTTCATGGAAAAACTTCCTAGGAGGTCACCCATCTTGAGATTACTCCAGGTCAAGCACGCTTAACTTTGGAGTTCTCAAGTGATGGGCTATCAAAAAGAAGATGCATTTTGTTGATATAGGTAGTGCCCATCAAATCCATTTAAGCCCTCTTCAACTATATAGTCACATACCTACACTTTAATGACCCAAATTCGCTAATAAGGCTTAAAGGCCTTGATTAGTATGCCTGGAGGGCATAATGGGAATTATGTGTGACTTTAATAAGTAAAATTCATGATTATGATTTAAAGCATGTTATATGACTATTTGAATATTTGAGACGCATGACTATGCGTATTAGTATGCATGTAGGCCCTGATTAGGTTATAAGGGCATAATTGTAATTTTGGCCAGTATGGGCATAACTGTATTTATATATGTGATAGATGTCAAGACCACATTATTATGTGGATATATTTGTGATCTGTGACTCGAGACGATCCTAGTGAGCAAAGTGGCGAAAAAATCATGGCGGGGATTTATACCCGGCTCGGGGTGAGCCTAGGGGTATAAATGGGAATTTAGTGAGTATATTGGAGTCCATTTTGATATTGAGGAATATTATCGATGATTAGTTAGGTATCGAGAATTAAGCAGAGAATATTAGAGACACTCGAGGAGTTAGCGGGAATTGGGTAAAATGACTAAAATACTCCTAAGTGGATTAAAGGGTTTAGACTTAATAGGGAGGGCATAATAGTCAATTGGCTTGCAGGAGTTAAGTGTTACTAAGGCTTTATGTTAGTAGAAATTTTAGAAAGATAAAGAAGTCTGAGGAAAGGGAGAAAAGAAGGAAAAGGAAGAAAAAGAAAGGGAGAAAACAGAGAGAGTTTTCTAAGGTCGGTTTATGCCTCCATCATCAGTTTCTTGAGGATTTTTGGAGAAAAGTTCAGAGGAGAGCTGGGTTAGACTGAGCATCAAGGATCCTAAGCTAGGTTTTAGGAATTGGCAAGGGTTTAGCAAGAACTCACCAACACTTGAGGTAAAACTCTGTAAGTTCCTTCAGTTCTGGTTTTGGTGTTTAGCAAAGATATCTAAGTTGTGTTGATGGGGAATTCTAGGGAAGTTGGAGCCAAGGGTTGAGGAAAAAACAAGCCAAGGAGGACTAGAGACAACTTGAGGTTGAAGCTCCATTAAAGGTATGAATTCTAAGCCTCTAACTCTGATGTTTTGACTGGTTTTGCTGAGTTTCTGAGCTTAGGGACAGCTATGGTGAATTTTGGGATTAGAGATGCATGTGATTGGGTTTTGAGTTTTTAGTGTGCTTGGGATGAGTGGAGTATGTTTATAAGGTTTTTTTTTAGGTTGGCAAAGGTTTGGGGAAGTTTTGGTTGAGTTTGGTTCGAGGAAATCGCAGGAAGAGAAATTTGGAGTTGGCCTGTTTGTGACTAGCGCTACAGCGCTAGCCTTTGGGCGCTGTAGCGCTATGCCATGCATGCTGAGGGGATTTTTCTTCTGTTTGTAGGGCTGTAGCGCCCTCCTAAGAGAACTGTAGTGCTGCCCTGTATTCATAAAGGGGTTTTAGGGTTGTTTGCAAGGGTTTTTGACCAAGGGTTTAGGGTTTGATTCCACCACCTTGTTGGGTGGAACTAGGACTTCCCGGGGGCTCGGGATTGGCCCCGAGGCTAGGTTTTGGACTTGAGGATTGATGATGACTTTGGCCTATGGTTGTATTTAGGTGAGCGCTAGGGCTCAAGGGGGATCGTGCTCAAGGAGTCGAGGGATCAAAGCTACCGAATCGAAAGGTAAGAAAACTGCACCCGGTTATATGTTTGTGATGGGACTAAGTGCTCCCGATATTTGTATCGTGTCAATGATAATATTATGACATGGGACATGTGAAAGCGTCCTAAGAGGGTGCCGTACATAATATTTGCGGACAGGGTGCGGCTTGGCCACTGGTAGCCAAGGACAGCTTAATATTCACTGAGCTCGGTTTAAGCGGGCCAGAGTCAGTGGGATAACGGAGGGAGCAGCCTGAGAGCGCTAGCCCTAGTTATCATTTGTGATCTGATATATGATATGATTTGATATGTTTAGCATGTTGAATACTTGATTATACTGAATGATTATATGGTTGAGAACATGTGATGCGATATGTGATATTGATTTGTCTGTTGATTGCTTATGCTCTGTTGTTGTGTTTTCTTGATGGGCCTTGGCTCACGCGTGCTACATGGTGCAGGTAAAGGCAAAGGCAAGTTGGAGCAACCCTGAGATGGAGAGCTGTGGGGTTGAATGTACATAGCCAGCTATTCGATCACCATGGTCGAGGAGTGGATCAGGACAGGGATTGCCTAACTGTTTGTTTTGCCTTAATATGGCTTGTTATTGTATCTAAACCTTATGACTTTTGTAAACGGTCTTTAAACTTATTATTTTTTGGATCCCGTGTAAACAGATAGTGTTTCTTAATGAAAAGGCGACTTTTGAGACCAACACATTTTAACCCTAGTTCTTCTATAGTTTCAGTAACACGCTTTTGATTAAATGACTTGATTAGCAAGTCTAGCACTTTATAAACACACAGTGTAGCGGTCTTGGCTATCCAGGGCGTTACAACTTGGTATCAGAGCATCCTAGGTTTAT
Organism: Humulus lupulus; assembly: GCF_963169125.1. Classification (NCBI taxonomy): domain Eukaryota; kingdom Viridiplantae; phylum Streptophyta; class Magnoliopsida; order Rosales; family Cannabaceae; genus Humulus; species Humulus lupulus. The sequence goes on from NC_084797.1 coordinate 239,925,450, forward strand.
GGGTCCTGAAGACTGGCTGGATATGTACATTCGCCACGAGAGACAAGCTCAACTCAGGGTTTGGTAATTGTGTATACTTGATTATGTGTTTAAATGATCTGAGTGAGATATGATTGTTGATATTTGTTTGATGAATAGGGAGCATGAGATACTGATAGGGCCTAGCCCTTGACTATTGCATGATGCTATTGAGGCGTGCTTATTAGCACTACTATGCATGTGAATGAATATCTGGATAGATTTTTATAAACTGATTGCTTGTGAGTGATTTGAGTTCTAGTGATGGATCATGAAAGGATTATTACCCTGTCATCATAGCCTAATTGTCGAGTTGTTGTGTGCAGATTGACTTGGATAGTTATGCGTCCAAGAAAATCCACGCGACTAGCCGGCAGGTCTGGGGCTAGAGATGATGATCAGGGCCAGACCCTTCCGCCAGTCCCTGAGAACTGGCAGCAGTTAATGGCTGACATGCAGGCTCGGCTTCAGAGCCAAGATGAATATATTCGAATCTTGCGGCAGCAGGCTCCATCTGGTAGTGTTGCCCCTGTTGTGCCACCTGCAGTGGTACCGGTAGTGCAGCCAGATGAGGTTGGGAACAAATGGGAACCGTTGTATGAGTGGTTTAGGAAGCAACAGCCCCCGATCTTTGAGGGAGGACCAGATCCACTGAAGGCTGAGCAGTGGATGCCTATGATCACTACCATTCTTGATTTTATGAGGGTGGAAGGACATGATAGAGTGGTCTGTGCCACATATATGCTGAGCGAGGATGCCCAAATCTGGTGGGAGGTTGCATCACATATATGTGCCACATATGATGTTTCTGCATTGACTTGGGAAGGGTTTAAAGACTTGTTCAGTCAGAAGTACTAAAATGTTGCCATCAGGGCAGCGAAAGTGAATGAGTTCGTGGGGCTGGTTCAGGGCAGTATGACAGTTACAGAATATGCCCTGAAGTTCAATAGACTCGCGAAGCTCGCACCAGATCTTGTGCCTACTGATGCAGCTAGGCAGGACAGGTTTATTAGAGGGCTAAATGCTATGATAGCTCAAGATGTGAGAATTGCCACAGTTCCTGGAGGAACAACTTATGCCCAGGCTGTGGAGAAGGCTCTTACCGCTGAGGAAGCAGAGAATAAGATATGGAGAGAGAGTGCAGTGAGGAGGGAGGGCCGCAGGGCGGTGCCTCCATATTCTGGTTCAGGTAGGGGCGGAGACCCCAGTGATTTAAAGAGAAAAACCCCTGATGCTCCGATCGCTCCTGGTTCTGATAGGAGAGGTCGGGGTACTCAGGGTGGCCGTCAGGGAGGTGGTGATTCATGGAGGACTTATCCAGAGTGCACTAGATGCAAGAGACGCCATCTGGGCGAGTGTCGGGCTAAAGCCTGTTATGTGTGCGGGGCGGTGGGACACCTTAGGAAAGATTGCCCGACAGTGAAGACGGGGGAGACAGGGAAGGTGGACAGCTTGACTCCAGCTCGAGTGTTCACCCTGACGCAGGCGGAGGCCGAGGCTAGTCCCTCGGTAGTGATAGGTCAGCTTTCTAGTGCTGGCATTCCTTTTACTGTGTTGATTGATTCTGGTGCTACACATTCGTTTGTATCTGATAAGGTGATTGATAAACTGTGTAGGCCTAGTGAGTATAGTACTTCAGGGTTTGGGACTATTTTGCCTACAGGAGAACTGGTAATATCTAGGAGGTGGATTAGAGCACTGCCAGTGATAGTTGATGGTAGGGAGTTATCAGTAGACTTGATTGAATTGAGTATGGAGGATTTTGATATGATTCTAGGTATGGATTGGCTGGTTGGATATGGAGCTACCATTGATTGCAGGAAGAAGATGGTGACTTTTGAGCCAGAGGGCGAGGATCCCTTTGTTTTTGTGGGAACGGTGCATGGACCCCGCGTACCCAGGATATCTGCATTGAGGGCTAGAGACTTGTTACAGGGTGGTTGCATAGGCTTTCTGGCTAGTGTGATGGATACCACCAGAGTCTCATCAGTTGGGCCGGAGGAGACCAGATTGGTTTGCGAGTTCTTGGATGTGTTTCCTGAGGATTTTCCTGGGTTGCCGCCACATAGAGAGATTCAATTTGTCATTGAGTTGGCACCAGGGACAGAGCCAGTGTCGAGGGCACCATATAGAATGGCACCGGCGGAACTGAAAGAATTAAATATATACAGTTGCAGGAACTTCTAGATTTGGGGTTCATCAGGCCTAGCTACTCACCATGGGATGCTCCAGTGTTGTTTGTGAAGAAGAAGGACGGGACTTTGAGAATGTGTATCGACTACTGAGAGTTAAACAAGTTAACTATTAAGAATAAGTATCCCCTACCAATGATTGATGACTTGTTCGATCAGATTGTGATACCATTTGTAATGCCTCACATCACTATGGCTGCTTCCTGGAATGACGACTAGCCCTACAAACCAACACGAGTCTTTCCAGCGTGCTTTGTCCTCACTCGCACGCTTCCTGGGAAAACTTCCCAGGAGGTCACCCATCATGAGACTACTCCAGGTCAAGCATACTTAACTTTGAAGTTCTCAAGTGATGAGCTACCGAAAAGAAGATGCATCTTGTTGGCATAGTTAGTACCCATCAATCAATTTAAGCCCTCTTCAACTGTGTAGTCCCATACCTACACAATCTCATAATCATCATACTTGACCTTCCCAAGGCGGTGTGGGATTGCACAGTTCCTTACCCACTCTTTCCCCCTGCAAATCACGAGATTCTGACTGTCACAATCACCCCCTCTTAGGGGTCTGACGTCTCCGTCGGTCACACTTCCGGCTGGGTCAAGGCTCTGATAACATTTGTAACGCCCCACGTCACTATGGCTGCTTTTTGGAAAGACTCATGTTGGTTTGTAGGGCCAGTCGTGATTCCAGAAAGCAGCCATAATAACGTGGGGCGTTACACTACAGGCCCGTGGGAGCTAGCTAGGAGCATCATGCCATTTTCCTTTGCTTTTCTCACAAAAATGCCATTTTTTTCATTATTGTTCTTGCTTTTGAAGAGCAAATAAACTACAACAAATTCCCTATAAAATAAACATGAATTAAATTAAAATTAAATATTTTCAATAATAAAATATACAACATAAGTTCCATGAAAATATTAATTAAAACTTAATTTACCTAACATTTAAGCTCAAAAGTTCATCTTTTTACTTCTAATCTTAACAATACTAATTTCAAATAATTAAACTACAACATATTATAAAAAAAAATATCTATAAAAACATATAAAAATCTAAAAAATTACAATAAGATTAATAAATTCAAAATAACTTAAAAGCTTAATAAGTTGCTTAAAAACTCAAAGACTAAGCAACAACTAGAATAAAAATGTGGTAAAATAACTCTATTTTGTAGAGTTATCACACCCCCAAACTTAAAGTTTTGCTAGTCCTCAAGCAAAAGAAAATTTTAAAACACACATTTTTTTTATTGGTGATATAAAAAGGATTTTCTCAAAAATTGCACAATGAAAATAATTCTAAAAAATTATTATGGATAAAAGTTATGTAATAACCCGGAATTTTTTTTTCTCTGATTTAATTTAAGAGTATGAATAATAATTAAAATAATATTTGATGAATATTATTTTAATTAAAGAAATGTGAGTTGATCGCTTTAGACCATAGTGTGGGGACTTATATGTGAAATAAATCTAAGATGGACATCTTGTTCAAAGAGTTTTAGTATATGATTTTATGTATTTGGAATCCACATAAAATCATAGAATCATTTTAGACTATGATTTTGTGATTTATTCACTAAGAGTCTATGAATAATTCAATATGAGTTTTATGAGATTAAAATTATGATTTTATGTTGAAAGGACTCACATAAAATCATAGACATAAGTTTATACCAAAGTTGCATTAGTTAGTGCTTAGACCATAGTTGATTTTGATTATTTTAAGCTATATGGTTTTAATGCATTATTTTGGGTAAGATGCAAAGAATGTTTCAGATGGGTATAGAGTATAGTCTAGTAAGGTTTGGGTACCTAAAGGATGGGGATGAGGTACCCTCACATGTGACTTTTCAGCACATGTATAAATATAAATATATATTCTTATGTTTCTCATGTAAGTTTTTCGCACAAACTTGGTGGGAAATTTTGAATGAATCTTGGGAGGTTATTTGAGGGTGGTTGAGAGGGAGTTGAAGCCACTTTCTCTCATTTGGTTTCAGCCATCCTCATATTGAAGCAAGAACCAAGTGGGAAGAAGGAAAGGACGAAGGGCACGGTGCACTTGTGGTGTGTACGTTCGGGTTCAAGGAGATAAGAGCAAGGTGAGTTATTTCTTTGGTTTTCTTTGAGTTACAGATCTTAGAAATTTCCTTAGAATCTCTGTATTGATTGTAGAAGGAAGCAAAGAAAGAGGAGAGAGAGTTTCACCCAAGTTTCGGAAACTTTGGTCGGAAATCCGAACTAGTGTAAGTGCCATCTTTGGCTTTGGTTTTCTCTTAATTCCTTGCATAAAACTCATGATGAACGGTTTTTATGTGTTCATAGTGTTGAGTACTATAGGAAAGGGCAGAATAAATCACTAGGAACCGGCCACAGAAAGAGGTACAAGCCTGTAGTTTTCTTTCGAAGTTGTTACGGTACCGTTTTCGATTTCGTTTCCTTAAAAGTTGGGATTAATTTCTTAGTTGATATACATGGTTTAAATCAGCACTTTGTGTCTAGAAACACTTATTAAGGTGTTGGGAATGATTCATTATGATAGATCTTGAGTTTTGGGATGATTTGGTGGTGGTTAGTGCTTGGTAGGTGGCTGTCATGAAAAATACAGCACCATTGTTGCCGGTGTTAATGGTGGAGGCCGGTGATGGTGGTGGTTGTGGCCGAAGTGATGGTCATGGTGGTGATGAGGGTGATATCTTGGCTGCCATGGTGGGGGATTTTGGGTCCAAGCAAGGCTCGGGTTGGTCTTGGAAGTTGGTGCGTGAGGGTGATGGTCTTTTGATGTTCACGTGCATGTTCATCCATTCAGCAACTAGTTACTAATGGTTACTGATTAGTAACCACAGGGTCCAAAAATGGTAGTTGGTCCCAAAACTTTGGAATTTTGTCGTGAAGCTCGGGATTAGGTACCCCAAAGTCTACAAACTAATATTTGAGGATCGAGGTTTAGAAAATTTATCTAAGTAATATCTAAGATTAATAATTTACGAACTAGGTTCGGGAATTATTATTTAAGCTTCATGAAAAGTTCTAGGTTCGGGAATTAGTTTCAAAGTTTAGATTTGATGACTTAGAACTTATGAAATATTTTCAAGGACTTAAGAAAATATTTGAGGAAGTACAATATTGCCAATTTTAAGTCTCAAGATCAAGAAGTGGGCTCTGGGCTCGTGAATTGGACTCGAGCATTAGAAAATGGAATTTTAAGAAATAATGGGGGTTTTGACTTGAAATTTTGGATATAGTTTATGATAAAATTATTATCGGAAATAATAATTTTTCTAAGTTGAGTTCAAGATATTGAGAGGGGTATTATGGTCATTTTACCCCAAGGGCTCGGGTTTGAGCCAGGGTCGGGAATTTCAGTTTTTGATTTTAAATTCCCTTATTTATATTTAAAATCTTAGTAAAGCATAAACTAAGACATATTGTCCCAATATGATTATAGGGTCTAAACGCGATCGGAAATACTCACAAAGACATAATTCACGAAAGCTAAGGACAAGAGGTAAGGAAGTATACACCAAGAGTAACTTAGCTTGTTGTGATTCTAGTGAATTGTTTGTATGTTAAATTCTAGTTGCTATATATATGTGTGATTATATGGCTGGATGCGCATGATAGTACCCATCTATCAGGTTTGAATGTGCTTAGTGTGTCATGAATGCATGTGCAATGTTTGTGACTGTCAAGGGAAACCTTGTTAGGGTGGACCCCATGCAGCCGTGTAGTGGGGTTCGCCGTCCAGTCAGTAAAGTCATCGGGTTTTAGCGGAGAATACCCCTTTGGCATGGGAGGTGAGTATTCTCTAGGCCGCGGAGGCCACCCGGGGATCATGACCCCACAAATAACTTGATGGCTCAGTACAAGGCCTTGTGAGGGCGGATTCCCCATGCAGCCGTACAGTTAGGTTATCCGCCAAGTCAGTAAAGTCATCGTGTTTTAGTGGAGTGTACCCCTTTGGTACGGGAGGTGAGTATTCTCTGGGCCGTGGAGGCCACACTGGGATTAAAACCCCACAGATAACACGATCGATGGCTCAGTTATATGTTTTCAATATGTTACGCAACACTTTGACTTATGTGAATATGCTAGACGTGTTGCTCAGTTTGCAGTTTCTAGATATGCATTTCTGTTATGTAAAGTTTGTTTTAGATAGTAGAATCATGAGTTGTAGCTAGCTTCCTTATTGAGTGTTATAGCTCATCAGTTACTCTGTGTGTGTAGGTAAAGGCAAAGCTTAAGGAACAGTGCAATGAGCTGGAGGGGATTCTGTCTGAAGTATGCATACTGTGAAACAACCGACCTGCAGGGTTGTCAGGGTTCTCTTAAGTTTTCCCTTAAGTCTAGTAACAGTTTTATCAATCTCATGTTTACTAGTTCTACTTAAAGAAGGCCCTATGGCCACAGACTATTTCTTAAGTTACGTTTAAACTACATTTTGTTTTTAAAACTATGGGATCCCATCCAAATACTATTTTATTTCAAGGTACTCCAATGTAAAATTTTCTAAAGTTTACTCTAAAGTTTATTTAGTTTTTAACGTCCGATTTTTACCAAAGTTGACCGTAAGGGTCCAGTTGACCCCGGATAGTCATAGTCATGTTCGGTGGGTTTAGTTAAGAAAAGTAGGGTCGTTACAAGTTAAGCTTATGTAATTAATTAAATTATCAATTTTGCTTTTAAAAAGAGGTCTTCATTAAAAGTATTTTTCACTTAAACTTATAAGAAATAAAAGTGTTCTTATTATGAAAAATATAATTTTTGTTCCAAGCAAAATTGACCCAATAATTAAAGATAAAGCTTAAAAGTTATTCATATTTTTAAAAGAATTAAATTCAAACTCGATCAAAAAAATTTCATTGAAAATGAAAAACATCACCAAATATTTTTTTTTCATTTTTGACTTTTTATGAAAATGAAAAATTTTAATTTTTTTTTAACAAGACAACAATATATATATTTTACAAAACAACACAAAAATTAGTAATTTTTTTTTCTTTTCAAACAAACCACACAAAACACAATAAAACAAAAATTAAGAGAAAACATAAACAATAAAAACAACACAAAATATAAACATAATAAATCATACTCTCCTAATGATAATAACCATATAAACTTAATACCCCCAAACTTAATTTAAACATTGTCCTCAATGTGTCAAAATATATATAAATTAAAATTTACAAAAGGTTAGAGTTTAGAATGGTCGTACCTCATCGTGGTGGAATGTCGAGAGAGCAAGAAACACTAAATAAAAGTATAACACATAAAAGGAAACACGAAAACAAGCACACAAAAATAAACACAAGTTACCAAGAGTAATTGCAAGCAATCAAATAACTTGGTAAATAGGATCCTCAAGGAGGATTTCATCAACTTCATCGGTTTTTAATTCTAAAAATGGTTTTAATTTTTGTCCATTAACTTTAAAAATATCACCATTGTTAGGATTTTAAATTTCGATAGCTCCATGTGGAAAAACAACTCGAACAATGTAAGGACCGATCCACCTATAGCGTAATTTTCCCGGGAATAAATGCAAACGAGAGTTGTATAAAATGACTTTTTGACCTGGAGAAAAATCTTTTCTCAAAATATTTTTGTCACGGTAAAATTTCATACGATCCTTATATTTTTTTTGAATAGTCATATGTATCATTCCTAATTTCGTCTAGCTCATTTAATTGAAGTTTTTTTTTCTCACCTGTCTTGTCTAGAGAAATATTTATCTACTTAATAACCCAAAATACTCTATGTTCTAACTCAATAGGTAAGTGGCACGCCTTCCCATACACAAGTCTGTAGGGTGACATGCCAATGGGATTTTTGTACGCGGTACGATACGCCCATAATGCATCAGTGAGTCTTAAAGACCAATCTTTCCTAGTTGGATTCACAATTTTTTCTAAAATGTGCTTAACTTCCCTATTAGACACTTCAACTTGATCATTAGTTTGTGGGTGATATGGTGTTGAGACTTTATGCGTAATGCCATATTGTTTCATCAAATGTTCAAACGGGTTATTACAAAAGTGTATACCGTTATCACTAATGATAGCACGTGGTGAACCAAAATGGGAAAATATATTTTCTTTCAAAAACTGAAGCACAACTTTGTGGTCATTAGTGTGGCATGCAATAGCTTCAACCCATTTAGACACATAATCAACTCCAACAAGAATATACAGATGACCAAAAGAGTTAGGAAATGGTCTCATAAAATCAATGCCCCAAACATCAAATATGTCAATAATAAGAATATGATTTAAAGGCATCACGTTTCTTTTAGTTAAACTTCCTAACTTTTGGCAACATTCACAAGTTTTACAATAAACATATGTATCATGAAAGATAGTAGGCTAATAAAAACCACATTGTAAAACTTTAGCAGTTGTTTTCTTACCACTAAAATGTCCTCCACATGCATGATCGTGAAAAAAAGATATGATTTTAGATTGGTCACAATTTGGAATGCATCTTCTAATTATTTGATCAGGGTAGTATTTAAATAAGTAAGGATCATCCCAAATAAAAAATTTCACCTCGGAATAAAATTTAGATTTGTCATGCTGAGACCAATGAGATGGTATTTCTTTAGTGACCATATAATTAACAATATCAGCATACCAAGGCAAGGAAGAAACTTGCATCAATTGTTCATTGGGAAAAGTTTCAGTGATAGGAGTGGAGTCATGTATAGTTTCAACAACAAGTCTAGATAAATGATCAGCAACAACATTTTCAGATCCCTTTTTATCACGTATTTCTAAGTCGAATTCTTGTAAAAGTAGGATCCAACGGATCAAATGAGACTTAGTATCTTTTTTTGACAAGAGATATTTTAATGCAGCATGATCATAATAGACAATAATTTTAGACCCTAACAAATATGGTCTAAATTTCTCCAATGCAAAAAAAACAGCAAGCAATTCTTTCTCGGTTGTGGAATAATTTAATTGAGCATCATTAAAGTTTTGCTAGCATAGTAAATTACATGAGGTATTTTTTCAAGTCTTTTTCCTAAGACAACACCTATAGCATAATCAGAAGCATCACACATTATTTCAAAAGGTAGTTTCCAATCAGTGGGTTGAATAATGGGTGCAATAGTCAACAATTTTTTCAATTTCTCAAAGGCAATATGGCAATCATTATTAAAGACAAAATCATTTTCTTTTCCAAGTAAATGGCATAAAGGCCGAGAAATTTTGCTAAAGTCTTTTATAAATCTTCTATAGAAACCAGCATGGCCTAGGAATGATCTAATTTCTTTCACATTTTTAGGTGGGGGAAGTTTTGAAATAAGATCAACTTTAGCTTTATCAACTTCTATTCCCTCAGATGAGAGTACATGACCTAAAACAATTACTTTTTTAACCATAAAATGAAAATTTTCCCAGTTAAGCACAAGGTTTTTCTCTTTGCAACGAATTAAAACAAGTGAAAGATGGTGCAAACATTCATCAAAGGAAGAACCAAACACAGAAAAATCATCCATGAACACTTCAAAGAAATCTTTCAACTATGTCAGAAAAAATTGAAATCATACACCTTTGAAAAGTCACAGGTGGATTGCATAATCCAAAAGGCATGCGATGATAGGCAAAAGTTTCGAAAGGGCATGTAAATGTAGTATTTTCTTGATCTTCTGTGGCAATGGGGATTTGGTTATATCCCGAATACCCATCAAGAAAGAAATAATATGCATGGTCAACTAAACGTTCAATCATTTTATCAATAAAGGGTAATGGAAAATGGTCTTTTCTAGTAACATTATTCAACTTTATATAGTCTATGCACACTCTCCACCACGTTTGTACTATAGCATTTTTCTCGTTTTCAACAACTGTGATCCCAGACTTCTTAGGCACAACTTGAACTGGACTAACCCATTGACTATCAGAAATAGGGTAAATGATACCTACGTCTAATAATTTTATGACCTCTTCTCTAACTACTTCTTTCATATTTGGATTTAGCCTTCTTTGACATTCCTGAGAGGTTTTAGCATTTTCTTCTAGATGGATTCTATGCATTCATATGGATGGGCTAATTCCTTTAATGTCTCCAATGGTCCAACCTATGGCTTATTTATGTTTTCTAAGGAAATCTAACAATTTATCTTCTTGTTCTTTATCTAAGGTGGATGCTATGATAACATGTAAGGTTTCAAACTCTCCTAGAAAAGCATATTTTAAATTTTCTGGCAAAGGTTTAAGTCTAACTTTGGAGACTTGGAAATTGATTGAACATGATCTAAGGGTGAAAAAGGTTCAACTTTTGTTTCATTTAAGGGTATAGACTCTAGCAAATAATTCACATCATCATTAGAATCATCAACATGCAAGTTCATACCAAAGTATTTTTCACAAAAGTCAAGTAAGTCATTTCCATCATCTTCACAAATACTATCTATCATGTTAATTTCATGCACTTCCTCACACTCAAAAGATTTAGCAACATTAAAAACATTCAATTCAACAGTTATATTTCCAAAAGATAATTTCAAAATATCATTATGAAAATTAATGATTGCATTAGATGTAGCTAAGAGTGGTCTACCTAAAATGATAGGAATTTGAGCATGCACATTTTCTACATGTTGAGTATCAAGTACAATGAAGTCAACAGGAAATTAAAATTTATCAACTTTTATCAAAACATCCTCTATAATGCCTCTAGGAATTTTTACAGAATGATCAGCTAATTGAAGAGTTATAGAAGTAGGTTTTAGTTCACCAAGACCAAGTTGCTTATAAATAGAATAAGGCAATAAATTCACACTAGCACCCAAATCAAGTAAAACCTTGTTAATAAAATGATCACCAATAATGCATGAAATTGTGGGACACACAAGATTTTTATATTTAACAAGACTCTTATATTGAATAATGGAACTAGCTTATTCAGTTAAAAACGCATTTTTAGGAACATTAGTGTTTCTTTTAACAGTACAAATATCCTTTAAAAATTTAGAGTAGGCAGGAATTTGTTTGATGGCATCTAAGAAAGGGATATTGATACTAACTTGTTTAAAAACTTCTAAGATGTCAATATATTGGCCGCCTTTTTTAATTGGAAGTAATCTTTGTGGGAATGGGGCTTTTGGATTGCAAGGATGGATTAGAGTTTCCTTGTTTGAAGAGTCGTTGGCATTAGAACTGGTAGGTTGACTCTTTTCTTTTTCAACCTCGGGTATGTAATCAGGTTTGACAATGTTCTTTCCAGACCTAAGAGTTGAAATTGATTTGACTTCGCCATTATGAATAGACTTTCCTATCTCATATTGACCTTTTGGATTAAGGATTGGTTGACTAGGGAATGTTCCTTTTTCTTTATCAGCTAAAGTAGTAGCGAGTTGTCCTACTTGTGTCTCAAATTTGGTAATTGATTGAGACTGATTTTGTAGGATTTGTTGAGTGGATTGCATAAATTGTTGTAAAGTATCTTCTAAGGAATGTTTCATTTGTTGAGGATATGGTTGATTTTGTGGGGCATGAGTTTGGTTTTGCGTGTTGTATTGTTGCCCTTGATTCATTGAAGGTTGTTTTTGTCTCCATGAAAAGTTTGGATGGTTTCTCCAATTTGGATTATAAGTGGATGAAAATGGGCTATCATTTGGTTTCCCATAAGCATGAAGAGTATTGACCTCCTCAAAAAATTCTTCTTGGTAGGAAGGACATGATTGGGCATTATGGCAAGGACTAGAACATATAGAACAAACATCTTTTCTTGGTTGTATTGGAGAATTTATAATTTGGCTTATGGCTAAAGCTTCTACTTTTCTCGCTAATTTGTCTAAAGATGTTCTTAAGTCTAATTCATCTTTTACTTCATACCTTCCTCCTCTTTTTGGTGAATTAGTTGACCTAGACCTAGGATCAAAATAATTCCATTGTTGTGAATTGACAGATAAATCTTCAAGGGCGTCCCAAGCCTTTTGTCCTTGAAATTTTAAAAAAATTCCAGTATGCATAGATTGAATCATTTGACGATTAGAGGGAGTCAAACCATCATAAAAATATTTTACAAGTCTCCATTTTTCAAAACCATGATGAGGGAATTTTAATAATAAATATTTAAATCTTTCTCAACATTCATAAAACTCTTCATTATCTTTTTGAAAAAACTCGGAGATTTCTCTCCTTAGACTATCAGTTTTAGACATAGGAAAAAATTTCAGCAAGAATTTATTATATAGTTGATCCCATGTAGTTATAGACCCCGTGGGAAGGGAATTTAACCAAGCTTTTGATTTTTTTTAATGAAAAAGGGAACAATCTTAGTTTCCAATTATTCAAACATTTTATAAATATCGAAATTGGAATATGTTAATGCAATTCGATACAGTAAAATAAGTCTAATAATCAAGTTGAGTCCCTACCTCCTTATGATCATTATCCTCTGTCCAAAGAGACACTCCTAAGCCCCATATTCCTAGGTTCCAAGTTCACTTTGTCCTACAATTCTCAATTGAACAAATAATTACCACCATCATAATGTACTCTTCAAACTGAGTCCAATTACATATAGCATGATACCATTTCAAAACAGTAAAAAATCTCACCTCAGCCGCACACAGTGGCGGTTCGCGGTGGCCCATGGTGGTGTTCTGTCAACGATGATGGAGATTGACTTTCTATATATCAAAATGATCATCCCGATGAGTACATCACAGAATTATAACCCATTCCCCCAAATAACCTACGGTGTCGCCGGAAAGTGCTCTCAAAGGGTGGCGATTTCAAAATCTTGCCGAAGAAAGTGACGAGTTGATCGGAAAGGCTTGCTGGGTTTTGTTCTCCTTGATGAGCTGAGTTCAATGGCAAAAACAGTTTTTTGATTGGACATCGGAGTCAAAGTTGACGGACAAAAACTTTGATTGGTGATTCTGGGCAATTGATGACGAGTTAGGCGGCGCTGTTTGGTGGTTGAGGTCTCTAGAACATGGAAAATCTAGAGGGTCGTCGTATGTCGAAAACAAAGGTCAGTGGTGGTTGGGTCTAGTTGTGGTTATGGCTTTCCTAAGAGAGGAAGAGAAATGTAATATTCACTTCTACTAGTAAGGGTATTATGGTAATCTGGCTTGGGTTAGGGTATTTTGGTAAATTGTATGTTCTTATATGTATAATTATACGAACTATGGTATGCATGATTTATGGTATATGTTTATTTTATGCTTTCCGTCAAGCAATCCACACACATTAGTTTCTTCAAGTAGTAGGGGCCAAAGTGTGATAGAAATTGAATTATGGGGGGTCAAAGTAGAATTATGGGTTTTGTGATAGAAAGTGTAATTATGAGAAGTTAAAAACTATTAGTTTTGGATAGAAATTTCAATAAAAGGGCTTAAGTAATTATTAAGGAAAAGTAGAGGTTGGGGATAGTAGTGTAATTTGGTTTTTACATGATTTAAACCAGATTAAATGATTAATTAATAAAAGAATAGGTTCAGAGGTCGTACAATTTTTCAGACTGGTTTTGCGATAGACGAAAAGGGAAAAAAACCAAGAACAATCTCTTGTTCTTGATCTGTCTTGAAGCTTGAGGTTTTGGAAGAAATCACCAATTTGGGTTATTGAAGAGCTAGGAGATCTCATAGACGACAAATATTTAAGTTTGTTGCGGTTGTATCTTGATCTGTAAGTGCTCAAAATTTATATTTAAAGTTTTGTCAGATCTAAGTTTTTTTTTAAGTTTTGGGACTATTTTAATTGTTTATGGGATTATGAATGTTTACTTTAGGTTTACGATTGATTATATCTGGGTTTCAAGGGTTGGAAACATGTTAGGATAGCTGATTGGATGGTTTGGGGTCGAAATTTTGCGACTGGGGTCGATTCCTAGGTTTAAAAATCGCATCTGTGGTTTCCAGAAAAAAAGGCTTAGCGCGACCGCGCTACCTGACTGAATAGCCTTGGCGCTCTGTGAGCACGACTGCACCCAGGCACTGGCGCGACCGCGCCAGTTGCGAGAAACATGACTTTTGGTGATCTTTTTATGTACCTTTTAGATATAAGTTAGTAATTTTTGGAACTTTATGCAGAGAGGTTTTAAGACTTTCTTAAGGATAGTATTGTAATGAATTAGTCTTAAATAGAATATTAGTGGGTCTAGTTATGGTTTAGTTTGGTTGAGATTTTTAAAACTTTGATGTTATATGTTATGATTAGGCTCACTGAGGATACTTGAAGGGACGCGTTAGGGTATGTGGCTCGCTGCTACTTTCGAGGTAAGAGAGGACACCTGCACACAGGGTGTACGCTGGACGTACTTATGGCAGCAACTGTTTTATGTGATATGTTTATGGTAATGTATAAATATGCTAGTGTATGATTATGTTTATTAGCGTGCATGTAATTTTGGTTTATGTGTATATGTGTTAACTGCGTGATACATGCTTACGTTTTAAAATACATGTTTACGTTATGAAACTGCATGCTTATGATATGTTGAAATTGCATGCTTACGTTATACGACACTTGTCCAATTCAACTTGGGCTACGATATTTCATGATTCATGTTATATTTATCTTTATTGTTATTGATTTGAACTCCTAGTTAAGGTTATGGGGTTGTGTCCTACACAACTCTTCTTGCTGTGCTTTGGCTCATGGGTACTCTGTGCTGCATGTAAATGCAAAGATGTGGTTACTATGCAATAAGTTGGAGAGCTTTGGCGGAGGGCGTACATGTCAAGGATTAAACGACCATAAGGGATCAAACCTACATTGGGAATTTATTAAGTATTTTTAGAATAATGTTTTAGTTTTATTGACTGAATTTAAATTTTTTTATTTTATTTTATTTATGATAACTATGAAACTCCATAGTTTCATTCTTTTAAACGTTTGGTTTGTATTACGATGGGTTTTTTGTAAATAAAGGAGTAATTTTATCTCAAAATCAATTACAGTATTAATCAATTAACGTTTCAAGAAATTGGGGCGTTACAAGAAAAAAAAAAGAAAAAAAAAGAAGAAGAAGGAGATGATGGAGTCGGGGAGAGAGAATGAGGAAAAGAAAAAGAGTCTTTAACTCATTTGACTCAGGTGGGTCCCACCTATTAAACAAATATATTACTTTATTAATAAAAAAAATTGAATCCTTACATTTCTAATAAATATTAATGGGGAATTATTTTGAACTTTGGGGTGTTTTTAAGTTTTATCTCCCCAAATGTGTATATATATATATATATATATCTCAAATGTGTAGATCTCGATAAAATAACCAAATTAAAAAAAAAAATCACCTCAGACGGATATCTAAGTCAAAAATTATGCATGTTCAATTAATTGAATCGAGATTCATTGAGGTGCATCAAGTTTGGTCGAGTTTTATCATGAAAATCATGATTTTAAGGCCCCATCGAGTTTTTTACAACTTCTAATGTTTTGGATCTGAAAAAAAAAACACGAAAAAATGCCCAAAAAATCATGCGTAAATCTGTTCAAAATGAATAAATAAGTGTCTTAATTGAAACTTTTGGTGGATTTAAGTTATGAATAACCAAAAACTATTATAAGTTTTTTTTTTTTTTTTTTGTAGTTTCCATAGATAAATTAAGAGAGAAGAAAAACAGAGAAGGGGGGAGGAAAGATAGAAAGAGAGAAAGGAAAACTAAGAAAAAAATGGATGGGGGTGGGTGGTGATGGTGGTTGCTGGTCGACCATGAAGAAAAAGGAGGAGAAGAGGAAGGAGAGAGAGATAAGACAAACAATGGCATGGCAATGTCATTTTTGAAAAAAAGGAAAAGATTAGTATTAAATGGTAATGTGTACGACATAGGGTATTTTTTTTAATTAGGCCTTTCATTGTGCATATAAACTCAAATTTCCCTTATAATATATATGTTAGTATTTTATACTATCTTGATTCATAATTGGGAGTGTCACAATCATCACATAAATATTGTATTCCTCAAATATAAAATGAATATAAAAGGTAATTTACATAATTTTTTATATTAGAAGAATATATTAAAAATAAATATATTTTAAATCTAAAATTAAGCACTAATGAATAAATTGGTTTGTTTTGTCATAATAAAAAATATATTTTTATTAGTGGAAAAATAAGATTTTAACTAAAAATATTATATAAAAGATATTATAATATTTTTTTTGTTTTATAGATATATATGGTTTAATTCTTAAAAAAAATCAATATAATACTAAGTCGGTACTAACACAAACAATAAGGTACTTAAATAATATGGTATACTAAAAGTTTGTTTTAGGATATGCAATCTAGTACTAAAATAATATATTTTATTAATTATAATTTTTTCTTTTTGGAAAAGAGGTTTTCTTGATTATAATTAAATACCCAAATTGAGAGAAATCCAATCTTATTACAAGTCTCACACTGATCAAACATACAATGCTTGGAAAGAAAAATAACAACAATTATAACCATAATACAAAAAGCACAAAAAAAGTCAGAATTAATGATCCCAATCAAAAATTAGTTCATCCTCATCGTACTTATCACTAGAAAAATTTGCTTCTTTATTGATTCATCATAGAACAACTTCTTAAATCCTTGGACGCGGTTTGATATCAGAGATGTGAGAATTTTCTTCAATAGATTCATAGAACAAATTCTTAAATACTTGGACATGTTCTGGTAGCAAAGATAGGAGAACACTTAAGTTCCCACCATCACCATCATCAAGAATCCAAGACCTCCCCTCGTGATATATATGTCCACTATTTCCCATATGAAAAGGTCGACCCCAACCAAAATCAGCATCACGAGCTGCAAATTTAGCCAAACTAACAATTCCAAGATTTGGAAATCTACACTCTTCAAGTCCAATATGCTTTGTATTAGGGTGAACACTTAAAAAATCAATGGCAGATCTTAAATAATCATTGTCAAATCGCTTCAAAGTTTCATGAATACGATTTACTGCATACCATAATGGTTTTGATCGAAGATCACCTGTGGTTGCCACTGTTGTAGTATGGAAAACTACATTTCCAAAATATTGAGTTGGAAGTGAGGGTTGAAATCTTGATCTTCCATTGACAGAAATGAATAGTTTAGATTCTTCATAGGCAAGAAGTTCACTACATGCTATGCTTGTGCGACATTTCCATATAAGCCCAGCCAATATTGCAAATGTGCTATAGTTGATTATACTGCCTAATTCTTCTTTAATCTTCGATTTCAGAATGTTGAGTTGGTGCTTTGTTATTTTGACAAGAGTGAGCTTGAAGTTAAGCTTATGATCAACACTATTAGTGGTTTGCTTGGGATTGGGAGTAGTTTTGATGGATTTATCAGTAATGATTTGGTAGGCATTCATGTGATTGAACATAATTTGAGGTGGATCTCTTGGACGAAGTAGTGTTCTATCTAAATTTGGCCTAACTTTAAGGTTTGGTTGGCCTCGAGCTATTGCAGACCATGCATTCATAAAATCAATAACAGAATTTCCATCTATTACAATATGTTCTCCACCAACACTGATAGACACTCCACCGCATTGAAAATATGTAACCTGCATGCAAAAAAATAAGTTAATTCTACCAGTACTCAACAAGAATCACGAGACTCTATCTAAAAAATAATTGGTGATTAGTGGAGTTACACATGTTCTTATTAATGCCTCAATATTTTTAGACTTATTCCATGTGGTACACCATTCTCTAATACTACTCTACCACCACAAGAGTTATGAATAAAGATATATGTATGCATACAAAACTATCTTTATGTAATTAAATGCACAATGTTTTAGGTGTTGACTACGGAGAGAAAAGCTGGTAGGATTATAATAATGAGGGAATTATATGTCCCCATTGAATTTTGTGAAAGTTAGAAATAGAAATAATATATATTTATTGATAAAATATTTCATCAACTATGTATTAATATTGTAATAAATTGCATGATTTCAATACTAAAATCCATGAATTAATGAAAAAAATTTAGCAATCCCCTATTTCAAATCTTCACTTTTTTTTTTACTTCATTTTACCATTTTGGCTACTATATAATATTGTGGCCGACGTGGGGGAGAAGATGAAGTTTTCATGTTGATTGAAAAATAAAGTAAAAATCTTCGTATATTTTAACTTATTGTGTCTCTAGTATGCACTCTCTTCACTTTTTCGTTAGATCTAGAATTCTATTTTTACTTTTATGTTTACTCTTCACTCTTCTCTCTCAAATGTGCAATTACTTTATAGGAAAATGATATTCCAATATGTGAAAATGATAAAATGTTGACCTTTTATCTTTCTAGGAATGTTTTTTCTTATTGCGCTCTTCTTATTTTGAGATTTTTTTTCTTTCCAATATGTGAAAATTGGAGAGGGGGACAATTGGTCGAGCTGTAAGTGACTCTACACAAGGAGATTAAATCTCTAAAGCATAACAATTGTTTTGGGGTTATGGTTTTCTCAGTTGCATTTTTTTTCTAATATTTAAAGGCATGTTGTATGTATTTTCTCTTTCATTTAAAAGATTAAGGCTTGGAATTTTGGCATCTACGTAGGAAAAAGAAAAGGTGATGGATTTGATGATTCCCCTTGGCTCCGAGCATCTACCTTTATGAGTACTTAACCATATATCTTGTGCATTTGAACTCAAGTGAATGAGGTGGGCTACGGGACCATCGTGATGAAGAACCGACTAAATCAGAAGACCAAGCCCAAGTAAGAAACTAGTCACGAGCAGACATTACTCACTTAACAAGTTCAATGACAACAATGAGGGCGACTAGACTAGCCAAGCCCCTAACATGGGCAAGAATGGAAGTGTAATTAATCGGCTGGGTAGTTGTGCTAAAGGGAATGGGGGGCAGGATCTCCACGAACATTTGAACAACAAGAAAGGTCAAGGTGACTAGGATAAAATGCCATAACCTAGACCAGAAGCATCTAAAACACAGTCATACCTCCAAATATCAAAATGCCCATGCTTCAGAAACATGATTGGACAACCAACCCCATCAATCACCTCAGTAACTTCAATATTATGATGAACATGCACCTGTGTCCCTGGAAGCTCATTGCAAGTGCTTAATTCCCCATGACCATGTCATGAGTATCTAAGCAATAGCTAGTATCCCAAGCTTCGACCTAACTCTAACTCTGTTATGACCTGGTCGAAGTTAGCAACATGCTTTAAAAAGACATTTTGCGATGTTTGAACTCTCCTGAAGGACGAGAACAACCTCACAACTTAAAGTGAGGACTGACTAAATCTTTGAAGCAATTTATTAAAAGATTTAATGAAGAGGTTGATAAGGAAAAAAAAGGGTAAGCAAGGACGACAATCTGATGGTCGTCCTAGGTCTTCAACCAGAAACCCCATTGTGGGACAATTTAATGCAGAAACCTTAAATAATAATAACAAAAATGCTATTTAATTTTTTAAATAAAATTTTATAATAAAAGACTTAAATAATATTTAAAGGAAAAAAAAAACCAAACGTCTTCCCAAAAGTAATATATTTAAGCTTAGTCCATTGTTATATGGTTTACACAAGGGTCCACATCGGTAAAGCTCCCACTTTAATGACTACTGATGGGATTTTTTCCGAAGGCTTTTTGACTTTACATGGCTTGTTTTGTGATGTTACTATTCAACTTGTTATTGATGTTTGTACTCTATGCTTTATTTTTTGGTTTAATTTGGTTCTACATTTGATTGGTTTGTTAGTGATTTCAGGGTTGTTGTTACATTATTTCATATAATATAATGTTAGCTTAAATAATGTGACAAAATGTGATTTGTCACACAAATGTGATTTGACACACCTTGTAACATATTATTGAGAGTCACAAAATTGGACACATGTGTGTGCCCAAATGTGACATATCTGGTGTTACAAATTCAGTTACAAATTTGCAACTCCCAAATATTACCCAATAATGTGTAGATTGTATGTTACACATTTGAGATTGGATTTCATAAAGCCATGATGAAATATGGATGTTGGAGACATGTTTTTAACTCCCAATTGGTGTTTGGAGGTTACAAAATCATGTGGGAAAATATTTTGGACGTTTTGGAAAAATCACATTTTTTTGCTGAAATGAGGTTGTGGCCGCGGCCACGATAATTCCCTGGCCACGGCCTGGGGGACAGAGGCCAGTGGCTGCGACCATTGATTGTTCTGGCCACGACCAGTGAGGCTAACAACCTATTTGGATTTTCAGTTTTATCCAAATTGAATTCAAATGTGTGGGACCCGATATTGGATTGCACCAATAGCAATATGCCACCACCTTCTGGTGTTGGGACTGGTACCCTTTAGCAATTCTCTAACTAAAATCATGCCTATGCCTAGAGTGATATCTTTGGTCGATTTTGTCATTTTAGGTTAGTACCCGAGTTTCATAAGGTTATAGCACTCAATCAAAAGATTATAGCACTAAAAGAGGAATTTTCTTAGGCTATAGCACCCAATCAAAAGGATATCAAGTCTATAGCTTAGGAATGAAGAAACTCATAATCAGCCGGGACATAAGATTCGACGAAGATGTTGCATACAATTGGGAGATAGAAGAAATAGAAAGGAAGACTATCAACATTCCTCTATCGCCAAGACAAGAAATTAATGAAGACCATGATCAAATTAGGTCTTTAGCTCAACCTACTACGCAAAAATCAGTACAAGACACGAAATCTCCTACAGAATCACCACCAAGGCGAATTAGGCCCTTAGAAGATATCTACGAGACTTGTAACTTAATCTTTATGGAGCAAGAAATCTTTGAAGCTGCTCAAAAGCAAGAAGTATGGAGAAAAGCTATGGAAGAAGAGATAAAGATAATCGAGAAGAATGAGACTTGGGAGCTTGTAGATCGTCCACAAGACAAAGACCCTATAGGAGTTAAGTGAGTTTACAAGATAAATCTCAATTCAGATGGCTCAATTCAAAAGAATAAAGCAAGGTTAGTTGCCAAAGGATACTCACAACAGCATGGAGTTGACTACAATGAAACATTTGTTCTAGTTGCACGCCTCAACACAATCAGGGCTTTGATTGCTTTAGCTACATAGAAGAAATGGAAGATTTTCCAATTAGACGTGAAGTCAACATTTCTCAACGGCTATCTCGAAGAAGAAATATATGTGGAGCAACCTCAAGGGTTCATGGTGCAAGGACAAGAATATAAAGTTTGCAAGTTAAAAAAGGCTTTATGTGGTGGCCTAAAGCAAGCTCCAAGAGCCTGGTACAACAAGATCAACAACTACTTCACCGAACAAGGCTTCAGGAGGAGCAAAAGTGAGCCAACACTCTACATCAAGACACAAGGAACGAATGCCACACTTATTGTCTTTATATGTTGATGATCTCATCTCCACAGGCAATAATGAGAAGATGGTCAAGAAGTTTAAAGAAGACATGGTGAAAAGTTTCGAGATGACTAATTTGGGCTTAATGCACTACGTAGCAACCAAGATAGTTCTTAGATATTTTCAAGGAACAAAGAACTATGGAATATGGTATGGAGTCACCCATGACTCAAAACTAATCGGTTACACAAACAGTGACTGGGCAGGATCACTAGAGGATATGAAAAGCACGATAGGATATGCCTACACAATTGGATCAGGGATATTTTCCTATGCATCAAAGAAACAAGCGACAATTGTGCAATCATCAGCTGAAGTAGAGTATATTGTCGCAACAATGACTACAAGCCAAGCTATATGGTTGAAAAGAATACTTGAAGGCATGGGAGAATCACAAGACGAAGCTACAAAGATCTACTACGATAGCAAATCAGCTATTGAAATGGCCAAAAATCCTGTATTTCATAGCAGAATGAAGCATATGATATAAGCATCTAGTATCATTTCATCAGAGAAGATGAAACAAACAAAGAAATAGAGCTCAAGCACTGCAGGATTGAAGAACAGTTAGCAGATATGTAACACCCTAAACTCCAGAGACTGTTACGGTGTTCTTTTTAAATAGTGCTAAACCCACTAATCGAGTCATTTGGCCATAAACGTGTAACTAAGTATGATTAGCGGTTTAAGGATTAAAATTTTTGGTTAAGATATAACGTTTCACTAGAACGTTTACTGTATACATTAGGATCCCAAAAATATAATTTAAAGGTCTATTACAATAAAATATTTACAACCAGCCGATCTAAGCGGCAAAACAGGGTTTAACCCTAGTTCCTCTTTCAACCCTCGGTCGTGGCAGTCGAGCAGCCGCATATATGTACACATCGTCACCTAAGCATAATGCCCCTAGGCTTAATAAAACTATTCTTAAGGCCACCAAGGGCACAATCGTCTCTTCCTGCCTATCTCGTTAATTATAATTAACGCCCTCCAATTCTCATTATTCTCAAAATTCTCAAACACCAATAATTCATATCCCGTTACCATTTAATTCCCGGCAACACTCTAATCATTAAAATCACCCCGAGACTCACCCCGAGCCCCGAACTTAATCCCGTTATGACTAAATCGCTACTTTGCACTCAAGATCGTCTCACGCCGAATGGCTCAAACAAATCCACATTGTAATGTGGCCTTATCAATTAATCACAAACATGCACCAAGTTACACAATTATGCCCTCAATGGGCCAAATTACCAAAATGCAATTATAATAAAATGTGAACTCATATGCATGCATTTATCATCATATAATAATATAACTCACATAAACATGCATATAATCATTTAATAAC
Source organism: Humulus lupulus (assembly GCF_963169125.1). Taxonomy (NCBI): domain Eukaryota; kingdom Viridiplantae; phylum Streptophyta; class Magnoliopsida; order Rosales; family Cannabaceae; genus Humulus; species Humulus lupulus. The sequence goes on from NC_084797.1 coordinate 239,948,353, forward strand.
ATAATAAATCAATTATGGCCTTCCCGGCCTCCTAATCAAGGTCCTAAACCTTATTAGGAAATTCAGGGCATTACAAGATATATCTACAAAGGCACTACCAAGAGGAAAGTTTGAGCTACTACGAGACATGATTGGAGTTGCTGAAATGTGCACCAATGGGGAGTATTAGAAGTTGCTACACATTTCTTGAATATTCTAGAATATGTTAGACATTTGTAGAATATTTTACTCTATAATTTTCTAAATATTTGTAGAATAAGATTACTCTAGAATTTCTTATAAGCATTTCTGAAAAACTTAAGTCTAGAACTTTCTAGTTATGCTTGAGAAACAAGTAAACTTGTGTGGTTAATATTCTTTATAGTAAAAGAATGATCTAGAACAAGTAATTCTAGCAACAAATATAAAGTAGGCTAGCCACTATAAATACCCTATCATGGGTAGCAAAATGATGTAACTAGAAACTACAAACCATCAATAAAATTCTACTACTTTCTATTATCATTTACTCTTTAAAACATAAATCTTACTCCTCCAAACTCAAATTTCTTCACTTGTCCACTCAACAACATCAACTATAATATCATAACCCATCATTACTCTATCCCCTACTACTACTACTACTCATCAAATATTCTAAACTACAACAAATTATTACTATTTTCTTTATCAAAAATTCACAAACCATGAGAGAGAGAGAGAGAGAGAGAGAGGTATAATTTGGAGATTATTCAAGTAAGTAGAGGCACCTGCAACACCAACAAAGGGAATGAAGATATGCCAGCTGCGTAGTCTGAGGGAGGGGGAGAGAGCTTAAGGAGCCCAGGGAAGGTGCAAAAGTCTCCAAGGTCATCGATGACTGCACTTGTCTCCGCTGTAACGAATAGAACCCCCTCGTCGTTGCAGTCGATCTCGAGACGACCGTCATCATGGCGCTGCCTAAGGCGGCCTGCTATGGGATAATAAGGAACAAGAACCTTAGCAAGAGCTTCCTTGAGAAGAGTTGAGTCGAAAGGCTTGGAATAAGCTCCATCAACAGCTCCATCGACTACGTTAGAGCAGTTCTTGTAAAAGTAGAGGCAGGTGGCTGTTCCCACGTTGTATAAGAGGTCCAAGTCCGATAGCCACAGTGACCGCCGAGTTGTTATCTCCGCTGGTCTCACCAGTGTCCTTTCCTTCACCTTAATATCAATCATGATGAGGATAAGGATGAGAATTGAGATATGCTTTCGAATGAAACTTTTTATATATAGTGCCCCCCACAAACTTATTATCATTACTTTAATCATTTATATAGTACACCACGTGTATTCATTATAGAGAAAAGTTGTTCATACATTCATTATAGAGAAAAGAAAGAGAGAGGGAAAAAAAAAGACAAATATAGGCGAAAATGAGGTGTTGAAAAAAATAATGATATCTTTGTGCTAAACAGCTATATTGATTAATAACAACAATTAACAAGGACCACAATTCAAGCATGCTTTGTGAGGAGCTACACTCAGATGCATCCTCGTGGTACGAACTATTATAACAATCTTCTATATAATATGTTTATTGAAGAGAAATCTACAAAAATTCTATCAAAGTTAAAAAAAAAAAAAAAAAGGAAAAATACGGTACATTATAAAAATACTGATATTTTGTATAAAATCATGAAGTGGCAAAAGTGTAAATACGGAGTGGCTTTTAAATCATTAATAAAAGTGGTAAATATAATTTTTTGTGATCAACGCTTACAAACTTATAAATATCTGTTACAAAATTGTAAATATTTGTTACATGTTTGTAAATAATATTTACAAAAATCATTTTTTGTACATAAAACCTACGAACAAATTCGTAACTAATTTTTTATTTTTGTAACAATAGTTTACAAATCTAGTTTCATAACTAGGAAAGATATTTTTGTAACTAACATTTACAAAAATAATTTATAGTTAAGAAATCGTAACCAAAATTTACATAAAAATATTATATTTTTCCAAATATTACAATATTGTACCAAAAAATTAAAGGAACCATCAAATTTATATTATACAACTTAAAAATATAAATTTAAGATATTCATTATTTATAAAACACTTTGTTATATATATATATATTTATATAAAAAATGTAGTTACAGAGTAGTGAGTTACAATAATTTTGTAAACAATAAGTTTTACATTTTTGTAACAACAGTTTGCAAAACTAGTTTCACAATCAAATGGATTATTTTTGTAACTAACATTTACATAAATATTTATAAATTTATTTAACATAATTGTTACAAAAATTTACAAAACTAATTTTTTAACTTTAAAATATATTTTTGCAACAAAGCTTAAACTTTGACTATATTAAGATTTGACTAGCTATGATTTTCAAAACAATATAATATTTTTTATCACTATCTCTCCTACTACTATTAATATATGTTACAAAAATTTATGAATATATATATAATAAAATTGAAAGATCATTTATATCAATTTAAATAAAAATACGACTGTAAACAAATTAATTATAAAAAATAATATTAATGGAGAGCAAAAAAAAGCGAAAACTCTATATTTAATTAGAATTTTTGTGTATGATTCTATGACAATAAAATAAGAAAAGTAGAAGAACAAATTTATAATTGATAGTAGAGGAGATATATCAAGGTAGTGTAAATTCACCGCATTTTGGTAATTAGTTTATATTACCATATAAATTAATTTTTTTTAATTGCCGTATAGGATATAATTTTCCCTTTATTAAATACCACTGAAAGTTAATAAATAAATAATTGCATTTGTTAAATAATTATGATGCATTTTTTTGTGTTTTTTATGAAGTGATATAATACTTGAATAAACACAATATGATAAATACAATAATTATATCTATATCTACTAAAATTAAAGATACATAAATATTATAAATATAAATAACTTATAATATATATAATAATATAATAATTATAAATAACTTATAATATATATAACACTATAATATTATAATTATAAATAATATAATATAAATAACTTATATATATAACAACATAATATATATATAACAATATAATATTATAATTATAAATAATATAATATAAATAATTTATAATATATATAACAATATTATAATTATAAATAATATAATATAAATAACTTATATATATAACAACATAATATATATAACAATATAATATTATAATTATAAATAATATAATATAAATAACTTATAATATATATAACAATATTATAATTATAAATAATATAATATAAATAACTTATAATATATATAACAATATAATAAAAGTCGAGGCCTGTGTAACACACAGTTTCCTTAAAACAGATTTGCCGCCTCTACGAGGTTTCGACATCTATCTCCCAGGATACAACGGTGAACGACAAGTAACTCAATTACTTCGCCGAACCAAATACACCCAAACTCTATCACTATAAAACATATAACTAAAATCATAATATAAATATAATTCAATATGATTATATACCTTAAAGAAGGAATTTTGATGTACTTTAAATAACAAGGCTATACTTCATTATATAGCCCTTGAAAAGGAGTAAAACAATTTGCAACCAATGTGGGACAAAAAATCTCAATAGTTTTTTTTCATTCAAAAATATCCAACAATCCCCCACATGAATGAAAAAACTGACTCAAGAAAAACCAACAAAAGAAATAGACCTAGGTGATAGAGTTCAACGGTAGAAACATGCATAGGATAGGTAGGTGTTACCCTTTGAACCTTCCCTTGTGTAAGTATATTTACTTTGCTGGCTGATCAGTAAACGCGATGTCTTTGAACTGTTATGTCGTTCATGTAAACGATGATATACCACACACAGGAATCTTTCCTCACATATATTGGTTCTCAAGATTATGTTCGTTTTGGCCCTGAACATTTCCCTAGTTCTGCAAGAGATATTCTAGGAATTGAGCTCTTATTCAATCCTATAGAAGCGGCCCATCTTCTCTCTCACATAGGTGATTTTCTTAATTAAGAGTAACTCGTATTACTCTGCTCGACATTTCGACGCATAAGAAATCATTAAAAGCATAGCTTAACCTTTTCCTTACGGTTATCACTATTTCATCATAGGAATGGACAATGAGGATAACCCCCACAGTGATCCAACATAGTCTTTACGATTTTAGTTGTCCCTTTGAACCTAGATCTTGGGATCTCCAATCAACTAGGAGGGGTGTCTACTGTATTGACTTTATTCATTCATGGGCTTTAGACCCATTCCCCTCGATGATTTTTCAACCCACTCTCTATTTAACCCTTTGGTTAGCGGATCCACAATATTATCCTTTAACTTCACACAGTCAATAGAGATAACTCCAGTTGAGAGTAGTTGTCTAATGGTATTATGTCTACGACGTATATGTCTAGACTTACCATTATACATATTATTATGTTCCCTACCAATTGCAGATTGACTATCGCAATGTAAGCCAATAGCTGGCACTGGTATAGGCCATTTTGGAATATCTTCTAAAATCGACGAAGCCATTCAGCTTCTTCGCCACACTTGTCTAAGGCAATAAACTCATATTCCATCATGGATCTAGCTATTACCGTTTGTTTAGAAGATTTCCATGATACAACTGCACCACCGAGTGTGAACACATATCCACTCATAAATTTTAAATCTTTCATGTCAAATTTCTAGTTCAACATACTCTTGATAGATTTGATCATCTTATCACTGCTTCCAATCAATGAGCATGTCATCTACATAAAGACACAAAATGACATAGTCATTATCTGTTTCTTTAACATAAATACATTTATCGCATTCATTGATTTTGAAGCCATTTGCCAACATAGTTTGGTCAAATTTCTCATGCCATTGTTTTGGTACTTGCTTTAAACCATATAAAGATTTCACCAATTTACATACTTTTCTTTCTTGACTTGGGGAGGAAAACCCATCGGGTTATTCCATATAAATTTCTTCATTTAAATCCTCGTTTTTAGAAAAGCAGTTTTCACATCCATTTGATGTACTTCAAGATTGCGTAACGCAGCAATAGCAAGTACCATCCTAATGGAATTTATTCTCGTCACAGGAGAATAAGTGTCAAAGTAATCAAGGCCTTCACGCTGCTTATAACCTTTAATTACAAGTCATGCCTTATACTTATCGTTAAGTTGATTCTCAACTTCGGTCTTATAGAGAACAAATTTCTCTATAGCCTCGGTTTTGCTTTTTAGCAAATACACATAGCAATATTTAGTGTAATTATCGACAAAAGTAATAAGATACTTATTGTCTCCCCTTGTTTAAACAAATTTAAAATCACATACATCGCTATGTATTAATTTTAGGGGTTCATTATTCCTTTCAATCGTTTTGAAGGATGACCTTGTTAGTTTTGCCTTAACACAGGTTTCACACTTATGATTTTGAATCAATGTGGAATTTTGGTATGTGATTCAAGTTAATTAATCTACACAAAGTGTCATAAATTAACATATCCTAGTCTACCATGCCAAACATAGGAAGACTCAAGAAAGTAAGTAGAAGAGTTATTAACTTTATTGATAATTGATTTAACAACCATTACACTGAGTTTAAACAACCCATCAGTTACATAACCCCTTCCCACATACATTCCACTTTTAGACAAAACAACTTTGTCTGACTCAAAAACCATACGAAATCCATGCTTGTTCAGCAGTGAACCAGACACAAGGTTTTTACGGATATCTGGTACGTACAGTACATTGTTCAGAGTCAGCTCCTTTCCAGAAGTCATTTTCAGGATCACTTTTCCCTGACCCTTAATCTCAGACGTGGCAGAGTTTCCCATAAATAGTTTATCTCCATTGGTCACTTGTTCAAAACATCTGAACATACTTTTGTCTGAACATATATGTCGAGTAGAACTAGTGTCAATCAACCACTCTCTAGGGTTGGAGTTGACCAGGTTTACTTCTGATACCATCGCTGATAGATTTATATCACCAACATCTTTGGAGATATTATCCATCATATTTGTCTCTTGACCATGGTTCTTCTTTGGCAGTCTACAGTCCGATGACTTGTGACCTAGCTTATTACAGTTAAAGCACTTGCCAAAGAATTTGAACGGCTTTTTAGAGATTCCTCCTTTTGGTCCGAACTTGAACCCTTTATCATTGGGTTTAAAGTTCCTCTTTCCCCTAGAGTTTTGACCTTGCTCCATCAGATTGGCCTTAGCCACATCTTGTCTTGAACTCATTTTTTCTGAATTCTTGTTGTCTTCTTCAATACGAAGTCTGACAATTAAGTCTTCAATGTTCATCTGCTTTCGCTTATGCTTAAGGTAGCTCTTGAACTCCTTCCATGCAGGGGGAAGCTTTTCAATCAAAGCAGCAACTTCGAAGGTCTCACTCAGGATCATTCCCTCAGAGGAAATGTCATGTAAGATTAATTGGAATTCCTGAGCTTGACTAATCACAGTCTTGGAATCTACCATTTTATAGTCAAGGAATCGCCCAACCACAAATTTCTTTGTGCCAGCATCCTCAGTTCTATATTTTCGGTCTAAAGACTCCCATAGTTCCTTAGCCGTCTTCTTTGTAGAATAAACTTCATACAAAGAATTTTCTAGACCATTCATAACATAGTTACGACATAGAAAATCAGATTTGATCCAATCATTGACAAAATTAATGACTTGGATATCATCCTCATTTTCTTTAAGCTTTTGTTCGCTATTAATAACGAATCGCGCAAGATTCATGGTGGTCAGATAGAACAACATCTTTTGCTGCCACCTTTTGAAATTCTGCCCATTGAATTTGTCAGGTCTTTCTTCAAAGCTCAAAGGATGGCTCGTATTAACCGAGGCCGGAACCGTTTGGGTATGAGCTTGAATTGCCTGAACTGGGGTCTCAGCTGACACCTCATTATTCCCGCTATTTTGGTTTGTTTCAGTTGTCATTTTCTGAAATCACAAAACCAACAATGTTATTTTCCTGACAACGGAAAATTATACGGGTTTGCTTAGATTAAACTTAAAGAAAATTCTTAGGTTAGCCTAGAAGGGTTAAAAACCCAACCATTCGTAGTCTAGCCTTTCGTAGAATATTTCTTTGAGTATTTATCCAGCCTCAAATATCTCTACTAGATAATTTCCAAAGAAAACTAGAAGAAGGGTCTAGCCCCTGCCTCAGCAATCTAGTTTCTTTGAAAAATTCAGTTCACAGAACTTCTCTAGTGAAATTTAAGTTCAAACGAACTTTTCACAATAACAATATCTTTCAATATATAGATATAGAAATATCACTAATAGATATATTCAAATATTATATTTAAACAATAATCTGTTTTAAGATTGTAAGAAAAACATATCTTATATAATACTTGAATAAACACAATATAATAAATACAATAATTATATCTATATCTACTAAAATTAAAGATACATAAATATTATAAATATAAATAACTTATAATATATATAACAATATTATAATTATAAATAACTTATAATATATATAACACTATAATATTATAATTATAAATAATATAATATAAATAACTTATATATATAACAACATAATATATATAACAATATAATATTATAATTATAAATAATATAATATATATAACTTATAATATATATAACAATATTATAATTATAAATAATATAATATAAATAACTTATATATATAACAACATAATATATATAACAATATAATATTATAATTATAAATAATATAAATAACTTATATATATAACAACATAATATATATAACAATATAATATTATAATTATAAATAATATAATATAAATAACTTATAATATATATAACAATATAATAAAAGTTGAGACTTGTGTAACACACAGTTTCTTTAAAACAGATTCGCCGCCTCTACGAGGTTTCGACGAGGTTTCGACGTCTATCTCCCAGGATACAACGGTGAACGACAAATAACTCAATTACTTTGCCGAACCAAATATACCCGAACTCTATCACTATAAAACATATAACTAAAATCATAATATAAATATAAAATCATAATATAAATATAATTCAATATGATTATATACCTTAAAGAACGAATTTTGATCTACTTTAAACAACAAAGCTATACTTCATTATATAGCCCTTGAAAAGGAGTGAAACAATTTGCAACCAATGTAGGACAAAAAAATCTCAATAGTTTTTTTCATTCAAAAATATCCAACAATAATAACTAAGAAGAAGAAAAGGTAAGAGAAAGAGATTAAAAAAAAGCTAACCTCCTCCTCTTGCCTTTTTACCCTTCTTGGAAATTTCTTTTTCTTTCTCATGAATGCTCTAAGTTAAGGTAGTTTTTATTTTCTGTTTTAGATAAGTCTTACTTTTGTTGGGTAAGTATTGGCTTTCTTAAATCTCTAATCTCTAGTCTTACTGAGGAATTTCGACACCGACAAAAGTCGTTTTTCCCAGCGCATTTCACATAAAATGCCAGCAAATGGTTGATCAGGAAAATTTCGATATAACGACTCCTTTTGGTGCTGATAAATATTAATTTACATGTGGAAGGGGGTTAATGCATAGCACTAATAAAAGTCTATGAAAATTCTTGAGAAATATTTACCAAGCGCTCATAAAAGTGTAAAAAACACCGGTAAAAGTTTATTATTAGAAAAGATGAAATTTTTAGAAACTTATATTAGTAATTTTTGTTACTCTTGCATTCATCCTTTGCTAATTATTAAGTATTTCTAAAAGAACTTTCTTAAACTGAGAAAAAACTCAGCTTGGTTATTCACAATATTTTATTTAATTATGCGCTAACTTAAATTGACAACATTTTTCTTAGTTTTTCCCGAGCTTAGCTTTTAGTTACTTGGCTTAAGGTTCTTTGTAATTATTGTAGAAGAGAATTTATTCTTCTTTCATCTTGGATTTTTGCCTGTATATTTGGCCTCTGGTTCATTAAGTGTATATACATATACATAAGTTTATATATATAAAGCTTTGGAGGTTCAAATATGTTTGGTGGCCCTTTTAGAGATAGTAAGCTGACAATGTTTTCATCCAATACTCCTCATTTTTTCAAGATAATTTTTCATAAGACTTTTCATTTTGCTTGATCCCACCAATTTTCTTTCACAATAATTGCATATTGCCTTATCTTCTCCATTGATTTTTTGCTTTTTAAAATGCTGCCAAACAACAGAAGTAAGTTTTCCTCTTCTATTTTCACTCTAATTATCAATTGTTGGTGGGGTTGATTCATTGATATTTGAAGATGGAGCTGAGGAATTAGCAAGATGAGTAGATCTGTCAATTTGTCCTTCATTAGATGGAACTTCTTCGGAAATAGTTTGTTGAGAATAATATTGTTTGGCTATTATATGTGAAGTTTGTTATTTACAAATTAAATAATATCATTATCAATAAATATATAAATATATATTCATCATTATCAATTTAACTAATGCAAAACTTCAAATAAATATATATTATATAATTAGTATAATCTTATGTAAACAATACTGTTACATATTCTTCTTTTTTTTTTTTTGAAATTATATTATATATATAACACATCAATCAACACAGAAGAATATATATATTACATAGATTTAAGAATTAAGTTTCCAATAAATAAAAACTTTATAAAATATATATATATATTTAAACAATAGATTTATCAAATAAAACTATCTCAGCACTGTTTTTTTTTAAGAATTATACCAAAACAATGTCTATTTAATTTAATATATAATATATAATATATATACATATTTGAATAAAACACAAAATCAGTAATATACTAATATAACACTACACCAAAATCGTTATATAACATATATAGAATTGAAATTGAATAAAACACTAAACCAATAATACAAAATAGCACCATGTATACACCAAAACAAATACAGTAATTATTAACTATTCGATACACATATATTAATATTTTAATATAATACTAAAATAATAATAGAATAAATTATCAATATATATAGTATATACATTACCATAATTCATAAACTAATTTCAATTACTATATATTTATTTTATTTTATTTAAAAAAAAAACAAACAAAATATCTCTTATTAAAAAGAAACTGAATATTAAAAAGAAATCAAATAAAACGTAACTAATAATAACTAGACAACATATATATATATAAATCTTATATAATTAATTAATATATAAAATCGCAACAAATAATAACTAGACAACATATATATATATATAAATCTTATATAATTAATTAACATCTAATATATATAAATCAATATTTTATATAACAGATTCAAATATACATCATTACAGATTAAAAAACAATTTGATATACATACCTCAAATCAATATAAGTGATGGTTTTGATTGATTGGCTAGCTTCAGCAACTTGGTAAATGCTCTGAAAAAAAAAATGAAAACACAGTTAACACTAACTAATGAACAAACGTCTAATATAAATATATATAAATCATTTTATATGACAGATTTAACACTAATATTAATATTGATACCATTTAAAAACAAAATATATATGATTTAATATATATAATTATATATGTACCTTAACTATCTTGTTACTTCCTCTGCTCTAGATGTATGAACAAAGACTCAAGAGAAGAGTAACTAGTTAAACTAAAGCATGAAGGTGTTTCTTTTCTTCTTGTTTTGCACCAGTGACATGAAGTATATGATATCATTGGATTGTGTGATGATGAGATAGTGAGGAGTCTCAATATAAATGTAATTTAAGATGTTAGTTAAATATGTGTGTATGCATGTGTCTAGAAAATTGTAAAGTCTCATTATTACATGATTAATAAAAAGTTAAAGTGTGATGTGATGCTGTGCATTTATAAGATGTTTACGTTTTTTCGAATGTTATATATGTATATATATAATATAATATGTGTGAAATTTGAAGAGGTATTTCGGGCGGATTCGGGGTGGGGGTCTTCTCTCCCGCCCTGACCCCGATACGGGTATGAGAAATTACACCCGCCCCCGAAGTAGACCCCCCCGAACCTGCCCCTTTAGGGGCGGGTACTCGCGGTACCCGAATTCGCGGGTATAATTGACATCCCTATATATTGAGAGTTAGTGAGATGAGGAAGGAATTCTGAGAATTTTGACTATTTTACCCTGAGGTGTTTTTGGGACCTCGAACATTGGGATTTACTTGAGGTTACTTAAGCTTGAGGTAACCTGTTATAAACATAAAAAGAACGTTCAATACGTTATCTCTCTCTCTCGTTATCCATTTTGACACTCATTAGCATTTTCGAAGGAAACTCAAGTTTTAGGACTCAGATTCAAGCAAGGTTAGAGTTATAACGATTCTAGGGAAGATTAGAAGCTTATTAGGTGGAGGATTTAACTAGGAAGCGACTCAATAAGAGGTAATCCAAGTTTTAAGTTTTGAGTTTTTGAGTTTTTAAGCTTTGATTGGATTTTATGCTTTGATGAGTTTTTGAGTTATTTGAGGCTTGGGTTTTAATGGTTTTGGGAAATTAAGATGTTTGGGGACTTTGATTTTGGGATTTGGATATGTTTGGATAGGTTTTTGGAAGGTTTTTAAATGGATAAAACGGAGAAAATGGTTGGGTTCGAGGTTGGGTCGCGACCTTGTTCTTGGAAGTTGCGACCTGTGTGAACCCAGAACCAGGAGGGGTTCTGTGTGGGGGACAAGTCGCGGCCCGCGCCCTGAAGCCCAGGCAGAGGGTTGTCTGTCTAGGAGGTGAACCGCGACCCCCAAGGCCAAGTCGCGGCCCGCCTGTGCATTTTTTTGGCCAGGTTGTGTTTTATTCCTTGGAACTTTAACCTAAGGGCTCGGGATCGATCCTACTACCCGGTTTTGTAGGATTCGACGTCCCAGAGGCTAAGACTCAGTCTGGAAGCCTTTATTTACTCATTTTTTTATGGGATTTTATATTATGGTTGTTACTAGGTGATCACTAGGAGTTCAAAATCAGGATCATCCCCGAGGGGCGTTTATTGGTATCATGTGCTTAGACCAAAGGTAAGAAAACTACACCCAGTATGTGATGAAAGTGATTATGGCATGGCCCGAATGTGGAATATGGAATTGATCAGAGCTTGAGTCTCTGTAAATGTGCATGATTATGATTATGCTTGTGATCGTTGATTAAGCATGCTAAATGCTTTGTATCTGGATATTTGACATATGTTATATGCTTGTTTGCATTATCATATCGAGAAAGGCTTGACTTATTAGTCAAAGACGGAAATAGCGCACTAAGTGCTAGTCGTTATAAAAATGCTTAACCATGATCACATCATATGCTTGACTGACTCATTGGTCGAGGAAAACTCAGTGTCAGGCACGCTTATACAACTCCAAAGATGGTTATACAGAGGATAGGGAAATGGGGCTTAGGGTGACTTATTAGTCCCATATCCTAGCATTGACTTATCAGTCAAGATCGGCAATAGTGTTAAGCACTGGTCGAAAAACATTGACTTATTAGTCAAGAGCGGCAATAGCACTGAGCGCTGATCGTTGTGGTTAGGCAAACCAGAAGCGTCATGTACGCTTATACAAAGGATATGGCTAAAAGACATGAGGTGACTTAATAGTCACATATCCTAGCATTGGCTTATTAGTCAAGAACAGCCTTATCACGTGGAGTGTTGGTCAGCGCCAGGTACGCTTATACAAAGGATATGGCTAAGAGACCTGAGGTGACTTAATAGTCACATATCCTAGCATTGGCTTATTAGTCAAGAACGACCTTAGCACGTGAAACGTTGGTCAGTGCCAAATACGCTTATACAGAGGATATGGCTAAGAGATCTGAGGTGACTTAATAGTCACATATCCTAACATTGACTTATTAGTCAAGGACGGCATTAGCATGGTGAGTGTTGGTCGAAAGGCACTGACTTATTAGTCAAGGACAGCAATAACACACTGAATGTTGGTCGTAAGGCATTGACTTATTAGTCAATCAGGGCAATAGCGCGCTAAGTATTGGTCCATAGGATCTAGCCTAACCTGAAGCGCATCATACGCTTGACCGATCTATTGATCGAAGACAACCTAGCGCCGAGTACGCTAGATCAGCTAGAAAGCTGGTTATACAAAGGACAGGGCACAAGGCCCAGGGTGACTTATTAGTCTCATGTCCTAGGGTGTCGAGCCAGAGTGATTCCCTAATCATTTATTTATACTTGTTTGCATGCATGGGTAGGGTTAATACTGCTAGGCATGTGTAACGACCCAACTATTCTAGACTTTTGACCATTAATGACTACTATACTAATCTTAAGAAAACTCACATATGAAATAACCATAACTTTATTTTAAAACTGTAAAGTAAAGGTTAAATACATAAAAATTCATTTAGGATATGGGATCTCATTGTTTTGAAAACAAAACATAACTTAAATAAATTGGTTACAAAATTAAGTGCGGAAAAATAATTCATAGAAATCATAACTAAAAGTCTTAAAAACTTCATCCTCAAATCGAACGCACAATCCACCGATTTCATCCTGCCTCAATACACATCCCCAAGCTGCCAAGAATCTTTCCGCCGCCATAACTATTTTCCTACACATATAAACATAAAGGAATGAGCCTAATGCCTAGCAAGAAAAATCTACTACAAGCATGAAACATAATCATACACATAACTATAAGCTATAAACATATAACATATATCTATAAAGACGTACATTATATAAGACTATACTATTAATGGTCATTAAAACATGTGATAAACCATCTACGTCCCCTTTCTAATATCTAAGGTAGGTTAGATCACATGGTAGGTTTATGATAACCCATCTACGTCCCCTGTCTAATATCTAAGGTAGGGTCAATCATAACCATGGAACATAAGAAAGCATAACATAACATACTATAGCATAACTTATCATAACATATAAGCATATAAAACTATCCTATTTTCCTTACCAAAATACCAGGATAATGAGAACAAGGTCAGGATTTTGGAACACTCCTAAAAACCATTAATAGAGAGGTGAGTTTTCTAAAAGAAAGAGATGAAGAGGAATGAACTAAACCATCGAGAAGATACTTACCAACAAGAATTCTCAAGTTCGAAGAACTTAGATGCCTAATCAATAATAAAGAATATTGAGTTAGGATTTGAGTAGAGAAAAATTATAAGAACTAATGAAACAATTGAGAAAAGGAACTAAGAATAGGAATACCTTTGAAATTGCTATGACCGAACTACACCTCGAAACTGACATACACTCTATGAACCTTACTTCCCAAGTGTCTAATAAGCTTAGAATGACAAATCTTATAACCCCAACCCAAGTGTTTATCACTCTATAGTCTCACTAGCACCTAGAAGGCTCTGATCAATGCTTGAAGAATGAATGAAAAGGCTTGGTGCTAGGTCCTATTTATAGAGTTATAGGAATAAAAATCTTCTTTTTGGCTTTGAATAAAAATAATGAATTTAATTGAAAATATTTGAATATCCTTCAGCCAAAGGCTTAGGACTTGGTCAAATTGTTCAGAGAGAGATTTAAGGAGTCAAAACTTTTTTAAAACAAAAATAATAAAAACAAATAGAATCCTAACTTCTAACTCCCTAAATCTCGTAACTCTAAACTCATCTGCAGTAAAATCAACATATCTGGAGCGGTAGGATCCGATTTAGAATCTCTTTATACTGTTAGAAAGCTAATTCAATTATCTACAACTTTCTAGAAATACTATTTTTCGAAATTCATAACATAACTGGGTCAAAAATAGTTCGGAAGTTACAGTACCCTAAAGTTACGAAAAATCTATTTAATTATCTAAATACAACCTAATCCACAAATAAATAAAATTGTGACAAATGTCATGCTCCTAACAGATTTTGGTGAAGACTAAGTCTTATATTTCCCTTATTTTATCATTAAAATAATAATTCCTTAAAAATCATGCATATGACAAATGTCATAATCCTATTGGCTCTATCTAAACCTTAGGAATAACCATGCTCATGACAAGTCTTATTGGCTCTATCTAAACCTTAGGTTATAATAATTGTCATATTAATAACAAGCAATATTAATCAAACCTTATGTTATAATTAATATTCTTAAACTATAGGTTAAACTTATAAAATCCATAACTATTGCTAGGAGTTTCCAACTAAGTCCCGGCTTAAACCAAAATCCACAGTAATAAACATACTACAACTACTACTAGCTATTACTATTACTACTACTATCTAACTAGCTATGTAAAGTTCTTGGACTCTACAGCATGCTTATTATGATTTAGTGACATGTTATTTACTGCTTATGAGCATGTTTAATTTTTCTTGCTGAACCTCGGATCACGGGTGCTATGTGATGCAGGTAAAGGTAAAATAAAGTTGGATCATCCTTGATTTGGAGAGCTTAGGTGACGATGTGTACATATGAGGCTGCTCGACCACCACGGTCGAGGGTTAGGTCTGTAGGTTTAACTATTTTATTGTAATTAACATTTTAAATGTATTTTGGGATCCCATGTATACAATAAACGTTTTAGTGAAGCGTTTGTATCTTTGAGCAAAAATTTTAACCATAAATTGTTAATCACATTTAGTTACACGATTATGGCCAAATGACTCGTTTAGCGAGTTTAGCATTATTTAAAACACACAGTGTAACGGATCCCTGGGTAGTAGGGCGTTACAGTTATGTTTTTTTACATTTATTACTCAGTGTTTTTTTTTTTGGGTTCATGCACAAAAATTCTCACTTCTAATTAATTGAGTTGTCTAAAAATCGAGTCAACAGTTGTATTAGCTAATTATATTTGAATGAAAATTTAAAACAATGTAATGTTTATATCTTATATAATTAATTAGCTTTATTATTAATTTTACATTTTCTTTTAATTTGAGTTTTAAATATTAAATAATTTATTATAGAATTTAAATATAAAAAATAAAAAATGCAAAGACTTTTGTCGATGCATTTTTGTTAGGATTAATACCCTAAAAGCATGTAAATACATTTTTATTGATTTAAATAAAAGTTTTATTTTTTATATTTGAATATTATAATTATTGTTTGAATTATAATAATATCAAGAAAGTTACATATTCATTTATGAGAATATGATCTTGTATTAGTACGAGAGAATTAAGATCATACATAATGAATAAAATAGTCAGTAACATATTAAAATAATGAATCTTTAATGAATGGTTACTAGTGTAATTTACTAAGCATACAAGATGCAAGTGATTTAGATTCGGATTACTGATGTGGAAAGACATCTTAGTAAATGTGTTGTATATAATAGAAATTATATATGATAGGACCGATGAGAATTAATTAACTTTATAAACTTACTGTTTGACATAAAGATTTAAATCTTATCATAATAGATAATCATTTGTAGATCAATCTAAATCCTGAGTATTCATGAACTCCTATTTGTGTTTATTAGATCTTTTGATTCACTCGTTAATGTTTCTTAGTATAATGAGGCTAATGAATTTTGTTTTGGAGATTCGATATCATGAATGGTTGGGACCATGATTTATAATAATGGAATCCATACATTCTTAACAAATCGAATATTGGTTCCCTTAAGGGTTAATTATGGAACTTAATAGTTATTGAGCTCAGATCTATAATTTGATTATATATTAATTATTCACTAGTGAATTAATGGTACTTAAGGCTCAAGAGGTAATTAGAAGGGTGAAACGGTAATTTTGACCAGTTCTAATTAATGAACCAATAAATGGAGGATGGAACTACATTTATTGATTATATCAATGGACTACAAGAGAAAACTGTGTAAATATAATTCTATAAATACTTAGAGTGAAATTCCATAGTTATAGTGGAGTAATCATAGAATTAATAAATAAGAATATTATATTAAAGAGTTTAATTAATAATCTAGTTTATTATAGCTTCGTATCATAGGTCTATGGTCCTCAGATCACATTTGTCCTACACTGTCAAGGGCAAGGATGTCATAAGGAAGATTTGTAGAGAGAATGACTAAATTGCAAAGGAATTAATTTTCTGGGGCAAGGAAATAATTACATGATAATTATGTGCAATTGATTAATTGTGAATTAATTAATTATTTAACTGTATAGTTTTTATTTTGAAAAACTATATGTTAAAATAAATATTAATCATGATTGGATTAATATATAGAGAGATTAATAATTATCTTATTATAAGATATTTATTTATTTATTTAAAACTGATATTGTAACGTCCCAAAAATGTTATTAGGGTTTAGTGCCTTGATTAGCTTGTCGGGAGGGCATAATTGAATATATGTGTGATTTATTTATTAAATGTATGGCTATGTGGCATGCATGGTTTACATGATAATATTAATATATTTATATGCATGTTTATGAGTATTATAAATGTGTGTGGGCTCGCTCTTGTTTATAAGGGCATATTTGTAATTTTGGCTCGTTGAGGGCATAAATGCGATTATATGTGTTAAATGGTTGAGACCACATTATTATGTGGATATATTTGCAGTATTCAAATCGAGGCGATCTTAGTGGGTGGGTTAGTGAAACAGTCACATCGGGGTTTAATACCCAGCTCAGGATGAGCCTAGGGGTATTTTGGGAAACTTAACATATATTTGGGATTTATCAAGTAACGAGTGAGTATTTGGTAGTTAGTTGGGCATGATGGGATTAATTGGGAATTTTTAGGATGACTCGAGGAATTAGCAGGAATTGAGGTTAATGACCATTTTGCCCTTAAGGGCAATTATGATGCTGGGTTAGTATAAGTGGCATTTTGGTCATTTTAGTTAAAGAGATATAGTTAGGAAGAATCAGACTTAGGCTAGAACACATCAGAACACTCCCCAACTCTCTTACACATTCACTCTCTCTCCCTCTCTTGTGCCTTGAAGCTGAAGGGATTTATGAAGGGAAAATCTGGAAATTGAGCTGGAAATCTAGGGGAAACTAAACTAGGAACAATCAAGGAATTGTTGAGGAGTTAAGCTATCAACTGAGGTAAAACTTTAGATTCTAATTGCTAAATTCTGGTTAGGTTTGGATTTGTTTAGGGGTGCTTGGGTTGGTTTCTAAAGTTGGGATTTAAGGGAGATTGAACTAGTGTTATAGGTTGTTTGTGTATTGTTTATGAGGTAATATTGGAAGTTCTGTATCTAGTTCGGCTTGAGTACATGTTTGGGGTCGAATTCTAGGGCTGTGATTTGGGGAAATATGCAGAAAACCCAGGGATTTTTGGGTTCACGGGGGCGCGGCGCGACCCAGTTCATGGGCACCGCGACCCGCATGCCCAGAAGGCCATGGGGGCTTGCTGACTTGTGGGTGTGCCGCGACCCTAAAGGGCAAGTCGCGGCCCACCTCCCCCTGGAGCAAAAGGCTGGTGCCTTTGACTTGAGGCGCGTCGTGACCCTTAGGGCCAGGTCGCGGCCCGCCTTGGCAGCTATAGCCAAGGTTGGGCTCAGGGATTAAAACCTAAGCGCTCGGGACGAATTCTACTACCCGATTTAGTATAATTCGAGGTCCCGGAGGCTAGTATTTGTTTCCAAAGTATTTAATTGAATTAGATTTTGATAGTTATACCTTGTCGCTTGTGACTAGGGTTACCGTTAAGGCTCAGGATTGAGGATCATGCTCGGGACCACTTCACTTCCTCCGCTTAAGACTCAAGGTAAGAAAACTACACCCAAGTTTTGAATGGGACTGAGATTACCTGTAAATGAACATATGTGTTATGTAACCTATATATCTGTTATGTGTGAAAGTACGACCTAAGGGAGCCGGGACTGATGTTAAGGGTACTGAACGCAGCTCAGCCTAAGCGAGTCGGGACCAACTAAATAACCAGAGGGCTCGGCCTAAGGGCGCCGACACCTAAATATTTGTATTAAATATTGAATTATATGTTTGCTAGTATATGCTTACTGTTGCCTGACTTACTGCTTGTACCATGTTGTTGGTTGAACTAGTTGATCTAAAGTTTACTATGCACTTTCTGTTATTATCTATGCTTGTTGATTAAAGTTTTCTTGCTAAGCCCTGGCTCACGGGTGCTACGTGGTGCAGGTAAAGGCAAGGGGAAGCTGGACCAACCACGAGTTTGAGAGCTTTGGGGCCGGAGTGTACATCGGCAGCTGCTCGACCACCACGACCAAGGGAATTACAGGGACTAGAGCTCAAACTTCTATTTTGCCATTTAGACTAGCTACTGTTGTATTAACTTTTGAGGGTTGTATGTTCCATGTAAATCTTATTTTTGGGATCCCATGTACCAAACTCTTATTTTAATGAAAATCAACCATTTTACGATCAAAATATTTTAACCATAACCTGTCACTTGACTTTAGAAACACATTTATATTTAAACGACTTGATTAGTAAGTGTAACGCCCTAACTCCAGGGACCGTTACGGTGTGCCTTGTAAACAGTGCTAAACTCGCTAATCGAGTCATTTGGCCAAAATCGTGTAACTAAGTATGATTAGCGATTAGGGATTAAAAATTTTGGTTAAGATATAACGTTTCATTAGAACGTATATTATATACATTGGGATCCCAAAAATATAATTTAAAGGTCTATTACAAGAGAATATTTACAACAGGCCGATCTAAGCGGCAAAACAGGGTTAAACCCTAGTTCTCCTTCAAACCTCGGCCATAGTGGTCGAGCAGCTGCATATGTACACATCGCCACCTAAGCTCTCCAACTCAAGGATGGTCCATCTTTCTTTTGCCTTTACCTGCACCACATAGCACCCGTGAGCCGAAGCCCAGCAAGAAAACTCAATATGTTCAAGAACAGTAATAACATGCCATCAAATCATAAGGCACACGCCTAGCAGATATAGCCCTAGCCAAGCAGGCAAGAAAAACCACGTAGCAATGGGTATCCAGGATAAATAATCCTGCCCTCCTGAATGGACGACTATCAATTCAGTCTCAATCAGATAAGTGATTTAACACTAGTGGTTCCTATAACCATATTGGGCTGATAGCCCTGGATAAAAGATAAATGACTGATAAGTCCATCTCGGTCAGATGATTGATAAGTCTATCCCGGCCAGATGACTGATAAGTCCATCTCGGTCAGATGACTGATAAATCCATCTCGATTAGATGACTGATAAGTCTATCTCGATTAGATGACTGATAAGTCCATCTCGATTAGATGACTAATAAGTCCATCTCGGAGGTCCCATACCCTCCTAGCCATGTGACAAGTAGTCACTTAGGCCTTAGGCCCTAGCTCTAGTAACTAGTCTTAGACTAGGCAGGCGCTTATAATTTTCATCGACCTTCAGGTCGGTCCAGCATTAATACCCCATATGAGTCATTCAACGCTGATATCGATTAGATCTAATCTTCATTTGGCTCGGCGTTCATGACGCTATGCCATTTCTGACTCTTAGGTCAGTAAAACACGACCAGTGTTCAACCCTTTGTGAACTTGACTAGTAAATCACAGCTTCACAGATGGATCTAACACCATTGCCGATTCTGACTAATAAGTCAATTCCATACACAAGTAAGCCATGCCACCAACATGTATCATATGTCAAATATCCAAATAAAGGGCATTCAGCATGCTTACTCAATAATTACTAGCACAATTAGGATCATGCATAAACACAGAGGCTCAAGCTCTGAACAATAGCATACTCAGTATACAAAGCATGTCCTAATCACATGTTTCTCGTGCATCATATACATCATATTTAACCACTTGACATGCCTCAACAATAATCATGCATGCCACCTTTAATAATCCAACATGCATCAATAATAACCATGCATGTCACATATACACAGGGTGCAGTTTTCTTACCTTTGGTCCAAGCACAGGTTACCAATAAATGAGCCACAAGCACGACCCTGATTCCAAGCCCCTAGTGATAACCTATTCACAACCATGATATAAAACCTCATCAAAATGGGTAAATAAATACTTCCAAACCCAACCCAAGCCTTCGGGACAACAAATCCCACTCAACTAGGTAGTAGGATCGATCCCAGGCCCTTAGAGTTAAGTTCCCATGCTCAAAACATCAATTTGGCCATAAACATCACCAAGCGTCGCGGCCCTCCCGGCAAGCACCGCGGCCCTTAGGCAAAACAGAACCTCCACCTGCTTCTTCAAGCCTGGGCCGCGGCGCCCAAGAACAGGGCTGCGGCCCTACCTCGAACCAACCATTTTTCCCCGTTTTCAACCTTTTAAAACCTCCCAAAAACATAACCAAACATCTCCAAACTCAAAAATCAAAAATCAAAGTTCCCAAACATCCCCATGGTCCAAAACCAACAAAACCCAAGCCTCAAATCACCCAAAAACTCATCAAAACACAAAGTCCAATTCAAGCTTAAAAACTTTTAAGAACTTAAAACTTGTATTACCTCCAATTGAGTTGTTTCCAACTAAATCCTCCGGCTAATACGCTTCTAATCTTTCCTAAGATCGCTATGCCTCGATCCTTGCTTGAATCCGAGTCCTAGAACTCAAGTTACCTTCGAAAATACGATCGGGAGACGAAAAGGAAACTTAGAGGGAGAGAGAACGTACAGAACGTTCTTTTTATTCTTTTAAAAGGTTACTTCAAGCTTAAGTAGTCTCAACTAAATCCTAACACTCGGGGTCCCGAAAACACCCCCGGGGACAAAATAGTCAAAACCTCCAGAATTTCTCCCTGATCTTACTAACTCCCAATTTATCGCCAAATATTCATTCATATTACCCAATAACCCAGTAATGCTCTAAATACCCCTTGACTCACTCCGAGTCAAGAATAAATCCCGTTGTGAATTTTCCACTAGCTTACCTCCTAGGATCGTCTTGTGCTGAGTAACCTTAGCATAACCAAATAATAATAAAGCACCGCACACATATCACATATGTGCCAAATATGCCCAAAATTGCCAAAATATGAAAATCACCCAATTACTCAATAATGGATTCACATGCATATTTAATACACCTAAACATGCATATAATCATTTAATAACACAATAAATCAATTATGGCCCTCCCATCCTCCTAATCAAGGTCATAAACCTTATTAGGAAATTTGGGGCATTACAATAAGTCTTGCACTATTCTAAACACATAGTGTAACGGTCTTGGTTATCTAGGGCGTTACAGATATTTTAAGATAAAGTTAATTTTCAATTAACTTATATTTATTTTGGGATAAATATATTATCTTAAATATTAATTAAACAAACAAATGAGAAATTTAGGGAAAACCCTAATGTGGTTCACGACACATTCACTGTACATTGAGTGTGAGTGGCGCTACTCAAGATAGAAATATCCCTGGGATTTGAATTTTGAATTTCAAACTTATTTGTTTATTTAATTATTCTTTTTAAATACTATTTAAATTAAATAATTAAATAATTAAATAAGTAGTAACTGATCTGTTTTAATTTAAATAAAATAAAGATTAATTTAATTATTTAATTATCTTTATAAACCTGAAAGAAGCTATACTTTCAGAAGAAGTTTTAAGTTGTTTTTTACTATCAGACTCTCTCAAGAAAAGAAACAATAGAATTTCTTAAACATGAAATTCTAGAAATTTCTATAGTCTCTCTCTTCCCAAACCTCTCTAGATCTCATGTGTTGAGTACATCTAGAGAGTTCTAAATCAACATTTTGAATCATACGTGTCCACACACGTCTTTATGTGTTTGAGGATTGGTCTGGAAGATCAAGCTGTGAGTTTTCAGAATAAGGATAGAAAGATCGTTGATTTATACAAAAAGATTTGTGGACTCTTGATAGGCTACAAGAGGTAATATATAATCTATTTACGTGTGATTTAATATATCTATCTATGTATGATCATGGCTGGTATTAATAAATTTTTAAAAGATCCATTCCACTACGTATCTTGATTTATCATATTTAATACCAACAATTTTTCGCTAGGAAAATATTCTTTGTTTTCATTAAAATGGAATTTTCCAAGCGCAAAAAAAGCACTGGTAAATATCTCAACCATTCCCGACGCGTTTTCTTGCACTAAGAAAAGTTACTTCCACAAAAATGTAACTGACCTTTCCCGACATGTTTTTTCACCGAAAAATGTCCACTTTTGTTGCTGCCTAAATACACCGGAAAAAATGAAACTTTCCCAAAAAAAAAATGCCTCGAGAAAAGTATAACGAATTACTAACACCAAAAAGCACAGAAAGAAGTCCTTTTTACATTATCAGGCGTCGAATTTTATACCGACGGAGTGCATTTTTCCTGGCAAGTTAACACGTGGTGCTCATAATTTTTTCGCCGAGAAAAAAACAAGTAGTGGCAAACTTTTACTGACAGTCTTTGTCGATGCAAAAACGCACTGATAAATGTGCTTAGACTTTTCTTGGCAAAATATAACATTTTCCGGCGCATAAATGTGCCAGGAAAAATGTCTTACCTTGTAGTGACTATGATATTATATATATACATATAATATTGGGTTTATACCTTTTTGGACCCTGTGTTTTTTCTCAATACCTGTTTGGACCCTGTGTTTTGACAAATTACTTTTTGGACCCTATGTTTTGTAAAATGGTTAAAATAGAACCCTAAACCTGATTTTGGTCAATGTTTTCTCAACTAAAATCACAAATAATTTACCAAACTAACAATTCAGAACAAAAATAAAATCATTCTGTTTAAAAACTGTGTTGTTATATTCAATTTTTTCTTCATCAAAATTGAGTTTAGGGTTCTATTTTAACCATTTTACAAAACATAGGGTCCAAAAAATAATTTGTCAAAACACAGGGTCCAAAAAGATATTAACCCTGTAATCTTTACTAATTTACGTTTTCTGATGAGCATGGATGATAACTATTATTTTTCTATAAAAAAAATATGACTAAATCACTAAGAAATGGTGAATTGCAGAAACACGGATGGAGTAATTCCATCGAAACATCTTATTATCGATAAAAGACATGTAAACCAATAATATATTATTAGTCGCTTTATAAGAAAGACGACTAACAAAAGGAAAATTGCCTCGTAAATTTAGACAAAAAAAACATTATAGTATAGATAGAATTGAGCCCCTAACTTCGTTTTTGCATGAACTTTCGCTTAGTAGTATACCAATAAAATGCCTACAAATATGAAAACATTATGACATTTGAAGAAATATCTTCCAAAAATATTATTTTGATGAAAAATTAAAACTTATCTATCAAGTACTCGTAGTTGGAGATGTCACCATTAGATCTGTTCATTATGTGGAGTGTTTGAAAGACTGATAAGACACTTGTGCGGTCTCTGAAGCTGAAGCTGCCAAATTTCATCCCACCAAAATAGCAATTGCTACTGTTTGCCAGACCGATAAATCACATTTACCACGAACCCTCACAAATAAGTAAACTATTAGAAAATGTAAGTGTTTTTGGAGTTTAGGGTATCTAACCAAAGGAAGCCCTTTAGTTAGACCCAATAATTTTGTCAAGGGATACTAATAGTAATACAAAATATTATCAGACAAAAAATTTATCTTTGAAGTCCTTTTAGTTGAAAGTTTCACCAAACCCCTCTGAATATAGAGGTAGCAAATAAGGAACCACAATAGACAAGCTTAAGAAGACACAATACAAGCCTGAAAATGCACAAAACTAACCTAAAAAAATCACAGGACAAGTTAAATAGGTACAGCACTAACTTGAAAATGCACAATTATATAGTATATACTCATTATATAAAGATGATCAATAAATTTTACTTGAATTTAATAAATTGATTTCGAATAACTAATACATTCCGTAGGCATGGCAAAATGGGGCGATGAGGCAGGGCGGGGCCCCGACCCGATGGGGCATCTTTTCCACGGGATGGAATTCCGCCTCAAAAATGTTTTTTTTTCTATACTCTAACACAATTCTCTCATGCTACTTATATACATAGTACGTAAAATTGACATTTTATATGTAGTTTAGAATATTCTTAATTCTATATAGACTATAAAGCATTATAAATATTAAAAATATGTTTTATATAATTCATCATTATTCTTGTATTTATTTTGTAAATTTTAAAATAAAAAATAAAATATGATATTTGATAGTGTAGTTGATACGAAGTGCAAAATATAAAGATTACAACAAAAATAATATTTAGGCTTAGGGAAAATTCTAAAATTGTAATTTAATGTTTCTAAAAGAAATGTTAAATGGGGCGGGGCAAAGTGTTTGCGAGTCAGGACAGGGCGGAAGCGGGGCGGGGCAAACCCGCCCCATTTACATGCCTTCCGTGATCAACAAACCGATGGATCTCACTCAATTATTTCTTTATATTTAATTAAAGAAAGGGTTTATACTTTTTTGGACAATGTGTTTTTTCCCATTATCTGTTTGGACTCTGTGTTTTGACAAATTACTTTTTGGACCCTATGTTTCGTAAAATTGTTAAAATAGAACCCTAAACTCAATTTTGATGAAAAAAAATTGAATATAACAACACAGTTTTTAAGCATAATGATTTTATTTTTGTTCTGAATTATTAGTTTGGTAAATTATTTGTGATTTTAGTTGAGAAAATATTGACCAAAATCGGGTTTAGGGTTCTATTTTAACCATTTTACAAAACATAGAGTCCAAAAAGTAATTTGTCAAAACACAAGGTTCAAACAGGTAATGGGAAAAAACACAGTGTCCAAAAAAGTATAAACTCTTAAAAAGAAATATATACATATAACAAATTAAAAAAAAAAAACACATGCAATCATATAAAATTTATTATTATAACTTATGTGGGACCTAGGCATTGGCCAACAAAGTAAATGAAGAAAAATAAAACGTGGATAAGTGGTCTGCGGCTAATTAATTCTATGGTTTAAACTTAATTGAAACAGCTTTCTTGAGCCACCAAAAACTATGCATGACCAAAAGTGTTTTTATAATATGAATATAGACTATAATCTACATCTAGAACTTAAATACTCGTAAATCCTATGTGACCACAAGATTAAAAGGTAAAAAAGAAAGTAACATTCTTCAAATCCTATCAAATAAAAGACAAAAACTAGGTAATTAAAATATAAGTAATGATGTGTGCACTTAAAATATGCACCCCATAAAGGAGCATACTGACGCACTTCTTTAGTGTTTTTGGTTCGGAAAGTATTTTCAACGATTTTTTTATGACCATGTACATTGTAGTTATTTAGAGCATTTGCAAATTTTTAGAAAATTCCAAAAAATTATATATGTAAATATTAAAAAAAATAGTAAAGCCCACTATCTCCTCTATTAAAAATAATAGCACATATATGCAAAAGGGGTATTATTCCGGCATACCCATGATTTCAGCGTTGAGAGTCAGGGACTTGTTGCAGGGGGGATGCATAGGTTTCCTGGCCAGTGTGGTGGATACCACCAGGGTTATGCCGGCAGGACCGGGGGAGACCGGGTTGGTGTGCGAGTTTTTGGATGTCTTCCCTGAGGATTTACCAGGGTTGCCGCCGCGTAGGGAGATACAGTTTGAGATTGAGGTGGCACCGGGGACAGAACCGGTATCAAGGACACCATACAGGATGGCACCAGCAGAATTGAAAGAGTTAAAGATACAGTTACAAGAACTTCTGGATTTAGGGTTTATCAGGCCTAGCTGTTCTCCTTGGGGCGCTCCAGTGTTGTTTGTTAAGAAGAAGGACGGGACTTTGAGAATGTGCATCTATTACAGAGAATTGAACAAGTTAACCATTAAGAATAAGTACCATCTACCAAGAATTGATGACTTGTTCGATTAGTTGCAAGGTAAGACGGTGTTCTCAAAGATTGATCTTCGATCTGGTTATCACCAGCTGAGGATCAAAGATGAGGATATACCAAAGACGGCTTTCCGGACGCGTTATGGGCATTATGAGTTCTTGGTCATGTCTTTTGGTCTGACCAATGCCCCAGCAGCTTTTATGGATCTGATGAACAGGGTGTTCAAGGACTTTTTGGATCAGTTTGTCATTGTCTTCATCAACGACATCTTGGTATACTCCAGTTCAGAGGCAGAACATGAGCAGCATCTCCGACAGGTTTTACAGAGGTTAAGGGAGCATCAGTTGTATGCCAAGTTTAAGAAGTGTGAGTTCTGGCTACCAGAGATGACCTTTCTTGGACATATAGTTGGGGCAGAAGGGATTAAAGTGGATCCGTCCAAGGTAGAAGCAGTTAGAGATTGGCCGAGGAATGCCTCGGAGGTGCGGAGTTTCCTTGGGTTGGCTGGTTACTACAGGCGGTTTGTAGAGGGGTTCTCGAAGATTTCTTCACCGATGACAGAGTTGACAAGAAAGAATCAGAAGTTCATCTGGATAGAGAAGTGTGAGAACAGCTTTCAGGAATTGAAGCAACGGCTCATTTCTGCGAATGTGTTGAGTCTTCCTTCGGAAGAAGGGAAGTTCGTGGTTTACTATGATACATCGAGGTTGGGTTTGGGTTGTGTGCTGATGCAGAATGAGAAAGTTATAGCCTATGCATCTCGACAGCTGAAGGAGTATGAGCAAAGGTATCCGACTCATGACTTGGAGTTAGCGGCAGTGGTGTTTGCGTTGAAGGTATGACGTCATTATCTGTATGGAGAGAAGTGCGAGATATACACCGACCATAAGAGTCTGAAGTATTTCTTCACCCAGAAAGATTTGAATATGAGACAGAGACGTTGGTTGGAGTTGGTTAAGGATTATGATTTTGATATCCTTTACCACCCTGGGAAAGCCAACGTGGTGGCAGATGCGTTGAGCCGAAAGGGCCCAGGACAGTTGTATAGTTCTACTTAGATCTCGAAAGAATTGGCTGATGAGATGGTCAAAGCAAAGATAGAACTGGTGGTGGGCCAGTTAGCCAATATCACTTTGTAGTCGACCCTGTTGGAGCGAGTCAAGGAGGGTCAGTTGACAGATGTGCAGTTGCAGGATAGTAGGCAGCATGCCTTAGCGGGGACAGCTAAGGATTACTCAGTTTTAGAGACAGGTTTGCTCCGATATCGGGGACGGATATGTGTTCCGGCGGATGAGGGGATTAGACGTGAGATATTGGATGAGTCCCACACTACGCCATACTCACTTCATCTGGGTACCACGAAGATGTATCAGGATCTACGGACATTATACTGGTGGCCCGGGATGAAGAAGGATGTAGTCGAGTATGTATCTAGATGTTTAACTTGTCAGCAGGTTAAGGCTGAGCATCAGCGACCAGCGGGATTGCTTCAGCCTTTGGGTATCCCATAGTGGAAGTGGGAGGATATTACGATGGATTTCATGGGAGGATTACCCAGGACAGTTGGACTTCATGACTCAGTATGGGTGATAGTGGATAGATACACCAAGTCAGCTCATTTCCTACCAGTGAGGTCAACTTATTCCGTGGAACAGTATGCAGAGCTGTATGCGAGGGAGATAGTTCGTCTCCATGGGGTTCCAAAGTCTATTGTATCTGATCGAGACCCTATCTTTACCTCCAAGTTCTGGGGAGCTCTGCAGAGAGCCATGGGGACTCAGTTGAAGTTTAGCACAGCTTTTCATCCTTAGACTGATGGACAGTTTGAGAGGACGATTCAGGTATTGGAGGACATGCTTAGGGCATGTGTGATTGACTTCGAGGGTTCGTGGAGTAAGTATCTCCCATTGATTGAGTTTTCATATAACAACAGTTATCAGTCCACAATTGGAGTGGCTCCTTATGAAATGTTATATGGAAGGAGGTGCAAATCGCCCATTCACTGGGATGAGATGGGTGAGAGAATATATTTGGGGCCAGATATGGTTCAGAAGACTAATGAGGCCATTGAAAAGATTCGAGCTAGGATGCTTGCCTCGCAGAGTAGACAGAAAAGCTACGCTGATCCTAAGCATAGAAACATGGAGTTCCAGGTTGGGGACCACATGTTTCTGCGAGTTTCACCGATGAAGGGTGTAAGGAGGTTTGGAGTGAAGGGCAAGCTAAGCCCTCGGTTTGTTGGACCCTTTGAGATTCTAGAGAAGGTTGGGCAGGTGGCTTATAGGCTGGCCTTGCCACCGTCTCTATCAGGAATTCATAACGTGTTTCATGTCTCTATGTTGCGGAAGTATGTTTCTGATACAGCACATGTGTTGAGGTATGAGGACTTGGAGCTACAGACAGACTTGTCCTATGAGGAGAGACCAGTTCAGATTTTGGACCGGAAGGACAAAGTTCTGCGGAATAAAACGATTCCGTTAGTGAAAGTGTTATGGAGGAATAGCAAGGTCGAAGAAGTGACCTGGGAGTTAGAGACGGCGATGCGGGATCAGTATTCCGAGTTATTAAGGTAAATTTCGAGGACGAAATTCTCAGTAGGAGGGGATATTTGTAACGACTCAAAATCGCTAATAAGGCTTAAGCGGGCCTTGATTAGTGTGCCAGAAGGGCATTAATGGAATAATTGTGATTTAAATGAGTAATTATATGTTTAGTAATGTTTATATAATAATTGATGATATTATGTGATATATGTGAGAACCACATTATTATGTGGACAGATTCGCAGAGCACGACTCAAGACGATTCTAGGGTCAGATAGCGGGAAAAGTCACAACGGGACTTAAGATATGACTTTGGATAAGTCGGGAGTATTTTTAGATAGCGGGTAGCGATTTGGACTATCGGGTCATGAAAATAAAAATATGGAGATATATTTGAGGTTAGGATGTCTAGGCGAGAATATTGGGGGATTTTACCATTTTGGCCTCGGGGACGGTTCCGGCACCCCGAGCCTCGGGATTAACTTAATGAGTGAGATAGACATAAGGAAGCCTTTAGAAAATACAAACCGACTAAAACTTTTACCTCAGCTCTCTCTCACTCTCACGGAAAACAAAGGGAAGGAAAAACATAGAGAACTTAAGGGGAACAAGATGGAATTTCTGAGTTTTGTGGTGAGGATTTGGAGGTTTAGCTCAGGAGTAAATCAAGAACTAAAACAGGGATTAAGGTAAGCATCTAATCTTCTTTTCTGTGGTTGAATTTTGAGTTCTAGCTGGGTTTTGGTTAAGTGTTAAAGCAAATATGGTTTTGATGTTTTAAGGCAGAATTAAGAAGGGAACTTGGGGGACTTAGCTTGGCTTTGGCTTGGTGAAGTGATTCAACAGAAAAGGTAAGTTTCAACTCATGGTTTAGATGTTTTAAATTGGGTTTGAATGGTTGGTTTGAGTGTTTATTGAGTTTCAGAAATTGAAAGGAGAGGATTAGTGTGTGTTGGGTTGAGTTTTTTGTGGAATTAAGTTGTTTAAGTCATGTTAAAGGTGTTGGATTTGTTGGGTGTTGAAGTAGGGAGCTTAAGAGTGGTTTTGGCTGAGGTTTTGAGCTTTGAAATGGTGTAAATTCTGGGTTCGAAGGGGAGGGTCGCGGCTCTGTTCTAGAGCGCTGCGGCCCTAGCATGCAAAGGAGCCAAGGAGGCTCAGCCAAAGGCAAGCGCCGCAGCGCCCAAAGCAAGGGCCGCGACGCGTGTCCTCCTTCAGGGGTGGTGTTGGTTCTGTTTTGGGAAAGGGTCGCGGCTAAGCTTCGAGGGCCACAGGCCTTGGTTGCACACATGATTTTTTTAGGGTTTTAGGCACGGGAAAGTGGTCTAGTGTGCTCGGGTTTGGTTTCACCACCATGCTTGGTGGAATTTGGAATCCCGGGAGTTAGTTTTGTAACTGGAAACCTATATTGGAGTTTAATGGAACCCTATACTTTGGTTGTGACTAGGTGATAAAGGCTTAGGCTCGGGAACGAATCGTGCTTGAGAGGCGTTGCTCGTAATTCAATAACTGCACAGACTAAAGGTAAGAAAACTGCACCTAGTTGAATATATGTGACGGGACTAAGGGCTCCCTATTGTAAATGCTTGAAAAAATGGTATTATGCCATGCAAGCCATTTAGTGAACCAACGGCCTAAGGATGCCAAGGGTTTCACTAGCGCACAGGGCGCGGCTCGGCCACTGGTAGCCGAGGACAGCTTATTATGCACTGAGCTCGGTTTAAGCGGGCCGAATTCAATGGGTTAAACAGAGGGTGCGGCCTAAGTCGTCAGCCTTGAATATTATGTGATATGAGTGTTATATGTGATAGAATGTATCTTGAATCGGATTATATGCGCTGAATATCTGTTGGGGATTATCTTATGGGAATACATGCATAATGAATTAATTGTCTGTTTTCATTGATTGAGTTGTTTAAAATGTTTTCTTGCTGGGCCTTGGCTCACGGGTGCTACGTGGTGCAGGTAAAGGCAAGGGCAAATTAGACCAGCCTTGATTGGAGAGCTCAGCGAGCGGAATGTACATAGCCAGGTGCTCGGCCGCCACGGTTAAGGTCTAGGCAAGGACATGAAGCCTGAAGACTGCCTGTTTTGCCTTAGTATGGCTAATGAATACTCATGTATTTTTGGGAGTCTCTAAACTTATTTTAACTCTACTTTCTTATGGGATCCCACGTTTATTACAATTTAAATATATGAAATGAGTCTTTTGAAACCAAAATCTTTTAACCCTAGCTCTTACATGTTTAGTGACACATTTTTAAAATGTTGACTTGATTAGCGAGTCTTGCACTTTTATAAGTACACAGTGTAACGGTCTTGGCTATCCAGGGCGTTACACTGGGGGTGTTGCAAGATGAGTTGGCCAATCTGAGGGCCAATCAAGAGAATGCTGCAGAGATAATGGCGTCACAGCAAAGGGAAATAGAACGCCAGCGTCAGGAGCTGAGCGAGCAGCAGGCTGAGATGGACCGTCGACAGAGGGATGCCATGGCCGCCCTTGAAGCAGCCATCCAGCTGGCTAGGAATCAGGCTGCGCCAGCCTCCCAGCCAGATCAGCCACCAAACGGGCCACCTCAAAGGGGTCCCAATCCTAGTCCTCCGCTCCAGCCAGTAAGCCCTCAAAGGCCGGAGCAGCCACCTATGGCTCAGGATGATGTCCCACCTAGGGATCCTGAGCAGTGGCCTCTATCTCAGGCTGGTCGAGGCAATCCCCCGCGCCTAAGGCAGAATAGGGCCGGGCAACTGCCCCGCAGCCCTAGACGCCCAGGGGATGAAGATCCACATCCACCGAGCTGGGGGTAGCGTCCTTCTGCCAACAGGAGGAACTCAGAGACAGGCTCTGCGATCAGGGGCCCCCCACGGCATAACAATGCACGGGGACCCACCGACTAGCGCAGGCCTCCCCCTAACGCTTGGGAAATGCCAGCCCAAGGAGGCAACAAAGGGAATAGTAGGTCGCACCATAGCCAACCATGATTCAGAGATGGTCACGGATACAATGAAGCCGACTCTGGCAGAGGAGATGCTGGTCGGAGGAACGAAGAGAGAGGTGGAGGCAGGAGCCCCCCACCTAGAGAAGACCGACCAGCGGGTCATAACGCTGGGGGGCAGCCCAGGCGGAATAACGTCTTTAGTCGGCTCGAAGCCAGCGAGCAGCGGCGAAGAGAGGATGATTTTAGGGATGTACTTAACAACCGCCGAGAAAGGCACGAAGAGTACATTCTCCCAGCACCAGAGACCCCAGCAATCCCAGAAGCTGTTCAGGCTCAAATCGATGCCCTGAACCAGGCTGTACAGTAGCTGGTCGGGGGGCGAACATCCCACATTGAGTACGATCGAAGGAGAGGCACCCCCTTCGTACAGAGGATTGCTGTGGCTGAAACCCCCAGTAAGTTCAAGATGCCAACGCTGCCAAATTTCGATGGGTATGGAGACCCGGTATCTCACGTTAATAAGTTTGAGATACAAATGGACATACAAAAGGTTTCAGAAGATGCCCGCTGCCACATCTTCCCGGCAACACTGTCTGACACTGCCCAAGAGTGGTTCTTTAAGTTCCCTCCTGCCAGTATAGTATCATGGGAAATTTTCGTAAAGGAGTTTTACGGACAGTTCTATGCGGGTCGTGTGCACCCCACTGAGGCGAACCAACTGGTCGAAATACGCCAGAAAGAGGGGGAGCCCTTGAAGGAATATGTTCAATGCTTCATGCGAGCTGCAGCTGGAGCCAAGACTGTGGGCGATGAAGGTAAGATGATGGCCCTAACTACTGGGGTTAGACGCCATTCACCCCTCTGGAGCAGTCTCAGAAAGAATGGGGTAAGAAGCACCCAGGAATTCTTAGATCGAGCTGATCGGTACATCAAGCTCGAAGACGCGATTGCCAACAAAGGGAAATCGCCAACAAAAGACAAGGGTCCCAAGGAAGAACCCGCCAAAGCCGCCAATGGGTCTGAAAAACCCAATGGCAATGGTAGAAATGGTGGAAAGCGGGCGAACAACGAACCCTCGACCTCCGAGAGCAAGCGCCCCAAAGGTAATCGGTATGAACCGAGATTCACCAACTACACTGCCCTTATTGAAAGCCAAGCTGAGGTCTACCAGGCGACCAGCTCAAGCGTGCCCTACAAACAACCCGTACCTATAAGGAAAGATATCTCCAAGAGAGATGCAACAAAGTTCTGTCGTTTTCACAACAATTACGGGCACGACACTAACGAGTGTAACCAGCTGAAGGACGAAATTGAGTTCCTGATAAGACAGGGACATTTAAGAAGATATGTACGAGCCGCGGGAGGTTCTCAGCGAGAGGCTCAAGGTGGCAACGAGTCAGCGCCTGCACGCCAACGCTCGCCACCTTTACAGCCAGCTCCCGTGGTAGGTACCCTACTCACCATCTGCGGAGACCCACATCTTGCAGGAGAAAGTGGAAAAGCAAGGGAACGATATGCTCGAACCCTGCACCATGACCAGGACATCGAGATGATGAGTGTGGAGGATCGAGCACCAAAAAAGGCTCGAACAGAGGAGGAATTGATCACCTTCTCTGATGACGGCGCCCAGCACGTGTGATTCCCACACTCCGATTCGCTGGTCGCGGACGTACAGATTGCATTCATGATGGTGAAAAGGTTGTTGGTCGATACAGGAAGTTCGGTCAACATCCTATACAAGTACTCGCTAGAAAGGATGAAGTTGTCCGTGAAAGAGTTGGAGCCATGCAACCAAACCATTTATGGTTTTTCCGGAGAAGGGCTCGCCCCAACAGGGTCGATTAGACTCCCAGTCACAGCAGGCACTGCACCTGCTAATAGGACATTACTCACTACTTTTATAGTAGTTGATTGTCCTTCAGCGTACAACGTTGTGATAGGGAGGCCAATTTTGGTCGACCTACGAGCCGTCACTTCTATATGGCACCTCGCTATGAAATTCCCAATGGACGCAGGGATAGGATGCGTGTTGGGAAACCAAAGGGAAGCGAGGGAGTGCTACAACGCCTCGATCACCAAGGCGAAGAAAGGTGTATCGAGAGATGCCACCAGAAAGGAGTTGCAAATGGCGACTGATGTTCAGGCCCACTCAGGTGATAATCTCACCAAATAGGGCGTTGCCCAAAGTGAGGATAGGGACTTAGATCCTCGCTTTGGGAATTTTGAAGAAGAAGTGGGGCCCATCGAGGACCTTGAAGAGGTCCAACTCGATGAGGAAAATCCAACCAGAGTTGTGGAAGTCGGTAAAATCTTAGAGACAACAACAAAACAAGCACTGGTGGAGTTCTTAAGGAGGAACCATGGAGTCTTTGCCTGGTCGCACAAAGACATGGTCGGGATAGATCCTACAGTCATCAGCCATGTCCTAAACATCGACAAAAGCTTTCCACCAGTGCAACAAAAAAGAAGGCTGCTCGACAAAGATAGATCAAAGGCCTTGAAAGAGGAAGTCGAGAAGCTGAAGGAGAATGGGTCCATCAGGGTAGCGTTTTATCCATCGTGGGTCTCTAATCCCGTACTAGTGCCCAAGCTAAATGACAAGTGGCGTACGTGCGTGGATTTTACAGACCTAAATAAAGCCTACCCCAAAGATTGTTTCCCACTCCCGAGGATCGACCAGCTGGTCGATGCCACTGCAGGGCATGAGATCATCTCATTCATGGATGCATACTCTGGGTATAATCAAATCAGTATGCATCCCCCTGATGAGGATCACACTAGCTTTCGGGCTGATACAGGGCTCTACTGTTACAAGGTGATGCCCTTCGGTTTGAAAAACGCTGGTGCGACTTACCAGAGACTCGTCAACCACATGTTCAAGGAGTTGATCGGCACAAACATGGAGGTCTATGTCGACGACATGCTGGTCAAGTCAAAGAAAGCAGAAGGACATATAAGGGATTTGCAGGAATGCTTCAACGTCCTGAATAAATATTGGATGAAGTTAAATCCACTTAAATGCTCCTTCGGAGTAGGATCAGGGAAGTTCTTAGGATTTATAGTTAACTCAAGAGGAATTGAAGCCAATCTCGAGAAGATTAAAGCCATGATCGAGATGAAATCGCCAGTAAAGATTAAAGATGTTCAAAGCTTGACCGGGAGGATTGCTGCTCTCAGTAGATTCATTTCGAAATCGACAGACAAGTGTGTTCTGTTTTTCAATCTACTCAGAGGCAATAAGAAATTTGAATGGACAGATGAGTGCGAACAGGCCTTTCAAGCACTAAAAACACATATGGCGCAACCACTCATCCTGTCAAAGCCGGTCGATAAAGAAACTTTGTTCATCTACCTGGCAATCACGGAATACGCTGCTAGTGTTGTTCTAGTAAGAAAAGAAGAAGGCGTGCAGAAGGCTGTCTACTACGTGAGCAAAAAGCTGATTGGAGTAGAACAGCGGTACCCGCCCATCGAGAAACTAGCCTACTGCCTAGTTTTGGCCTCTAGGAAGTTGCGGCCTTACTTCCAAGCTCATCCAATTACGGTCTTGACCGACCAGCCTCTTCGACAAGTCCTGCAAAAGCCAGAGGCTGGAGGTAGATTGATAAAGTGGGCAGTCGAACTCGAGCAGTTCGACATATCTTACTTGTCGCGAGCAGTGATAAAAGGACAAGCCTTGGCTGACTTCATCGCGGAATTCATAGAGCTCACGAGTGGCGAGCAAACTGAAGAGCCCATCGAGCCTGAGTGTCAAATCCAAGCACCCACGTGGAAATTATTCCCAGACGATTCATCCAACGAATCCCACGCAGGAGCAGGAGTGATATTGGTAACGCCGGAAGGGCATCGATTTCACTGTGCAATCAGATTTGACTTCACTGCTTCTAACAATGAGGCTGAATATGAAGCATTACTCGCTGGATTGCGGTTAGCCAAAGATATGAGCATAAAAATGCTTGACATCTATAGTGATTCTCAACTGGTGGTGAATCAGATCCTGGGAGAGTAATGTTATATTATTTTATAATATAATGTAATATTATATTATTTTATAATATAATGTTTTAGATTAAATAAATGTGACATGGAGTGTCACATATTGTAACATATAATAAAGAGTTACATTATTTGGATATATGTGAAATATCCAAACATGTAACATATTTGGTGTTACAAATTCATCACAAATTTGTAACTCCTAAATATCACCCATTATTGTGTAGATTTGTTGTTACACAATATTGAGATGAATTTCTTAAAGCCATATGAGAAATGGCTGATAGAGATGTGATTTTAACTCCCATATTGTGTATGGAAGTTACAAAATCAAGTGGGAATAAATTGGAACGTTTTGAAAAAAAACTGAAAAATGTGTTGCTGAAATTGACTGAGGGCCGCAGCGCCTGGAACAAGCGTCGCGACCCTAATGGCTGACAGCTTCATATAATTTCGATTTTTATCCAATTTTGAACGATTCCAACAGCCAAGTAACTCCCAAATCTCTATTTTAATTCCATAAAACACCCAATTAATCATTGGTAATAGCCATGGGGTTGGTGGAATTTGAAATTCAAAGAGTGTCTCTAAACTCTATAAATAGGAGCCTAATGCTCACTTGTAAGACACACCATTTTTCTATCCACTAGAGCACTTGGCTAGAAACACCTTGAGGCTTGATTATTCCAGAAAGCATTTCCAAAATCTGAGAGAGATCCCTTAGTGCTTGAGTTAGGGGGAAATAAGCTTTTGGACAAAGGTTTCAAACCTTGTTCAAGTTGGTGATCCCCAATCCTCTTCACTTAGGTTGTGTAAGTGAGAGTTTGTTTGTGGTTTATGTTCTTCCTTTTATTCTATTGTTCTTCTTCTTATTCTCTTGTTTTATTTACTTGTATATTTTGTTTAAGAGTTGTAATCTCTTCATTTGCTCCAAACACTTTATTTTATTTGTAACTTTTGTTTTGAGTTGTATTTTACTATTCTCTTCTTCTTCATCATCTTCTTCATTTCCTTTGTTTTATTTGTATTTTCAGTTATAGAGTTGTAACACTTTATTTAATCAATCTTGTCCATTGTAATATTTTGCATAGAGTTGTAACATTATCTTACCATTTCCATTGAGGCAATATTATTTTTCATAACAAGTACCAGGCGCGAGGTTTGAAGATGGTTGCCTATCTGAACAAAACAAAGGATCTGTTAGCCCAGTTTGACAGATACAATCTCCAGCAAGTACCTCGCGAACAGAATTTCAACGCGGACGCTTTGGCAAAATTGGCAAGTGCGAAATATGCTGATACTCTGAACATAGTGCCAGTCAAACGACTATCAGTACCAAGCATTTAAGCAGCAAAAACCACTCTGGTCATCCAGATGGCGGATACGTGGATGGCACCATATGTAGAGTATCTGTCAAGCGGCGTGCTGCCAGCGGACAAAAACAAAGCCAGGACCCTTCAGCGGCAAGCTGCTAAGTATATCCTAGTCGATGGGATCCTATACCGAAGGGGATACTCACTGCCACTCCTCAGATGTATTACAAAGGAGAAAGGCAAAGAGTTGATGAAAGAGGTGCACGAAGATTTTTGCAGGGACCACGCTGAGGGGCAAAGTTTGTCAAAAAAGATCCTAAGGCAGGGATATTTCTGGCCAACCATGAATGAAGACTCAATGGAGTTCGTGCGGAAGTGTGACAAGTGCAGAGATTTTCCAAAATTCCACGAGCAGCCCCCAACGAGTTAAAGCAAATGCAGAGTCCATGGCCCTTCGCAGTTTGGGGAATAGATCTAATCGGATCTTTGCCTACAGGGAAAGGTGGTGTAAAATATGCAGTGGTTGCCATCGATTACTTCACCAAATGGGTCGAAGTTGAGCCACTCACAACCATAACAACCAAGAAAGTGCTTGACTTCGTAGTCAAGAACATCGTTTGTCAATATGGATTGCCAAGAAAAATCATCTCGGATAACGGCACCCAATTTGACAGTGATTTATTCACGGACTTCTGCAAACGACATGGTATTATCAAAATATTTTCTTCAGTCGCTCATCCCCAAGCGAATAGGCAAGTTGAAGCAGTTAACAAAACCTTAAAGGATACCCTGAAGAAAACACTTGAAGAAGCTAAGGGAGCGTGGCCGGAACAATTTCCTGAAGTGCTCTAGTCGTACAGAACTTCCCACCGAACAACAAGTCATACCCCATTTTCCTTGGCATACGGGTATGAAGCTATGTTGCCTGTCGAGTTGGATCCACCCTCGCGTCGCAGATTAACATACGACCAAAACTCTAATAGCCAGCTATTGATGGAATCCCTGGACTCAATCGATGAGAAGCATGAACAAGCCCAACTCCGAGTAGCTACGTACCAGCAGAAGGTCACCCGGTATTTCAACTCTAAAGTGCGAGAAAGAAAATTCAGTGTTGGAGATCTTGTACTCCGAAGAGTTTTTCTAAACACCCGCGACCAAGCTGCTAGGGTACTCAGGCCTAATTGGGAAGGGTCATACCAGATCGATGAAGACCTTCACCCAGGCACTTATAAACTTGCACGCTTAAATGGAGATCTCATTCCTCGCTATTGTAATGGAGAACACCTGCGCAAGTATTACCAATGAACAATTCTTCTTAAATAATTGGCTTGTATTAATTTTACTTTTTACAAGTTTTGAAAAAGGGTTGATCATTTTATATGACTGATCGCTTATAAGTGTAAGATCTTATTGATCACTCGTACAAACATGTTTAGTCCATTTATTACGAGAAATAAAAGGGACTGTGCGTAGCCAGTCATTTCTTGCCAATTATTGTATTTATTACAAGTATTTTCTCATTACGTGTGTTGTTTTGTTGTATTATAATTCTAATCATATTGCTACAAGTAGTAATGTTCGAACAGGTTCTGGTCAAGGCAAGTGACCAAGGACCTAAAGCTCCTCGATCACTTGGGGGGCATATAAGGTACAAGTAAGCAAAGCATATCGTTAAAAGGTATGTAAACACATGAGAAAAATAAGTGAAAGCATGCTAGGGTACTTAGAGTATTTTTCAAAATTTTGTTATTTTGTTAAATCAAA
Source organism: Humulus lupulus (assembly GCF_963169125.1). Lineage (NCBI taxonomy): Eukaryota > Viridiplantae > Streptophyta > Magnoliopsida > Rosales > Cannabaceae > Humulus > Humulus lupulus. The sequence goes on from NC_084797.1 coordinate 239,987,568, forward strand.
CCAAAGTGTTATGCTAAGTTCGGTCATGCAAACAGATGTTATAATAAGATGCAAATATATTATAATATCAAAATGTATCCTTTTACACTGCGAGCAGTCGCTGCTCGGATGTAATTGTTCAAATAAAAGTATAAGCTGCCCATGCAGCAATAAAAAATATATTGTCTTTACATCACGACTCGTAGGTCATGCATTTAAAAGATAAAAATAAAAACAGAAAAAGACTAAGGAGCTGAAGGATCTTGAGGAGCCGGAGGATCTTGAGGAGCCGGAGGATCTTGAGGAGGGCTCTGATCGACAACGTCTGCAGCATCATTGTCTGCCCCATCCATGCCAGTTGCCAAGGAGATTTCGGGCGAGGTAGGTACCCTTGCCCTCTCCTCTTCCGCCAGTCGAGCCACGCAGCGGGCTATCTCGACCTGCCTTGCGCGCTCAGGAAGGTAGCTGAAGTCCGCCCCCTGATTGTGTTTCCAGAAATCATAAAAACACTTACTTGTGGCGTTCTTGTACCTTTCCAAATTGCTGGCATTGGTTTGCTCAAGCTTCTCGATCCGGCCCTCCAAGGTTGTAGTCTCCCCTCGGCTCGCGAGCAGCTCCTCCTCGAGCTGTTTAGCCGCGCGGTAATTGACGCGGTTAGACTCCTTGAACTGGTCTCTCTGCTCGATGGCTTTGTCAAGAGATTTTTTCTTCTCCCTCAACTCCTCAGCTAGTTTATTCTTCTCATCGAGCACCGCTGCAAGCTGTTCGGCAACTTTGAGTTCATCAGCATGCTGTTGCTCCAAGAATCTAGACTGCTCGGTGATAGTACCCAAGCGGAAACGGCTGGCGGTAAGGGTCAACATTGCCTGCGGTCAGAGCAAAGGTTAGACTAACTGTAAAATATAGAAGGGATGTCTCCACAGAAAAAGATGACTTACACTAGCAAACTTGTTCAAGGCGCGGTTTAAGACCTGGTCGACGTCCATCGCCTCTGTCGCGACCATCGCCTCTCAGCAGCGGTCGTGCTTTACAATCTTCGCGACCTTGTCCTTGACCGATCTGAAGGTGCGACCAGTTGTGTCTCCCCCAGTCAAAGCAGGACCGGCCTGCTGAGTCTGGTCAGTTGGGGCCGCTGGAGATGGAGTCGACCCGGCTGGAGCAGGGGGAGTCTGCTGCTCGTGAGGAGAAGGTGGAGTTTCATTGGCTGAGGGCCCATCCTCTGGGAGGCCTGCATTGCGAGGCTTCTTAGCCTGAGGTGCTTTGCTGCTTTCCCCAGGATGCCTCTTGCTTGTTTTCTTTCTGCTCGGGGGAGCCGCAGGAGCTTCAGGGGCGCTGTAAATGTTGAACACGTTCTTGGAGTCCATGTCTGGAAAAGAAGCAAATAGTCGAACAGTGAGATAGCATTAATGACTAAGTATATTACATCAGGAAAAGAAATAAAGAAAAATTGTAAGTGAAATACCTGAGCTATTATTACTGATCGCTATACTATAGACTCTACTAGTCTCACACTCACTCTCTGACATGAAGAAGTCTGGCCCTAAATTTGGAGCATATTTAAAATTGCCATCCCCGTCGAATAGGTGACAGGGAATTGGGAAGCTATCTAAAAGCGAAATAACTGTACCATTCTCGTCTGAAGACTTGTCCAAGTGTTCGACAGGCTCGGTGGCCTTCTTTTTCCCCTTCCCCAAGGGGGCAGAGGACCTCTCTGCTGGAGGAGTGCCAACAGGTTCCTTGATCGTGACCCCGGTTTGTCTCCTTCGTGGAGGTGACACTGGTGGTTGCTGCTCGGGTTCCTCTCCACCCGTGGCACTCCCTGTTGTTGACTCCCTCATGTTCTGATGAGGGGCCAAAAGGTCAACCAGCCTAAGGTTAGCCTCTATGACCAGATGTTTGACGCTTTTTTCTACGTCAGTCATGTTGGCCAAGAGGGCTGATCTCAACTCCATGTCTGGAGTTGGGTCTGGTCGCAGCCATGGGCCTGGAAGGCATTAAAAGTTTAAGAGAATGTGGAGGAGAACACTAAATAAAGGCTAACAGCTAGTGATACAAAGGTTTTACCTCCTTGAGCAAAGGCCAGATTGTTCGTGATCATGTCGGTCGTGAGGAAGTACTCCTGGTAGTACCTCCCCACATTCGATATATGGGTGGTGTCAGTCAGGAAGGTGCGCCCGGTTTCCTGATGAGAGAAATGAAAAAACTCCGTTCCTTCTTGGTTGGGGTTAGACTTGAGGTCAAACAAATAGTTAACCTCATGAGGAGTTGGCACATGCCATTTTTTGTGGCTGTACAGGATATAGAGTGTTGCAAGCATTCTATATCCATTTGGAGTTATTTGAAAATGGGAAACTCCGAAATAGTTGGCCACCCCTTGGAAAAATGAATGAAGAGGCAAGGTAGCCCCTGCCTCAATGTGGAACCTCGACTAGGCGCTGAAGGCGCCTCCGGGCAGGTTCGCCCGTTGGTCTTGGTTAGGTCAGACTAAGGTCACCCCCGTGAGACCATACTTCCTGATGTAGTTGGCGATCATCCTGATCGTCACTCGGATCTCAGGTACTAAATACCACTCAACATCTGGCTGAATGGCATGTCGAGGCTGAGCGTGTGTTTGGATATTAGGGTCAGGAATATTTTCAGCTCAACCACTGGTCGAGGGAGTTTCAGCCCGAAGAGCAGGCTGATGTGAAGGATTGGGGGTTTTCTTTTTCTGGGCTTTGGTTTTAGCACGAGCCATATTTTGAGTAAGGACAGGTGGAGTGTTTGAAGTGACACGAGAAAATGGAATGTCAGGTATAAGTGACGATGGTTGCTCCTCGTCCTCAAGCAGTTGAGCCAATAAGTGCTCGTCGATAGGTCTTTCTCCCCCCATGGATCTTGCATGTAAGCTGCGAACAGAGAAAGGAGGAGATAAGACACACAGCCTGAGAGCTTATGTTGAAAGTTGGAATAACGTTGCTCGCGTCTACGACCAGCAGCATTCTAACAGAAACACTAAGTTCTATGCGAGCAGTTTGAAAAAAAGATTGAAAAGCGGAAATAAAAAGTTTTTTGGAAAAATAGTTTTTTCGACTCCGAAGGGGCGGGAAAAATCCAGTTTTTCAACTAGCCTAAAAATCGAATTTTTACTTCAATTTTACGCCCTAAGCTTACGATCTTGACTATCAAACTGGCTCCTAACTTCTACATAGCAGAACTACGCTACCCTATCAAGCATCAATCGGTACACACATAATCCTCATGCGTTTCTACCCAAGAACACGAAAAATTTCAAAACTAAAAACATGGCATGTGACAGTATGCATGGCATGTCAAAGAGCTTGAAAGTTGAAGAAATTTACCTAGATGAAGATTGGAGGTTCTGAAATGAAGCAACTTTGGACGTGCGAATAGAAGATCTTTAGAACAAGCGACGGATGATCTTCAAAGTTTATGAGCTATGGGTTAAGTTCTTGAGGGTTCTTGGCAAGAAAAAGGCAAGTAAAAAGTGAAAAGGTAAATTTGGGGATTATTTATAATGGCTAAAATATGATAAAAAGGTGGAATGATGAGTTACTTTTTTCAAGGCATGGGGGAGTGTAATAGCCATCAGAAGGGTTACTTGGAAACCGAAAAAGCATGATTGGACGTGATTAGATCACCTTTTTCGAGGAAGCACGAGTGACTTTGACAGATTTCGTGGGGTATACGAAATGTTAGTTTCCTAAGTTTACTTATTGCTGGTCGGAATAAATAAACTTGGGGGGCAAATGTTTATCCAAAAAAGTTATGTGGATGACGTGGCAAGAATTTTCAACACGTGGCAGAGATGCTGCTCGCCTATAAAACAGAGATACTTCCGTATGCGGAGTTCAAGTTTCATATACGACCAACCTGGTCGTATACTCCGTTTATTTATGTGTAAATTTGTATAGTTGTAATGATAACCGAGAATATCTCTTCATTATAACTTGAATATCCGTTTATTAAGGAAATATATGATTAATTGACTCATATAACCTTCCTTGAACCTATAAATATACAAGAAATAGCTCAAGGGGGATCTTTTTTCGAATCCTCTTTTCTGAACTGAGAAAAAGTGAATTGTATTGCTATTATCCATCGTATGTATTGTTTCTCCTTCTAAGGTTTGTGAAACTCAAGAACTCTAATTCTTTGATCACGCCTTTGAAGCTCAACATTAATAATAGTATTAAGTAGACGTTGGTCATTACCAATCTTTGGGGTCAAACCACTATAATTCTTGGTATTCTTTACTTTCCATTAGATTGTATTCTCAAGCATCGTACTATTTTTCTGTCGTATATTTAACTCTGTGTCATTGGCTAATTTGAAGGTCAACAATCATATTTAATTTTTTCTTCATCAAAATTAAGTTTGAGAATCTATTTAAACTATTTTACAAAACACATTGTCCAAAAAATAATTTGTTAAAACACAAACTTCAAATGAGTAATGGAAAAACTCAGGATCCAAAAAACCCTACAAAATATTTTCTTAAAATTAATAGAAAATACAATTTTAAACTTATTTATATATCATATTACTACTGTTATTTACACATAAATATGTTTCAATGTTAAAAAAATATTAAATAGATTAGTTATAATTGAAAATAATTTTATCAAGAATTGATAAAATTATTTAATCTTGAATTAATTTATCATATAGGTGCTAAGTTAGTATTAAAACAAACTATATTAATTAAGCAATAGCATACTAAATTGGTTCTAAGACAATCAATAAGGTACCAAAATAGTATATTTCAAAAAACAAAAAATACATCAATTTTCTTAGACTTGAATAACTAGTTAACGTAACAAACAAGCAACCTAAAAATGTGAAACCTGTGAAGGAAAAAAGAAAAATTGTATTCCTTGATTCTAATGCTTTGTTGATAATAAGATGAGCTAGAAAATCAGAAGACAAAATGATCAAATATAGAACGGCCGAGTACAATCACAAAACTCTTATTTTCTTGATCTTCAAGGGAGAGAGGATTGGTTCTCGGACTTCCTATCCCCTCAGAGCTCAGACATTGCAGTGACGAAATCCGCAAACACTTGAACCTATCAAATTCTAATCCCCCTGAACTGATCGAAATCGAGTCCCTCCAATGGCGGATGACAAGAGGGAATTCAAGCAAGAAGAGTAGGTGGGATAAAGCAATTGAATAGTGAAAAATATTTTATGAACAACACAGCTTAAAGATTTAGCAAAACAAGGAACACTGTTTACGCTTATTTGCGCCGTCTGTTTACTGCCATATCTGGATTGCCTTTCCTCATCATTGCTACAAATTCTTCATAGTTTATTCTACCATCCTGCAAAAACCAATTGGGACCTGTAGCTTTAAAGACAAGTTTATTTAACAAAGAAATACTAATGGAGGCAGCAAGAGATGAACTTACGTTGTCTGTGTCAACTTCTGCAATGATTTCCTTTATTGTTTTCTCATCCCCCATGTTATACTTTTTAAGGGCTTGCTCCAATTCTTCCATCGTAATGTACCTAATCTCATAAAAAACAAAAATTTAACCTCACCCGAAATTTATACAAATATTTAGGCTTTGGATTTTGTCCGGTCTGGAAACAAATCTCGTTCTATGATTTGAAGTTGATTTTCCGTACTTAGATTTAGATTTAATGTACTTTGGACTTGGTAAGATATACCTTCCAATAATTAACAACTGTCCGATCAATCTAATCATTGATCGGACTGTTTGAGCTGAGAAATATTCATTGACAAGCGGAACAAAAATATTTTACAAAATAAATCATAAGATCAAGAATGAACAGAAAGGGGTATATTTTAAACCAAAACGAGGAACAATATTGCTAATAATGGCTTCAAGGAACTTACCCACTCTTGTCCTTGTCAAAATATTCAAAAGCAGTGTACAAGTGTTCCTCTCTTTCCATTCTATTCAAGTGCATGGTAGCTGTTATAAACTCAATATAATCAATTGTCCCATTTCCATCAACGTCAGCCTGAAAATGACAGATTAGAGAAGAATAGTAGCATAAATCATCCAACCACACAAAATAAAAGCTACAACAAATGATCAAATAGGTATAAGACAGATATCATAAGGTTCTCTAATCTACTAACAGTGGAAACAGATACTACGAGAAAGATCAGCTTTGGTCCTTCAATTGTGGAACAGATTCAAAACCCACAAAGAAGAATAAAATCAACTTAAAAGTGTAATAAGAGCAACAGCAAGGGTAACAGATACAAAAAGACCAGAGACATTACCGCTTCCATCAATTGCCTGACTTCAGACTCGGAAAGCTTGGTACCAAGTTTTGGCAAACCAGCTTTCAACTCTTCATATGTAATAGTTCCACTATTATCTGTGTCCATGGATTTAAACATTTCCTTCAAACCCATGATTTCCTCTTCAGAAAGATTTTCAGCAATTACCTAAAGGAAGAAGAAATCAAATTCATTCCAAAAATTTGACTTCACATGATATAAAGATAATCATAAATCCTTTCTACTCCAGCTAAATAAGACAATAAAACACATGCCAGGGCCTGGAGATTGCACCAGCTAATACCTATCAATTAAAATGATGCAAACTCTTTGCAGAAAGAATGTGCAACTTGATTTAACACCTGTTGAACTTATTTTCTTTTCTATGACTTTACTTTTCAAGTGTCCTCTCTTTATTGAGAGAGAAACATATTTCAGTGTAATGTGTTTTTCTTAATCTTTAAATACCATAATGCTATGATTATAATAACAGATAATAGTCTCACCTTCAAAGCTACTTTTTTGAGTTTGTTCATTGCTCTGAACTGTTTCATTCTAGTCAAGACAGCAATATCAAGAGGTTTATCAGAAGCAACACCATCTTCTCTCATCCATGGATGGTCTGCATTGCATCAGATTGTAAGTTTAGTAGTTGGACCAAATTTCTAGTTTAAGTCAATCAATAAAACCTTAGTACATTCAATAAAAGATGCACATGAAAAGTGATAAAACTGTTGAAAAGCACATGCAAAAAAAAAAAACTATAAAGAAAAAAACCAAGAAGACAACTGAAAAAGCATGTTTACTCCCTCAACCTTAAGACTGCCCAAAAAATCTACACTAGACATGTGTTGTTACAAATAGGCCATCCAAATGAGAACCAGAAAGAGACTGAACAAGTGACTCCATTATAATAGCTTTTCTATTCTCCTCAGATAACTTCCTAATATACCGATTTTCTAGCTCACTAAGATGATACTATAATGAGGATACCCTATTGATTCTTCTCTAGAACATTAAAAAGTGCAAAAAAAGGAAAAAAAATAGAGATGGAGAGGTCTCAACTATAAGAAATTTCTTCTTTTTATATAGTATATAGCCATAGAACAGATGTCAACTATAAACAAAATTATATGCTTAAATCAAGCAAACACTAAAAAAAATAATGAATTTTGAGCTTCACGTAAAGAGAGAGGTGTGTAAAATAATAACAATAGCAAAAGCAACTAAACTTGTCGTCTATTCTTTCATTAACTTGAAAATAAAATTGGACCAATTGGTTAGCATGTACTAAATCTCTGAATGAACAAAAAACTGAAAACAGAATATAAAAGAATAAAAGCAGTAAAATTTCAGTTCCAAAAAAAAATGATCACTTAACATGCCCGTTCAACCTTCAAGTTCACAATTATATCATTCATGATACAATAAGAATAACAAATTAAGAATACCTATCAATCAAAATTTGACATAAAAAACTGTTCTACTTTTGAGCTTCCCTACTTTTTTTTAACTGGGCCTTAATCTTATACGTTATATATTCCATACAGAGAAAATCAATCTAGAAACTCAAAGCAAAAATGAAACTTACTTAAGACGTCAAATGCTGAAAGCCGTTCTTTAGGATCAGAAGAAAGCATTTTCTTCACAAGATCTTTAGCACTACTAGAGATAGAAGGCCAGGGATCAGAAGAGAAATCAATATGTCCTCGAAGAACAGCATCAAAGATACTTTGTTCATTCTCTGCATCCACAAGTAAGGGGGAAAAACCATTATGAAGATGACTACCCTCAAACTGGATAATAACATCAGCAAAGTGTAATAAAAAAAAACCTGTATATACCAGTCCTTTCTTTGCACAGCTTAAAACATATACCCCCAGTTATTTAAGAGAGCTGGGTATTTCTATATAAAGCATGCAACTTCAAATATTAACATCTTACTTTCTTTAAGATACTATACAACAAGAACATAATCAACAACAACAAACTTCAGTTCCATTATTCCAAAGAGACTAAAAATATACCTCCCCAGAATGGTGGAACACCACTAAGCAGAATGTATAATATAACGCCAGCACTCCAAATATCTGCCTCGGCACCATAATTCCGGCGCAAAACTTCTGGGGCAACATAGTATGCACTTCCAACGAGATCCTTAAATACATCTCCTGCAATCATACACAAATTCCAACATTGTTATCGAAGAAGAAAATAATCATCAACTACTTACCCAAAAAAGAAACTTTTAATCTCCACAATTTAACAAAACTCAATAAATGAATGAATCGTAAAAAACATCCCATTAATTCTTTTTATGGTTTAAACTTACATGGATTAATGTTAAACAACACAAACTAGCTAATGACACTTATTCAAGAACTAAACAGAGCTAATAGCCAAATTAGAATATGACCCCCATTCCCAAAAACACTCACCTGGCTTGAAAAATACGGAGAGCCCAAAATCAGTAGCCTTGAGGGGCGAGTCCTCATCTTTGCTAAGGAGCAAAAAGTTCTCAGGCTTCAAGTCCCGATGCATAACCCCCATCGTATGGCAGTTATGAACCACAGTCACGATCTGACGGCAGAGATTAGCAGCAGCTCGCTCAGAGTAGTGACCCTTTGCTATGATCCGATCGAAGAGCTCACCTCCCGCGCAAAGCTCCATGATCAAGTTGACCGAGTGGCGATCCTCATAGGCACCCTTGAGCTCGACGATGTTCCGGTGACCAGTCATGTGGTGCATGATCTGTACCTCGCGCCGGACATCCTCGATATCGTCACGGTTAATGAGCTTCCTCGCGGCTATGGATTTACAAGCAAATTGTTGCTTCGTCTCCTTATGAGTCACCAGGTACGTGACCCCAAACTGACCCCGACCCAGTTCGCGCCCGAACACGTAGGTGGACCGGACATCCTCAATAGGCCGGCCCAGTACGCGGCCAACTCCGGTGGCAGCGGGACCGGAAGATGAGACTGTAGGGTTGGGTAAATGGGGTCTGATTCTCGGCGGGGAAGGTCTGGCATCGGGAGGGAGGATCTGAATGCCGCCGCTTGAGGGGCGATGGTTAGCCCGGTTACCCGATCCGCCGGAGCCATCGCCTGAAACGTAGGTACTACATGAGTTGCCCATTCTGAGTGGGTCTCCGGGTCAGAAAATTGGTCTGGTCAACGGAGGTCAATGGGAGAAGTTGGATAAGACTTGCTTTGATTTGATTTTTCAACGGTGGTCGGAGCTGAAATATAAAGCGGATGTTGTCCGAAGAAGTGGGCTTCCGTGAAATTACGAAAATGGGCCTGTGTGTTGTCATAAATTGTGGATCCGGATATTATTATTATTATATATATACATATATATGATAATATTTTATTTTAGATCTATTATTTATTATTAATTAAACCTATAAGAGTGTAGTTTTAACTTTAAAATAGTAAATTCGAATTTTTCATATAACCTAATATGACAGTGTATTTTATTAGCACATTTAATTTTTCAAAACACATTCAATCAATTCCTTTAAATGATAAAAAAAATTTACCTATATTCCTATCATTTTATGACCTATATTTCAACACACGTGGAATTTTGTAAAAAAAAAAACCAAAAAGTATGCGTCTGCCGGGAGTCGAACCCGGGTCTATTGCTTGGAAGGCAATTATCCTAACCGTTGGACTACAAACGCTTGTTGAGTTTGTGGTTGGAAATTTTAATATTTAATATTTATTGTAGTAATTAACTGTTCAAAATGTAAAAAACCACAATAAACTCACCATCATCTTTGGAAATTGAAAATATTATTTTTATTTTTATCTTTATTTTTATTTTTAAAAAATAAAAATATGTTTGGTAACTATTTTTGTTTTTTATTTTTAAAAACAAAAAATAATAAATGAGTTTGATAATTTTTATTTTTATTTTTTGTTTAACAATATAAAATGAGTTGTTGATTTGAAGAAAAAAAGAAACGAAAAGTCGAAAACGATTTAAAAAAATTTTAAAAGTAAAAAAATTATGGTTGTGTTTGGTAAAATTTTTGTTTTTGAATTTTTTAAACACAAAAATTTTAATATTATTTTATTTTTGTTTCTTTATTTTTAAAAAATAAAAATATATTTGTTAACTATTTTTGTTTTTTGTTTTTAAAAACAAAAAATAATAAACGCGTTTGATAACTTTTTTTTTAATAATATGATGTGTTGATTTGAAGAAGAGAATAAAAAAAATCGAAAACGGTTTAAAAAAATTTTGAAAGTGAAAATGTTTTATTTTCAAATTTTAATTAAAATTTAAATAAATTATAAATAAAAATAGAGTTTCCAAACATATTTTATATTTAATTGTCAAATTTTTAATTAATTAAATAAAAAATTATTTTTTTTAAGTATTACCAAACAACACTTATGTTTTCAAAATTTAATAAATTTTAATTAAAACTTTTAAAAATAATAAATAAAAATAAAGTTACTAAACACTGTTTTATGTTTAATTACCAAATTTGTAATTAATTAAATAAAAAAAATTAAGAGTTACCAAACAACACTGTAAAATTGGTGCCCTATAAATATATTATGCTTTAATATTATTCTATATTCATGTTCATCGCTATGATTGCCTACAAATAAGTTGTAGTCCTTAAGCATTGAATTTATATGCACATCAAATAATTAGTGGTAACATTATATAGCATATCATTATCCATGGAGAGACCGAGAGAGAGGGATTTGTCAATCATTTGGCACTATATAATACCAAGTCAAACGACAACATTATACTAAGACGTGTAAGTTTTTTCATTCATAGGAACAATATGGGAAAAATATGGGAAACGACAACATTATATTAGTATGGACATGTAATCGGAAACAAAGACTTTCTTGGAATATAAATTATATATAATTAAAAAATCAATAAACCTTTTTTTGGTTTATTGCTTTTGTTCAATGGGTATGAAATTGTTAGAATGCGGAAAATAGTTTAGAATAAATGAGTGTGTTTAACGTCCAAACGTGACTTCCACTTAGCGGTAGTCGTAGTATAGATGGGCGGTCGATTCCACAAGGAGGTAAAGAAATAAGTTAATCAATAAATAAATGTTAGAGATAAATAATATGAAGAAAATAGAACAAGTGATATTTTTGTTGTTTTTTAGATTTAAATATTAGAAATAAAGATAGATTAAAATGTGATGTAACAATAGGTAACAAGTAGGAAGGATCAAGAATAACCAATATGCATACTTATTTATTTGGACTTTTGATTCACAAAAGTTACACAAATGAGAAGTTTACATTCCAACTATTCATTTAGAAGATTTAACATTGAAGCACAAATATTTTTAACAAAAATGTATTCAAGTAATTATTATTCTTTACCATGAAAAGATGAGATAAATCTTAAGAGAAATCTAAAAATGACATTATACCATTGACAATAATGCAATAAAAGATTGGACATTAAACCTAACACAAATATTACTTTTACTATTTATAAAATACATAGAAATAGCATGACTAATTCTATATAAATTTTAGCAAAAATACATATATATGAGTGAGATGGAGAAAATGATAAAGATATTATCTATATTATTTTCACTAATTTGGTAATACATAGAAAGTGCATGACAAAATCTATATACTATTAGTAAACATAAATATAGATAATAAGATGAAGAAGTAGAGATGAAAGAAAATAAATCACTAAAATATATAAACTTTAACCACATGGTGAATCAAAAATATCAAACAAAGTCATAGTGCATATAGGATCATCATAACTTTCCTAAGAATGTTAGCCTATTATGGTAGACATTTTTATGAAATTCTAGAGAGAAAATATGAGAAATGAATCTAAAATTTGGTAGAGTTTTGCTACCTAAAAATTACATACAAAATGTGAGAGAAGAGTCTCTATTTATAGATGAAGAAAATGACTAAAAAGAACTTAAACAACAAAATGGGGTTTACAAAATAAATCTGAAATATTAATAATAAAATATGATTTTGAAAAATCAAATCTTATTATAAATATTAACCTAATTATTTTGGTGTATGGTCAAATGCCATTTTTCTAAAACACAAAAAAAGATGAGTTTTAAAGCTCAAAATGATAATTTTGCAAGGCCCAATACCCACAAAATATGGGTTGAAAGTGGCTGGTGGCAGATGTGGGTTTTGACCCACTCTCGGCCAATGAGAAGGCGCCACGTGGATGGCTGGTTGGAAGAGGGTGAGCTCGGGTTGGGCCTGGTTGCTGTTGAAAGGTGCGTTGGGCTTAGTTGGCTGAAGGGAGTTTGGCTGCTTATTGGGCTTTTGGAGTGTTGGGCCAACTCGAAGAAAGGAGGCTTGAAGAGGCATGGGCGTTCGGATTGGAGGTCACGTTGAAGGAAGCAAAGGGGCTAACATGGGTCAAAGGTGGGTCAAAGATGGCTGTTGGGACGCGTGGCATGCGAGGAGCGCGACAAGTGGCGCGCTGGAGAGAAGGGAAGCTGCAGGCTTAGGGTGCTTCGGGCCGAATTTCTGGGCTTTAATTTTTGCAAAAATGCAAACTTTTCCTTATTTCTTCACCTTTATTTATTTATTTCTTATTTCTTTTCTTTATGACAAAATGCATCTTTAATTCCTACAAAATAACAATAAATTAAATTATAATAAAATATTTTCATTCATAAAATATATCATATTAATTAAATGAAAATAATAATCAAAACTTAATTTATTTTGACATTTAAGATCAATGAAGTTACACTTTTCACCTCTAATCAGGGTGATCAGTGGAGTAACTCATGCTCTTATAAATTGTTGAATATATCCACACATTTTCTATGTGAGATATTTTTCTCTAACACCCGCCTCAAGATGGTGGCTATATTTTGCTCACCAATTTTAGACGACTCAATTGTAAGTGGCTCTTTGGCTTTTTTTGGCTTACTATCATCGAATCACAATGACTCTTTTTTGCTCTTTTTTTTTTACCGCTTTTGAATTTGGATCATGTTTACTCCTTAGAGTTTGCTTTGACTCTTGATATCATATTTGAATGTGAAAAGTGGTCTACAAGTAGAATGAGGTGCATGATAAAAAGCATGTGATTCCATCTCAAAACTAATTGGTGATCGATGAAGTAACTCATGCTATGTTATATATATTTTCTGTAACAGAAACCATGATCTTTGCATACAACTTACAGTGATTGAACATTTAATATTACTCAATAGTAAATTCACATGACAATCTTTGTATATGATTTTCTACAATTTCTTTGTTATTTATATTATGAAAACGTCATTATTTTGGAATTACCAACATTGCCAATGTGTGAGATAGAGACTCAGAGGCTACCTTTTCCTTCCATTTATTTAGTTATTTATTTTAACGTGTCACCTATCTTGAAAAATGACACAATCTTTTGAGAAACATCAGTTTTTCTTTTCTTTTTTGTTTATGACAACATTTTTTCCTGTAAGTGGCAAAAATATTGAAAAATGACAATTTTCTCTAGAAACAACAATTGTCTTGAAAAACAACAAAAATCTTAAAATCCGACAATCTCCTCGAGAAAAGACAAAAAGCTTTCAAAACGAAAACGACATTACTGTTTAAAACGACAACGTTATTGAAAAACGACAATAATCTTAGGAAATAACGATTATCTTGAAAAACGACAAAAGTGTTGTAAAACGACCATTTTCTTATGAAATGACAACATTGTTAAAAAACTACAAAAGGTCAATAAAACGACAAATTTTTTACGAAACGACAGTATTGTTGAAGAACGACAATTTTCTTCAACACGACAATAATCTTAGAAAATAACGATTAAAACGAAGATTTTTCTTAAAAATGATAATATTTATCGAAAAAAAAAACGCTTGGACGTCATATTATATTGCATCTATGATTATATTGTAGCCATTTGTTTAACTTGTAAAATTTTACCATTTTTCCCCCAACAAATTAAATCTCTGTTTTAGTGGGCATACATAAACATTTCAGACCAAAAGACAAACCAGACATAGCAGAGCATTTATCAGTAAAAAATAACAAAAGCTAAACTGTACATATAAATTAAAGTGGCTAATGTATATGCAATATTATATGTAATTGAACATTAGTAGTTGAACATATGTAATTCAACCTACCATGTCATGACCTTCTTTTCAAGCTATTTGGGTTTTGTTTATTCTAATTATTATCAATATATTCTAATTTTGACCACCAAATTTTGGATCATTTATACATATACATATTAATTGAATAGTAGTAATTTAATTTGTGAATATTTATATAGGTGAAGTTTAGAAAATGGTTTTGCATGGCTGCAAAGTTGCATAGTGCAGCTATATCCAACCCTCTTTAATATTCTTTCTCAATAAACTTTATCCAATTCAGTTGGCTGAGCTGGAGAATATGTTCTATTTTTATTCAAAGAAAAAGATAAATATTTTTATATTTATGTGTATAAAAGACTTTTCAATAATGAATTATTTTCGTGTAGTTATATATTTCAATTTATATAAAAATTTGTTTGGTAAATAGCACTTGGTGGCTTACTCGTACTTTACCAACTGTATCACTACAGTTCTCGACCATTTATTTTGTAAGAATTAAATTATCAACATTTATGGCTTACATATAGGTCCTCAAAGTTATAATTATTAAATAAATCCTAATTTATAAGAGTAAAATAAGATTTTAAAAAATAACACATCTTTCGTCTCTTTAAATCATTCTTTATTACCAAATATTTTTCTTTTTGTGATTGAGCTAAATATTCTATTGAAATATTAATTTCTATCATACCTTAAAAATATATAATATATTAATTAATTAGTTTACTATTTTTAATAAAAATATTTATATACTTTAAATTTTACAAACATGACATTTATTAAGGGTACTTTTATCTATATCTTAATTTTTTTCTCACCACACATTTCTATTTAAATTCCACACATAAAAAAAAAATTACACAATAAATTATAAAGGTGGAAATAATTTTTAACAATTTATGAGGAATTTAAATATGTATTTAGTGAGAAAAATGATGTTATAGATAGAAACACATTTTATAAATTTCATGCTTCTAAAATTTAAAGTATGTAAAAAAAATTATTAAAATGGGAAAATACTAGTTTAGCCCATGTGTTTTGCCTGAATACTCGATCGGTTCCCGTGTTTTGTTAAATGACAATTCGGACCCCCGCATTTTACAAAATAAATCAAAATAGTACCCTATGCTCAAAATAGTACCTAATATGACAGTGTATTTTATTAGCACATTTAATTTTTCAAAACACATTTAATCAATTCCTTTAAATGTTAAAAAAAATTTACCTATATTCCTATCATTTTATGACCTATATTTCAACACACGTGGAATTTTGTAAAAAAAAAAACCAAAAAGTATGCGTCTGCCGGGAGTCGAACCCGGGTCTATTGCTTGGAAGGCAATTATCCTAACCGTTGGACTACAAACGCTTGTTGAGTTTGTGGTTGGAAATTTTAATATTTAATATTTATTGTAGTAATTAACTGTTCAAAATGTAAAAAACCACAATAAACTCACCATCATCTTTGGATATTGAAAAGTGTGTACACTTAGGATGTGTTTGGTAAACTTTTTGTTTTTTTATTTTTTAAACTCATATTTTTATTTTTATTTTTAAAAAATAAAAATATATTTGGTAACTATTTTTGTATTTTGTTTTTAAAAACAAAAAATAATAAACGCGTTTAATAACTTTTATTTTTATTTTTTGTTTAACAATATAAGGTGTTGATTTGAAGAAGAGAAAAGTCGAAAACGGTTTTAAAAAATTTTGAAAGTGAAAAAGTTTTATTTTTAAAATTTAATAAATTTGAATTCAAATTTAAAAAAATAATAAATAAAAATAGAGTTATCAAACATATTTTATGTTTAATTATCAAATTTTTAATTAATTAAATAAAATTTTATTTTTTTGAGTATTACCAAATAACATTTATATTTTCAAAATTTAATAAATTTTAATTAAAATTTTTTTAAATAATAAATAAAAATAGGGTTACTAAACACTGTTTTATGCTTAATTACCAAATTTTTAATTAATTAAATAAAAAAAAATATTTTTTTAAGTGTTACCAATCAACACCGTAATATTGGTGCTCTATAAATATATTATGCTTTGATATTATTCTATATTCATGTTCATCGCCATGATTGCCTACAAATAAGTTGTAGTCATGCATTGAATTTATATGCACATCAAATAATTAGTGGTAACATTATATAGCATATCATTATCCATGGAGAGACCCAGAGAGAAGGATTTGTGAATCATTTGGCACTATATAATATCAAGTCAAAACGACAACATTATACTAAGACGTGCAAGTTTTTTCATTCATGGAAAAAAAATGACATAGTATAGTCTGGACATGTAATCGGAAACAAAGACTTTCTTGAAATATAAATTATATATAATTAAAAAATCAATAAACCTTTTTTTTTTTTGCTTTATTGCTTTTGTTCAATGGGTATGAAATTATTAGAACGGGAAAATGGTTTAGAATAAATGAGTGATTAGTGGAGTAACTCATGCTCTTATATATTGTTGAATATGCCCACACATTTTCTATGTGAGATATTTTTCTCTAACACCTAACTCAAGATGGTGGCTATATTTTGCTCACCAATTTTAGACGACTCGATCGTAAGTGGCTCTTTGGTTTTTTTCGACTTACTATCCTTGAATCATAATGACTCTTTTTGGCTCTTTTTTTGGACCGCTTTTGAATTACTCGTTAGAGTTTGCTTTGACTCATGATATCATATCTGAATGTGGAAAGTGGTCTATTGTTGCGAATTTTATAGCTACGCAAGTATACATAATCGCAATTTGTAATAAATCTCGATAAGAACGAGTACATCCCATGAAGACTGATTTATCAATTACCAAATGTTGACCGCGTTTTTGACCAACGACGTGTGAACGTCAAAAACGATAAAACATTCAAGAGAAAATAAAAGACATAGACGATTTTATAGTGGTTCAGCCCCAATGTGTTGGTAATAGCCTAATCCACTTAGAGTTGTGATTATAGACATGCACTTAAGATCAGATGAACCTGAGTCAACTGAGTTTCTTTAGTGCAGATTACAAGAATACAAGAATTCTCTCAAATACAAGTATTCTTTCTCTAGAAAATTCGGATCAAAAGTTCAAAAGTCCTCTTTATGATGCCAAAAGCCTTGTATTTATAGGCTTAGGATCGTACAGATGATATCCCTATAATCGGGATATTTGGTTATTCTCAATATATTTAATTTACAATAATATTCAAAATATAACAATACACTAAATTTGTGGGATAAATTGAGAGATTCCCGCGTATGCCAAGACCGATTCTTATTGAAGATGTTTCTGGGAATCTTGACATAGTCCTGCTCTATCTAGTCGATCCATATCACATTTAGTCTGGTTGACCACACCTTCACTGGGCAGACACGCACTCGACTGGACAGTCATGCACTTGACTGGGCAGACATGCACTTGACTGGTCGGACATGGTTATGACCGATCGGCCAAGGTCATGCCTGGTCGGACAAGGTCATGCCTGAGCAGACAAGGTCATGCCTGGGCAAACAAGGTCATGCCTGGGCAGACAAACATGTGACTGGTCGGACAAGGCCATACCTGGTCGGCAATGACACTTCTCTGGCCAATCAAAATTCTTCATCGGTCTACCGGGTTACTCCTAAGCCAGGTCACCCAACCATTCCTTGTCATTTTTCATTTCTATTTCCATGTCATCATTTTCAAATTTTGGGGATAACACCAAATAATTAATTTTTAGTTTCTATTTGACTAATAAAAACTGGATTTGTGAAATTTGAAAATAAGAAAATAGAAATAAATGAAAATTGCATAAATAAATGAAAATTGCAGAAATCAAATAATAACAAGAACACAAGGATTAAATTCACTATGAAACAATTAGGAATCCTAATCTTCTCTACTATCCACTCTATTAATTTTTAATGCAATTACTACTGAAACTCTTTTCACTGAAATGATAGATAGGCATGCAAAAGTGTTAACTATTCAAGTTAAGAGATAAAAACTCGACCAAATGTGAATTTCTTATATTTCTATTGTAACGCCCTACATCCTTAGAGCCGTTACTAAGTGAGTTTAAAATTGTGCTTTCAACTCGTTAATCGAGGTTTTAGGTCAAACCGTGTAACTAAGCCACAATTAAAAAGAAAACATTGAAGAAAGTGGTTTTTCATAGCCAATCATAAAAGTTTTCACCTAGGATCCCAAAACATAGTTTAGAAAATATTTACAACACAAAACTGATCAGAGTCGACTAAACGACAAAATCTAAGTTCATCTACAAGCATCTCCCAAAATCCCCTAGCTGTGGCAGCCAGGCTGGCCGGACATGTACACGCCGCCTCACGCCAGCTGTGCTCATGGTTGGTTGATCTTCTCTTTACCCTTACCTGCACCACAGAGCATCTGTGAGTCGAAGCCCAGCAAGAAAACCCATAACAGATAACATACGCAATACATAAATCGAACATATAAACAAGCCACCATTGGCTAAATACATACGGCCTAGCCATCCCAGGCGTTTACCAAACCCTGGGTTCGCGGACCATGCCGTTAGGATATCCCAGGTATCCTGTTAGGGTCTCGCCCTGGTAACCTACACCCCACGTGCTCAACGTTGCTCCCGGCCTCAAGCCGTTCTCGGCCTTGCACTCATCGTGCTTGATGCCGTTCCCGGCCCCACGCCGTTCCCGGTCTACACCGTTCCCGGCTCTTGCCGATCACACATATAATATCAAACACGATATAGCAACAAGCACAGAATTCAAGCATAAACAGATAAAGAGCCATGCTCTGCAATTCTAGTATATAGGGCTCGGCCCTACACACAAGCTCTATGGAAACAGGGGTATCCTTACCTGAGTTTCGAGCTTCCTAAGCACCGATGCCCCGAGCACATTCCGTTAATGTGAGCCTCGCCGAAAACCTAGACACAATACATTAACAACATCGTCCATCAAATCCTAACCCAATAAATAACCTCAAACCATAACCCTAACCTCCGAGGCTTTGAATTCTATCAATCCGGATGATAAAATCCATCCCGAGCCTTACCCTTTGAGTTCCCAAGTCTAAAATATCATTAAAATCCAAACTGGCACTAAGGGCCGCGGCCCCTCCCACTAGAGTCGCGGCTAGCCTCAAAACAGAGGCTAGCTCTCCACTGACCCCCACGCGGGCCGCGGCGCGCTTGAATTTTCTCAGCCTCCCATGGCAGCGCGCGCACGCGGGCCGCGACGCTATACAGCGAACCCAGATTTCTACACCAGTTTTCCATCCCTCCTTCAAGCCAATTTCTACCAAAACCAAGCTAACATTCCCAGCTAATAACACCATCGCTCCAGCTTAATTTCAACACCAAAACCCAACAGAAATCTACTCCAAAATACAACTAGAACACCCAAAAACAGCCTAGATTCTACCCACATGCAAAGCTTGAAAACACAGCTGAAACTTGAACATAACTTCCATGGAAAACTTACCTCTTGCTGAATTCAAACCCCTGATGTTGAACCTTAATCCACAAGCCTTAAGCTTCTGAGTTAACACAGCAGAATCCCCTTGCTTATGCTAGCTTGCACCAAGAATTTCCTTTGAGTTTCCTCTTGAGTTTTACCTTAGAAAGTGAAAGAGAGAGGAAAGCTAAAGCTATCTTCAGTTCTAGGAAGGTATGGGTCGGTTTCTCAAGGTTTCTAAACAATTCTTTTCTTTTATTTGTTTTATATAACTTAAGTCTAAAGGTTACCTCAAGGCTCGGGGTACCAAAACGTCCCCGAGGGAAAAAATGGTAAATTCCCCAAATATTCCTGCCTATGCATTCTATCCTCAAATATATCTCCAAATATTTATTTCTATGTCCCGGTAATCCCATAACTCAACTAATACCCGAATTACCCCTCGACTCGCCCCGAGTCCGAATCTCAACCCCGTTGTGTCTCTCTGGCTAACCGCTCCCCAGGACTGTCTCGGATCGTGCTGTACAGACATATCACACATATACAACATATATCTCATTTATCACATTTACGCCCCTAATATCCAGACGGGGCCCACATGCACATTTAACTCAATTAAACATGCATCATAATCATATATACACATAAATTCACATATAAGCATATTAAACCACTTATTGTCCTCCAGGCACACTAATCAAGGCCCTAAGCCTGATTAGCAAATTCGGGTCGTTACAACTATCCCCTCCTTATAGAAATTTCGTCCTCGAAATTACCTGAACAACTCGGGGTACCGCTCCCTCATCTCCGACTCAAGTTCCCACGTCGCCTCCTCAACCTTGTTGTTTCTCCACAACACTTTCACTAAGGCGATGGTCTTGTTCCTCAAGACCTTATCTTTTTGGTCAAGAATCTGAACTGGCTTTTCTTCATAGGATAAATCCTGATCAAGCTCCAAGTTCTCAAAACTCAAGACATGCGTCGAATCTGACATATACTTCCGGAGCATAGATATATGAAATACATCATGAACCCCCGATAAAGCTGGAGGCATCGCTAACCTGTAAGCTACCTCTCCAACTCGTTCCAGTATCTCGAAGGGACCAACAAACCTGGGGCTCAACTTACCCCGAACGCCAAATCGTTTCACACCCCTCATGGGTGAAACCCTAAGGAACACATGATCACCCACCTGAAACTCCACGCTCCTACGTCTCAGGTCTGAATAACTTTTCTGTCGACTCTGGGAGGCAAGCATACGCGCTCTGATCTTTTCAACTGCCTCATTGGTCCTCTGAACCATCTCTGGACCCAAATACCTTCTCTCACCTGTCTCATCCCAATGAATAGGTGATCGACACTTTCTTCCATAAAGCATCTCATACGGAGCCACACCAATGGTTGTCTGATAATTGCTGTTGTACGAGAATTCGATTAAAGGAAGATACCTACTCCACGATCCCCCAAAGTCAAGCACACAGGCTCGTAGCAGATCCTCCAATATCTGAATCGTCCTCTCAGACTGCCCATCCGTCTGAGGATGATAAGCGGTACTAAACCGTAACTGCGTGCCCATAGCCTTCTGCAAACTCTCCCAGAACTTGGAAGTGAAGGTGGGGTCTCTGTCCGACACTATCGACCCCGGAGCCCCATGAAGTCGAACAATCTCCTTTACATACAACTCAGCGTACTGCTCCACAGTATAAGTTGTCCTAACAGGCAAGAAGTGGGCGGATTTGGTATACCTATCCACAATCACCCACACAGAGTCAAGCTGTCCCACAGTTCTCGGTAAACCAACCACAAAATCCATAGTAATATCTTCCCACTTCCATTCTGGAATCCCCAAAGGCTGCAACAACCCCGCGGGCCTCTGGTGCTCAGCCTTAACCTGCTGACAAGTTAAGCACCTAGCCACATAATCTACCACATCCCTCTTCATGCCCGACCACCAATATAAAACTTTCAAGTCCTGATACATCTTCGTTGTACCCGGGTGCAAAGAATAGGGAGTGGTATGCGATTCATCCAAGATCTCTCGCCGGAGATCAGAATCCATTGGAACACTGATCCGACCCTTATACTTCAGTAATCCCATCTCTGAAATGGAGAAGTCCTTTGTCGCTCCGACTAAGGCACTCTCTCTATGACTTCGCAGCAGAGAATCTTTCTCCTGTGCTTCCTTGATTCTCTCAAGGAGTGTAGACTGAAGAGTGATGTTGGCTAACTGTCCAACCACCAACTCTATACCCGCTCTGGTCATCTCCTTAGCTAACTTGTCAGATATCTGCCTCGAGCTAAACAACTGTCCTGGGCCCTTCCAACTCAATGCATCTGCCACAACATTAGCCTTCCCAGGATGGTAAAGGATATCACAATCATAATCCTTAACCAACTCCAGCCACCGCCTTTGGCGCATATTCAAGTCCTTCTGGGTAAAGAAATACTTTAGGCTCTTATGGTCGGTATAAATCTCGCACTTCTCACCATAAAGATAATGCCTCCAAATCTTAAGTGCAAACACCACTGCTGCTAACTCAAGGTCATGTGTAGGATACCTCTGCTCATACTCCTTTAACTGCCTTGATGCATAGGCTATCACCTTGCCAGCTTGCATCAGCACACACCCCAAACCCTGCCTTGATGCATCACAGTAGACCACAAACTTTTCATTCTTTGTCGGCAAGCTAAGTACTGGAGCAGTAATCAATCGTCGCT
The DNA here is from genome assembly GCF_963169125.1 of Humulus lupulus. NCBI lineage: Eukaryota > Viridiplantae > Streptophyta > Magnoliopsida > Rosales > Cannabaceae > Humulus > Humulus lupulus. The sequence continues at coordinate 240,010,081 of NC_084797.1, forward strand.
TAAGTTCCTTAAAACTATTCTCACATCTGTCCGTCCAGACATACCTGGTCTTCTTCTTTGTCAGCTCTGTCAATGGCGTAGCTATTCTGGAGAACCCCTCAACAAATCGCCAATAGTACACTGCCAAACCCAGAAAGCTTCTCACCTCTGGAACATTACTTGGTCTAGGCCAATCTCTGACCGCCTCAATCTTGCTTGGGTCAACCAGAATCCCCTCCTTACTAACGATATGGCCCAGAAATGTAACTTGTGGCAACCAAAACTCACACTTACTGAACTTAGCATACAACTTATGCTCCCTCAACCGCTGTAGTACCAATCGCAGATGCTGCTCGTGTTCCATCTCTGTCTGAGAGTACACCAAGATATCGTCGAAGAACACAATCACAAACTTATCCAGATAGTCCTTGAAAACTCTATTCATCATATCCATAAAAGCTGCTGGGGCATTGGTTAATCCAAAGGACATGACCAAGAATTCATAGTGTCCATATCTCGTTCGGAAAGCGGTCTTTGGTATGTCCTCCTCTTTAATCCTTAGTTGATGGTAACCTGATCGGAGATCTATCTTGGAGAATACTGTTCTTCCCTGTAGCTGATCAAACAAATCGTCGATCCTAGGTAGTGGATACTTATTCTTAATGGTTAACTTATTCAGCTCCCTGTAATCAATACACATCCTGTGTAGAGTCCAAGAACTTTACTTAGCTAAGATAGATAGTAGTATTATAGTATTTATAGCATTATCTTTGTAACTGTGGATTTGTGGTTCAGACCGGGAATTATTTGGACACTCATAGTAGTACTTATAGATTTTCTAAGTTTAACTTATAGTTTAAGAATATTAATGTTAACCTAAGGTTTGATTATATGACTGATATTAAGAATAATATTTATTATACTATAAGGTTTAGATAAGGACCAATAGGATTTTAAGCACATGTTATGAATGGGTGATTAAAGATTAAAGTATTTTGAGGATTAAATCTAATAAAGAGTAAAGTTTGAATGCTATAAGGTCAGTCAGCAGCTTTGAATACGTTGAGGGCTTAGTCAAGGCTGTTTACTCCATTCAAACTTAGCTAAAAATGTGTAATTTCATGTTTAATTAATCAGCGTGTGCCGATATATCGCAGCTATAGGGGGCGATATATCGCAACACGTAGATACGGAAAACACGAGACGATGCACAACAGCCTCGGGCATACTGGCCCAGGCGATATATCGCCTACAGGGGGCGATATATCGCCTCCTTCAGTATATTTCAAAAGTTTTTGAATTCTTTTTCCTTTCAGCCATTCAACCTCTTGATAAGTCCAGCACCTTTTTGAACGAGTCTTCAGCCTCTGCTGAACGATTATTCAAATTATTTTCACCTAAAAAGCTATTATTTTTATTCAAGTAAAGTTTAGATCCTTTCATTCCTAAACTCTATAAATAGGACCTAGTACCTAGCCATTATTCACCTTTTTACTCTAAGTTCAGAGGCTGCAAGTGCTAGGAGAGTGTGAGAGTTAAACACTTGGGTGGGGAAATCATAAGCTTGATCATCATAAGCTTATCAAACACTTTGGGAAGTAAGGTTTTATAGTATTTCGGTTTGAGGTGTAGATTGGTCTTACAAGTCTTCAAGGTAACCCAAAACTCTAGTTCAATTCTGTACTTTTCTTTTAAGTTCTCATAGCCTTCTACTCAGCCTCTAACCTTAATTTTTATTTTGGTTAGGAAATCTAAGCTCTTAAGCAAAAAGGTTTTGGTAAGTATGTTTCTCCAAGGTTTAGTCCTTCCATTCCTTTCATCTCTCTTTTTCTTCTATAGACTCACCTTTTCTTAATGGTTATTAGGAGTGTTCCAAAAGTCTCAACGCTATCCTCTTATCCCGGTAACTTTGGTAAGGAAAATAGGATAGAATTGCATATGTTATATGTTTTATATGTTATCTTATGTTTCTTATGTTATGATAAGTGTTATGAAATATGTATGTTTGTAGGCTTGGGCATATGACCCATATGACTAACAAGACCCCAAATAGATTATGGGCATATGACCTACTTAGCTAGTAGGACCCCACTAATCTCATGGGCATATGACTTGTTTAGTCTATGGGACCCCAAGTAATAATGGTCATTATAGTATGTGTAAAGTGTTATGTTAAGTTTTTATGTTTCTTATGAAATTTATGTATATGAACTATGTGTTAGATTTTTCCTTGCTGGGCATTAGGCTCATTCCTTTTTGTTTATATGTGCAGGAAAATAGCTATAGTGGCGGTAAGATTCGTGGATGCTTGGGGAATGTGTATCGGTGGTGAATGGAGTCAAGGAGTCGAGAGTTCGATTTTCGAGGATGTAGTCTTTTATTTATGGTTTTACATGTATTTTTCCGCACTTTCTATGTAACTCCTTTTTACTTTAAATTATGTTTTGTTTTAAAGACAATGAGATCCCATATCCTACTTGATATTTTATGAGAGTAATTTTTATTTCTACAAGTTTCCAATAAATTTATGGTATTTTCGCAAATGTAAGTTTATTTAAGGATTTGTATGTATAGTTTCGTTAATGGTCCAAAAGTTTAGAGTAGTGGGTCGTTACAGTTGGTATCAGAGCAACGGTTCCTTCGCATGAAGTTCTCCTTGATACACACGCTCAAAGCTCCGAATCTGACCGCCAAGTAAGTATTTAAGTTATAGTTATTTTGCTTATGTGTATAGCTAACAACTTTAGTCTTTATGTTTTCAGTTAAGTATGAACGGAGCATTAAACAATGAGGATATCCGAGCCATTAAGGCTTTAAAGAGAATAAGAGAACCAAGGAACACCGTCGGAACACTAGAGAAAATCACTCGGAGATTGATCTTGTTCCACAAAGAGATAGGTTACCTTCAAGAGTCTAAGCAAATAATGATGAGATCAACGGAACAATATGTATTAGTAATTAGACTATTTAAAGATTTTCCTTCAGTAATTTCAACTTTAGAAGAAATATGGGAGACTATAAATAATGATGATGACTTTCATGTAGCCCTAAGATATTATTCTCTCATACTTAAGTTCACCTATGATTTAGAGTTTCAATTCACTAATGAGCAACAACATAGGATTTTCACCAACCTTCCTAGAGGACATTTTGATGCACATGACAATGATGATTATGAGGAGATAGATGACGATATGCTAGATGAAGGATCGGATGTAGAAGATCCCGATTTTTAGAATAGTAGTTTTCATTGTTTGTTTTATTTCTTTCTTTATTTTATGATTGTAATAAGTGAAATTTTTTTTTCCAAATGAATAACATGCTATTTTATTATCATGTACGAGTTTGATTTTTTTTTTTTTGCAATCATAATAAGTAATAAATAAAATGAATAATGACTAAGTTCGGTGAGGGTGGATACAAATCAATGAACCAAGTTTACTTATTGAGAGTTAGGGGGCCATAGTAGTGGGAACGATTTTACTGATCCCAGCCCTCCCTCAATATGGTTAACTTTGGAACAAAGATAAAGTTTCGAGCCTGAGAATTAAGTCATATAGGATAATTAGAAACACACTTAGAAAATAAAGATGACTTGTTTTTCTAAGTATAGAAACCCACTCTAAATAATAAAGAAGACTTATAAATTTTTTTTCTTCATAAGAAGTCATAATAAATAGGTCCGAGATATGTTTATTTTAGAATAAGTTTTGCCTTAGAGCCTATTAGGGTAAGTTCTAACATGTTCTCGACTGTTAGAACTTTTGGTGAAGATGTCGCTCCGAAGATCTGCACACACCAACGGAAACGCCTCCAACGCCGTCCCAGCAACCAATGAAGTCCCTCCAGTTCGCCGAAGGGGAGTGCGTGCTACTGCCCGCCGCAACGCGCCGGCACCGCCAGCTGACAACACTGCGGAGATCGCCAGACTGCGACAACAAGTCAAGGAATTTTTGCAGCAACAACGCCAACAGGCTCAAACTCAGCCTCAGCCTCCGCCGCAGCCGCAACCGCAGCCACAACAAATGGCCTCAGCACCCCAACAAGTTGGTCCATATGGGGGATGGCCAGTGACGAACTACGCGCCACATCCAGTACTGAATATGGAGTCAGTGTATGAAAGGTTCCGCAAGCAGCACGCTCCAAACTTCGAAGGGACTATAGACCCCTTTGAGGCAGAAGAGTGGCTAAGGAACGTGGAGCCGATTCTGACGCACATGAATCTCAGTAATGCGGACCGCATATCCTGCGTCTCGTCATTACTCAAGAAGGATGCCAGAATATGGTGGGACTTAGTTCAGCAGACTAACGATGTCGCCACCATGATATGGAAAAGATTTGTGGAGCTGTTCCACAAGAAGTATTACACCTCGGCAGTCATCGCTAATGGTAGAAGAATATGCTCGTCAGTTCGACAGATTAGCCAAGTTCGCATCGGAGATAGTTCTAACCAATTTTATGAGGATGACCAAGTTCGTTAGAGGACTTAGACCAAAGATGGAATTAGGGGTTAAGCTAGCAAACCCGGGAAATACTACCTATGCCAATGTTCTAGAAACGGCAATAGAAGTAAAAGGGATTCAGATGAATGTTAGTGAGGAGAAGAGGGATTAAACGATGACCAAAGTCTTTGCCTTGACCCAGGGAGGAACCCATGCTAGTAACAAGCAATTACAGGTCAGATCCTATCCTCGATAGTATATGTTCTAGTATCGCTTGATTTGGTAGCGATATACTCGTATATCTCATTAGGAATGATAGAAAAACTAGACAAACCTAGTGAAAGATTTAGAACTAGATTTGTAACCGAGTTGCCTTCAGGCAAAGTAGTTCTATCATCACAGATAGTACGAGGCGTACCGATCAAGATTGAGGACATAGAACTAGAAGGAGACCTGATAGAGCTAGTGATCAAGGACTTCGACGTAATACTAGGCATGGATTGGCTAGCACGGCATGGCGCAACGATCGACTGCAAACGCAAGAAGGTGATGTTCGAGACTCCTGACGGCCAGAGACGATGCTTCATGGGACAAGCTTCAGGATTGCGCACCCCGTTAGTATCATCTCTCAAAGCTCAATGAATGATGGAGAAGGGATGTCAAGCGTTCTTAGCCAGCATCACGAATGTGGAGAAGGAGACATCACTTAAGGTTGGAGATGTTCGAGTTATACAAGAATTTCCAGAAGTATTTCCCGATGACTTGCCAGGATTGCCGCCAACTCGAGAAATAGACTTCATGATAGAATTAGTACCAGGCACCGAGCCTATCTCTAAGGCACCATACCGGATGGCACCTATGGAACTCAAGGAGTTAAAGACACAGCTACAAGAACTCCTAGACTTGGGTTTTATTAGGCCAAGCCATTCACCATGGGGAGCTCCGGTACTATTCGTGAAGAAAGACGGAAGTATGCGGATGTGCATAGACTATCGTGAGCTGAACAAAGTAACAATTAAGAACAAGTACCAGCTACCTCGGATCGACGATTTGTTTGATCAACTCTGAGGCGCGACTGTATTTTCTAAGATCGATTTACGGTCCAGGTATCATTAGCTCAAGGTAAAGGGATAAGATATTCCTAAAGCAACCTTTAGGACTCGTTCTGGACATTACGAGTTCTTGGTTATGTCTTTTGGTCTTACTAACGCACCAGCCGCGTTTATGGACTTAATGAATAGGGTCTTCAAAGACTACTTGGATAAATTCGTCGTTGTGTTCATCGACGATATCTTAGTATACTCCAAGAATGAAGTAGAGTACGAGGAACATTTGAGGACGATTTTGACGCGGTTGAAGGAGCATCAACTCTACGCCAAGTTCAAGAAATGCGAATTTCGGCTTTCGCAAGTGGCGTTCCTCGGGCACATTATATCGAAAGACGGAGTTGCAATAGACCCATCAAAGGTAGAGGTCGTGAAGGATTGGCCCAGACCAAAGAACGCATATGAAGTAAGAAGCTTCCTAGGGCTAGCAGGTTATTATAGGAATTGTGTAGAGGGCTTTTCAAAGATAGCCACTCCGCTCACCAACCTGACCCGGAAGCAACAAAAGTTTAACTGGAACGATAAGTGTGAAGAAAGCTTCCAATTGCTTAAAGATAAGCTTTGCTCAACACCAGTACTCAGTGTACCAACACCCAACGATAAATTCGTAGTCTATTGCGATGCATCGAAGCAAGGATTGGGTTGCGTACTGATGCAAAATGACAAGGTGATAGCCTATGCCTCACGACAGCTAAAGGAGTACGAACAGCGCTATCCAACTCACGATATGGAGTTGGCAGCGGTGGTCTTTACGTTAAAAATCTGGCGCCATTACCTTTACGGAGAACGGTGCGAGATTTATACGGACCACAAAAGTTTAAAGTACTTCTTTACTCAGAAGGAGCTTAACATGAGGCAGCGCCGGTGGTTGGAGTTAGTAAAGGATTACGACTGCGAAATTCTATACCACCCGGGGAAGGCAAACGTAGTTGCCGATGCACTTAGCAGGAAGAGTTATGGGAATTTAGCAGCTTTAGCCGGAATAGAAAAGTCGCTACTGCAGGAGCTGATCAGTGCCAGAATAGAAGTTGTTGTAGGCAAGCTGGCTAACTTGTCTATCCAATCGAATCTGCTAGAGGACATACGGATTGGTCAAAGACATGATGACACGCTAGCAGCACATATGGCTGCAGTCAGAGAAGGCAAGACTACAGATTTCTCAATATCTAGCCAAGGCTTATTGAGATATAAGGATCGAGTATGCGTGCCAAATGATCAAAGCATTAAGAAGACGATTATAGAAGAAGCACACAGCACCCCGTACTCAGTTCATCCAGGGTCTACCAAGATGACTCATGACATCAAGACAATCTATTGGTGGCCAGGGATGAAGAAGGACATAGCGGAGTATGTATCTAAGTGTCTTGTATGCTAGCAAGTGAAAGCGGAGCATCAACGGCCTGCAGGTTTATTGCAACCGCTTAGCGTACCAGAATGGAAGTGGGACGATATAGCCATGGACTTCGTGACGGGTCTGCCAAAGACGAATAAGCAGCATGATTCCGCTTGGATAGTAATAGATAGACTAACCAAGTCGGCTCATTTCCTGCCTGTTAAGACTTCTTACACAACATACCAATACACAGACATTTACATCCAAGAGATAGTACGGTTGCATGGAATCCCTAAGACAATAGTGTCAGATAGAGGATTGGTGTTTACATCGGGATTTTGGGGAAGCTTACAGCAAGCTATGGGTACTAAGTTAAGTCTTAGTACAGCTTTTCATCCTCAGACCGATGGGCAGTCCGAGCGTATGATTCAGATTTTAGAGGATATGCTACGCGCGTGTGTACTTGATTTCGGAGGATCATGGAACAAGTACTTGCCGCTGATCGAGTTCTCGTACAACAACAGCTACTAGTCAACGATCGGGATGGCACCTTATGAGTTGCTGTATGGAAAAAGGTGCCGATCACCGTTGCACTGGGACGAGGTAGGAGAAAGGCAGCTTCTAGGGCCCGAAGCTGTTAGACAAGCTCAAGAAGCAGTAGCGCTTATTAGACAGCGTATGCTTGCTACTCAAAGCCGTCAGAAAAGCTATGCGGATGCCAAGCGACACGATGTGGAATTCCAAGTCGGAGATCAAGTCTTCCTGAAGATATCTCCTATGAAAGGTGTCAAGCGGTTCGGGAAGAAAGGCAAGCTTAGTCCCCGATTCATAGGTCCTTTTGAGATATTGGACAAAGTGGGACCAGTTGCGTATAGACTAGCCCTACCGCCAGCACTAGCCGATAGTCACAACGTGTTCCACATTTTGATGCTACGCAAATATGTGTCAAACCCATCTCACGTCCTCAAGTACGATACAATAGCGCTCCAAAAAGACTTAAGTTACGAGGAACGACCGGTTAGCATCCTAGATAGAGGAATGAAGCAGTTACGGTCCAAGAGCTTTCCTATAGTCAAAGTCCTATGGAGTAACAGTTATGAACGAGAGGCAACGTGGGAGTTTGTAATGACCCACTACTCTAGACTTTTGGACCATTAACGAAACTATACATACAAAACCTTAATAGAACTTACATTTGCGAAAATACCATAATTTTATTAAGTAACTTGTAAAAATAAGAGTTACTTACAAAATATCAAGAAGGATATGGGATCCCATTGTCTTTAAAAACAAAACATGATTTAAAATGAAAGGAATTACATAAGAAGTGCGGAAAATACATGTAAAACCATAAAAAGTAAAACAAGACTACATCCTCGAGAAATCGAACTCTCGACTCCTTGACTCCATTCACCATCGATACACATTCTCTAAGCGTCCACGAATCTTACCGCCTCTAAAGCTATTTTCCTGCACATAAAATAAAAAGGAATGAGCCTAATGCCCAGCAAGGAAAATCTAACAAATAGTCATAAACATAAATTTCATAATAAACATAAAGACATATCATAACACTTATTACATACACTTACTATAATGGCCATTATTACTTGGGGTCCCATAGACTAAACAAGTCATATGCCCATGAGATTAGTGGGGTCCTACTAGCTAAGTAGGTCATATGCCCATAATCTATTTGGGGTCTTGTTAGTTTTATGGGTCATATGCCCAAGCCTACAAACATACATATTCATAACATATCTTATAACATATTTCATAACATAACACATAAGATGACATAAGCATAAAACATGTAGATTCTATCCTATTTTCCTTACCAAAGTTACCGGGATATGTGGACTGAGTTGGGACTTTTGGAACACTCTAAAACTTATGTGCTCAAGAACTTAGATTTCCTTGAAGACTTGTGAGACCAATCTACACCTCAAACCGAAATACTCTAAAACCTTACTTCCCAAAGTGTTTGATAAGCTTATGATGATCAAGCTTATGATTCCCAAACCCAGGTGTTTATACTCTCACACTCACTTAGCACTTGCAGCCTCTGAACTTAGAGCAAAAGATGAATAATGGCTGGGTACTAGGTCCTATTTATAGAGTTTAGGAATGAAAGGGTCTTGATTTTACTTGAATAAAAATAATAGCTTTTTAGGTGAAAAATATTTGAATAATCGTTCAGCAGAGGCTGAAGACTCGTTCAAAAAGATGCTGGACTTATCAAGAGGTTGAATGGCTGAATGGAAAATGAATTCAAAACATTTCAAAATACACTGAAGGAGGCGATATATCGCCCCCTGTAGGCGATATATCGCCTGGGCCAGTATGCCCGAGGCTGTCGTGCATCGTCTCGTGTTTTTCGTATCTACGTGCTGCGATATATCGCCCCCTATAGCTGCGATATATCGGCACACGCTGATTAATTAAACACAAAATTACACATTTTTAGCTAAGTTTGAATGGAGTAAACAGCCTTGACTAAGCCCTCAACGTATTCAAAGCTGCTGACTGACCTTATAACATTCAAACTTTTACCCTTATTAAATTAAATCCTCAAAATTCTTAATCCTTAATCATCCATACATAACATGTGCTTAAAATCCTATTGGTCCTTATCTAAACCTTATAGTATAATAAATATTATCCTTAATATCAGTCATATAATCAAACCTTAGGTTAAAATTAATATTCTTAAACTATAGATTAAACTTAGAAAATCTATAAGTACTACTATGAGTGTCCAAATAATTCCCGGTCTGAACCAAAAATCCACAGTTACAAAGATAATACTACTAAATAATTAGTTAAGTAAAGTTCTTGGACTCTACAATTCTCCCCTACTAAAAAGAATTTCGTCCTTGAAATTTACTTACCAAATAATTCCGGATACCGGCCTTGCATGTCCTCCTCCAATTCCCACGTTGCCTCGCGTTCAGAACTATTGCTCCATATGACTTTGACTATAGGAAAGCTCTTGGACCGTAACTGCTTCATCCCCCTATCTAGGATGCTAATCGGTCGTTCCTCGTAACTTAAGTCTTTTTGGAGCGCTATTGTATCGTACTTGAGGACGTGAGATGGGTCTGACACATATTTGCGTAACATCAAGATGTGGAAGACGTTGTGACTATCGGCTAGTGTTGGCGGTAGGGCTAGTCTATATGCAACTGGTCCCACTTTGTCCAATATCTCAAAAGGACCTATGAATCGGGGACTAAGCTTGCCTTTCTTCCTGAACCGCTTGACACCTTTCATAGGAGATATCTTAAGGAAGACTTGATCTCCAACTTGGAACTCCACATCGCGTCGCTTGGTGTCCGCATAGCTTTTCTGACGGCTTTGAGCAGCAAGCATACGCTGTCTAATAAGCGCTACTGCTTCTTGAGCTTGTCTAACAGCTTCGGGCCCTAGAAGCTGCCTTTCTCCTACCTCGTCCCAGTGCAACGGTGATCGGCACCTTCTTCCATACAGCAACTCATAAGGTGCCATCCCGATCGTCGACTGGTAGCTGTTGTTGTACGAGAACTCGATCAGTGGTAAGTACTTGTTCCACGATCCTCCGAATTAAGATTCGTGGATGCTTGGGGAATGTGTATCGGTGGTGAATGGAGTCAAGGAGTCGAGAGTTTGATTTTCGAGGATGTAGTCTTTTATTTATGGTTTTACATGTATTTTTCCGCACTTTCTATGTAACTCCTTTTTACTTTAAATTATGTTTTGTTTTAAAGACAATGGGATCCCATATCCTACTTGATATTTTATGAGAGTAATTTTTATTTCTACAAGTTTCCAATAAATTTATGGTATTTTCGCAAATGTAAGTTTATTTAAGGATTTGTATGTATAGTTTCGTTAATGGTCCAAAAGTTTAGAGTAGTGGGTCGTTACATCCTGAGGGACCCATCCTTCTTCTTAACGAACAACACTGGAGCACCTCACGGCGAGAAACTCGGTCTAATGAACCCCAAATCAAGCAACTCCTACAGCTGAATCTTCAACTCCTTTAACTCCGCCGGAGCCATTCTATAAGGTGTCCTAGTTACTGGCTCTGCTCCTGGTATCGACTCTATAACAAAATCAATCTCCCTCTGAGGCGGCAACCCTGGTAGATCAGCTGGAAACAACTCCGGAAACTCACACACCACCCTTGTCTCACCCGGTCCAACCGGCACCACCCTAGAAGTATCCACAACACTTGCCAGGAATCCTATGCAACCTTTCTGCATCAGGTCCCTAGCCCGTAAGGCTGAAATCATCGGTACACGCGGTCCACTAACTGTCCCCACAAACACAAAGGGAATCTCCCCTTCTGGTTCAAAAGTCACCATCCTGCGCCTGCAGTCTATTGTTGCCCCATACTTGGATAGCCAATCCATTCCCAAGATCATGTCAAAATCATCCATCTCTAACTCAATCAAATCTGTAATGACCCACTACTCTAGACTTTTGGACCATTAACGAAACTATACATACAAATCCTTAATAAAACTTACATTTGCGAAAATACCATATCTTTATTGGAAACTTGTAAAAACCAATGTTAAAACTTACATAAATTTAAGTTAGGATATGGGATCCCATTGTTTTAAAAAGAAAACATATCTTAATTGAAATGAAAAGAAATTACATAAATAGTGCGGAAAAATACATGTAAACCATAACTAAAAGACTACATCCTCGAAATCGAACTCTCGACTCCTTGAATTCATTCATCACCGATACACATTCCCCAAGCATCCACGAACCTTACCGCCACTATAGCTATTTTCCTGCACATAAAACAAAAAGGAATGAGCCTAATGCCCAACAAGGAAAATCTAACACATAGTTCATATACATAATTTCATAAGAAGCATAAGAACATAACACTACATAACGTAACATAACATATCATAACACTTATATCATACACTTACTATAATGGCCATTATTACTTGGGGTCCCATAGACTAAACAAGTCATATGCCCATGAGATTAGTGGGGTCCTACTAGCTAAGTAGGTCATATGCCCATAATCTTTTTGGGGTCTTGTTAGTCATATGAGTCATATGCCCAAGCCTACAAACATACATATCATAACACTGATCATAACATAAGAAACATAAGATAACATATAAAACATATAACATATGCATTTCTATCCTATTTTCCTTACCAAAGTTACCGGGATAAGAGGACAGCGTTGGGACTTTTGGAACACTCCTAAAAACCATATATAACAGGGTGAGTTGAGTGAAGAAGAAGTAATGAAAAGAATGGAAGGAATGGAATGACTAAACCTTTGAGAAACATACTTACCAAAACCTTTTTTCTTAAGAACTTAGATTTCCTAACCAAAATAAAGATTAAGGTTAGAGGCTGAGTAGAAGACTATGAGAACTTAAAAGAACAAGTACAGAAATGAACTAGAGTTTTGGGTTACCTTGAAGACTTGTAAGACCAATCTACACCTCAAACCGAAATACTATAAAACCTTACTTCCCAAAGTGTTTGATAAGCTTATGATGATCAAGCTTATGATTCCCCAACCCAGGTGTTTACACTCTCACACTCACTTAGCACTTGCAGCCTCTGAACTTAGAGCAAAAGATGAATAATGGCTGGGTACTAGGTCCTATTTATAGAGTTTAGGAATGAAGGGATCTAAATTTTACTTGAATAAAAATAATAGCTTTTTAGGTGAAAATAATTTGAATAATCGTTCAGCAGAGGCTGAAGACTCGTTCAAAAAGCTACTGGACTTATCAAGAGGTTGAATGGCTGAATGGAAAACAAATTCAAAATGTTCCAAAATATGCTGAAGGAGGCGATATATCGCCCCCTGTAGGCGATATATCGCCTGGGCCAGTATGCCCGAGGCTGTCGTGCATCGTCTCGTGTTTTCCGTATCTACGTGCTGCGATATATCGCCCCCTATAGCTGCGATATATCGGCACACGCTGATTATTTAAACACGAAATTACACATTTTTAGCTAAGTTTGAATGGAGTAAACAGCCTTGACTAAGCCCTCAACGTATTCAAAGCTGCTGACTGACCTTAAAGCATTCAAACTTTACCCTTATTAAATTAAATCCTCAAAATACTTAATCCTTAATCATCCATACATAACATGTGCTTAAAATCCTATTGGTTGTTATCTAAACCTTATAGTATAATAAATATTATCCTTAATATCAGTCATATAATCAAACCTTAGGTTAACATCAATATTCTTAAACTATAGGTTAAACTTAGAAAATCTATAAGTACTACTATGAGTGTCCAACTAATTCTCGGTCTGAACCAAAAATCCACAGTCATAAAGATAATACTATTACTACTATAATACTACTATCTAACTTAGCTAAGTAAAGTTCTTGGACTCTACAAAATCAACAAACAAGTCCTTACCATCTACCTCCACAGGCAATGCCCTAATCCACTTCCTAGAGACTACCAGCTCTCCTGTTGGCAACAAAGTCTGAAATCCCCTAGCATACACACCACTAGGTCTACAAAGCTGATCTATCACTCTAGCAGATACAAATGAATGGGTAGCCCCTGAATCAAACAATGCAGTATACAAAGAACCAGCACTAGAGATCTGACCTATCACCACTGAGGGGCTAGCCTCCGCCTCAGTCTGTGTCAAAGTGAATACCCTGGCAGGAGCAAGACTGTCACTCTGCTTCTGCTCCTCCTTCTTAACTTGAGGGTAATCCCTCTTCAAATGGCTGGCACTCCCACAAACAAAGCAGACCCTGATCCTGTACTCACCCTGGTGTCGACGCCTGCACCGTGGACACATAGGGAAACTCCTCCAATTATCACTGCCACCCTGACGGCAGGTGAAAGCACCCCGCACTCTCCTATCAGTACTAGGAGGAGTAAATGAATCTGGAGCTCTTCTTTTCTGCTCACTGGGGCCACTGCCCCGACTGGACCCAACAAAAGGAGGCACTGTCCTCCTGACATCGCGCCTAACAACGCTGTCCTTCCATATTTGATCCTCAGCCCTCTCTGCAGTAAGGGCCTTATCCACCGCTTGGCCATAAGTGGTAATCGCTGGATCCAAGGTAATATTCACATCGCGGGAAATCATAACATTCAACCCCCGCACAAACCTATCCCTCCTGGCCGCATTTGTTGGCACTAGATCTGGCGCAAACTTCGCCAATCTATCAAACTTTATGGCATACTCTGTCACTGTCGATCGATTCTGAGTCAGGTTGATAAACTCATCAACCTTCGCAGCTCGCACTGCCACACTGTAATATTTCTCGTTAAAAACACTTTTAAACTCCTCCCATGTCATAACTGCAACATTCCTCCGTTGGCTCACCACATCCCACCAAATGCGAGCATCAGCCCTGAGCATATAACTTGCACAGTCAACCTTTTCATGTCCTTCGACCCTCATAAAATCTAAGATCAAGGAAATCAAGTTCATCCATTGCTCTGCCAGCAATGGGTCCGAACCACCCTCAAAAGTAGGAGGTTGCTGCTTCCTGAACCTTTCATACAAAGGTTCCAACCTATTCTCCAGAGTAGACTGAACAGGCACTGGCACTGCAGCCTGCTGCATTGGCAGCCCAGTAACCTGAGGCGGGGCCTGCTGCCTCATCTGTCGCAGCTCTTCCTCTGTTCTCTGCAGTCTGGCCTCCATTTCGGCCAATATCTGTTGCCAGTTCTGTGGGGCAGGTGGAGGGTCCTGACCCTGATTGTCATCCTTGGCCCTACTGCCGCGGAGTCTAGCTGATTGACGAGGCATCTCAACAAATATGCCTGCAACCAACGATGCCGCTCATTAGGCAAGATAACAACATCCAAAACCACCTCCCAGGCACATCAGTAATCCACACAAAACAACTCATCTAGCATATAACACACAGCGAGCCATGCCCTAACATCATGCATATGTTAACTACTTCATCATGCTCTATACAAAATAAACAGGTATACAGGGCATTTAAACACATATTCAGACATACCAACCAATCTTACCAACCAACCCTGGGTTAAGCCTGTCACTGACTGCGTGTGGACATGTTCGGTCAATCTCCAGAACCAATAACCTTGGCTCGCTCTGATACCAAGTTGTAACGCCCTGCATCCTTAGAGCCGTTACTAAGTGAGTTTAAAATTGTGCTTTCAACTTGTTAATCGAGGTTTTAGGTCAAACCGTGTAACTAAGCCGCAATTAAAAAGAAAACATTGAAGAACGTGGTTTTTCATAGCCAATCATAAAAGTTTTCACCTGGGATCCCAAAACATAGTTTAGAAAATATTTACAACACAAAACTGATCAGAGTCGACTAAACGACAAAATCTAAGTTCATCTACAAGCATCTCCCAAAATCCCCTAGCTGTGGCAGCCAGGCTGGCCGGACATGTACACGCCGCCTCACGCCAGCTGTGCTCATGGTTGGTTGATCTTCTCTTTACCCTTACCTGCACCACAGAGCATCTGTGAGCCAAAGCCCAGCAAGAAAACCCATAACAGATAACATACACAATACATAAATCGAACATATAAACAAGCCACCATTGGCTAAATACATACGGCCTAGCCATCCCAGGCCTTTACCAAACCCTGGGTTCGCGGACCATGCCGTTAGGATATCCCAGGTATCCTGTTAGGGTCTCGCCCTGGCAACCTGCACCCCACGTGCTCAACGCCGCTCCTGGCCTTAAGCCGTTCTCGGCCTTGCACTCATCGTGCTTAATGCCGTTCCCGGCCCCACGCCATTCCCGGTTTACACCGTTCCCGGCTCTTGCCGATCACACATATAATATCAAACACGATATAGGAATAAGCACAAAATTCAAGCATAAACAGATAAAGAGCCATGCTCTGCAATTCTAGTATATAAGGCTCGGCCCTGCACACAAGCTCTATGGAAACAGGGGTTTCCTTACCTGAGTTTCGAGCTTCCTGAGCACCGATGCCCCGAGCACAGTCCGTTAATGTGAGCCTCGCCGAAAACCTAGACACAATACATTAACAACATCGTCCATCAAATTCTTACCCAATAAATAACCTCAAACCATAACCTTAACCTCCGGGGCTTTGAATTCTATCAATCCGGACGATAAAATCTATCCCGAGCCTTACCCTTTGAGTTCGCAAGTCTAAAATATCATTAAAATCCAAACTGGCACTAAGGGCTGCGGCCCCTCCCACTAGAGCCGCGGCTAGCCTCAAACAGAGGCTAGCTCTCCACTGACCCCCACGCGGGCCGCGGCGTTCCCTGCAAGCGCCGCGACGCGCTTGAATTTTCTCATCCTCCCATGGCAGCGCGCGCACGCGGGCCGCGACGCACCCCTCCTAGGGCCGCGGCACTATACAACGAACCCAGATTTCTACACCAATTTTCCATCCCTCCTTCAAGCCAATTCCTACCAAAACCAAGCTAACATTCCCAGCTAATAACACCATCACTCCAACTTAATTTCAACACCAAAACCCAACAGAAATCTACTCCAAAATACAACTAGAACACCCAAAAACAGCCTAGATTCTACCCACATGCAAAGCTTGAAAACACAGCTGAAACTTGAACATAACTTCCATGGAAAACTTACCTCTTGCTGAATTCAAACCCCTGATGTTGAACCTTATTCCACAAGCCTTAAGCTTCTGAGTTAACACAGCAGAATCCCCTTGCTTATGCTAGCTTGCACCAAGAATTTCCTTTGAGTTTCCTCTTGAGTTTTACCTTAGAAAGTGAAAGAGAGAGGAAAGCTAAAGCTATCTTCAGTTCTAGGAAGGTATGGGTCGGTTTCTCAAGGTTTCTAAACAGTTCTTTTCTTTTATTTGTTTTATATAACTTAAGTCTAAAGGTTACCTCAAGGCTCAGGGTACCAAAACGTCCCCGAGGGAAAAAATGGTAAATTCCCCAAATATTCCCGCCTGGGCATTCTATCCTCAAATATATCTCCAAATATTTATTTCTATGTCCCGGTAATCCCATAACTCAACTAATACCCGAATTACCCCTCGACTTGCCCCGAGTCCGAATCTCAACCCCGTTGTGTCTCTCTGGCTAACCGCTCCCCAAGACTATCTCGGATCGTGCTGTACAGACATATCACACATATACAACATATGTCTTATTTATCACATTTACGCCCCTAATATCCAGACGGGGCCCACATGCACATTTAACTCAATTAAACATGCATCATAATCATATATACACATAAATTCACATATAAGCATATTAAACCACTTATTGCCCTCCAGGCACACTAATCAAGGCCCTAAGCCTGATTAGCAAATTCGGGTCGTTACATCTATGGTCAATTCAAACAATAGGAAGCAATGAATACAAGCCTAAATCACATAAATTCTAGATTGAAATCTATGTCTATTCAATTTTAGTATATTCAAATCTCACTTTTCAGATTTTGATTCAAATTCATAAACCATATGTAAAAGGTGCGTAGTCAATTACATACACAATAGACACAAATTGAATAGATTTCAGATGAAGAAGAAATAGATAAATACATTAAATCATAATAGAGTTTCAAGAGAGTCAATTAGAAAACCTAAACAAAATTTAGTTCATAAACATCACTAAGAAATCCATAAACCTGAAATTAACATAAACTAAAAAATAAGAAGAGAAGAAAAGAAACTCTAAATGATAGATCTACTCCTCAGCCTCCTCTCCCAGTCTAGGTCTGCAAAAAGTGTCTCATTTTCTTTCATTAATCTTAATTTAAACCTAATTAGCGATTTTTTTAAACATGAAATGACCAAAACACCCTTAATTAAAAATATGCATTTTTCTCATTTGTAGACGTATCATGGGGTCACAGGAATGCTCTAGAAATGCCAATTCTCTTCTGGACTTGCGGTCGCAAGACACCCTTCCTACGGTCGCAGGAAGTGCTCCAAAACACCGTTTTCCACCAATTTTTGTCATTTTGTCAATTTTTTCACCATGTTTCCACACCTAGGTCACCTAAGCCCTTCGACACCTGAAAACATACAAAAACCAGCGTAAAATAGAACAAAGCAAAACAAACACCTAATACTTTACCTAAAAAACACATAGTGTTGACCCTCGATTTGGTCAACTGACGCGGAGTCAAATGCTTGATGTGAATGAAGGTGTTGAAATATATCTAATGGAAAGAATAGTTTACGACACAACAAATTATAGTGGTTCGGCCCCACAAATTCGTAATGACCTACGTCCACTTAAGCTATTATTGATATTAATTCTCAAATGAGTGATCAAAGAACTAGGGTTCTCTAAGTTTCACAGACCTTAGAGAGATGAATAATATAATCGTAAGATAATAGCTCTAATTCTCTTGTAAAGTATAAACTTAAATCAGCCAAAAGTCCATTCCTTGAGCTATTTCTTTCTATTTATAGGCTCAAGGAGGATTACACGAATTAGTTACAGATATTCTTTCCTAAATAATTGGATCATCGTGGATCATGGGAGATAATCTCGGATATGATTACAATTGTACAAGATTATCTCAAAGTATATGGAGTATACGACCAGGCTGGTTGTATATAAAATCCAAATGTTATGCCAGGGGAATCTCACTGGTCGATGGTCGAACAGAACTTCTGCCAGGTGTTAGCCATGTGTCAAAAATGCTTGCCACGTCACCCATGCCTGCTTTTTGGATAACACATACATAAACAAGTCTAAAACTCGTTTATCAAACTTCCTCAAACTTAACATTTGCTCGCCCTCGAGCAAAGAAAACAAGACTCAAGATAAACTAAACAAATAAATACAGACACTAAACAAATGAATCAAGATAACCACAATTTTTAAGCCTCAAAATTAATGAAGGACAAGCATATATAATTTTCGAAAAATAACTAACAAGTCATCCAGATTTTCAATCCAACCACTTCTTCAACTTACCTTAACCCATTGATCATTTTTGTCTACTCAACCATGAACAGTAAATAACACATATTTAAAATAATTTACACATGCTGAACTCTCACCATCAATCCATCAAATCCCAAATTTCCATATGCTTGCTAACTTATTATTCTCCACTAATATAAATCAATGCATGTTCAAGAATCAAAAGGTCTTTTAAAGCTTGTATTGAGAGGCTTAGGTAACAGTAGATAAAATAGTCATTTAGGCTCATATATACCATAAGCATATAATCCAAACAAACCACACCTGATATCCACATTGTAATCCAAACTTGTGTTTTTCAATGTGAACAAACATAAGAAGTGTAGTTTATTTTCAATCTCTTTTTTTTTTTTCGAATTTTCCTCTCAATCTTTCCTTTTATTTTTCTATTGTGACAACCAAATCACACAATAACACCCATTACAAATCAATCCCCATTTATATGTTTATATGCTCATGGAAATAAATCAAGGGAATGAAAAAAATAATAAGTGTTCAATTAGGCTCAAAATAAGTGGTTAACAATAAAAAATTATACGTTTAGGCTCGAAAAAAAAGGTAACTAAGGATAAATTAATCAAGGATGGCTTGAAAGGCTCAAACGTTCCAAAAAAAATCGCCTAAATCATTTTCCTAAACAAGCAATGTAATGCCCCGGATTCCCTAATAGGGATTAATGCCTGGATTAGTGGGCCGGGAGGGTCATAACTGCTTAATTATGCCATTAAATGTATTTATGCATGTTTATGAGAATTATATTATAATATGATGTTAAGTGCATGCATGTGAGTCCACATTTGTTTACAGGGGTGTGATGGTCATTTGGCTCATTGAGAGTATAATTGTATAATTGTATGCATGTCGATGATATGTGTTGAGACCACATTATAATGTGGGTTTGTTCGAGCTATTCGGCATGAGACGATCTTAGAATATTGATTAGCGGTTTAGTCACAACAGGTGTAAGTGTCGGGGCTTGGATTGAGTCTCGGGGTGATTTTAATGATTAGAGCGTTACTGGGTATTAAAGGGTAACGAGTTGTGAATTATTGGTGTTTGAGATTATTGAGAATAGCGGGAATTGGAGAGCGTTAATTATGATTAACGAGATAGGAGGGAAGTACCAAATATGCCCTTGGGAGACTTTAGAAACTATTAATTGACCTAGGGGTAAAATGGACATTTCACCCCTAGGATAGATATACCCTTTGATATCTGAAGAAGATAGTGGAAAAATAGAGCATGCTTAAGAGTTCTCCCGTACCTTCTTCCCTTCACCTTTCTTTGTGGTTTTTGAACCAATCTTGAGGATTCAAGCTTAGGAAGCAAGCCTTGGGAGTTTGGGAGTGTGTTCCATCATTGAAGGGCATCATAAGCTGAACTTTGGGTAAGTTTCTAACCATGGATTTCTCTGGTTTGCCTTGCTCTGGTTTTGTTTTGCAGCTGAGATTTCTAGGGTGAATTCATGGTTTTGTTGGGAGTTTTGGCTAGGGTTCCCATGCTTGTGATGTTTGGGGTGTGTTAGAATATTTTTTGGGTTCATTTGGCATCAAGAATAGGATTTGGAAGCTTGGAAATCGAGTTAGAATCGAAGGAGTTGAAGAAGGTCGGTTCAGGGGAGTTTGGGTCTGGAGGTAGCGCTATAGCGCCCACCTTAGGGCGCTACAGCGCTCCTCAGGAGGCTTTCTGGCACTTGGGTGGTTCTGAGTATAGCGCTGGGGCGCTAGGGGTTGAGCGCTGTAGCGCTACCCTGTTCCTTCTAAGTCCCGTTTTGAGTGTTTTTAAGGGTTTTTGACTTGGGGATTCGATCCTTAAGGCCCGGGATCGAATCTACTCACAGTGTGGGCATGTTTCAAGGTCCCGAGAGTGGTGCTTAGGTTAAGACCCTATTTATGTGGATTTTCATTAATGGAGGTTATATTTGGTTGTGACTAGGTAACCGCTAAGGAGCTAAAAGATTGATCGTTCTCAGGGGTCGTTCTTATAATAACTTTCACTCGAACTAGAGGTAAGAAAACAGTGTATGGATACAATTGCACCCTGTATATGTATATGACATGCATGGTTTGTTATTCAAGCATGTTGGTTGATGTATGTGGACATGGATTGCATATTAAATGCTAGTGAATACTGATTACTTGTCTATTGTACTGACTAGTCAGGGACCGACCCTAAAGTCGATGAACATGCATTGAATGGCTCTATGGCATTAATGCTGGTGATTAGTGCTCAAAAATATAATTTTATTAATCTTAAAGTGAAAAATTAATTAAGTTTTAATTAATATTTTCATGGATTTATTGTCATATATTTTATATTTGAAAATATTAATTTTAATTTAATTTGTGTTTAATTTTCAGGAAATAAAATATATTTTTGACATAAAGAAAAAGAAAGGAGAAAGAAAAAAAATTAAAATTGAAGAAATCATGAAGAAAATGACATTTTTGAAGATGAAATGGCCCAAAACTAGGCCCAAAAGGGAGCCCAAACACAAGCAAGGGCTGCTCCCCACGCTGCCACTTGGCAGCTCTCCATTCGGCCAACCAAGCCCTCCAGCCAGCCAGCCGCCAGCCGCTTGCCACGTTCTGACACACGCGCCTGACGCCGCACCTGCCGCCTGACACGACTGACGCCACGTCCCATCCCTGACGCGCCAGCCACTTGAGCCAACAAGAGCCCGCCACGCGTCCCCTGCGTCAACCTCTGTTCCCCACGCAGCAACATGTCAGCCACGCTTTCCAACCGAATTTCGCCACCTGTCCACGTCGTCAGCCTTTGTCTCCCACGGCTGAGCACCATTTTCCCCACTTTGCACCTATTTTTCAGCCATTTCTCCATTATTTTATACACGGTTTTACACGTTTTTGAGCTCTATTTACACTATAAATAGAGGAAGAAATTGGGTAAAATTTCAACAGATTGTGTAAGGGAATAGTAGAGAGTATTGGAGAGAAAAACACTTAATTTTCCTATTTTTCTTTTACATTTTTGTGAGTGAAAACAATGCCTATTTTAGGCTAAATTTTCTTGTGGAAAGGCTAGAGTGGAGTTCATGTTTAATATTATATTTTTAATATATTGATTCTTTATTTTGTTCTTCATTTTTATATATTTGTTACAATTAAATTTATTTTCTTCTAATTTTTATTCTAAATTTGTTATTATCTTTTACATAAGTCTAGTCATGCTCTTCTTATGTAATTTAGGTTTTTAATTTAATTTAGAATATTTGTTATACTATATGCTTTTTACTGCATTCTGCCATTGGTATTTTGTCGCTCTAAAGTATATAGTATGATAGGTTTTAAAATTAGAAGTTAGTATAATTTAATTAAAGAACATATTTTAAGGTGAGCTTTAATATATATATTTTCCAACTATAATTAATGGTGTAGAATTATAGTTGAGTATAATGAATCAATTTTATTAAAATATATATATGTTTGCATGAATGAAACTTATGCCTTTCATACTTTATTTCTGATTCTAATTCCTCGATTTTATTCATTTAATGTTTATATTTTTTTCAAATTCACATTTTTCCAAAGTTTATTATTTTTAATTTACTAATCTTTCTTTTAATTTTGTATTTTACCTCTCTGTGGATACGACATAGCCCGATTATTACTGCGACCGCTTATGAGTTTATTGGGCGATATCAGCTGGACCGACCCTAAGGTCGAAGAACTTATAAGCGCTTGCCTGGTCTAAGACCAGATGTTCATAGTCAGGGCACATGGCTAGGGGACGTTGTCCACAGTTACGACTCTAGAGTCGGGAGGAAGGTTATGTTGGTGACCAATCACCATGCACCTGTCCTGATCAAACTTATGAAAGAACTACTTATCAGTTAAGCCCTGGTGACCCTATCGTCACATAGTTAGAGGGAGTTGTACCCATCTTTGTGACTTCTGCTATTGTCACCCATCTGTATTGGATTGTTGGTCCTGAATGGTTATTATGATCATTGTTGATATTATGTCATGCTTTATTGTGTTTCTTGCTGGGCCTTGGCTCATGGGTGTTGTGTGGTGTAGGTAAAGGAAAGGAGAAGCTTAACCAACCCTGAGTGGAGAGCTTGGGCGATGTGGTGTACATATTGGGCTGCTTGACCGCCACGGTCAAGGAGTTCTCAGAGGAACTAGGGGTTTACCCTATTTTTGCCGCTTAGGCCGGCGGAGATTGTATATTTGAAACAGTAGCGACCCTTTTGTATTACGAACTACTTGTAAACATTTTGAAATGCTCATGAGCAGTTTATTTACTTAATGAAACATATCCTTTCCTTTTTGCTGGTTTTTTTTCAGCTTAACCTGATAATAACGCTTAGATCACATTTTTAACCAAAGGACTCGGGTAGCGAGTCAAATTTCTGGTTCACTGTTCACCGTAACTGTTCTGGGGTAACCAGGGCGTTACAAGCAATGTCTATGATTTCGCCTCAAATAATAAGCAAGCAAGTTCTATAATTGTTCATACAGTCTTTCCACATTCAAAATTTAGCAAGTGTAAATATATTTAAATGCAAGAATTTACCAATCATGATCAAATATTCAGTTTTACAATGAATTAAAGTAATCCAAAGAGGTGGTCAAACCAAGCACACGGATTGTTTTTTTTATAATCAAATATAGTTTTCTCGAATTATATTACAAGTCATTCACGTATTCTTATCGGCTAATCATTGTTATCTTGATTCAACAGACTCTCTAGATACCCTAGCACAGAACACAATTAACACACAAAACCAAACACAATTTAACAAAATACCAAACTAAACATAAACTTGCCTCAACTAACTTGACACAAATAACTAACATAAATCCTTCTTCCCCAAACTTAACAAAAACATTGTCCCCAATGTTTAAATAAAAGCTAAGGAAAGGAAACTTACCTGACTCGACTCATGATGAAGGTCCTGCCTCATCATCCCCCTCAGGTGGAGGATACCCAATGTTAGGTTGTTTTGGATATGGTGGAAATCCACTAATGTCAATGCCAAAATGAGTGGCGAAGGCTTGGTTGTAGGCATATTGGTTCTGCGCTTTTTTTTCAATTTTTTTCATCATTTTTCAATTTTTTTTCACGTATTTCACGATTCCAGAATCAACAATATTTACAAGAAAATTAAAATTAAACAAAAAATAACTAAAAAAATAAAAATTGTCTCAACTAAAATAGCTTAAAAACTTAACGAACTTAAATAAATTTAAATGAACTTGGGATGCCTCCCAATGGCGCTTTATTTAACGTCTCCAGTTGGACGCTCACTTCCTTCATTGAACTTCAACTCGGGTCAAGTCCACCTCGCTCATCCTTTAGAGCCATAGTGTCATAAGCAAAAGCTCGTTTTTTGACATTGCTAATTTTTGGAGCCTTCCACAGCTCGTGTAACCTTCAAGCCTTTCCACTATAGAACTGTTTCAAACAATTACGAACTGCTTGACTACCAATTTTAGCATTGGTTTTTCTCTTGGTGGTTTCCAAATTACTACCACCACTACATACCACATCCACCCTACAACAAGTTGGAATATCAGCTGCTGCAAAAACATCAAATGTTACCTCTTCGTTTTTCACTCGCAGCTTCAACTCCCATTTTTGTACGTCAATTAGTGCTCTCCCTGTGGCTAAGAATGGTCTTCCCAAAATAATGGGAATGTTTGCATCTTCCTCCATATCTAGAATAATAAAATCAGCAGGGAAGATAAATTTACCAACCTTAACTAAGACATCCTCAATTACTCCACGAGGTTGCTTAATAGAGTGGTCTGCCATTTGTAAGGACATAGTAGTGGGGCGAGCTTCTCCCAATTTCAGCTTTCGAAAAATAGATAAGGGCATTAAATTTACACTAGCCCCTAAATCACATAAGGCCTTGGTCATAACAGTATCTCCTATTGAGCAAGGAATCGCGAAACTACCCGGATCTTTAAGCTTGGGAGGCAGTTTCTTCTGCAAAATAGCACTGCACTCCTCAGTAAGCGCCACTGTCTCATAATCCTCCAACTTCTTTTTCTTTGACAATATTTCCTTCATAAACTTCACATAACTTGGCATTTGTTCAAGTGCCTCGGCAAAAGGTATGTTAATGTGAAGTTTTCGAAAAATATCTTGAAACTTCAAAAATTGTTTGTCAAGTGTCTTCTTTTGAAGTCGCTGAGGATATGGAATCTTGATGTGGTGCTCATAACTCACTGGTGACTGATATTTCTCAAGGTCTTCAATAACCTATTCTATTACCTTACCCTCATTCTCAACTTCAACTTTTGGTGCAGGTATAGACTTCTTGCCTGGCTCTTCCAACTTCTTCCCACTCCTCAAAGAGATTGCATTGCACTGCTCTTTAGGATTCACCTCTGTATTACTTGGAAAATTTCCTTGAGGCCTACTTTGTAACATATTTGCCAATTGACCAACTTGCATCTCAAGATTCCTTATGGATGAGCGAGTTTCTATCATAAATTGAGATTGAGAGTTGGTCAGAGTTAACAGTGCAACTTGTAACTCATTTGTCTTCTCTTGAGCAATAGGTAGTATCAGTGGTTGTAACGGTACCTGAGGTGGAGCTTGAAGCATAGGCTGCTGAATTTGTTGAGGACCCTGATTATTTCTCCATGCAAAATTAGGCTGATTTCTCCATCCTTGATTGAACGGGTTGGAGAATGGACTATTCGCTTGCCTATTGAAATTTCCCATCATATTCACCTGTTCCATGGGAATGGAGTTGTTCATCTCAACTACCATGCACTGCTCAAATGGGTGAGGACCACCACAATTATGACATACCGCTTGGATTTGCATGACCTAAATGGCCATAAAATTTTGTTGCAGTTGCTTGGTCAATGATGCAACTTGAGCAGTGAGAGCGGTAATAGCATACAGCTCGTGCATACCGGCTACCTTCTTATTTCTATCTCGTTCACTAGGCCACTGATAGTTATTCATGGCCATTTCCTCAAGCAATTCATAGGCCTCATTTGCACTCTTGCTCATGAAAGCACCACCTGCTGCAGCGTCAATAATGGTGCGAGTCATCCCACACAAACAGTTGTAAAAATTATGGACTAGCATCCATTTTTCAATCCCATGATGAGGACATTTCCTCAAAAGTTCCTTAAACGTCTCCCATGCATCATAAAGAGAATCTCCATCAAATTGAGAGAAGTTATTAATCTCCCCTCTTAACTTTGCAGCCTTGGATGTAAGGAAAAATTTAGCAAGAAATTTTAGAGCTAATGCCCCCCATGTAGTGATTGAATTGGCTTGAAGAGTTCAACCAACTTTTAGCTCTATCCCGCAGTGAGAACGGGAACAATCTCAGTCTAATAGCATCGTCGGTGACCCCATTGTATTTAAAAGTTTCACACAGCTCCAAGAAATTGGCTATGTGTGTATTGGGATCCTCAGTAGGGAGTCCACCAAACTGGACAATAGACTGGACCATTTGCAAAATTGCCAACTTAATTTCAAAATTATTGGCTACAATTGTCGGCAGTTGGATGCATGATTGTACGCCAGTAACAACAGGAAGTACATATTCTCTGAGTGGGCGAACTGCTGGCTCAGCAGCGTCCCCATTCAACACATTGCCCTGATGTTGGGCCATCTCTGCTACCCGTTTTTTCTTTCTATTCTGTCTGCAAGTCCTCTCAATTTCAGTATTAATGGGCAAAAGATTGCCAGTCCTTTGACGTCGCATATACCAATTGGCACCTGAAATTAGGATTCTCAAACACAACAGTTAGAAACAATTAACACAGAAAAACCAAATTAGAATAAAAATTAATTGTATTGATATTAATAAAAATCAGCCCCCGACAACGGCGCCAAAAACTTGTTGTGAATTTTATAGCTACGCAAGTATACGTAATCGCAATTTGTAATAAATCTCGATAAGAACGAGTATCGTCCCACGAAGACTGATTTATCAATTACCAAATAATTAATTTCTAGTTTCTATTTGGCTAATAAAAACTGGATTTGTGAAATTTGAAAATAAGAAAACAGAAATAAATGAAAATTGCAGAAATCAAATAATAACAAGAACACAATGATTAAATTCACTATGAAACAATTAGGAATCCTAATCTTCTCTACTATCCACTCTATTAATTTTTAATGCAATTACTACTGAAACTCTTATCACTGAAATGATAGGCATGCAAAAGTGTTAAATATTCGAGTTAAGAAATAGAAAACTCGACCAAATGTGAATTCCCTATATTTCTATGGTCAATTCAAACAATAGGAAGCAATGAATACAACTCTAAATCACATAAACCAATTTGATACTCTCATTCTAAATTGAAATCTATGTCTATTCAATTTTAGCATATTCAAATCTCACTTTTCAGATTTTGATTCAAATTCATAAACCATATGTAAAAGGTGCGTAGTCAATTACATACACAATAGACACAAATTGAATAGATTTCAGATGAAGAAGATATAGATAAATGCAAATCATAATAGAGTTTCAAGAGAGTCAATTGGAAAACCTAAACAGAATTTAGTTCATAAACATCACTAAGAAATCCATAAACCTGAAATTAACATAAACTAAAAAATAAGAAGAGAAGAAAAGAAACTCTAAATGATAGATCCACTCCTCAACCTCCTCTCCCAGTCTAGGTCTGCAAAAAATGCCTCATTTTCTCTCCTTAATCGTAATTTAAACCTAATTAGTGATTTTTTTTAAACATGAAAGGACCAAAATACCCTTAATTAAAAATTTGCGTTTTTCTCATTTGCAGACGTATCCTGCGGTCGAGGAATGCTCTAGAAATGTCAATTCTCTTCTGGACTTGCGGTCGCAAGACACCCTTCCTGCAGTTGCAGGAAGTGCTCCGAAGTTTCCACCAATTTTTGTCATTTTGTCAATTTTTCCACTATGTTTCCACATCTAAGTCACCTAAACCCTTCGACACCTGAAAACATACAAAAACCAGCGTAAAATAGAACAAAGCAAAACAAACGCCTAATACTTTACCCGAAAAACACATAGATAAACAAATCTAAAACTCGTTTATCATCTACAAGTAGAATGAGGTGCATGGTAAGAAGTATGGAGTTACATCTCAAAACTAATTGGTGATCAGTGAAGTAACTCATGCTATGCTATGTTAGATTTTTTTTTCTGAAAGAGAAAGCATGATCTTTGCATACAACTTACAGTGATTGAACATTTAATATTATTCAAAAAAAAATTCACATGACAATCTTTGTATATGATTTTCTGCAATTTCTTTGTTATTTATATTATGAAAACGTCGTTATTTTGGAATTACCAACTTTGCCAATGTGTGAGTGAGAGACTCATAGGCTACCTTTTATTTCCATTTATTTAGTTATTTATTTTAACATGTCACCTATCTTGAAAAATGACACAATCTTTTGAGAAACGTCAGTTTTTCTTTTCTTTTTTGTTTTTGACAACATGTTTTCCTGTAAGTGGCAAAAATATTGAAAAACGACACTTTTCTCTAGAAACGACAATTGTCTTGAAAAACAACAAAAATCTTAAAAACCGACAATCTCCTCGAGAAACGACAAAAAGCTTTCAAAACGAAAACGACATTACTGTTTAAAAACGACAACTTTCTAAAAAAACGACAATAATCTTAGAAAATAACGATTATCTTAAAAAACGACAAAAGTGTTGTAAAACGACCATTTTCTTATGAAATGACAACATTGTTAAAAAACTACAACAAGTCTGTAAAACGACAACTTTCTTACGAAACGAAAATATTGTTGAAGAACGACAAATTTCTTCAAAATGACAATAATCTTTGAAAATAACGATTAAAACGAAGATTTTTCTTAAAAATGATAATATTTATCGAAAATATAATTAATCTCAACACAATAATTATCCTCAATTTAATCATCATAAGGATTTCAGAAAATATGACTTATTATTATGGGCATTTATGATACTTGATATACAAGCATATATTAAAAAACAAATATATGAGTACATCAAGTCCCATAATCACCAACATAAAATAAAATCATTTATCAACATCACAGGAAAAACATAATACATAAAGAATCTAAATGTAATACCAATATCAGAAACAAAATAACCAAAACTTGCAGCATATCCAGATGGTGAATCACTCATTTGAAAAAGGAATTAGAAAAACATAAACTTAAAACATGTAGAATCATAGACACGCATGTTCTACAAATGAAAATGACATAGCAAAATTAGATTTTAAATATATGGAAAAATGCCACAATATATTACCAAGAAGAATATATATTTTATGGATATCTCTATTTTCTTTCTTAAATGTTCAAGTGCTAAAACTTGCAGAATATATAATGTAAGAACATGGGAATACAATCACTTTTGCACAAATAAAGAATCATAAAATACAGAGGCCCTCACAAACAAACAAGAACTAAAGGAATAAAATTTCTAAGAACATTACCCTATATCCTATCATTAGAAACACAATGAGTTTATAGTAAGAAAATATCTAAGGGCCCAGTTCTATAAGTCATGTATAGAAATTTTGAGCAAGTGAATGAATTTATTGTATGTTATATATAGATAATGCAGAAACTCATCAAAGTTCAAACACCATCAATAGGCAATCATTTTCACAAACTTAGTAAATCAATCACCAACTTATAAGTAACAATGGCATAAATCCACAAACTAACTAACAAACTAAAAATAAAATTATAGACACAGAACCAGATCCTACAGCCAAAGAGCAACACTAAATCTTAATACAAATATCAGAAACAAATTACCAAACAAAATATACCAAAACATATCCTAGCTCAAAAGAGATCCCTTCATATATAGATGTTAAAACAAATTCCTTCCTCAAAACAGAACCAGAGAACCAGAACCTACAAGCAAAGAGAAATAAATATGTAGCTGGTGAAAGGTGTTAGAACCAGACCCTAAACTAACTAACAAACTAAAAATTAGATTATAGACATAAAACATGACAAATGTAGGTGTTAGAACTAGACCCTAAAATAACAAACAAACCAGAATCTGAACCCAGATTCACTCAAACTAAATGACTAAGGTATTTTTCACTGAAATATTTACAAAAACAAGATTACAAATATTATTTATGCTTTAGAAAAACACTTGAAAAGTTGAGATTAATGCAAAACTTTTGAAATAGGGCAAAAATAAATAAATAGACTCAATGAACAATAAAACAAGCAAACTACTTAATTCTTGAACATCAAAGCAGAACATAAATTCCTCAAAACATTCAACAATAATTACAATCTTTAGCAAATCACATATTCTTCACAAAGACATCTCAGAACCATCTCAAAAAATTATAAAATAAAAAAAAGCCTCAGGACAATTTTTCATCATAAATCCTTCAGACATATGGGAGCAGATAAACATAACAAGATAAAAAAACAAAGTCTTCTACACTAACACAGTAAACATAGCACAAAGCCACCACCAAGACCCAGTAAACTTAATGACAAAATAAATCAATGAACATATCAAAAACATACTGAACAAACAAAAATTGCCTCAAAAATTACAAATTGTAACACCCCAATTTGCTAATAAGGTTTAGGACCTGGATTAGTGTGCCTGGAGGGCAATACGTGAACTAACATGATAATATATGAATTTAATGAGTATGTGATTAGAATGCATGTTTAGGTGGTGTAAATATGCATGTGGACCCTGTTTGCATGATAGGGGTAAATTGGTAATTTTAGCCCGTTGATGACATAAATGTAATAATTGTATTATGTGATTTGTACAACGTGAGTGTGGTGATGTTAATGAGATGCACGTGCCGAGACGGTCCTAGGGAGCTAGTTAACTTAAAAGTCACAACGGGATTCTAATACTCGGCTCGGGAGGAGGAGCCTAGGGGTATTTTGGGAATTTTGTAAATTTGAGAATTAGTGGATAATGGCTATTGATGATTGAGTAACTTGAGTAACCATTAGTAACTGCTGAGAGTAACAAGTTTAGATGGGAAAATGGTAGAATTGCAATAAAGGTGAAAGGACAAAGGTGCCTTGAGGTTTAGTTAGGAAAGAATTCTTATGGAAGGGTAGAATGGTCATTTGGCTAAGGGTTAGATAACTTCAGCTGAGGGGAAAAGGTGATCACGTATTACACTTAGCCATAGTGAGTTTATGCTGAATTTGATGAAAAGGCTAGAAGAAAAGAGGAGAAGAAGAGGAAAGCTGAATTTGGGAACCTAGGAAGAAATTCAAGAGGTTTGGAGGCAACCAAAATCAAATTTAAGCTAGGATTGTTCAAAGGTAAGAATTATGCTCTGTTTTTGCTTGAGTTTAAGGTTGATTTCCAGAGATTGAGTGTGGACATTTAAAGATAGGATGGCTGGTTTTATTTGAAAATTCAGTTTGGATAACCAAAATGAAGGTGGCTTGAAGCTAGGATTGAGGAGAATCCAAGCTAGGTTCTTGATTGAGGTAAGAGTTTTAGCATGTTTACATTTTCGTATCTGATGTGGTTTAAGATTTTAGAGGCATGATTTATAGTTTTCAAGCTCTGGTTTAAGTCTTGGAAGCCATGGTTTAAGTTTCTGGAATTTGAAACTCAAGTATGGATTTTGGGTGTGATTGTGTGTTTGAGTTAGTTGTTGATGTTTATAGGTTGTTAAATGGCTCATTTGGGGTTTTAAATTGATTTTGGGGTTTAGGTATTTGTTTGGGTTGAATTGGAGTTGTTTTGGTTGGGGGAAAATGCAGGGGAAAACCTAGAAATTTGGGTTCGCGTAGGGGCGCCGCGGCCCTGTTCTTTGCTGCTGCGGCGTAGGCATGCATCAGGATTAGGGGAAAGTTCTGGGCGCCGCAGCCCTAGGCAATTTCTGACTGTGTAATTTTGCATTTTTAGGGCTTTTTCCCGGGGGCTCAGGGGATGTTTCCGTTACATTGTTATAGGAAATTAGAGGTCCCGAGAGTATGGGATTGGTCCCGGGAAGTGGTTTTGGATTGGTTAGTATTAAAAAGTGTTTTATATGTGTTGTGACTAGGATTTCGGAGAGGCTCGGGATAGAGGACCGTGCTTGTGACTTTGGTGCATCGAAAAGCTCGGGATACAGGTAAGAAAACTGTAGCACCCGTAGAGCAAGGCATAGGCCCATAGTGTTGTTGCAGGGCGTGGCCCTAAGTTGTGTTGTTGTTAGGATGTAGTCTTGATTGAGTTATTATATGTTTGTATGTTGTTTGAGAATGCTATATGTGGTTAAAGCAGAATGAACGGCAAGGAGCCGAGAGCGGCGAAGGGCCGAGAACGGCAGTGGGGCCGGGAATAACACTCAGCACATGGTGTGCTTATAATTAGGGTGAGACCCCAATGTATACATGGGATATCCTTACGGTGAAGACCGAGATCCCAGGTTTTGCTAATGCTTCTGGGACGGCATGGCCGTATATGTTTAATTTGCTGGACTATCTATTAATCTGTGGATTTATCTGACATAATGGTTATATAATATGCGTGTGTTATTTGCTGTATGAGTTTTCTTGCTGGGCTTCGGCTCACAGGTGCTCTGTGTTGCAGGTAAGGGCAAAGAGAAAGTCATCCAGCCATGAGTACGGAGAGCGTGGGGACAGCGCGTACATGTTTGGCCTGCCCGACCGCTTTGGTTTGGGGTGTTTTTTTGGAAAATGGCTGTATTAAACTATAGTTCGATGGTTAATTATCTGTAAACCTGCTTTGAGTTGTAAATATTTTATAAACCATGTTTTGGGATCCCAGATGTAAGACACTTGGAATTTTCTATGAATTAATGGATTTTCAAAGATTACAGCCTAGATTTCTATTTAACCACACTCTTATTCTCAAAACCTCGTTTAGCGAGCTAATTGCACATTTTAAACTCACTTAGTAACGGCTCTAAGGTAGTAGGGTGTTACACAAATCATCATCAATCCTTCAGAATTGGGGATTTTCATCAAATAAGATCATGAATATACCTCAACCAACAAACTACCAAGCCCGTGAGCGATCCGCCAATCCACTTCAATCTACTAACTGCAGTTGTAAACTACCACTGCAACAACACCATCTGTAAAACAAAAATATAAACAACAATGTCTAGAAGCAGATAACACAACAAAAAATTAAATCATTGGCCTTACAAATCAATACTGGAGAAGGTATAAACAATCATAACAAAAATAAGCAATGGACTTACAAATCATACATGGTAGAGGTAGAGAACAATAGCAGTAGCAAAGAGCGGACAGGCGGGGAGCAAGGAAGCAGAGGTAGAGAGCGGGGAGGAAGCGAGCAAGCAAGGAGGCAGAGGTAGAGCCAAGAGCAATCCAAAACCCTCAAGGCGCCAAGAAATCCAAAATCCTCAAAGCCTCCAAAACAAATATTACTAAGTACACAGATTATACATAAGAAACAGAAGAAAATTTGCATACATAAATAGACAAATTAGAAATAATATATAGAAGTACTTAAACAAAACATATCTGAATGCAGCTGAAGAACTAGCCACCAACAACATTTTGAAATAAAGTACAAAACCAAAATATACAGATAATATAACACAAAATATTGATAAATCTAATAATGCCAAGAACATAAACAAAATACTCAAATTAGGAACTTGGAGTAGATAACTAATTCTAGAAACGAAGCATTGTCTATTTTTTGGCCTTCAAGAGGGAGTAAGTACACACTTAAGTGTATTGAATTGCCTAAATAGTCAATTGATAACCGTATCCAAAATAATCATGCTATCCATCAATAGTATTTAACTTCTGCCTTAGAATCAAAACCCCAAACCCCATAGAAGAACTAGAAAATAATAACATTGATTTAGATTTCAACCTAAAGAATGTCAACTTTATTTTATCAAAAAATGATGTAATTTCAACATAACTACAAATGCATATCAGATTCACTAATGCAGTAAACATATCAAAACTATATCCTAAATTTGAATACTAATATGAAGAACAAAATACAAAACCAACCAAACATCTATATCTGAATATAGCAACAAAGTATCAGATTCAGAACAATGAATATATCCATCATTAACCCTTTAGATTATTGGAGATTTAATCAACATCAGTCATAGAATATACCTCAATGCCACCTAGCCACCAAGCCAAGCAACCTAAAGCTCTCAAAATAGCCACCAAGCCAAGTGATCCGCAAATATCAAACCCACATAGCCAAGCAAACCAAAAATCACAAATCCTTAAAACCTTAGAAACATTAGACATGGCATCAATATCACAAAGGAAAAATAGATCTACCCAACTTAATAACACACGAGTATGCAACAATGGAGTTATTTGTTATATCGAGTGCTTAATAATAAAAACTACAGAAATTACCCAATGATTTTAGGTGAAGAGAATCAGCGTTTTAGGGGCTTAGACCAAACAATAAATTAGTCACCGACACAGGCGGCAACTTAGAGAAGTCGTGATGGGAGGCGGCGGCAACGGCAACTCAAAGAAATCATAAGGGAGGCAAAGACGAAGATGAAGGAGACAAAATAGGAACATAGATGAGAGGACTTAAGGATTGAAGAGCTACATATGAGAGAGGTTAGGTCTGTAACAATGGAGGAGTCGTCTGGTCAGCGCCAAGGATCGAAGGAGATGAAAACCATAGGGTTTTCAGCAAAAACGCAATGAGAGAAGAGGGATCTGAGTCTGAGATATTAGGGTTATATGTTTTCTTTTTTATGCTGATTGATTTGGTTTAAGTTTAGCTTTATAACATATATATATATATATATGTTTTAATTAAATAGTAAGTGTAATTAGACAAATATGTATACTATAATAATGTAAAATATGTTGACATGGCAAGATATGTAGGATAAAAAATTATACACGTAATTATTTTTTTGATAAAAAGTTAAAATATGAAATAAATTGAGAGGGAAAAATTTGCGCCAACTGAAAAATTGTTTCCCTCCAATATATATGTAGGTAAAGTTCTATACTTACCAATATTTATTTGTAGCGAATCATAGTTCCGAAAATTTATAACATTGCTAACATTTACCTACCAATAGTTCGTACCAATAAATATTGGTAGGTAAAAATATCATTTGCCTATCAATAAATATGCGTAGATAAAATATTGGTAGATAAATATCAGATTTCTTGTAGTGAGTATAGATATTGATTATAATAAACAATCACTAATATAATTACCCTATATATATATATTAATATGAAGATCAAACACATGTGCTTTTATATTAATCGGATCATATATATATGACGTGAGTCTCCAAAAAAATCCATGTAGAATCATAGATATTTGTCTTCCACACTAGTTGTCACCGCTTGTTCTACTATTATCATTATATATATATGAACAAAAATCATCTCAAAGGCTGGGTAAGAAGCTAGGTACGTGCACGCGTATAGCTATTCTTCCTTTTTTTTTTAAATAATAATAATAATAATAATAATAATAATTGAAATTAACGCGTGATGAATAATATAAAAGGCTGGGTAGCTAATTTCCCCATCAGCAAAGTGCGATATGGAATTTAATTTACTATAGATAGAGTTAATAATATATGATATGTCAAAACCAGTAAGATTCTAATCACGACTTACTTAATTATACTATTTTTATAGAAATGAGTAGTGGTCATTATATATTTGCATTTCAACAGTTTATTATTATGTCAAAAGTGTATATTATATATCATCTATGTATATATATATATATAATTCTTCATTTTATCTCTTTAACAATAATAACATTATTTACTTTAATAAATTTTTTAGTTATTTATATGGATCGTCACCTATTTTATATATATATATGCTTGGCATATGTTCGGCATATCTATACAACTGAATAATTTGCTAACTTGTCAAACAACAAACATTAGAATTGAGATTTCCCTTGTATATTATTACTATTATTATTTGAACCACAAATAAAATTGAGATTTTTATTTTGTGAAATATTTATATATATATAGGACAACTTAATCGAGGTGTTTATGAACATTAGAATTATTAGTGTGGAAATATTCTTCATATATATATCAAATTTAAGGAATAACAATTAGGTGAGTTATAAAGAATTTATTTAACTTATTGCATTGGTGCAATAATGTTATATTATTGTGAGAAAATTAAATAAATTATATAAAAGCATATAATAATATTATTATGCTTTAATCATTGAGAGATGAGAATATAGAGAGAAGACCTGTGCATGCATGCGCATTAGTAATATTATTGGATCAGAAAAGCTGCTATAAATATATATATATATAAATATAGAAAATTCCATATCTCTATATAATAATTTTGTATATTAATTATTTGACAAGTGTACATACACATTTATATCTACCATGATGCTACAGTACAGTCTTAGTCAAAGATAACAATATTCTTTATATATATATATATACATATATTTGAGGCTTTTCTACGTAAGTAAGGTAGCATCTAATAATGCTTCTTAATTAATATTATTCATCTTTTCTCATTTTACTTTACGTAAGTTATAAAGGAAGGAACCGCGTCTGATGAATTATAAATTGGAATTTAAAAAAAAAATTGTATATTTAAAATCCTTCGTGTGTGGCTTAAAATCAATCTCTTTAACTATCTCATCATGCATATGCATGCTTAATAAGGAGTCATAATAACATGTGTGTGTATATATATATATATATATATATATGTTTAATATAATATTAAGTTTAAGTTTAATTAAATTTTATTTAAGTTATAAAATATATGATTTTATTATTTTTAAATAATAATTATTGTAAAATATCTAAAAAAATATCCTATTTTAATTTTTTTAATTATTCATTTATTTAATTTAAATCATGTTTATAATTTACCATTAAATATAAGAATATTATGTTAAATATAAGAATATTCCGTTAAAATTAATGGAAAAAAAATAAAAACCGGTTAAAACCAATCATTTTTGTTATCTACACATTTTATATATAGAAGAGATATATAAATATATGTTACATGCTTAAGGGTGTGTTTAATGCGTCATATTATGTCGTATTGTATTGTATTATAATGAATTATGCTTTATAACATATCTGTATATAGTACTTTGGTATTAACTTGTATTTACATATAAATGTATAATATTTTAGTAAAAGATAATACCAACCATATTATTATATAAAATTCACTAGTACAAAAAAGGCTTTTTAGCAAGCCCTAAAAAAGTTTTTAGGACTCGCGGGGCTTGAGCTATCTATTTGAGAGCCTTAAAAATTGAGGTTTTTTAGGGCTCGCATTACGAGTTCTGAAAAGTTTTATTTTTAATTTTTAAAAAATTAATTGGTAGTCAAAGCTCTCGCCGGAGCTCTGATGATGACGGCGGTGCCACCACCCCACGGTGGTGGTTGGGGAAAACAATGGCTGGACTTCGAAGCCCAAAGCTCGAGGAACGTCATGGTGGTGGTTTCTCTTGGAAAGGCCTAGAATAGTTAGATTAGAGCCATGAATTCTCGAATCTCTATGGATTCCGGCAAACGTCGATTCCAATTCTGACGACCATTGAGTCCGATCCTTTAGTGGGTTTTGAAGCCCAAGCACAAGGAATGCAGTGGTGGTGGTCATTTGGCTTGGGGTGACTCGAGGTATTCAGAAAATGCCCAAAAAGTTTCAGAAACCCACATAGTCACCAAACTTTGGAGGCTCCGTAAGAGGGCTAGGGGCGCGTGCAGCTAGGGGCTTGCGAGGCTGGGGTTTCGGGGGCCAGGGAAGACGCCTAAGCAGCGCGTGTAGGTGGGGGGTGGCCGAAGAGCCGTCGTTCATGGCTGGCACCAAGTTGCGAGAGGGAGATAGAGAAAGAGAAATGGGGGAAGAGAGAGAGAGAATGTGCTGAGTGTTTTTTAATATGCTATAAAATATAATTCATTATAATACAATACAATACGACATAATAATATACATTTATTAGTTAACAATTATATTAATTGTTTGTTCGCACTTAACAATAGTGGTATTCGTTTCTAAAAAAAAATTGAGGTATTCAAAAAATCTAACAAATCGGTGAAATCGCTAGTACCGTACCAACCTACACCACACTGTGATTTTGAACTTTTCACAACGTGGGTTAGGTTGTATTTTTTTCAAATAGCGTGTAATTTGGTTTGTGATTTAAAAATTTATATTTCCGGTTCCAACCTTAAAATCACATAGCACCATAATATACAATGTGGTGCAGTTTGAAATTATAGATTTAAACCGACCCTACAAAAAATTTGTGACTAAAAAAACATCATCATACTTATGTCGTCACTAAAAAGTTTGTGGCTAAAAATATTATTCACAAAAATTAAAATTTATTGTAACTAAATATATTTTCACAACAAATTTTATCATTATACATAATAAATTGTAATTAAAACTATATTAGTGACAACTTATATCAAAATATTACTCAAATGTGACATTTAGCCACAAAAATTTTATGTTGTGATTAAAAAAATTGTCATTGTTATATAGTAACTATTTTTTTGTAGTGCAAGTGGTTTGAGAAATGGCCATACAAATGATGCACGGTCTGCAGAAAAAGTTCTAAACCGTACCATGAATACACCTACTCAATAATGTCAACGACAATATTTTAGCAAACGACAATGAATAACAACGAATGACAGGAATTTTTATGTTTGTTGTTAATGATGTCTTCAAGAATTGCTGAAATCCAAAGCTCAACGAGTTTTCTTATAATTTATTATATAATATTTAAAATGAATACCAAATCTGGTATAAGTAAATAAGTTTTTAATCAATGTAAAAATGATTATAAATGCATGAAATTAGTTTTTAAAACATGTTATATATGTTAAATAAATCCTTAGTGTTAAATATGTATTTATTTTATAAATATTGTAAATCTCCCTTTTTATTTTACATACCAACCAATCAGGGAAAATCGTGTAAAAAAGAATGTTCCCACATTGATATTATACATATTTATCTTAATAGTTTTGTATGTATATATATTCAGAATTTTCTAAAAAATTATAAAATACTCTAAATAAATATAATATACATTTACCGATCGAGAACATTAAAGAAACCTAATGAGTTTAAAGTGAAAGTCTATGAGAATTATCTTTATATATTTATTTAAAACTACATTTTTCATATGTGGGGCTTTAATTTTAACAATAATGATAATTGCTGACAACTCTCCTACGAAATGATAAGAGAAGATATAAATATATATATATAAACTAAAACAAAATGATGAGAGAAGATATAAATATATATATATATATAAACTAAAACAAAATGATGAGAGAAGATATAAATGTATTTATATATATAAACTAAAATTAGAGTGTGTATATGTGATAGTTGATGGTTTTCTTTCCAGTTTTGTTCTCTAATATTTGGTCTGATCAATCAATTTTGACCCAATAGTTAAAAATATGTATATTGTATATATTATATAAGTGCTTCCAATGAGTAATGTGGCATTATTAGCTTATGATCAGTTCTTAATTATATATTGTCCATGTAGTGATATATAATGTAAATGTACACATATTATTATTATATACATGAACTATGACATGAAAGAGACATTTTAATTAGGAAGAGAGCAAGAAAAGATATATGGGGTGAAAGCAAGCAGAATTGCCTTGCCATGCAAATTTGAGATATTCTAATTCTCTTTTCCATGCAACATTATTGATATTAAGCATCTTCTTATCCTGAGTTTCATTCATATAGCAACCTCCATTTTTTTTCTCTCCTATATTATTGTCATATTTTATTCTTTCTTCCCTCCTGATCACTACAATACATCCATGCTTTATCTCCAAACCTACTTGCATAGTAAAGCACCCTTAAGCTTCTTCTAGCTCCACCACCCTCCATCATCCACCACTATATATTACTCTTCCTCTTTAAACTAACTTTCCCATCACTCATTTCCCACACACCCTCCAGTTTCGTACGATTAGTGTTCTCATAATCTCATTCCATTATTTGTGAACCAACAAAAATATATATATAGATAATAAGAAAAACAAAAGTGGTAGCAAAACACTAGGATAATATTGTTGGAGAATGAATGGAAAAAAGGGTAGTATTGAGATTGACATTCCTTCATTGGCGGTGGCGGCCAACAAGAAGTCCGGTGATGGTGGCGGTGGTGGTGGTGCAGGGATCTTGATTTCATGTCAAGGTTGGATTAAGAGCGTGTGGGAATTTGCTAAAGAAGACACCAATAGGGTAACATTCTCACTAAAAGTGGGGCTTGCTGTGTTGCTTGTGTCTTTGCTCATTCTGTTCCGAGCACCATATGAAGTCTTTGGCACCAACATCATTTGGTCCATCCTCACTGTTGCCATTATGTTCGAATACACAGTTGGTATGTTCATTATGCCTAGCTAGCTCTACATCAAACGTATTTTACTAGAGTTTTTCTTTATGCATGCATGTAAACTTGCACCAAAAGTCATCATATTACCGTGAAATTGTATGATCATTTGTTTACTTAATTATATAGGAGCAACATTTAACAGAGGATTTAATCGAGCTCTTG
The DNA here is from genome assembly GCF_963169125.1 of Humulus lupulus. Lineage (NCBI taxonomy): Eukaryota > Viridiplantae > Streptophyta > Magnoliopsida > Rosales > Cannabaceae > Humulus > Humulus lupulus. Next base: position 240,050,396 of record NC_084797.1, read on the forward strand.
GGAGTTTACTAGCTGGAGTATTGGCCATTGGTGTAGCTCAACTGGCCCTTTGTGCTGGCCGGGTAGCTGAACCTATCATCATTGGCATTAGCATTTTTTTCGTTGGTATATATATATGTATACAAATTTTTTAGATAATAATCAACTGGTCCTTTCCCTATGATATTTTTCATGTATATCTTCATATGGTTATTATGTTTTTTTATCATTATTATTGTATGCAGGGGCTGTAACATCGTTCATGAAATTATGGCCATCTTTAGTGCCATATGAATATGGATTCAGGGTCATACTTTTCACCTACTGTTTGATCATAGTTTCTGGTTACCGGATGGGAAATCCAATACGGACTTCCATGGACAGGCTTTACTCGATCGCCATTGGAGGAGTTGTGGCAGTACTAGTGAATGTGCTGGTTTGTCCAATCTGGGCTGGAGAGCAGTTGCACAAGGAGATAGTTAAGAATTTCAACTCAGTGGCTGACTCACTTGAAGGTAACTAACTACCAAGACTCTAGTCACTAGCCAATCTCCAATTTAAACTTCCATATGTTTGCAAAGTAGTGATGATATCTTTCATGTAGAATGTGTGAGAAAATATTTACAAGACGACGGATCAGAACATCCTGAGTTCCTCAAAACTGTCATGGATGAGTTCCCAGATGAGCCTGCTTACAAGAAGTGCAAGACCACATTGAACTCCTCAGCTAAATTGGAGAATTTGGTACTTACTTTTCAAGTGTTTATAGTAATATTTACAAAGTTTTTGCAGCCTATATATGATGAGAAATAACTACCCTGAAGTAGTATTGTAGTGTAGTGTGTAGTAATAGACTTGGTTTGGTTTTGGTTTTGATGAAAATTAGGCTAATTCTGCAAAGTGGGAGCCACCACACGGCAGGTTCCGTCATTTCTTCTATCCCTGGTCGGAGTATGTCAAAGTAGGAGCAGTTTTGAGATATTGTGCTTATGAGGTCATGGCACTTCATGGTGTTCTACACTCTGAAATCCAGGTATCTTTTCTATTAGACTCTCATTAAGCACATATTCTATTTCTCTCATAGCTTTAATAATTAGAGAAGGGATATTCACAACCCACTTGAAAAGAATCAGAAACCTTGACTAATGTAACAGTTGCCCAAGATGCTGAAAACCAGGGAATTTTCAAAAATATTATAATCCCAAAAAGAGGAACAAAGAAAAGACTTGCTTTGCTGGTTTAGATTTCTCAGGACAAGTGAGAATATTAGAGGAGAGAAATCAGAAGCGAATTATTCTCTGTTTATTCTCAAATTGGAGAGGTCTTATGGTGGAGGTTGAAGAAGGAATAAGTATAGCTAACAGAAAAATCTCTGACCAGACATCTATGTTTGTTTGTTCTCTGTCCCAACTCCTATATGAGTTTACTTTTAACCAGAATAATACCTGTGAACAATGGTTCACTATAGATTGTTTCAAAAAAAAGATCATTAATATATTTAGTTAGCTAACGAATCAAGAAACAAATGAAAGGTTCCTAATGGAGCGAGACATCTGAATGAAGAGCGGCTATGCAGTGGCATGAATTTTTCATTCTGTGGCAGATTGAGGCTGACTGATCTAGCTCACTTTTAAAGCAACATTTTCATGTTTATCATATTTAGCCAAAACAAAAAACCATAAAATGTGAGGCAATGAAGTAAAACAATACTTTCAAGCCATGTGCATGAAAAATTACTAGTGTTGTCGGAGCTCAGATCCTTTGTCACCAAGATTTTGTCTTGACAAATATATATCTGAGGTTTTCAGGTTCTCAGAGTCATAGCAATACTCAAATGGAAAACTGCATAGCTAGCTTTCTCAATTCTCACCTTTTTGAGGTATGCAAAACTTGAAAATTATTGTGCATATCCCTCTCCATTCCGGTACCTTTTGAAGATGCATTCTACTTGAATCATCATCACAAGCAGAGTCAGCAGTATTTCATTGAAATCCCAAAAGAGAATCAAAACTTAGAACAAAGAAAAATTAAACGACAGGAAATTCATCACTAAATCTTTTTGTTTCGTTTTCCTTTTTCGCACTCTTTTTCCTTCTCTGTAACATAATCACATTGACACCATAATCATCCAACAGGCACCATACAACCTCCGAATCGCATTCCAGTCCGAGATTCAGGATGCAACAAACCAGGCTGCAGAATTACTCAGGGTCTTAGGCAAAGACATATGCAACATGAATCGAAGTTTCAAAACTTCCTTACTCAAGAAAGTACACAGCTCTGCCGTGAAGCTGCAGCGTGCAGTAGACCTGCACTCGTATCTCCTCACATCCCCCTCCTGCTCTGATGTCCTTCCTTCAGTAGCTGACAACGCTTCAAAGCCGCTCCCCAAGCTCTCTCCCACCATGTCATCCACTCTCATCGACATCAACCAGCTACTGGCCTGTGGTGAATTTGATAACAACAACAACAACAATGACATGAACTCAAATAACCAGATGCTGCAGACACAAAACTCAACAGTTGAATCTTACCATGAGCTGATGAGAAAGCAGTCGAGAAGGCTGCATTCCTGGCCATCGAGACAAGTGGATGCTTTTTATGAAGAAGATGGGGCCTCGAATACGGACCTGTTACCCAGAATGAAAGCTTTGGAAAGCACTGCATCACTGTCACTGGTCAACTTCACTTCCTTGCTGATTGAGTTCGTGGCAAGGCTTGACCACTTAGTTGAAGCAGTTGATGAGCTTTCTAAGTTGGCTAAGTTCAAACATGACGGACGACACTAACGAGAGTACAAGATATTTTTTCATTTTAAACATGAAAATCATGTATTAATTATGATTAAGATAGAAAAGAAGACAAAATAAAATGTAAAATACTGTCCATGGAGATCGTTGAAGCAAGGTTTTTGCCTCTTGTTGTTGGTTCTTTTTCTTATTGTGAGAAAAGCAATTTCTGAGGAATAATATTCTACTTATACGCGTGTCACAATCGGTAGTCACCAAATTTTTGTTCTCACCATGATCACTGGTGGACATAATTATTAGTTATAAATCCCACAAACTCAAGATGATAAGTTCTTATTGATGACTTCAAAATGCAGCAGAACAGTGTACTCAGTTATTGCAAACTTTAGATTAACAATCCACCACTAAATTATATATTATATTTTCATTATCATTTTATTCAATTTTCTTTTCAAACCCGAGGATCCGATTTCATGAACACTACAAAGTACAAGGTAAAAGGTTCAATTACTTATAGCTCATCATTCCTGCAGTAGAAATTTTTCATTTTTTTTTTTCAACTCTTCCAAATAGTAATGTCTAATTGGTATCAAATTTGAATACGACTCTCATTAACCCACCAAGAAAAATAGGCAATGAATTATGACTTCTGTTTTTGTTTAACAATAAGTTAGTGCATTATGACTTTTATTTACGCGGCGCCTATAATAAATCCCATTTCACTCTATTATTTAGTCTAAAGTCTAAAATCATGAAGAGAGATGAATTCATGTAAATATTTATAAAATCATAAACTAAAGAAAATTCACCATAGCCGTTGTTTTAGAAGAGAGATGATGTGAGAATTAACCAGCAATAAATAACATATTAGCAAAATTTAAAAAATTCTAGCACCGAAAGATAGGCTTTATTAATATAACCAGAATGTCTGACAAACTGACCGACCTTACAGGTGGGGGGTGCACAACCTGTATTCACAACAAACTGAGTGGACTTTTTTTTTTTTATAAATATTTACAGGGAAGAACGAAATCCAAAGACCCAACTACAATGCTGACTGACAGTGTTGTACCTTTGATATATCAACTGTCACTCCAGACTGTAAAAGCACAAATGGCTCTGTCCACTAAGAACCAATGAATGACAACTTAGAAGAACTTAACTAATATATGAAGACACCAGGCTGACTAAATGCAAATGAGACGAACATGCCAGGAAACCCTGCGATACTAAGGACAATCTAATAGAATAAGATGGGAGAAGGAGCAGAGAACATTACATCCAATTCTGAGGAATAATGTACGATTTCACTGGCTCCCGAGCGTCCTTGACACTTTTGTTGCTGCTTGCTCCGAGAACAGAACTGACCTTGATGAAGTGACTTCCGCCATGGACCCGACCTTCCCCAACTGAGAAATTACTTGGGCCGCCAAATTGATTCAAGCCAAAACTTGTGCCGCCTGCTGAAGTTGTGAAGCTGCTTCCCAGTTTTGACACATCAATGTTCATGTCCACTGGAACAACCTCTTTCATCTTCTCGAGTTTGGTGTCCTGAACTAAAGTTACTATGGTAGCACCTCCATGAACTCTCTTGTCCTGCACCAGGCCACTGTGGAGTGCACAGAGGCCTGTTTTTCCCCTTGCAAATGAGTTACAAGGATCCGCACAGCTGCCGAATTCTGATCCTGGATGGCCCCAAGAGCATCGATTTCCTCCACCATGCGCCTTGCAAAAATCAGTGCTGCCTTGTGCACTCTTGCCACACCCATCAAACTTGCATCGCTTCCCCCCGCCATGGCGAACACAGTAGTCAGTCCGTCCCCTAGCACTTTTAGTGCACTCAGGCATGGCACACCTCTTACCTCCTCCGTGTGCCACACAGAAATTAGTACCCCCATGGACGCTCTTTGTACAAACCCCGCCACTTTGAAAAGCACATCTTTTGCCCCCACCATGGCCCTTGCAGAAAGGAGTGCTCCCTTCGGCTCCTTTGGTGCATCCTAGAGCAGTGCACCTTTTTCCTCCACCATGAGCTTTACAGTACATGGTGCTTCCTTGTGCTCCTTTTGTGCACCCTGTAGCTTGGCAGCGTCGGCCACCTCCATGTGATATACAAAGGCCTGATAACCCTTCTGCACTCTTTGTGCAGTTTTCTTTTTGACATCTCTTGCCACCACCATGCCTGATACACAGTCCTGACTTGCCTCTGGCAGCTCGAGAGCAACCACCCTCATGATTGCATCTCCGACCACCACCATGAGCAATACAATAATCTGTACGTCCCTCTGCACTCTTTGTGCAACCAAGGAATTCACACCGCCGACCACCCCCATGGGCCTTGCAGTACACAGTTCTGCCCTCAGCACCCTTGTGACAACCTTGTTTTTGACACCTACGACCTCCACCATGAGATATGCAGCGGCCAGAAGCACCTCTGGCTCCCTTTCCACATCCCTCAATCTGACATGTCTTTGAACTAGTGCTGCGATGTTGCGTTAATTGCTGCTGTATTGTTAACCCGGAAGTACAGGTGACTGAGCTTTTTGGTGTGCTTAATACACTTGATGAGAGGTCCAGAACAATGGGAGTTGGATCAACTTTTTGGGGGACCTGTTTAAATAGGATGGCATCCCCTGCAATGGATGATGTTGGCAATGGTGGCACAATAATCCCTTGTTTCCAAGGACATGATGTTGATCCTTCATCTGCATTATTACCCACAAAAGCTGATAGTGGTATCTCTACTCCAGACTGAAGCGAACTGGAACTCGGATGAACACTAGTGATTTCAGATTCAGAGAGGCCAGTGGAGAGACTTAACTCCAAGTCAACTTTGGGCAGCACCTCCAATGCTTTCAAGATTGAAGTAGCATGTTTCTTTGGGCTGGGCAATTTTTCATTGCCAAGATGTAAAGAAAAATCCAATTCAAGATCCATTGAGGACTCCTCGTCAGTTTCTTTAGCTGAAGACATTGTAGTGCAAGCAGTTGCTGAACTTCCCTTGCTGTCCGAGGAACTTGAAGATCGGCCAAGCCCGAGAGATAGCGACGAGCCAACTTGCTGGCAGACAGATGGATCAATCGAACTCCACTTCCGTTTAGTTCCCTTCGAGCTTGACATAAAAGGAATGCAGCCAGGGGAGTTTAGACACAAGATAGTATCTGCATGAGACTCAGCTCCAACTACCCTAAATTGCTTAGAACCCAAAACCTCAAATGCATTTGAAGAATAATTAGCAGCAAAACCCAAGTTCTGGAACCTATCATCCATTCTTATAGCTTAAATGCAATAGTACACTAACCTAAAATTAACTACGACAGAACAGTCTGTCTGACTTCCGGGCCGGAAAAATAATATTTACAAAACTAGAGTTAGATTGTCTCTAAAAGAGTACATCCCACCCCCGCTAACAAATCCTGAGGTATCGCGCCGATCCATTTTCTGTAATAAAATTTAAACCAGACTTTCACGGATTAATAGCAAGTGCACATAAGTTCAATATAAATTGATATCTTCACAGCAAGAAGGCAGACAAACATCCTGTTACACAAAAAAAAAAGATGTCAGAGATATACTAAAGAATAATGCAATCACATAAACACCCACCATGCAGACTTGGGTTGAGAGTCTTGAGACAAACAATTAATGAAAACATAATGAAGAAAAATTACGGTAAGTTTTTTCCTCTTCTTTTAACAACGAAAGGAGAACTCAGCTGCTCGGAGAAAGAATACAAGAAAGAAGTATTTGGAGGCATTATTCACATCAATAAACTAAAAGTTACAAGATAACGCAAAATAGGCTTAATTAAACTGATTACGGTGCAAAAGCTAAATATCCAACATTCTTCCCTATGTCCAATAATTCGCCCCAACATGAGACAAAAATAATTGGTGCATGGAGAGTGTGGCATACATCATAATAATAGTTTTCAATTTTCTTTCTTTTACAAATCCACAGCCCCATCAAAGTTATGAAACAAATGTGAAGGGATTGTCCCAAATCAAGTGAAAACTGAACTAAGATTCTGATATAAGTGGGAAAGATTATTTCTACTTCCATCCCTTCCAAAATACTAATTCAGTAGCATAAAACAGCATACAGTCTTTAAATGTCCTTTTCTCTTTCTCCTTTAATTATGACGGCCATCAAAAACTAAACGAGGGACTATGTACATCTAAACACAAAAGACATAGCAAGCACACATCCATATGTATAAATACATGAACAAACGTAGTCTTAGACATATCACAGGTATAAAGATGCAAATTAATACATCTTTAAAACTAAAAAGTATCTCCACTCAAAATTCAACTTAAAAAAATTATAAAACATACGAAAATGTGTAGGTTCCAGGAATTAATTCAGTCTAGAATCAATATTTACACACAAGAAGTTCAAACAATGAACTACGACCCAACAAAATATAGATTCTTATTCTTAAACATCAAATCATATCATTGTCAAACCTGGGTCCATACTAGTACGGTACAATTACAACGTTTGAGCTGACTACATGTCTTAGAAACCAAAGTAAGACAAATCATACTATGTTTGAAAGTAACAATTGATGCACACGATGAACAAATCCGTGGTTACAGAGGCAAAAACATAGATACTTCCATTCCATCAAATGAAGTGAGTGCAAAATTTTGACAAAAATCTACCAAAACACTAGAAACACAATTAAAAACAATTATTTAAGAATCAATACAGTAAAATACGTACAAAGATTTCTTCTTTCTTTCTAATCCTCAATATTCACGGAAATCAAACAAAGCAAGAATAAATATTTATTTGAAATATTGACGGAGTTTCCAATAAAACAAAATCAACACACTGCATTTTGTTCTAAAATATGACAAACGGGTCAAATCTATACATTCGTTTAAGAAAAAAAAATTGCAAACAAGTGAAATTTAAAATGAATAAAGAAAATCGCTATAGAATAGTGAATTTAAAGGATTCAGATGCGAAACCAGAACTAAAAAAGTGAATAAATAACTATAAAAGAAGTAGAATTTAGCATAACAGAAGCTCTGCAATGCTTGTTGATGAGCAAAGACCAAAAAATATAAGAAAAATTCAATAAAGAACGCTTAGCTTCACACTTTACGCATCAAAACTCAATTATTTTAGCTCAACTTAACCAAAAAGTTAAAAAAAGTCCAAAATTCAAAATAAAAATAGATTAATATATTAAAAGCAGAAAAAAACAAAACAAAGGTATCAACAATCAAACTTCCTTTACTCCGTTTCGGAGCAACAAAACAGATCTGGATTGAGAAAACTCAGAAACCAATCAACCAAAACGGCGTTAAAACCAGAGTTCGAAATTGAGCCAAAACCAAATAAAACAGGGATTCGATACACACACATATAAAAATAAGAAAAACAGAAATTTTGATAAAATTACCTGAAAATTTGAGACGATTGTGCTGAATTACTCGGTGATTAGGTCGGCGGCGCGGTCATGTTTAGGGTTTTGACACCGCCGGTAAGGAAGGAGAGGAGAGGAGAGAAAGAGAAGAAGAGAAGGAAGGAAGAGGCGGCGAAGAGAGAACGAGAGCGAACGAAAGAGATATGAAAGAGAGAAATAATGAGACGAAACGAGACGAGGCCTGTGGTCTGCTGCGCGTGTTATTAAAATACCAACACTCGCTCACTCTCTTATTTACTGCGGTTATTTTTTCTTTTTATAAAACTTAACGGCTGCTTTTTTTTACCTCCGTTAATTTTTTTTTTTTTTTTTTTTTAGAGAGAGGATTTGTTTGGTAACGGCTTCTTCTTTTCAAAAAATCCTGATTTTATTCTAATTCAGTAGAGATTCGAATTTATGAACTTTCCTTATTATGAAAAAAAGGAGGATTTTTTTTTTCCTCAGTGGAGTGGAGGTGTGTTACATTGCATGTAGTCCACATGTTTGTAATTAATAGTAAAATAAATAGTAATTTTTTTAATTTAATTTGTTGTTACTTAATATTGTGTTTCTCAATGTGAAAATGAAAATGTCTGGTAATTCGAAATGACCATTAATTGTAATGCATGGTATGATTAGGGTGATGTTATTTGATACTCTTAAGATGTCCAGTGTCACGGGTTGGCATTTTGACAGCAGAAATACCCGTGCGGCACTTTGACTCCTCTGAGCCAAGGTCAACCTTCCAAGCATTCGAATAGCAATGGGCATATTTTTCGCGCGACCGTGTGCCTCTGCACACTTCCGTCTCTCGAACAATTCTCGCTGAGTCATGCTCTCAAGCATCTATGAGTGCAATCATGCATCAAGGCTATCTAGCCAAGACACTCACACTGTCCATAGGTTCTCACTATGGCAAGGCAAATCCCAACACCGATGCTCACCCAGACATTCGCAAGTCAAGGTAGCATGTGTGGCTAAGAGCCAACACCAAGCTGACGTGCCAACACCTCCCATCATGTCCCACTCGATATTATCCGATTAGCTCACGTCACAGACCAAGGACTCTCATACGTCCATGGTCTAATCCTCAAGGCACCATACCATCATGCATGTTGGCAGGCCCTCGAGACTGGCTGCCAGACTAGTAGCACACACTGGACCTCTGTCCTACTCAAGCATAGTGCACCCTCCAATGCTTGCATGCTAATAAGTCCCACGAATGACTTCCCGTGCCATTTCGTGTCGAGATTCATGGCTATGGCGCACCACGACATCTCTCGAAGGTTTGGGCCACGTTCCATGCAAGCGGCATCCCGACAAGCCAAGGGAACCGCACCCTTAAACTTCTGGCAGCACACTTCGACGCACTACCGGGGCGGCCCGGTAATGTCCATGAGTACTCCTACTCATGGAGACATATGAGTCCCCTCGTGGTCCTCATATGCCCGCCCTACTAGTCCTCCCAACTAGTAGTAGCTCACTTGACGCACCTGCGCCAAGGGGTGGAGGAGAACTGACACCAGGTGCTCCCCTCCCCCTACAAAGAGCCTTCTGAGCTTTTAATCTTCTACCAGGAACATATATGATTTTTGCTTGGGAGACATATTTGGCTTCCAGCTCGCCAATTCTCCGAATCTCCCAAATCCAATCATACCATTGTGTTCATCGACCCTTCAATATGGAACTTACCAAGTCCCATCCATTTCCGGGCAATATTGAAGATATTTACAAAAATGCCGCTGCCGTACAAACTAGGCATCAGCATGCTCACCAGCCTGCACCCTTGAGTGCGCATCTGACCGAGCGCCATCCTAGCTTGTAACATGCCCTCAAGGCCGGCATGTTACATCCAGCACCACATGCAGTAGTACCTAATAGTTAGTTAGCGATACCATATAATACTTACAAAATTCAAGTGTATGAGATCTAATATTAGATTATACCAATAGTAATATGATATCATCTTGTAGTGTTGGGCACCGATGATGCCTTTTAGCAATTCTCGTATGCCAATAGTAACAAAGTGTATTGTGGACAACTTTAAGAAAGAAAAAAAACATATTGTGGACAACACTATTTAGTATAATATTATGTAATATTATGTAAGAGGTTACTTTAACATCTTATATTAGAATTAGAATATGCCGAACACAATTTTCAATTGAGTATTGTTATTTGGTATATTAAGGTGTCCAACCACACATGAAGTGATACTTTATGGTTGGTTAATGATACACCATAATACATATTAAATTCAATTATGTAAGATTTGATATTTGATTGCAGCTATAGCAGTATGTCACATCTTTATAGTATTGGGCACCAATAATACTCATTGGCAATTCTCTTTTAAATTAAATCATTTTATATTGCTACATTAGCTGATGTTAAGTATAATATAAGGTATTATAGCAATATTCAACGTGAGTATTCTTATAAGGAATTTTAAGGTGCTCCACTATTTATGAATTGATTGTCATAGTTTCTTTTTTTATTTCTATTTTATGTCAAGATAAATTAATTTTTTGGCTCACAATTAGGGGTGGTTATTCGATCAAATCTACCTTTTTTACCCCTTATTAATGCAATCCAATTAAAGATTGGATGTTGAAAATCATCATCTAATCTAATCCAATTCGATCCAATTGCAATTGAATTTGATCGGTTATTTTATCTTTGAACTTAAATTTTAATATTAAAGAAATTAACAAATAAAAAAAAACATACAAAAAACTAAACACTATCTAATAATAATAATACTAAATTAAGTCATTCAATTACTACATTAAGTCGTTGAACTATTAAGTTTGTAACACAATTATTCAAATTTAAAACTAATGTTTCAAAACCAATAACTAAAGTATTTAGATAGTAACATAACATGAATACAGCAACAACAACAACATTTTCATAGTACTACCATAACATTAAAAAATAATAACAATCTAATTAAATATATTTTTATATAATGTAATGTATGAATATAAAAATATATTTTAATTATAATTAAATTAGATTGGTTCTTAATTAATTTTCATAGTCTCATCCACCAACCGATCCAATCCAATTAAACATTTAACTTTTCAAATCTAATCCAATCATAATAGGTCTATCGATTGAATTGATTTGGATTGATTCAGGATAATTGAATTGGTTTGGTTCATGAATATCCCTACTCATAATATTGTTAAGTGGGCTATGTCTAACTCTATTTCTTGGTTCATTGAGGTTTCAATGATCCCAGTAAATGCTAGGTATAATTATTTGGAATGGTTTTCTTAGTTAATGAAGTTCTATGTTTCTATTAAAAAAATATATATTATAAGTATTTAAATCTAATCGTTTTAATGTTTTACATTACAATAAGTGGATTATTATTTTAAATTTAATAATACATAATTTACTTCATGTGGACCTTTAAAGATACTTTATAGCAATATTATATATATATATATAGCTGTAATAGTTAGGGGACCTTCAAAATTTTGAAAAAATAAAAATCTATATAGAATTTTTTATATATAATTATTCATAGTTTCTTTTCAAATTGTATATTTAGTCTCTTAAAAGAATTATCTCTTGCCTTCCTAAGAAACATTCATGTCTCTGTCCTTGTATGTATGGTAATCAATTTTCTTTTTTCCTTAACTTTTATTTTTATTTTTTACATTAGAAGATGAGGTATTCCAATTTGGGACTCATCTCTCTACAAAGAAAGTGTAGTAACTCTTGGCTATGAAATAATTTTATTAAAAAAATATATAGTTTTTTTAGCTCATGCTAGATATTATCCGAAATTGAGGTGGAGCATCATTATTTGTGATCACAAAATTTTGTAATATGCTCATTAAATACAATGCCAAGTAAATACATAGTATATTAGATCATGTAAAAAAAAATCAATCAATCAAATAACCGTACTATATATGTTATTTTAGGGTTCCATATTAAATGAAATAATAATATAGTATAGAAATTGTTTTGTGCTTTTATTTTCACTTTCATATCCAATGTTGAAGCTTTATTAAAAATATCATGTTTAGCGTCACTTTTGAATTGAAACAACTGTTATTAGTGTCAGTTTTGAAACCGACACTTATTCTATCAACGCGATTGGTGTAGTCAATTGGTTCCAGTATCGCTAAAATACATAGAAACTATAAAGCCCATCATTTTTACCATAACAATACCACAATACACTACAATAAGAACAAACCCAGAAATTGGTCATTAATACATACATGTTACAAACTAACTAAAAATACAAACTCTAAACAGATTAAATTAAACAAAAAAATCATACAAACTCAAACACACATCCTCAATCTCAGAAATCCCATCACCATCAACGATTCCCACAGTCGTCCTGAACCTCCCAGCCACATGCACCAAGCCCATTGTTGACTCCCACCTACACTCAGAGCAAAAAAAAAAGAAAAAAAAGAATAGATCAAGAGAGAAAGGCAGAGAGAATGAGATAAACTTACTCGCCCATTGTCGACCTTTGCCTTCACTAACTCCCACGCCCACCGTCAACCCCTGTTTACAACTGCAAAAATAAAAAATAAAAAAAGTGAGGGTGAACATGAGAGAGAGAAAGAGAGAGAGATGGAGAACGCGGGAGAGCCCACCCCGCCATTGATGTCGAGCCCCAACGAACCCTAAACCCCCCATCGTTGATGTCAATCCCGTCGTCAGCGAGACATGAGGGTGAGATAGTGAGAATGTGAGAGATGGGAGGAATAGATAGAGAACGTGAGGGTGACAAGGGTGTGCGACGATTCTATTTGGGGGGAGAGAGAGAAAGAAATAGAGAAAGGAGCCAGGGTAATTAGGGTTGGCTACTATGGGCTGTAATTCATGTATTAACAAAAATTAGCGCCAGTTTAAACCGACGCTAATGAGCTGGTTTAATCAATAGCAATGGTGATTGTGCAAAAACAACGCCAAAGAATGATGCTAAAAGACATTTTGGTTATAGTGAAGATAGATGAAGTTCTTATTGAAGAGAAAAAATGGTGGAAACCAACGTAAATTTCACATTCCAAAAGGAATGAAAAACAATACGTTGGCATTGTATTTACTAGTATATATATAAAAATATTTATAAGGCACTTGTATGGTGGGGTCGTCACTTTTAATCTTACTAGTAGGTTGTTTCTGTTTTCAATACATAGAGAAATTATAATAAATTTTTTTTATACAATGATGTACATTATAGTTATAACATACATCCTATCAATTTTTGAAAAATTTCAAATAATTTGCGGTGCAACTAACTGTTTAAATTATATTTTCAACATTATAAATTATTTGAAATTTCTAAAAAATTAGTGAGATATTTAATTAAATTATCATTTCTCAATGTGCCAAAAATAAAAACGACCCTATCGTTAAAATCAAAAGTTGCACCCCCACCGTATTATAAATGAATTGAACCAGTAACCAAATATTTGTAAATATTATAAGAGCTCATTTGCATCATAAAAATAAGTCATTTCCACAAATTTCTCATATTATAATTGCTATACCATCATGTTCATCTTGGATTTACCCAAAAAAACTGGATTATTATTATTATTATTGACTGGTAAATATAAGAAATAAATATACCTATATGTATATATGTAACATAAGCAATAAATATTGACTGGTAAACACATTAATTTTGCTTAATATATTATTTTCATATCCCTTATACCGTATATTCACTCTTGGGTTATATCATTCTCCTAATATATTTTTCATTTTTCAACTTTTGTCTGTCTTTTTAATTAATTCTTGATGCATAATCTACTTAGATTAATCACAAACATAATCAATTCTATTAAATACTGTATATATGTATATATATATATATTTAAAATAACGGTGCTTGAATTTGATTGGATATTAAAAAAGAGAATATGAGTGATATGGGAGCTAATGCTACTTGCTTCTTCATAGTAATGAGTACTGACTTTCCAATGGGTTCAAGAGGAACAAAGTATATATAGACTTCTCAATCCAATATTTTTATTCTTTTAGTATGACTCTTCACAAGTTTAAGAAGCACAAAGTATTTATATATAAAAATATATATTTTGATATCAAAATCCATTATTTTTATTATTTTAAATGGTGAGAGATCTATTATACTAGAAGGTCAAATTTATTATATAATTTATTGTAAATAGTATATTATTATTATTATTATATAGTAATTAAATATTTATGTATAAAAATGTATATTTCACACAAATTAATACAATTTACATCTAAAAAAAAAGCATAAATATTAAATCTCTAAATTTCTAACCCTCAACATAATTCAATTATTAGAAATATAATTATTAGTTTTTGAGAAAAATTAGAAATATAATTATAATTTATTATTTTGTTGGCTTCATATTCTTATTATATTAGATAAATGAAACAAAGTCAAGTAAATCTCTATTCCTATAAATAAATAAATACATCACAAAGTAAATACACATAATTCTATAATATAAAAATATACTTTTTTACAACTATATCCCACATATTTTTTATATCATGTTTTAATTGTAACTTTTTTATTAAAAAAAAGTAAAATAAATTGTGTACCTCATTTATTAAAAAAATGAAAATTATTATTTTTAAAATTAAAAAAAAATTAGATAAAAAATAAAAAGATTTGACAAAATCTCAAATATAAATTTATGAAAAATTAATTAAAATGTACAATAAACTTATTTTTATAATATATGATTTTTCTAATGATTTTTTTAATTGTTGTGTTGTTATATGAGTTTTAGATATTAGAAAACCTTAAATGAAATGAAAAATAATATAAAATAAAGTATTTTTTTAAATCTAAAATATCTATCAATTATCACATTTTTTTTTTCAAAAATAAATATTTCATTAAAAATAATAATAAGAGTATAATAGAGAAGAAATAAAAAATCTTTTAGGTATACGTGTTTTTCATCCACCCTAAGAGCATGCCCAACTAATTTATATGCAAAATAAACATAGATTAATGACCTCCAAGACAAATTGGACATGTATACTTTGTTTTCAAATTCTTTGATTAGTTAGGTGGAATCATGGATGTATTTGTTAAACCATCATATAAAAGAATTTTTCGAAAAAGTAAAGGTTAAAATACACCCTCAAAACTTGATAAATGATCCATTTATTTAAATTTAGTTTTTTATGTATAAATAATGATATGTCTAGCTTTAAAATTTAGATGGTAAGAAAGAAAAGATGCATATAATTTAAGAATTTTTATTCTATTTTTAGGCATGTGATGTATGGTTTTACCAATAAAAATGTCATAATTTGACACATGATTTGATGATGAATATATTTTGTCGGAATAAAATTCATCTCCAATAAATCTGAATAAAATTCACTTTGTTCAAATTAGTAAATATTCTTCTTTTATTAAAAGAAATATTTGTTTCAATCAAATCGTTAGTAAGTATGAAAAAAAATATGTACAGTATTTTTCCCTTTTTTTTTTTCAAACATAATTAATTATGATAAATTTCAAATGGGGTTAGGTTTTGTATTAGTACAAGCACGCGTTTTTTAGTTTTTTTTAAATTAATAATAATGTGAAAAAAATATAATATTAATTTTTCTAAAAAAATATTTAATAATATAGATGTTGTTTGGTAATATTTAAAAAAATAATTTTTTATTTAATTAATTAAAAATTTAATAATTAAACATAAATTAGTATTTGTTTGATAACTCTATTTTTATTTATTATTTTTTAAAATTTGAATTAAAATTTATTAAATTTTAAAAATATATATTTTTTTCATTTCAAATTTTTTAAAATTAGATCAGGATGTACCTGTCCCTTAAAATCGAATAGGTTCATTCTATTGGCTCCGTTAATCGTTACATAAGATTATTTTTGGTAAAATTTTTAGTTTTGAATTTTAAAAAAGTAATAAAAATATGTTTAGTAATTATTTTAGTTTTTTGTTTTTAAAAATAAAAAATAATAAATGTGTTTGATAATTTTATTTGTATTTTTTTGTTTAATAATATAAAATAAGAAACTGTTTTTATTTTTAAAAATAACTATTAACGGAGCCAATAAATGAACCTATTCGATTTTAGGAACAGGTACATCCTGATCTAATTGACCGCGAGCCGAAAACGCAAACGCCAGTGTTTGTTTTGGTCTGGGCCTATCTCACTCGTGGCAACCCCATTGACTTGACACGTGTCGAGGTCAAAATTAGGACTTGATGTTTTCTGAGTCGGCAGCAGCGCCTCGTCACCGCTCTTAGTGCTTCTCTCTCCTCCTGTGGAGTCCCACGCGCTTCCCCTTTCGTCTGGGGAAACCCTGGCCCATCTCGTGGCCCCACACCCCGCTCACGGTTTACCCTTTCTACGCTTTTAGCAGTTTACCTCTCTTAACCGCCGAAGAAGGAGCTGTCCACTCCCACGCTCCTATTCAGCGCGTGGTCGATTTCTGTAACTGCGTTTACTCTTGTCCTTGAACCACGCGCTCGCTCCTCGAAACAGCTGCCAGATTAAGTCTTATCTTACTCTTATCTATACAGGTGTAACTTAAACAAAATTTACTTAAATTAAAAATAAAAATAAAAACTATTCGATTTTGTAAAATTCCAAATGCTAAGGCACGTGTTTTTTTTTAAAACAAAAGCACGTGATGAAGCAAAAAAGGTAAACTTTATTTAAAAAAATATATATTAATTTAGAGGAAAAAAGAAAAAGAGTGGTGGAAGACTCGACTACTAGCGAGACAAGATCAAGCGCACCTGGTTTTGTAATTTTATTTATTTATTTATATTTTAAAAAAAAATATGCAGACGAAAGTCAAAATATAAAAAAGAACCGATTCTCTTCTCTTATTAACCTGCTTTAGTTTTCTGATCTCCGAGTCACTAGATTCGGACACGTAAGAGTCCGAGATTAAATCCTCACCGTTGGATCGTTTTCCTTTTCTACTTCCACATACCAAGTGGTCCCCTACAAGGTTAAGATCATGGTCTCACTTTATAAGGTTTGTTTTGTTCATGCGAAAAAAAAAAAAAAAAAAAAAACCCAAATAACGTCACTGTTCTTACGTATTTTTTTGATAATAATTGAGGAAAAAAAATAATGCCCTTTATGGATGATCCACCGTTGGATTAGAAAGCTGTCAACAGATTTGTGGTGAAGATCTAATGAGAATCTACTCTGAAACAGGAAATATGACCTGTTTTGTTATAAGCCCAATAAAGTTAATATAAACAAATAAATTAATAAAATAAAGTAATACGAAGAAATTGGAATGTGGGTGGACAGGTCGATTTGGGTTCATTAATCAGATATTTTTTTATTCATTTATTTATTTTTAATTTCAAAAATTAATAACAAAGAATATGCCGGTAAATATTCGTTGGCTACGGCGCACGTGCAATGTTTCATGCACGAGCAATTTCACGTGACAACCAACCCAATAAGCATAATAACAATAATGGTCTCGTTTTGATTGTGTTAACTTTCTATAATTATTATATATGATAAGCTTTGTCTGTATCATAGCATTAGGGAAACAAAGCTAAATTTTACTTTAGAGCATATGGCATATGCCTAGTGGTCCCACAAGATCTTAAACCCTTTGGAACTTAATTACTCAAATTTAATTAGGACGTATCAGATGATAATGTAATGATAATTTAGATATATATGAAAAAGAGAAGTGTTATGACATTTTTTAAATGTTATAATTTGATTGTGAACTTTATGAATCAACAGCTGAAAAAGATAATATCAAATCAATGGCCATGGGGACGACCGATTTCAAGTCTGGCCAATACTCATATCCAAGTGGTACCCTCCAAAATCTTCCTAAACGCCCCCTGGTTTTTCTTTTTTTATTTTCACACACATATATATATATATATATATATGGTGGGGCTCTAGATAACAATAATAATAATTTTTTGAATAAATAAAACTTTTCATTGATAAAATTTTAAGATCATACCACGAATAAAATTTAGTCTAATTGAAAAAAAAAAGAGATATATATCATCTAACTTAATAAGTTGCTCTAACTAATCTATAAGAAGCCACGTTGACCGAACTACAAATATAAATTAGAGATATTTTTTTAAATTTAGATAACATACTTGCTATATATTTTCTAATAAAGACTTAAGGTCATTAAAAAATATTTTTTTTTTTTAAATTTAGTCAAAGCTGTTAGACAATCTACTGAAAATTTTTAACAAAAGTAGCCAATCCAATGCCACCATCAATATCACACATTCAACTTGAGTAACTGATAAACATTAATGAAGAAACAAGCAAGAAAAAAAATTATTGATAGATTATTTTGTAAATAATAAAAAAAAAAGTACAAAATGAAATAAGATACTTCTTCCCTATAGCAAATGCCAAATTATATTCAGTAAAATTTAACGAAAATAATAATGTGGACTAGTTTGGTTTAATGGTTATGGACATTGGATTTAGCATATCCATTCCGTACCAAAATAATATATGTAAAAATTTGGTTAAAACATGGAAAAAAATATATATTATGTCATTGTTCAAGGACTAGCCAAATGTCCAATTTTGATAGATTATGAATATACATATTTAAAATATATTCCACTTTGTGTTATGGCTTCTACACACTACATGATTCATCTCAAAGATAATATTAATAAATTGATATTTTCTTTTAAAATATATATATAATATTGTTAAAGTCACTGTTAATGCTTGTAAATTTACAATTACATCTCTAATGCATGCTTTCGTATTGTTATTGTTAATTTCATTTATATTGTTTCTTCAATTTTTTTATTGAAAAAACATTTGATTTTAGTATAATCATACCCATAGATTGAATACCTTTAAAACTCATATATTTTGCACACAATTATTTTTAAAATGATGTATATATATATGGCGGATTCTATGGTAGGTGCTTCAAAAAGAGCCCATCGGTGGGAATCTTTTGTATTTCCGACTCGTGAATAGTTTTCAGTGTGATTTTTTTTGTGACCGTATATATTATAGTTATATAGAGCATCTTGCAAATTTTCATAAAATTCTGAATAATTTACAGTGCCGAAAACTAGGTTCAGACATGTTGTTTTCAACGTACATAAAAAAATTAGTTACACGTACAATATTATAAATTAAAATTGTAAATTAATAAATATTGTATGATTATAGTATGACATCGGCCACCAAAACCCAATAATTTACTATTTTCTTTCTTATTTTAATTGAGGAATATCACTTTTCTACTAGTCACGTCATCCTTTTCTACTCTAATTCATAATTTTTTTTTAATTTGTTTAATGTATTTAATTTTTAAAATTCACTATTTTTGAGGAAAAAACTGAAGTATAATTAATCAAACAAGAAATTTATTGGACGTGCACATAGAACTAAAGTAAATAGTACAAATAAAATACTATTTAATTACTATTGTATATGATTTTTTTTTAATATTTAAATAAATTGAAGTAAATATTTTTACAAAAAAAAGTAAAAAATATATATTTTATATATATATTTTTATTTTTTTAATTAATTATACACGCGTTCAAATTGCTAAATAAGCCTTCAGTGAGTCACGTCACCCAGAAATTAACAAAAGTCCCATATTCGTTAACTATGCATAATTCAAGAGAAATTTTTAACAACATGAAAAATTCGAAATGCACGAATTGCAATTGATAACGGTTCGAGAAAAAAAAAACTATTTATTCTTATAGTTATTCATTAAAATTGAGTCATTTTAATGGCTTAAAAACCGACAATTAAACCAAACGAAGATTATGAAATAATGAAGGCAAGGGACGTACGTACGTACACAACTTACGTCATGGTTTTGAAACCATAATGCAATTACAAGCACAACAAACAAACCTCTCTTAATTATGTTTTTTTTTTCTTGGTGTACATGTCAATCAACTATTGCTGCATGGCATGACAACAACTACACTTTGTGGCCGTACAAAAAAAAAACAAACACACACACATAATCTCTGAAAAGATTGCTAAAATGTACTTTTATTTTTATAAATTAACAATTATGTGGTTAAATTTTTGTTTCGATTCTTTCCATATTAATATTATATATAATTAATAATTAGTAGTAGCTAATTAACATCATGTCATGTGTAACATAACATTATGGATGTTATTATAACATTTTTTTGAACAAGTGTTTGTGTGTGGAATGAGAAGAAGAAGAGAAGTAGTGAGTGGTGAGTGTGTTGTGTACATATTTTTATATAAATAATAAGAAAAAGAGAAAAGGGAAGTGGAAGAGGAAGTGGGGTTGGGTTGGGTTTGTGTGCCTCCACACCACACCACAATCATACTTTTTTGATATTTTGATTGATTCTTTCTCTTTTTCTTTCTCTGCCTATAAATAAAGCTTTCATGGATGGGCTAACCTTTGCCACGCCACGCCCCCCCTTCCCTTGATTGATTTCCCTCCACTTTTGTTTTTCTTCTTTACTATTCTTTTGTCTTATCAGGCTTCCACTGTCCATATTATCAATTTTTACCACTAACAAAATAAAAATAAATTTCATCAAAAAGCATCTCGTATATACCAATTTGCTAAATGTGTTTTTTTTTTTTTACAGGGCTTATATTTTTTTTTAGAATTTATGTTTTGTCTTATTATTTATTTAAATTTTGTATTTTGTAAAATAGTTCAAATAAGCCCCTAAATTTGATTTTGATGAACACAAAATTGAGTATAACAACACAATTTTTAGGTAGAATGATTGTATTTTTGTTCTGAGTTATTAGTTTGATGAATTATTTGTGATTTTAGTTCAAAAAACTTCGATCAAAATTGAGTTTATGAGTCTATTTGAATTATTTTAGAAAACACAGGGTTTAAAAAGTAATTTGTCAAAACACAGGGTCTAAAAGTTATAAACTCTTTTTAAAAAAAAAAATATTATTTTCGTATTATGTATTTACCATAATATTTATTTGATATTTTATATTTTAAAATCGTACATATTTAGCCTACTAAATTCAAATTAAATTAATAAAATTTTACCGATTTAATTAACTACCCTCAATTATATAAGTTAAAAATTCAAATTTAATTACTTAATTGAATAAAAGTGGTGACAGTTTAGTCATACTGATAAAATTTTATTTATCAAATCTGAGTCTACGATACCAAATATTTATGATTTTATAATTCAGAACACCAAAACGATACTTTGCAAAAACATGGTATTCCTTTCAAAAAATTGAGAAAAACTATATACATTATCCTTTTTTTGTAAAAAACAGATTGTATTTTGTTATGTATTGTGTGCTTTGTTTTATGTATTTTGATTGAAATTTATTATACTCGAAATTTAGTTTAATGGATAAGATCTACTTTCTATACATATATAGTGAATTTAGTCCTATTGGTGTATATCGTTCATTCCCACATTCATTGAATGGATTAATAACCTAAGTATATGAAACTAAATTAATACATTTAATCATAATAATGTAATTTAATTTGTTTCTAAAAACAAGTATATTGTGTAAGTATGTGGGAATGATGGTGCTTACCAAATATTGATATTTCCAAAATTGATCGATGGGTGGATAATCCTCATATAATTCTCCACTTTTCTTCTCTATTATTTACTCATATCATGATCTTATATATCTAATGAGTTGCAATTGTGGAAAATTTTAAACATTTAATCATTATTATTCTTATTCTCTCAATATCTATTATCTATCACAACTTTCTTCTTAGAAGGAAAAAAAAACATAATATCAATATAATTAGTGACTGTCTTTATTACTCTTATCTAAATTATTATAATTAATATAACATAGTACTTTGTCATTTGTAAACTAATCCTAATTTAATTGTCATTAGTCAGCCCCACTCAGCTCCAAATAATCCCCTTTCTCTACCCATTAGGCCATTACACTATAATCACTATTCCTTTCTTTTTTTCTTTTCTTTTAATTTTTAAATTTTTTTAATGCTTATATATATTTGAATTACATTAGCAAGATGAAAAGTTAAAAAATATAAGTATATTATTATTGTTATTAATATTAGCATTTAATTTTTTGAACTTTAATATGTGTAATCTAATTATACACCAACATACATAATTATATTTGTTAGAAAAACAACTGACCTTGATATACATGGGACAAAGAATGACTACTTAATCTAGTTCTATTTGGTCAAAGAGGAGAAAAACATATTTTTGGATTTCTTTGCCTTTTTTGTTTAACATAAATATGAATAAATATTACCAATTCCTAATCTTTACAAAAGATGCAATTTCGATTACAAGAATAATTTTATATATAAAAATATAAAAGATCACATTAGTGTAGATATACCAAAATTAGTAAAGATACCAAAAAGTAGTAAAAAATCAAAATTCCAAAGAAATTAGAATAAAAACGTAATAATACAAATAAAATTGTAAAATTAAAGACTTTCGGGCAACACCATATTTTTGTAATAAGTAATAAAAAAGTAAAAAAAAAAAAGAAAGTAAAATCCTCAAAAAAAAAAAAAAAAATAACAGAAGAAGAGTACTTGTAACATGAGAGAAGGGTGAGATTTGGGAGAGAGTTGGTAGGTGTAGGGAGATAAGTAAAGAAAAATTAAATTAATTAAAGGCTAATCCATAAATGAATAATTATAATTAAAATACTTTTTTTTTTTTTAAATGTGTGGGAGAAGAATAGACAAAAATATGACTGTAGATCCACTCTTTTATTTTATGTCCCTATTGAAAACAAAGAAAAGACAATTCATGATATGTTTGTTTATTTGATTCTAAATAAAAAAATAATATCAAATTTCACTAAATATATATTTAGAAGATCATAGTCACTACATAATGATAGGCAATACATTTGGGAAAAAAATAAATCATAAATACAACACTAATACAAAATGTTATTATTATTAATTTTTTTCTTCTTTTTGGGTGGAAATACCTCAAAAGGTTTTTAGTTCAATATCTCAATCAATGTTATACCTGCAAAGACTAGAAAAAGAACACCTCCAATGTAGGCAATTGCCTGTACAAGCAAACAAAATAACAATCATAAAGTTCTTTTATTTTTAAAAGGAAATATTAAGCAAACAAACAAGACTTTACTTGCACCAAAACACATCTCCAGACACAGAAATGTTCTATAGAATTTAAGCTAAAACATTATACTTGGTCCATTTCAAAAGGTTTTGGAATCAAAAGGGTTAAATTCTAACCTATAAAAGTGTACTCTGTTAATAGTTCAACCTAGGAAAAGTTGCATGGAATAGAAACTTTTCTGGCTTATAGAACATGTTAGTCCACCAGCTCAAAGGTCTTCTAAAGCCATAGAGAATAATGGTTGATTTTGTATGGCTAATCGATAGAGTTTGTTTGGTTCACAAATGGTTGATTTTTTTGTACTATAAGAACATGGTGCCTGACAGCCAAATAATATCCGGAAAAATTATGTAATTTTTGTTTTCAGGGAAAATTTAAAGATTTACTGTTTGAATACTAAATAGTAAAATTGGTAAAAAAAAAAAGGTTGATGTTGTAATTTTGAAAAATATGTATATATATTTAGGGAATTCTCCTATAGGGGCTTCACTTTAAGCCCTACCGGTGGGGCTCTCAGTGTTCTCGACCCGTCAACAGTTTTCGACATGTATGTTGTAGCTATTTAGAGCATGCTGCAAATTTTCAGAAAATTCTGAATAATTTATAGTACTGAAAAACTAAGTTCAAACATGTTATTGCACGCGTAACTAATTTTTTTTATGCGAGTAGAAAATAACATGTTTGAACTTAGTTTTCGGTACTGTAAATTATTCGAAATTTTCTGAAAATTTGCTGGATAGTTCTAAATAGCTACAATATACACGGTTATAAAAAAAAATTGCGCTGAAAATTGTTGACGGGTCGAGAAACACTGAGAGCCACAACGGTAGGGCTTAAAGTGAAGTCTCTATAGAAGAATTGTCCTATATATTTATATGTTTTAAAGAGTTGCAGGTCAAATGCTTGAATTGACTCATACCTTCTCTGATAAGAGTGAACCCAATAAAGAACCTCCCAAAACAGCAATCTGCACCCCAAAAGGAAGTTGACAAAAACTTGTTTATTATAAAAAAGAGAATCAATGTACAATAACCATAAAATTTACAAGGCAAAACATAAAGTTCTATTCCCCAATTTGGCATAGGCTATTGATAATGATATTATAAAAATGTTTCTTCATATATAACTTTCTCCAGTTTAGATGCTACCTATCAAATGTGCTTATTGTGTCATTGTTATTTGTTTATTGCTGCTGAGGTTGAAGAGTAAATTGTCATGCAAGAATTATATGAGAAAGAATAATAAAAAAAAAAGTTTACCAAAGTCGCGACTCCATGACCGGCTAATGCTCCTGCGATGACCCCGAGAGGTGAAGACGCTGCAGCAAGAGCTGCATAGGAGGCAAATAAAGACATGGTTATTCTTAAACAAAGTTATAATGAGACCGAAGAGACCTAAACTTACACTCACTGGCTACAAGTACTTCATACCTATTGTGGAGAAAAATGATTTGTCACCCCATTCAGCAACAAAAACTAAGAAGAAAGTACTAAGAGCAGTGCTAGCAGCCGCTACTATTCCAGCGCCATTGCCTGAAAACTCGGAAACCGCTAATTCTGCCTGTTTTAGAATTGAAACATGATAGGTAAATTAATGATTTGGAGAAGGTAAAATATGGTAAAAAAGATATTAAAAAGATGCCTAAGTAAGCAGCATTCACATATTGAAATTACTGTTACCTCTTTCTGTTCATCTTCGGCTTTAAGGCCATCGCTTGAGCTGGCGTCGAGCAAGGTCGAAACCCCAAAATAAATCTGTGACAATTACAGTCGTTATACTAACAGAGGCCCCATTTTGTATGCGATTCAAATTCAACTTCATGTATTTGAAACAAAATTTAAAGCATGGGATTATGAGAATAATTATTCTGACCTATTTTTTGTTAGAGTTATTATTTGAGGGTATTTTAGTCTTTTCCTACTTAATGCTATTTTACTGTGTTTTGCCTTTTATAAAAGGAGAGCAAGAAGTTCTAGGTTAGAAAACTTACTATCATTTTCTCCAAAATTTAAATATAATATACTTTTAGACTTTTAGCAATGATTTATATTTAGGCAAACAAACAACTGCCCAAAATATATGATCCACCAGAAAACTGATTTATTTATTTATGATTGTAACATTTCTTATACAAATGGCTCTAAAATATGGTCAACGGGTAGACAATTAAAAATATATTAATTTTGGATTTAAATATAAATTATTGGATTAATTAATTTTGTTTTCCCACATTATTATAGTAATTGTTGTATCATTAAGACCCTAAACTTTGAAAAGTTGCATCTGTCACATGAGTTTTGTTTTCATCACATGTTACAAATTTGCCCATTGTATCACATTCTGTGTATAAATTGACAGAAGAACTAACATGACATCAACTTTAGTTGTGATTACTTTTAAAAATTCTCAACCTATTACAAATTTTAGCAAGTTGGGGGTCATAAAATAGTCTTACTTACCAAACAAATTTTCAAATATTAGTGGTCCTAGTTTTCAGTACCATCCAAAAAACTCTGTATTTGAATCACATATAAAACAAGCCTAAATTTCTGCCAATGACCAAAATATGAAAATGCATGTCTATGAACACACGCTATAGTTTAAACTTAATATTTTCAGATCAAAAGATAAAATATTACCAAGAGAACAACTGCAGCAATATCATCCAGAGGCAAATCAGTCTCCCCAAACCTGAGATCAATTAAGTATGTTACAACAGGTACAAAAATAGAAGCGCCTTCACAAAAAGACCTCAAGAGATTTTATTTTGCTTAAAATTATTAATATAAGTTTTGTGTCACATTACAAAGATGAAAAAATAACATTAGTTTGCTAATTTTTTTATGGAACGATTTGTTCATTGAAACTACTAAAAATCTCCCTGAAGCTATGTCTAGCAAAATGACTAGAAACTCTAGCCTTTTTAGCCAGACCATCGGCTACCAAATTGTCTTCCATGCTAATAAACATAAAATTGCATAACACAAAACAGTCAATTATATAAGTAAGATTCATAAAAGTGGTCCATGTCTTCCAATCTGGTGGCATTGTCTTTGTGGTGATTGCTTTGATTGCCAGCTGGTTGAATTGTCTCTGCCTTGCCCATTCAAGAGCCATTGCAAATGTGATCGCCAAACTCATTTGCTACGAACACCCTATTGAGAAAGGACCACTCGATTCGGTCATATGCTTTGTGCATATCCAATTTTACAGCCATCTAGCCCCCTTTTCCTTTTTTCCTAATTTTACTTTTATAAAATTATCACTTTAGCCAATTTCTCCGAAAAAGTAAGGCAAACTTTTGGGTTGGTAGACTCGAGTGCTTCTTAAGAGTAATGATACATACACTCTCAAATTACACACTATGATGTGTATTAAATATCAACCATACAATTAAAGATGATGGGGTCCTTACTTGAAATTTTCATGGTTGAGATTAATTAGACATCATAGTTAGTAATTGGAGTGTGTAATTTAAGGGTGTATGTAATCATTACTCGCTTCTTAATGGTAGGAAGTCTAGGGACTCTATAGGAGTTCAATAATGATTTTCCAACAGCAATATAGGTATTATTAGTCTGCTATTTCTGCTTTAGAAAATTGCATCTTTAGAGTTGAAATTATTTGGCAGCCCTGAGTGTTTTGTGTTAGATATTATTGTAAAACCTATAGAACAATTAGGGTGATCCATGTCCCCATTTAGCACATCTAGTTGCATGAATTTATTATGGAGATCATCTAATAACTCTTACTGTTTACAGTTCAAAAAACAAAGAAAGTACCTGAAGGGAAGGATTTCATCAACATAGTGAAAAGTTCGTCCGAGAGCAACGGATATGATTGTCATTGCCCTGCACGTTATATTTAAACAAATTTTAGTAGTTGAATAATATGCCATGTATATGGGAGAATAATTCTCTTGAAATAATGGTAACTTATTTAAATATCTTCATTGGAGTTTTTTGGCAGTACAGTTTTAAGCAAAGATGCTTGTCATGTTGAAAATTATTCTCCAAGAAAGAAGAGTTGTCCACCCAAATGAGTTGTCAAGTTTCATGAGCATAGTTCCATGAACTTTAGTATATTATATAATGGTATGTGAGGAAATATAGTAGCGAAAGTTAATTCTACAAAAGGCATCTAAATCACCATGAGCAAAGAGAATAAAACATACGCAAGTGCACCAAACGTCCCAGTGAAAACAACAGCAGCAGAGTTCCTAGCCGCTAAAAGAGCCTGCAGAAGACATCAAGCAATCAAATTCGGAATTGAATATGATATATGACCAATAAGAGAAAAAGATAAACTAGACAACATATTAATTGCTTAAATTTCGTTGGAATAATTTCCTCAAGAAATTTTGCATATTATGTATGTTTATGTTCCTTTCAGGTAGAGGACAAAATATATTCCAACTCAAGTTCAACTAAAAAGAAAACAGATTACATCTATGGAGAGTTATAAATTTAAAGACTTTGGTGAGTATCTACATATATCATGTGGTAAGCGAATTATGTATACCAACAAAATCATTTAATAAAGTATTCACCTTATACATAGATAGAAGAACTAAGTTTGTTTGTCTTTTTTTTCATGAATGTTTGAAAAATACTAGATTTTGTTCGGATAGCTTCTCACCGCAATAAAGAATGTCTTATCCCCCAGTTCAGAGAAAAATATCAGCAAGAATGCCTGCACCAGAAAAATTGCATGTTTGGCTTACCATATTGACTCAAAACACGAAATCATATAGTTACCATCATATAAGTCCAAAACCGAAATGAAGTGTGGTGTAATAAACTTTCAAACTATGATTGAGAAAACTCCAGTTCCACTATGATCCCTATTAAAAGATGCTGATAAACAATGGCAAGCTTATAGAAGTTATAGGGAGATTTTCCTAACTGAAGCAAAACCTGTGCTAATATCTCCAAGATCAGAAAAATAAGGACTTGAAAGCAGCCCACTGGTGAAATTAGAAGCAGCAACTGCTGGTTGAGATCCTTGAAGTGTTAAACACCCAAACATCATCATAATCTTCAAAAATGATCCAACTGGTTTATCCGAAAAGAAAAAATCTAAGGCCTTCGTAGACGCTCTTCCCAAGTTCTTGTTTGCAAGTTCTTTATTTAAGGCACTATAATCATCCATTATTTGAATTGAATCTGTAATCTCTTCAAAGTTGTTGTAATCAAGACACTTTAAGTGCTCCTGTTTCAGAAGAATAAACACCATTTCTATTAAACATATGCTTGTAAAAACCATGCAAGATATTAACATGTACCATAAGTAAAATGAAATGTAAGATGCATAACAAAACTATATTGTAATCATTATTATTAGGATTATTTCATAGTTGGTAGCTAAACTCGTTTTTTTTTATCACAATCAGATGTAGGAAAAAGATTCCTTTAGGAGCATGGCAAGAACAATCATAATCACTATTAGCAGCACTTGCAGCAAACTATGGCTCAATTAGCGCCAACTTCAGGGGTTGGGACAGGCAGTCACTCAACAGTGGATTTGTTTTAATTGTGCAGCTCTAATTGTGCTCATTATGTCACCATGTTATGAAATTATCAAATTATTTAGATTCACACTCTCCATCTCTCTCTATTTGTTTTAGTCTTCTAATATCTCTAAATGTCAGGTGATGAGAGGGAGAACCCAATTTTTTTTTCATCATAGAAATATTAATTAAATGTATGTGAAGTGAGTCAGGAATATTACATGACAATCTGAGTTTTCTGATGTTTGTGAAAAGCTACCAAACCGTTCCCCACTTATACTTGCTCTCCACTGGCTTGTGTACCTGCAAGAAAAAACATCTTAACAAGTCTTTTACTTAAAAAAATTTAAGACACAAAACAACTTCTATGGTGGGTCAAAGTGCTTATATTCACAGAGGTAAACATTATTTTGCTAATTATACTTTCTTTCATCGCCATTTAGGCAAATTACACCTGAAATTGCATCTGTAACTTAATACCAAACAAGCCAAAGCTAAGCATTGATACAAAGTTGTTTACTTTAGTCCACCATATCAGTTTAACCAGCAAAATTTGAGATGGGTACTCATGAATGAGGATCACCTTGCGGAAATGGAAGATGGGTTCCGAAGAAAGAGCTTGGAAGCTCGAGTGTTGGAGCGAGATTGCAGAGAAAGCAAACAACAACAAGTGATTAATGGTTTGGGAGACTGAGCCCCCAAAACGCTCCCTGAGAGCGTTATGGTTCTCATTCTCTCTCTCTCTCTTTAACTCGCTCACTCACTTTCTCTCTCAAAAAAATCTGAGAGCTTTAGAGTCATGAATGAGCTTGAAAGTGGTAGTGGAAGAAGTAGATAAGCTATGGAAGTAAAGGCGCCAATGTCATCTTCATCTCCTTCCTTTACCTGTGGCTGTCAGTTCGTTAATTTAGTCCACGTGTCCAATTTCATTTCTTCGATGTTATCGGTTGGGGTCGGGTCGTATCGTCCAGCCCAAACCCGGCCCATATTTTTGAGCTGTGAGCCCAACTGTTAGTCTTTTCCCTCTTCAGCACGGAAAAAAAAGAAGTGTTCTTGTCTACTGGTTCATTTTGCATGTCAGTGGAAAAACCCAGTTCAGAGCTAACGAAACAGGTCACCAAAAAGAAGAGCAATGAACAGGTTAGTATTTTCACATTTTATTTAGAAGAATTACTATTGTGTTCGTTTCATTCATGGATTTGGATTTCGTTTCTTCACTCGCTGCTTTGAAATTCTTGCCTATTTCGAGTCTTTTATCTCAACCCCAACTCCTTTCTCTGCAAATTTCAAACCCAAGCTCTAATACTTACAACTACAATCAAAGATTCTTTTTACCCCCAGTTGAGTGATTGGTGCAAGCAATTCAAAGTACTCAACTATATATTGCACCTCCTATAATTTTTCTTTATTTATGATAAAGAAGGTTTTTTTTTTTCGGTTCTAATGGGCTTATCTTATATTAACAGGTTGATCACGAGAAAGGTTGTTGAAAATGCTTACAGGTTGAGAGCTCCACAAATGAGTTTCTGTACAGACGCAGGTGCTAAATTATCCGGTTCCAATTCTGGCGAGGTTGGCTATGTGTGACTGTCTTGATCTTATATAAAAATGTCCAATTTTTATGTTCTATTCTGTTTTCACCATTTTGTAATCATTATTCTTATATGGGTTTCCTCATCATTTCTTGCACCTTCTATTATTTTTTGAATAATGATATCTTTATTAGTCTTGAGATTTTAAAAGATTTTGAAATTGCAATGAGGCTAATGCCAAGTTGGGTTTTATTGATTTGCTTGAATATACCAGGAGCATCCGAAGACGGAGGGTGTTTCAAATAAAATTCAAGAACATGATATTGCCATTGTTGGAGGGGGAATGGTTGGGTTGGCCCTTGCTTGTTCCTTGGGTGAGTGTAGTCTTTTATGTAGATGTTCGTTAACTTCCTTGTGCAAATTGTTGTGTACTTCACCATATTTACATTTGGGATAAATTTAACTTCAATTACAATTTATATGATATGGCTACTTTCTCATTGTTAGCTTAGGCATACTGGTCCTCTCAACCATTTTGTTTGTTTCCCACTAATGGTTTGGGTATTCCAAGTAGGTTGTCAAGACAGTTAGGCTCCCTAACCTGATTTTTTGTTGATTAACTTTGATCTCATGTTGGTGCCTACACCCCTTGCAATTCCAAGAGATGTCTTTTGGATGAATGCGAGGGGTTCTACAGTGAATATGCATTCTTATGTTTTTATATTATCTAGATTCCATTTGATTTGATTAACATTGGAAGAATTTTGTGACATTTTTCTTTTATTCATTTTGTAAATGAAACTGAATATGTTTATCTTGATAAATTAATAAATTATTGTGTGTGGGATTAGGAGATATTGGCCAGATTATTACTCGTATTAGTATATCTTTTCATAATTAACTTCATAACCTGTTCTAAGAACATAAAAAAAAATAAAAAATAAAAAACCTTCATAACCTGCTAATTTTCTCCCTCTTCATTTTCTTAGCAAGGATGCCGTTGACGAAGCATTTGAATGTTGCCATTATTGATAGCAACCCTGCATTGCTGAGTGGAGTCCGCATCAAGAAAGAGGACCCTCCTGATCCAAGGGTCAGTACAGTTACACCTGCAGCTATGTCATTCTTCAAAGGTATTAAGTATGACATGTTTATATTCTTCAGAATTTCCTCAATTTCTCTGTCTACTTTGATATTACGTGTTTTGATTAACATAGTTTTAGTGGAGCTTATTTCACATTATGATCTAGTAACACTTTCACAGAAATTTTAAGGTAATTGGTAATAAATATTAACGTGTTTTACATGTTGACATTACAATGTTATTTGATGTTTGCCTTGACTATACGTGGTGAGCCTGAAGTTGCGTCTTCTTATTACTTTTCATCCAGTCATTTGCCAGTCATTTTTGTTTTATCTGCCATTTATGGAATGGGATCTTCTAGTTCTCATTGAAGCAGGAAGAACTTTTTTTTAGTTGGTAGTGTAGTATTGGACTTTAAAGAATATTGTCTACTTTGCAGCGATTGGTGCTTGGAAATATGTTGAGCAGCATCGACATGCATACTTTGATAAGATGCAGGTGATTGTATTTTATATTTTAAGTTTAACTTTCTTAAAACTCTGTCTTGCTTACTAAGAATGTTTGAAATCTATTGAGACCTTTTCATCTTTGCGGCTCTTTGTAGGTATGGGACTATACTGGCTTAGGATATACAAAGTACAATGCCCGAGATGCAGATAAAGAATTTCTAGGGTAAGCTAAAAATAGGAAGTAGAAAAATGTCACACTTTGTCATGTTCAATTGAAAAGGATGCTAATTTTGACTTCTAATACAGCTGTGTGGTGGAAAATAAAGTGCTACAGAGTTCCTTGTTGTCATGTATACAAGAGGTATTCATAATGAATCTTTCCCTGTTAACTTATTTACTTAAACTGCGGTGGCATTTGATCATTTACGATGCCAACATATCAAAATACTTACCCTTTCAGCTGTTATGATTGAAATTTCATTATTTTTACTTGATGTGTCTTTACATTTTTAGAGCTAAGAAGATTAAGCTTTAACAGAGTACAGATTTCCACAAGACTATCTACCCATCCAGACTAACGACTTTACATCGAAACTCTTCATCCATGGGGATGGGAAGCACATCATCTGCATCGCCAACAAATGAGTGGAGGAATCCAGTGAAGCTAGATCTAACTGATGGCAGCAGCCTACGTGCAAAGTTGGTGGTAATTTCAATATATGTTTTTGAATTGCTCTTTATTCCTTCAACAATATATTTTCTTCTAGTATTGTTTGTCATTTGAGTTTATTCAAGTCACGAGACACTGTGTTAGGTTGGGGCTGATGGGGCCAAGTCAAATGTTAGAGAGTTGGCAGGATTTACAACTACCGGATGGAATTACTCACAGAATGCAGTCATCTGTACAGTAGAACATGGTATCGAAAATCAATGTGCATGGCAACGATTTCTACCTTCTGGACCAATTGCCTTATTGCCTGTAGGTGATAACTTTAGTAATATTGTCTGGACTATGAACCCCAAAGAGGCAACTGACCGCAAAGTAATGCTTGAGAGCGAATTTTTGAAAGATGTAAATTACGCTCTGGATTATGGATTTGGCCCTCACCCTAAATCGACTACAATTGGAAATGGAGGCATTTTTTCTTGGCTTAAACCGGATGTGACATTATCTGCTACTGAGTGCTTTGAGGTTCCACCAAAAGTGATGAAGTTGGCATCCGAAAGGATGGTGTTTCCATTGTCTCTGCGTCATGCCAATGACTATGCATCAAAGAATGTGGTTCTTATAGGTGATGCAGCACATACTGTTCACCCTTTGGCTGGTCAAGGAGTTAACATGGGTTTTGGAGACGCTCTTGCTCTTTCAAAAGTCATTGCTGAGGGAATTGCTGTAGGAACTGATATTGGGGAGGTACATGTTCTTCTGAGCATTTTCTTTTATCCTCTGTTTTTAGTTCAATTCATTTGATTTTCTGTGAATTTTGGAAGACATTTCTTGCTTTGCTACATATCACATGTCATATCTTGTCAACTACATATTCCAACACTCATTTGAGCTCAGTGATCAATCCGTGGATTTTGTAATGGATACCATCTACACTGACTGATGTTGAGCTCTTATTCAATCTTGATATATATTTTTTCATTTTGCAGGTGTCACTGTTAAAGAAATTTGAAGCAGAGAGGAAGCTAGAAAACATTGCAATGATGGCAATCTTGGATGGGATTCAAAAGGCTTATTCAGTTGATTTTGGGCCTCTTAACGTACTGCGTGCTGCGGCATTTCATGGAGCAAACTACATTTCTCCTCTCAAAAAGAGCATCATTTCATATGCCTCCGGTGAGCAGAGATTGCCTGTTTTCTCTTGAGAGATACAGTGTAATTATTCAATACGAAAAAAAAACCTAAGCCAAAAAAAGAAGAAAGAAAGAATAGGAAACGAGTTGAGTTATTTGCATGACTTGCATAACAGTTGTTCTCTTGTTTATGTTTTTCAACCAAAAAAGCAAACCCTTGAATAAAATAAATTTGTCTTTCTCAAAGAGAACCCACCACGTTAAGGCATACCTGATTTTGACTGTTCCAACTAGTTATAGTGGACCCAATGATTATGTATTGGACTATACCAACATATGCAAACGATCCGAGGTTTCAACTGCTTTTTTTAGAAAATGTGCCTCCTGCACTAGTTGGCTTTTTGGCTTCCTCTTTTACTTGAATTTTGAAATTCGGCTCGCTCTCGGTTACGTGTCTAAAGACCCTTTGTCCGTTTAGTAGCCCGTTCCAGTCTATCGAGATTTACTCTCTAGTAAATCAAATCATAATTCTTTTACCGTCGTATCTTGTATTTGTACGATTCTTAGGTTTAGGTTCAGGTTTAGCAACAAAGTAAGTTGGACGAGATTAAAGTAAAAAAAGTGAATGCTTTGCTTTTTATTTGTTCATATAATTTTTATGAAAAACATCCATTGATATAGCAATAATATCAAAAATGGAAGACAAAAGTTTTACTCACCCTTGTATATGTATATATATATATATAGATAGATAGATACAGTGAACTTTTACTTTTACAGTGTTTTTTGTTATGATTATTATTAATTTTAAAATTTTGTACGAAACTACTCACCACCATTACTCACAAATATGGAGTCGCTCATCTATACTTGTATGTCTGGACCAAATTCATTCTCCCTAGCTACGATTTTAAGACTACAAATCATCTTTTGCAAGGATGGAAATAGTTGTAGTGAAAAGAATAAATACTAAAGTAGTAGGAGTAGCCATTAAGTTTTTGGGAACCTTGAGACCACCATTGTTGAAGTTTGTTTTCTCTCTAATTTTTGGCCTTTCGACTCTTCTTTGTTTTTGTTTTTTTTGGAGTATGGACTTTATGCATAAGAAGAAGAATATAGGAAAGTTTTCATTTTTATGGGTTTTATAACAAATTCTACCTGACTAGCTCTCATCTGCTCAGCCAACTAAAAAATGGCTAATAATTTTAAGTATTTTGTATAAATATTTTTAAAAAATTTATACAAATATTATATATACATTAGTAAAATATATTAATATAAATGTTTTAAATGTATCGGTCTTTACAATATTTCTTCTATAATTTAGTTTTTTCTTATTATTTTTTTAATAACTTAATTTAAATGTAAAAACAATACGGCAGCTTTTAAATTTCTTTATATTATTTTTTTTTGGCTGGGTATTTTCATTTATTTAATTAGTTATAAAATATATTTTTTTAACATTTTAATTACTTCAAAAGAGATTAAAAAAGATACATTCTTTATTCTTTATGTATACTCTTTATTAACTTTCTCTCATTACTAACAACAAATAGGGTTAAAAAAGAAGAAGCAAGGTGAGTTGTCCCTATACTAAAATATGATTGGTAGTTAAATTGTTTTAGTACTAACTAATCTATAAAGTTGTCTAACTTTAATGCCTTGTTTGGTAAGAAGGATGGAATGAGTTGAGGATGGATTGTGTATGAGGTGTGGAAAGATGAAATGAGAAGATGGATTTGATATCAACTTGAAACTTGTTTGGTAAGTTGGAAGGAAAGAAAAGGGTATTAAAAAAAATATTAGTATATTTACAATATTATCTATATTACTTTTGTTTTTATTATTCATTTTTAAGGCAAAAGAGAAATACACATACCAAATTTATATTTCACTTTCTCAATCCCTCCTATTAAGTAACCATAATTTTTGGTAGGCCCAAGTGGATTGACAATCCACACCCTTCCTCACTTCTTAACCCTTTCCTTCCTACTAGGATTGAACATTTAACCGGAAAACCTGACCGACCCGAGTTCGCAAAACTCGGTTTTAGCCAAAATTTGAAAATTTCAGGTGCACCTGAATTGATCCGAACACATTCGGGTTCAGGTTCGGGTTTAAACTTCTTATGGTGTGCGGGTTCGAGTTAAACCCAAAATCCGAAAGGGAACCCAAAATTATATTTTGATATTATGTTTTTATAGATTATTGTTTTATAATTTTTGTGTGAAATAAAACACTTGTCTAACAAAAAACAATTTAAAAATTATGCTTTTGAATGTTGGCATATTGCTGTAAATTATTTTATTTTGGTAAAAATACATGACAAAAGTTAAAAAAAAACTCAAAAAATGGCATTTTTGTAAAAAATGTTGTCAAAGCCCATTCAAGGCCTAAACCCGACCAAACCCGAACATGACCAAACCCGATCCGACCCTACTCGAAAACCCAAAATCCGAAAATACCCCAAATTCGAAAATGTATCGGACGAGTTTGGTACCATTTTCGTGCACCTGAACCCGACCAAACCCAAATCCGAAAACTTGAAAACCCGCCCAATGTGCAGCCCTACTTCCTACTAAACAAATAAAACCTAAGGATAGATTAACTCAATCCATAATCTTGAATCCATCTTTCCTCCAACCCCTCCTACCAAACAAATGGTAAGATTTGGTAGGAGAAATATTTACTCTTATTTTATTAAAATTCAAAATATAATATTTTTCTTAATACGTGGTTGCTAAAAGTTTTTTTTTCATTACTATAAAAAAGACTTTTCTCTGCGATTTTTTTTACTTATTACACTGCGGTTTTCGAGAGTATTGAAAAACGAAGTGTATTCGACCACAGAGAAACTTGGTAGGCCAACCACGGAGAAAGAACATCTTTCTCTGCGGTTATAATAAGCCAACCGCGGAGAAAGAAGTATTTTTCTCCGTGGTTTTTTAAAACAACTGCAGAGAAAAAAAGACTTTTCTCCGCGGTTTTATTGAAAAAACCGCAGAGGAAAGTATTGTAATTTTTCAAAACTTTGACCAAGCATAAGTGCTTGGTTTTCCGTTTTTTGTGTGTTTTTTTTTAAACTTTGGTATTTTTTCAAGATCTATCTAGCTGCATACAAATAAAATCTGAAAACCTGAAGAAAAAAAAACCATTTTTTCAAGTTTGGTCACCGAAAAATCTGAAGAAAAAAAATTCAGCAATCAAATTAATGATTTATGAAAAACCTCTAAAAAATTTGATTTCTATTTGTCTATTTCACACAAAATAAACTCTAAAAACAATGATGAAAAAAAAAACAAAAAAAATCATGCAAACAAAGATATATAGATCATTACCTATTTTAAAGCTCAATAACACAATGTATGACAAAAAATACGGTGAAAAAGGATAATTTTTCGATCAAATTCTAACCATTTTTACTACAAAAAACCTGAAAATAGACAAATATCAAGCATCTACTTCAATTTTTAACTAAGATTTAGCTAAAAATGATGAAAAAAAATACTAAGATTAAGGTTGAAAGACATTCGGCCACCGCTGAAGAATTTTTTCGCGAAATGAAGTAGGTCTGCGAACCTTGTGGGGAAGAATGAGTTTATATATAGGTCTGTAACCTTTTAAGAAAGAAAGACTTTTCTCTGCGTTTTTTTTTAAGAAAACCGCAGAGAAAAAGTTTCCACTTCCCACATTTCCTACTTTACATTGCATG
The DNA here is from genome assembly GCF_963169125.1 of Humulus lupulus. NCBI lineage: Eukaryota > Viridiplantae > Streptophyta > Magnoliopsida > Rosales > Cannabaceae > Humulus > Humulus lupulus. The sequence goes on from NC_084797.1 coordinate 240,087,761, forward strand.
AAAATTACATGTTATATGAGATTTTTAATAGATTGTGAAAAAATATGGCTTTTTTTTTTAAGAAAAGTTAATCAATGACTTTTTTTTTAATTTCACTTTTATGGGTTTAGTTTCCCATATTTTTGTATAAAATTTTGATTATACCATAGTTTTACTCTTAATCAAGTTTTATTAATTTGGAAGGGTATGTTTGTAATTTGATTATTTTTTTTAGCTTATTTGATTTTTTTATATTAATTTTATATAACTATTTTTATATTCAATTTTTCCATGGTTGTTTTGTAAATTTTTTATTATTATTTTTTTGTAATATGAATTGTGTTTATTATTATTTTTTATTTATTATAAACATTTTTTTTTCAAAACCTGGGTAAGGTAACCAATTACTTAATTAATTTTTCAAAGTTATGTAAAAAAAAATCCTACAGCTAGGTTAAATAACATTTATCCAGAGGGGTAATCCGTTACTTGTTTGATTTTTCACAGTTATGTAAAAAATAGTCTTAGAGGTTAAATAACATGTATCAAGAGGGGTAAACAGTTACAGTGAGATTAGTAACTTACTACCATAAGAGGGGTGACGAGTCACTCATATTAGAAATGAAAAGAAACATCACATTTGAAGGATAAAAAAAGGAAGAGTAAGTATGATTTAGTAACCTAGGTAACCATTTACCATAAAGAACCCACAAAAATACACACACATCAGAATGTGAAGGTAACTAGTTACCTCATGAAATATACACACAAACAACGTGAAGGTAACCAATTACCATAGATCTGAAGATAGAAAAAAAAAACAGATCTGACCATGGACCAACCTCCTCCCTCGCCTCCGACCACCACCAGAAACCTCCATCCTTTGCGAGCAAAATCCCGTCACAAACCCAGCCATCCCCGTCGTTTTGCGCAGCTCCGACCATCACGAATCACACTCAGCCCAGGCGCTACCCTTCTTCCTCGCCTTCGACCACCACCCGCACATCCCTCACCTCAGCCTATTCCCGCCGTTTTGGATTTGGGGGCTCGCGAATGGAATCGCGCAGAGATGCGCGAATTGAGGTTGCGTTCGTCGATGGTGCGGCAGGGGTGTTCTTGGCTGGGTTTCACGAAGGTGTGCGCTTAAGATGGTGAGGGTGGTTGGGTTTCACGGAGGTGAGACTGGGGTGTTCTTGGTAGGTGGTGAGGGTGGGTGGCCAGAGATGATGGTGGAGATGGTGAGGCAGGCGAGTGGAGGACAGGGAGGTGACAGCTAGGGCAAAATGAAAGTGAAGATGTGGCTTGGCTGAAGGAGTTTTGGCTATGTTAATTACCATAGTACCCCTCATTTTGCTGATTTTTTTTGTTTAATTTTTATTTCCAATATGGGATTAGTTTTCCCATAAACTAAGTTTTTGTTAATTAAATTTTCCCATACAAATTAAAGAAAGTTTAACTCCCATATTTTTGCACATTGATGGCTAAAAAACCATATTTTTTAAAAATTCTCTTACATTGCACTTATTTTAAAACCTGCAGTAACATAGTTCCTAAGAGTCCTTCAATCATTTTGTCTGCGCCTTTTATTTTAGATTGAAAAAAACGCTGAGAAACTCTATATTTGTAATAGTATTTTTTTTGGGAATAAAGTTATAGCATCATCAAAAAGTAATTAAAACAAACAACCAACCACAAAACCACAAACCCACAAACAAAAAAGCTAATCATAAAACATAACACACACAATAATTAAGGTTATTAATTTTTTGCTTTTGTGATCATCAACATTAAATCCATGACCAATAATCACCACCAACATTCGTAGAGCTTAATATCAACTCGAAGCCTAAAATAAACTTCACCCTCAAAAGCATCAGTCATCAAAGTAGCAATCCCTCTAGCCATGAAGAAATCCCCAGTCCCACCCACCACCGAAACATCCCTAGTCTTGTTCATGAGCGGATCAGCTCCGGCGAAGTTGATGCTGCCCTTGTGCTCCGTCGAGTTGAACACAAACGAAAACCCTAGCCAAGCTGTGAACACATCTTTCTTGTCGTACAAGTAAAACCCTTGAGCTCTGCCAACTGGGGTCGAGTGAAGATTGTTGTCGAGCGTAATGGGGTCATCGAACACAACCAAGTCTCCAAAGTGCTCTTTTCCGGCCAATATGGTTCTGTTGCCCCAAGCTGGAGCTCCAACAATGGCGGACGTTGCATTCTTGGCATTCTTTCCATTGTATATGATGTCATGGAAGTAGAACACCAGCCTTTGACAGGGCTTTATTACTGATCTCTTTTGGGCTAGGGCACTGTTGAAGCCACAGATGAAGATGATGAAGAGGAGGAACATCAGAGTGGAAATAATTGGCTTGGGAGGCTTCATTTTATTTTTGGATATTTATTGGGAAAAATGTGTTTTAGTTGCATGGTTTTGAGTTCCATTTATAAGGTTTTGCAAGCTATTATTATATTCTTATTATTAGCCATTTATTTTTATAATTATATGGATGGTAATACTAATATTTATAAATGCTTAAATTCTACGTCATCTTTTTGTTACCTCTGATAAAGAGAGTGAATTATTAATAGTTTGTCATGTCATGCGGAAAAAGTAAGTTGTCGTTATCATATCATACATATACATAAAATGAAACAATATGATTAATTTGGTTGGCACGAAGCATGTATGGAGATATATGAAATTATTTGAATGTGAAAATTATTAATTATACATTCTGTGAAATTAAATATATATTAATTAATTTGTTAAATTTTGTGTCATATTTCTATTTTGTTTACATATATGATACCAAAATTATTGGAAAAATCTATCATAGTACATAATATTACAACAATAAATGTACTTTTTTATTGTCTTATAATGTTTTTACAGCCTTTAAACATTGATTGGGGTAGCTAGCTAGTTATCTATAAATATATGAGTATTGATAGAGGGCACTATTATTACCGACGGCATAATTTAATATATTTAAAATATAATAATTAACATTTGATACTAAATTTTATCAATTAGTGAAAGGTGATGTTGTACATATGAATGTATTATGCAATGCTAATAAATTATATCAAAGTATATATATATATATATATATAAAAGACAATTTTTCTTATGGGGCTTCATTTTAAGCTTTATCGGTGGGGTTCTCAATATTCTCGATCCGTGAACAGTTTTTAGCGCGATTTTTTTTATGACCGTGTATATTGTAGCTATTTAGAGCATCTTACAAATTTTCAGAAAATTCCGAATAGTTTACAGTATCGAAAACTAGGTTCAAACATGTTATTGCACGCGTGGCTAATTTTTTTTATGCGCGTGAAAAGCAACATGTTTGAAACTAATTTTCGGTATTGTAAACTATTCGGAATTTTCTAAAAATTTGCAGAATGTTCTAAATAGTTACAATATACACGGTCATAAAAAAAAATCGCGCCGAAAACTATTCACGGGTCGAGAAATACTAAGAGCCCTACCAATAAGACTTAATGAAAGTCCTTCAAAAAAAATAAAAAAATTCTCATATATATATATATAAAATCAACCTATATATATTTTTTAGTTAATTTTTTTTTGAGATAGCGATGGATAGCCTTCCATATTCCATTATTGGTATTAGTCCAAATTTCAATGAAATGATCATTCGATTGGATACCCGAAACGAGTGCTTGTTATTATTATTTGGTGTGAGTGGTTTGATGTGTGTCTTTATTATCTAGTTAATTTGAAGTACAATTGTAATAACACATTTATTTACGGACAAATTTGGTGGCTATTATTTCACCAAACAAAATTAGTCATATTTTAATAGCTAAATATATATATATAAATATATAGGTCTGAAAAAGAAACTTTGGTCCACAATGAGGATTATTTTTTAAGCAACAATATTCCTGCTAGAGGATGGTATACACGTGTATTGCGTCAAACAACTTTTTGAATTTGAAAAAGAATGATAAAAATTCATTTTATTTAAAATTTAAGAAATAAGGAGGTTAAATAATTAATCATATATATACATACATATATATATATATATAATCATTAGCTTTTGTGTCTTCGTAACTTTTGGCAATTTTATCTTTTTTTAAATTTCACATTCTTACACATTTATAATTCCATGATTCAAAAAAAGCAAAAATTTAACCTAAGCACGTATGTTTTAAGTTTACATAATAAAAATTCACATTTATGACACGTCTAATAATTGAAGGAGTCGCAGAATAATTCCGTGGATTAAAGAATGTGAGTAAATTAGAAATGAATGAAGATCATAATTTGTATTATGTTGTTTACTTAAAGTAACTATTAAGAGAAACACAATTACATCATGTTGTTTATTATATAATTAACTAATCTAAAATTATAGGATGCTTTAAATTGATTAAATTAAGTACCATTTTTAATGAGAGCTAATATATAGTACTATTTTAGTAAGAAGTTATTTTTAAAATACAAAATTGCCTTTTAAATTTCAATTAACAAAATAAATAAAATAAAAAGAAAAAGAAGTCATTGAGTGTATAATGACTAATGATATTACTTAGGTGATCAGGAAAGAAGATTAGGAAATAAGTATTTTTAGGGATGATAACTGGTAGGATATGTCTATTCCATGACCCTATCTTATAAAAAAAGTTCTACTCATACCCTATTCTATTATCCTGCAATTTTTTGCAAGTAGGTACAGGTATTAGTATAATAGATATATGGTACCCATAAGTAACCCTATCCTAATAATATTTAAAATAAAAATATTTAAAAAATAAAAATCAATAAAATATACTTATAAAATTAAATGAAATATAGTATGTATTAAGTATTAAAGATAAAAAACACTAATAATAAAGTATACATGATTTATACTTATAAAATTAAAAAGAATATACTAAATGTATTATAGATTGTAATTAATACTAATATGATATATTATTTATTGGGTTATTACCGGCGAAAATACCCAATGTTTACATGTTGTTCCACTTATACACCAAATCTTTATTTTTCGCGGTGAATATACTCAAACCCACTAAAAGCGTCTCTCCGTTACTATCCACTTGTTAACACCGTTAATGGTGCTTATGTGGCATTGACGTGGCCTGACCGAAATAACATGTCATTGCCACGTGTACAATATAAAATAAAAATTAATTTAAAATTACAAATAATTATAAAATAAATAAATAACTAAAATTAAAAAATAATTTCATAAAAAATGAAACCATTCTTTTCCCTCATCTTCTGAAACCCATCCATCAAAGCAAACATCCTCTCCGCTTTGGCTTTCCTCTCCCCAGTCCCCATCCCCAACGCTGGCTTTCCTCTCCCCAGTCCCCATCGCCGTCGCCATCACCGCCGATTTGGTGGAAGCCGGTTCGCTGGTGGAGGCTCGCACCGGCTTGGCTCCATGAGAAGCGGCGACGTTGCAAAGAATGGAAGGTAGTAGAAATGGCTTGTTTGGAAGCTTTGAAAATGCAGGGAATGAGAGCTTGGATTGATGAGTAATGGTGAATAAAGGTAATGATAAGGCTGACATTACTGAAATGTAAAGAAATTTCACAGAAAAATTAACATGAACAATTATGGGTTTTCGGAGAAAATTATTATCTTCCGATTCCGAGAAGCTTCATTCCATGAATTTGTTGCTTTACATGGCTCCCAGGGCGGCCATGATTTTGCTTCCTTTTACCCTTTACATTGAAGGATCTTGGGGTCTCGGAGTTCATGGAGATGGGTTCAGAGGAGGCGCGGGTTTGGGGAAGGCAATGATTTCTGGGGTGGGCTCTCACGAAGCTTGGGTTCGTGGGGGATAGGCGAGGGGTCCTGGGTACGCTAGGCTTGGAGCTCTGGTGGTTATGGCGACGGAGAATGGTGGTCGGAGGTGGGTACGGCGGCTGCTAAGGTTCCAAGGAGGAAAGAAGATGAGGAAAAAGAAGATGGGGAAAATGATTTCGTTTTTTATGAAATTATTTTTTAATTTTGATTATTTATTTATTTATATAATTTATAATTATTTGTAATTTTAAATTAATTTTTATTTTATATTGTACACGTGGCAATGACATGTTATTTCGGTCAGGCCACGTCAATGCCACATAAGCACCATTAACGGTGTTAACAAGTGGATAGTAACGGAGAGACGCTTTTAGTGGGTTTGGGTATATTCACCGCGAAAAATAAAGATTGGGTGTATAAGTGGAACAACATGTAAACATTGGGTATTTTCGCCGGTAATAACCCTTATTTATACTTATAAACTTACTTGGAATATAACATAATCAAGTAGGGTAAGGTAGGGTAATAGGGTTGGGTGCACCTATACTTTTACCCTACCCATTTCGGGTACATGTTTCGTACCCTAACTACCCTAAATCCTAATTTATTGGGTAATACCCTACCTATCACGGTAGGGTACCCATGGGTAAGTGGATTTATGAGTAAAATTGTCATCCCTAAGCATTCCCTAGTTTAGTTTTAGGGCTGCTATAATAGGACGAGAGTACCTGTGTGGTCTGTGTAGTTTTAGGATTGTTAATCTTAATGCCTATCTTATGTTTATTTATCACAGAGATTGTTGCGATATTTTTGCTATGCAAGTGCACACAGTCACAATTTGTAATAATATGGAAAAAACCAAGTATCGTCCTCAATGACTGATTTATCAATTACCAATCAATCAATTTTTTTAATTCTATTTGATTAAACGATTTCAGAGATTTCAAACAAAAAAGGAATACTAACGAAACACAATGAAAATTTTAACGAAATAACAGAGAGAATGAAATTAGGACAATTATGATCCTCTATTTCCACCATTTTATTTCCTAATGCAAGAATTATATCCCCTTCTCCCTATCCAAGAACAAGTTGCAAAAATAATTCATAATCTGGTTAAGATTTACAAAATTCAATCTAAATGACAACTCCCTATATTTCTATGGTAAAGTTGAATCATGAAGAAGGCATTAAACACGCAACTCAGAAAAATAGGCAAACAATTTAGATACTTTCGTTCTAAATTGAGTTTGCATCCAAACAATCAAAGCATATCAAATTTCACTTTTCAGATTTCAATTTGATTCATGAAATAACAATTAGAGGTGATCAATCAATAATTGCACAAGTAACACAAATTGTAAGGAATTGAAAGAGATGAAGAAGAACATGAATTCTATATTAATCCACAAAAAGGGTTTCCAAAAGATTCACATAATAGCCCTAAAGGAGAAATTAGCCCATAATATTCATTCTAGCAATCATAGAATTCAATTACAAACATGAAAAATTGAAGATAGATGATGAAAAAAAACACAAGAATGGATCCTCCAATGGTATTCTCCACTCTCAGCCGTCGTCTCTCTTCTTCAGTCACCTTCCAGTCGCAACATTATGTTTCTCAAATATCCCTACCAAGTTTCGAGTGAAAGGACCAAATTGCCCTTCAAAAAGTGGTTTACAATCTGAAAAATATGTAACCAGCGCTGTAGCGCTACTTCTGGAGCGCTGTAGCGCAATTTACAGTGCCAAAATGCTTCAAAATATGGTGCACTAGCGCTCTTATTATGGCGCTGTAGCGCTAAAGTCAGAATAGAATGAAACTCGTTTCGAACAGCCTACAATGTCAACTCATCGTATTTTGATCATAACTCCTTCGATATAACTCCGAATTAAATGATTAAAAAATATATGGAAAGCTAAGAGAAATATCTACAACTTCTATTTCTAGAAGTATTTCCAGAAAGTGAATAAATCATGGTAAAAATGCGGCTTGAAGTCTGAGACTTGCGTTATAGAGCATAAACGACGTGTGTTGAGCATCTTCAATGTAATATTTTCCACACATAATGTCTTGAAACTCCACAATCAACACAAATCCATATTATTTATCATATTTAACATGTTTCTTCTCATTTCACTCTATATTGTCTACTTCACCATTAAAACCTGAAACAAGAAGAAAACAAGCATAAATCTGCACTAAACAATCCTAACTAACTAAAAACATAGCCTAAAACGATCTCTAAAACAAATCTAAAATGAACCTAACAGAGATGTAGAAAATTTGTATAAGATTGAGACTTATATATTCTAGTATGAATATAAGTTATTATTATTGACCTGCTATCACAAGAGAAAAAATGAATAGTAAGATTTGTGTTAATAAGAATTAAAGAGGATGGTTGATGAAATTGATTGCCCTAGTTTTTAATCCATTGAATTTTCTTAACGTTGTTTATTTTCAGTTCTTGAAGTTAATTTCAGTTTTTTGTTTTATAATTTTAGTTAATTCTTGTGACTCAATTATCGTTAGCCAAATAGAAATAGGAATTAAGTTTTGGTACTTAATATACAGTTCTTGTGGGAATGATCTCACTTACTCTTTATTACTTGTTACGATTACGTGCACTTGCATATCGATTTCACACAACAAGTTTTTGGCGTCGTTGCCGGGGACTGTTTTTACTAACATCAAGAAATTAATTCTTTTTCTAAATTGGTTGCTTTTCTTTTATACCGTTCTCATTATGGTTTTCTTTTGCAATTTGTGATTTCGGGTATTCATATAGTTTATGCGACGACAGGAGTTTGAATCAAGGGTGTCTGTTGATCCTGAAATTGATAAAACCTATAGAAGAAATCGGAAACAGAAAAGGTTAAAAAGAATGGCTTAGAATAGAGGTAATGGAGGGGTTGACGACACTGCCCATGACAATGCTGAGAATATTAATACTGGGATAGCAGCGGGTAATGTTGGAGGAATAGGAGTTGCTGATCGAGTTGCACCAGTTCAGCAACCAATGCAAAGAAGTTTGAGGGACTATGTGCTACCTACTGTAACAGGGGCACAGTCATGCATTAGACCTCCATCGGTTGAGGCTAATAATTTTGAAATTAAGCCAGCTATATTGCAAATGGTACAATCATCAGTTCAGTTTGGGGGATCACCAACGGAAGACCCAACCTTACATTTGGCTAATTTCCTAGAGCTCTACGCCACATTCAAGAAGAACGGAGTGACAAATGATGCAGTGAGGTTGAGACTTTTCCCGTTTTCATTGAGGGACCGAGCAAAGATTTGGCTTATTTCTCTAGAAGCCAATTCTATCACATCATGGGAGGAGCTAACTCAGAAATTTTTAGCAAAATTTTTCCCACCATCGCTGTCTGCAAGGTATAGAGGTGAAATCAACAATTTTCACCAAAAAGATGGTGAATCGCTGTATGATACGTGGGAGAGGTTTAAGGAGCTATTGAGAAAATGTCCCCATCATGGAATCGAAAAATGGATGTTAGTCCATATTTTTTTACAATGGTTTGTGTGGTACTACTCGCACAATCATAGATGCAGCGTCTGGAGGAGCATTCACGAGTAAGAGCACTAATGACGATTATGATCTGTTGGAAGAAATGGCTATGAATAACTATCAATGGCCATTAGAAAGAGAAACCACTAAGAAGGTGGCTGGAGTGCATGAATTGGATGCCATCTCAATGTTGTCCACTCAAGTGGCAACATTAACCAAACAGTTACAGCAGCACAACATTCAAACTCAAGCTCCAGTTATGCAGATTTTATGTGAGTTATGTGGGGGACCTCATTTATTTGAACAATGCACAATGAGGGATCTTAACAATATGCCTCTAGAGCAAGTGCAAACAATAAGTAATTTTCAAAGGCCCTCAAATAACCCATACTCAATGAACTACAATCAAGGGTGGAGGAATCACCCTAATTTCTCATGGACAATTGGTCAAGGTAGTCAGCAGCAGTTTCAGCAGAGCCAACCTTAGTACTCAAGGCCTCCTCCTGGATTTTATCAATCACAAAAAAGACCACCACAACAGCAAATACCTATGAGGCAACCTGAAGCACAACCTGATGTACTTAATCAATTTATGACAGAAACGAGGGCATCTATTCGAAGCTTGGAAACCCAGATTGGACAGTTGGCCACGTTACTGGTAAACCGAGCTCAAGGGAACTTGCCAAGCACTACTGAAGTGAATCTGAAGGGAAATCTTAATGAACAGTGTCAAGCTATTACCTTAAGGAGCGGAACAGTGTATGAGGGACCAAGTATAGGGAATAAAGTTGAGCAGAAGTAGGATCAACAAGCACTTATCACAGAGAACAAGTAGAAAATGGGTAAAGTTGAAGAAGAGGCTAATGAGAACCTTGAGAAAAAGCAGCCAGAAATAAGCATAGATCACCATATAAAGATCCCATATCCTCAGAGGCTTCAAATGAATAAGCTTGACAAGCAGTTTTCTAAATTTTTAGATATCTTTTGAAAGCTACACATCAACATTCCTTTTGCCGAAGCACTTGAACAGATGCCGAGTTATGTGAAGTTTATGAAAGAAATTTTGACTAAGCAAAGGAAGCTAGAGGATTATAAGATAGTGGCACTTACTGCGGAGTGCAGTGCGATACTTCAAAAGAAGCTACCTCCCAAGCTTAAAGATCCGGGTAGTTTCAACATTACATGCTCTATAGGGGGTTCAATGGTGACAAAGGCTTTATGTGATTTAGGGGCTAATATAAATCTAATGCCTCTATCTATTTTTTGAAAGTTAAAATTGGGAGAAGCTCGACCTACTACCGTGTCTTTGCAAATGGCAGATCGATCACTGGCTCATCCGAGGGGGATCATAGAAGATGTGTTAGTAAAGGTCGATAAATTCATCTTTCCTGTAGATTTTATTATTTTTGATATGGAAGAAGATGAAAATATTCCAATTATTATTGGAAGGCCATTTTTAGCAACTGGTAGGGCCTTAATAGATGTGCAGAAAGGCGAGTTGAAGTTGCGAGTGCAAAAACAAGAGGCAACATTTAATGTTTTTGCAGCAACGGAGGTTCCAACTTGTTGTAGAGTTGATGTGGTGGAAAGTAAGGGTGATACGCTGAAATTTACTAAGAAGAAATCTATGGTTGACAGTGGAAAGCGAACAATTCATCATAAAGTGAAAAAGATCTTTAGTGAGAAAGCTCGATTGTTTCATGAGCGGTGGAAAGTTCCAAAAATGTGCAATATCAAGAAACGGGCATCTTCTCATGATACTATGGCTCTTAAGGACATGAGGGGTGGTTTGGATCCGAGTTGAATTTAAGAAAGTGGTCCGCGTCCAGCTAAATGACGTTAACGACAGCACCTTTGAGAGGCATCTCAAGTTTATGTTTTCATTTTTATTTTATTACTTTTATTTTTATTTTTATGCTCTTTTTAGTTGAACAATTCAATTTTATTTTATTTTGTTTATCTTTTGTAAATATTTTATGTAATTAGAACCATGAAAAAAAAGCAGCATAATAGCACAAAAGTTGAATTAGAGTTGCAACTCTAATGTGATCAGAAGGGGAAGTGCCAGAAAATTTGAATTAGAGTCGCAGCTCTACACACCAGCGTAGTGGCGCCAACTGGGCCCAAAAACGCAATTTAAGGGTTTCCTTTGGAATTTTTTTTAGCACGACTCTCATTCCACTTCCTCCTCCATTTTAATGTTATCCGATGGGGTCTCAGGTAAGTCTTTTCTTTTTATTTGATTTTAACATTGGGGACAATGTTCGTCTTAAGTTTGGGGGAAGGGATTCATTTTTAGCTTTGCTGTTATTTGTTGTTTTCAAGTTTAGTATTAGTTGTTATTGTGTTTGAGTCTAGTTTTCATGGTATTGTTAGAGTATAAACCAAGTTGATAATTTGTTGCCGATGAGATTGAATGATTGCTATGTTGTATAATCTAAAAGAAGAGTTGTGCATATAAAAAATCTGTGTGCTTGATTGAAATACTTTGTCACTTCACTGTGGTTAATTGGATACTTGTTTGAACTATTGCTCATAGTTGTAAATGTGGGAATTGAACTTTGTATATGCATGTTGAATTTGGACTGTGGATTGTACAAGTTGAAATTTTTCTAGAACTTGCTTGCTATTTGAGATGAAATCCTAAACAATACACACTTAAGAAGAGGATATAGGCCATCTTTGGAACGTTTGAGCCTTTCAAGCTAACCCTTATATATTTTTATCACTAGTTACCCTATTTGAACTTTACAATTGACCTTTTTCATTGTTTAACACATGTTTTGAGCCTATACTTGTATCCATATATTCATTATTCCCCTTGTCCTATACCATGAGTAGAAAACATATCTTTTGATTGGAAGGGGGAGTGAATGTTTAAGGGACATATGTAGAAATATGTGGTTACTCAGTGCAATTAAAAAAAAAAAGATTGAAGAAGAAAGAAACAAAAGGAGAAAAGAAATTATAAATTCAGAATAAACGACATTCCTTAAGTTATTTACTGAAAAATCTAAGTTTGGGGGAATGTAGTTTGAAAAAAAAAAGGTGATGAATAAATAGTCAACTCTTCTCAATCTTGAAAAAAAAAAGAGTAACAATGGGATGTGAAGTTGAGTTAAATGGATAGGTTGCTTGGTTTGAATGCTTATGGTATACTTGAGCCTAAAATTTCTTCTTATCCACCTTTACCTAAGCCATCTATTACAAGTTTTGTAAATTCCTATTGATTTTTTAAGTGTGTATTTGTTTACATTAGTGGAGAATAGTAAGTATAACAAGCATATGGAATAATCGTGTTGAGTGGATTGATGGTGAGAATTAGGCATGCATAGATTGGTTCAATTCTTTACATTTATTGGTTATGGGTGAATGAGCATGAGTATCGATGAATTACAGTAAATAGGTGAAGTATTTTGATTGACATTCTGGATTAATTTTTGAAGTGGCACGTTACTTTTCTTTAGAATTATATGCATATGGTATTCATGATTTTTGAGGCTATTTTAATGGTTGTCAATTTGGTTTGTTTAGGTTTTATCGAGTCTTAGTTGTATTCTTTACTCGAGGGCGAGTAAATGATAAGTCTGGGGGAATTTGTTAGGACTAGTTTTGGTATGTTTTTATGGCATGTTTTAAGATGTAATTTTAGTCTTTTATTTGGTTTTGTGCGATATTATGCCGGTGTTTATTGTGTTTTCATGATTAAGTGTGGTTATGAAGGAAATAGCTTGAAATTGGAGGAAAATCACTTAATTCTTGAAGAAACGGTGTTAAACGGGCTAAGGAATGGAAACTAGGAGAAACTAGGGGTCAAATTGATGATTTGGTGAAAAGTTGGAATTAGAGCCGCAGCTCTATGGTGTAGAGCTGCAGCCCTAAGAGTTTCAGAGAAGAAGAAAATAATTTGTTAGAATTAGAGCTGCAGCTCTATCAGACAGAGCTAAGGCTCTATTAAAATCAGAATTAGAGCTGCGGCTCTATCAGACAGCGTTGTAGCGCTACAAAATCCAAAGACGAAATCTGGATCGCAAAATGCATTAGAGCTGCGGCTCTATCATATGGAGCCGCGATGCCAGTCCGTACGGAAGCCGAATTTAGGGCATTTTTCAAGGACAATTTTGTCCTTTCGCACATAATTAATTAGGAATTATAAAGTCTTTCTTAATGACGTTTTTAGGGAGAGATTAACCCTAGGAGACGGCTGGAGGGACATTGTGGAATATTGCAAGTGGAATCAAAGAATTCATCACAGTTTTCATCTTTTCTACTTAGAATTTTCTGTATTTTTGGATGTTTTTTATTTCTTCTATGGTTATTATGAATCTTGTCATGAACTAAACTCTTTTTCCAGGGTGTTAATGGATTCTCTTGAATCTTTATTTTAGATTAATGCAAGTTTTATGATTTCAATTTTATTTTGTGATTTATTCAATTTGAATTTAATGCTTGTGAATGATTGATCACCATTGACATGAAATATATGATTTTGATTCGAAATCTGAGAAGTGAGAATTGAATATTCTGTAATTGAATAAACATAGATTTCATATTAGGACGAGAGTACCTGTGTGGTCTGTGTAGTTTTAGGGTTGTTAATCTTAATGCTTATCTTATGTTTATTTATCACAGAGATGTAGAAAATTTGCATAGGATTGAGACTTATATATCCTAGTACGAATATAAGTTATTATTGTTGACCTGCTATCATAAGAGAAGAATTGAATAGTAAGATTTGTGTTAATAAGAATTAAAGAGGATGGTAGATGAAATTGATTGCCCTAGTTTTTAATCCATTGAATTTTCTTAACGTTGTTTATTTTCAGTTCTTGAAGTTAATTTCAGATTTTTGTTTTATAATTTTAGTTAATTCTTGTGACTCAATTATCGTTAGTCAAATAGAAATAAGAATTAAGTTTTGGGACTTAATATACAGTCATCGTGGGAACGATCTCACTTACTCTTTATTACTTGTTACGATTACGTGCACTTGCGTATCGATTTCACACAACATTCTTCTTTTAATTTATATGGAACTAGGGTCGGGCCTGGACTAAGGCGGTCTAGGCCCACGCCTAGGGCCTATTTTTAAATTTTTTTTTTTTAAAAATACCATAAATTTATAGAACTTTTTTTACAAAAAGGACCCCTAATCCCCAATTTTTCTTAGGGCCCAAAACTCTTCAGGTTTGCCTTACACCCACTAAGTTCTCCCATTCGTGGAAATCATTAGCACACAAGAAATACTAATTCACACTAACTAAATATGCCATTAGATTAACTTCTTGGTCTCAACATTTTATAATAATAGTAGTCCTTAAATTATAATTTTTTTTGGAGAGGAAAATTTAAAATTGGGACCTTTTTTGGAAGGAATTAAAAATATAATATCCTAAGCCTATGACCACTTCTTAAAATAACTTGCTAAAAATATTTAAAAGACTACTTATTTCATCAAGCATTTTTTCCATAGTACCTTTTTTTAATATATATAGATGCACATAAATTTTCCAAAGTTTGACCAATTAAAATATCAACATTGCATTTTATGCTAAAAAAATACTTTAATCTTAATCACATATGAACTGGATTATATATATATACACACATATACATATAGAAATAACTTGCTTGGATTTTCTTTTAGGTGCATCTTGGCCTCTTTTTATTAAATTAGATTGATATATGAGGTTACTTTTTTCGAAAATAAAATTCTTTTTGCTTTAATTAATCTTCTTTACGGACTTAAGATAATTAGAAATAAAAGTTATGACAAAACGCTGTTAAATTTTCATTACACATAGGGTCATCGTAACCAAATTATAACAAAAACACACAAATATAAATGGAATCATCAAACCATCAGTCCTATAAATACACATTTTTATATATTTATAGGAATATATGTTCTCTACTTTGTTCTTCATCAAGTAAAGACTCATATTAATTATCATTACCATTACCAACACTCGTATAGCTTGATATCAACACGAAGCCGAAAATAAACTTCACCCTCAAACGCATCAGTCATCAAAGTGGCAACTCCTCTGGCCATGAAAAACTCACCAGTCCCACCAATCACCGCAATATCCCTAGTCTTGTTCATCAATGGATCAGCCCCAGCAAAGCTCAAGCTCCCTTTGTGTTCAGTCGAGTTGAACACAAAAGAGAACCCTAGCCAAGCCGTGAACACCTCTTTCTTGTCGTACAAGTAAAACCCTTGTGCTCGTCCCACCGGGGTTGAGTGAAGATTGTTGTCTAAGGTAATGGGGTCGTCAAACACCACCAAGTCTCCAAAATGGTTCAGCCCCGCCAGCTTCGTCTTGTTGCCCCAGCTCGGCGAGCCAATGATGGCCGCGGTCGCGTTTTTCGAGTTTTCACCATTGTCCACAATGTCGTGGAAGTAGAATACTAGCCTTTTACAAGGGCTACGGCGGGATTTGAAATAAGATGATGATGATGAAGAAGCTGATAATTCTATAATAAGTAGGAAGAAAAAGAGGAAGGAAAGAGTTTTAGTATGTTGCATTTTTTCTTAACCCTAGCTTAATTCAATGGATTAATTGTGGTGCAATGAAATCATGGACCATGTGTACTTGATTCCAATTTGTGTACAATTTATAGTATGAGATTAGATAATGTAAATGAGGTTGTAGTGGATTTATTATTGTTAAGTATTTGTCTGTAAATAGCTTGGCTTATAAGGAAATTTGAGTGACAATTATACAATGTATTATTATTCCATGAGATCGAGTTTTACTCTATCCATATTTTTAATTTCTTTTTCTAAGCTTCGAGTGTACTACTAACAAAATCATTTGGAACAAGACCAGTTTGGGACCAATTGGATTGGGACTGCTCACTCTTCAAGCTTCGGTAACCAAAGCAAAACGAAAAAGAACATGTTGTATGTGATAATGACAACATCAATTGGTTATGCAAAATATATTTAGTTTACGTTATTGTTTTCCCACTATGTTTCTCTCGATCGGTACCTAATTGACCGGTGAAACTTACTCCACCAAGAACCTTAATAGAGAATCTATATAATATATATAGACTTGAAAAAGTTGAAATTAATGATGTCACATAACACATGCTCAAGTTGTCTATGCCATTCTCAACCACAAATCTATTTTTTTTCCATAGAGCAGGACTATACTTTTTCCACTTACTTTTTTTCCTAAGTCAGTGACTCAAATATGTACATTTTAGCCTTATTAACTGAACATCAGCCCTGGCCAAGTAGGTGATTTTTGAGTTGTGGAGCAAGAGTAGTTCGCTTGTAATGTAATCTAAGTAAAGCTAAGCCTAAAATGATGCACTTTCGAAGTCATTCCCATTTGCAATTAGAGGTGACATGTTATGTTCGAGAGTCGATATTAGTATATAGTCGAAACCAAACTCGGATCGATTGATGCTCTCTCTTCCACCACCACACACTATATGCCCGCCAATGGCACGTAATATTCCCCAAATATAAGTAATCTTGAGAATATTATATATATATATGGAAAAATTACACTGTAAATTTTAATTTATTTTTAAAACATACAGAATTTTTGTAAAAATTCCAAAAGTAGGATAACAGTTTGTTACTGTTCTATTACTACTAGTTATAATTTTTTATTTAGTCTGTAAATTTTAGTTACAAATTTATAAATTTTGGTTACAAAAAATAATATTGTTACAAATTTGTAAACTTTGTCTTAAAAAAAATAACCTTATTTACAATTATGTCCGTCCGTACTTTTAGTATTTTTTGGAGACCCAATAGAAATTTTGGAGACCCAATAGAAATTTTGGTACTTTTCTAATTATTATGCAAATGTGTAGATTCCCCCCCCCCCCCCCCCCCCCCCAAATTTGTAAACTTTGTCTTAAAAAAAATAACCTTATTTACAATTATGTCCGTCCGTACTTTTAGTATTTTTTGGAGACCCAATAGAAATTTTGGTACTTTTCTAATTATTATGCAAATGTGTAGATTCCCCCCTCCCCCTCTTAAATTTCGTGGTTTGTTTTTTCTTTTCGAGGAAATTACATTTTATATGAGATTTTTAATAGAGTTTGCAAAAATATGATTTTTTTTTAAAATTTCAATTTTATGGGTTTAGTTTCCCATATTTTTGTATAAAAGTTTGTTTATGTTATAGTTTTACTATTCATCAAATTTTATTAATTTGGAAATGTATGTTTTGTAATTTGATTATTTTTTTAGCTTATTTGATTTTTTTTTTATATTTATTTTATATAACTATTTTTATATTAAATTTTTCCATGGTTGTTTTGCAAAAAATTTTATTAATTTTTTTTTTAATATGAATTGTGTTTATTATAAACATTTTTTCCTTTTTTTTAGATTGTACGTTTTTTTTTCAAAGTCTAGGTAAGGTACTAGTTACTTAATTGATTTTTCACAGTTATGTAAAAAAAAATCCTACAGCTAGGTTAAATAACATTTATCCGAAGGGGTCACCAGTTACTTATTTGATTTTTCATAGTTATGTAAAAAATAGTCTTAGAAGTTAAATAACATGTATCAGGAGGGGTAACCATTTATAGTGAGATGGGTAACATTCTGTCATAAGAGGGGTAATTAGTTACCATAAGAGGGGTGACGAGTCACTCATATTAGAAATGAAAAGAAACATCAAATTTGAAGGGAAAAAAATGAAGAGTAAGTATCATTTAGTAACCTAGGTAACCAGTTACCATAAAGAACCCAGAAATATACACACATCAGAATGTGAAGGTAACCAGTTACCACTTATTTGAAGATAAAAAAAAACAGATCTGACCACGAACCAACCTACTCCCTCGCCTTCGACCACCACCAGAACCCATCATCCCCTGCGCGCAAAACCCCATTGCAACCCTAGCCATCCCTTTCGTTTTGTGCAGCTTCGAGCACCACGAATCGCACTCAGCCCAGGCGCTACCCTTCTACCTTGCCTCCGACCACCGCCATCACATCCCCTCACCTCAGCCTATCCCCGTCGTTTTGGATTTGGGGGCTCGCAAATGGAATCGTGCAGAGATGCGCGGATTTGGGCTATGTTCGTCGATGCCGCGGCTGAGTGTTCTTGGCTGGGTTTCACGGAGGTGCGCGCCTAAGGTGAATCGCATGTGGTGAGGGTGGGTGGCTGGAGATGATGGTGGAGATGGTGAGGCAGGCGAGTGGAGGACAAGGGAGGTGGCGGTTAGGGCAAAATGAAAGAGAAGAGGTGGCTTGGCTGAAGACACAATATGGACTCAAGTTTCAGATGAGGAGTTTTTGCTGTGTTAATTACCATAGTACCCCTCTTTTTGCTGATTTTTTTTGTTTAATTTTGAGTTCCAATATGTGATTAGTTTTCCTGTAAATTGAGTTTTTGTTAATTAAATTTTTTCATGCAAATTAAGGAAAGTTTAATTCCTATATTTTTGCACATTAATGGCTAAAAAGTCATATTTTTTAAAAATTCCCTTAAATGTCCAAGTGGAAAATGACATACCTTTCAGGTTGATAGTTATAATAAGCATCCAATGATATCTAAATATCCTATACTGAAAATTACAGACAAATGTGATATAAATAGAAGTAAAAAAATTATATATATATATATATAAATTTTGATAAAAGAAAAGAAATTGATATTTGAACATGAAATTATTATTGTTTTCCTACTATATATCTGTAATGCCCTAAACTCCAGGGATTGTTACGGTGCGCATTTTAAACAGTGCTAAACTCGCTAACTGAGTCATTTGGCTATAATCGTGTAACTAAGTATGATTAGCGGTTTAGGGATTAAAAATTTCGGTTAAGATGTAACGTTTCATTAGAAAGTTTACTGTATACGTTGGAATCCCAAAAATATAATTTAAAGGTCTATTACAACAAAATATTTACAACCAGCC
Organism: Humulus lupulus; assembly: GCF_963169125.1. Classification (NCBI taxonomy): domain Eukaryota; kingdom Viridiplantae; phylum Streptophyta; class Magnoliopsida; order Rosales; family Cannabaceae; genus Humulus; species Humulus lupulus. The sequence goes on from NC_084797.1 coordinate 240,106,963, forward strand.
GATTTAAGCGGCAAAATAGGGTTTGACCCTAGTTCCTCTCCTTCAAACCTTGGCCATGGCGGTCGAGCAGATGCATATGTACACATCGTCACCTAAGCTCTCCAACTTAAGGATGATCCAACTTTCTTTTGCCTTTACCTGCACCACATAGCACCTGTGAGCCGAAGCCTAGCAAGAAAACTCAATATGCTCATGAACAATCATATCATGATATCAAATCACATCTGGCATGCCTAACAAATATAGCTCAATTCAAGCATGCAAATAATCTCATATAATGCTGGGGAATCAAGGATAAGAAATCCTGCCCTCCTGATTGGATGATTATCAAGTCAATCCTAATCAGATAAGTGATTTAACACTTGAGGTTCTGGTAAACCATACTGAGTGACTAACAAGCAAGTCACTACGGGGCTCAGCACCCTAAGTCATGCAAATGATGATCAGAATGATCATACAGAGCTTATAGTTCTGAACAGATGAGTGAATATCACTTTGAGGTTCTGTTAAACCATAATGAGTGACTGACAAGCAAGTCACTACGGGGCCCGACACCCATAGCCATGTGACGGAACCGTCACCTGGGCTTTCCTGCAGTGGCTCTAATCAGATGAGTGATTGATGGGTAAGTCACTAGCTTAAAAAAATGAGTGAATGATAGGTAAGTCACTAGCTTAAACAGATGAGTGACTGATGGGTAAGTCACACGGGGCTCAGCACCCATAGCCATGTGACTAAATAATCACTGTGGCTCTAAGTAACTAGCATTTGGCTAGACAAGCGCTTATAGTATTCATCGAACTTGAGGTCAGTCCGACATTAATGCTCATGTTGAGTCATCCAATGCAGATGTTGATTAGATCTAATCTTTTATTGGCTCTGCATTCATGACGCTTATGCCGTTTCTGGCTCTTAGGTCAGTAACACGTGACCAATGCCAAATCTGAATGGTTAGGGCCATGCACAAGTAAGTAATGCTACCAAACATATATCATATGTCAAATATCCGAATACAGGGCATTCAACATACTTACCTAACAATTGCTAGCATAACTAGGATCATGCATAATCACAGAGACTCAAACTCTGAACAATATCATATTCAATATTCATGGCATGCCCTAATCACATGTTTCTCGTGCATCACATGCATCACATTTAAACATCCAACATGCATCAAGAATAACCATGCATGTCATATACACATGGTGCAGTTTTCTTACCTTTGGTCCAAGCACAGGTTACTAATAAATGAGCCACAAGCACGATCCTGATTCCAAGCCCCGAGTGATAACCTAGTCACAACCATAATACAAAACCCCATCAAAATGAGTAAATAAATACTTCCAAACCCAACCTAAGCCTCCGGGACGTCGAATCCCACTCAACTAGGTAGTAGGATCGATCACAGGCCCTCAGAGTTAAGTTCCCCTCACAAAAACACAAATCTGGCAATTTTTCCCTTAAGGGCCGCGACCCTCCCTAGACCATGCCGTGGCCCGCCCCCCAGGCAGAGCCTCCTCCTCCTTCTTCAAGCTTGGGCCGCGGTGCCCTAGAACAGGGTCGCGACCCAACCCCAAACCAGCCCAAAAACCCCATTTTTACCATTTTAAAACCTTCCAAAAACCTATCCAAACATCTCCAAATCCCAAAATCAAAGTTCTCAAACATCCCCATCATCCAAAAACATTAAAACCCAAGCTTCAAATCACCCAAAAACTCATCAAAACACAAAATCCAATTCAAGCTTAAAAACTTTAAAAACTTAGAACTTAAAACTTGGATTACCTCCGATTGAGTTGTTTCCCAACTAAATCCTCCACCTAATAAGCTTCTAATATTTCATAGGATCGCTATGCCTCGATCCTCACTTGAATCCGAGTCCTAGAACTCAAGTTTCCTTCGAATATGCGATCAGGAGACGAAAATGGAACTTTGAGGGAGAGAGAACGTTCTGAACGTTCTTTTTATTTCTTAAAAGGTTAATTCAAGCTTAAGTAGCCTTAACCTAATCCTAACACTCGGGGTCCTGAAAACACCAGACAAAATATTCAAAACCTCCAGAATTTCCCCATGATCTTACTAACTCCCAGTTTATCATCAAATACTTATTCCCATTACCCAATAACCCGGTAATGCTCTAAATACCCCTTAACTCACTCTGAGTCAAGTATAAATCCCGTTGTGACTTCCCACTAGATTACCTCCTAGAATCATCTCGTGCTGAGTAACCATAGCATAACCAAATAATAATACAACACCACACACATATCACATATATGCCAAATATGCCTAAAATAGAAAAAAATGTGAAAATCACCCAATTAATCAAAAATTGGTTCACATGCATATTTAAATACACCTAAACATACATATTATCATTTAATAGCATATTAAATCAATTATGGTCCTCTTGGCCTCCTAATCAAGGTCCTAAACCTTATTAGGAAATTTGAGCCATTACAATATCCCAAGAAAAGAGAAATTATATCAATAAGTTAACCACTTTTGTTGACATATGTCAAAATAAATCAACTCCACACCTAATTGATGTAGTTGTTTTCCGATTAAGTTTTGTTGTTTAAACATATTTATAACGTTATTATATTTTATGAAGCCACTACAACACACTCAATTTTTTAATAACATCGGTGCTTCTTTTTTCTATTTTCGGCACATGGATAGATATAATCTCAATTTTTTTATATGACAGAGTACATTGTAGCTATCTAGAACATCCTACAGATTTTCAAGAAATTTCGTATAAATTATGGTACCGAATACAAGGTTCAAACAACTTGTTGCACTCGTGCTTATTTTTTGTATACGCGTGTAAAAGTCAATTGTTTGAACCTTTATTTTTGGCACTGTAAATTATTTAAAATTTTTTGAAAATTTACAACATGTCTTAAATGATTACAATGTACTCTGTCAAACAAAAAAAAATTTGAAAAAAAAATTATCGGAGGGTAGAAAACACAAATTAATCTACATTGTTGTTGTCAAAAAAGTAAAAATATGAATGTAGTGTACTCTGTCCATATATATATTATATTATTTAGGTTACTATTTATATAATCTTCCAATAGTTTCACGAGTGGTTACTGCTGTTCATTGTCGTTTTCATACTGTGATGTCATTTATATATATTAATAGGGCTTTTAGTACCATCCAGCAGATTATCAATCATTTTCTCAAGATATATTGATGCTTAATTACTTAATATAGTAAATTTTAACTTTTAATTCGTGGTTTTAGTCATTATTATATCGTTGTTCTTGACACGATGTTTCTGTTTAATTACGTACGTACAATATTGTTGTCACTGTTATGTTAGGTGGTTATCTTCCAGACCATTGTCGTTTTTTGTCATAATTTGTCGTTGTCCTAGTTTATATATCGACAATTGATATGATGTCGTTTATCTTGTTAATTGTCGTTTTTAGCATTGTCATCAAAGTCTTGTCATGGTAGGTAACGAGAATTGGTAAGGTACACCACTGGTGCAACCATAAGTAGGTGACATACTGTTATTGGTACAATTAAATATTAAGTTTCACTTATTTGAATTTAATAAATATTATAGGGTATCACTAACTAATTATAAGGGACATCTTAAGATATCAAATAACAACACTCTTTAAGGAGTAATATATTACTTTTATGTTACTATTACCAAAAATAATATTTCATTGGCGATAAGTCCCTGATCTTAACTATGTAGCAACTATGTATGGATGACAATCTGTCTTGACTGTAAATAAAGAAACAAAACAAAAGAAGAAAAATTCAGGTCAACTCATTATAATTAATAATTTCACAATTTATTAATTAATATTGTGATAGGGATTTCACTTTAAGTCTTACTAGTAGGACTCTCAGTATTTTTCGACCCGTGAATAGTTTTCGGCGCGATTTTTTTTATGACCATGTATATTGTAACTATTTAGAGCATCCTGCAAATTTTCAGAAAATTCAAAATAGTTTACAGTACCGAAAACTAAGTTCAAACATGTTGATTTTCACGCGCATAAAAAATATTAGTCACGCATGCAACATGTTTGAACTAAGTTTTCGGTATCGTAAACTATTCGAAATTTTCTGAAAATCGCACTGATGCTCTAAATAGCTACAATATACACGGTCATAAAAAAAATTCACGCCAAAAACTATTTAAAAGTCGAAAACACTAAGAGCCCCACCAATAAAGCTTAAAGTGAAATCCTAAAAAAAGAAAATTCCCTTATATATACATTAATTAAAATTACCTTTTCAGTCAAACAAACTAACTTAGACGGCATAATCATGATCAAATTAAATAATGGCAAACTTTATACAAAAATAATAAAAAAATTGAAATAAAAATTGGCACATGTACGTACGAAGAAAGTAAAAAACAAAAAAGTAAGAATATAGTCTATTATATATAGTATACTTCAAAAATCCAGTTCATTTTATTCATTTATTAAAGATCCACACAAAATATCTGTCACTAAACTAACTAAACAAACAGTAGTTGACACAAACGAATCAATCGACAAAACAGAAAAATATATATCCTAAATACGTCGTATGGTTGCTTAATTTTATTTATAAAATTTATAAATTATTTTTATTAAATTTATATTAATATCATATAAATTTTAAATAAATATTTAATTTTAATTAAATAATTTATTTATTTTTGTTTAAGTTTATATTTATTCTAATTTTTGAATTTGAAAGCGACAATAAAATATTTTATATTATAAGTTTTAAAAAAGTAATTTGTTACTAATTGACAGTAAATTATATTATAGGTTTAATATGATATTATTTAAATAAGTAAGTTTAAGTTTAATTAAATTTTATTTAAATTATAAAACGTATAATTTTATTATTTTAAAATAATTATCATTGTAAAATATCTTATTTTAATTTGTTTAATTATTTATTATTTTAAAATAATTATTATTGTAAAATATCTAAAAAAATATCATATTTTAATTTGTTTAATTATTTATTATTTTTAAATAATTATCATTGTAAAATACATAAAAAAATATCTTATTTTAATTTGTTAACTTATTTATTTTATTTTATTTTATTTTATTTAAGTTTAAGTATTTACAAACTTTTGTTAAATATAAGAATATTCTGTTAAATATAAGAATGACTACGACAAAAAATGTTTTTTAGGACTAGCATTACGAGTCCTAAAAAAGTTTTTAGAACTTGCGGAGCACGAGTCCTCTATTTGAAAGCCTTAAAAACTGCGAGCCTTAAAAAATCTAGTTGAGTGCTTTTAATTAAGTTTTTAGGATTCGCGTTGTGAATCTTTAAAAATCTGGTTGAGTGCCTTTAAGTAATTTTTTAAGACTTGCAACGCGAGTCGTAAAAAATCGGATTGAGTGCCTTTAAGTAATTTTTAGGACTCGCTTTGCATGCCCTTAAAAGTATTTTTTTTATACAAAAAATGCAGCTACAATTTTCATTTTGATTTAGAAAAAATATATCCCTTTGCGTGTCCAAAATGTATTATATATGTTAGATTTCTAAAATTTCAAAAGAAAATACAACAAAATAATTTTTTATTAATTACTCAAAAATATAATTTCAATATTTAGTCTACTCGGCTTACAATATTATATTACATGATAGTTTATACTACAATCAAATTCTATCATCACCAAATATTAAACAAGAAATGTATACAATGTAAGTGAAATATATTTTTTATTCTAAAAACTTCAATTGCCAATGTTGTCTAGTATTGCGCCAAAAAAATGCATATCAATATAGACCTGCACATTACAATTATTTTTTTTAATTATAAATATATAATAATTCAGACTTATAAATAAGTAGACACATACAACAATTATAAATATATATATATATATATAATAGATGCGAGAATTAAACTATCAGTATAGATATTCATATAGTCAAGGAGCAAACAATTTCTTGTTAGATAGTATTATTTCATAGAATGTTATTCATCCAGTACATAGATATATTTCAAAACAGTAGCAAACTACATCAAAATCACCAACAAAATAGACCATAAATCTACCATATTAATCCGTTAAACTTATTTAACAAAATACACCAAAAAAATTAGTTGCACAACAAAGAAAATATACCATTAAAACAATAGTAAAATATATCATTAAAACTCTAGATCACAAGATCATGCTCCAATCTTTAATAGACCTCACTTAGTTCCATTGCAAAATAGCAAACTAAATTTGAAACAAAATTTTAATAATTTTACTATTTAATTTTGTTATAACTTTTTAATATTATTCGAGTCTTTGCTATTAAAAGGAGGAAGTCTTCTTTTCTTTTAGAGAGATTCAGCCATATGATAAAATAAGGTCTCTACCGTATATTATATTTATATATTTGTCTTTCACTAAAATGTTGTTTATATAATTATTCATTTTTATTTTGCATAAAACGAAGATCTTTTGGTTTCATTCTTTTCACGAATGTATGTATATATATATTGACTCTGTCGTTTTCTGGTTATATGTTATTTCGAACCTGATAAAATGAAGTTTCAACCTGGATCATAAATTACGAACCCTAATTTGAACACCTAATCAAAAAACTATACTGCCATATTAAATACAGAATAACATACATATATATTTATATAAGATAAATTATTTATTTATCAAAGAAATGAAAAAAAAACCTGCTATGCCCACAAACCTCTCAGCGTGAACCCAGAACCCACGCCGCCGAGATGCACGCCATTGCCGAGACACATGCCGCGTCCGAGAACCCCACGCCCCCGTCGCGAGCTGAGGTGCTGGAGCCGAGGAGACCGTCGCCGCCTGCCGTGGAGCCTGCGTCCAAGGAAACCCCCTGCCGTGGTACGCGCGCCTAACGTGGAGACCGTCGCCGCCGTGGCTGCCCAACATTCGGCCTCCTTAAAAGTTTATCCAAGCAACCACTGCAATTGAAATAAATAATTATCATAAAGATCGATCAGGTTCTTCCACATTCCCAAGCATACACACAGTCCTAGTTGTCAAGCAACAAAGTGCTGACAATGCTAACCATATTTTCCTCTTATTTTCTTTTCTTTAATGACGACATAGTATCATGAAGAAACACGACAGAAAGGAGAACAAGGAGTACCCACAACAACAATAATAACTGAATAAAAAAGATAACAAAATTAGAGCCTAAATTAAATGAGTCAACTTCTAAAATAAATATAGTTCAATATTTTCCAAATTGGAGAGTCAATTGAATCACTGATAAAATATATATTTGATCACTCCCAAGCAAATACTAAAGTCCAATCAAACTGTGGAAGTGATCAGAGATACGGTCTCATTAAAGCAAGGGACAGAAATAATAATTTGGCATTAATGTTATGGTTTAAACTCTTACATGGATAGTTTGGTAAATATGATTGCTAAGAAAATGATAGGTTTGTTTAAATTGATTTTTACCGGAATGAAAATCCAAGTCTCTGTCGCTACTTAGTGTGGAAGCTTCATTCATAGGAAATAAAATGATTTTTTAAAACAGTTCTCATGCCAATGAGCTTGCATAGAAAAGAATGAATGTGGGTTTCTCTTCAAGGATTTTTTTTTCTCTCCTTGAAGAATTTATTACTAAATAATAAATTTGACTAGTTCTAGATTTTGCTTATGCATATTTAGTGTAGAGAGCATCTTGTTAAGTTGAATTTGTATCTCTCCTTTGGTAAATAAGAGTATTATGCCTCAAACAACATGAATAAACAAATAAAAGAATATATATACAAATGAAGCCCACGATTCTCTCTAATATACAAAGTTTATAAATCCATGAACAATTACAATCTACATCATCACTAACATACAAATATAAAATGTAGTTCATGCAATATAAGGAGGTACACATACTCAAATATCTTAGATAAGAGGTCAAATGCAGGACTTTTTGAAGAGATGTTTACAAAACCCTGAAGCCCGTGATTGTCACTGTAAAAAGCATACACAAGAAAGTAAAATAAAACATAAATAAAATTAAATTACGGCAAAAAAAGGAAAGGGAAGGGAAGGAAGATCACAGTTGAGAGTGAAATAACCGAAACGAAATCGTTAGATTCAGCCATGGCCATAGTTCTTGTGTCTCTCAAAGTCCCGAAGCCAAACAGCCCTCTGCTCAGCCCCTGCGTCGTCGAGCCCAGACCTGAGACCCCCCCACTCGTCGTCGAGCCTAGCCCCAGAGCCACCAGTCGTTGCTGTCGAGCCCAGCCCCGAGCCCCCTGCTGCCGAACAGCCCGACCCTGACCCCCCTACCGCCGTCGATCACCATTCCCCGAGCCCCTTCCGTCATCGTTCGGGCCTAGCAGAGAGCATGCGAGAGAGAGGGAGAAAGGAAAGTAGAAGGATCGGGTAGGGAGGGAGGGAGAAAGGGATTTGGCACTTATATAAATATATATATATATATATTATTTTATAAATAAAAATTAGATTATATTATTTAGATAAAAAAATGTGATTATAAAACTCCCAATTTTATAGTCTTAATACTATAAAAAATAATTTTAAAAATCACAACTATAAAAATTTTATTTAGATAAAAAAATGTGATTATAAAACTCCCAATTTTATACTCCTAATACTATAAAAATAATTTTAAAAATCACAACTATACAAATCCTCTTCAAACTTATAATAATTGTTATTTGAAACTTAAACTGCTATTTAATTTAAATACTAGGTAAAATTGCACTTTAGTTAACTTTATTTTATAAATATATTAATTTATTTTTATTAATAATTTTTTAATTTTCATATAAATTTTAAATAAATAAACAATGTCATATATTATAAAACTTATAACTAGTAAATTTATATATTAAAATTATTTTACAATATTTTTCCAATCAATAAAACAACTTATTTTTAACTTATACTAATTTTATAAATATGTTAAACAATAAGTGGTTTTATGCTTTTTTACTCAACAATTTTAAGGACTTGCTTTGGGAGTCCTTAATACTCTTCGAGTCCTTAAAAGTCACCATTCCTAATTTTTCAGCTTAGGTGTTTTTAGGACTCTAAAAGAGTATTAAGGATTCCCAAAGCAAGTCCTTAAAATTGTTAAGTAAAACACTCATTTTTTAGCTCAGATTTTTTTAGGACTCGCTTCTTTTTTTGGGACACTTATTGCGAGTCCTAAATTGTGTTTTTTCAGGACACTCAATGAGTGTCCTAAAAACTGCATAAATATTTTTAAGGACTTGCATTTATGTGCGTATCCTAAAAAAATGTCTCGTAAATGGTATTTTGTAGTAGTGAATATTCCGTTAAAGTTAACATAAAAAAAATAAAAAACCGTTAAAACCAAGAATTTTCGTTGTCTACACACTTATTATATATAAGAGATATAATGACAAAGTTGGTGTTGATAAAAGTCATCAAATGATCACCAACACTCGTAGAACTTGATATCAACCCTAAGACAAAAGTAAACTTCACCCTCAAAAGAATCAGTGGTGATAGTGGCAATCCCACAGTGCATGAAGAAATCTCCGGTGCCACCGACGACCGAGATGTCCCTAGACTTGACCAAGAAAGGGTCGGCTCCGGCAAAGCCGATGGTGCCCCGACCCACTTCGGTGTTGTTGAGGACGAAGGTGAAGCCCAGCCAGGCCGTGTAGGTGTTCTTGGTGTTGTAGATGTAGAACCCTTGAGCCCTACCCATCGGCTCGGACCGGAAATTGTTGTCGAGGGTTATGGGGTCATCGAAAACGATGACGTTTCCGAAGTGGAACTGGCTGGCCAGGATGGTCAAGTTGGCTCCTTGAGGCGCCGCCACTATGGCCGACGTGGCGTTGGCGGCGTTTTGACCGTTGTAGACGATGTCGTGGAAGTAGAGCATTAGGGTTTTGCATGGCTTGTAATAAGGTTTCTTATTGTTGTTGTTTTCTAATGGTTTGGCTAAAGAGAAAGGAGAAAAAGAAGACAGAGAGAAAAGCATGAAAAAGATAATAAATATCATTGGATTTTTCATTCCCATTTTTCTTGGTTGTATTGTACCAATTAATATAGAAGATATATCTAATTAAAGCGACAGACAGAGTGTGAGTTTTGATCAATATTCACCAATATATATATATATATCTATATTTATATAGAGAGCCTTTGAGTTTGCTTTACTGTGTTTCCACATTTGTGCTTTCATGCATTTGGAATTGTGTTTCCACATTTGTGCTTTCATGCATTTGGAATTTTATCACGAATCTTTACCAAACTTTTGTTTTTATACAGAGAAATGATTGAAAATTGAATTTTTGTTATTTTTATTTTGAACTCTCACGTTGTTTTGATAATTTTTTGCAAAAAGACATCTGTCTAAAATTTGACCCGTTGTCTAAATTTTTTGACCAACTGTCTAAAATTTTCGACCGGCTAGTTGAATATTTCCACTACCTATCTAAATTTTCGACTAGTTGTTTAAATTATTAGAGACCATTTTGAAAATATTTATTAAAACTAGGCTAGAGTGCAAAATGATTTTGAAAAATAAGCGTTTTTGCCTAATGACTCTTCTATATATTGTGATTAAGAAGTAGTTGTAGTTGATCAATACATATGTTGAAGCAACAACTTTGCATTTCTATATCTGGAGGTTTCTGCCGACAAATGCTAATCTTTCGATCCTTCTCCGATGGTGATGATTGCCTTGACAATTGTTGCTTCGTCGGGGGTACCTGCAAGAAAGACACTCCGATACCTAAGTCAGATTTTTCGATCCCTTTATTTGAATAAGAGTTCAGTATTTATAGAACAGAAATGTGAGGTGGTTAGTTGGTTAAACTGAACCCCTGATTGGCGGGGGAAATAACTGAATTTCCCCCCAAGATGCATTGGTTTCAATTAAATACATAGAGGTCAAAGGCACAGACCGCCTCTGACCCGCGACTTCTGTCTTCGGAGCCTTTGCAGATCAAAACGACCCGTTTTGAGCATACCAAAAATGGAGAAGGTCTTTAGGCCGAATATTTTGGGCCCAACAGATGCCCCCCGGCCCAAGCTTCGAACGGACGAGGCACGCTTATTCACTCGAATCTTGGGCCGACTCTTCAATGCTAAAGATTTCGCCCAAAGCCGTCATTTCCCGTAAATCGAGACGTTCCGCAGGTACACGGTCACATAAACCCCTGACACTTTCCACTTAGAATTCAATGCAAGAACGATTACCGAGTGTAGCACTCGATTAAGGCATTTCGTTTCCCATTTTATTGGTTCAGTTCAAATAATCTTTATTTCAAACTTTTTCAAATTTCATTCTTGCCTTTCAGAGAAGAACTCGGAGAGAAGAAACCCTAAGATTGATCATCCTTCTATTTACACAGCAAAACTCCCAATTCTCCCAATCATGTCTTCACGTTCATCTCCCAAACCTGTGGATCATGAAGGATACAAAGCTGCATATGAATGCATACGCAAGTCATTTTACATTCCAGATAATGTCATGGTCCGAATGCTCTTGGACGCTGAATTATGGGAATGGCGATTCAAGGATGTGGTCAAGCCCAGCAAGATCGTCATGAGCCTGAGACAGATAGAGTGGCTTCATTTCCCTCTCCCTGCTCTGTTAGTGCAAATAATTTCAAACTTCAGAGCTCACATTTCTCAATTTCTTCCGAACGCTATTCAATCCATAGTTGGCGCTCAGATGATAGGAACTCTTAGGAATGTCGACATTCAATCGGATGATATCTACGCATGCTTTAATAAGTTGAATAATAAGGCGATAGAAGGTAAACCCTGGAAGACCTTCTATCTTTCCCCCAAAAAGGACCGAGCAATCTTCACTGATTTTGACAGCTCCCATAGAAATTGGGATAAATACCTCTTCGCAATTGGAGGAGTGTGGTATCCTGAATTTCTGCCTCAAGAAATTTTTCCCTTAGCCAGGGTTTTCATAAAAGGTGAGTCCTGTCTTTACTTTGTTCTTTCTCGCCTTTCGTGTAAGTATACTATGTCTGAATGATTTTCCATCATTCTGACCCTATGCGTCACTATTTTATGTACCAGATTTTGCGTGGCCTCACGTCAGCATGAGTCCCGTGTTGGAAAAAGCTTATACATGATCTTTATTTATTTTCATGTATATCTAATATTAAACAAATTAATACGAGATAGCCTAAAACATATTTCTAAAATTAAATTCAAAGAGAAACAAATAATATAATACTTACAGTATACGCAGCGGAATTAAGAGTCCTTCCTTCAGTTTCTCTAACTCTTGTATCCTTTCTGTCGCAGAGTATTATCAAGAAACTGAACTGATCTTCTATTTTCTTCACGATCTTCCAATGTATCCTTAGAACCACCTAGACTAGTGTGGGCAATTCTCAACACATGAGATAGATATAGAGAGACGAATAGAAAATAACAAAGTGGCTTAGAAAAGGACTTGTGTTTAGAGAGAATATAAAACTATCAGAAAATCTGACTTGTGACTTATCAAACTTCTCTTTTGACTTCTCTCTAAGCACTCCTTTTATAGACTCAATTAGGCCATTTAATTTAATTAAAAAATCAATAAAATAATAGCTATTTTGAAGCCCTAGGTCGAAATTATCATGGGCTATAGGCCTGTGAAATTTCCCATTTGATTATAAGCCCATTGGACTTAAAATCAAGGCCTGTATTATTTTCTATTGATTTAATTAATTAAATAATTATTTAAATCCTTTATAAAATTAATTATTTATAATTTGAACCTTGATTTAAACTTATTTATTAATTTAGATACCAATTTATCTTAATTAATAAATCTGCCATAATTTCTCTTTTCTTCTCAAAATTAAACAACTCTGTGAAACTATCCAAAATTGACCTGGTCAACTTTGATAATTCTAATTGATGATTAAATCAATTAATTGAGACTATCTAGATGATTTTATATAAGGTACAATGGGGACCATGGGCCTATGAAATCAAGCTCCAATAAGTTATCATAAATCTAACAAATAAATTTACTAACTTATTAATTCCTCGCGACTCCACTATAGACTTGGAATTGCACTCTTGAATTCATAGAACGCTCTATAACAAATATAGATACGCTATTAATTATCCATTGTTACAACCATAATTGTCACTCAATCCTCTATAGACGGTCTACAATGAGATAGGACTAAAATACCATTTTACCCCTCATTGTATTTTATCCTTAAAACACTTAGTTCCTTGTAAATGATATTTCAGTAAACTAATTTAATTACTGAAATGAGATCTCTATCATTTATCATCTTGAACCAAACTAAAAGGAAACCATCGTTTCACTTCTTCATCAGAAGCTATAGATGTTCATATCTATGATTAACACTCCCACTCAATTATACTACCGAGTTCCCAAGATGTAAGTATGGGCTAGTCCGTAGGGTAAGCTGGTAACGAACAAGTCAAAGAACTCAAATAATATAATCAGTTAGAATACTAACCACTCAGAATTGAGATTGAATTGACCTATGGTCAACTATATGATATGACTAGAATAGATAATACCGGCATGTTTACTTATCCTATCAACTGTCAATATCGGTCCTGTCCGATGTAACATATACACTCGATCTTATCTACTTTGCTAATGTTCTGGAAAGAACATAACACGATAATGTGTAAGTAGATCATATCGTAGATTGGCAAGCCAGTGTAAATCCGGTGCACTGACTAATCTTAGGACTAACTTATTTTGAACATATAATCATATTTATATTCCACTGTGATTACGTCACTATAAATAAGATTAGCTATATGCTCGGGATTTAATAGAAGTTTATATTAAACAAATAATCATGAAAATAAAACATGTGAGCAAAGTGATTGACCAAGTCAAAAAATGATTTCTATTCTTTTATTGATAATAAAATGAGATTACAAATAATTTGGGTTTTAATTAGGGCATAAAACCCCAACATCCCGAGCGACAGAGCCTGCTGACAGAGAATGGGCTCCTTCATGAGTCCAAAGAAAATACCATTAGCATCAGAGGTGTGATGAACCCCTACTGCATGCAAATCATGACTCGACTCTTCTTCATGGATCAAACCGATCTTGGTGCCATGCGGGTTAGGTCACAGAAGGGCGACATGTCCCTCGGCAAAATCACGGCTACATGTGCGAGGTAGTTTGGAGTATTTTTTAAGAAATCTCCCCCTGCTTCTTCGACTCTGTCGCTATCAAAGACTGAGTATGAAATGGCGTGTTCTGAGACCTTTGCTGCATGCGCCAAGCTGTATGCCCTGAATATCCGCACACTCTGGCGGGCTGGATAAGGGCCTAACTCGATCTGCCATGTGTCAGCAACCCGTCCGAGGTTGTTTATTACCGTCCCCTAATTTAACCAGCTCGAGTTGGTTAAACCATTTAGCTGTTCCTCGGAGCCATCGTATCGACTTGGTGAGGGCCACGAGCTAGTACCACCTTTAGCTCGAAGTGCCTCAGAGGCCTGACACCCCGACTATTTGTAAAGTCAATCACACAATATAAACGTGCACTTCCCAGACATCACGTGTCTTTTCCATTCCTGAATTCTCGGGCACGCATTATAAATGTGCGTATTCAGACATCCCACGATTGGGTTGGGCCAGGCGGCCCATTATCCCTCCTTACCTATTGATTAGACTAAACTTCACAGTCAGGTTTTAGGAATTAATCATCAATGTCACATAGATGACATGAGGGATAAAGTAGTAACAGGATGACCCCCTTTGCCAACCTAGGTATCCTCTCCCTATAAATACCAAGACCCTGGACATTGCTTTTTGCAAGAAAACACTCTGTAAGAAATACTTAAGAGATATCAATAATATTGCCTGGTGGACTAGAGGGATTTTAACCTTCGAACCACCTAAAAAGAAATGAGTGATCATCTTCCCATATATTATTTTCCCCAATCTAAAACATAGCCATTATATATATATATTACAGTTCACTAAGCAGCACTAATCCATCCCATTTACTCGTATAATTACCTGTTGTCAAAGAACCGTGTCAACAGTTTGGTGCTTTCGTTGAGAGTATTCAGAATAGTGCTGTCGCAAAAACCCGATCATGGTGGTTACTCGTTCGAGACATGGTAACGAAGCGAAGCAACATGATGGGCAGGAGGCCCACTGTAACGCCCTGGTTACCCCAGAACAGTTACGGTGAACGGTGAACCAGAAATTTGACCCGCTACCCGAGTCCTTTGGTTAAAAACGTGCTCTAAGTGTGATTAACAGGCTATGGTGAAAACAATAAAAAGGAAATGATGTATTTTATTAAGTACATAACTGCTCATGAGCATTTCAAAACGTTTACAAGTCATTTACAACTCAAAATGGTCACTATTGTTCAAATTTACAAACCTGCCGACCTAAGCGGAAAAATAGGGTAAACCCCTTAGTTCCTCTGAGAACTCCTTGGCCGTGGTGGTCAAGCGGCCGCATATGTACACATCACCACCTAAGCTCTCCACCCAAGACTGTGTGAGCTTTTCTTTCCCTTTACCTGCACCACATAGCACCCATGAGCCAAGGCCCAGCAAGAAAACACGATATAGCATGATATAATATCAACAATGATCATAATAATCACTCAGGACTATCAGTCCAAAACAGATAGGTGACAGTCGCAAAAGTCACAAAAGTGGGTACAACCCCCTCTAGCCATGTGACAAGCAGTCACCTGGGCCCTAGGCCCTGGCTCTAGTAACTAGTCTTAGACTAGACAAGCGCTTATAAGTTCATCGATCTTAGGGTCGGTCCAGCGTTAATGCCTTAGAGCCATTCAACGCTGATATCGATTAGATATAATCTTCATTTGGCCTTGCGTTCATGACGTTATGCCATTTCTGACTCTTAGGTCAGTATCCCTGACTAGTCAGTACATATACAATTATACAACATTTGCTAGCATTTAATAGGCAATCCATGTCCACATTTATCAATCAACATGACTCAATACGATTACGCATGTCATATATACACAGGGTGCAGTTTTCTTACCTCAGATTCGAGCTAGAACGATTAAAAGAACGACCCTTGAGAACGATAAACCTTTAGTCCTTTAGCGGTCACCTAATCATAACCCAATGGGACATCATTAATAATAATGATCAACATAGGTTTCCAAACCAATATCTAGCCTCCGGGACATCAATCCAAACTAATCCAAGTAGTAGGAACACTCCCAAGGCCTATAACTAAGTTCCCGGGGTCAAAACATGCAAACAGGCTGAAAACTGCCCAAGAGCCGCGGCCTTGGCACCTTGGGCCACAGCCCCCAGTCACACCAGGAGCAAGCACCGCGGTGCCCAACATCAAGGGTCGCGGCGCCCAGCGAAGGCAAAAAGGCTCCACCTGTTTCTTCGAGCTAGGGCCACGACCCCTAACCCAGAACCATCCCCAAACACGGTTTTCAACTTCCCAAATCCTCCAAAAACATGTCTAAACATTCCCAAATCATCAAATCAAAGTTCCCAAGCTTCCCAATGGCCCAAAACCATCAAAATCCAAGGCTCAATCGAACCAAAAACTCAACGATTTACAAAATCTAATTCAAAGCTTAGAAACTCGAAAAACTCAAAACTTAAACTTCGATTACCTTCAATTGGGTTGTTTTCCGTCAAATCCTTCGATTAAGAAGATTCTAATCTTTCCTAGGATCGCTATGCCTCGATCCTCGCTTGATTCCGACTCCTAGAACTCGAGATTTCTTCAAAAAGGCTCAAACGGTAAAACGAACTAACGAAAGGGAGAACAAGAGGTTTTCTAACGTATGTTCTATCTGATAAGCTACTTCAAGCTTAAGTAACCTCAAATAAAACCTAGTGCTCGGGACCCCAAAAAGACCCCTGGGGCATTATAGTCAAAACTTCCAGAATTTCATCCTGATCTCAAACTTCCAGAATTTGGGTGCGTATTGATAATGGAATCTCATTCACAAATCACAATATGCACCCAAATACACAAATATACCCTTAACGGGACAAATTATCAAAATATCATAATATTCAAATGTGGACGCACATGTACGCATATAACATCATATCATAATATAATTCACATATACATGCATATTATCAATTAATGGCATAATTAAGCAAGTATGGCCCTCCCGACCTACTATTCCCGCCATTAAACCACATCAGAGATTTCGAGGCATTACACCCACCATGCCGCCATATCCGATGAACAAAACCCCTAGGTCCAACAGCGACTGGGAAAGCAGCCTATGGGCTAGGGCGACACCGGGAGTTCGGCACCCTGGCCGCCAAATCCGAACCCGGATTTCCTGACGGCGATTGAGATGAAGAACATACAGTTGAGGAGTCAACTGTTAAGAGCAAACAAGCAAATCAAAGAAGTCTTATCCCGACTACCTCCTTTTACAATCGACGCTAATGTCAGAAAGAGGCAAGGTGGGGCTCATAAGTCCCGCCGGGATAACCGGTCCAGACCCAGCCGATCAGTGAGAGCCTCGACTCCGAGTTCTACCCCCATGTCACACCACCACCAGGAAACGGTGTTTGAGGAGTTTCCTAGGCCAAATCAGCACTTCAGCCGATCAGTCCGAACCTCAACTCCTAACTCGATTCCACCATCGAGCGCACCCAGAAGGGCCTGAGGTAGCTCGCGGAGGAGATCCGGGGAGGGCTCGCGAAGACAGCCTGCTCTGGCCAGCCATCCTGCACCACGGTCAGATTGCTGAGCGCAGGATGCGAAGGATGGTAGAGTGGAACGGCCGCGACCTAACTTGATCCACCCAGACGGGACTAGGATCGCTTCACCAGTTAGGCACCCCCTGTCACCAATAAGATACCCATCCCCTTTCTGTCCAGTTCGGGACATTCCGGCGCATGAGAATAGCAGGAGAAATCCTCCTTCCGCCGGTCCTTCCCATAGCAGCTGAGCGCGTGGGGAAGTCCCGAATCCTCACCCTCAGCAGCGGGCTCCGAGCTTTTCCAACAGAAGTTACTGGATGGGGAGCCACTGAAGTGGCAGATCAGGTGAAGACCTGCGCAATCGCTTGAGTTTAGCGCAAAGCCCTCGGGTCACCCCGAGGGCCGACCTTCGAGATCGCCTCAGCTCACAGAGGGGAGATCTGGATAGAAGTGGTAATCATGCTCATCGAGGGGATGGTCTTTCAGAAGTACGTGACAGTGGGAATGTCCTACCTAACCAAGCCCAAGCTTGGAGAGGCAATAACCCACCTAACGCTTACAATGGAATTGGAGTTGTTGAACAACGCCAGAACAACCAAGGAAGTAAGGACCAAACCCTAGAGCGTTTAGCTCAGATGGAGGAAATGATGAAGGAGCTCCTGTCGGACAAGGAAAAAGACGAATACGACTCGGGGGACGAACTCGAACTCTTCGCTCCCTGCATAACAGCCACGACATATCCACCAGGTTTCTGGATGCCCCACTTGTCTAAGTTTGATGGAGACGGAGACCCATCGGATCATTTGGGTATGTTCAACACGCTGATGATGGCCCATAACATCGGCCCTTAGCTAAGGTGTTTGATATTCCCTTCCACCCTGACTGGGCTGGTCAGGTAATGGTTCAAGCAGTGTAAAAAGAAATCCTTCAGCTCGTGGAAAACCTTTTCTGCTGACTTCAAGAGGGCGTTCCGGGCTTCACAAGCTGCCCACGTCAAAGCCGACACCCTGGAAAACATGAAGCAACAGCCTGAGGAACCCTTGAAAGCTTACCTGAGCAGGTTCGCAAATGTCGCTGCTCGAGCAAGGGATGCAGACGATAGTTACAAGCTTATGGCCTTGAGGACTGGAATCCTCGTTGGAGGCGGGCTATGGAAAGAGATACAGAGAAAAGGTGTCAGCACCGTGGATGAATTCCTGTACAAGGCCCAAGGATGGATAAACCTGAAAGAGGCGCGAGCGTCGGTCGCAGAAACCAGCCAGGCCCCAGATCAGCCCGTTGGAGTGGGAACGGATGTCGTGAAAACGACTTAAACCATTACACAGAATAACCAAGTGGGTGGAGGCAAGAGAAAAGGGAGCAGTGAGGGCGACTAGCACGGTCCAAAGAAGAACAAGCCCGTGGAAAAATTTAAGCCAGTCTACGCGATTTATACCGAGCTCACAAACACTAGGGAACACATTTTCCTAGCCAACTCTTCCCGCCTCCCCTGGAAGAAGCCGGAGCCTTTAAAGAACTAGAAGGCCAAGAGGGACCCTTCCAAGTTCTGTTGATTCCACAACGACATTGGCCACAACACTGACGATTGTAGGCATTTAAAGGATGAGATAGAGACGCTCATCAGAGCTGGGCCTTTGGCTCAATACGCGCGGAACAGAGTTCCTACCAGTCAACCAGCCCTAGAAGCTCCAATAAATCAGCCTGGGCTCTGGATAAATCAGGATACCCCTCCTCCTGTGATAGGGGAGAGATATCCACAATCTCTGGTGGCCCCCATTTGGCTGGCACGAGTAGAGGTGCTCAGAAGAGATATGTCAATGAGTTGAAGGCTCATAACAGAGTGGAATTCGTCCCGGAACAGCATCTACCCAAACAGCAACGACTGGAGTGGCAATCGATCATCTTCATCGAGGAGGATGCTAGCCACATCCAGTTCCCCCATAACGATCCCCTGGTCATGACTGCCCAACTCGCCAACCAAAGAGTTAGGAGGATACTGATCGATAATGGGAGTTCGGTGAACCTGTTGTTCCGATCGACGCTGGAGAAGATGGGACTATCCGTCACCGAATTGAAGGCTACCTCCATGATGCTATATAGATTTTCCAGAGAAGGTTCGGCGGCAATAGGAACAATCGAGCTGGTAATTACCTTAGGAGAGGGACCCCGGACTGTCTCTAAACTCCTCGAGTTTATGGTCGTCGATTGTCCCGCCGCCTACAACGCTATTCTAGGCTGACCTACATTGATAGCATTTGAGGCCATAACCTCTGTCCACCATCTCGCTGTCAAATTCCCCTCCTCCACGGGGATATGCACAGCTCGAGGAGATCAGCTCGCTGCCAGGAAATGCTATAGCATTTCCATGAAGGGAAAGTCAAGACCCGGGCAGCAGGAAACGACCATTCAAGGCGGGAATGAGGAATCTCAGGAAATAGTACCCATTCCTGAGATAGAAAAACCTCAGAGAGCCAAGGAGGGGGATATCACCTTGAATAATGATATCGATCCCAGGATAGGTGAGGATAGATCTGAGCTCCAAGCCATCGAAGAGGTGAGCATCGACCCACGAGACCCCTCGAAGGTGGTAAAACTCAGAAAAAACCTATCTAACGAAAGGAAGGCGAAGCTGCTTAGATTTATGCGAGAGAATCTAGATGTGTTCGCCTGGTCTCATGAGGATATGACTGGGATCAGCCCGGGTGTCACCATGCATACGCTCAACTTGGACAAGAGCATGCCTGCGAAGTAGAGGCGCCTAGGCACGGCCCGAGCTGAGGACTTAGAGGAGGAAGTAGCCAGGCTATTAAAGTGCGGCTTTATTCGCGAGGCAAAGTACCTGGTCTGGGTCGCCAATCCCGTTTTGGTCCCGAAGCCCAACGGGAAATGGCAGACCTGCATCGACTTTTCCGACCTAAACAAAGCATGCCCCAAAGACTGCTTCCCTTTGCCAAGGATTGATAAATTGGTAGGTGCCACGGCGGGACACGAGCTCATGTCTTTTATGGATGCATACTCGGGTTATAACCAGATCGCCATGAATCCGGCAGACCAGGAGCACACTAGCTTCATGACTCAAACTAACGTTTATTGCTACAAGGTCATGCCTTTTGGGTTGAAAAACGCAGGAGCTACATATCAAAGGTTGGTCAACATAATGTTTGCTAAAAAGATCAGAAAAAACATGGAAGTGTATGTCGATGACATGTTGGTCAAGTCAAAGACTGCCGATAACCATGCCTCCGATCTGGGGGAATGCTTTAAGATTTTAAGGAACTACGACATGAGGCTGAATCCCCAAAAGTGTACTTTCGGGGTTGCGTTAGGAAAATTTATGGGTTTCATAGTCAACACCAGAGGGATAGAAGCAAACCCCGATATGATCAGGTCGCTGGGCGAGATTCCATCACCATAGTCGCGAAAAGACGTCCAAAGTCTGACAGGAAGGGTGGCAGCCCTTAATCGGTTCATTTCTAAATCTACCGACAAATGTTTACCATTCTATAACCTGCTCCAGGGAAATAAAAAATTAATGCGAACTAAGTTTTCAAAGTTAATGTCCTGGATACGACCAGGTCCTAAAACTTAGAAGTCGGTTTAAATTGATTGATCGATGTTTTTCTTAAAAAGCACGAGATATCAATAAAAAATTAACGCGAACTAAGTTTTCAAAGTTAATGTCCTGGATACGACCAGGTCCTAAAACTTAGAAGTTGGTTTAAATTGATTAATCGATGTTTTTCTAAAAAGCACGAGATATCAATAAAAAATTAATGCGAACTAATTTTTCAAAGTTATTGTCCTGGATACGACCAGGTCCTAAAACTTAGAAGTTGGTTTAAATTGATTGATCGATGTTTTTCTTAAAAAGCACGAGATATCAATAAAAAATTAACGCGAACTAAGTTTTCAAAGTTAATGTCCTGGATACAACCAGGTCCTAAAACTTAGAAGTTAGTTTAAATTGATTGATCGATCGATGTTTTTCTTAAAAAACACGAATATCAATAAAAACACTAACAAGAACTAAGTTTTTACCAAATGCGTTGAAAATGAATAACAGTAAAGGTAAAAAATAGATTAAAGTGAAATTTGGGGAAACCAATTGTCTCGAGGAGAAAAAACCTCATGGTAGAAGATTACAAATAAAAAAAAAAGAAGGATAAAAAGTCCTAGGCCCCCCCAGGCCGCTCCGACGAGGTCACCCCTTTAGCATCCTGCTCGCCTGCAGCAGAAGTCTCTCCAGTCTCAGAGGGCGCCTCTTGTTGAAGTCGAGCCTTGAATTTCTCGAGGAAGGGCTCCCACACCTCCGGCGCCAGGAAGGAAAAATCACCATCCTGGTTGAAGGCCCAGCAATGATAAAGCATGACCTCCATGGAGGAGCTGGAAGATGCCCTCTCTGCCACAAGGGCGGCCTTGGCCTCCTCAAGCTCGACCTTAGCAGCATCCAAGGTGACCTGGGTAGCCTCGACCTCCAGTAGCTTAGCCCAGTTTGCCTCTAGGTTAGCCTGCGTAGCGACCAAGGCGGCCTGCGCGGCCTTCTCGCTTTCCTTGGCAGCCGTCAGGGCAGCCTTGGCATCTCGCTCTTGTTGTTGTGCAGACGTGAGAGCGGCTTGAGCAGTCTGGAACTCGCCCTTGATCTCGTCAAACTTGGCCTTGGACCGAGCTATGCTGCGGTGTAGAGCCAAAGCCGCCTGCAAGGTCAAAAGATAATAAGGCATGTGCTATAGAAAAATCAAAGAGAATTATTTATTAAATAAACTTACCGTGAGGGTCATCCCCAATGAAGACTCCATAACGTTCTCGGGGCTCCTCGTCTTGATCTCCCGTAAGTCCCTTGGGTGGTATTGTAGTAATGATCCACCGTATAGCTCGCGGTTTCATAAACCGTCCCTCGAAAGGCCTCAGGGATTTTCTCCAGGGCCTGAGTGTTAACCGGGATGCGCATAGTGGGAGTCGGAGCTGGCGGGGTCCCAGTTGGTGCCTTCAGTTCCTGAGTAGGGACCGGAGGTTGCAAAGGAGGTGGGGGCATCTTCTTTGCGGCGGCAGGGACCTGGCCCCTCCCCTTAGCGGGAGACTTGGAGGTGGTCTCGGGAGGGGGAGCTTTCTTGGTCAACCGGGGCTTCTGTACCAATGGCCTAGACGACCCGGGGGGAGGATTCCCCCTTGGAAAATGGATCGCAGAACGTTGTCCTCGGGCTGTGCCATCTCTTCGCTTGAAATAAAGACAAGGAGGCTTTAGTATATATGTAAGAATACTTGATCACAAAAAATCTAAGAATGTATTGAAAAGGTCCTACCCTCTGAGCTAAAGGAGGAATCTATTGCCACGACCTCCAGTCGTGGAGCTTCTACGGGGGAGTCTAAGATTATAACTTCACGGATGAGAGGGGGCTCTGGGTCCAGATTCGCCTCAGGACTGGACTCCTCTACATACTGCCTAAGCCCTGGAGCGACTACACCCTCCAGAAGGGAGGGCCACGACCTAAGGTTGGTCCCATACTCCTAAAAAAAGGCCGACCTAAAAGCCAGGGTGTTGTCTACTACTACAGTGCCCATAGGGTGGCCCATGTCATAGCGCAACACTAGTTGATCAACGCACTGGAGTATAGTTATGTTAAGGTCTGGGTCATTTTGATGACGATGTATGAGATGGCTGGGGTTAAACTTAGCAAGCCGTAGGTCTGCGGCAGCCCTGTCTAAGTGTAACACCCTCACTTATTTTAGTTAAAAACCATATTTGAGGTGTTATGTGTAACACCCTCACTTATTTTAGTTAAAAACCATATTTGAGGTGTTATGTTTTAAAACTATATCATAATTTATTTCTGCGAAAGTCTGGACATTTTTTTTTTTAAAACTTGAAAACTTATTTCACATTATTTACATTAAACATAAAGTGTGTCTCAAACATATTATACATAAGTATTAAATAACCCAATTTATTTTCAAAACATAACTTCACACTTTATTACAAACATCTCACTGATAACTGAAATAACCCACAAAAAGGTCGATGTGTTCATATGTACAAATCAGGGTCAGGACCATGCTTCAGTTCTCCTCATATCATTCACATATTTCTTTCTCTACCTGCAACACAAGACAACTGTGAGCCTAAAGCTCAGTAAGCAAAGTAATGCATGCAATGCTAATGATTACCCAATATCAATGGACATATACAACTTCTTTTTAAATTTTGGGCCCCTTAATATTGTGCACACTGTTTGAATTGGTCAATGCCTGCAGGGCTTGTTACACATATAATACAAAATCCCATGGGTTCTCCTCCGGCTAGCCTTCACCACAGTAGGGCACATTAAAAACCTTATTCCATCGTTGCCCCGTCAGGCTCAAGAGTTAAGGCGGCCACACACTGTGGTGTCAATACATATAACAATAACTCATATGGAGGA
Source organism: Humulus lupulus (assembly GCF_963169125.1). Classification (NCBI taxonomy): domain Eukaryota; kingdom Viridiplantae; phylum Streptophyta; class Magnoliopsida; order Rosales; family Cannabaceae; genus Humulus; species Humulus lupulus. The sequence continues at coordinate 240,131,037 of NC_084797.1, forward strand.
GAAATAAAAACGGAAATATGGCAAACAATATAATTGGTTCACTAAACCTAGCCCAAATTATTGGGCAGCCACTATAAGCCTACTATAGGCCTCCGTTTACACTTATTAACACTTTCATTTGCCTTTTCAAAACAGTGGCACTGAACTTAAACTTCTTATTACAACTTTCTTTTATGTTGCACAAAACTTGCAAAGGCATCATATAATTAATCATCATAATATCATGCATGGTCTTATATCATATAATAATTTACCATATCACTATTATGCCATGCATACAAATTTATGATGAAGTGTCACTGTATGTTAATACCACTTACTCACAAAATATTCATATAATGCATACTTTCACATAACACATAATTCTTGTGTTGCAGTTGAGTACTTTACTTACCTTTTGTCCACAATATATTTCACCGTGTAACAAGTGATGTCTTAGGTATTGATGTGCTTATCCTGACAATAGCATGGATTTCTCATCATAATGATGGCAGTAATACATTGAACTCTCATTTAAAAAATACCCATAAGACTTCATATCAAATTTCATACCCAAAACATGCCTAAAATGCCTTAAACCACCTAGATCGAGCATTAGATTTATCTTAGACATTTGGGGAAATTTTGACAGAGTTTCCCCTTAATTTTAGCTATCCTCAAATATCAAAATACACCAATAATCAACATCAATTAACCTGCCATAACCATATATCCCAAATACCAACATGATTCATCATAAAGTTATCATATACCGATTTTGATAAAATTCTTATCTCCTAGATCATCACCCAAATTAAATGAGTCTCCACATATATTCAAACATTTATAAACATATATACTCTCTTATAAACTCAATCAAATAACCAAAAATCATCTTGTACTCCAAGAACCCCAAAAACCTCATAAAACACAAAATTTCACTTACCGAGCAACTTTTCGGCGAAAACAATCTCTTCAAGCTTTTCTAAACCTCAAACCACTTGGAAACCCCAAGAAATATCTTAAAAAGGATAAAACACCATATATAAGTTCTCAGAAAAATTCAAAAACATAGTTTAACTTCCAAGTACAAGAACTTACCATAAAAAGGCTAGAACTAAGCTTAATCTACTTCTTTGGCTTTGCTTTCACTTGGATCTCCTTAGAATTTCTTCAAACCAGCCAAGAAATGGTTTTTGGTTTTCTTTTCTCTCTGTTTTTCAGAATAATGGTCGTGCAAAGTGATAAGGTTTGATGAAAATTCCTTATTTTCAATGATTTAGCCTTATTGTCAAAAGTTGACACCTTTCATCTCATCATTTCACCTTTTGACTTATGAAAACCTTATCACTTCAATAATTTCGACTTAATCATCTGCTAGGCCTATTATCCTTATGTGTAAAACACTCATACCAAACCTTAGGTCCATATGACTTCATACCCAATAGTTATGCTTACCCGATCGAGCGTAGCGCACTTATGCTAAGCTCGTTTTGACTTTGCATCAATACCACTGATTATGTATACCTCCCATCAAGAATTGATCTAATGGTTCTAAAACCATTTTTACATCATCAATGAGACCTTAATCATACCTCGATTACATTTGGTAAATCCATAAATACTCAATTTTACACCGAAATACTAGTAATCGACATTGTACTATTTTCCACTACTTAACCTATTTTGCCTTCTATATCTCACTTTCAACACTTAATTCCATGCCTTGTCCATATTTTTCATACTTTCTTATATCTTGAGCACATCAAACACCCATAAAAGACAACTCAAATGCCACAAGGTTAATAATATTGAGCATACATATAGACATCACATACACAACTTTTATACTTATACATGAAAACACTTATAAGAATATGCATATGCTCAAATTATACATATTGTATGATATGTAATGCAATGCAATCATGTGATTATTGGCTATATATATCAAAATAATGTGGGTGCTACACTAAGTCCTTAAACAAGTATGGGTTACCTTGGCCGGAGGGGCCGGCTGCTGCCCCGGACTGGATTCACTCTACATCGAGCCCCTGGGCGATCTCAAGAGCCCACTTTTGACGCACGAGCGGCACCTCGTCTTCCTCGTCCTGCTCATCGTCATCCGCAGCACCCCTCTCGGGGATGGGTGCCAACTCGCGAGCTACGGGGATAGCCCGTGACCTCCTTAAGGCTAAGGTCTGGCCTGGAGAGATTAACTTGCACGCCACCATTGTCTCATCAGACACGAGCTGGCGGTGATCTTTGTCACTTGGCAAGAGCCCCGCCAAGGTCTCATACTAACCCCCAAGGGTCTCTGATTTGGTTGTCTTCGCAAAAATGGCTGCACGGTGGTATTCATGTCAATACATATGAAATGAAATAAAACAGCGTTTCGATTTTGCGAAGCTGAGGTTAGAAAGAACTTACGAGGACAGTTGAAGTAATGATGCTCGCAGTTGCAAAACCCCGTCGACATAAAGAACTGGTCCTTGAAGTCATTAGGGTGGCTAAGCAACTCGATGAATGCAGAAGAGTTGGGAAAATGGGTCAAGTAGTAGAACCCGTCGCCCCGCCCTCGTTGATCCGGGCTGGCTTTGAGGCAGAAAAAATAAAGGATGTCCGCCGGTGTAGGGACCTCCCACTCCTGCTTTAGGAAGAGGTACCTCAGCCCCGCCAAAAGACGATATGAGTTGGGGGCAATTGGAAGGGGGCCAGCTTCACGTAATTCAGAAAATCCACGAAGTACTGGTCCAGAGGTAGGAAGGCCCCCGCCTTGAGGTCTTCGTCGCTCTAGGCCACGAGCTCCTCGTCGAGGGGCGTGGAACTCCTCTCGCCCTCGATGGGAGGTCGGGCAACAAGAGCTCCTGTCCCAATTTTGATATTATGGGATAGCAGGATCTTGTTGACCCTCCCTTGTGTCGTAAACTTCGTGACGATCCTCTCCGCCTCGAAGAAGGCATCAATTCCCACCTCGACCTCTTTCTCCACCACGGGGCTGAATTCGGGTATGGGGGACTCCACAGTGACCTCCTTCCCTTTGGATTGCTGGGACGACGATCTAGCCGCACTTCTTTTGGGCACGTTCCTCCTGGGTCCCATCAGATCGCCTAACGAACAAGAATGAGGAAAAACTTAATAGGCGATCTAAAAAAGCAAGAAAAACAAAGAAAAAAGAGCACGAGGAGAAATGATTTTCATATACGGGCTAAGGTAATCTCAGCCCGTGGTGTGTGAAGTTACGCGTTGCCGTGACCACGCGCCCACGTTTCAAACGGATCTATGATCTCCAGGGATCTTCGTGTCAGGAGAGGCAGATTATTGCTTGCCTTGGAAGGGAAGTTTTGAAAACAAAATCACCTGGGAAGCGTGATCCCTAAGCTACCCGGTTTTGCATCTTGAAAACCCCTTTACTTTCCATATTCCAAATAGACATTTCCAAAATTCTCTCATAAATTTACCCAGAAATCCCATAGTCATGAACATCACATTCCTAAACATGTTTCTAATTATGATCAATATGCCTAGAGTTGGAACCTACGCAGCAAAAACTCGCCAGAAACAACCTATTATTTATAACTAAGAAATAACTCTGCCTATCGAAGAAACAGGGAAATCTAAGCATGTATATAGACAGGAAACTTACAGTAGATTTTTCTAAAAGAGAGTTGCTGAAGGCATGGGGTTAGGAATCCTGGTTGAATCCTCGAAGCAGGACTTCTAAGATACTGCTGCGGCAAGAATGTGGGGGTCTCTGAGGTTGTGACTGGAAGAAGAACTTCTGAAACTCAAAAAGGAAATTTTTTCAAGCAAAAGTGACTAATGTTGAAGGTTGCTCTCCTTATATATACGTAAGAGACGGGAGGAAGCACGGATCGTTGGATCATCTCAATGCGCGATTTGAGGGTCATAACTCAGGAGGCGAAACGGCAGCAGAAAGGTGGCTAGACCATTTAATGCAAATCTTAGAATCCGAACAGTCTCCAACCACGACATTCCACGTGTCCGGTACCAATGTAGTGGACGAGACATGAAGAGTCGAGTGGGAAGTTTAAAAGCCCCCACCATGAAGATCAGAAGTGATGTCATAGGTCACGAGCAGGGGCTTGAGGGGAAAATGTACGCCCTGAATATCCGCACACTCTGGCGGGCTGGATAAGGGCCTAACTCGATCTGCCACGTGTCAGCAGCCCGTCCGAGGTCGTTTATTACCGTCCCCTAATTTAACCAGCCCTAGCTGGTTAAACCATTTGGCTATTCCTCGGAGCCATCGTATCGACTTGGTGAGGGCCACGAGCTGGTACCACCTTTAGCTCAGAGTGCCTCAGAGGCCTGACACCCCGACTATTTGTAAAGTCAACCACGCAATATAAACGTGCACTTCCCAGACATCACGTGTCTTTTCCATTCCTGAATTCTCAGGCACGCAGTATAAACGTGCGTATTCAGCATCCCATGATTTGTTTGGGCCAGGCGGCCCATTATCCCTCCTTACCTATTGATTAGACCACACTTCACTGTCAGGTTTTAGGAATTAATCATCAATGTCACAGAGATGACGTGAGGGATAAAGCAGTCATGGGATGACCCCCTTTGCCAACCTAGGTATCCTCTCCCTATAAATACCATGACCTTGGGCATTGCAAAGGGTTGGGGCTTATTTTTGTAAGAAAACACTCTGTAAGAAATACTAAAGATATATCAATAATATTGCCTGATGGACTAGAGGGATTTTAACCTTCGAACCACCTAAAAAGAAAGGAGTGATCATCTTCCCATATATTATTTTCCCCAATCTAAAACATAGCCATTATATATATATTACGGTTCACTAAGCAGCACTAATCCATCCCATTTACTCATATAATTACCTGTTATCGAAGAACTGCGTCAACACAAGTGCCCAGGGATCCCTGATAACAAGAAGAGAGATGGATCTAACTTAGCCCTGTCGCAGAATCGTCTCCTGATAAATCTGCTTTGGCACGCAGGTCTTCTCGTATACACGGATGATCTACTACATCTTCTGACGCTTTACAGATCCAACCTCTCCAACAGGTGCCTCTGCCAAAGGACGCTCTGGGGAAGAGGAAGTCGCGAGAGGAGTCCTCTGATGAAGACTCGGATGATGGGAAATGCATTTTGTCCAAGCTTCGGATCTCGAGGGGGTCTGCTTCTGCCACTAGGGGCTCTTCTCTAACAATCCCTAGGCTTACTCTAGGGAAGTTACCAACTGGGCAAGCTCTGTCATTGTGCAAGAAGCCTCGGGGGTTTGCCCCCGTTGGTTCTTTACCTACATCATCCTTATCTTCACTTGCACTTGGATCCTCTCTGGGGGAGGGTTCGCAAGGCGTTGCGCATGTTACGGCTCTGTCTCCTACATCCTCCAAACCGTCAGAGGCAACGACTGTTACTGGGGTGCAGGGTGACTTGCCAGTTGAGGCGAGATCCTCTAGCGCCTGTACGAGGTCATCAGAGGCGTTTCCCTCTGCTTCTGCCTTGGCTGGGGGTTTTGACATTGGTCACAGGCAAGGGTCAGAGGGGAGACACCCTTCTTCTGCCTCTTGTAAGAACCGTCTTTTGGAGGATGCTTTCAAGGGTGGTTTTGAATCTATGAGCAGTCCTTCTCGGCCAGTTGACGCAAGCTAGGTCGTTACTCTGGAGACTTTCTCTGTATGTTAAAAATTAGGGACTACCGAGGTCGCAGGTGATCATATTTTAGGTGTTGACATTCATGTAACATCACCTGCGGCTTCTAGTTCTCATTTAGGAGAGGTCATCATCGTATCCCTGAAGGGTACAGGTAATTTTGTGTGTCCCAGTGCTTTTTTGGAGCAACTGACGTCCTCTGCAGTGCAGACGCCATTGTATCTACCAAGTGACTTGGGCGAAGACGTTGGGGATGGGTTGCTTGTACGTCCTTCCATGCCATATCTTTCTGGAGTGGGAACAACCACTTTGACATTTGATAGTATTATGGTGTCAACGCTAGCGGGAGGTGGGGAGCCGGTTGACCCCGTTGCTTTTGTTGCTACGTTAGCAGGAAGAGAAGCAAGTGACAGAGTGGGAGATATGCCCGAATATGTGTCTTCTGCATCAACAGAGGTGATGGAGGAAATGCTGCGCATAAGTAGACCTCATCTTTCTGCAGAAGCTATCGGGTCATTGAGTGGGCAAGGTGACTTGCTGCAACAAGTGTCGGACCATATATGGATGGTAAGTTTGTTTAAAATGAGCATGGTTGCCAAGTATGTAATAGAGTGAATATCGTGTGGTGTGTGTCTTGTTTGATGGGTGACAAATGTTGTTAATGTTTCGCAGAGCTACGTATGTGCTTCTGCTGCTATAAGGGAGTATGTAGCGGCTGTCCAGAACAGCACGAAGATGGCGGAGTAGGCGGTCATGCCAGAAGAAGAGCATGCAGGGAGAAGGATGGCCGAGGTAAACTGAGATGTGCTTGTGGAGGCCATCAAGAAGTTAGAAACACAGCTGGCAGAGGCGAAAGAGAAGGTTGTAGCCACAGAGGAGAAGCTAGTAAGTTCTGTTGGACTCAATGTGGAACGTGACAAACTGAAAGCGGACCTAGTGGCGATGACTAATAAATGGATGGAGAAGAGCCAATTCTGTGCACAGGACGAAGCCCGAATGGAGAAGCTCAACAACATGATAAACAATTTGCAGGAAGATGTAGTATCTCTGCAGACGGATAAAGAGATTTTGGAGAAAGAAAAGAAAGAGCTACATCAGAAAGTGGGGGTACTGGAAATGGGCATTGCAGATGCACGGAAGCAGAAGTTGGAGGTGGAACTCCAGTTAAAAAAGAAGTTGAAGGAGAAAGAGGAGGTCGTCACGAAAATCGAGAGACAGTTAAAAGAAATGGCTGAGGTATGCATTTTTTCTGTATTCATTGGTATAATGACATTATGGTTGAGTGATACGTTGCATGTTTTGATGAAGTGGTGGATTTGTTTTGCAGAAAGCAGAAGAGGCGGCAATGGAAGCCATGAGGCAGCACATCCGAGATCGTGAGATTACCGAACGCAAGTTCGTGAGGATTGCCGTGGTGGACACTAAAAAATAGAAATGGGCTAAATTGGAGATGTACTGCAAAAGCATCGACATGAAAAGTGGGGGACTATAACATCGATAAATATCTTAATGCGCTCGGGGATCTGCAAATCATCTTGAAAAACTGAAGCTGAAGGGCGACGCTTTGGCCTCAGTTTACAATGCCAGTGGGGAACCTGTGGAAGAAGGTGATGTCACAGGGCAGGTGTCATCTATTACTGTGGTAGAGACTTCTGAACAGATGGTGATAGAGCCTGCTCCAATGGCAAAGGCAAGACCATCTGGCGAAAGAGGTGCCATAGAATGATCGACACAGTTTTTTGGTGCTTGTATATGCATTCTTTGTCTTCTTTGTTTGTTAAATCTTGGACAATTGTAGATGTAATGTGCTAATTATCAATACAACATGTAGAAATTCGTTCACGTTAGTTGCCTAGTTGTGTGTTTTTCTTGGTACTATATTAATTAAAATATTGCAGCAGGTGAGAGTCATTTGACGTATTCTGATAAGAGGCTTCATAGACCCTTTAGGCCATTGCATGTGAGATATAGTAAGAGCCTGTACAGATGGTGGGAAGGAATGCCCAGTTAAGTGTTGTATGAACGATTTAGCTTAATGTTGAGGTGATTGGTTGGTGCTGATGACATTTCTGTTGCAGGTGAACATCGTGAGTGGGTAAACGTGCCATTTTTTAGGTGGATCTTTGATAAGCCACATTGGTTATACTCGACGTGGGCATTGGATGAGTTAGTAAGAAGTGGAATTCCTTATTACATATCATGCGATCGTTATGGATTAGGCCATCCGAAGCTAGAGAGTGCGATGGCAGAGTATACGCGTCGTATTGAATGGGATTAGATACTCCCAAGATGTATGTTTTGTAAATTATGTTATGTGCGTCCCAAAGGGGTATATAGTAAATAAAGTAATATTTTGTATATAAATGGGAATCATTATGAATACAACATAGTTTGTAAATAACAGCTTCTGATTAATTTCTTTCATTGACTATCTGTGGGCTTCTAACTATATGATCTACAAGGTTTACATTGTTTTCGTGCGTTATGGCTAAGAGAATCGAGTGTGTAGGTAGTCCCCCGCTTATCATCTGTTGAACCGGATCACAATCATGAAAGTTTCGTATTTTGCAAAGCCTACTCTGTTGTTTTGCGTTGAACCTATTTGCCTTGAGAGAGCCGTGTTGGCATCTTATTAGAACTAAGTCGTCCCATTGGGTTCATGAAAAAGTAAGGTTGATGCTTTACCATTTGCCAGAGGGGACGACGAGGTTCAACTCGGATGCAGAACGTAGCATGCGAGGCTGGGCGTCGAGGCAGAGTGGAGAGAGGCAGAACCACGAATCAGGCATATTTCCAATGCACCCATACCAAGGTGTATGTGGCAAGGCTTGCTTGGGTAGGTTCTCAATCCGACAGAGGCAGCCGTTGTACAAGACGTGAGTGCGACTGCGGGAAAAGTTCCTCCCATCCTTGGATTGCTAAACCAGTTAGTGTACACTGAGGGTGAACCCGTGGTGGTGCGTCTGATGGTTCTGCTGTAGTAGTCAAGGCAGATTATACTGCACGGCGGAGCCCCTCGCAGCAAGGTAAGAGGGCATGGTAGTTGGTGAAGTGTACCCTGGATGGACAACCAAATCCGCATAGTCAGGCTAGATTAGACTATGAAATGGCTGGCCTTAGCTCCCCATTAGCTTAGTCAAGTCAGATTAGAAGGCCTTTAGGTGAAGGCCAAAATTTTGTGGGCAGGATATCGAGCGTAGTGGCAGAGGTAACACGCCTGTGCATGTATCATGCGTGTGTGAAGTGAACGTTTGCATCTTACCATGTACTACTTTTTGTATGCTAGTAAACATTCTCTTTGTTCTAAGGAACCCTTAAGGTTAGAAAATGGCTACATTGAAATTAAAGATTCTTGTTGTATTTCAGCTGAATGTTTAAACGGATGAAAAACTGATAACCACAAGTGTCCCGATGGTCACTATTTATAGCAGGAGTGGTAGGTGGTTTTAAGTGCACGTGAATAATGTTGTTTCTTGTATGGGTAGGTAAGGATATATTAACATATGTGCTTACTAGTAGCTCTCAGTATGGAGTGAGTAAACTGATAGTTGTCACATGTGTGTCCTCTTTATGTTATGACAGTAAGGATTCCGTATGCAAAATTGTGTCAGCAAAAGCTGAGTACGTAAAATATACTAAAACAATGTAAAATGGAAAGTTGTTGTATTACTTTTGAATTATACAGTACAACTATCAACAATAATATTGTTTCAAAGACATTGAATTCCAAGTACGAGGTACAATTTTCCCACTACGTACATTTTTAAGAGTATAAGACCCTCGCCCTAGTACTTCTATGATTTCAAAGGGTCCATCCCAGCTTGGCTCTAGCTTCTTTGGGTTGCCAGTGACTTTACGCAGAACCCAGTCTCCCTTCTTAAACGTGCGTGAATGGACACTTTTATTGTAGTAGCGTTCTGCAGCCTTTTGGTAATTTTCGTGTCTTATTTGTGCTGTCGCTCGCAACTCTTCCAGGAGGTCGAGGTTGTGTGTCAACTGTATGTTGTTTGTGGTCAGATCAGAAGCTATCTTTGTTCGAAGCGTAGGTAGGCCCACCTTTGTTGGGATGATAGCCTCTGTTCCATACACCATGGCGTAGGGAGATTTGCCCGTAGATGACCTTTTTGTTGTCCTATATGCTCACAACACCTTTGGTAACTCTTCTTCCCACGCGCCTTTTTTATCTTCCAAGTTTTTCTTGATGTTGTCAAAAATGAATTTGTTGGAAGCTTCTGCTTGGTCGTTGCCTTGTGGGTAGGTGACAAAAGCAAAACTCAATTTTATCTTGTATGTGTCACACAGATCCTGTACTTTGGCGTTTTGGAATGGGGTTCCGTTGTCAACGACTATCTCCCATGGTATCCCAAATTGACAGATGATGTGCTTCCACACGAAGCTCATGGTGTCTGTTTTGCTGACCGTGACGTATGCCTCTGCTACGACCCATTTAGTGAAGTAATCGATAGCTATCAAAGCGTACCATTTCCCTCCAGCAGCTTTGGGCAGTTCCCCTACCACGTCCATCCCCCACTTTGCAAAAGGCCATGGTGCAATGATAGAGTGTAAATCTTGAGCGAGCTGATGGATGGTGGGTGCAAATCGTTGGCATTTGTCACACTTTCTTGCATATTCACGTGCTTCTGTCATCATGTATGGCCAGTAGTACCCTGTTGTAAGTGCTTTGTGTGCCAAACTTCGGCCCCCAGTGTGGTTTCCACATGCTCTTTCGTGGATCTCCTCTAATAATTTTTTAGCTTCTGATGGACGTAAACATCAAAGATAGGGGCCATTAAAGGACTTGCGGTACAACATTCCATGGATGGTTGAGTAGCATTGAGCTTAAAGACGTAGAAGCTTTGTGTCTTTTGCATGGGCTGGCAGTTCAGACTTGGACAAATAGCAAATGATTGGATCCATCCAGCACTCAGGTTCTGATGAGGTTGAAAAAACTTCCAAAGCTTTTGGTGATTGGCTTGTGGATATGGCGGAGTGCCGAGAACATTCCCCTGTAGAGGCTAATTTGGCGAGGGCATCGACCTTCTAATTTTGTTCCCTCGGTACTTGTACGAGTTCAAACTGATGGAATTGTGACTGTAATTCGGTTACCTTTTGCAATAGGCTAGTCAGGTGGGGTGCCTTGGTGTCGAAATTCCCGACCACTTGTTCTATCATGAGCTTTGAATCTCCTCTGACTTTCAATCGTCTAATGCCCATGTCTCGTGCTAGTTCTAAGCCGTAAATCAGAGCCTCATACTCAGCCTCGTTATTCGTGAAAAATTATTTTAACCGAATGGCTTCCTTAATTTTTAGTCTGGAGGGTGCTTCCAATACGATGCCAATCCCAGCTCCTTGAGAATTGGAGGCTCCGTCCCTATGCATTGTCCACACCCATTCAACTTCTGATTCCAGCAGTTCAGGTAAGGTATCTGGGGTAAAAGATTGTATCTCGATTAGGAAATCAGCAAGTACTTGGCCTTTCTTTGCTTTTCGTGGCAAGAACCATATATCATACGTCCCGAGTTCAATTGCCCATTTGGATAATCTATCGGAAAGATCGGGTTTGTTCAAGACCTGTTTCAGTGGGTAGTCCGTATATACAATGATGGTATGGCTTTCAAAATACTGTCGTAGCTTCTTCTTTGCTGTAATGAGTGCGAGTGCCAATTTTTCCATCATGCTGTAGCGGGTTTCAGTGTCTAGGAGCATCTTACTGCAGTAGAACACTGGCTTCTGTCGGCTCACGTCTTCCCGAAAGAGCACAAAACTCACGGCAAAGTGAGAAACAGACAAGTACAGGAACAAGTCTTCGTTGGGGATGGGAGAACTTAATATAGGGGAGAGCTCAGATAGGCTTTCAATTCTTCGAGCGCTTTATTTTGTTCTGTCCCCCAGGTGGTGTTGGTAGACTTCTTGATGCATTGCAGGAAAGGCTGGCAACAATCGGAAATGCGTGATATAAACCGGCTTAATGCTACAATTTTTCCTGTCAGAGCCTGGATGTCTCGGACGGTTCTGGGTTCCTTGACCTCTGAGAGCGATGCAATCTGGGTTGGATTGGCCTCGATGCCCCTCTGGCTGACCACATATCCTAAGAACTGGCTAGAGGACACCCCAAAAGCACACTTAGTTGGATTTAGTTTCATTTTATAGGTGTTGAGGATGTCAAAGCATTCGGTTAAATCGTCCACATGTGAAGAACTTTGTCGAGATTTGATGACCATGTCATCTATATATACTTCCATGTTTCTCACAAGCAATGAGGAAAACAGTTTGTGCATCAGCCTCTGGTATGTTGCTCCTACATTCTTTAGTCCGAAGGGCATAACTTTGCAACAGTACAAGCCGCATTCTGTTATGAAAGCTGTATGGATTCGATCTTCTGCCTTCATTGGGATCTGATTGTATCCTGAGTAGGCATCGAGGAAGCTCATTCTTTCGAAACATGTCGTGGTGTCTATCATTTGATCAATCTTCGGGAGAGGGTAGCTATCCTTAGGACATGCTTTGTTTAAGTTGGTGTAGTCTATGCACACTCTATTTTTCCCATTTTTCGTTGGGACCACTACAGGGTTGGCTAGCCAACTAGGATACAAGCATTCTTCGATTGCTCCTATGCTTAGAAGCCATTGTACCTCTTCTTGGATGGCCTGGTTGATTTCGGGAGCAAACCTCCTCTGACTCTACTTGACGGGTGGGAAGCTGTTCGATATGTTGAGGCTGTGATTCAGTCTATTCCTAGTATATCATGTGGAGACCAGGCGAAGGTTCCAATTCTGGTTTTGAGGAATTGGATTAGGGTCTGCTTTTCTTTTTCAGGAAGTTTGGTACTTACCAGCACTATTTTGGATGGGTCAGCATCATCTATACAGATTTCCTCTAGATCATCGAGGGTGGTCTGGGGTTTTTCGCGATCTTCCTCTAGATCTATGCCTTTGAGACGCTGGTAAGTCATGCTGTGATTGCTATTTGATGAGGTTGTCGTCAGGAGAGGAGGTGCCAGAATCATTTATTTCTTTCAGGGTAAGGAAGCATTTCTTGGCCTGCTTCGAACACCCTTTTATGTCGATTGTATACCGCACGTTGGGTGAGTGGCACCACATAACTTGGTGCAAAGTTGAGACCACTCCCTGCATTCTGTGGATCTAACTTCTTCCCATGATGGCGTTGTAGCTTATGACAGATTCCACGATGAGGAAGTCCACATGCAAGGTGTGTTCTGCGGCTACCACGTTTAATCGAACAACGCCCTTCGGGTATACCCTCTGGTTGTTAAATCCCAAAATTGGTGCAGTAGAGGTCCTGATCTGATTTTCTTCGAGTCCCATTTTCTGAAAGGCTTCCCAGAAGAGAATATCAACCCCACTGCCCCCATCGACTAAAACTCTTCCCAGCTGGCAATGGTCGACCTGTAGCGAAATGACTAGAGGGTCGTCATGGGGCAGGTGCACTCCCCGTAAGTCATCTTCGGTGAAGGTGATTGCAGAGGCTGGATAGCATCTATCCTCCGAAGTGACAAGGTTGACTGTGTGGCCTAATGATCTGTATTGCTTCACCCGTTCTTCCATCCTCCTATGAATTTTGGTTGCCTGCTCTCGTTCCTCGGTGAGCTCCACGATCCCGTGTATCATGGGGATTTGCTTGAGAGGCTCTTATGAGCTCGTGGTGGCCATATGCAGGGGGTCTACTATTGGTGGTGCCATCGTTCTTGGTGCCTCGTGGTTAGCATTATACTGTTGGAGAAAGGCTCTGCGGAGATCACCGAAACTGTTGACAGAACCAGGTTTCAACTGCCTTAACCATAGCAGGGCTAGCCCAGAGAAAGTTGTGGAGAAAACTTTGCACTGTATGGCTTCATTGTTGGCTTCTAGGGCCATCTTCTGTTGAAACTGGAACAGGTGGTTGAGCGGGTCTCCCTTTCCATTAAACGCGGGTAGAGGAGGGATTATGAAGTCCCGTGGTTTGGGCTCGTTCTGAATCCACTCTGCAAAGGGCGACCTCTCAGTGGTTCTTGATACCAAATCCATGTGCTCAGTAGCGTGAGCAGACCTTCCATCCGAAAACTTCTGTATCATTTCTCGCATCATCTCTTCTTTCCAATTGTCCAAGAACCGGATGGAGGGGGTACGGTCCTCGGCTGGTGAGTCTTGCGCGACCCGTTGTGGGGTCTGCTGGGGCCCACTCTCAGCGGCTGGTTGGGTTGTTCTTGTGGGCTCTGCACCGGCTCGCGCATGTGTCTCACAATGTACCGTCCATCTCTCCTCGACCCCCTGGTGAAGACGGGTCAGGGAGGATGGTAGGGGACCCTGGGACCCTTCTCTAACATGGTGTGTGCTTCTCCGAGGGGAGCCGATCTGAACGATTGGAGCTTCAGGTCTACCAAGGTCGAGATTCTGGTTGTCTTGGGTCCTGCGCGTATCTTCGTTGGACTTTCGCAATTCGACGATCTTTGCTTCGAGCCTGGCCTGAGCTTTGGTCAGCGTCCTAATGGCTTCGTCGGACCGCTGCTGGCTAGCCTCCAGCAGGTGATACATCCTGTCGATTTGGTTGCCCACATCCGTTGGTGGGACGACCTGGGCGACGGTGCCCGGTGCTCCATTGTTATTAGGCGGCATGGCTCCAAGGTTTCAAGTAGATCTTGATTACAAGGAAAGAGTTCTTGATTTGACGATGTGGTTGAAAAGGGAACATGGTTCCCACAGACGGCGCCAATTTGTTGAAGCAACAACTTTGCCTTTCTATATTTGGAGGTTTCTGCCGATGAATGCTAATCTTCCGATCCTTCTCCGATGGTGATGATCGCTTTGACAATTTTGCTTCGTCGGGGGTACCTGCAAGAAAGACACTACGATGCCTAAGTCAGATTTTTCGATCCCTTTATTTGAATAAGAGTTCAGTATTTATAGAACAGAAATGTGAGGTGGTTAGTTGGTTAAACTGAACCCCTGATTGGCGGGGGAAATAACTGAATTTCCCCCCAAGATGCATTGGTTTCAATTAAATACACAGAGGTTCTTATACCTTGAATTAAGAATGTTGCATAAACAAAATCGATATAACCACGATTATTTGACCCGCAGCTTTTGTCTTCGGAGCCTCTGCAGATCAAAACGACCTGTTTTTAGCATACTAAAAATGGAGGTCTTTGGGCCGAATATTTTGGGCCCAACAATATACATGTTTACTTTTAAAAGTCACCCCTCTTTATTTCATTAATATGTCAATAATTAGAAAAATAATATCATCACAATTTTTTTTACACAAATTGTAAATACATATTTATGTGTGTGTATTTTTTTAAAATTACACATGTGCGACTATCTAAATATTTAGGTAGGAGCACATTATTTTTATGAGTATTTAAAAAATATGCAGTAATTATATTTTGTGTGTAATAAATGCGCAAACACTAATATTATCACACTTAAAAATAGATTAATATAACATTTCATAACTCAACTCATCAAATAACGTACTACTATGTTATAGAAATGTGCTTAAATCGAAGTATATATATGCAACGTATTAATATTATAGCATAAAAGATCCGTATATACTACTATAACATGAAAATAAATCATCAATTTTATTTTAAGGTATTTTAATAAAAAAAATTATATATATAATATATATAAAGAATATTGTATTTTAAGTAAATTATTGAAAGCTATAAAATATTGACGATTTTCTTCAATATTCTCGTGAAGTTGTTATCGATCATTTTCTATATTTATTACACCATCATGAAGTTGATATCCATCACGTAATTTTACTCTTTAAATGTTTCAATTTCTACTTAGTTAAGTAATAATTTTCAACTTTATTCCATCGCTATTAGAAAATAAAATAAATTTTCCTTATATTATTTTAATTAAAGCAACTCCACTTGAAAATTCAAAGCTAAACCCCACTTGATCCACTTGAAAATTCAAAGCTAAACCCCACTTGAACATTCCAAGCTAATAATTTTGTTAGTAGTTAGTCAATCATTTTCTACTTCATTTTCTAAATGCTTAAATTTCTTCACAAACTTATTGATTGGTCATGTTATAAGGTCAATAAAACTATAAAAGGACAAATTACTCTTCTCTATTTTTTTTTCTAAAGATGAAATAACAGCTAAAATACTTAAAATTTGTGTTTACTTATAGATAAATACCAAAATTTTATTTTCATCGTTAAAACTACCAAAATGCTACTTTTACTCTTATTACGTATGTACCAACCATTAAGTCTTACTTTTTATTCAAGAAATTTGTGGCTAAAATATCTAAATTTGGTGTTCACTTATAGTTGAATATCAAAGCTTTCACTACAACAAAAATCAGTTTTAGAGGCGACAATATTAGTGGTGATACGTTGTGAGTCACCTATAATACGTGTCACTCCTAATATATAAATACATCGCCCTTGATAGTTGACAAATTTTGACCACTACTGAGAAAGAAAATTTTCTCAAACAATGCGTTTCAATATTAGGGGCGACGCGTCGCCCCTAATATCTTTACCCGTCACCCCTAAAATTTTTATATAGCTAGCTATTCTATCTCCCTCACCATTCCCATCTTCCCTAAAATCCTAGAAACCTGACGCCCCTTTCTTCTCTCTCTCCCTCTCTGTCGAAATCTCTTTCCCTTTCCCCTTTCTCTCTCTCTCTCTCAATCCTTCTCCCTCACAAACACATCCCCTCTATCTCTCTGTCTTATTGTTGAAAACCCTTCCCTCATTTCTCTCTCCCTCACCATTCCTATCTTCCCCAAAAGTTCAACCACGAGACAATCTGACCTCCACCACACCGACCACAAGATGATCGGACCATCACCACGCCGACCCCGAGCTGATCGGACCACTGCCACCACCACCATCAGATCTACACCACACAGTAAGCATTTATATATATATTTCAGTTTTTCTTTATTTTTTTAATAATTATTATATATTTTTTATATATAGATATATCTTTTCTATATAAAAAGTGTGTTCATAACAAAAATTCTTGGTTTTAACAATTTTTTATTTTTTTCCGTTAACTTTAACGAAATATTCTATATATAACAAAATATTATTATATTTAACGGTAGATTGTGAACCTAATTTAAACTTAAATAAATAATTAAACAAATTAAAATATGATACTTTTGAGATATTTTAGAATAATAATTATTTAAAAATAATAAAACCATAAGTTTTATAACTTAAATAAAATTTAATTAACCTTAAACTTAAACTTCAATAATATCATATTAAATATATAATATAATATAATCTACTATCAACTAGCAAAAAACTTAAATTTAAAATTCAAGTATAATATTAATATTATATTAAACATACAATATATAATCTCTTGTTGTCACAGCCAAATTCAAAAACTACAACAAACATAAACATATACAAAAATAAATAAATAAATAAATTAAAATAGGATACTTTAAAGATATTTTATGATAATTTAAATAATTAAATTATATTTATTTAAAAATAATAAAGTCATACATGTCATTTTTTTATTTTATAAATTTGTGTGATAGTTTATTTCTTATGAAGTCATTGAAACTCTTTTTCTTCATTAGAAACTAAATTAGTTGATTCATGTAATACTACTCTACACTATATGACTATTTCTATTCTTATTTTATTCTATTATTAATTTATTTTTAAATATTATTGTAATTTATATATATATTATGTAGCCATATATATATATATATATATATAGAAGACTTCTCAATGGTTACTACTCATAGATGCGTACTAACAATTATGATGATGTGGCAGCATAGTGACTTGGTATAGCAAGTCACCAACAAATAAATATTTTTTTTCTACATTAATTTCGAATTTAGTTATTTTTTTTTTGCCATAATTAATGATGCTTCCAACTAATGAGAAACACTAGCTATATTTAGAAATTGACATGCATTTGAAAAATGAAAAGTTTACAATATAATATTTTCCTAATAAATACATGTTTTTCATCAGATAACCCTTCAAAAAAATTCAAAAAATAAAAATTATTTTTAGAAATATTAATTAACAACTATAAATATGGATCATTGATCTTAATCCAATAGTTAATATTAAAGTAATCATCCATGAGTAGTAACCATTAAGAGTGCACCCATATATATATGTCACTCTTTTGTTTAGATGTCATATATATAGAGATTATTGATAGAATAATATTTATATATACTATAAAACTGTAATTCATTCTATTATATATTTTTAAAAAAAATAATTGATTTTTATTAAAATTATAGACAATATTTTGCCATAATTTTTGTAATAAATTTATGTCATATATTATATTAAACATATTTTATTTATTTTTATGATATTGTTTATTTATTTAAAATTTATATGATAATTAAAAAAGACACATGTTTGAATAAACATTTATAACTTTAAAATTAAGTAAACGTACATTGCACATTGTTTCTACTTAAAAAAGACATATTATTGTGTGTGCCGTTAGTATGTAATTAATTAATTTATGTTTAATTTTTTATTAAAAAAATTATCATTTATGTTTAAAAAGGTTATCATATTATATATATTTTAAAAATTATAAATAATATTTTGGTTTATTTTTTTATTTAATATATTTATTTCATTATTTTATATATAATATTATTTATTTATTTAAAATTTATATAACAATGATACAAATTTAATAAAAATAATTAATAAATTCTATAAATAAAACCAAATAAACGTGCATTGTACATTGCTTGTATCTCTTCTATATAAAAAGTGTAGATAATGGAAATTCTTGGCTTTAACAGTTTTTTATTTTTTTTCCCGTTAACTTTAACGGAATATTATTATATTTAATATAATATTCTTATATTTAACAGTAGAGTGTAAACATGACTTCAACTTAAATAATATTAAATAAATAAATAATTAAACAAATTAAAATATGATATTTTTGAGATATTTTACAATGATAATTATTTAAAAATAATAAAACCATACATTTTATATCTTAAATAAAATTCAATTAAACTTAATATTATATTAAACATATAATATATAATCTTTTGTTGTCATTGTCCAATTAAAAACTAGAACAAACATAAACTTAAACAAAAATAAATTAATTAAAATATGATATTTTTAAGATATTTTATGATAATTTAAATAATCAAATCATATTTATTTAAAAATAATAAAGGCATACATATCATTTTTTTATCTTATAAATTTGTGTGATAATCCAAATTTATCAGCGAATGTACATGTCCAGCCAGTCTTCAGGAACCCTTAAATCTAGGACGCTTTGATACCAAGTTGTAACACCCTGGAAAACCAAGACCATTACACTGTGTGTTTATAAAGGTGCAAGACTTGCTAATCAAGTCATTGAGTTAAAAACGTGCCACTGAAACTATAATTGAACTAGGGTCAAAAAAGATTTTGGTTACAAAAGTTACATTTCATATAATTAAACTTTTTGTACATGGGATCCCAAAAGAAATAGGGTTTAAAAGACAGTTTACGAAAATTCTAGGTTATAAATATGTACTGGCCACTCTAAGGGCAAAACAGACATTTAGCCTTTTTCCCGTCTTGTACCACTCCTCTGCCGTGGCGGCCGATCAGCTGACTATGTACATTCAGCCTCAAAGGTCTCCAACTCAGGACTGGTCCACCTTGCCCTTGCCTTTACCTGCACCACGTAGCACCCGTGAGCCAAGACCCAGCAAGAAAACTATAATACAAAGCATAATCATTAATCAATCAACCAGATAACTCATAAAGCATAGTCATATATTCAACAATCCATAATATTCACATAATCAGGCATTCAACATACTAAGTTCATCAAATTAACATTAATAACCAATTCATATATTAAACAGGGTTGACACCCTTAGGTCGCATCCCCTATTTATCCCACTGACTCCGGCCTGCTTAAACCAAGCTCAGTGAATATTAAGCTGTCTTCAGCTACCAGTGGCCGAGCTGCGCCCTGTGCGCAAATATCGATTTCGGCAATCTTAGGTCGTTTATCATATGTCCCCATGGCATAATACCTTCTATGACATCATATACAAGTAAAGGGAACTCTTAGTCCCAACATAACCACGTAACCGGGTGCAGTTTCCTACCTTTGATTCCGATAGCTTTGATTAGTGAAACCGACCCTTAACCACGATCCCGTCCGAGCCCTAGCGTACACCTAGTCACAGCCATAAGTTAGAACCATCACTAAACTTCAATTCCAAAGCCTAACCTTGAGACCAATCCCGAGCCCTCGGGAAGCCCTAATTCCACCAAACAGGGTGGTGGAATCAAACCCCGAGCCCCCGGGCAAAAACCCTAAGAAATAACCCAAAAATCCACTTCTAAAGGCAGGGTAGCACTGCAACACCGTAAAGTGGGTGCTATAGCGCTACAAACAGAGCCAAAAATCCCCCAAAAACTCAAGCCTAACGCTGTAGCGCCCTAAGGCTAGCGCTACGGCGCTAGTCACAGCACTCTCAGCACTCTGGTTTTCTCCTTCGATTTTCCTCGAGCCAAAACTCCTCCAAACCTCAACCACACACCAAATTGAGCCTACCATCCCATACATCTCACCCCACATAACCCAACAACACAAAACTTAGCCACATGCACCATCAAACCAAGAAAACAAGCAATGAACTCAGAATTCAAGAACTCAACAAGAAACTCAAAAATTCAAGACCTCAAAGTCAGAAATTGTTACCTTCAATGGGGAAATTCAACCTTAGGTTATTTCTATACCCTTCTAGCCCTTAGCTCCTCATTTCTTCAAGCTCAATTCCCCTAACTTCCATCCAAAAACTCAAGCTTAGAAATCACCTCAACAAAATCCAGAAAAAACTCATCAGAATTTTGTAGACCTTACCTCAATTGAGCTTAATTCCAGTGGAACTTCCTAGCTTCGCCAAGGATCTAAGTGCTAAGCCTTAGCCTAAGCCTCCTCTGAATTACAGCTCCAAAAGTCCTCGAGAAATGGTGAAGAATGGCCTAAACTGAGAGAGAGAAAAAGGTTAACTTATGTGTTCTGTTTTTCTTTCTTTCTTTCTTCCTTTTCCTTCCTTCAGCTTCTACTGCTTTCTAAATATTCCACTAAGTGTATAAAGGCAGATTAATACTTATCTCTGTTTTTAAACTCCAAAAGACCATATTTCCCTCCCAATTATAAACAAGTCTTTAAACATTCTAAGGGCATTTTGGTCATTAATTCCCAATTCCCGCTAATTCCTCGAGTGTCCCTAATAATTACCGCTTGCATCCCGACACCTAACTAATCATCAATTATATTCCTCAATATCAAATAGCCTCCAATATATTTCCCAAATTCTTAGAAATACCCCTAAACTCCCCCGAGCCAGGTATAAGTCCCCACCGTGACTTTTCCGCTAAACCGCTCACTAGGATCTCCTCGAGTCACAAGCTACAGATATATCCACATAATAATGTGGTCTCAACAATTTATCACAAATATTTACATTTATGCCATCAACAGGCCAAAATTACGAATATGCCCTTATAACCTAATCAGGGCATACATGTATACTAATACACATAATCATGCATCTCATATATCAAAATAATCATATAAGCATGCTTATCACATAATCATGCATTTAATCATTTAAATCCCACATAATCAAGTTATGCCCTCCCAGCACACTAGTCAAGGCCCTTAAGCCTTATTAGTAATTTTGGGTTGTTACATGGACAGTCAATTACTACGAACTCAAGTAACTTGGAGACAATTTGTGAGTCCTCTCCCAATGTTACCACTAATTCAATTGTTCCGATGGCTGCTGACCCTTCACCAGAAAACCCGTACAGAGTCATTGAGGTTGCCTTCAAATCAGTTACAGACAACCCCCATTTTTTTCAAGGTGGACCTGAAGAGTAGATTCACAGAACTTCCGTTATCTACCAATGTCCTCCAGACCCTCCGATTGGCGAGCTGAACGTTTATGACCAAGGGATCGTTATGCGGGAATTGAACGTGGTTGGCATCCTCTTCTGTGAAAGTGATTGGTTGCTTTTCCAATCGCTATTGTTTTTGACAACCGTTGTTCAGGGACGAACTCCACCCCGTTATGGGACTTTAGTTCGTTAATGTACCTCTTTTGGGCCCCGCTGCTCGTGCCTGCTAAATGAGGACCTCCTGAAATGGTAGTTATATCTCCCCATATTATTGGAGGAGGGTCGACCTGATTTTCTTGAGCTCCAGTTTGACTCACTAGAGCTTCGGGGACTGACGGAGGGTTTGTCCAGCGGGCTGATTAGGGACCACCCGATATCGGGCGTACTAGGCCAAAGGTTCTACTCTAATGAGAGTTTCATTCTCATCCTTCAGTTGTCGATAGTCATCAGTGTTATGCCCGATGTCATTATGGAATCGACAGAACTTTGAAGGATCTCTCTTCGCCCTCTGGTTCTTCAATGGTTCTGGCTTCTTCCACGGGAGGTGAGTTGAATTTGCTAGGAAGATGCGCTCCTTAGTGTCTGTTAGGTCGGTATAAGTAGCGTAAATAGGTTTGAATTTCTCCCCAGGCTTATTTTTCTTCGTCCCACTCTGGTCGCCGTCGCCATTTCCCTTCCTTTTGTTATTTCTCCTTTGGTTATTTTGGGTAACGGTTTGAGTCTTAGCTACATCATCCGTTACCGCTCCAACAGGCTGGACGGGGGTTTGGCTGGTTCCCATGATGGAAGCTCGCGCCTCCTCCATGTTAATCCACTCTTGAGCTTGGGCCAGGAATTCGTCCACACTCTTAACTCCTTTTCTCTGTAATTCTTGCCACAAATCGCCCCTACAAGGGTTCCTATCCTCAGTGCCATGGGCTTGGAGCTGTCATCAACATCCTTAGGTTATTCATCGACATTGGCAAACCTACTAAGATATGCCTTCAACATCTCATCGGGTTGCTGCTTTACGCTTGTCAATGAATCAGTATCAACTCGAGCTGCTTGTGAAGCCCAAAATGCTTTTTTGAAATAAGAGGAAAACTTCTTCCATGAGGTTATGGAATGTCTCTTGTATTTCTTAAACCACTGCCCGGCTGGCCCGACCAGAGTTGCAGGGAATAAAATACACCTTAGATCGAGTCCAACATTATGGGCCATCATCATGGTGTTAAACATTCCGAGGTGGTCTGACGGATCTCCATTTCCATCAAATTTTGACAAGTGTGGCATTCTGAAGCCTACCGGATATGGGGCCGTCGCAATATTTGGGGTGAAAGGCTCGACCTTATCCTTTGAGTCACAATCGTCTTTGTCTTTTCCAGACAACAGCCTCTTCATTTGTTCTTCCATCAGAGCTAGCCTCTCAAGGGATTGGTATCTGGTCCCTAGGTTACCTGGGGGCTGTTCAGCAGCTCCCATCCTATCGTATGTGTTTGTTGGGTTATTGTCCCTCCAAGCTCGAGCTTGGTTTGGTGGGGCATTTCCATTATGATGTACTATGGATGGACCTCCCTCTTGTCGAAGAGTATAACTAACATCTTCATTTCGATCTGGATTTCTTCTTTGCAAATTTAGGTGATCATGCAGATCGGGTTGTGTCTCATACCAAGGGCTTTGAGTTGAACTTAACTAATTTCTTAGGTCACCCTCGGACCTACCACTGCGATGAATTTTAGTTTAGTAACTCCTATTGGCGAAGCTTACAACTCACGGTTGGTGCCGAGGTTCTGGATTCCCAACACGTGTTCGTGGGATGTAAGTATTGGCAGATGGGGGAGGATTTCTCGTACTGTCTCCATAAGCTGGAATGTTCTGTGTAGGAAGATGTGGCATCGGATGTCTTATGGGTGACAAGGGATGCCTTATTGGTGAAGCAATCCTTGTTCCAACAAGGCGGACTAAATTAGCTCGTCTATGTTCTACTCCATTGTCTCTAGTTTTCTGCGCCTGACGATTCGATCGTGACGTAGGAGACTTTGTAGGAACATTTTGTCTTTGTGAGCCTATCCCAGTCTCTTCTCGTGGATTGCTAGGGACATTTCCAGGGACCTGTGCAGGACGCACTGAACTTGGGGTTACGGTTCTGACCGATCGACTGACACGCTGGTGACCCCTATAAGGGCTACTGAGTTGAGCATTCTGGCGATCACGCCTTGTAGGTACAGAACTTGGGGTGGCAGTCTGTAACGCCCTACTACCTTAGAGCTGTTACTAAGTGAGTTTTAAAACGTGCAATCACTCGCTAATCGAGGCTTTTAGAGCAAAAGTGTAATTAAATCATAAACAGAGTAAAATCTTTAGAAATGACTCTATTTCATTGAAAATCATAAAAGTTTAACAGCTGGGATCCCAAAATACAATTTTAGAAATATTTAAAACTAAAAAATAGGTACATAGTCGACAAAACGACAAAATCCAATTTTATACATTCATCTCCCAAGATTCTTCTGACTATGACATTCAGGCAGGCCAAACATGTACACGCCGCTTCATGCTTGCCATACTCATGATTGGTTGGCTTTCTCCTTGCCCTTACCTGCGCCACAGAGCACCCGTGAGCCGAAGCCCAGCAAGAAAACTCACAAACAGATAACATATGCACAACAAACACATAGCATATATAACAGGCCATCAATAGGCTAAACACTTACGGCCAAGCCGTCCCAGGCGCTTTACCAGGCCCTGGGTTCGCGGTCCACACCGTGAGGGTATCCCAGGTATCCTTTAGGGTCTCGCCCTGGCAACTCGCAGTCCACGTGCTCAACGCTGCTCCCGGCCCCTTGCTGTACTCGGCCTTGCACTCAACGTGCCCAACACCGTTCCTGGTCCTTTGCCGTTCCCGGCCCCTGCCGACCTCGTCCTGCAACGTTCCCGACCCTTGCTAAACATTTACACAATAGCATTCATAGCATAAGAAACATATACAGAACACCAACAAATTCAATCAAAGGCTACGCCCTGCAATTCAAACATATTGGGGCTCAGCCCTGCATACAAGCTCTATGGGAACAATGGTTTTCTTACCTGCGTCCTAAGCTTCCCGAGCATAGTCCCCTAACTTGAGCCTCGCCAAAACCCTAGTCACAACGCATTAATTCATCCATCAATTTCTAATCCATTAAATAACTTTGAGCCATAACTCTAATCTCCGGGACCTTGAATTCTATCAATCCGGGTGATAAAATCCATCCCGAGCCTTAACCTTTGAGTTCCCAAGCCTAAACACACTTAAAAACACAAAATGGCACTAAGAGCCGCGGCCCCACCCCCACAAGCGCCGCGGCTAGACTCGAAATAGAGGCTAGCACCTCCCTGAAGCACGCACAGGCCGCGGCGCACTGGACCAAGTGCCGCGGCGCGCCTCAAGCACCATGGCCTCCCAAGGCCGCGCACGCACACGGGCCACGGCATGCCCCTCCTAGGGCCGCAATCCTCGCCTCCAAACCCAGAAATTTCCATCTTTTTCTGCATTTTCTTCAAACCATCTCATCCAAAATCAAACTAACAATTCCAGATAATCATCACAAAGGTTCTAGCCCAGTTTCAACATCAAAACCTATCAAAAACCTGCTCCACAAACTCAGCTAAATACCCTAGAACAGATCAAATCCTACTCACATGCATTTCCTAAGAAAACAGTAGAAATCAACCATAATTCTCAAAGTTATAACTTACCCTTGCTGAGTTATGATTCAGAGTTGATCCCCTAAATTCCCAACTTCAATTCCTCAAGCTCCAAGCCTTAGTTTTCTGGTTAGAATCTCCCAAGCTCAGCTCCAATCTTTAGTTCTTGACTATTTTCCTTGAGTTGTCCTAGAGAGTAAAGATGAGAGAGAATTGAAACTATCTTCAGCTGAGAAGGGAAAGTGAATGTCGGTTTCTAAGTCTCCAAAAGCTTCCTAGACTTTGTTTTATTTAACTT